>NC_138102.1:97879887-100279887 GCF_964146895.1 Miniopterus schreibersii | reverse complement strand
AACTTCCAGTTATAAAACAAATAGGTTATGGGGATATAATGTACAGCATAGTGATTATAGTTAATAATTCTGTGTTGCACATTTGAAAGTTGCTAAGAGTAAATCTTAAAAGTCCTCATCACAAGAAAAAAATTGTAACTATGGATGGTGATAGATGTTAACTAGATTTATTGTGGTGATCATTTCACAGTATATACAGATATCAAATGATTATGTTGTACACCCAAAACTAATATAATGTTATATGTCAATTATACCTCAATAAAAATTTAAGGAAAAGGAGAAAACCCATAGCATTTATGCATGGCGGGACCAGGATCATTAGCCAGGACAGAGACCTATACATCAGTCCACTAGGCTCTGCTGGACTGCAGCTTAACCCTTCTGGGATTCTGCTGGTTTTGCTTAAATGGCTATTTTAAGAAGACAAGAGTATAATTCTTTTTGTCAGAATTCATTAATAGGTTTATTATATAGGGGAAACATTGTCATGCTTTCAATATATGATGTCTTTCAGATCTTTTAAAATTGGAGCCCTGCAAAATGTATCAGTATACTGAGAAAAAGAGAAAAAAAATCCTTGTCTCTCTCTCCTGCGGCCAAATCTGAAAGAAAATAACACCCTACTGGGACTCCTACACTGAGACAGTTTTAGGATCTGGCTTCATAAGCTTCATGAAACTGACTACAGTTGTTTGTGGACTAAGGAACTTGTATATTTGTGTGCTTGTGCTCAGCTGTAATTAGTATATCACTAGTCGCCCACTGGGGACAGGACACTGCTAGACCATGATAAAAAGACTTTTTAAAAGAATGATCACATGGTTTACATCATCTAGAAGCTCATAATCCAAAGAAGGAAAGAGTGCCTTCTCCAGGGGTCACTCAAACACAGGCGAGGGACACATACACAATGTGTACCAACTCCTGGTGTATGTTTCAGTCCTTTGGCATTTAGATCTGCATTAAACAAATTTGTTTAATGAATTCATGGTATGAAAAGAATTATTACAAGAGTCATACATTTTTTTAACATACATCTAAAAATGTAATATTAGGACTTAAGATTGTAGCTATCGCATTGCTTGATAGAGATCTACTTTTTTATTTTTTTATTTTTATTTTTTTCAATTACAGTTTGACATTCAACATTATTTTATATTAGTTTTAGGTGTACAGCATAGTGGTTAGATATTGACATAATTTAAGAAGTGATCCCCCTGATAAGTCTAGTGCCCACCTGGTACCATACATAGTTATTACAATATGATTGACTATATTCCTGCTGTACTTTACATCCCCATGACTGTTTTGTAACTGCCAGTTTGTACTTTTTACTCCTTTCACCTTTTTCACCCAGCCCCACAACCCCCATCTTATTGACAACCATCAGTCCATTCTCTGTATCTATGAGTTTGTTTCTGCTTTGTTTGTTCGTTTATATTGTTCTTTAGATTCCACATATAAGTGAAATCATATGGTATTTGTCTTTCTCTGACTGACTTATTTCACTTAGCATAATACCTTCCACAACCATCCATGTTGTCGCAAATGGTAAGATTTTATTCTTTTTATGACCAAATAATATTTCATGTATATATGTACCACATATTCTTTCTCCATTTGTCTGTTGATAAGCACTTGGGTTACTTCCAGATCTTGGCTATTGTAAATAATGCTGCAATGAGCATAGGGCTGCACAAATTCTTTTGACTTAGTGTTTTGGATTTCTTTGGCTATATACCCAAAAGTGGAATTGCCGGGTCCTACGGTAGTTCTATTTTTTAATTTTTTGAGGAACCTCCCTACTGTTTTCCATAATGGCTGCACCAACTTGAGATCCCACAAATGACAGAGTTCTACTTTATAACAAAATTAAATTCAGGAAGGATTTATTGTGTAGCCACTGTGGTGCCTGCATGGAATCCAAAGAGGGAACTCAAGTCAGGACAGTTGTTCTATTAGTGTGGTCTGGGTGGCTTGCAGTGCCTCTGGTCAGAAATATGTTCTCCAAATATGTATGACACATGCCTCTAATTCCCCAAATTAGACATTTCTGGGGAGATGATAAGCCAGAGACCAGAGAGTGCAACACAGTTTTCATCCTTGGTCAGCTCCCTGTGAGGCAGCCCTCAACCAGGCCATGGGGAAGCCTCTCTCTAGGACCTACATCCAGTTAGGATACACAAGACCATTCCCATTGAACCATGCTTCATTTTCATTCCTGAAGTCCCTGGCATCAAAGACAAACCAGCCCCCACTCCCTCACCTTGACTACCTGTTCCCTTTTGTGAACTTGTCTGAGCTTGAGTTCCTTTGAAGCAAAATCTGAAACAGGGATCTCAGAGTGCATGAATTACTGGAGAACTGAGCTCTAAGAAAACCCTAAGGGAGTAAGGGAAGCAGATAGGGAGCTGGCAGGGCTGCTGGGGCCATAGTTGAGACTTACTGGAGAGCTCTTCCCCATCACCTGACAAATGCACCACAGTCGTATTCTGAAGTGAGGACTATACTGCCTCCAAATTGCAAAGCTGCCTGCCAAGGATTATATCTCTTTCCTAGTGTTAGGAAGTGCAAGGTACAACAATTTGTCCTTTACTCTGGAGGAAGTTTTCTCCTTGCCTCAGACCACTGACCCCTAAAAACTTGATTGATGTATTGGGCCCCTGTGTCATTGAAGAGTCTGTCACTCACCTCTAGAGCTTCTGTGTCTTACCAAGGCCTTCAGTTCACTTGCCAGCTTTTTGCTCATCCAGTTGGATTAACATGATTTCATCAATGTGGTGGACCACTGTGATACTCTGTAAATGTTCAGATGGCCTACGCTCCTTCAGACTTGACTATGACAGACAACTGAAGAGTTAACATGGCCCTGGGGCAAGGTGCAATGAGTAATATTCATCCTGTGTGGGGTTAACTGTTTTTAGCTTCCGTTTTGATTGGTATGGAGAAGAATCCAGTTGCCAACTTAATAGCCACAAAGCACACACCAGAGCCAGTGTTCAGCTGCTCTAGTAAAGGTCAGCACATTAGGAACACTAAGCCTGATGTTTGGTCACGTTTGTGATGGAGCAGTGCCTTCCACCATGACCCATCTGGTTTTCTCAAGGGCCAGACAGAGGATGCATGAGGATAGGATGAGGACTGCCAGCCTTATATCCTTAAGTCCTTAAGAGTGGCACTAACCTCTGCCATTCCTTCTAGGATACAAGTGTTTGTAATTTACTGTCTTACCTGAGGCTGAGGGGACAGTCTTATGGACTGCTACTCAGCTTTCCTATTACAATAGTTGTTACTCCACAGGTGAAGGAACCACTGTGAGGGTTCTGCCACTTGCCAAGTACATCCATTCTGATCACACCTTTATGAATTAAGGGGATAATCATTGAGTTCCATGGACTCTGTGGACCTGCTTTGATATGAACCTGGGCCAGGGCTCCATTTATTACCTGACCCCACCTATACTCCTGCTCTCACAGGGGCTGCATGATAGTGCTTAGTACCAGATACTGGGTGTCAGTGCCTGGTACAGTCCTGTCTCCTACATCCCTCAGAAGGCATGTTCATACTTTATTTTGATGAATGTTTGGTTGTCCTGATCTGTCATTGTCTCCAAAGCAACAATGCTGCTCTACAACACAGGATAACTCTGGAGTGATTTATGTTCCAATCACCTCACAGAGTTTTCCTGTCTAGAGGTAAAGCGCTTTAGTACTCCCACACCAGTCAGTAACTGCCCTTGCGGGGGGTGGGGAGTGTCAGTCTCATGCCTCATCAGCTTTTCTGAATCACCTTTAGAGTTTAAACCTAGATTTTAAACAGAATGTGGGAGGGATAAAGGTTGGGTAGAAAAAAGATGTGCCTTATCTTCTTCCCCTTAGAGCTTGTGCTCATGACAAAACAGAATAGGCAGGGCAGAAAGGCTAGTCAATTACCAAAAAGAAGATATGCTGAAAGTAGCATTTGAATCTAAATGTCTAATAAACAGAAAAGCTGGGTTTTCTTCTGCCTTCTGGAGTCCTTACTTAACCCCAAATGAGAGGTCACTGCAGACATGCTCAGTAATGACAATTTCTTTTTTTATTTATTTAGATATAGTTATTAAGCCTCAAGAAGCTTTTCTTATTGCTCACTATTCCTATGTCAATTGTGGAACTACAGGGCTCCTGATCTTCTTTAGACACTGACCAATAAATCTTCAATTGCTTTCCATACTTCCCAGAAAAGAAAATAATCCAGCATATATTCAATGAAAGAGTAAAATCACCAGTTTTCTAGTACTGGGGAGTAATTTAATGTTCTTGGGGAATTTGTGACTAATTAATTTCATTTGAATAATCAGCACTTATAATCAAGTTAAGTAGCTATGGCTTAAGCAATTTGATTTGCTTCTTAATGAAGTAATTTTACCAGAACCTATAAAAAATTTTCAGCTTTAAATAATATTGACAACCTTATCTGGGCTTCTTTATTATCCAAATATGAGGGCTTTTAGAACATTTATAAGCATCACAGTTTTTAAAATGAAAATGTCAAGTTCAATACTGTTTCTAGTTTATCGTTACAGAAACCCAAATTGCATAGCACAACCCACTCGAAAGAGTTATCTTCTGAATTTTCTGTATTTTAATCCTGCTGAGAGTTAAGTGACTTGTTAATGCTTTCAGAAATGACCTGGTATATTTAGTAGTGAGAGAGCAGAACCATCACCTGCTACAGGTTTGCCCTGGCTGAAGAAAATGTCCTGCCACCAGGGGGGTAAAGCACTGGAGAGCACTGTCCTGCATGTGAGATACTGCAACATACCAGAAAGTATAAAAATTATAACAACTATGTGCTAGTTATCTAAGTTTAATAAATGTTAACATCTTGCTGCATTTACATTTCAAAAATAAAATACTTTTAGGTAAGGTGAAGCCCCCTGTGTACCTCTCCATGATCTTAGGGCCATGGCTCCCCAGAAGAAACCTACTCTGCATTTGTAAACTGGGGTTTCTCTTCCATCATTTCTCTAGTTACTGTTTGTTTTATATTTGAAGGCTATTGACTTGCTTATTAATTTTAAATCTTGCTACCTTACTGGATTCTTGTACTGCTTGAGTCAGTTTTATCATTGACCATTGATTTTCTCAAGTTTTCCAGTTATACTATCTTATCATGTAAAAATAGAGTTCTACTTCTTTACCAAATCTTTTGCTGCTAATTAACTTCTCTTTTCTTATTGCATTGGCCAATACCACTAACAGTTCTGAACAGTAATGGGGATAAAAGGTATCCTTGTCTTGTTCCTGATTTGAATGGAAATTCTTCTAATGTTTCCACATTAAGCAAAATAATAGCTTTAGTACTATTTTTAAATCATATTAAGGTGTTTTAGCATGTTAAGAAAGTGTCTTTCAATTTCTGTTTTCTTGAGTGTTGTAACAGGAATGGATATTGAATTTTTGTCAAAGGCTTTTTCAGCATCTGTGGAGGTGATCATATTTTTTCCCTTCGATCTATCAGCATTGATTTCCTAATATTGAAGTAACCTTAAATTACTAGGATAAATCCTAACCGGTCATGGTGTATTATTTTCTTTATGTGGTATTGGACTCTGCTAATATTTTATTTAGTCCTTTGCATCAGTATTCATGAGTGGCAATGGTCTGCAGTTTTCTTTTCTTTTTTCCTACTTTTTTGGAAAGTCTCCATCGGGTTTAGGTATCAAAAGTAGGTCATACTCATTTTATTAAAAGAATTAGAAAGTTTTCCTTTAACTTGTATTAGTATTTAGTACTTGTTTTCTACTTTCTGCTGTAATAAATCACTATAAATTTAGTGACTTAAACAACACAATCTTATTATCTAACAGTTGTAGAAGTCAGAATGGACTCACTGAGCTAAAATCAAGATATTGGCAGGCTGTGTTCATTTCTGGAGGCTCTAAGGAAATTTTTTTTTTTTTTTTGCCTTTGCCAGCTTCTGGAGGCCACCCATAGTCCTTGGTGCATGGCTTCCTTCCATCTTTAAAGCTGGGAATGGTCCAGTTTTTCTTTTATCACATCTTTCTGACAACAACTTCCTTGCCTTTCTCTTGCACATTTAAAGACACTGGGCCCTCCCCAATAATCCAGGATCCTCTCCCCATCTCAAGGTCAGGTGATTAGCAGACTTAATTCTACCTGCAACATTCATTCCTCTTTGCTTTGTAACCTAGCATAGCCATAGGTTCTGGGGATTCAAAGGTAGACGTCTTTCAGGAAAACGGAGGCTTCATTCTGGCTGCCACAATCTTCAGTGTCCCAGAGCAATATATAGGCACTGGAACTATCTGCTCTTCAAAGCTTTAGTAGAAGACAGATGCTTTCTCTGGGTGCTGGTTCTTTAATAACTGTCTCAGTATTGCCCTGGCCAATGTTGCTCAGTTGGTTGGGCATTGTCCCGTGCACCAAAAGGTTGCTGGTCAGGGACCAAACCTGAGTTGTGGGCTCAGTCCTTTGTAGGGTGCATGCAGGAGGCAGCTGATCAATGTTCTACTCTCAATGTTTCTTTCTCTCTCCCTCTCCCTCCTTATCTAAAAAAAAAAATTAATAAAAATATTTTAAAAAATAATTATTGCAGTATCTTCTGTGGAGATTTGATCTGTTTAAACTTTCTCTCTCTGATGGGCTCAATTTGAGTAATCAATTTTTTTTAGAAAATTATCCATTTAATATAGGATTTTAAATTTATTTGTATAGAGCTCTGCATTGTAGCTTATGATTTAATTTTATTTCTGATTCCCTCTTGTTATTTCTTGTTTTGTTTGTTTGTGCTTTCTCTCTTTTTGCTTGTTCAAGTTAGCTAGTAGTTTGAGTTTTTTCAATTAAGAAATGTTTGGAGATACGGGCATAAGTAGATACTGTTGTCTTCCTTCTTTCTCTTTTCTAAATCTCTACAGTATTTGTAGCATAGCCCTCCTTTACCTCTAGAACATTTGTTGGACTTCAGTCATTTATTCATTAACCCAAGAAATATTTATCTAGTTCTACTCTGTGCTAGACACTGTATAAAGTAGATAATGCAGCAGCAAGAGAACCATCAAAATCCCAACCTAACTGCAAGTACATTCTAGTGGGAGATGAACAACAAACAAGCCGACTATTTTAAGTGCCTTGGAGAAGGAAAAAATCAGGAAAAAAGGAATAGGGAGTACTGGAGTAGGTGAAGGTGTGTATAAATGTACATAAGTTAAGGAATGCTTACTGCTGGGTGCAGTGGCTAGGGGGCAAGGCATGGGTGTCTGAGGAAAGGGTACTCCAGGCACAAGGATCAGTGAGAACAAATGCCTCAGGTGGGAAAACACTTGTGTTGGAAGTCCAGGGAGGAGGCCAGCATGGCTGGGTGTGGTCAGTGATGGGCAGATGCTGAATAATGAGATCAGAGAGGTCGCTGAAGACCAAGTCCCGAGCCACTGAAAGGACTTTGGCTTTCATTCTGAGTAAGAGACGTCACTGGAGGATAGAGGACGGGGAGAGACATACTCTGACTTTTACTTATAAAATTTGCCCCAGTCTAATTTGTTGAGACTAAACTGGAGGGAGGGTCAAGGGGAGATATAGGAACATCAATTGGGAGGCTGTGGCCATAATCCAAGTGAAATATGATGGCGGCTCAGACCAGGATACTTACAGCAGAGGTGTAAAAAGTGGTAAGATTGTTGATCTATTATTAAGGTGGAGCTGACAGGATTAGCTGCTGGATTATGTGTAGGATTATAGTTCATTATATAATTTTCAAAGAATTACGGTCACTTTCACTGTAAGTGTAGACTTTTGCAAACATCAGATGTAATCACTAGTTGTGGGACACCTGCTGTTTCCTTCCCTGAAGTGGTGGCATATTTGGGAACTTGGGCATGTGGTGCAGAATAAAAGCCGTGTGGGTTGTTGGCTGGAGGCGACGTGGCAATCCAGAGTGAGCCTCACTAGCAAGTGATAGGCCCACACAGATAAACGTCCAGCTCTTACCATCAGTCGGAAAAGGAGAGAGAAATGGTAAAGTACTTGTGAGAATCAGCTTTCTTTCAGTCTTATAAAGATAACAATGGAAAGTGTCCCCCTTAAAATCTTAGGCTCTTTCTGGGCTCCCAATCAAAAGAGAGTGCGAGTGTCAGGCAGTTTCTCCGTCTTTGCTGGGCAGTGTCTGTGCATTCAGGCCCAAGGATTTCAGTCCCTCTGGGCATTTAAACACCCTCCAAATGTTAGCACGACCACTGTGTTGTTGCATGTTAGCAGGGTTTCTATGTCCTGAAGTTCTTCAACTTGAACTAGGGTAAGTCTACTTACCCAGTCACATATTTATTTAACATTAACTGGTACTGTGTGCCTAGCACTGTGTCAAGTGGTAAGGATGTAAGCAGATATGGTCACTGCTCTCATGGAAGACACACATTAAACAAACAGATCTCATGGCTATTTAATTGCCGTGGTGAGAAATGCTCCAGAAGGAGGGTAGAGGTTTGTGGGAGAGCCTTAACCTGGTTGAGGGGTTGGGGACTGGTAAGAAACCATATGCTGAGATCAGTGACATGTTACTCCCATTTCTGCTGTGACCCCAGTCTGTCCTAGGGGAGACCACTGCTTCAGCAGGGGCTGTAAGGAGATTAGGACACTGGAAGAGACACCTAGTTTGGGCATAGAGCACTCCAGTGTCCCTATCCTTTCTCCCTTTCTTTTAAAGGCAGTCACATTGTTGATTGATATTCAGCTAGTAGCCCATGTGATCATCTTTCTCATCTAATACAGTGGTCCCTCGGTTTTCGAAAGTGATCCGTTCTGGAAGATTGTTCGAGTTCTGAAAACCGAGGGATCCACAGCCGACAGCTGGGCCTCAGGATCTTGCCCTCAGCGGAAGCCGTGTGGCGTGTTCGACTTCTGAGGCGTGTTCGAAAACTGAAGCATTTCCTTTTAGGTTTACGGTGTTCCTAAACAGAAATGTTCGTCGACGGAGACGTTCAAAAACCAAGGTACCACTGTATATGTCAAATAGGCAAATGCACGTTAGAGCTTTACCAAGTGCTGCCCATCTCAGCATCTGAGTCTACCTGTCAGTTATCCAATCTTGTCCAACCTATTTATCCAGCTAGTAAAGTTCATTGTAAAGTTAACTTCTCTTATGAGTAGTTAATTCTTCTGAATATAATGCAGAAACTTAAAGATGATTTCCACCTGCAATCATCCTAGTCATTAACCTAAAATGAAAAAAACAGAAGTACTGTTGCCCTGGCCAGTGTGACTCAGTTGGTTGGAGTGGGATCCTGTACACCAATAGGTGGTGGGTTTGATTCCAAGTCAGGGCATGTGTGGGAGGCAACAAACAGATCAATGTTTCTCTCTCACATCAATGTTTCTCTCTCTCTCTCTCCCTTCCATTCTCTAAAATCAATTTTTTTTAAAAAAGTACTGTCAAAGCCTGACAGACTGCAAAAAGAACAAAAGGTTGTCCTACATAAGTAGTAGCCTTCTACTTGAGTATTACAGAAAAGTGACATTTTTGTGGTTCTCTTTTGACAAGTATCTAAGAACAAAACAGTACATATGTCATTTGTTTTATTCTCTTAATATTTTAAATCTTGGTGATCACATCAGAGGTGTTTTAGAATATCTACGTCAGTATGCAGGTGACTGTAGCTACCAGTCACTTCCAGTTTAAAGATTTCTGCTCAGTGTTTTCCCTTTCCAGCCCATCCCCACCTCATTAAAATCTCTAGGTGGATCCTATTTGGTAAAAGCTATACAGATTTTCTTGGTGATTGGCTTTGCTAAACTCCTGTGCAAGACTCCAGTTCATATTTGAGGTGCATGGAAAAAGGAGGGTGGGGAAGGTGAACCACAGTAAACACATGGCTGCCCTGACAATCTGTAAGAGGCTCTCTTATGATTGTTTTTCCTGGATTTCTTTTGAAATAAATGGTGAGACATAAATACAGTTTTTATCTTGTTGACCTCCTGCAAATGACCGCCTGGCTCACAAGCTACATGAAACACCAAAGTTCCCCTGCCAAGAACCATCTTTACTTAGTTCAACTCCTCTGAGGTCCCTCATTACCTCAAGGAAGAATCACTGAGACCTGTTCTCAGGGCAGATGGCTAGCATTGTGGGTGCAAAGGTGAGTGGGGCACAGCAAGGGGGCTGTGAGAAGTGGGGAAAACAGATGTAAACAATTATTATTACATGAAGCAGAATGTCATTCGCAAGGACAATACAGAATGACAGGAAATCACAGGAAAGGAGAAAATTCACTCCGAATGAGCTCAGGCAAAGGAGGTGAAATGATGTTGATATGGACCGAGGGGGCTAGTTGGAGCAGGAGGAGACTTGAGTCTGACAGGGGCGATTGAGGGTGGGGATGGGTAAGGAATTCCAAGTTGAAGACAAAGAAACAGATATAATAAAGTTGAACATTTTAACATTGGCTTATGCACATGGCTTCTACTGTGTCAGTTTAAAGATATTTGTACATAGGTTTATAAATGTATAGTAAAAATAACAACAAAAAAACCCCAAAAATGCTGTAGTTGGAGGCTCTTATTCCAAGATCTGAAAATGTGGGGCAATTTCATGAACATGTTTGAATTTCCTTTACATTTTCATATGTTCAGATTCCTCATCCAGATTATAAATTTACAATTACGTAGGCCTTGTAGATAAAAAGCTCAATAATTTTAATGTAATTAGTAAGTACAGTGGCCAAGGACACAAGCTTCTCAGTCAGATCTGAGTTCAAGACCCCACTCAATCATTTCCTAGCTTTGTGTACACCTTACAGGTTGTGCAGTCTTCAAGCCTCAGTTTTCTTATTTGCAAAATGGGGTGACAGTAGGGCTATTTCACACTGTTTTGTGAGTTACATGAGATACTACATGCAAGACCTAAGCATGGTGCTTGGCATCTGTTAATGATCAATTAATGTTCATTATTAGTCATTGCGCCAAAACATGCAGTGTTTATAAGGCTTACTCTGATGAGATATACCAATAGCCCTTCATATAAATTCTAAATGCTCATTCCTCTTCCAGTGCAATAAACCGTGCCAAGAATAAAAACCATCTCAAACTTTTTTTTTTTAACCCTCACCTGAGGATATTTTTTCCATTGCTTTTCAGAAGAGTAGAAAGGAGAAAGAGAGAAACATCAATGTGAGAGAGACACACTGAGGTACTCACCCTTGGCCAAAATCAAACCCCGGACCCTTCAGTCTGAGGCCCGACACTCTAACCACTGAGCCAAACTGGCTAGGGCCATTTCAAATTTTAAAAAGTATTAGGAACCAGAATGTCCCAGATTTCATCAGCCTGTGAAGTCACAGCTTCCTTTTATGCCAAATTACAATAGTCTAAACCTCCATTCTATATGTTGTCAAGAAGTTCAGTTTGTGTGTGTGTGTTTTCAGATAATTAAGCACTTGGGGGCCTCCTTAGAAAACATTTGTCAGAAGGTATCTTCCCACCTAAGCTTTCGCTTGCTTCCATGTTTACCTCCTTCAAAGTGAGCTTCATTGAGCATTTTCCTACTTCTAAAGGCCCCAGAGAAGGAGCTATTACTTTCTCACTCCATCCTAAAACTCAGGTCCCATCCTGAGTTCTTCAGTGACCTTTTCCAAGGACATTTTGTCTGTGGGAAAAATCACTTCCTACAAGGGACCTCTCACCCCTACCAGGTGGCCCTCAAAAGACAGAAAACAGCCCTAGATTGTGGTATCTAATTTCCATTCTCAACTAGAAGAAACCAAGGATCCTGGAGAAGAAGATTGGTCCTAGATCTGTAGCAAGAAATATTCAAGATGAGCCTAGAATACCGTGTTGTGTCAGAAAGCAAGGAAGGTGCACTAACAAGACACATGGACCAACAAGAAGGCACTCCCATTGGCCAAAGATGAAATAAACTGAGCATCTAAAAAGAATAATAATTGCAGTTGATTAAAACACATTGTGTATATTAACATAAAAACATGAGCTCAGCCAAGCTGGCGTGGCTCAGAGGTTGAGTATCAACCTATGATCCAGGAAATCTCAGTTCGATTTCCAGTCATGGCACATGCCCGGGTTGCAGGTTCGATCCCCAGTTGGGGGTGTGCGGGAGGCAGCAGACCAATTACTCTCATCATTGATGTTTCTATCTCTCTCTCCCTGAAATCAATAAAGATTTTTTTTAAAAAAAAATGAGCTCATAATGATGTTTTGAAAAAGTGGGAGAAAGCAAACCACCTCATCAGATTCCATTGCAACACCAAGTCTTTTAAAAAATTGGCACTTTAAAGGAATAAGCAGTCATATCTGTCCTGTATAAACTGTATTGCAGGGAACTGACATCACCCCTAGTTGATATCAAAACATTCCTTTCTTATAGAAAGATCCCAGTTAATAAATGCAAAAGGATGATGGAATCAGAGCATTATGTTGTAGCCCCATGAAATAACTGATTCAGGTAGTAGTCACTGACAAGTGACATCACTAGACGAAAGGTTCATGGGGAGCTTTATGAGGGAGGAAAGGAGGTGCCCACACCTGATCCACGACAGCCGTGCTAAAAATGCAACGCCCAGACCGGCGTGCTTCCTGCTGTGCTGCGATGTGATGCTCATACAGCTGAGGTATTGTTGCCCAAATAAATTGAACCTGAGTCTCATCCAGCCTCAGGAACTAAATTTCACTTTTAGGGATGTAGGTAAAAGTGAAATAACATTACCAGAAACCTAAGAGGCAAATCCAGAGTGTGGGACATTCTCCAAGCCAGCCACTCAGTTTCTGAACAAGTCAGTGGTTGGGGGCGAGGGGACACTGCTGCTGATAAAAGAGGCCTAAGAGACTTCACACTTAATGATATTTGGGGACCTAGTTTTGAGTCCTGATTCAAGAAAACCAACAGTATGGTAGGAATGCAGACTAGTGCAGCCACTGTGGAAAGCAGTATGGAGGTTCCTCAAAAAATTAAAAATTGAACTGCTTTATAACCCAGCAATTCCACTTCTGGGTATATATCTGAAGAAACTCAAAACACTAATTTGAAAGAACATTTGCACCTCTATATTCTTTGCAGCATTATTAACAATAGCCAAGCTATGGAAGCAACACACTTGCCCATTAATAGACACAACTTCAAGTGGATACAGAAGTTGTGGTACATATATACAATGGAATATTGCTCAGCAAGAAAAAAGAATGAGAGCTTACTATTTGCAACAGTATGGATAGACCTAGAGGGTATTATGATAAGTGAAATAAGTTAGAAAAAGACAAATACCATATGATTTCACTTATATGTGGACTCTAAAGAACAAAATAAATGAACAAAAAAATTGAAACAGACTCATGGATACAGAGAGCAGATTAATGGTTGCGAGAGGGAAGGGAGGTTAGGGGGCTGGGCCAAAAAGCTGAACAGATTAAGAAATACAAATTGGTAGTTACCTAATAGACATGGGGATGTAAAGTACAGCACAGGGAATATAGTCCAGAATATTATAATAACTATGTATGGTATCAGGTGGGTACTGGAATTATCAAGGTGAACACTTTGTAAAGTATATGATTACCAAACCACTGTGCTGTACACCTAAAACTAATATTGAATATATGCTGTAACTGAAAAAAATATATGTGTGTTAAAAAAAGTAGTAAGTTTTTTTAATGTGGGTGCTTTCAAACCTTAAAATTTAATACAATCCTTTACATCATTATTCTACATGCAATGAAATGTTCCAATTTCTGACCACTATTTCTGCTTTCATAGTTTAAGTTAACCTTGGTTACTTACCAGTTGGAAAAAAATATTTTACATTAATAAAATCATCATACAGAAATATGAAAAGAACAACAGTAAAATAATTTTCTTTCAGAAACCAGGAAAATTTTGTTTTGGACTGGGTATTAGGAGCCAAGAAAATATTGTCATTTTGTTCAATGTTTTTATGGCTTTGTGGTTATATAAAAATGTCCATAATTTTCAGCAATGCTTACTAACGTATGTAGGGTTTTGCTTTCAAATACTTTAACAAATAGAAAAGGGACAAGCAAAAATAAAGTGACAAAACCTTGATAATCATTGAATCTGGGTGATGGGTATATGAAAAGAAAAAGAGTAAAAGAAGCACAGATGAAACACATGTGCCAAAATCTTGGTTACTGTTGAAAATGGAAACTTGTATAGAAAAGTCCTTTGTATTGAGCCCTCTATTTTTTTGTATGTTTAAAGTTTTTTAACATATAAAGAAAACAAACATGGCACAACCCTGGGACATTGTATTTCTCAAAATCTGGGTTATGTGCACTGAGATCTTAGCACCTCATGTGCTAAGATTTCAGCAATGCCATCTAGGATGGACTGAGCCAAGCCTGATCCTATGCCCCATAGCTCCCTCTGCGCACAGGCAGTGAGGCTGAATGTCACCTTTCTCTGGGGAGCCTCCCTGACCTCACCCTAACCTGTGGGCAGCTGTGTTCTGTGTACACTGTCTAAGAGCAAGCAGATTTCTAGTAGCATGCAATCTAAATCCTAATTTAGAAACAGTTTCCTAAGGTGCAGAAAGTCAGCTTGCCCCATTGCTTACAGGACTGTAGGGCCTCCATACTCCCACTGGCCCCTTCCACCGTAGGGCTTTGCTTTATCTTGATGTAGCCTCTCGTGCTGGGACTGTGGCCTACAGATGAATGCAAGCCACCACATCTTTTATTTTTAATTGTGATAAAATAAACAGGACACAAAATTTACCCTTCTAATCATTCAGGGGTATAGTTCAGTAGTAGTCAGTGCATTCACACAATTGTGTAACCAACCTCTAGACTTTTTTTTTATCTTGCAAAACAGAAACTGTCCCATTGAACAATAGTTCTCTCTTCCCACCTCCCCCCAGCCCCTGGCAACCACCATACTACTTTCTATCTCTATTAATTTGACCACTCTAGGTACCGCATATGAGTGGAATCACATAGTATCTGTCTCTTTGTGACTGGCTTACTTTACTCAGCATAATGTCCTCAAGTTTTATCCATGTTGCAGCATGTGTGGGGATGTTCTTTCCTTTATGTCTGAATGATAGTCCATTGATTTCCGTTGTATGGAAAAACCGCATTTTGCCTGTCCATTCTCCGTTGATGGACACTGGTTGCTTCCACCTTCTGCCTGTTGTGAGTAACGCTGCTGTGAACAGGAGTGTGCCAGGGCACTGCTTCATGCTCTATAAAATTTTTGTCCCATGGTTTCAAAAGTTTCCGGAACAGTTCTCAGACCAGGTTCAAGCTCCAGGTACTGTGAGCTTCTCTCCTCAGAGAGATCTGCCCAAGCTCATTGCTGAAGAGGGCAAGCCTGTGTGAGAAGGCAGTGGCTGCTCCTTCTCCCTGGTACACTTTGTTTTAAAACAATAAAAGTAATATTGCTGGCAAGAGGGTAAAAAATGGAAATTCACTCCCTCGCCCCTGTTTCTCATTTCGTAAGAGGTGGCTGCTATTATATGGAAGGTGTGTATCTTTCCAAAAGGTTTATTTTAGACACATGCAAATATATATATGAGTATAGTTTTGCTTTGTGTTTTATAACAGTTCATTTTCTCTCTCAACAATGTGTCACCTTTCCCTACAGTGGGAAGGTGTTGCCTATCTATAGAATTTTCCATTTCTGTGCTGTTACAAACAATGCTAAATTGGACATCCTCACACATACATCCTTGCATATTTTTGTGAATATTAGTGTAGGATGGAAATGGAAATGATGACTCAAAGTGTGTGTACATTTAAAATGTTGACAGGGACAGACACGCTGCCCTCCTAATGGACTATGCTAATTTCCTCTTAGTTTAAAAGAAAGATCTGAGTTTATTCTTTCAAGTTTAGGGTGAACATTCCAGTCTGTTCTTATTTGATCACCAAATGTCCTTGCCCTCTTTACAAGCAAATCTAAATAGCCTGTGCTACTTAATTAAAATCTGCTTGGAGATTCTCAGGTTAGTAAAATCAGATAATTTTATCGTTTAGTTTTAAGATTACACAAATGTGTATTTTTAAATGCCATGCTTCTTTTGAAAAAAAAAAACAAAAAACAAAAAACAAAACGTAAAAAGACGGTTTGCTTCCTGTCCCTCCCCTTTTTGATTGTTAACGGTTTTAAAGATTACAAATTGCCCAGAAAGATCAAGTCCTCTAAGGCTTTTCTGTTGAAAGGCCCCCAGGGGAAGACATCCCCCAACTCCACGTTTAATTATTAAGCCACTTGAAAGGTCTGTGAATGTCTGCCTAGGCAAGCAATTCCACCATTATATTGCAACTATAAAGATTTCATCAAGTAAGGCAAAAATTGCTCATGGCACTCCAATATGAAAACGAGCAATTGGTGGTCCCCAGAGGCGACGACGCCCCGGGAGGAGGCTGCAGAGGCGGGAAGGCCAGCCCACCTCGCGATCCGTGCGTTCCCGTCTCGGGCGAGCGGGCGGCCGGCGCGGGCGGAGCGGAGCCGAGCCGCGGTCTGCGCCGAGTCTCCGGGCGCCGCGCTCTTTTGTGTCCTGCGTCCTGCGGGCGCGTGTGCGCGGCGCAGGGGCGCAGGGGCGCATCCGCACCCCGGGGGGCTGGGAGCGGCGGCCGCCCCGCCCCACCCTTGGCGGGGAGGCCCGGCTGGCCGGCCCGCTGGGGAGATGGCAATTGGTATCTGCTTGATTGTTATGCTACAACTGACGCGCCTCACTCTGAGGATCCCCGCGGCAAAGGGGCCCTCCCTCCGCCGCTCCCCGCCCTCCCCCGCTCCCGCCCTGCCTCTCCCGCAACAGGATCCCAAGGCTGCCGCTCGGCGCCCCTCCTCCTCCCGCTCTTCTGGCCCCGGGATTCCTGAAGTTATTAGGAGAAATAAGGTAGCCGAGGGGGCCGCGTGGAAGTTGTGACAGCTCCCAGCAGCGCGCCCCTTCCGTAGGAGCCGTGGCCTCGCCTTAGGAATTACCGCTGACACGGTGAATGAAGGAGGTCTCTGTGCCAGCCAGCCTGCCGGGATGGGCCACTGCTGCTGCAAGCCTTATATCTGCCTTCAGTGCCTGGACCAGACGGTACTTTGCCTTCTCTCTCTCTCCTTCCCTCTCTTCTTCTGAAAGGGCAGAGAGAAAGCCGGAGCCGGCCCTGCCCCTCTCCCGCCCTGCGGCTTTGTTGGCGAGCGGGAGGCTGCCCGCGCTGGGTCCCGCGCGCGGGGCTCGCCCGCTCTGCAGAGCTTTACGTAATCCTGGGTCCTGCAGTCTCATGGAACTGTTGCATTTCCCCGAAGCAGTCGGGTTCTGCTCAAGCATCTTGAAACCCAAGCTGCTAAGAAATCCTTAGGATATTCTCCGTGCATTTTAATGTACCTGTGAGACCTAAGGTATTTCCGTGGGGAGTTTAGATTAGCTAGACATGTCTTTCTCTGCCAACTGCTAACTTTGAAAGTTTACCACTCTTTTTTACAAACAGCCTCCATCCTTTATTTTCTTAAGTTCAGAGAAGAAAGCACCAGTACATTTATTCTCTGTGGGCTTCTTTGCATCCCATGGGGTGACCAGCATAGAGGTGAAAACTAAGAGCCAGAGTCTGCGGGTGTGTTGGAGTCTTCAGTGGCAGGAAATTCACAGCCAGGGAACTGGAAATACAGTGCAAGTGAGAATTGTGTGGCAGCTCCAGCACAAAGCTGTTCTTTGCTTTTGACATTTGCCTGTGCGCTTGCAGATGGATAAAAATATGCTTTTAATTTTACTACTAGAAATATGTTGGCCAGAAATCTTGTCTTTGTGATATATTTTATTTTCATGCTCTTTGGGATTTCTCAAAGATGCATGAAATGGGATTTAACGAGGGGTTGAAATTGCCTCCTTTCTACCCACGTGGACATCAGCTATAGAGATAGCTCGAGGTATAGTATGTGACCAGGTGAAGGAAATATATGACTTAATATAAAACCCATTACAAGGGGGTCACTTGGAAACCTCTCAGTTATCAACTGTGACCTAAAGTCGGGTTACATACCACCTACGAAAATTAAACTGTTACCATAAAAGTCACCTAGTACTTTTGTTTCAATAGAAATAAGTGTTTCAATGGATTTGGCTATTGCTACCATGAGTATGAACTAAAATATTTATATACATATTTATGTGCTTTTAACAAGAAATAGAAGACGTTTGCACTTAGTTGTTTGCAAATCCAACATTGAAGTGGTCACAAAAAGGCATTGCAGAAAGCTTTATAACAATAATTATAATAAAAGGGAATGATTTGCTACATGTATACTATTATGTTCATATTCCTAAACCCTGATACAAAATTTTTAAAAATAGAAACTATAATTTGCAGACCTGTTTTGAGAAATTTATTTTAAAGTGAAACCACTCTTTCTTGTTTCAAATCATGTTCTTGAAAATAATTAACCCTTTGTCATTTTTCTTAGTTTGGGGGTTTGGGAAGATAATTAAAAGTTATTTCATCTCTTTAGCAGTGGGATATTTAAGTAATTTTCAAACATTCTAACCTTGAAACCTCCAACCTAATACAAATTATTTTTTACTGATGAAAACTTAAAGTTTACGCTGCATCTATGAACTTTCTCATTGTGTTTACACCCACGTTTCTTGATTTCTCTTTGCCATAGTTTAGAATAGTATTCCTGATGGAGGTTTTGTAGATATGTATTCATAGGTAGAGTGCTCACTTTAGGAATTGAAGGCTTTCTTTTGTTAAATTTAAAAAAAAATATTGTTTTATTTAGTTGCCCACTTTTCAGGATAACTTCACAGGCAGTATGCCAAAATCACCTGTTTACTCAATGGTTACCTAGTGGGCCAGTCACTGAATACTAGCAGTATTGTGGGATTCCACTCCTATCTTCAAATCTGGAAATCAAACTCCTTTAAATCTCACAATAAAATCCTTTAGTTCCTCCATCAGCTCTAAGAATCCCAGCATCACCACTGAAGGAGGGTTGATAAAATTGTTGGTAAAGGTGTTTCTGGTTACCTTAGCCTAGCTTAATAACCCTTAAAAAAAGAAAAAAGAAACCTTTCCTCAGAATTTTATATGGGTACAAAATAAAAAACATAATTTTGAAAAATAAAAATAATTTTTAACAGTTTGATCATAGTGCAGCTAAAGAGGTTCTGAAAAGAGTGGTGGGACACTGAAAGATACTTTTAAGTAATCAGTTTCAGAGATGGGGCCAAGAAAGAGAAATCTGAAAATACTTCCTTAGCAGTAATTTATTAGGAGAAACTATAGAATCTTGCCAAGAATATAAATAAATAAAAGTGTGTTAAATGAACAAATGGTTATTAAAAGATGATTGTGCTTATGTGTTTTCAACTTTTTAAAACCTACCCATTGACTATTTATTGCTCATTTACTCTGTGGTTACTTATTGTGGGGACTATCAAAGAGTTCTTAAAAAGCACATTTTGCCCAGTGGAGTTTAGCAGTTACTTGTTTGGTTGAACTTCTACCTTTTCCAGAGAAATTACAAGTGGGGTAGTTAGCAGTAACATATATACAATTAAAACAGTAGTAATACAAGAGTGGAATATAATTGAGGTTCTGTGGTCCTGACCATACATGTTCTGTAATCTAGTGAAAAGAGAAGTTAGTGCTAGAATTATAGGCAAGGTTTCTTGGAAAAAGTGGAACATGAATTTCACTTGGAAGAATGTGGAGGAGTTTTCATGAACTGTTGATGAGAAGGAATGGACTTCTAAGCAAGGAGTGCCTCCCTGAGTAAAGGTGTTTGAGCCCAGTGTAATGAAAGCTGAGAGTAAATACAGTGGGAATCTGAGCACATAGGGAGTGTGGGAAAATATTTTCCAGGCTGAAAGCCAGACCTAGGTTTTTTAACTTGAGTTAATAAGAAGTAGGGGTCCATCTTGGGATTTTGAGCTGTTAAGAAACATTCAAACAAATAGAGAATTTTTATGAGTTTATTTGAGCCAAACTGAAGACACTGCCAGGAAACAAGATCTCAAATTCTCCAGACAATGACAGTTTTGCAGTTTTCCTTTCGCAGCTGGAATTAAGGAGGGAACATATTCACATGAAGGTGGGAGAAAGCCAGGTATGGGATAGTAAACAAGATAATGTGCTCCCTCGAGGGTGGTTTGGTCTCCAAGGGGCCCTAAAAAGAGGATTATGCACCCTGGCCTGGTGGCTCAGTAATTGGAGCATGTATTAATATAGATGCACAAGAGCAATGAACAGGGCTTGCTTAAGGCACAGATAAATGTTTTTATAGGCTTGGGGAGTGACTCCCACCGTGACCTGCTCAGTTAGGAATTTATGATCAGCTCACCTTATGAGGTTACTTTCAGATAGATTTATTACAAAGCCCCTTTTTTATCCACAGAGCAGAGCAGAGCAGCAATCTGTAGAAAGACTGATTCTACGGGTATTTTGAAAGGAAAGGTGTGACACAGGAAGGATTTGGGGACACCCAGATGGATCCCAAAGAGCCTGCAAACTGTGGACTCAGCCTGTTCCTGGATTAAACCAGCAGTTCTGCATGTTCAGAGCTCCTTACTTTTAACCTGCCAGAACTGGTCATTCTTAGGGACATTGAGTTATTAAGAGAAATAAACTAGATGTATAAACAGAATGCCACCTTGCTTTTTTACAGCAAGAAACAAGCAAATGAATGATCATCTGCCTGAGAAATGTGTCATTTCTTTTTCGAGTCAATGTCCAGCTTCATAAGAAGCTTTGATAAGAATGGAATCTGAGCCACATTGTTTAGGCATTCAGTGGCCTCAGAGTCCAGTGTGTCCGCGTCCCATCACCCATCTAGCCTGAAATTAATGCAATTGAGAGGCTTTATGATTGTTATTACCTTGGTGACTCTTTTTTCTAAGCTCCCTTTGATTTGCTCTTTTCCCTACAACTCACCTGGCTGGTTTAGCTACCGCCCTGTCCCTTTGAGTTAATTTGCATATCTCTACCCTAACCTTTACTGTGTGGACTGTAGTGTCAGATGCTAATCTTATATACCTTTTCTCTAAATTCTTAGCAGTGGTGGGAGTTGGGAGAAGGCACCTCACTGTTCCTGTCAGGTATATGTGGGTGATCTGACCATAGTGAATTTGGGAAGGTGATTAGAGGAAGATAGAGCCCAGAAGGGTCAAGCAACTTCTTAAGTGATACATAAGTGGATTAAAAATCATGGTACTGGCTAAGTTTCCTTTCTTTTGCTCACTGTGAGATCCAAAATTTCCCAGCATTACCTCTTTGGATTCAGATTCCTTCTCCTTGGACCCCATCAGTCTCTGTCCTCTAATAGTTCATCAGCAATCCAGGTGTGGCATGACATCCCTCATTAACTGCAGCCTCGGGGGGGGGGGGGGGGGGGTAAGCTGGTCATTTTATCACCACTGACACTCCCCACTGTGCACAGGGCAAAGGCTAGAACAAAGCGCCTTTAAGTTCAGTTATTCTGATTTTTAAAGCAGGATACGCTTTGCTCGTTTTTCACACAAGTAGACACTGACATTAACTTGAGAATATTAAATATGAATGAAACCTTCCCTTTGAACAGCCTATATTAAATTTCATTTCAGCAAAGAAAGGCAGATACAATAACACAGTGGCCGGTGTTAATTGTATGTGAAAGAAATAATACTCTTTGATTAAGTCGAAGCACCGCATCAGTGCTGCCTTAAAGCCATAATAACCGAAATGAAAAACAAAAGGTCCTGCACCTCCCAAAGGAATTTTCCATACTTATGTTATGAATCTGGCCACTCTCCACAATATTGCACTGTAGATGAACGCAGCACTCACAAAGGTGGTATGAAAACAGCTCGGAAGACTTAGACGTTCTGTTCATGTCACCTTGTGGCTGCTTCATTTTGAACTACAAAAGAAAATGTTTACCTCCGTGACCCAGTTCCACCGTGAAGAATTAAACTGGAACCTGGACTCCTGGAACCCAGGGTGAGAGGCAGTATTGTTTCTGGGAAGAACGAAAAATTTCTTAACCTCTTTGTAATTTCATGAGTATGTATGTCCCTTTGAATTTCAAAAATCCACAACAAAAAGGATCAGGACGTTACCTCAAATACCAGAATTCTGTAGATTTCTTATTCAGCTCCCTGTGTTGGATCTTTTGTTTAGCCTGGAAAAGGTGGCCCAGCTTATGTGGTTAAATTTTCCTGATCTTCACTGATTTCAGGGTAGGTTAAAAAGATAGGAGAAATTAGTCGGCAGTCTTTGGGCTTACATGTATATATATATATACACATATATATAGTAATTTTACATATATACGCCACCTTTAAAAAATATATCAGGTAGGGCAGAGGGAGCTACAAAAATACTCAGGACAGTGAATTTTATGAAATTGTCATCAGTGTCCCTTGTAAACATTCAAGAATTCTTGCAGGGGGAATCAGACCAGAGGCAGAAACTTGGTGAGGAAAAGAGCAGGGCCCATCTGATGTGGGTTACAGGTTCCCAGAAATAGCCCCAGCTGCTGGTTCTGGCACCAGGTCCTTTGGCCTTTGCCTGGGGTGCTCCCTTCATATCTCCTACTTGTTCATCCTCTGTTCTCAGGACATCTTCACTTCATGCCAGCCCTGCCTCATCGAGCCATATCATGTTGTTTTAAAATTGCTCATTCATTCACTAAGTCTGGGAGAATTAAAGGGTCCCTGAAGGCAGAAATATCCTGCCTGGCATGTCTGCCTGGCACAGAGTAAATATGTGTTGTTTTGTATAAATTTCCTATTTCCGGTTTGGTTGGGATGAAGGCACCTCAGATTCACCCAACATTCAGTTTTAATAATAAACAGGCTGCTCTGTTGGTTTCTAACTCAAGCTGACTGATGCCCGGTAAGAATCGTGTGGATGAGGCTAACAAGGAGAGGCGTTTTCACATCCTGTTACACCAAGTTCACATGGTGGCATCAGCCACTTGAACAGATGGCTCCCATTGACCAGCCATGTTAATATAACAGAGTGTGGCAGGTTTGCCTGGGCTTGGCCACACAGCCAGTTGATTGAAGTTAATGAAATGATTAGCAGGTCCTCTGCTTTGCCAGGCTTCTGTAGCTAGGGAAGGTTAAAGGCAGCATTCCCAGAGTTTGTGAGCAGCCCCAGCATGGAAGCCGTGTCTGAGAACTGTAAGCTTCACTGTAGCAGACTTGCGGGGGTCTTGGGAGGGCTCGTGGAGGGGACAGCTGGAGGTCTCATGGGACAACCCATTTTGGACTCCTCTTTAACTGCAATGTGCCACACTGGAGAGAACAGAGACCTCAGAGTACAAAGCAGAGTTACGTGACCAATAAAAGAGGTAGCTAAGAAGACACAGCTGCTGGTATGGGCTTAGACGAATGTTCTCCAGGGGTCCGTTTTCAGATAAGCCTGTCACAGAATAAACAGTATGTTAGAGGGCGGCCTTCTAAGACTTGGTGGTTTCTGGACTCTGGGCTGTATCACTAGGATGGTTTGGATGGTTAATCCTGAGTTCTATTTTCAGCCCTTTGGAGTGAAAGCAGGAGCCCATGTGCTTGGCACCAGTTGGGAATTTTCCGTCATCCCACATATAAGGAAGCACTGACCTAACAGAGGAGGCCTGGCCAGTATTCCAGTCATTCCCCATGTCATCACCCGGGACCTGGTTTAGGTGGGGGGCGAAGGGGCATGGTGGCATGAGATCCTTTCCAAGGGAGCCTTTGGGACAGCCTCAGTCCTGGGTGTTCAATAGGGCCTAACAAGGCAGCTGTTGAGATCTGTTAACCACAATGGTTGAAGGGCAGTTTTCTGAGGCAAGGAGTGGAGAGTGAGGTCCCTTTAAGCTCACTTCTCGCCTGAGGAGCAGTGTCCTGCCCTCAGGGCATTGACTCATTCCATGGCAGGGCAGCACCCACCGTTCTGGTTTGACCAGCATGAAACAAAAGGTAACTTCATTGATGCAAAAACTCAGAAATTAGAAAGGTTGATATTTCAAGACCCAGCACTTAAGGAAGATCTGTCACCAAACTGTACAAGCTGGCAGAGCTCGGCCATGCCAGGATCCAAGCAGCAATATAGTCATTCAGAGGCCATCAGAGAGGGTTAGGATTAGGGAAAGCCCATAGGGAAAGCTGAAGAGCTTCCTGCTCAGAAATTACAGCCCCATGCAGGCTACACTGAAATGTCCTGAGAGGCAACAGACAAATCAACACCAAGGACAACTACGAGTCCTTCAGGTGGTAGGTGGGGTGTGAATACAGTCAGGGAGTTTTTCACTGAAACAGTGGTCAGAAGCTGACACTGCTTCGCTCCCATCAGACATGAAAATCTTCATGGTAAGAAGTGTTAGAGCCCATCTGAGGAGCACTGCAGTTGAAACCTTGCTGTTACATCTCTTTAAGCATGGGTGGGAGGGGATAATCTCGGTGTGTTTGTGTGTGATGAAAACTGAATTCTGGGTTAAAACTCCTGCATTTGCCATTTCTTGGCTGGTTACATAACTGTACAGCCCAGTTTTGTTCTCCATAAAGGCAAATAACCCAGGACCCGTTTGACAGAATTTGGAGGATCATGAGGTAAAGGGCTTACCTGGCACAGTGCCTGGCTTGGAGAAAGTGTTTGGGGAAGGTTCATGTCAATATTGACATTTGAGTCATCAGGTTTGTTACTTACCTCGGGAGGCTGACCCTCCTTGCCAAGTCATTTGATGACTGTAGTTTGAAACCTGGTGGGATGGGTCATCCCGCTTCTCACTTGTGTTTCTCCTACAACAAAGATAGTCGGGCAGGCCTGGCCCCGGGTATCAGATTTAGCTTTTCACCAAAGCAATCAAGTCCCAGAGTCTTCGTTGACAGTCTCCACTGTAGTCAGCACTGTCTCGAGCTGAGGCCCACCCTCCTCCCTGCTGAGCACAGTCAGGCCTCTCCTTCCCAAAACCTCTGATTCTCCTGTGGTCGAGGGATTTCTTATGACAGGGAGATCCCCAGGCATGTTAACTTTCCCCTCGAGGCTTCTTTTCCAAGGCTACTACCTGGAGCAGAGGGAAATACGGGCTTTGAGTTAGAAATACAAGTTGGTTTTGTTGTTTCTGTGAGGTCCTGGTTGTTCACTGCCCGACCTCCTCTCAGTTTCTGCCCCTCTCCGCAATCCGAGAGTGAGTATCTTAGTGACGCTTCTGGTCTGATAAGTACGGTGTTTTGATCCCCTGGCTCTGCTTAAGAACTAAGAATTTTAATGTTCAAAATTATTCTTGGTAGTAGAAACAAGTTAGTTTTCTTCTCTAGATTAAGATTATTGTTGGGTAAATACTGAACTTTACCCTCTCCAGAATATCAGCTTTTCTTAGCTAGTAGTACCACGTTGAATGTCAGCTGGACATATTGTATAGAACGAGCATGTAATTCCAGTGACCAGTCTGATTAGAATATGTTCCCTGTTTTATTCTGTCTTTGAACTTAGAGTCAGGGCAGAGGCATGAAGGTGCTTTTAAAAAATTAGATATATATAAATTAATTAATTAATTAATATAAAAAATAAAAAATTAGAAACAGCCCTGCTGGGTGTGGCTCAGTGGTTGAGCGTCAACCTAGGATCCAGGCAATCGGGGTTCAATTCCCGGTCAGGGCACATGCCCAGGTTGCGGGCCCGATCCCCAGTGAGGGGCATGCAAGAGGCAGCAGATTAATGACTCTCTCATCATTGATATTTCTCTCTCTCTCCTTCTCCTTTCCTCTCTCTGAAATCAATAGATATATTTTAAAATAATAATAATAAATTAAAAACAGAGTATAAGATTGGTATAACAATGTTAAATACATTTTGATAGTTAATTTGAAAAGCACCCATTATCTATAGGATGTTATCCAGTTACAAATAAAAGAAAGGAAACAATAGAGTTATAATAACACCTATCCCTTGTAGAGAGCTTTGTAAGTGCCACACACAATTCTAACTACTTCACATATATTAATTTAACCCTCGTGACAACCCTGTGCATTAGGCATGGCATTAGAAGCAGCATTGCTTAAGGATTAGGAAAACACCCTCCCCCCCAAGTGGAGTCTCTAGCCTTTAATTCAGGGGAGGCAAGGATGCTCTCGGCTGGGATCGAAGGAGAGAGCTTCATGAATGAGATGGGGCCCATTGTCCCTCAAAGGATGTATCATTTCTATATTGTTCCTAAGAGAACCATGAGCTAATAACTGTTGGTGCCTGGGACTAAAATAGCTCTCAGTTTACTCTGAAAATAGAGTTTTATTTTGGCATTATGAAATGATGACTTTGCCTAGCAAATGCCTTTTGGATAACCTGAGACCCTCCCTTAACCCAAAGTGATGCATGTGTTACCCAGGTCAAAACACAGCAGACACAGAAACAAGGTTGTAAAAACTGTCTATTCAAATTTGGCACAGGTTCGTTGGAGGTGCTAAAATCAAAGTAAAAGGGAATTAATAAAGAAAGAACATTCACAAGACCTTGATGATCTTCATGTTAGATATTTGGTACACATTTTGCCAGTATCCCCGCTTTAGAAATGCCTGCTTTGGGAGTACATTCTACAGAATGACAGAGGCTTTATATTTTTGGGATCCCTCTCTTGAAGAGAATTTCTATGGCACTTCTTTCTTACTTATTATAGTAGTAATAAAATCATAAGAAAGGTAAATGTTTATGCTGGCTCAATAACAAAGACTATATATGCAGCATTGCTTCAACTACTCTTTTATGTCACAAAATATATTGATTTGCAACCAACTTAGCAGTTATTTAGTTACAAATGATGTTCTTTGCACTAAATGACACTTCAAGTGCGAGATTTCCTCTTATTCCTTCTTTTGATACAGAATTCAACCCAAAACAACTCTGAAGCCTTACGTTTTGTTGTTGGTCTTATTAGAAAGAGAAATGTTTTATGTTATGTTTTGTGCTCATTATTAATTAGGGAGCTGACCGTGCCCGTTTGCATAAAAAGGTAAGTTTAAGAGGACGGTTGGTAAAATAAGCATTTGCCCCTCAGAGCAATATGATGTGGATATTTTCATGGTCCAAAATCTCATAATAGTGATAAGTACCAATGTATAATAATATATGACAGTAAGTTAATGTGAAGGACATAGATATGCAAAGAAGCATTGAAGGATGATCTGTACAAGAGCGATATGGAGAAAAGCACAACCATGGATATTGTTAATAGTATATTGCAAGCTTTGCGCTTTCGGTGTGATCCAAGTGAATGAGTCAGACTTGGCTTTGTAAGTTTCCATATGCTTATATAATGAGAAAATTTTCTTCTCAAGGGTTAGGCTTATAAATATTTGCTTCATATGATTCATTAATTAACCATGTGAAAGTGCTTATCTAGCATAAAACTAGGGGACTTTCGGTGTCCGTTTTGTTTTTTCAGAATGAAAGTGCCCTTGTGAAAGAGAAAGAGCTGTCAATCGAACTTGCAAACATCAGGGATGAAGTTGGTAAGTAGGGCATTGAAAATGAGGAACGTGCAGAATGTCTTTTCCTGATACCTGTAACTGTGTAACAAAAGCAATTATGTCTCATGCAATAAGCCAGAGCAAACCTGCCTAGACAAATGAAGTGGCATACCCCACACAGCAGGGGGCTGTTGCAGCCTTGCAGGGAGCCATAATTTTTACGTCTCTGTGGTTATAAAGACAGCTTCGTAACAATGCACGGTGGAGCTAATCAGACCTTGACTCTGCTTCTCGCAGATGGCAGCCCATCCATCCATCTGTGTTTGTGCTGTGACAAGTAGCCCTCCGTTTAGGCACCCCTTGGGCAGGCAGAGCAGCTGCCAAGAGCAGCAGCCCCGCTGTGGTGGGCTACACGAGGGGCTCTCTGAAAGATGCAGGTGCTCCGTGGCTGCCTGCCATTGTGTGCCCCGCCCCGAAAAACTCTCTGTTATAGCACAGGGTCAATAACACAAATTTGGGTGGATTAAAATCTGAGATTCATGTTGAAACTCCTGCTCTTCTGCTGATAGAATGGTGCTCAGTCTGAGCCATAAGAGACCTCACAAACGGCAGGACAGTCCCCAGACCCCAAGGCTTTCACTTGAAGCCAAAGATCAGCCCAGGTATTTGCTAGCTTCTCTTTCTTGATCCCATTTCCCTCTTGAGGACCTGTTACTCTCTTTCCCCCAGAAGCAGTCAGCAAAGGTGAAATAAACAGCCAGTTCCCCTTGGCCTGCTACTCTTCTCTTTCCAGTCGCATTTGTCTTCCACCCGTGGGGTCCTGGGAACAGTCTGCTCTGTAGGTGTGGTTCCTGCCAAGAGCAAAGGGATCAGAACAGCCCGAGCCATCCCAGCACCTTTCCCTCCAGGCCAACCATGCATGTGGGATTGAGTCTGAAGGCCAGACATTTTGGGAAAACCTGGCCTTGAGGACAGGGTAGTGATGTGCAAACATAACTTTCCCACCCCCTTTCTTTTAACTTAAATTTTTTTTTCTTCACTGTTTTGTGATTTCTTTTCATCAATAGGGGTCAGCAATGGCCTCTTCTCCCCTCTAAGGAGAGTGGGGCCCCTGTGGGTAAGCAGGAAATAACAGTTCTTCCCAGCCTTAGCTGCAGGGAGCCTCCACCTGGGCCACCCTGGGTGGGGAGCCCAGGGACGAACCTGACACAGGTTTTCTGAAAGAGGCTGCCAGGAGTGGCAAGGCAGAGCTTGTGGGGATGCTCTTAGGAAGCCACGGTCCACAGGGCGCATGCTTCTCCATGAAGTGGGTAAGTTCTTGCGTGGTTCCAAGCGTGGCCTTTGGAGGCACGTGACCCATCTGGTCACATAGGGTGAGTGGGCTACCTCTCTGTCCCTTGTTCCCCTTCATAAAGAGGAAAGTCAGATAAAGAAGATACTGGTGAGGAAGGAGCCTGTAAGGGTGACTCTCATAACTATTGGGTTTATAGAGCCTTCCATCCAAAAACGGGAAAATCTTTCACTCTAGGCTGAATCCCTCCCCATAGAGATGCCTACACCCCTCTGGCCAAGGTTCAGGTATGGGGGGGTGCACCCTGACCCAGCTGGATATGGTGGGTCAAACCCACTGCAGCTTCCCTCTATCTTTTCCAGGAGCTCTGAATGCAGCAAGAACCACACAAAGATTACTTTGGGTTTTTTGTATTTAAGTCTTATTTCATTTCTGCATTAGTGCTAAGAATAGAAGCAGAAATCGCCTGCCAAATGAAAAAGCCATGGGTGGGGGGAGGGCGGATGGCCTCGGCAGCCCCACAGCCTGGGCCACTCAGCCCAGCCTCCAGCCCCAGCGGATACTTCAACGGCAAGCACCTGAGCCACTGCAGAGACTGCATTTGTGAGAGAAGAAAGCCAGGGGCATACGGGCTCAACAATAACTAACGTCCATAAATTCTGGTGTCTTGACCTGAAATGTATTCCCTTGAGAGGAAAACAGCATTAAGCTTACAAACCTGACCTGCAGATGCTCATAGACAAAGAGAGATGGTCAAGCCTATCTCTAAATAAAAATTAGGAATTTCTAAAGGTGGTAAATTCAGACATGGCAGAGGGTAAGAAGCTACAAAAAGTAGCTTGTAGCCTGCAGCAGGGCACCTTTCTAAACGGGGGCTAACACGCAGCACCAGTGAAGCCCCAGTGTGCCCCAGCTGGCATGGGTCTGCTGCCACCCAAGTGCAGGAGCACTTTTTTTTCTTTGCACAAGGCACCGTGTGGCCAGCTGTGACCCAGCACTGTGTACCTACCCCTACCAGGGATGGGGAATAAAACTCAACTCATGCCCTCGAGCTTACAACCAGAGGCTCCGTGGAAGAGTGACTCTCTGAGGCGGGCCTTGTCGGATGGCTGAGGTTTGGGTGCATGCGTGTAGGAAGGGGAAGAGCATCGTTACCAAGCACACAGCGAAGCCCGCTGCCCCCACGTGTGTGCCCTGGACCAGTGGCTGCCACGGTCCTTTTCCAGGTATTACTCGGTCTGCACACCTACAAAAAGAAAAGCAGTTAAGCTTTCCATGCTTGACATTTAATAGTTTTAAAACATTCTATGATTCTGATAAATTAGAGTAGGCTACTCTTCCCCTTTGATTATTTGGGTTTTTACCACTTTTTGCTATTATGCAACAACAAATGTACTATTTGCAAATTACTTTTTTCCTCTTCTATTATTTTCCTGGAATATAGTCTCAAAAGTGTGGACCAATAGTTTTGATAGGATTTGACATTTGTTCTAACCTCAGCTGTATGTGAAATGTCCTTGATATTTATTCTGTAAAAATCAAGGTAAAAGATTATGGTGGATTTAATCGCATTGTATATAGAGTTGCCATATAAAGAGAAAATTAAATCAATTTCTCTCTCTCTCCCTCTCTCTCTCTCTCTCTCTCTCTCTCTCACACACACACACACACACACACACACACCCCTGAGAAGAGAGAGATAATGTCCAAACACGTACCAGGGTGTAGTTTGGGATGGAGCTTTTGTGGTTCAAGAGTAGAGTCCTTGTAGAGTGGCTGAAAATTGTTGTCAGTTGTGTTATGTTGTATCCCCTATGGCAGAGGTGGGAAACCATTTTTCTGTCAAGGGCCATTTGAATATTTATAACAGTATTCGCAGGCCATACAAAATAATCAACTGAAAAATTAGCTATCCCCAGCTGGCATGGCTCAGGAGTTGAGCATTGACCTATAATCCAGGAGATCGCAGTTTGATTCCCCAACCATGGTATATGTCTGAGTTGGGGGCTTGATCCCCAGCAGGGGGCGCAAAGGAGCAGCCGATCAGTGACTCTCATCATTGATGTTTCGATCTCTCTCTCTCCCCCTTACTCTCTCTGAAATCAATAAAGACATATATTTTTTAAAAAATTAGCTATGAGAAAAGCTCCTAGATCTATTGAATTTCGAGTCCTGCCTGTGGTTGCCTTGGCACTTGGCAGAGCTAGACCAAATGATTTCTCGGGCCTTCCTGCGGGCCAGACATTCCTCATCCCTGCCCTATGAGGACAGAAATCTCTGGTCATCCCCTTGAAAGCTTCTCATCTTCAAGTCACCCTCCAGGAATGATGGCTCTTGCCTTGTCTTTGGAGTTGGCCTTCACTGGGTCTGTCCCTGGAAAAGCCTTCCCAAGCTCCAGTGGTTGAGGGGTGAAAGGCACAGCAGATCTCTAGGAAACCAGAATCCAGTAACACATCCAGGGAAGGAGAAGCAAAAACGCTAATTAGAGGTTTAATATTTGGTTTTTTATCATACTTTAGAATTTTCCAGAAAATGTAATTCTTGAAATGTGAGCCTTGATTTTTGGATAGTGTCATTCCTCAAATTGGAAGTCAAATACTGAATAAGTGAAGGTTCGCTCTTACGTGTGTAAATGTTGAAATAGATTTATAAGATGTTCTTCCTACAAGCAGATTTCCTTTTGAGACCTTAGGCTTCAAGCTGTTAACTGCATCAGGTGGATGCTTATGATCCTCTCTCCAGCAAAACTGCTGTATTAGAAAATCTGAGCCTAAAAAAATATGAATTAGATGAATTATACGGGACAGAAAGACATATGCAGTGCATAGCTAGGTTCAGATGGAGCCTCTGGCTTACACTCCTTGGTGGCCCTGGTGTTCCCCAGCCAGCCAGAAGTCCTGTTGAGATGTACATGCAGACTTGAGCTGGACCAGCACTAACTCCACTACACGCCTCCTGCCAGATTCCTTCCTCCAGGATGCTCACAACTACGACTACCTGAATTTGGTGTGAAATTTCCTCTTGTCTTTAAAGTTCTTAGTCACCCAACTATCCTCCTCCTGGTCTTATTTACCTGCCACTGCCCCCAGTCCCCAAAGCTGATGGACAAGGCTGTCTTCTGTTTTCATATGTGGTTTCTGTCACCCTCTCTACCCCCTTCCTCTTTTGAATTTGTTACAACCTGTACTCTGACTTCCCACCCCAAGCCAGGTCCATTGGGTTTTTATCTTTCTGCCAGCTTCAGACTTAACATGGACTTTTCTTTTTATCTCTGCTGAACACTTTAAAAACACTTAGCATGAGCCTTGGTCAGTGTTTCTCAGTGGTTAGAGCATCGGCCCGAACACCAAAAGGTTGATGGTTCAATGCCCAGTCAAGGGCATATCCCTGGGTTGCAGGTTTGATCCCTGCCCCAGTCGGGGCATGTGCAGGAAGCAGCTAATCGAAGTGTCTCTCTCACATCAATGTTTCTTCCCCCGCCCCCCCCCCCCCGGCCTTCCAGTGTTTCTAAAATTAATGGAAAATATATCCTCAAGATTAAAACAAACAAAAACCACTTAGCATGAAATATAGTTTTAAAACAGAAAGCAGTTTTGAACAAAGTATTCATTCTGGCAGTTTCTGGGTATTATACAGAAAGCTAAATGGTTAAATCCACATTTTGATTAAAGTCAGTCTATTGAAACAAAGCAAAAAAAAACACACACACAAAAAACCCAAAAAACCTGGATGTTCTATAATATAAAATAAGAGATATTAAAGAATTCTGAAAGCTTCGAAATGAAGGTACGCTAGGAATCTCCGTTTGAGGCAATACACCACAAATTGTTGTTTATTATGTTTGTAAGTTACTAACTAGAATGGATTTTTAAATTTATTCTCATTTATAACTAGCAACCCACACATACACACAAGCACCTCTGTAAGTATATTTGTGAGATGATTTTACCTTTCGGGGTTATACATATAATTTGTCTTCCAATTTTATGATCATAACTCCTTATTTTATTTATTCATTCCAACAACTCAATGAAGTAGGTGTTGGTATCTTTATTTTATGGTAAGTTGAGGCTCAGATAGATTAAGCAACTTCTCTAGGAGCATACAGCTGGTATGGGACAGAATTGGATCTTAACCCAAGTCTAGGTCTTCTACACACAGTATGTATGTTTTCCATGGCATCCCATCTCCACCACCAAATTATTTTTATAATTTTTAATTTAGTAAATTGAAAAATCAGATAAATAAAATAGCCTTTTCTCCCAATTCTATATGACTTTGACACAAAACAATAAAAGATGTTGGTATGACTCTGTCCAAACATGGAGTAGAGTGTGATTATATAACACTTATGATGTTAACTGATCCTAGACTAATCCATTAGGGTTGGGTTCAGGGACAAAAAACAAACTCTATGAATAGTGGTAGCTTAATCAAGGTACATTTTTATTTCTCTCATAAAAGTCAAGAGGAACACCCAGGGGCAGCTATGGTTCTGCTCCACAGAGTGCACAGGGGCCTAGGCTTCTTACAGCTCCCTGTTTCACCGCCCAAGACTGTGGCCCTTTTCCTCATGGTCCAGTGGGGCAGTGGTGCTACAGTCATCACGTCTGTATTTAAGCTAGTAGGATGGAGGAAGGAATGAACAAAGAAACAGAGCTCTCTATGGGGGAAAGTTTCCAGGAACTACAGTTCATCTTAGATCTCATTGACCAGAACTAAGTCACAAGGCAAATTTCATCAAAAAGGAGACTGGGAAATGTGCTCTAATATCGTGCCCAGATATTATTGTATTGCTTTGGAAGAGGGGGAGAATGAAATGGGAGGCTACCAGCAGCCTGTGCTATTGGGCCAGAATTGCCCTGTCATAAGTTGGGGAGAATAGTTCTGTCACACTCTGTGATGAGAGCAAAGGATCTAGCAGAGTATTTGGCAGAATAGAGGGGGATTAATATGTATTAATTCCCTTATCTCAAATTAGATTCTTCTATCTCCCTTTCTCCCGTAGCTTTAAAAAAGCTGAGTCAAGATGCAAAAACTAAGAAGACACCCCAGAAAAAAATAACTAATCTTGGGGTCATAAAAATAATGGACATTTCCTGATTTATAAAAATATCTCTTCTAAGGGCACCAGTTAAACCCACTTCAACTATAACAACAGATAACTTTAAAGTAAAGGGATAGGAAAAAAAGATGTACTATGCTAACACCAATCAAAAGAAAAATTGGAGTGTCTATGTTAATGTCACACAAAGTAAACTTTAGATCTGTAATATTACTAGGAATGTAGATGGCCATTACATAATGATAAAGGAATCAGTTTCCTGAAGATACATAACAATACTAAATATCTATGTACCTAATGATATAGCTTCAAATCACATGAAGCAAAAACTGGTAGAACTAAAATGAGAAATAGACAAACTCACAATTATGATTGGAGACTTCAGCTTTCCTCTCTCAGTATCAATAGAACAAGCAGGCAGAAAGTCAGGAAGGATATAAAAGACCTGAACAGTAGTATCAACCAACTTGACCTGATTGACATTTAGAGCAGTCCATCCAACAACAGCATCCTTTTCAAATGCACACAGAACATTTGAGCAACATAGACCATATTTTGAACCATAAGACAAATCTCAGGTAATATAAAAAAATTGAAATCATACAGAATGTTTATACCTCTATAACAGAATTAGACTATAAATCAATAATATGAAAATACCTGGAAGACTCCAAGCATTTGGAAATTAACATAATTTTAACCAATACTTGGTTCAAAGAGGAAACCCCAAGGCAAAGTAGAAAATATGCTGACTTGAGTAAAAATAGAAACACAACATATCAAAATCTGTGGAACGCAAAATTCTCTCTGATCAGCAGAGTTGAATCTTGTCATTCAGTTGTGCAACAGCACTGGTGGAGGTGGTGAGGGGCAGGGAGGGTGCAATACCTCTGTTGTGGGGAGACAGGGAGTGTTATTTAAAAGAAGGTGTGATCTAGTAGGTTTAGTCTGTTGTCAGAAATCTGAGAGTGACAGTGTAGCTTCAAACATACTGCCTTCCTCTCAGGATTGACCACTCAGCATGACTAGGTCTGGGAATTACCTGCCTCTCCCACAGGGAAACGATATTTGTTCTAAGCTGGAAAAAATTCAATCCAGTGATGTCGACTGCCATGATTAGATTTATTTCAGTAAATGTAATTTCTGAAGTCATTTTAGTTTCTATCCCGAACAAGCGCTCACCCATGCACAGTAACATCAAAACTACAAACTCCCTTAAATGTATCAGAGCCTGGGTGCGGTTGCCATGGGAAATACATTATCAGTTACAAGTCTATAAAACTGCTACTCTCTTTGAGATAATGATTTATTCCAATTGGCAGCAACACATTTTTTGATATTTATAAAATTCTTTGATGTCTATAAGCATGGCTCATTTTAGTTATTTTATGTGGAGATATCTTTTTTGTGATCCTCCTAAATATTTATTCCTATGTGAATAAGGATAGTTTTGCCTTCTGATATATGTTAATATTGATATTTTTAAATCTGTGGGTTTTATCCTTAACTAACCTGACTGAATTGATTGCTAGAATAACTCAGGATACCAAGGGCTGCCACTAACTTATTCTGAGGACAAGCAGCTTCTTGAAATTCCAAGTCAGCTGCCTCCATAAAATGGTGACTCATAACTCTACAGTGATGTACAGTTTACAAGGTCTTTTCACATATTATTTCACTTGATCCTGACAACAACCCTAGGAGAAAGGTAAGCTAGATAATACCACCACCACCTTAATGATGAATAAATCATGTTTATAGAGAGTAAAAGCAAACCCTATGTCTTATAACTGTGAGGAATCGCAGAGCTGGGTCCTTATCTCATTCCACCATGACCATGTGCTGCCCTCCTTTTGTAAGGTCTCAACTGGTGTCTCAGGAAGATAATAAAAAGCAAGAGAAAGACATGAGATGCTATACACATCTAACTCGAAAACTGCTGAAGAGCATCTTGCAAAATATGTATTTTCAATGACAATCACACACAAATTATGCAGATACAGTCGCCTCCCCTTGTGAGTGTCTCATGTACATGGATCCCCTTTTATTTTTCTTTGTATCTTGAGCCCCGGCCCAGGGCTGAGCACATTGAATGTGGAACATTTACTGCTTCATTTTATAAACATGAGTGAACCAGGAGACATACCCATTAGTGTGCCAGGAGTAACAGGGACGTGACACAGTCTCTGACCTCAGGGCACACTTGTGTGTTGGAGAGATGGACACATAACCAGATAATTTAAGGTACTGGAGGTCTAGGAGTTCAGAGGAGGGTTTGTAACCCAGTCAGGGTTACATCTGATTCTTCTTGTCTAATGCCATTACGAATTATTATTATTCATTCAGATAGCCACAGATAGCACCAAGGGCATGTGCAGGTATTCACAAGTACTGTCAATCTGTTTGCTTAATTTGGCAGTTTATTTGAACAAAATAATATGTAAATTGCAATATATGCTTGTGTAATATGCAGGACACTTTTTTTTCTACCGAAATTGTAGTCTTTCAGCCAAATGTCAGGTCTTTGGGAAGTTAATTCTGGTGAAAAAGATGATAACTAGACCAGTTCTGCATTGCAAGTAACTGTGTAAAGACTTAAATTTCAGCAATAATGATTCTGGTCGTCATCTCAGAGCTCCTTAAAACAACTATTTTCTTAAAAGAAAAAACAAAAACAGCTGGTGATGAAGCATGTAGTGAGAGTGTAGTTAATCTGATAATGGTTCCAGATGGAGAGACCAGGCAGGCAGCAAAGTGTGGGTGTTGACCTTGGCGGAGTCATTGTGGTCCAGCTTCTTTTGTTTTTGTCATTAGTACACCAAGAGTGGCTCTGTCAAGGAAACATCTTTTAACTGTGTTTACTACAGCCTGATGTAGAAAATGAAAATACCGATTTGTTAATTTATAATGAGAAATAGATCTCCTTATAGGCAGATCTACCTAGAAAGCTAAAATTGTAATCAGAAGACTGCTTAGTGGTCCAAAATCAACCATGTGCTGTAAATAATAATGTCATTTTACTGAGGTAGCTTTGGGCAGCCATCTGCATGACTTGCTTTTCTAGGACCTTAATTCTTAGGGATCCCCTTGGGAGGAGATGGAAGCCTGTTAGAACCACCTGGATGCTCTTACCAACTACCCATGTCCAGACTTCTGCTTCCAGCCATAATAGAGTAACTCGGACTCTACACAGCTGTGAAACAGACAAAATATATGAGGCAGCTGTTTTTAAGCATTGGCAACGGACACCACAGACCTGTTACTCTTATGAAAAGGGACGCACACTAAGTGAGTTCCACGTTAGCCCCAGCTCTCTGCCCGGGGCCGCTTACCAGACCATGGCACAGAGAAATGCTTTAGGAAATAACCACCATCTCGCTGATCTGAAGAAGCAGATAGCAGAGTTCAAGGTGATTAAAGTAATTGTGGGGCCAACCACTAAAGAGGAGTAGCTGAGCAGAGCAGGGCCCTAGGAATTTGCAAGGGGTCGGGGAGTCCCCCTTGTTCTTAGATGAGGGGTGGGCTGTGCACAGAGAGGCCAGACAGAGGGCGGCTGCTGCAGGACTGTGAGCTGGATGGAGGTACCAGAAGTGCAATGCCAGGAGGTGGGATTCCAGAGCAGCTGGGGTGGAGAGATCTATCTCCCTGAGCACCTTGAGCAATCAGTTAAGACATGAGAAAGGCCAGGGATAAGGAAGGGAGATAATGACCTAGAATAGGGCCTCTCTAGGACTAAAGAAAAACTGACCCCAGCAAAGACTAAAACCACACCAGACAGAATCAAAGGAATCCAGCGACTTACCTGCCTGTCAACAAATCCAATACATGTTAAAGAAAGACATCAAATACAAACTTCCTACAATGTATCATCCACAATGTTGAACATATAATTTTTAAAAATTAGACATGCAGAGAAGCAGGACCCATAATGAAGGAAAAAAGAAGTCAGTTGAGACAGGTATTGAAATAACCCAGACGTTGCAACTAGTAGCTAAGAAAATTTAAAAACCATTATGAACATATTCAACCACTCCTAGAAAAAGAGGAACATAATGAGTAAACAGGGAAATTAAAACTATAAAAAAGAACCTAATGGAAATGTTAGAACCCAAAGTAGGATCTCTGCAATGAAAACTCACTGGATGGGCTTTACAACAGATTGGAGACTGCAGAAGAAAAGGTCATCAACAGACATCTAATCAAAAGAACAGAGGGGGAAAATTATTTTTTAAAAATGAACAGAGTATCAGTGACCCGCAGGACTACATTAAGCAGTCTAATAGATGCGTAATTGGATTGACAGAAAGAGAAGAGAGAGATTGGGGAGAAAAAATATTTGAAAAAAAATGATAGCCAAAACATTGCAAATTTTTGGCTTTAATAGAGCAACCTGCAGACCCACAAAACTCAGTGAACCTCAAACAGGATAAATACTAGACGAATCACACCTGAGCGCATCATAGTCAAACTGCTGAAAAGCAAAATTGAAGATAAAATATTAAAAGCAACGAGATAAGCCCTGGCCAGTGTGACTCAGGTTGGTTGGGTTTTGTCCCATGCACTGAAGGGCTGCAGGTTTGATTCTAGTCAGAGCACATATCTAGGTTGCGGGCTTGACCCCGGGTGGGGGGCGTGCAGGAGGCAGCCAGTCAATGTTTCGATCTCACATCAAAGTTTCTCTCTCTTTTTCTCTCCCTCTCCCTTCCTCTCTTTCTAAAATCAGTAAAAGTAGTTTTTTAAAGCAACCAGATAAAGACATTATATACAGGGGACACAGATGTGAATGACAGTTAACGCCATCAGAAACACACTGGAGGCAGTGGAATGAAGTTTTTAAAGCGCTATAAAAGGGGGGAAATGTCAACCTGGAACTCTACATTCAAAGAAAATATCCTTTTAAAATGATAGAGACTTAGATCTATAGGAAAGAATTAAGATGATCAAAATGGCAGATATATGGAGAAATAATATAAAAGACTATTTTGCAGTTTTAAAAAATTGGTGATCTTTGACTGTGAATACATCAATGTAATTACCACCCAAACAAGATATCGGACATTTACATCTCTCCAGAAAGTTCCCTCATGCCTCTTTCCAGGCAATTCTACATACTCCTTAGTCTAACCACTTTCTTATTTCCTGCACCACAGATTAGTTTTGCCTGTTCTTGGGTTTCATATGAATGGGATTAGAAAGTGTAGAATCTTTTGCATCTGGATGCTTTTGTTCCGCATAAGAGATTCATCCATGTTGCTGAGTGTATCAGTAGTAGTCTGTTCCTTTTTTATTTTTGACTTGTGTTCTATCTGCATGAATATACCAAAATTTATTTATCTGCTGATGGACATTTGGGCTCTTTCCATTTTTTCGCTGTTATGAATATCCTTGCACAAGTCTTCTTATGGAAAGAGATGTTTTCATTTCTCTCATGTAAATGCCTACATGAGAAATTACTGGGTCAGAAGACAGATGTGAGTTTAACATTAGGGGACACTGCCAAATAGTTCTCAAAATGGTTGTTCCATTTTGCATTGTCCCCAACAGTGTTTGAGAATTCCAGTCTCTCCATATGCTTGCCAACATTCGGTATTATCAGTAATGTTGTTGCTGTTATTGTTTTATCCATCCTCATAGGTGTGAGGGATATCTCATTATGGTTTTTGTTTTTTTTTATTATTCTTTTATTATTATTATTTAAAATATTACAAATGTCCCTTTATCTCCCCAATAACCCATTCCACCCCATCCCATCCCCCTCCCCAGTCCCTCTCCACACCATTGTCCGTGTCCTTGGGTTGTGCATATATGCATATAAATTCTTTGGTTACTCTCCCCCCTCCCCCGCCCTCCTCCCTCTCTCTGACATTCGTCAGTCTGATCTCATTATGGTTTTAATTTGCATTTCCCTGGTCATTGGTGACGCTGAGCTCTTCTTATGTGCTAACTAGCTATTTGGATGTCTCTTTTTGTGAATGTCTTTTGCCCATTTTTTATTGTGCTGTTTTTCTTTTGACTGAGTGGCAAGTGCTCCTTCACCTGGGCACAGGCTCTCTCAGGTTTGCCACAGCCCTACCTGGCCCACCTGCTCTTTCCTCTAAATGCCAGCACCTAAGACAGACTCTGATGGCCAAGTCATGAACAGGAAAATTGGAAGTACATCTGTTGGTAAAATATGAAAATTGTCACAAGCACTGTTCTGAAGAGAATGTTGAATACCTATTCTGCCTAAGCACCCCAGATGTTTTATTCAGGTATGAGAAAGCTGTAAGCACAAACCCAGAGAATTTATAGTCAGTTGGAAAAACAGGTGTGTTAACAAATATTTGTAACATAAAATTGAAGTAAGTGTCTCTCTCCTTCAAGTGGCTGTCCTAGATGTTGTCCTAGGCTATTTTTCCTCTCATTTTTCATGATCTCTGTCGATCTCATCTACCTCCATGACTTTACCACCTAAGCCACTCCCTCCCAAAGCCACATCCCTAGCCCTGGTCTCTCTTGAGGTCATCTCTTGGTGAACCACAGGCAATAGAACTCTTCATGGTGAAACAGTTTTATTTCCACCCACTGAACACTCCCCACCTCAGAGCAAAACAAAACAAAATCTCTGCTTCTCCTATATACCTCAAATAGTTCAAGTACAAGTTAAGCTGCTGTAACAAAGAGGTTCTGAATGTATAGAGTTTATATATGGCATAAATAAGATAGAGGGATATTTGTCTTTCATGTAATAGTTCAAAAATGAGAGGCCCAGGGATGGCCATGCATCTCTGCTCCACTGTTCCCAAAGCCTCTGTCCCTGCCTGTGGGTTTGAGGCTGATGTGGGCAGGCGCACGTTTCAGCCTGAGGGAAAGAGAGGGAGAGCAAGCGGAGGGCAAGCCGCTTCCTTACAGAATTGGATTCAGATGTCCCCGTGGCTCTGCTTCACATCCTGTTGACACAAGCAGAGTCACAGGGCCACAAGAAGCTACTAGGGAGGCTGGAAGATGGAGTCTCCAGCAGGGCAGCCATTTGAGTTGCAACTTGAAGAATACTATCAATAAAAGACAGAAAAGGAGATGGGAGACAGATAGCAGGCTCAACCACCATCTTTAGCTCAGTTATTGATCCCACAATCCACAGAGTAAACTGACCCAGAGAGCTGGGGGTCATCATCGACCCCACCTCTCCCTCTTCTTCATGCTCGATGTCCAGTGAGTCACCAGGTCCCATTGGTTAGAATTTGGAAGTCTGTCCTGATTCTGTGCTCTCCTCATTCATGTAGTGACTTAGTCTCTCCTTTTACCAAAACCTCCTCACTAGTCCCTTTACCTCTCCTCTTGCCCCTAGGCCCATCCTCTGTCACTTAGGCGATTAAAATCCATCAGAAACCAGAAGCATGTCTGCCTGTGACAAGAACGTGGTTGTCCCTAGCTAGGGGGTCTAGGTGGGAGGGGAAGTTACTGCTCACCACATTCCTTTCCACTTTGCTTGGGGTTTTTTTCCACATGCAGAAAATAAAAATCAAAACACTATGATAAAGAAAGATCCTTAAATGGCTTTATATCATTCTTAGGATAAGTAGAATTCAAACATTTTGGCATGCTGTGGTGGGACTGCCGTCTGCCTGCCCAGACGCACCCCTGCTGCCCCCACTCTACAGCCTCCGCAGGAGTTCTGCCCACTCCCCGGCTCCTCCTGAAGTGGACTCTCCCTCTCCCCACCCGCCAGCCTCCCCAAGCTTCCTGCAAAACTAAAGTTGGCCATCACCTCCTTAATGCCCTAGCAGGGCCATTCGCCTTAGAGGAATGCCTGCTTCATAGCCTTTCTCTGCTTCTCTGCTTCCATACACATAGTGTCATAGCAGTTGTCACATTGCTGTCATCGTCCATTTATCCATCTGATTCTCCCTTCCTGCCAGCAGACCAAGGCCCCTCAGGGGTTGGGCTGTGCTTAGGAGTCAAGGTTTGTTTCCTGAATCCCTTGTGCAAGAGGTGGTATTCCAGGGACTTAAGGCCACAGGGGGAAAATTATTTGGGAAGACAGAGCTTATAAGAAAAACTCTTAAAAACACTTTTGTACTTATTAAAATAAAATAATACAGCAGATTAAATAAAGATAATTTTATGCCATTTTGTACATTTAAATTAATTTATGTTTCCATCCCTTACTCACTAGAGGTACTCCAGGCTCTCCTGCCCTGGGATTTTCCCCAGATGCTTGAGGACTACGCATATATCATTCATAATGAAAGCTGCATGTATTGCATGCCTACGAGATGTCTGGAAGTGTAAATACATGGCTTCTAATTCTCCCAATAACCCTGCTACAAATTAGCTTGTATTACGGATGGGAATATGGAGGCTCAGAAAAACTGTTGTTGAGTTGCCCAACGTCATGAGCTGTCCAACAGGCATTTGAACGGAGGGCCCTGCCTGTTTTTCCTATAAGCGCTCTGCCTCTCATGCCTGCTCAGAGACAGTGCTTTTGTTTTGTTCTGTTTTAATGTCTGCCTCTCTGTCCAAAAGGTAGTGGTTCCCCTATTATGACCAGGCCTGTTGGTGACCCCTTGACCCAGAGCGGCCCTAATGCTCAGGCATCAGCTCCTCATTCTTGTGTCTCAGCTCCCTGCCCCCAACAGCTCAGAATTTAGGTCCAAATTTACTTTTATTCAGTTTATCGCACCCATCAAAACGTCAATGCAAACGCCTCTATTTCTTCTCTGCTGTCCGCTCTGTTTCCCTTTTCTATCCCCAAACCCTGTTTCTTCTTCAATTATCCTGGCAAGGGGAGCTCATGAGGGCTTCATTTGTCAGTGAAGTGGAGCCACAAAGGACCCAGGAAGGAGAGAATGATTGTGAGCAGTGCCAGCCTCCTTTCTGACCGGGGTGCATGATGGGGCCAGAGGGCCAGGGTGTCACCATATATATATATATGACTCCAACTAAAAGGTGAGGATGGGAAGCCACACACAGGAACCTTGAAGGAAATTCAGTGTCCTGGGACTTGAACTCTCCAGAAAGACACACCCTCAGAGCTAAGTCTGCACACGCAGGCACCGTGTGGGCACTGGGAGCGCACACCAGCTGAGAGAGAGCAGGTAGGCCTAGAATTCAGAGCGGCAGCAACAGCAGGTCCTGTGGTCAGTGACAGACACTGTCTGCCCTGTGCTCCAGACGCAGGCTGTGAAGGCGGCTGGTCCTCTGCACACCAGGGGAGATGGGGCTCTGGGGGCTTGAGCACTGAGCACGAGGGCCTTTCGATGCACACAGTGGTCTGTGGACCAGCTGGGGCTTGTCCTAAATGCACACCCTCAGGCTCCACCCCAATCTTTGAATCAGTGTCTGCACTTTAACAGGACAATCTGTTAAAGTTTAAGAAGCACTGTCTTTGCTTATAGGACTGGTTATCAGTATGTGGTCCCTATACCACCAGCAGCAGCATCCCCTGGGAACTTGTTAGAAACACAGATTCTCAGACCCATGGAATCAAGCTCTGGGGCGGGCCCAGCAGGCTACATTTCAACACACCCACACCCGATTCTGATGCCCACTCAGTCTGAGAACCACTGGCTTAAGGCAGGACCACATGGCCATTATGAGCATGACCTTGAAAAAGCCATGGATCTAGACTGACCTGCTGCTCAGGGTCCCCATAGATAAAATGGGACCATTGAGTAGGAAATGCACCTGCTTCAAAGAGTTTGTGATGTTTGGTGACATCCCCTATGCGGAGTGCTCAATAGAGAGTGTCCAGCAGGTGGAGAGTGTCAGACCTTCTGTGCAGTGAAGCTGTTGTCCTTCCTCTCTGCCTGAGGCCTTTTTCTAGAAAACTATAGAAGAGAAAGAAATGTCTGCATCTTCTGGTACTTAGTGTGATATGAAGGCCCCTCTTGCTTCTCTGATTATATTTTAGAAAACAGACTGTACTGTTCTAACCAGCCAGTAACTAAGTGGAGAACTTGTCCTCTTAGAGATTCTGATGAAGTCATTGTCACACAAGCCATTGCAGGCAAGCAGCACCTTTGGCCACCCTTGTGCCCGTGACGTAAGGTGGACACAGTTAATTCAGGCTTTGTATTGGACACAAGCAGTCGTTCCTCAGTCTCTAAGACTTGGGACAGTGGTCACAGGTCTTTATGCAATAACTGTTTCCTCAGACGACGTGTGCTTGGAAGTACGGCAGGACAGAGCGAACCAACTACACTGACAATGCTTAGCCCTGGCAGCAGTGTCTTTACTGCACTGAGTACCAGCGCCTGAACTTCGGCAGTCAGACTGGGCCCACCTAGATGCACGTGTGTGACGTGTGTGTCTTATGCTTCGTCCCACCCTAGCATTTGGGAAGGGTGGGAAATAGTTCCATTTGTAAAACTGCATTGATTCTATTTACCCTCAAAAACATTCCACAGCTCATACTGAATGACTAATCGAGGCAGGCACAATGCTAAGCACTTACTCTGAATTATCCCATTTAACCCTCCTAGCCCTAGGAGGTAAGTCCTGGCACAATCCCCACTTAACAGATGAGGAGACCCGCAGCTTCAGGGGTTCATCCCCTGCACAGGAGTGTCATGCCCATGTCTGTTTCACACTGCACCCCATGTTCTGGCCACAGCGCTTGGAGGAGCTCCGACTCAGCACGTGTAAAGACGACAGGAGTGACTAGGCCTTTTCTCCCAAATCATCAGTGTCCTAACTGCAGATACATTGTAACTTGTCTTAAGAGCTGTGAGATGGAATTCTGATATGATTCTCCAGATGTCCCCTACTGAGGACACCTACAGTCTTGTTGCACCAGGAAATGCCACAGGTACAGGTGTCTCTGCTTTTATGTTTCACACCCGGTAACCAAGTAGGCTACCCTGAAAATCTTCTTGCACTGTTGTTGCCCTCCAGCATAGCTAGGATCCTGCTGAACTAGTGCACAGGCCACCATGCCATCCCGGTGCCTGTGTGTGCTTTGACTCCCTTTTCCTTACAAGCTCTGGTCAGCACCCCCTGGTTTGAATTTGCCCAAAGTCACTTTACAAACCACCTACATCTGGCAGATGCCTCCCACAGAAGCGCTGTGCAGGCTGCTCCTGACTCCCTCCAGATTTGTTGCCAGGGATTGTAACCCCTCGGGTCTATCTGTAATTGAAGGAACTGCACCCTTGCACATGGGTTCTTCCCAATCTCGAAGCAGCAGGGGGAGGCAGGGCAATAAGCCAAAACAAAAATCGGTCCCTTCACATCACATTGTCCAGCAACACAGTTGTCGTGGTTTTCTCTGCATAGCACCAGGAAATGCCACAGGTGCAGGTGTCTCTGCTTTTATGTTTCACACCCGGTAACCAAGTAGGCTATCCCGAAAATCTTGCACTGTTGTTTTGGCTCTGTGTGGGACTGCATGTCTGGCTGCTATTTCCTGCCCTGAAAAGGGGTCAGCATGATCCCTCATCTGGTCTCAGGTGGATTTTATTTTATTTTCTCTAACTTGCTATTCTTTCTGTCCCCACATTCTAAAACTCATCAGTCACTCCCCCTTTCCCTTGACCATCTCATGAAGCCAGACCCAGCCCTACCCCTCCACACTGATCCGAAGCCCATCTCACAGCCTTCAACTTGTACAGGTGTCTTGGTCCAGACAGGCTGCCCAGCAGCACACGTGGCTACTGAATGCTCACTGGGCACAAAGGACATCCTCATAGGTTTCAAGTAAGGAGAAATTTACTTTACCAGTAATCTTGAAGCCAGTGCCTCACCCACCTCGAGGTGCATGCTTAGAGAGAGGGAGTCACTATGGGTTGGAGTATTACTTCCATGTGCCATCAGTATACCCCGTGTCCCTCAGAACAGTGCTTCTCATACAAGTCTTCTCCTATGGGGGTCTTGTTAACATGCAGACTCTGATTCAGGGATTTAGTTGCCTTCACTTTTCAGTTGAAACTCAGGTCACTTCTATAAATGTTCACTTGGTTTTAGTGACTGTGTACATTAGAATAGTCTGCTGTTGGCAGGAATCCGGGCTCCACAAAGAACCTGCCACTATGGATGGGATGATTCTGAGGTGGCTGTTCTATTCTAGAGGCATCCCAGGGAGAAACGGTTACCAATTAAACCGGCTCTGCCCCGCAGTCGGGACTGAAACCCGTCAACCAGAACAACCCCACATCCATAGGTGAGAAGCTCTGGGAACTCTGAAAGGGGTGTGCTTCCCCATACTGCGGTCCCAGCGGCCTATCTCCTCAAAGGCTGAAAGTGATGGCCTGGCTTTGTCCCATCCGCGCATCCTTATGGAAAACATCCTGGCCTTGTGCTAAGTGATGGGATTCTGTAGATGAAGGCAGCACAGGGTCCAGCAGGGCGTTAGACAAATACCTCTGCTAGTCATAAACACACTAGGGATGTTGTCGATTGCCTATAAACTCTGCTTCTTCTGAGTCTGTGCCTGAAAGTTAATGGGTAGAAACCATTCCAGGTGATCCATTTCATTCCTTGGAATCAATTTGATGTACTTGGAAGTTATGGAGAGAGGCTGGGATGCATTCATGGAGAAATGCACATCTTTTAAAAAATGAGATTTTGTAGGTTGAAAATATTAATCCTTCATTCCTGTGTAAAATTGAAAGCAGTAAACCCTTGTACAAAAACCAGTCATAGGCCTGAGGATGTCATTGGGAAGTTGGGAATCCCTTTCCCCACTGAGTACTGGGGGTGGAGTCCATATAGTATCTCGAGAAAAAGAATTTTCTGAGACTCACACGGGAGGATGAGTGACTTATTTGTGTGGAATTACATCCCTGGGTTTCCAAAGTCCCATATCTCTTAGTCCAGTCCTGGAAGAAGTATAGCTGGAGTTTCAGTAGATCTAAAAGCAAAGCCAGTGTCCAAAGTTCCCGTTCCATTTTGCAGCCAGGCGCAGTTCAGCATCGGGCTAGTTGCAGCCATTATTCCATTGCATGTGGGGGCCACATGGCCGTGGGCCACATGGGAGAATGCCAAGAGGCAGGAGCAAGAGCCCTGAAAGCCAGGAGTCAACCAAGAGCCAAGAGAGCAACCTCCTTTGTTTAGGGGGTTAAATATCCCAAATTTCACACCCCTGTAGTGGCCACACCCAATCTGGCCAATGATCTGTTCTCAGGTGTGACTGATAGACAAGTACTTTCTCTAGTCCTCCCAACTTTAGTGGGCACGTATCTATCTCCCCACTGTCCAGTCCCTTCCCTCAGTGATCTGCTGGGAATGGACCAGTGGCTCCCTAGGGAATGTAAAGCTGCAGCTTCTTGGCAAAGCTGCCCTAATGACATGCCTATAATAATTGGCCTTCCCTTTGCTCCTTCCTGTTATTAATAACTAGGTTAATTACAACAGTTTCAGGGAGAGCACAGAACACTCGGGCCATGCCTTTGACATCCTTAAAGAAGGAATGACAACATTTAAGCCTCCAACCCTCAAAGGCCTTAAAATGTATTATCTAGCAGCCTTTTGGTCTCCTTATCCAGATAGCAAACTATGGAATGAAGGGTGAAGGTTGGCAGTGTGCTGTGGGATGGGACTCCAAGCTGTGAAGCTTGTTAAATGAGAGGGCCATGGGAGTTCAGTGTTTAGAACTCTGTAGTGTCAATTCTACAGTGGAGAGAGGTCCAGGACCTCCACTTACATTTCTGTTTAAACATTTTAGAAGAAGTTATTAAAAGCTCCTTGGAATAGGAATGTTCAACATGGGGATGAAGTCACTGGTAAAATTTATGTAACAAATAAAGTCACCGTTTTATGCCATTTTTTTTTTTTTTTACAGGAGAAAAATCTTAGGAACAGTAAATACTCAGTGTACTCACATGGAGCCATAACCTGGCCTTCAGGGTGACCCCGGGCAGTGTGTTGGATGAGCAGGTGCCCTGGGGATGCTTTTAAAACTCTGCAAGCCCAAATTAATGTGGAGGAAAGGAAGAAACACGCTCATCCAAAGCCATTTCCCCATAAAGCCATTTCCTATTTATGGGCAGTAGTTATTACTTCTCATGTAGCAGCATTTTCTATTCTTTTCAAAACTTATCATTAATAACCACCCTCTTAAATCCATTTCCTCTTTCCTCCTTTGTCCCCATAAATTATCCATGTATTTTTCTCCTCCCAGACCAAGAAGGGGCTTACTCAGAAGCATTACAGTTACATTCACACGTGGGGTCAGTCATTAACCATTTGTTGAAATGCTCATCCTTTGTCTTAAAGAATATGTAGAAATGGCACAAAGTATTTATTATAAAAATGGAACCTTAAACTAATTGGGATTTTTGTATCTGTTTTTCCTCATTTTTTTTTTGTTTTGCTTCTTCCAAAACATGAGGCAGATTAGAGTCCTATTATTCAAAGGGGCTCTGCCGAGTTTCAGAACACCGGAGTGGAGTCCTGGTTCTCCCTTTCCAGCTGTGTCACCTTGGACAAGTGACTAACCCCTCTGAGCCTCTGTTGCCTATTCTATAAAATCAAAACAAAGATGCCTGCTTTACCCATCTTTTCTTGGGGAGATTAAACAGGGTATATTGTGTGTTGAAGAACATTCTAAACTAAACACATACACATGTCAAGCACAGTCACTACTCATGTCTAGCATCACTGGGGGATGAGTGCTTTTACTAAAAGCACATTTTCTCTGTAGGTGAAGCTTATCTCTTTAGGGGTCCGCTTTAGAAAGAAATCAATAAAAAACGGGATGCCTGTCTTCTTTAAGAGAAGACTGTGGATGTAATAGACATTCTTCTTGATGACCTGGGTCGCTGTTTCAATGTCCATAGAATCCTAGAACGTAGAACAGAGAGGCGGCCTGCAGTCAGGTGCCTGCATCAGTCTGTGAGGGCTGCTGAGACATGCACCACGGTCTGGAGCTTAACGAAAAGAAACTTGTCCTTGCAGTCCTGCAGATGGAAGTCAGGTCAGGCTGCCTCAGGCCAGTTTCTGCTGAGGCCTCTCTCCGAGCCTGTGGACGCCCGTATTCTCCCTGTGTCCTCACAGGGCCTCTGAGCACACACATCCCTGCTGTCTTTTCTTTGTCTTATATAAGGACACAGTCAGACTGGATTAGAGTCCCGCCTTAAAGGCCTCATTTTAACCTAATCACCTCTTCAAAGACCTCATCTCAAAATATGGTTACATTCTAAGTGTTGGGGACTAGGGATGCAACATGTGAATTTAGGGGGACACAGTTCGGCCCATGGCAGTGCCCAACCTCCTCTCTTCACAGGTAAAAGAATGCCCACAGAGAGCCGACGAGCCTGGAACAGAGGCCAGGCCTGGTGGCCCTGCTGCAGCTGCCCCCTTGGCCTTCCTGGTTCTGTCTTTGTCTCCCCTCCTTTCCAGGTGTCACCTGACCACTTCCTTCCTGGGCTTTCCCTCCTCCTCCCCATTCACCCCTTTTAATCTACATTATCTGGAAACCCTGACGTTCAGGACTCAGTATACTGTGAGCCATTTAACTTCACTCTCAACGTGAAAGGCTCAGTTGTCAGGGTTGGGCCTTCAGTGCCACATGTTGACATGTATTTGGGGCCTTGAGGCCTCTTAGACATAGTCATCCAGTTTGGGCTCTGTTTCCAAAGTTTGACCTACAAGTAAGTAAAATATTAGTGTACCTAAAGCATGACCATGTTGCAGAACTATTTTAAACACAAGCAGACATATTCTTGTCATTGCTTTATTTTGATTCCATTGACCAGGGCATGATACACAAGGCAAAGATCACTATGAAGTCAGTTAACCTGAATTATAGAAACAAAAGTGCCCTCCGAAGAGGCCTTGGAAACCCAGAAACCCACTCTGGGGCTCATTACCAGGGGTTCCCCAGTCATTCCCTGGTGTTGTCTATAGGATGACTCTCTGCCTTCCCCCACTTAGGTGAAATTATTACTCCTCTATTTGCCTCAATTTGACTTTGTCTCTGTCACTAATTTTTTAATGGATATTTCATGGCCTTTGTTCTATTAAAATCCAGTCATCCCAGGACAAGCCTGTACATGTGTATACCTAACTAGTTTACAAATCCTGGTAACATTATTCCCTAGCGAAAATCGCTGGTGAAATCTCTGGTGACTTTCCCTAGACTTTCCCTAGGTCTTTAGGAAAAGCTGGAACTCCTTAAAGCCCGTGGGTCAGAACTTCTGGGAACAGGCGTTCCACACCCCTGCCACCAGGCCTGAGCCACTCTGGCCATTGATTACTGTGGGTTCTTGTTGTAGGGATGTAGCCTCCAGTGGTCAGAGGAAGAGGAGAATGCTGACCTCCCCCACCATGACCTCGCTGCCAGGTATCAGAAAGCCTCAGCCTGACTCTGCTAGGCACCTTCATATTTATTAGTAAACCAGCAAAGTGTTGTTAAACTGCCTATGGTGGGAAGCTTAGTGTACTCCCAGCATCTGCCCCTCACCTAAGAGATGTGACAATAATATTTATATTCATAGGTATATCTAACCTATTTGATACCCAGGCGGACCATTTGTAACACTCCCTCCTCTATATCACAAAATCATTTCCAATATAATCTTGCAATAATGATGATTATACTAAGCATGGTTTTCCTGACTCACCTCATAAACAATTAAAAAGAAGAAATTTCCATTTTAAAGATTATTAAAATTTATTAACTTTCAAATGAGAAAAGTACAACACAGCTTCACTTCTGTGACATTTCTGCCAAACATACAGGACCTGGATCTAATAATGAGGGAACGTCAGATACACCAAATGAGAGACATTCTGTGAAATAGCTGGCCTGTCATCTTTAAAAGTGTCTTGGACCTAAAAGTCAAGGAAAGGCAGAGGACTGTCCTAGATAAAAGAAGAGTAAGGAGACAGGACCACTCGTGATTCAGAACTGGGTCTTTTTTCTGGAAAGGACATTATTGGGACAATTGGTGAGACTTAAATGGGTCTGAGCATCAGGTGGCGCTGTTGGATTGATGCTGACTCCCTGACTTTGATGACTGAATTGCGATTATGTAGAAGAAGGTCCTTGTGGGTAGGGAATAGATACTAAGGAGTTTGGGGTTGATGGGACAGCAGGTCAGCATCTCATTCTCAAATTGTTCAAACGGGAAAAGTCATTTGTACAATAATGTTCTTGTACCACACCTCCAACTTTGTGATTTTTTTAAATACAAAAATTATGGTTAAAAGCCTCAACAGTAATTGTAGTAACCGTTTATAACTTAGACCAACAAACGAGTGTCGTTTTTTGTTGTTTTTTTCCCATTGCTTTTCAGAGAGAGTGGAGGAGGGGAGAGAGAGGCACATATCAATTGGTTGCCTCCCGCTGGAGCACCGACCAGGACCGGGGATCGAGCCTGCAACCAGGGTACATGCCCTTTGCTGGAACTGAACCCGGCACCCTTCAGTCTGCAGGCCGATGCTCTAACCACTGAGCAAACCTGCTAGGGCCAAATGAGTGTTTTGAGGAGTATTTTTCACAAACATTCTTTAGAATTGCTGGCACAAGGTGGCAATTAAAGCAGAGGGCTTTAATAACCTTTGTGTGGTTATGGCTTTGAAATTCTCTGCAGATAGTTCCTCTGCTTACTGCCTACCCCTGGGGGGAAGCAGCGCCCACCACCCTGCCCCTCAGTTCACCCTGATTACAGTGGCAGACCCTGCTCACAACTTCACCAGACTCTGCACCAGAATCCCCAACGCAAGGGTGGGACGTGGGACACTGGTACAAGTGACCAAAAAGACCACTGGGGACAGTGTTAGGCTGCTGCACTGTCCACACAGGGCAAGGTGCCTATCCATCCAACCCACAACTCATTTCATCAGGGGAAAAATACTTTGAAACATACCTTGTGCTAATTAACAAACTCTTTTAGAGCCAAATGTGGCCAAGAAACCCTTGAATTAGCTCCTCTTTAGGGCAGGACTTCTGATCAGGGCGTTTCAAAGGCTGTGTAACTACCTTAGAAGTAGGTTATCATGAACCAGCCCATATCCCTGCTCACTCAGTTTTAAAGTAAATGACGATGTCTGCCCAGCGTGCACACAGGGTGGAGACCGTGGCAGCACCGTCCCTGGGAACCGTGAGTGACGTGTGCCTGCGACTGGACACCTGTGCCGCACGTGTGTATCATCAGCATTATTCACCTAAACATAGTAGGTCGTCAAGATGCTGTTCTCCTTTGTGAGAGCAGTTTGCCGTTGAGAAAGAGATCTTGCAAATGAAAGCAGGCCGCTGCTGCCCACAGCCCCGGGCAGGCACAGATCCGAAGGAGGTGGATCAGCAGGATGCTGTCAGTGGTTTGTCCCCTGCAGGCGGCCTGGGAAGCACACCAGGACAGGGACAGGGTGACATGCTTATGCAAGGGGGTATTGCATGGTTACTGTGCAGCCTTGGGCCCCTGAAAAGAAATCCACACTTCCTCTGTGATTGTCCAGTTCGGCATTTCAGTCTGGAGAGAACAGCCTTTAGCCTGGTGCATCCCCTGTCCTGTCTCAGCTCCCAGAGGTGCACAGGTCTTGAGCCCTGATTGGAAGAGGGGTCACTGAGGACTTTGTGAAACCTTTAGGTCCTGGGCTGCTGCCTCGGGCTCTGCCCCACCCAGGGTGTGCCTGGGAGAGTGCCTGCTGAACCAATGCCCAATGTTTTTGATGCGCGTGGTCCGGGGGCCCTCAGAGGAGCCCTGCTCTAGCAGCAGGACCATGGGGCTGGCAGTCAGGAAGCTCAAGTTTGCCTTCACACCTCTCTGCGCACCAGGTGACCTCGGACTTCCCCACATGTTCAGTGCAGTAGAAGGCAAGCCCTTTACAAACTGTGAGGCTCTTCCAAAGCGAGACGGTCTTTCCCGGCTCTGACGTTAACCTGGATGCCCTACACATGGGTGTGAAGCCTTTTGGTGCTTCCCAGTTTTTACAAAGATGCTGTTCTGTCCCCAGCCTTCAACACAGCCAAATGTGAGAAACTACAGAAGGAGAAGGAAGAGCTGGAGAGGCGGTTTGAGGATGAGGTGAGGAAGCTGGGCTGGCAGCAGCGGGCCGAGCTCCAGGACCTGCAGGGGCGACTCCAGCTGCAGTTCGAGGCAGAGATGACCCAGCTTCAGGAGGAGCACAGCGCCCAGCTGCTGCGGATCCGGTGTCAGCACCAGGAGCAGGTCAGTGTGCGCGCTGCGCTGTCTCTGCTGCCGGGACTTGCAGTGGAAGGTGGCAGGGAGCAATGCGACTTGAGCCAGAAGTCCTGTCCATAGGTGAGCTTCTTGTAAAGTTCCCTCTCCCACCTCATTTCTTTCTTCTGTTGCCTACTTTCCTCCCCTCCAGCCCCTCTGGTCTCCCTCTTCTTGTCATCCCAGGCATGCTCCCCCTACCTGCCTAGAAAGCTCTCCCTCCAGACACTCCATGGCTCCCTCTGTCCTTCCCCTCCAGACTTTTCTCAAAAGTCACTTTCTCAATGAGGTTTTTTTTTTGGTCTCAAATTATGACTCCTCCACCTACCACATACACACTCTTCCTGTCCCACTTTCTGCTGTAGTGTTTCCTCAACACTTAGCACTATCTAACATATTATAAATTTTACTTTTGCATCCTAGTTATCGTCTGCATATTCCATGAGAGAAGGGTGATAAGGCAAACGTGTGTTTAGCACTTGTGTGCCAGGCTCTGCTCTTAACCCTTTACATGTACCTTTTATCCTAACAATCACCCTACAGGTATATATCATTATTGTCCCCAGTTTACAGGTGACAAAACTGAGACCTGGAGGTTAAATAACTTGCCAGAATTCACAGAGCTAGTCACGGGAAAGCCAGGGCTGAACGCATTCTGGCTGCCGAGGCCCTGCCCTCAAGCATGAAGTGAGGATTGTCTGCCAGGCTTACTGATAGAATTTTGGTACCTGAATGTGCCTGCACGGAGTAGGCTGTCAGTTTGAACTTGCCGAATGGAAGCACAAATGCCGCTGGCTAGCCCAGTAGTCTTACAGAGAGGGCCCTCCATCTGGAATGAGTAGAGAATAATTCCCAGGGAGCCTGTCAGGTGACAGTGGGTAGCCTTGTCCATCACTATTGTGGGTGCTGGCAGGAGACTGCTTCCATGAGAACTAGCTCTGCTTCCTTCTTTTCTCTTATTTTTACATTCCCAAGGCTATGTTGCCTTAATACTGGCCTTCTAAGTGGTGTATTGTTTCTTGTGGTCTGCTTATGATATTCCTAATGGCATTCTCAAAGAGTACTCTAAATCTCAGGCTAGTGCTGGGTGGCCCTTCACGATCATGAACATTTTGGCTGCCCTCCTCGGACTGCTTCCAAATAGTCACCCAGAGGCTTGTGAATCCTAGGGGGCACAAGGAGAGATTCAGAGTAATACTGTTGTAATAAAAATCCCCTATTTGACGCATTTTATTGTATTTAGCATCTCCTTTTCTGTAGAAACCAGATACACCTGCATGCTTGAGGTTGCTTAGACTTAGAGACCAGGAAACAGAATAGGTTCCAGCTCAAGTTACTGCTGGTGCTAATATGAGAACCAGAACCTCCAGCATCTTGCCTCCTAAGCTCTCAGAGCATAACTTCAGTAAGCAGACGTTGGTCCCTGCGGCTGTCTGCAGTGTTAGCATGGTCCCTTGCTACATCCCAAACCTGGTGCAAATAGCCTGAGCTCTGCCTCTGGGCCATTCACTCCCAATTTTGCACAGAGAACATGTTTATACCTGTATTCACTAAAAGACTTTCTGGTCCAAAGATCTGGGTTGATTGAGAAAGTGCCAAGAGGTGGGGATCGAGGGCAGGGGGTGGCTGCCAGGCAGAAGATGCTGCTTTAAGGGACCCTCGGAGCGAAGGTTGCCATGCAGGTGCCGTGTACGGAAACTACAGAGTTGAGGCACTGCTGGGCAGAGCCGGTCCAGCAGTGGGGCTCTGCTGGGGCAGAGCGCCTCCCACAGCGTCGTGTGTGCAAGAAGCATGCCTAGGAGATGATCTCTTGCCTCACCTTTAAGCTGGGACATAGCAGCATTTTAGAGATTTCATGCTGGGCTCTGTTGAAGGAAAGAAGGCCCTGACATTGAGAATGAGTTGAAGGAGCTGCCTATGAATATTTTAAAAGGGCTGTGTCTTATGAGGACTCTGAGTTCTGTTCCTCTAGATCCTTCACAAAAGCTAAAGCAATTCATCTATTTATCCACTCACCTATGCCAAGAATACTGAGGTAATGCTCCCTGTACACAAGGCACCATGTCAGGGTCCTGCCAGAGATACCAAGATTTATAAACTGTGGGCTTGCTTGGTCCATGCCTCAGGCGATAACCAGGGGAAGTTCTCAGGAAGTGCCCAAGAAACTGATACTGAGTGAGAAGCACAGGTGATGTGTTTAGGAATTGAGAGTTTACTTCTAGCTGTGAGGATAGGGAACACTTTGTGGTAGAAATAACATCTGAGTGCCGTCGGTCTGAGTAAACCTTGCCTGTAGACACCCACTGATTGGGATGGATGATTGAAATCTGTGAATCATTCAGACCCAGATTTGGCCCCTGCTGCTGAGCCTTGGCTGAGAGCCTGTGCAGCCTCCCCGGCAGAGAGCATGCGGGCAGTGGGGGAGGAAAGGCAGTGCAGGCCAGCCTGGATTCTGGTATTGTGTCACCACTAAATCAAAGACCTGCCTCCCAATAAACCAGAAGAGAGTCCGTTCAGCTTCAGACATAATTTCGTATTGCCTGTCAGGGTGTCTTCACTACCAGGGATGCTTGAGACTCTTCTGGAACATGGCAATTTGTGTCAGAGCAAAATCAGAATCACACCAGGGACTGATCAAAGGTTTTTCTTCAGACTGAACTGGGTATCAAGAATCCAAATACTGTGTGGGTACCTGGGTCTACAGACAAGGTGCTCTAGGCTCGATTGACAGCAATGAAGCAGAAAGAAAATATACTTCCATTTTTTAAATGAGTGATTTATTTTTTCAAGAGACTGAAATTCTTTGGACAAAGATTCTATAAAAATACTCATATAAACAAGAATTGGACAATTATATACTGTGGTAATCAGCCTTTCTGCCAAAAGGAGTCATAGCTCTGAGCCTTAAGTAAAACATTGTTTCATCAAGAATGGCCAGTAAATAAAAGTGAACCATTGCATATCATGTTTTTTTAAAATTGTGATGCAGCTTTCCTAACACTGTGGAGTTCATTGTTGCTTTTGCCAGTGATATTTGTTTTCATGGATGAAGTTCTCATTTACCTTAGGAGAGAGAAGTCAGGCACATTTTCCCATGCAGTTATAGTATCCAGAATAAAAATCTACCCCATTTTAAAATAAAAATAATCTCATGCATCCACTCCACAAGTGGGCTTCTTTTCTTGTGGAGAGCCCTTTCCCCTTTCAGATCAGAGGTCTGCCTGTGAATTATCTCCTGAGAAACGAAGGACCCTAAGCAGTGGCTGAATGTTACCATCTACAAGCAGTAATAACTGGTCCACCAGGGGCTTCAGCATCTGGACACAATTCCTGCTTAAGTGTTTTTCAAGTGCCAGGTTTTGACACATTAGTGGGCCGATGAGCATTTTGAAATAAAGTTAAATGGAATCAAAATGTTAAAAACAGATTATTCAAAGTAGGAGGGGGAAGTATTGTTTTGTGACACTTTGTTTTATGTGTATGTGCTGTGTTACGGTGTACAATAATAGTACTTTTTGCAAAGGTCCCTGACAAAGAGTTTGGAAAAACACTGTTCTGGTTTGCTAGTGTAGGGAGAGGTTATTTTATGCAGTTACTCCTGTAAGTCATACATTTGAAGTTAAAACAGCAGCACAAGAACAGAATAACAAAACAGTACACATGGTGATGGCGGGAAGTAGGGGGTAGAGACCAGGAAGAGTGAAAATAAAAAATCCTAGGCTGGTCGTGCTGTTAGTGATTAAACCCCTGGAAATGACCTGCAGCCAGATGAACAGCAGCCCCTTCCAGGAGCAGCCTCGCTTTTCTGGATGGGAGGCCCAGATTGCAAGCTGATGGCTGGGAAGCAGGTGCCAGCTGACTTGGCCTTGGTGAGAGGCTCCTAAGGCACTGGTTATGTCTTGCTGGGAAGGCAGCAGGGGTGTGTTTGAAAGCACTTCACCTTTGCAGTCAGACAGACCTGGGCTGACTGCTGGCTCTGCCCCTTACTAGACCTTGGGCAAAATGTTTCAAACCTCTATAAACCTCAGTTTCCTGTAAGATGGGCATAAGTACTGACTATAATGTTCCTGGGAGGGTAAGTGGAGTAGCAGATAGCAGGAAGCTTAGTAAATGTTCGTTCCCTCCATTTACCTTGTGCACTGTGGCTCTCACCTGCCACTGGAAAACAGAGCAGACCATCTAGAAAGAAGGTCTCTCTTCTTTTCCTTAATCTTCACCCCATAGAGTGATTGGTGTGAGGGGAAGGAATGGGAGTGGGAAGTGGATGGTTGTAAGCCAGGCCCAATATGGTAAGAGGGGGCTCAAGCAGCCATCCCCTGCTTGGAGCTACTGTCCTCCTGCAGATAGCCCGACTCCAGGGGCTGCCACATCATCACCGAATACTGGCTCTCTTGCCTTGGCACAAGGATGAAGGCAGTTGTCATCTCAGCAGAATGACGTTTCCTTGACATTTTGGACTACTGACCTTTCTATTCATCGAATTCCATCTCTTCTCCAAGCAGTGAGGATGTCACTGCCACCCATCCCAGCTCTGAGTAACCGTAACTGTGACTCTCCCACAGGTAGAAGATATCACTGCCAGCCATGAGGCTGCTCTCCTAGAGATGGAAAATAACCATACGGTGGCCATTGCAATCCTACAGGACGACCACGATCACAAAGTCCAAGGTAGCTACCACCCTGGATGTGTGTGGCCCCCAGGGATGGGCCATGGGAGCCGAACCTCCCTGCTGCAGACGCAAGAGCACCTCTTGCTCTCTGTTCCATTTCCTTTCTTCCTTCCTTTCAATCCTGGTGTGTCCTTTGTGTTGTTTGCTATGGCAAGAAGAGATGGAAAACCAGGATCCAGGTAGCACTTCTTTCCTCTGATGCAGTTACTCTCGGCCTCGACTCGATGTTGGAAACCCTGGGCACTGTAATGGGAGGCTGGCAACAGCCCAGGTCCCACTCCAGGGAGGGAATTATCTTTGGGTCCTTAGGATTCTACATAGGTTATAACAACACTTACTAAACACTACTTAGATTCAGACTTTGTGAAAGAAACTTTTTATACATTTAACATGCATTTATACTAAATATACAACTTATTTTTCAGTTTCCCTCCCCTCACTTTTCCCCCAGCCAGAAAGTTAACAATAGATTAATAAATTTAAAATTAATAAGTTAATTTTAAAAATTAACGTCATGTTTTATTTATTTACTTATTTTTTTAATTCTCACCAGAGGATATGTTTTACTGATTTGAGAGAGAGAGAGAGAGAAATATCGATATGGGAGAAACATCCATTGGTTGCCTCCTGTACTTGCCTCCACCAGGGATTAAACCTGCAATTTAAGTGTGTACGCTGACTAGGAATCAAACCCACAACCTTTCTGTGTATGGGATGATGCTCCAACCAACTGAGTCACACCGGCCAAGGCATGTTTTACTATTTTTAAATGTTCTTTGTGAACATCAAGCCCATTGTGCAGTAGTCAGTACTCATGTTAGGCTTCCCTGAAAAACCAGCCCCACCACCTCTGGGAGCTGTTAGGGCAGGAAGAAGCCCAAGCAGGGAGGGTTGTCCCAACAGCACATCTCACGTGGACAGCACCAGTTCCTGTTTAGACATTTTCACATCTTTGCTGTAGACATCTTTGACGCAAGACATTTTTGGCACATTTGCACCACATAACTAATTGGCTATAAGGCGATTTTGCTATAAACCGATAACATCACAGCAAATAGAGGGACATTAAAAAGGACATAATGAAACATAAAAAAAGGAAAAACAAAATTAAGATGTTATTTAAAATGTGTATAAATTCATAACAATGCTGCTCAAATAACTGATTTTATTTTAAAGATTGTACCTAAGCCCTTGTCTTCTATGTGGGTTCACCTCTGATCCCTCTAGAGGGCCCTCAGTCTCCGTTTCTCCTCCCAATGTACTGTTTCAAAATAGGAAACCAACTCTGGGGCAAATCATCTCATCTGGAAGAAATGCTAACTGTTTTAAGACTAGCACCATGTGTCCACTTGTCCCTATATAGACCATTATGAGGGCTTGCTAACATTTATATAGAATATAAATATGGGAGTAACAGTGGGAATCACCAATGGAGAAATGAAACTGAACAGCAACCCCTCAAAACCCCAAATTGTCAACCAGCTATTTTATCTTGTTTACAGAAAAAATAGCCTTATAGCCAATTAGATATATAAGAAAAATGTTGGCAACAAAGACACGGGCACCAGGTCGTTTTAAAGTTCCCCAGGTGATTCTAATATGCAGGGCAATTTTAGAACTATTGTCTTAGAGCACAGCATTGAGTATGGGACAGAATGTCATAACCTTAAAATAATTAAGTACATTATGGGTACATAGGTATCAGCCATGATTTATACCTATGATGTCCCAAATAGATGCTGACTGCCTTTTTCTAGGGGTATTGGGATCATCTGAAAATGTCCTAAAACCCGTTTTTTATAGAAAAATGGTCTCTGAAAGGGAATATGAATGGAAATGGTGCAGTGAGCCACAGTGTTGCCTTTTGTTTCTGGATTTTCATATAAATAGTCCCGGTAGATTTTTCTCACTAGCAAAGCCTTGCTTAGACACCACATCCAAGGCCTTTGAATTATATATAATGCATATAATAGCCAAAAAAAAAAATCATTATTATGGCCAAGACGATGTTCTCAATGGCTATTAAAACTAATCATTTAGACAGAGGCTGGTAGACAGAAGGCCACATGGTTTTATCTTAATGAAATCAAGACAAACTATTATTTTTCAAATGTAAATTTCAGCTATAACAACTGGATTTCCTAGAGACCTTCTTCTTCTCCATTATTAGTTCAAAGATTTGGATCAATGGAAACTACAAAGTTTTTCCTAATTGCAGCTCTGGCCAGCTGGAATGATAATTGTTGGTCTCTAGTACTCTCCTGTCTGAAGCATGTGTGACCCAAGCTGATTAATGAGACCTTTCCTCTCTCCAGCGATAGCATGCAAACAAATTGCTTGTGTAGCCAGAGTGAGATGGGCTTCACCCAGTTAATAAGACTGTTCCCATCTGGAGGAAAAGAAAATCCATTTGCTTAATAAGTCTTACATGACATCTCTTTCTGCTTCACTTGCAAATTATTACTCAAATGACACTTTGCTTAGAATAGAATGGTTCTAAACCCTCCAAGAGGAACCAATCCAATTAGTCCTCCCTGCTGTCTGAGTGTCTTCACATCGACTTTTTGCTCAAGCAAATCCTAGAGAGCTGTGGTTTTCAGAGTGGGCTCAGAGGCCTTGCAGACACAGCACCCATTGCTCTCCAGCAGCCCAGCCGGCAGGCAGCTGCTCAAGGCTCAGCTCTCTCTGAACGCTCCCTCCTTCAGCCCAGATGGCTGCTTTGTGGTGGGAAGAAAGAGTGATCCTGGGAGGGGAAGGAGATGGAGACGGAGACTTAACATTGATCACCCAGTTGTTTTACCATTAGGAAAACTTGGAGAGTCAATGAGGACTGTGGATGGGGACTCTGAGTGTGTGTGTGCTCTCTTTACTTCTCCCTCGTTTTTCATCTTTCCCTCCTTTTTTTTAAAGGACTCTTCATTTTTTAAAATATGTCAGAGAGAGGAAGGAGAGGGGGAGAGAGAGAGAGAAACATCAATGATGAGAGTCACTGATCGGCTGCCTCCTGCACTCCCCCTACTGGGGATTCAGCCCAAAACCAGGGCACTTGCCCTGACCGGGAATCGAACCTTAACTTTCTGGTTCATGGATCGACGCTGAACCACTAAGTCACCCCGGCTGGGCCCTCTTTTTCTCTCCCTTTCTCCTATTCCCTTCCTCTTTCTTTCTCTTCTGAATAACACCACACACAATTCCAAAGTAATGGAGAACTCTAGGCCGAAGTCGGCTATGTGCTGATGTCTCTTATCAGCCAAGTGGCAAAGAGTCTTGTTTGACCCTTTTCAGAGGAAAGACCGACTTAACAATTTCATGTCTTCTCCCCAGAACTGATGTCTACCCACGAGCTTGAAAAGAAAGAATTGGAAGACAATTTTGAAAAGCTGCGGCTGTCATTGCAGGTTAATATCTTCTTAACTCTGATGTCAAGCTAAGGGCAGCATCATTGGTCCTGTCCATAAACATTTATCCAGCACCTACTAAGTTCCAGATCCTGTGCTAAGCATTGGAATATAGAGGGAGATAAGACTTTCTCCCACTCTAAGGAGTTTACTATCTACTCAGAGAGTTGTGACACAAACATTGACAGACAACCACAAAAGGTAACACATACTGCACCAAGTGAATATTACTTTTAGTGGGTGCCACAGGAGTCCCGAGAGGTTGCCCCATACTCGCTGTGTGGTCAGAGGAGTCACTGAGCTGTGTGTGAAGAAAGGGGGAAGGACCTGGGAGAAGAGCATTCTGGGCTAGGGAATGGTGTATGGAGAGCTGTGAAGGGCAGAAGCCCATGGGACATGTCTGCAATTATAAAAAAAGACTTTAGTCATCTGGAGGTGGATGGGATGAAAAGAACCTCCTATGCCTCCCACTGCCAACCTACAGAAAATGTGGGTCATGCCAGGGAGCAGCCTGACATGCTTCTGAAGGGTCCCCCAGATCACCTGCACCTCCCTCCTCCTTCCAGAGACCCGGGCAAGCTGCTTTGTGAAAAGATGATGACCAGCCCAGGGAGGAGCTGCCTAGGAAGCTAGGGTGAGGTTTTTGGCCCTGCTTCCTTTCCCAGCTGTGAGCATCTCAATCACAGCAAAATTGTTTTTTAAATATTGGGGACACTCACATCTGGGAGTTGTGATGACAATAACAGTGAACGTCCACTGATTCCCATAACTAATACGAAGCCAGGAATTTTGCCTCTTCGATGGCTCACTTTCCCCTGGCAGCCTTCATTGCACAGAGGCGGCCCTGCCTAGACAAGAATCGGGATTGTGAGATACCAATGTCACAACTACTGAGTGTACTATTCAAAAATTTTTAAATGGGAAACAGCCTGCAGTGAACCCACCACCCACCCATCAATGGGCCTACAATACTCAGTCCTCATGTGGCTTATCCTCTGCAAATTTACCCCAAACTGCCTTCCTCGTGCACCCACCTCTCATACCATCAGGTGTGCCATCCTCGAGGTACGCACACCAGGAAAGGGAAAGCCAGACCGTGGTAACAGAAACCCCATCCAGCCCCAAACCACAAAGAAGTAGAGTTTTGTTTCATCCGTGAGTGAGTCTTCATTCTGCCCCTGTCATCTCGAGGTCACACATTGCACAAATTTTAGCTGTGATGCCCCATAAGCAGAATCCATTTGGGCTGGAGGTTATTTGGTGCAAGGAGGGTGGAGTTGCTAGAGCCAACTTCCTCGAGTGACTGGCAGCTGGAGAAGCAGGTTTGATGGTAAGAGATTTGAGCTCTTGGGTTTAAATCCCATGGCACCCCCTCTTACTAGCTTTGAAACCTTGGACAATACATAAGCTCTGTAGAACCTTAGTTTACTCATCTGTGAAATGGTTCTATAATAGCACCTTCCTCCAGGAGTGGGCAGACTGAAGAAGTACCATATGTAAAGTGTGCAGCACTAGGTTGGCTCGTGGCAAATGCTAATACGTCGCAGCTATTGCTATTCTAATAGTTACATGTATTATTATTTGTTATATTTATTTTTATCATCATCACTGATATTATCATGCCAGTGGTTAGCTCTTAAGTAGCCGGTGCTGGGCCAGGTCGCCAGCTGGGTCTCTGTGCCTTGTACTTGACATACAGGAGCCAACCAAGTTGGAGAACAGCCTGTGCTGTCCGACTGCTGCGCACGCGTGTGTGCCTGTCGGTCGGTCTTGAGTCACTGAGAACAGAGCAGAAAACCCAGTTTGATATTTGAGATCCATCCTAGGTGGTATTTGCCTGATGAGTTTATGCTGTTCTGTTTTTTAATGGAGGAGGAGAGGCTTGAAAGAAATGCTTCCGCTGACAGCACTGACGAAGTTGGTGCAAGAGCCTGTGGTGACATTGGCGCCGTGATAGCCTCGTTCTAGAAGGCCACTGCCCTGGGGCGTGGGCTGTGCCCCGCCAGGGCTCCCACGGCTCTGGCCTACTTTTGCCAGCCCCTGTGGGTACAAATGCCCACTGATAACTCCATTGCCCTAATATACCAGCCTTTGCATTTAATGGCATTATGGAGGTTTTGTTTCTTAAACTGAAATAGAAGTAACTGGAAACAAAGAAACAAACCAAAAAAGAGAACGAGAAACCTGCCAAGGATGGTTTGCCAAACAGGGTCGTCTGAAGCCAGGCCAAGTGCTTCATACATTACAGGACTGCCCTGTAGAATTACATAATTTACAATACTTAGCTCCTCACATTGGTTGGGATGAGGTCATTTCTCTTGCGAGAAGAGTTCATTGGAAGACCGTAGAGTCTAATGTTATGGAAATGGTGTCACTGGGCGGAGAACTTTGGCGATCAGTCATTGTTGGGGTTGCCAGGGAGGGGTGAGCCAGGGAAGGGCTGTGGTGCCCACTCAGACTCACCTTCCTGTGCCTGCACACAGAGGGCTGCCTTGTGGCGGGTGGTGCTGAGGGCCAGGAGCATGGTCTAAACAGAAGGTCTGAGGGGAAAGATGGTCTAAAAAAGGAGGACAGCCTCAGCTCACATCAGGGACATGCACCCCAGCCCTGAGGCCCAGCAAGGCCAAGTGGAGCTAGAAGTGGTCCTGGAATGAGAGGGAGCTGGCCGATGGAGCCACTGGGAGAGCTGGGATGTGAGGCGGGGAAGCAGCAGCAAGAGCCCAGGCTGGGACACAGCAAGGCCGATGCGGGAGGCCCGCGCCTCAGCTTCACGCCTGTGGCAGTGCACCTAGGGGCCGTCTCATGGCGGCTCCCCAGGCTGCAGTGTCCGCAGCGGACAGAGCTGGACTTCTTGTGTCATTAATTTCAGGACCAGGTGGACACGCTGACCTTCCAGAGCCAGTCTCTGCGGGACCGAGCCAGACGCTTCGAGGAGGCTCTGAGGAAGAACACTGAGGAGCAGCTGGAGGTGGTCAAGCTTTGCAGGCCTCCAGCATCACGGGGCTCCCTAGGGGTCAATGTGGAGCCTCCCCCCAGGGAGCCATGTGGCTTCCTCAGCAGCCTGCCCCGTGACAGGGCCTCTGTGCTAATCTACTACTGAAGTGACAGCTGGGCAGGCCGCCCTGGAATCTTAAACACATTCTTGTCCACACCTCTCTTCAGACATAGGACAGCTGGGAGTTTCTCCATCTAAATGTTATTCCTGCCACACTGCACGCTGCTCCCCAGCCATTGCCCCTGAGCTCCTGTGACGAGCTTGGCCTGGGACCCTTGCCCTGACCAGGACCACCTCTCCACTCGTTTTCCCCAGCTCCCTTTAGGCTGGACAGGGCGGCTCCACTGAAGCCCAAGTTAGTAGGTTGAGGAGTTTTTCCTGAAAAGCTGGCAGAATTCCTCCCCTCTGACGTATGGTTGCCTTATCAGGCACATCACACCCAGTTAAATCTGCATTACAGACAAGTGAAGGTTTTAGTATAAGTATGTCCCTTTCGATACTTACACTAAAAAATAATGTCTGAATTTCAAACTTAACGCACTTTACTGTATTCTTTTTGTTATATCTGGCAACCCCACTCTAACATTTCTTTTTCTAAAATGCCTTTTCTGCTTTTTAAACCACTTTGCTCATTTCCTATGCTGGGTGGGGCTCTCCATGGGCTCAGGTGGGACCTGGAAATTTCCACCAGTCTGCTGAATCAAGTGGTCTGTGTGACTGTCAAAAGCCAATGTTGAATTTATTTCTTTCACCCCATGAATTCCCTTTGGGGGTGGGCTGGTAGTATCTAGCCATTCCAGCATCCAGACTCTTCAGTGGCGATGGCTTTCTCTCTTCTTTTCCCAAGGGAGCTGGGCTTTTAGTAGCATTCCCAGTGGGACACTAGTGGGCATCTTCACCAGGGAAGGCTGTGTGAACTGATGTTCTCTCTCTCTCTCTCTCTCTCTCTCTCTCTCTCGTACCTTACTGGGAAGCTTGTTAAAAAAGACTAGCTTTAGCGAAATCCATGACCTTTGTGAACACTGGCCTTTGCCAGGAGCCTGGTAAATAGCTTTCTGCTCTCTACCCCTGTAGGTGGCACTGGCTCCCTACCAGCACTTGGAGGAAGACATGAAGAGTCTGAAGCAGGTATTAGCGATGAAGAATCAGCAAATACACCAGCAGGAAAAGAAGATCATTGAGCTGGAAAAGCTGGTGAGTTGGTTCTGTTTCCCGGGGAGAGGCCAACAGCCTTACTGTCCTCATTGGTGTCAACACTGACTCAGTTCAGCTCGTGGGCCCTTTACCCACTGCTTCCACCTGAGTGGAAAATTCCACTGCTGAGTCTCAAGGCCTCTCTTAGGAAGCCAGGAGTTCTGATGAGGAATCTCAGCAGTAGCCTCATTTTGTACAGCTCTGGAGCCTCATGATTGCTGCCCTCCATCCCTACCCCATCCTCTGGAGTGAGGTGCTGTTTCCTCACTGCTCCCTGGGGACATGTAATGAGCCACATGGAGGAGCACCGCTGACGTGTGCAGACACCACGCAGAGCATTCTCCATGCCTGTGCCTTTGTTTGTGAACTCTGACAGCAATGCTGTGAAGGAGGGGCTGTCAAGAGCCTCCTTTCACAGCCTAGGGATGGGGGCCTGGGACAGGGCACCTCCCCAGAGCCAGCCGATCAGTGGCCAAGCCCAGGCAAGAGCCCCAGCCCAGCACTCACCACACTGTCTTCCTCACCTTTCAACCTGGCTCCCACAGAACCAGCAAAGGGCTCCCCTTTGGGGGAACAGAGCACCCCAGCTTTCACTCCCTACCTGCAGGCACAAGGGCCATGCCAGGGCTAGAGTTGGGGACAGTTGTCTAAAGTTAGTAGGAGAGAAGCCTGTTTCCAAGTAGATACCACCCTGATGCAGAACTTGGCCCAAGGCTCTCATATTCTTATGCTTTTTTTCCTTTTTAAAAATGTTATATGTAAAACAAACTTTTGATACTATAAAAGAAAAATGTGCTCATTATAGGAAATGATAAGATAAACAAAAATCAGGAAAGCAAAAATATTTCTACCACTTTTAACACTTGCCAGAGCTTTTTCTCTGTACACATGTACATACCCCATACACCCCCTACACACATACACACTTAGCAGATCTTTAACATACCACCTCAGTAGTCAGTCATCTGGTTTAACTTTTAAAGTTCTCCATTTGTCTCTGAAATTTCCTTGAAGCTGGTTTATCCAAACCAGGAGCTGATGGAGAACTCTGTTTTGCATTCAGTTGTCCTGTCCCTCTCTTATCTAGCACTGTCCCTTTCTACAGACATCTCTTTCTGCACTGGTGCTTATCAGTTAGGAGGGGACAGACCTGGGTATGAGTGTCTGTTATCAGCATCCTGGCAAACATTAGCCACCTGGCACCATTCAGTGGCCCTCAGCAGCCCAGAGCTTCCCAGCAAGACTACAACTAAGACCAGTGGGTGGCTCATGGACAGAGCCCTGCCCTCCTGGTCCTGCCTGTAGTCCAGCCAACATGGGGATGGCAACCCTTCTCCTCCAGGCTGGGCCATCCACATCCAGTTGTTCCAATACCAATAATAAGCCTTGAGGTTGATGTGGCAGTTTTTGGCCATGCTCCAGGCATTCTGCAGGCATGCATGACTTCTCATTCCAGAAACCCTTCCCGGAAGGAAAAAAAGCTGATTTAATCATTTCCCGTGTCCTGGGAGCAGAGGGCTGGGGTGAAAGTGCCTTGATGAAGAGCAGGGACAGAAGCTAATTCTTTGGCTCTGATTCCTAACCTTTATTCTTAGAAACGTGACAGTTTTCTACATGACACTAACAGTGAATTTGTCACATTCTTTTTAAAAAATAATTTATTTTAAAATTCATCTTAGAATGAAACTGTACTTCAGCTAGATCTTCGGCCCTGCAAGACCCCCTGACAGAGAGAATGGCATAAACTGCGGGGCAGTAACAGCCTTGGACGATGTGATTTTCTGATAATGTACAAGCTGGTCGTGTGCTTTGAGTTCCTGGCGGCTTGTAGCCTCAGAAGGAAAAACGCATCCACATTATATTTCCATCTTTCCATTAATTTAGAATGTCATAAGGTGCATGCACCCCCAGCAAGGGAGGGTGATGCAGTACAGGGAAGGACTGTGGGACTCATTAGCCAGACTAGGTCCTGGTGCTGATCACGGCTTATCTCCGACAATGGCAAGGGCCTGGGGATGCTCACTATAGAAGATACATCCCGCACAGGATTCCAGTGTATACATACACACATGTGCATAATATATCTGGAATAGAACTATATATCTAAGATATATACTACAATGCTTATTTTTACTGTCTATAGTACATTCTGGTATTTTCTCTTCTGCTTTATGTTATTTTTAAAAAAATGCTGGCCACATCCCCGTAATCTGATTCTACAACCCACCAATGCACTATAAACTGTAGTTTGCAAAACATTCTTCTTGATAATTCTCCAAGGCCACTGGGCTCCTTCCTGTCAGATGGCCCTGCTAAGCACCTCTTAACACTGCACCCTTTCCAGGTGGAAAAGAACATTATCCTGGAGGAGAAGATCCAAGTTCTCCAGCAGCAGAACGAAGATCTGAAAGCAAGGATTGACCAGAATACCGTTGTCACGAGGTAGGTGGACCTGGGTGTCTAAACTTACAAATCGTGTGTCACCCACAAAGTGTCTTTGCTCCTGAGTTTGAGGGCTCTGTTTTTGTCTCAAGGTCCAATTGATCTCACTCCTCCGAGCTGTGAGGCTTCCCTGACAGTCTGAAAGCCTGTGGCAGGAGCCCCCGACACAGCTGAGTGCTGAACGGGTTTGTTCCTGGAGGATATTTTGGAGAGGGTGCCAGCTGGGTGTTCCCAGAGAAAAGGGAACCACCGTGCGTGCCGACTCTGCGCTCTGCTAGCTCAGCGGTGCAGGCCCACGTCTCCCTCGGCCACTGAGCTGTCGTTCTGGGCCAGCCTGGCCGAGGCGGTGAAGGGCTAGCCCTGGCCAACGGACAGCAGGGATGGCACGTGCCAGAGAGAAGCTATGTAGCCAAAAGCAGCTGCTCCTGACTGACATTGTTTCCTTCTTGGCCGCCTGCTCTGACGTCCCCCAACTTCCAAGGAAGGATGTAGAGATACCTCCCTTCTGCTGTCAGTGTGGAGTGAAACAGGGTTTGCAGTTTCAACAGGCAGCTGGAGGTTATTTTCGTCCGTGAGGGCTAAGCCACCTCCAGGAGACCTGTGCCAGGCACCAGGCTGGCCGGGGTTTCAAAGAGGCAATCTCTGACCCCTTTCCTTTAGGGCTCACAGTCACCATGCCTGTGCCATTGTTGTCAACACCACTTTCTCCAAGCCCCCTGAGCCCTCCCGCACCAGCTCCCTGGCCTCCCCTCCTTCCCTCTCCCTCCTCTGGCTTTTGCTCTGCCTACTGGACAGCCAGCACCTCCCTAATGGGACAGAGGGATGTGAGCAGATTCGGTGTTGGCAGGGAGGCTCTGGGAACGGATGTGTTGGTGGGACAAGCGGTCATCATGGTTCAGCCAAGATTGTGGGTGATGGTGGCCCAACTTCTCTGCTGTCCCCGTAAGCATCCTTGGCCTGGCGAATCTCAAGCTAAGGCCCTCTGGCTTGACTGCCCCTTGATGGTGTCTTCTCTCCGTGCAGACAGCTGTCCGAGGAGAACGCCAATCTGCAGGAGTATGTTGAGAAAGAGACCCAGGAGAAGAAGAGGTTGAGCCGGACCAACGAAGAGTTGCTCTGGAAGCTCCAAACTGGGGACCCAACCAGCCCAATTAAACTCTCCCCCACCTCCCCTGTTTACCGGGGCTCATCCTCAGGGCCCTCCTCACCCGCCAAAGTCAGCACGACGCCCAGATGACGCCACCACGCTGCCCTCCGGAGCTGCGGCTCTTCCCGCACCCTGCGCTTCCACCCGGAGGGAGCCTCCACCTGCGCCGGCCAGCCCGCCCCGAGTGCACGCTCAGCAGCTGCACTGGGCATCCTCCCGGGGTCCTCTCCTGATCCTGATCCTGATCCTGATCCCGATCCCGGTGTGAGACTGTCCTGGTGCTGGCACTTAGGAAAGTGTTCACTGTAGTGTCTGATGTGCAAACACATTTGACCATAGATAGAGCCAAAAGAAAGAAATGCCAATTGTTCTTGAGCGATGAACTTCACTGCAGAATTTCAGGTTAGTGACAAATAGTTCCGTTTGGAAACTCCACTGAATAATCATTGTGTGCTGCACCGATGTGTATGTGTGTTTAAATGTACATATCTGCACACGCGGCAGTTCTGAATTGCATTTTTTATAACATGAAGTGCTGACATATTTTGGTGAAGGTCAGCAGTTTTCTAACTTGTGCCTAAGAATAATTGGGAAATGAAAATGCATTTCTGTCTAGCTTCCCAGGAATATTTCTACCCACAATAGAAAAAGGAAAAAAAAATACAGAGAAGAAGCGCCTTTCGACCTACCACCTTGTGGTACTGTATTTAACACAAACACCAGCGACTTGTGAACAGTAACTGCCTTTGGAACAATCAGCTTCTTAGTCAACATGATGCGAAGTCACCATCATTCCATTCACAGGTTTTAATTATTAATGCTCCTGTCTCCTGTCGTGGGTGGATAAGGGAGAGCGGTGGGAAACCCTGCAGGGTTTAGCAGCTTATTGGACATTACGACATGACGGTGAATCATCTATAGTCTTGTAAACATAAGTTTTGCTTTTTTCCTAAATGGCATATTGGAATCTGTCATTCAGCTGTTGCACCCTTGGGGAAAATACGGAAGAGCATGCCCTTCTGGAGTGAAGGCAAGGATGACCTTGGAGTTGACCAAGACCATTCGCCCTCCCACCTCAATAAGGAAAACTGCTGACAGGAACTGTACTTTGACTAAGCACAGAGTAAGGAAGCTCTGGCATTCTATGTGGTTTGCTCCGATCTGATGCTGCAAATGGTCAACCCACTGATATGACCCTTAGGCCCCCATTTCATAGCAACCACCCTTCAGTTTGGATCAATAACTCAGTCTCATCACCATGCATTGAGATGGCTCAGGGGTTCTAGCAGGGGCTTCCAGAAAACCAATTCTTCCATCCTGGTAGACCAGTTCCAGGCTGTGCTAGACCCTCACATGACCTTCCAGGAACCCAGGTGTATTTTCTGCCAGATCGTTGAGCAATGCCACAGCTGACAGTGCTCCCATCTTACACCCAGGAGGCCCTTCCACATAGAGGATCCCATTGAAACTGCCAGCCAGTGGTTACTGGCTATTGGACTGGCATCTGTCTCTGAAATGGTAGAATTAGAATGTGAAAGGTATTCCTGTAGTGCTGTGGAAGGTTAGGAGCATGACACCCAACAGAGAAGTAGTTTTAACAGTTGATATAATGATGATAATGATGCTTATGTTTCCTGTTTGTGACAGAGACCCTGCACTTTCTTCCCTAAGGCCCCTGAAAATTGTCCTGAGCACGGGGCTGTCTTTGAGCATGACCAATGCAAGTGGACTCACGCAGGGACACCTGTGGTGGGGAAGAGATGGCCCACAGAAGGGAGGGGTCGGCTTGCCCAGGGGCCTGCCTGCTTGTCTGGCATGAAGATAGACCTGGTCTGTGTTCCCTGCCTGAGTCGAAGTTGGGCTTCCTGGCCTCATGTCCATCTCGTTTCTAGCAAACCTCCAAGGGTATTCGCCCATCCTGGGGACATACACAGCGGATACGCATTGGACAAACATTTCTCTTTTCCTTTCGTGGCTCTGCATGATGCTGTGATATTGAGTTGGGCATTCCATTAGAGTAGATCACGCCACACTGACAAAGTACACAGTTATGTCTTCTTTTAGCAGGTACCACCTGCAAATGCAGTTTCAGCAGTAGCTCAGCTCTCCAAATTAGGGACTGTGTCCATAAGGGCACCTGCTGAATGCAGTTACACAGCAATACACGTTTCAGTGTTCTGTTAGGATGTGCTACAGCGTGTTAGCCTATTGCAGCCAAAAGTATAGTGATGTTAGCACTAAATAATCCCTCACCAGGTGGACTGGAGCTCTGCCAGCGCCAGCCCTCACCTTGGTCACTTGAGCTAATTCCTACATTGCCCTGGCTTCTTCTATTCCTCATGGACACTCATCACATCTGGACCTTATCCTGGAACACGAGTGATGGCAGCCTTGTGCACCCTTTTGCCACTCTACCCACATGCCATTAGGGCTTAGACCTCTCTCAACATGGAAGTCCTGTCATCCACCTCCCAGGCTGGGGCAGTTTCCACATGCAGATGCTATAGCCCCCCCGCCTTCCTCAGACAAACCCACCAAACCTCATCAACCTTTTCTTGGTATTTGAGAGCTGAGTCTGAGCCCTTCCCCACCCCTAGACCCCCAGTCTGGGGCAGGATTCTGGCTGGGTGTCAGGGCAGGGGAGGGCTGATGGACTGGGACACTGGGTGTGATTGTTTGAATGGGGTCACACATTCCTTACCCAGCCCCTACACTTTCTGTGTTGCATATTTGTGTTTGAATATTAAAATTAATTTGAGGGAGCTCCTGTGACACGCACTTGATGTAACTCTTGGCCTGGCTAGCTCAGGCTTCAGGAAATTCAGGCTGGATCTGAAGCAGCCAGGGAGGTGTTTGGAAGGCTGGCTTTCTTTTCTGTGTTTGCCAGGGTCAGCCACTGAGTCTCCAGACCCCCTTGCACTGACTCAGCAGGTGCAAGGTCCCCACACCCATATTCGCAGTCTAGGATCTTCAGCAGCCTACCCCTGACTTTGGGGAACTCAGTGACTCTGCTCTGCCCAGCTGTCTCCAGTAGGCTGGGTGGGCTGAAGTCAGTGGGAAAGGGGTGCAAAAGATTGAGTACAGTCCCTTCACCGTCAATTTCAAATTCAGACCTAGACAAGGGTATGTTTCTACCTCCAACGAAAGCTTGATCTGTCCTAAATTCTGCCAGTTCATGCCTGGATGGCCACAGAGCTCTCACAGGCAGCAAGGAAGGAGCCCTCCTGATGTGGAAGCCAGTCACAGCAGTTTCCTATGCACAGACAATGGGACAGGCTTTCTCATGCCAACAAGGGGACACAGGACCCTGGGCAGCTCTGTGGCTCTTCCTGTAACACTCTGCAGCCAGCACACTTGTTTCAACCTGAAAGCACTTCCGCCACCATCCTAGCCTTAGGTTGCATTGTAGCCAGTTTGGCCAGCCTGCCCCTGCTTAGTTGTGCAGTTCCCTGTGGTGCTTTTGCAGGGCATACAGGAGCGGTAGCAACTTTAGGGAGACAGCAAGTCTGCCCTCCTGAACAACTGCTGAACAAGAGAGCTTACAAGGATGATAAATCCCCTCAGTCACTTGCAGATCTGCAAGGACCACAGGATGCCTTCTAAGTCACCCATGCTTCCAGATAATTGGTGGCACCTACCTATTAATGATTCACTTATCAACCTATCCCAGCCTGTTAGTGTCTTTTGGGGTGTCCTGTACTCTCCACTTTTATAACAACTACCTTTCATTTCCTTTCCCCCATACATGAGGTTTCACCTTGTCTGAACAGAGGAGCAGATGGGTGACTCAGCCACTGGCATATACAGGAAGCAACATTAGAGCCGCTTCCTCCTGTCTTTGGAGAACTGTCCCCTCCCACAGTTGATTTGCAGCAGGCAGAGACCACCTCTGAAGTCAACCACTCAGTAACCTCCTCTGTGCCAAGGAACCTTGCACAGCCTGCTCTCCCTGCATGGGGGACTTGGGTCATCTCAGCAGGAAGGACTGATGATCAGGTAGAAACCCAGAAATGGGTACAGGCGTACCTCGGAGGTATTGCAGATTCAGGTCCAGAGCACAATAAAGCAAATATTGCAATAAAGTAAGTTGTAACCTTTTAACCAGTGGAGGGTCTTGCCTTCAATTTTTAAAAAAACAACATCTGTGAGGTGCAATAAATCAAAGCACAATAAAATGAGGTGTGCCTGTCTGTACCCCTCACCTGTTTGCACAGCTGTGCTGCCTCAGAGTACAGGCATCCAACCAGATCTCTCGACTGCACCTTGTTATCTAGAGTCAGCGTTCTGTCCACTGGAGAGTTTGGGTCAAATGCTTAACTCAAAAGCTGATATGCTGTCCTGGTTGTTAAGACAAGGGCAATTAAATCACTTTAGCTTGTTTAATATCTTTTTTAACCACTGGACTTCTCTCAAACCTCTTAAAAACAAAATAGAAAAACAGGAGTTTCTGCAAGCCCAGCCCTGTTCTCCCCCCACCCCGGGTGGGGGGCTACTAATTCACCTGGCTCACCAAGTCTGCCAGGCTTTTCCAGCCCAGGCACCACAGAGGGATGGAATGCTCTACAACTCTAAGCTAGGGTCACCTGCGCATGTGACTAAAAGCCCTGTCGGTGCAGCATGCCGAGGCACCCACTGCACAGACAACCAGCAGGCCACCTCGTACAGCTTCTGCTCTGTGTGGTGGTTCCCGTCTTTCCTAAACCCAGGTTAATGTAGCAGGGTACATATAGCATCCCCCCTCTCCCATGACTACAGACCACTGGTATCTCAGTAGGCACTCAACAAGTAACTTTGTTGTTTTTTCAAATTTCTATTTATTGATTTGAGAGAGGAAAAGAGAGAAACATTGATTTGTTGTTCCACTTATTTATGTACTCACTGGTTGCTTCTTATATGTGCCCTGATGGGAGATCAACCCACAACCTTGGCATATTGGGACGAAGCTCTAACCAACTGAGCCACTCCACCAGGGCCAAGTTCATTGTTTTAAGGAGTAAAATTTTAAGGCATCCATGGGAAAGTGTAACCTGCGCAGCTTTTCCCTTCCCCAACTCAACCTGATTCCCCTGGGATTAGGTGCTGAGCATGCTGAAAAGTAGGCCAAAGGGCTCAGCTCATTAGCAATGGCACTGCCAGTTTTGGTCCCTGAGCCTTTTTTCACAGTGCGTTTTTTCAATGGCTGTATTTGATGGGTTGGTGGACAGGCTTGATTTGCTCAAAGGAAACTGGTCCCTTTGAAGAGGGGCTAACAGTGTTACCCCCAACAGGTATTCCAACCCTGCCCCAGCTCTGGAGGCTGAGCCAGGTTGGGTTAGATTGGCCGGTGTGCAAGGTGGCGACAGTTCCTGGCTGTAATCTGGTGAAGAGCCTTTATGGGATTCCTCGTTACTGCGAATGCCAAGCTATTGGCACAGCTCTGGATTCACCAGAAGTGTATCATGACGAAACCACGCAGGAAGAAGGTGCTCCATGTGACTTCCCCTCAGGCCTATAGACTGGATCTCTTCTGGGGCTCAGGGTTTCCTAAGAAAAGGCTGGGACCCTGCAAAGGGACTCGGCCTGCTGCCTGTGGGCCACCAGGTGGCAGTGTGGCACTTAGGAAACAGGCTTCACTGTGCACTCAGCCCAGGCTGGTATGGGACACGTGTATCCCCTGCCCCCATGGTCCTGTCCCAGTTCTGGGCTCTCTAGGACACTTTGTGACGCCAGCCGGTCTTGAAGGCCAGGGACTTGGCTCACTGGCGACCTCTGAGATGTTGCCCTGAGAGACGTCTGGGGGGTGCAATGGGCCCTGCCTGCCCATGTCCGAGACACTGCACACACTGGGGGCGTATTGGGAACACTTCCATACCGGCAGGGTTTGCTGTCTGTTTACCATTTGGTGGACCACCATGAGATGTGCCTGGTGGTATTTTATTCCCCATGACAAGCGGCCAGCGCCAGGCCCAACGGCACTCCCTGCCCTTCTCTCCGCTCTCTTGGATGTCCCCTGCAGGACTGTCATCAGCTGAGAGGTCACAAAGATTAGGCCTTATCTTTCAGGTGACAGATCTTCCCCTGTAAGGTAAGGCCAATTTGACTGAATTTGCCTCCCTTGCAAGAAAATGCTTCTTTCTCAAGGAGGAATGGGGAGAGACAGATCAAGTATTAGAACAGCTACAATCCTCTCCCTACTTCCTCTCTGCCCTGCAGGTACCCACCCTCCCCAAGAATGGTGGGCATGGAGGGATGTTCTGGTGTGAGGGGTTTTGCTACGCCCCACCCCAAGTCCTTCAGCAAATGGGACCTCAGTGGCCCAAACCCAAGCCAAGTCTGGAAAGTGGGAGGTGGGGAGACAGCACCAGAGGATCCTAAATGAGGGCTCAAGGAGTTCCCTGGTTGTGGGTTTTCCAGCTAATTGCTCCAGCTAATAAGGATTTCCACCAAAGGGCTGAAGGAGGTGATACAACACCTGCCTGTGGGGAGGCAGGAAGATACTAAAGCAGCAAAGCGTGGGACCTGGAACTCTCCTTGGGGCACTGCCACACTTGAGGACCTGGACAAGAGCTGCTAGAATTCTTGAGATGGACACTGTACACAATGAGGTCACAGATAGAATTTATTACAATTTGCAGAAGCATGAGATAAGGTACCACAAAATGGTTGGATTTTATAACATAAAGTATGGTAGGAAGTGGTTGACGTACAGTGTTGTTAGCAAAAATGGGATGCAGAGTAGAATTTCACATTTTTTAAAGGCGATGGACAACATCTATGTTTGTTCTTAAAATAAAGTGAAAACAGGAGAGACAGCAGAGACAAACCTGATTTGCAGTTAGATTCAAAATCTAAATCTAGTATCACAATTGTAAGAAACTATAAGAAAACTATTAGAAAAATAGAGCATCAAACAAGCAAAAAATATTTTACAATTTACATAATAAAAAACAGAATTCATTTAATAATGGCTCCATGTTCAATAGAAGAAAAAGTTTACTGGAGAAACCACAGCTCTTCAGGTTTGGTAATAAACCTGCCCTCACAGGGATCATCGCCCTTGGTGCTCCTCCCACTCACTGACGCTGAAAGGCACAACTTAAACAGGAAACTTATTTTAAATATATAACTTCTCAAATGGGAGATTAAGTCCCCAAATTAAAGTTTGTCATCAAGAAACACAAGATCATATACCTTGTCACTGAATTAACAAAGTCTGAGTGCATCTTTCTAGCCCTGCTTCCTGAGCCTGCTGGACACTCTTAACGCCCTGAGAAAATCGCTTGGACTTCATCGCCAAGGTCGTCTATCTCATGTGGGTGTTCCAGCTGGCAGCTCAATATCCAGAGAACGCGATCCAGGATGGCTCCTTGATAACTGCGCCCTGAGACCCTTTGCCAGTCCATGTCCCCTTGAAAGAGAGCGCTACCTCAACGAAGCAATGGGCACAGAGACTCTGGATTATAGTGATGAAGGTGAAAGTCAGTTGACTATTTTTTTTGCCTAAAACCCCATCGGGCATCATAATTACAATAATGAAATACACCACTGGATCAATAAAGCATTTCATTACGAAAAAAGAAGTCCATGAGAGTTTGACAAAATGTACATCTCACTCTCCTCAAGGAACCTTACATACAATACTCTCCTTATGATGGCAAACAGATGTATTTTAAATTATACATAACAATTATACATAACACATATTTAGTTCCATCAGAAGGGAGCTAACAGTTCCCCACACACGCATCACACACCTACACCTAGCAGTGTGGACATGCCCACTAACACTCCTCTCCATCCATCGTGGAACACACCGGTCATGGGGCCTGTCTTCATGGTGATGGTTCTTTTTAGATGTGTAATAGTGGGGCATTCAAATCAGGAAAGATGGGTCCTGGTACAGAGCCAGGCAGAGGTCCCCAAAATGCCAGGAGCTTTACCTACCATCTGGGCAAGGCCGCTATGAGGTGTGTCCACACTCACCCAAGGAACCCAGCCTCCTACCCTGACCTCATAGGTCTGTCTCCAATTTTAAGCTAGAGGCCATCCTATTTGGGATAGCAAAACCCATCAATTCAGAATGCCTGCTTAGTGGTGGGGGTGCAGGGGATACCTGGCAGAATCCAACTTCCCACCCACATATGCAGCAAAGCAAACTCAGTGGCAAAAAGTAAGGTAGGGCCAGGTGCCTCCTCCAGGTGTGAACATAGGCCATGCCACAGGTTCAAAGGGGTGTGTGTCAGGGCCTTGGGAGCTGGGGGTGGGCACACACAGCAGGAGGCAGACCTGTGGTGTCCAAACCACACATTAGCACATGGGACCAGGTGGCTCATTGCCTGATAAACTCAATGGAATAAAACCAAAGGTGGGGGAGATATGAGGGGTTGTGGCAACAGCCTAAATTTAACAGTCCTTCCAAAACAGCCTGGAAAAGATGGCTCTATCACCACCACCTCTTGGTTTGGAAAAACAAATTGGGCCCAAAAGTCGAGGTGAGGCAGTATGAGCTGGTGGGAGTGGGCATGTGCAGAGGCCAAGGGTGCCCCCCTCCTGGAAGGTCCTGGGGGCCTGTTTCCTTGGAAACCCCCTTCACCCTCCCTCTTCAGCAGAGGTCCTGGAGCTCCAATTTGCATCTTTTTGAGTTTTTAGGAGTCCTCGAGGTCATGAAAACCTGCAGGCGGGAATTCGGAGGCAAGAAGGGGCACTTACTCATCACAATAGGTCTTTCCATCATGAGCATTTGGGGCTGGGGCACAGATGAGTAGACACAATATCCCCAAAGGGTGTGTCTCTAGATGTGTGGAATTTCTGACTGTAGGAAAATGCTGACTGAGCCATGAAACTGACAATCCCATTCTTCTTTGGTGGGAGGGGCACTTTGGGTGGGTTTTCTTTTAGCCTGTGTATTTCAGGGGAAGGATGAGGAGTGTGATAAGAAGTCTATTCACATTGAGGTTAGGCCCAATACCATCCCTATGTCATGGCCCTCAAACATGGGAGAGAACAAACTACTCTCAACAAGAGCGCTGGGACTGTGCACTGGGTCCGAGTCACTCTCAGGGGCTCTTCCCTATATGGGGGCTCTGGCTCTGATTGGAGGGTGGAGGGGCTTCTCCTTAGACTAAGCTTTGCACCCTGTGAGCACGTCTGGTTCTGGGCTGAGGAAGGAGGGGATGCACCTGTAGGGAGGTCCTCATACATGAGGCAGTGCAGGGGAAATGCACCTTTTCAGTCTGCAGAATGATGGGTGTTGCTAGTGAAAAGGTCAACTGTAATCACAGTCTCTTGGGCACTGTCTTTCATGGAAATTTCAGCCAGAAAAAGCAAGCAAAAAAAAAAAAAAAATTCTCTTCTTCTAAACACTCCCTCCAGTTCTTTATGTGGAAAAATATCAGCCACGTGGAGCAAACAGCTAACAGGCCCCAAGAAGACAGCAGACAACCAAACTCAAACAAAATAAGTTAATATTTATCAAAATAGTTTACAGCACCAATCTACATAAATTTAAATACCTTTCTTTGGAAATCCAAGCTTTGAGCTCTTGGGATCCTCCATTTGGGGCCTAAATGATGGCCCAGCCCTGGTCTGCCTGCCTGCCCGCCCTCCACTGGCCCACCTGGACATTTGGCTGTTTCAAAAATTCTTAAACTTTCCTTCTGGGGCAGGAGAAAAGACAAGTGCTGTCAATTTACCAGGCTTCTTTCTACCAGATTTGTGCCAAAGGCGGGGGGGGGGGGGGGGGGGGAATGGGAAACTAAGCTTTGAAAGCAACATTTACATTTTCTGTGTAGTCTAAATGTCTGTCTCCCTCAGCCTCCATCAATATGAGTCCTCCTGTATCCTGAATTACTCTCTAATGGGAGGAAGAGGGACTACTGTTCCAGTTTCCTCCGGCTTCTATCTGTGAGCACCACAGAGGGGAGGAAGTTGTGTAGAGATTCATGGAGGTGGGGGTCTGGCCAGGTTACAAACCCGTATACAAATCCAGGACATCTGGACAATGGATACAGCCGAGGGACAGCAATACACCCCAACTGTCTTGTGTGCGGGTCCCACACTCTGAACAATACACTGATGGCACAGACTAATTATTTGGCCATTTTCCAAGTTAACGTTAAGCACCAACTTATTTGGTGGAGGACTGAATTTGATCACACTTAAAAGGGTAACCAAAGAGATCATGGCAGGGGCGACAGGTGGCAGGAGGACCTGTAACCATCACCTCAGAACGAGTATACGCCTGGTACTGGGAACCTTACAAGACCCCAGACACTGACCTGCAAGCATCAGAGGATGATGGATACACCCAAGGGACAGCAATACACACCAAGGGTTTAATGAATAGCAGAGATCCACAGAAAAGCGTATTTGAGCTCTGCTAATTTGAGGCCAATCCTACATAAACAGTGTCATGTTCCAGTTACTCAGGACACACAGCCAATAGTAAGCCACCAGAGCAGCAAGAAGAGGCCAGGCCTGGAAGGAATGTGGCTAAAGGTCCCTTGTGCACACGTGCCCTGGGGTGGGGCCAGCCCCGCCTTGTTCCCACAGTGGCGCTCCCTCTGCTTGTCTGCCCAGAACCAGTTGCCCTCGGTCCCACAGCGGAGTGGGCTGGGCTCTGTCAAGGTGGCAGGCAGACCAGAGCCTCTGCCTGGAGGTGGAGTGGAGAAGGGGTCACAGTCCTAAGACCCCTTCTGGAAGCAACTTGAAAGGGCAGGTACAGGAGAAGGAAACCACTCTGTTTTTCCTTTTTGAGTAAACTGCTGTCCTTTGGCTCAGGGGTAGACCTGTCGGGACATACTATTTTGTGGTACTCATCTTGCATCTACAGCCAGCTGTTTGGGGCTGAGCAGGGAGATGGCTACTACAAGTCTGGAATAGGCGCATTTTCAATACTAGAACAGTACCTGGGGACAGAGCCCTGGATGCCCAGCAGAGAGAGAAGGTGGCCTCCATCCTGCCTGGGGCTGCAGCAGCACGGCAGGGGAGGAGCTGCTTTCTTTGTTCAGAGGGAAGTTAGGAGGTGCAGTGGCCAGCCACAGCTAAGTGCCCTGGGAAGAGAGCTGTCAGAGGTGACCAGGGCCTGGTGAGCCTTCTGCAGAACAAGACTGGGCAGGCTCCGCAAGCTGTGGGCTGAGACTGCTGTCCAGGCAGTGCACCTTCTGCTGCTCAGGGGCCTTGTGGTTGTGGATGGGTCCTAACGCATTGGTGAAGACAGCAAGGTGCTTCCGTGTCCTCCGTGGGCAACCCTCAGGGCTGCTGTCACCCCTGGGGGATGAGGCTGTATGTCACTTGCAGTGGTCCAAATTGCCATCAGGAGTCCTTGCTTGGTCAGCAGCCAGGGATGCCTCCTCGCTGTGCCAAAGCCCATAGCCAAAGTAGATGGCGAAGCCTGCAGACCAAGAGCAGAGAGCATTGAACAGAGCAGGTGGGGTCCAAGGAAGCAGGTGGAGCAGCCCAGGGCCTGGCAAAGCCTCACCATGCTGCCTGCCCTGAGTTGAGCCCGCACTCTCTACACTTAAAGAAACAACATGACTCTTCAAACAGGGCCAACAAAGGTGACCCTCTGGAGAGCCTCACACCAGGGAAGCTCCTAAGCAGGGGGAAGAACTCAGGTGGGGGGCCCTGGTTTCAGCTTCATCCACTGACCACCTGGTCAGTGGCCGCCAGACGGGGGCAGAACAGACACAGGAAGCTAGGCTGCTCCCTGCCAGGGCAGGATCTCCATGCTGTCTGCACAGTCCCAGCTGCTTGTTTTCTCTGGGCAAGAGACGTCCCACTGCAGGAGGCATTTGGGTCACCTGGAAATGTATGTACCATAGGAATCAGTCCGGTCCAGTGCTGAGCACTCCAAAGTCTGTGGATGGGTCCAGAGATCTGTGCTTCTAACTACTGTCCAGGGACCATGGCCCATGTGGCCCTGGGGCCACCCTTATGCTGGTGACATAAGAAGAATGGGCCTTCAAGGAAGGTCTCAGCTACTAAAAGTACAGGAAGTAGCTAATGCCCGGAAGCCAGGAGCTTACACCAGGGATGCTCAGAAGCAGGCCCTGCACCTCTGGCAGGAAGCAAGCGCTTAGCACCGCAGTCTCTAGAAATGGCCACAGTAGGCTGAGTGCAGACTGAGCCAGTTCTCTCACAGAAAGGCTCTACGGTAGATGCCTGTCCAGCTAGACATAGGCTAGACTTTGAGGGGTGTGAGGGGTCTGCAGAGAGCAGGGTAGCAGAGTACCACCCTAAAGATGGTACAGCAGCAGCCATCTACTCCAAAGTGTGGCAACCCAGGACTGAGAGGTTTAGCAGAACCTCATCCTGAGATTTCTGCTCTTGTCAGGAACACTGAGGGACATAGGTCGAGGCCAGGCTCCCCTATACCAGCAATCAGCCTGGACACTGAGGAAGAAACCTGAATCCATCTCCTTCAGCCCCCAGAGGCAGAGGCCCAGAGAGAGCCCAGGTCACGGTCGGTCCGAGATAGGACTAGCACTCACAAGGTGACACCCAAGCCTCTGCAGGCCCTGCCAGTGCCCATAGCCCACGTGGAAAGGTAAGGTCCCAACATTCCACTGGGGGTGAAACAGACTATGCTTTATTGACAGCAGACTTATATCCTTGTTCTTGTTAACCTCAAGCTCTTGCCCAATGACAAAACTAGTTCAGGCAAGAGGCTATTAAAACGAAAAGTACCTGAAAGAGAGGAAAGGACCCACAACCTACCAGGAGCTCCTTGTTGTTTGAGAGAAAACTGCTGACTACCTGTGTTTACACAGTGTTTTGAAATCTGAACCGAGGAACGGTCAAAGACATTAGCCATCCAGCCAAGTAGCAGAGATGTGAGTGAGCAGCAGGAGTGGGGAGGCCTCAGGAGACACTGGAGTATGGGACATGCTGGGCACAGCAGAACCAATGACCTGACCTACCTATCAGCATCCACACTGCAAACCGGACCCATGTGCCTTGGTCCAGCTGCATCATGAGATAAACATTCACGAAGATGCTCAGGACTGGAAGGACAGGTAGGAAGGGCACCTGCAAAGACACAAGGAGGCAGTGTCAGATCTGATAGAGCGGAGACAGAGCTGGCACTTGTTTGCGTCATTTAGCAAAACTACCTAGAAAACATGGACCACTGAGATTAATACAGACTGCCATCTTTATATGGGGAAGAGGAAGTGAGTGCCAATCCCACCCCTGCGGCCCCAACCCCCTCCAACACAAATGCACCCACATGCAGGCAAATCCTAACAGGTGGGAGCTTGGGTCTTAGCAGCCAATTGCCAAAGTAAGCTCTATTCTTATTTTCCACTCCTGCTATTTCCCACTAAGGACAGGCTAAAAGAATTCCACTTTACCACTAAGGTTGAACTATTCCATTATTTGTATAACCTACAAGTGCAGAGGCCTTGGTCACCCCCGAGGCTTGGTGATGATACACAATCCACCTGGATGGCATTTGTGAGAAGCCCCTGTGGGTGAGGTGGCACTACACCACCTGAGAGCCAGGGTCAGGCCCCCAGCAGGCACTATCTGTGCCCATGAGTCCATATTCCCTTGAGGTTGGCCAGCAAGCACCTCCCACCAGACACCCAGGCCTAGGGGAGACCATGCAGGGTCTTCCCATCAGGTGGTTCCCTGCAGACCCACCAGGCAGAGCTGCTCACCTTAAACGAGAGCTTGGTCTTGCTCTCGGGCTGTCTCCAGATGATGACTGTGACCACTGAGCAGAGGAGGGCAGAGACAATGAGCGCAAAGATTGCCCACAACTCCCCATTTGCCAGAGCCTTCTTTCCAAGCACAGTCACGATGCAGAAGATGATGATAAGACTTGCTGAGACAGAGAGAGGGAGAGAGGGGATGCAGCTCAACCATTTCTCAAATTCCCATGATATCCTCAGCTCTCCTCAAAACCTATGGAAAGGGAGGCTCTATTTCTGTAGGCATCACCTACAATGAGGACAGAATAACTGACAGACAGCACAGTCCAGCAGCAGGACAGATGCATATCCCTTCTGGCACCCACCCCCATACCCAGTGACAAGAAACCATGCAATGCCAAGAAGCAGGACCCCAGACACATTACAGGGAAGGGCAGGCTCTTACCTATGAGGCTGGTTGAAATGTTCACAATTAGCCCAGAGAATTTGGAGGGCTCCATGTTTTTGGGTGCAAGTATGGTTTTCAAAGAAAACTCTTCTGCTTCTGGTAAAAAGCCTGTCTGGGAATCGCTGGTGCTCACCAGTTCATGCTGGTCTACTTGGTCCAGCTCCTCAGTAGTTCTGGCCATCTGGTATACCATGTTAGGTTGCTCTGGCTGATACCTGCACACAAATGTGACCAACATGATAGGCTTTCATTAAGCAAAAGAACAAGCAATAATACACATTCTTAGTAAGCCTTCAACGGTTAAATTGCCCAGGACATAAGGCATCAAATGGGAAGAAGATGGTCACAATAACGTCTTCTCTGGCAAAGCAGAAACAGAGGAGGAGACCTGGGTCTTCGCCTTCTGCTCCTGCTTTTGGCAACACCCTCCTTGGTGTGTCTGTTATGAGACAACTTGACTTCCACCATAGACCAGCCCAGAGAAATGTCTTGAGATGGTTTCTCTGGCTCTGAGAAGTAGCACTAGCCCTTGGAAGCTTAAGATATTAGGCCACTACCAACAAAACTAGGCCACAGGGCACTAAATGCACAGACAGAAATAGAAAGCAATAACATTAGGGTCCTACGTGGAACAAAGAGCTGGAGATATGTGTCTGCGGGCTGATGGCTTTGAGATCTTGTTTGTGAGACTTAATTGGATCAATTTATTTTAAAACTACAATGCCTTGGTATAAATAAATCTACAGAGCTGGGTGAAGGACTCAGCCTGTGGCATGATTTCCAAGATTCAAGCTAACCTGCAAATGGAACAGTCATTTTAAATGAGGCTCCTTATCCTCCTACCCAAAGTGAATGGAGCTCAAATCTTTTTCACTAGTCTTGAAAATCAGGGTGCCTTATGAATTACTTTCCATACAGTCTAAGAATATCTAAGCATAAAGTATTCGCCATATTTTCACTGATTCAGTTCATGTAATACCATTAGGTCAATTATGAAAGTGGTGGGACCTTGGACAAGATTCTAGCATTGAGCCCTTGGGAAGCAATAAGTGGTAGGAAGACTAGCAAACTAGTTTTAGCTGATTCTACACAATCACTACCAAGGCTCAACTCAGGTTTTATACACATTAGCTGCTGAGTACATTAGAAATGGGATCAGTAGCCTTGCAAGTAGAAATACTTAAAAAGAAACAAGGAGGCTCTTGCCAGGTGACCAACACCAAGAGTCTTCATGAGTACATGTTCTCATGATGAACTCCTCAGGCCATTTCTGGGACTTGGGAAGCAGAGCCCTGTCCTTCTAGAGCAAAGGAAAACAGGTGCCCAGAGGTATGCTTTGGAGGGGGTGCCCTGGAGTAGCCAAGACCCCAAGCCTAAGCCTGAGGCTGCTTTGTTACTGCCAGCACCTGGAATGTCTTTCTGAATGTCAAACTCAGCCACCCCACACCATATAATGGGACTCCTTTCTCCAGCGGCAGTGCACTAAAACATCACAGTAACCTGCATTTCAAAGGTCATCACAGTGACCTAAGTTTCACTGGACTCTCCCAGCTCCCGCCAGGGCCGGTCCCCAGTCTCCTCTGTCCCAAGAAGCTGAAACACACTGAAATCATTACCCAAGCCTTTAAAAAATCTGATTCCAGGATCTAGGCCCAGCAGTTGGGCTGAGAACCTGTCTCTATTCTCCCAACATTCAGCCAGAAAAATGAGGGCATGTGATAAGAGGGTGATGGGGTCAACCCTGACTCTTTTCAAGGATATTCTCTCTAACTAGGCTCTCAACCACCATATCCCACCCTCTCCTGGGCACTTCCCAAAGGAGTTATTAACAGCCTAAAGTTTACACTGTATAAACCATTAATTTGAACTGCTAAGAGGCTAGCAGGGTTCATGTGCATTTCTGTCACAGGACCCAGAAAAGCCATACATACCGTAAGACCAACACACAGGCAGCCACCAAAGAGTAAGCCAGGAGGGTGCCAATGGACATGAGGTCCACCAAGTCCTTCAGGTCAAAGAGGAAGGCCATCACAGCTGGGGAGGAGACAAACATCAGGATCCACAGATGGCCCTCAATACATAATGACATCCAGAAACACCACCCACCTGTGATCCAAAGCATACAAGAGGTGCTGTGTGCGAGGACACACCCCCAGCCCTTTCCATGGAAAGATGCTTAAAGGAAGGAAAACTCAGGATTAAATCACATACACAGTCCTCAACAGGTAGTAACTTTGCAGCTATCCCTACATTACAGATGGAAAAACTCAGTTCAGACAGGTTGGGAGAATCATCTAAGGTCATACAGCCAGTAGGTAGAAACTCAGAATTTGAACTAGGTTCCTGTGACTCTGAGTTTAGTGTTTCTTCCTCTACATTATGCTGACTCATACACAAATCACATACATCTATCTACCCACCCACCTATCATCCATCCGTCCGTCCGTCCGTCCGTCCGTCCATCCATCCATCCATCCATCCATCCATCCATCCATCCATCATCTATCCATCATCTATCTATCCATCCACTCATCCAGCCTCCCCCAAGCACTCACTGGGCATGGTGTACACCACTGAAGAGGTAAGAACAGTCTCTGCATATCATCCAAAACACATGCATCGGTCAGCAATGGGGACGAGGCAGGTGAGGCTCCTGACCCAGACAGCTGAGCATGGAAAACAGTGTTGTTCCCACACAATTTCAGTCCCCTCACCATGACAACACTTAAAAAAAAAAATAACACATACATGCTTACTTGAAAATTCTCTGTACTTTTTGTGCGTGTGTGTATGTGTATTTATGTGAGTATATAACTCATTTCTCATTTAAACATTAACTTGGCTAGGTCTGTTTTGGGGTATTTTCAAATCATTCACAACCGAGACAAGTTAAAACAAACACAAAACCATTGCTTTTCCCCAAATACTTCTCAAGCCCCTCTAAATCACTGCAGCTAAAACAAATGTAAATTGTGAAAAGTGATAGAATTTAGGAGCAGAGAGGACTTTCTGGATAAATAAAACAGTGACCAACTATGTACACTACAAACGCCAGCGTTCCCGCTCAAAAAAATAGAAACAAGCTTCTTCAATGTGAGGTGATTTTAGAAAACCTAATACTTATTTACACTCCCACCAAATAAAAAGAAAGAGTAAGTCCTTGGTTTAGTGAATGTACTTTGTAGTCACTCTAATGATTACAGTTTCATCTCCCTTAATTGGCACAGGAAGGAAATTAAAGCCAGTCTTTAATATAATCAAATTACATGTAAATACTGAAAAAAATCTTCACTGTTTCCAATGCGTTAATCCCTTAAATATATTGGTTGTATTCTTTTCTTTAAGTTTTTATTTATTGATTTTTTAGAGAGAGGGGGGAAGTGGGGGTGAGAGAGAGAGAGAGATCTATTTGTTGTTCCATTCATTTATGCATTCATTGCTTGATGCTTGTATGTGCCCTTACCAGGGATCGAACCCGCAACCTTGGCATATCGGGATGACCCTCTAACCAACTGAGTACCCAGCCAGGGCCTATACTGGTGTTATTTTTATATGTGGTGTCCCTTCACCTGACCACTGGGATCACTCTCAAGGATGTAGTATTACAGCCTTGGCCAGTGCTGCCGAAGGGTTAGTGTCGGCCGCACTCATACCTGGGTTGCAGGTTCAATACCCACCCTTGATGGGGCGCCCGTGAGAGGCAACCAATCGCTGTATGTCTCTCACATCGATGTTTCTACCTCCCTCCCCCCCCTCCCCCTCCTTCCCTCCCACTTCCACTCTCTCTAAAAATCAATGGAAAAAATATCCTCGGATGAAGATTAACAAAAAACAAAACAAAACAAAATAAAAAAGAACACAGAACTATAGGACAAATTTGGTAAATAATAAAAAACTTGCTTTCTTCCATTATATAATATTAATCCACAAAAACGAAGCACACTGTGCTAAGGGCATAAATACTACTAATAACAACTCATTCATTTAAGACGGTCAGATGGCCACTTGACAAGTCCCTGTAGCACAAACTAACTGGTGTCATGTGTCCAAATTTACCAAAAGACCCGCTGCTCTACTCACACCCTGGAAGGAGCCAGACTCTTTGGCATAAAAATGAACCAGGAACCACAGGCCAGCTCTACACTATGTGTTTGCATCCTGCCTTCACCTCTCCATGCCACCACCTCTGTACAGTGGGATCACACTGCCTCTCCAGCTACAAAAATGCAATCATTAAAAGGGGAAACTTATACAACAAACAGCATGCGGTGCAAATTAAGTTTCAGCCCCCCGGGGGCTCCCCTGCCCCCCACCCCCGCCAATTCCTTAATCCCAGGCCCCTGGATCATCACATAAAGCGTTCAGTCCACTGACGCCATCTGTCAAAACCATCCTCTTGATGAGGAACCTCATACTTAGTAAGAAAAATCTCCTCTGGGCCTGCCATTATTTGTACACTTAGGGCAGATGGCTTCACCAGCAATACCCTCAATATCCCCTCAGGAAGAGGTAGCACATTTTCTTTTAATCCTCGCCCAAAGATATTTTTTACTGATTCTAGAGGGAGATGAAGGGAGTAGGGGGGAGAGAGAGATAGAAACATCAATCAGCTGCCTCCTGCACACCCCCAGAAAAGGGATTGAACCCGTAACCCAGGTATGTGTCCTGACTGGGAATCAAACTCATCACCCTTCGGTGCACAGGACACTTCAACCAACTGAGCCATGCTGGCCAGAGCAAGGTGGCACATTTTATACAATGCTAATCATAAGGGACCCTCATTTCCCAGAGAATTCATGAGCTAAGACACAAGGACCCTAAATTTCCAGTAATAACAAAGTCTCACTTGGCTTGTAAATGCAAGATGTAATCTCACCAAAATCTACTCAGGGTCATTCAGAAAAGGAAGAGACTAATGGGTTTGAGGGACCATGTGTCCTAAGCTCTGGCCAATGAGAGGATAATAACAGAACTTAAACTTTTGGGGAATTCCATCACATCCTCTGGAGCACTGGCCTCTGCCTTTTGTCGGAAGGGCAGTTACCTTGCAATAAACCAGGTTCTAATGGTAAAAACTAAGTGTTAAAAAGAACAGTTAAAATTTCTCACAGACCACAGTATAATTCAGGGTATCCCCTAGGGAATAAAACTCAATGTGGAAACACTGGTGTGTGAAATCAGTTCCAGTTCTTACCGGCGATGGCACCTGAGGTTAACGTGGCAATTACTGGTGTTTTCGTCCTATCGTTGATTTTGGCCAAAAATTTAAATAGCAGTCCATCTTCAGCCATGGCATAGATAACTCGAGGCATGGGAAACATGGAACCCAAAAGGCTGCATGGAAGGAAAAGCAAAAGGCATCAGTAAGACGAGCTTACCAGGAATCTAGGCCCCGAAATCTGACCAGGCCCAGCTGGCCTGAGAAGCAGAAGCCCTGAACTCTCACCAAGGACTGCCACCTGCCAAGCTGTGTGAAGCTCATGGCTAACCTCAGAATTGCATACAACAACCCCAGAAAAAGCACTTACTCTGAGTATATATAAATGTAAGAATGCTAAAGGCCTAACAAACCAGCACAAGCCTAGTCATCGTTTTTCTGGAAGGGGTATTTTATATTTATTCCTATAGTTATTTCCAGCTGAATCAAACAAAAAATAAAAGCATCTCAGCATTCATGAGGATGTCTCTGTGGTAAACTGATGTTCACCAAATAGTTACTGTTCATATGGGCATGTAGGAAATACAAGGGGCAAAATCCCCCTCATTAAGGGGGATTTTTCAAGGTTGCCTCCACTTTACAGCCAAACTAAGGCTAAAATGTGGTGTTCAAAGAGGTGGCCTGGTCCAGTGGCCAAAGTCGGGGGCAGAAGCCAGTCCCTTGCTGAGCAGATAATGTTACAAAGTGGGCCTCAGGTTCTTCAAGATCAGTAACACAAATGACACTTGGGTGATTAATAGCAACAAGGGAGAAACCAGAGAATCAGAGCTGAGGCACTGGTTCCACTTCTAGGGAAAAGAGTAATTTTAACAGCAAACCTATGTGTCCAGCTTCACCTGGCCCACCAACCCGATGTCATCCAGAGAATCTGAGAATCCTCACCTAGTAGACAGAGCACAGAGGGAGCCAATGGCCACTGCATACTTGGCGCCTTCCCAGCCCACGTGCTTGAAGGCCTCAGGCAGGGGACTATCCTTGTCAAGGCAGAAGTATGGCATCATGAGTGTGAGGGCAGCCGACACCCCGAAATAGGCAATGAAGCAAATCAGGAGGGAAGCAACGATGCCCACGGGGATGGCCTTCTGGGGATTCTTAACTTCTTCACCTAGAAGCAACCAAGAGGGTAAGACAGTGAGGGGCGCACCACAAACCACGAGGCCCCAGGCCTTTCCATGTCCAGGGAGTCTGCACCACCAAAAATGCCTCCCACAGTATGGGGCCCTGTGGGGACCAGGGTCTCCTGGGCTCTGAAGATAGGGGGTGGCTCTCTGCAACACAGACCAGATGACTCCTAGGCTCCAGGTGGTGTTCTGGCCTTTACATCATGGTTCTGCCAAGGAAAAGACTTGTTTCTTTTGGCAGGGAGATTTGGGAGGCCCAACGACGCCTAGACTATTCAATTCACAGGATGACAATATTTTTAACGGCCTCGTTTCTCCCAGATGATGCACAGATATGAAATCAGGCTGTAGCCGCGGCTGTCATCCCATCTAGTAAATGGTTAGTCACGCTCAGGATTCAGTTTTCTGTGAGGAACTGCCACTTGGGGAAGTGATAAGGGCGGGAAAGATCAGCAGGAAGCTGCAACCTACGCATTACCCATGTATGGAAGCTCAGCAACCGGCACATGTCCACAGGAAGGAAAATAGTGACCCATGGGTAAAATCAGGCTGGCCTGTCTGGGAGAGCAGGAGGAGCTGGATATGGGCTCCCAACAGTGGGTGGACATACCTGTGGTGGCAATGCAGTCAAAGCCCACGAAGGCATAGAAACAGGTTGCTGCTCCTGACAGGACACCGGAGAACTCAAAGGGCATGAACCCACCGATACCAGGATCCCCTTCTTTCGTTTCACTACAAAAATAAGAGCCACAGCAAAGATCACACCACCAACTTCATAGTCTGACAGACAAGCCACTGCAAACAGTCACTACCTGATTTATGACCACTGATCCTGACAGCTGTCGCCAGCCAATGCGTCAGACTGTGGACAAGAGGTTTCCCCCTTGCTGTGGCCCAGGGCACAATGGTGCATTTTCCAGAAGAATCTTCTAGACTTTGGGGTGGGGGGTGGAATAGAATATAGGGACTGTGACAGAGTGGCCACAGGAAAGAAGGAGAAACCAACAACTGCAGCCTCTCCCCAAGAACCGTATAGAAAGAAATGGAGACAGGCAGTGCTAGGGCCCCAGACTCAGGAACAAAACGCAAGAAGTCTCCATATTTCCAGTAACTCAGGTCTCAAAACAAGCATTTCCAAAGATACTGAGGTTTGAAAAGTGCTCTGTTTCAGTCAACAAAAATGCTTCCTAAGCACCCATGGACATAAGTTAAACAATTGGGATGCTTCTGGTGGGGACTGGTACCCAGCACAGCTGGGCTCATGGGTGGGTCTCAGTTTGCTGAAGTAATGAACTCAAAGTCAAGCACATTTTGTGCATCCTGAAGTCCTTGAAGATCTAGAAAATAGTCCCAATGGATCAAAACCTGTGACTCTAAAGTAAACACTGTCTAAGCTTGAACAGTGGGCACTCAGCCCCTGCCGAGACCCAACTGGGTGGCCATCTCTGACATCAAACTACCTTGGGCCCTGCCTCTCACCAAGTAATCTTAAGCCCCAGCCACCTGAAGAGCAGCCCCACTCCTTCTGTCTGAGAAGTGTAGCTCCAGCCCTCCTCTGCCAGCCACACCTTGTGCTGACTGCATGGCTGCAGGCTCCCTGTCACTTATCACAGAGCCCCAGAGGACTATCATACCTCCCCACGACCCCCTCCCCCAGACCACTTCCCTCCCAACATGAGAACAGGAATGAGAGAATATTCTAACCCTATAAGCGTTGGTGCACTGAGGTTAGGTTAGCAACTCATTTTGGCAAATTTGCTTTCGGTGGGATTTATCAGCTGGCTAATGAAACAGACAGACAATTTGGACCCAGTTATTTTCTAATGGGGATTAAGTCTTTTACTGATTCCTCAGGGATAATTACATTTCTCAGTTCCAGAAGCTACCATGGAGCCACAAGATGTGATGCATGAAGATTGTAATTGTGGGACTTACTGTGGTTCAATAGCAATGTGGGGGAAACCCCAAGAAACGTACAAGTGCTAGATGTGGGGAAAATTGTCACCAGACTCAAAGGAAAGTTTGTCATCTTAAAGTATGACTGAAATGAACCACCAACCCAGGTACAAAAATGGCAACCCAGGGACAGGTGAGTCAGCAAGGTGCAGTCCACAGTCCACACTGCCTCCTGGGTGCTGGCTACAGCTGCTCCCACGGGCTCTGTGAATCACAAAGAACACGGACACCCTGGGGAGCTGCACATAGCATGGTGTGGTTGGGAACTGCCTCCCAGCCCACTCAGGATGAAGCCCCTCCATGCTGTATGGTTTCGTTGGATAATGCTTTAGTACTTCGGAGAGACAATTTCATGGAAGACTGTGTGGCCATTGTCAGAAACACAAATCTATAACTGGTAAAAAAAAAAAAAGTAAATACCATCAGCTGGCATGAACCACCTCTTCATAAAAATAAAATTAAATCTTGACTGACAACCAGGAAACATTTAATTCCTGACCTGTAAATAGCAACCAGTAAGACAGGTGCCCAAGGCTTTCAAAGTCAACTGTTTCTTCAAAGCAAATAAGAGTTGGTTTTATCCCACCTTAAGTGAATGGGTACCAAGAAATTGGGTATAAATGTGACTCAGGAATGCTTGGGAAGATATTTTAAAAATCCTCATTGCTCTGTAGTAGGGTTTAGTCCCCAAAAGAGAGGCTCTTCTTATTTGAACTGTTGACCACATAATATTAGAGTTAGTGAAATTTTATGCATTTAATTCAATAGTTCCTGTTTGCATTCTGGTCGTGAATTAGTCACACATCAACAGTTGTCCATTAATCAGACAACTGGGAACCTGGCCCTTAGCAACTAGCAATCAAGCTGACGTGTGACCACTCAGACCCCCAGTGTCTCAGCCTCTCTGGCAGCGAGTTATGGCCACCTACTGGATTCCATAGGGGAATGTGGGCAGAAAGGATGTGTGTCTCTTGGATCTGTCCTTAAAAGCTCTGGGAACACACTGCTCCACACCTGCTCCCTTTCTGGGACAGCTGAATCATGCCAGCACCCACAGCCCAGCTCTAACCATGTAGGTAAGGACAACATCCTCAGAGATGACGGAACAACCAGGTGAGCGACCTGGGTCCCTGAAAGCCTAAGTACATCTTCACAGGCCAGCCAACTAAACTGCTCATTTCAGGATGTGAAACATCATTTTAAAGCTACCGCAGTTTAGAAGAATCTCTTAATCTGAGCAGTTTAACCATTAGCAGTAATTAAAATAGACTCGTAGGCAAAATCACACTCCCTGTTCTCTATCCTGGAACCCTAAGTTTCACCTGAAAACCTGACAAAAAGATACATTACAATTATTTGGCTTTTGTGTCCTAGATAATATGAGTTTGTTGGTGAGGGTTCACTCCGAGGCCTGAGAAGGCAGGGGGTGGACAGCTGGCCGATGACCTGCCTCTAACCATGCATGTCCTGAGCCAAAGACACGTCAGGGGGATGGGGCCACGGCTTTTCAGGGCTGATGCAACCCAGTCAAGTGTGGAGAAAGAGATTACAATCACATTTTGATACTTTAGTTAATTCTAAAAATTTTTGATAAAAGTTCCACGTATATCTTTTTCCATATTATTAAATATTTCAACATAAAGTGGTATCATCATGGTATTGCAAAGAAAATCTTTTCTGATCACAAAACTCAGAAGGTCGTGAAACAGAATATGAGAAAAAGGGATTACTCAGTGAGTCTGACAGTGATCCTCAACTGTGTACATGTTGGATTTAGAGGGAACACTCTGTTTTCCCCAGGAGGCATCCTTTGTCACACTATGTTCTGTCTAGTAGAGGGCAATAAAACTTAACACAAATTTCAAACCAATAAAACACCCTCAGCTACATCACTACAAAAAAAAATTAATAAAATGTTCAAATTCAAATCACATTTAAAAAAAAAGACTCGTATGGTTCTAGCCAATTACATCCCCCAAATACACAAACTGCCACAGCCAAGGGATGGAGAGAGAAGCAACTCACTTGTTTGAGCACAGGTGACCAGAGTTGTTGTGCAAATATTCCCTTGTGAACTGCCAGTTTTTAAGCGATCCTTTCACAAATCCTGACACCATGATGAAGCCCAGGACCAGAACGTTGATACAAGTGAATATTTTGTTGACCATGGCTGACTCTTTCACACCAAGAGTTAAAAGTCCTGAAAATGTGCATATAAAGGAAACATTGAGTTTTAACCTCATACCAGGCAAATCCTTCCCAGGTTGGGGACCCGGATGAGGGCGATGACTTAAGAAGAATCCACATGGCATCAAATTCTGAAGACTTCTGTGAACCTCTGGGGATGGGGCTGAATTCATGATCTTTCTAGAAATAGTGATCAAAACAACCAAAGCCCTGGGGTGTGTAACAATGCTTGAGGACGCCACCCGGGGGCACCAGGAGACTGCAGAGATGGGGGCATCAAGCCCCCCAGGAGATGAAGTGAGCGCCTCTTCCCATACCCTCCCCTTCACTAAAGTGTTTTACTGAGAACCACACTCAGGAGCAGGATTTTAATTTCTCCAAGGAGGAGGCACTTTGCTCAACTTCTTGGTAGAATGAGTTTTTCATATCAGGAAATTATTCAGGTTGACTTGGGGATGTTAGCAATATCAGAAATGACAAGTGTCTGTGGTTGTGGAACCACCACGTAAACACTAGGCCAGACTAGCTCTAGTTTGTCAACTCACATTAAAAACATACCAAGTGATAAAAATGCCCAGGAACCGCACAACAGTGCAGGGCCACCTTGGGGTAAATGTGCCACTTGGGGAGTTCTGTGGCAAACTGCCAGTGAGAAGAGAGGCATGAAAGGTGCCCAGGGGACACACGACCACAATTTATGATCTGAGATCACTGCTCCGCCATGTATGTCTTTTACACATTTTATAAGAAAAAAGGCTTACATAATAGATTGAATTCTGAAATGCAAGCGTTAGGAGAGAATGGAGCAGTTCATCACAGGGAACATGACACCACACTCCTTGGTCTCTCCTTTCGCATCCTTCCTTCTTGTGTTTATGAAAATCTGAGTAGTGGAAATTTAATTTCTGATACATGCTCCTGCCACTGGACCACAAATACTGCTGAGACTGGCCTGTGCATACATAATGGACAAAATTAGACAGGTTGTTTTTAAAACCCATGCGAGGTTTTCTAACCTCAAAAGAGAATTAATATGTCTGCATTTCAGCTTAATGTTTATGTCAACAAAACTCTCACCCTAGTGGCTAAAACACAGATAAATGTCAGTAAGAAGAGGCTACCATCAACTGTGGGCAAGCACTATCAGGAATTTTAAAATTCTGTACCCATAACTTTGTCCTGAAACTTATTTACTTAAAGGGTGTTTTGACTACCAGTAGGTATAAAACCAACGGAGACATCTCTGGCACCCCAGACACCTGTTAATGTTCCAGACAGACCTCGTTCCTCCACATTAACCTGTCTGATGAACACCAACTTTCCTTCCCAAATAGTCATCATAAGTTAACTGTGTATTCCCGGGTCACTTGCACAAAAAGCCTGATGTACTAACAAAATCTTACTCCAGTCACATAAACACCTAAGGTTCTTTTAGCTAATGACACACAACTATTAAATAGGCCAGCCCTATGTGAATCTATCAGAAGCCATTAAGACAAAAAAGATGTTTGCATTAATTACAAAAAGAAAACTGGGGGTGCGAGATAGGGGGGAGAAAGAGAAAAGGAAGAAAACGTAATGGGAGCCTGCCTTATACCTTGGACCCGTCCCTCCGACCTGATGGCTCTCTCACTGTGTGGCTGTACCTGTTAAGATGAGAATTATGATCACAGCAAAGATGTCTGGGTTTGTGGCCAGCACTCCAGGGGCGTTCAGAGCCATGTGTGTCCGAGAGAACTCCCCAATGGGTTTGCCAATCAGCTCATCAAACGTTGCACTCCAGGCTCTTGCCACACTTGAAGTACCTGTCACAAAACACATACATTAGAGGAGTGTGAAAGAAAGCTTTGTCATCAACCTGGACGTTCACAGCATCCATGTGGGATCACAGACAGTGCATGAGATTCAGCAGCAGAAGCCAGGCCTCAGCACGCACACTCAGAAGGTCAATCAGTGTTCACGGTGAAGTGAAAAGCTCGAGGGAGCTTCTAGGGCCTGGGGAAAAAAATGCATTTTCCACCACCACCCAATATACACATGTATACGTGTGTTTCAATATAACTAAATTATTAATAAAAGTTTTACTAAACATGTTACCCTTGTCAACATATATATAACTGAATTATTAATAAAAGTTTTAAAAAACAATGTTACCCTTGCCACCTGAGAGGCACTCAGATAGTGTTTATTCAATTCTACCTATTTTATTTCATTACCAAAAGAAACATTGATGACAAGCCATGAAACTGATGGTACAATGCTCTCACAGCTGGCAGTGAGCAGTGTAAACCTTTCTCAGAAGCTCCTTTGCCAAGTCCCTCCTGGTGAACACTGCTCTCCCAGCAACAGGAGACCAGGGAGACATTGCACACAGTTGACCCTCACCTCTGCCACTGTGCCTGACCCTGGGCTCACACCCACAGCTCCCCAAGCACCTGATAGCAGACAAAGCTGTCTTCATTCTCCCTGCACCCTGGCCATGAGGAAGGCAAATGAAGGCAGCACTCCCAATGCCAACAGCACCTGACTGTTCTCTCTCTTTCTTTCTCTCACTCTTAATCTGAATAAAGTCCCTACTTTTCCAGCACTGTTCCTTATGGAATGTTGATAAAATTCCAATATTCACAATACAGCATTTTCCTTTACTTTCTCAAACATGGCTTTGTGGATGAATGCAGTCTAGATCACCCCCAGGAGTTTGCCAGGGTGATCTGCAGAGACTCAATTTTGCTTTCTGGTTTCATGCTACATATTTTTCCAACAACTCAAAAATTTAACCACATTTCTCTGTGCTGAGCAGCTTGCCTATTATGAAATATGTCCATCAAGGCCACAACCCACTGAAGAAACATGGTCTCCTATCTCCAGAGGCTGGCTCACTGCTGACCAGGCTCCAAACCCCACGCTGCTGGCTAAGGGGGGCTGCCTGGCCTCCCCCACCCCCAGCTCTGAGTCAGGGCTTTAAAACCCCATGTGGGCTGAGAAAAACTGCCCTCCCCAGCAGCTAAGGCTGAGAAGTTCCTGCAGTAGCACATGACACATGCATGATCCCACACAGGTTCGTGGTTCCCTGGCAAAGAAGTGTCACCTGTGGCCTGGAAGTATTGGGCGTCACGCTCTCTCCTGTTTTGTGCCCAGGCAAATCCTCTGGAAACACAACAGCCTGTCTAAAATAGCTGCATTCCCACTGAGAGATCTCAGATTGTGTGAGCACTTATGCTCACAAGTTTCAGTGTTGGGCTGAGAAAATCAGTTACGAATTTTATTTTGGAAGTTAGAAGAGTAAGCCAGGCCAGCTCTGAGCAGACACCACAGGGCTGAAAGGGAAGGAGGCCTGGGTGTGTGGCAGTGCCCTCCCCCCCCCGAGGCCAGGCCTGCGGTCCCAACAGGTCACACACATGATATTCCCAGGACTCACATGGCTCAACTCACCACATCTTACTCTCTTTTGATAATACTACAGAAAGTCTGATAAAATACAAATGGAATGTTTAATGGCCATTTGGATCTCTACCACTGTGAACTGGTCTTTCAGATTCTTTGGCTATTCTTTTATTCAGGCGTTTGTCTACATGCAATGGTATGCAACCATTAGGGATATTACTATGGAAGCATGCTTAACGCTGTGAGAAATGTTTACTATCTATTGTCTGTCCTATAAGTTAAGAGACATACTGTGCCAAAAACATGCATTTAAATTCACAAAAATATGAACAATGGTTAAATCCCTATCTATACAGTAAACTCTCATGAACAGAGAGTTTTTTCTCCGTTGTGTCCCTAATATCTAGCAAAATGCCTTGCACAGAGCAAGTGCTCAATAAATACATGTTGAGAGAATGAATGAATGAGAGAATGTCTCCCAGTTCTCAGACTGGGTAATTTCTACTTCCTTCTTCCTGCTTTTCTATATCCCCCCATCTTTCTACGTCCATGATGAATTTACTCTAGTAGTTAAACAAAACAAAACAATTAAAAGAGACTAAATCCTTTTTAACTAATTGGAAATGTCCCATTGGTTCCAGTCTCAGTATTAATAGGAACAACCTTCTTGTTGGCCCAGCTTGTCCCTACCAAGCCCCAACACACTTGACCGTGAACACCCAGAGCACAGCGCGGCGGGGCAGCGGTGCCTGTAAGGCTGCTTCCACCTGCCGGAAAAGGGAAAACGGAACGGCCAGGCAAGGAGGGAGCTCCTGGGAAGAAGCCAGCCTTGGTCTGTTTGGGAGCAAAGCAGGGCATTCGCCCACGGTTGGGAGGTGGGAACAACAGAAGAGCGGGACTCACCGATGATGTAGGAGAGAATGAGGTTCCACCCTGTGATGAAGGCCCAGAGCTCCCCAACAGTGACGTAGCTGTAGAGGTAGGCTGAGCCAGTCTTGGGGACACGAGCACCAAACTCTCCGTAACAAAGGCCAGCCAGCACGGACGCCAGCGCGGCAATCAGGAAGGAGATGACAATGGCGGGGCCCGAGTTCTCACGGGCCACAGCTCCGGCCAGGATGTACACACCAGCACCCAGCGTGCTGCCCACCCCCAGCGCCACCAGGTCAAAAGTGTTCAGGCAGCGGGACAGCCGGCTGTCCTCACGGCTGCAATCCACCACCTTCCGCCTCAGCATCTGCTGACCAAGGTTGAGCAGCACCTTGCATCCCATCCTGCTGATGAAATCTGCTGAAGAGAAAGAATAAGGGTGTTTCACCACTGCCACTCCTTGCACCCTTTCACCCCTCTAATCACAATACAGACAGTGACCGGGTCCCTTACTGTCATTTGTTGCTAAAATGATTTCAGTCTCAGAATTCCCCAACCAGAACACACACCTAGGACCTCTCCAGCCTGAAGCCTCACCTGAGCGCAGACACACCCGGGGCCAGTACACCAGCTGACTTTACCTGAGGTCTCTGAACACCTACATTTCTTTCAGTTCCCAACTAAAACGCTGTATGGGCAGGAACTATGGAGTACGGGAAACACACATTGGTGACGTTGTTCCTGCCCTTGACAATCATGTAATTTATCAGGAAAAACAAGATGTTACTCTAAGTGTATGTCAGGGAAGGCAAACCAAACCACATTTGAATTTTTCAACTCAGAGGGGCCGACTAGAAATAGCGATGCTTTTTAGATCTTTCTGGAATCCTGGGGGCAAGGACCAAGCTGTTCCCACTCTTAACACAGGTGGTCCAGAGCAGAAAAATGTTGAATTATTAGATGTTAGGGTTTTTTCCTGGACCCAAATGTTAGCCTGATGTGTACAACATACTCCTGAGCACGTACTGAAAGAGCACATGGTCACATGTGGCTCACGTCACCCATCCCTCGCATGGGACACACCCACTGAGGCCCAGGATACCAGGACAGCATTTAAATGACTCTTCTGTAACACACGGGCCAACCCTGCCTACTTGGGTCATTCCAGGGGCACTGCTGTGAGTCCTTGACCAGGATGGGCCAGCCCCCACCTTCAAGGAGGTGGGATAAAACTCCCCACCCTGAAGTGTGGGCTGCCCACAGTGACATCCTTCCAAAGAGGACAGTCTGGAGAGGGGAGAAGAGTCACTTTACAATGGAGAAACTAATGGTCATCATCAACAGTGACAGTCATGTTGATGGTATGTGACAAGAAGGTCACTTCACCGCTGTGATCTTCATACCCAAACCCATAGTCCCAGTCTCATCATGAGAAAAATACCAGACCAATCACAGACAAGGCGCATTCTCCAAAACACCTGACCAACACTCCTCAAAACAAGGGAAGTCCAAGAACTTGTCACAGGCTAGAGGGGCCTGAGGAGGCATTACAACTAAATGTCATGTGGAATCCTGAATGGGAAAAAGGACATTAGGAAAAACTTAAGAAAATGTGAATAAAGTATGGCCTTTATTTGTATCAATACCAGTTCATTAATTATAACATACCATACCAATGTAGGATATTAATAACAGGAAACTGGGCATGGGGTATATGGAAACTCTCTGGAATATCTTCACAATTTTTCTATAAATCTAAAACTGTTCTAAAATAGTTTATTAAAAAAAAAACCACAAGTGCAGATATGAAGGCAAAAACCATCATCATTTTTGCCTACCGAAATACAAAGAATATCACCGATTTTTCTTCTTTGTCATCAGTTGATACCTACTGACCTAACTTTGCTGCAACAAAGTCATTGGAAAACAAAACAGTCTAAATGGAGATCACAGAGCAGCAAAGTCAGAACCACCCAGACTTGCCTGTCTGCCACATCCTCCTGGAATGACAGGGCCCTCTGCGTGGGTCATGTCACTGGCTAGCTCTGGGTTATGGAGAAATAGGGGTGGTCCTTTCTGCATTTCACCAGTTTCTAGTACAATGGGGAATAAAAATCATCCGATATGGCCCCCTTATTACACAGATGAGAAAAAGTAACTACAAGAGCCAAGTGTCACACAAGGTCACGAAGCTCTAATGACACAGTGGCTCAAGTTCTCATCTAGGGCTCTGGCTTTACAGGTGGGAAGAAAATGATCTCATTGTGTCGTAGATGGGGAGGAAATGGGGAGGAAATGAGGAGAGATGATGTATTTGTGCAGCAGGAAAATCAGACACAAGGGTTTGATAAGAGCAAAAGAGGGCAGGTGACCAGAACAAGAGAGGGACAGCACAGAGGTCAATGGCTTCCTTAGCTGTCTTCAGCACCACACCGGCCTGTTCCTGAAAGTTCTCAGGTCAGAGGCAGATTCTGGGGGAAGCAGGTTACCCAGACAGAATCCTCTCAAGACAAGAGTGGCATCAGGGGGAGCAGGTGTGTGAGGACCTGCATGAAACACCAGGGTGAGGGGAAGGCCCAAGCATTGTCCCAGAGAGCCCAGGGACTGCCTTTACTTTTCTTCCTTAGAGGATTTATTCCAACAAGTTGTGAATCGCAACAATGTCATTAGAAACTACTGTCTGAATAACATGTTAAAAGGGAAGTTGCACATTTCAACACACCCCTCGGCTCTGCTAGGGTATGTGTGAAAAATCACAGCAAAATAGCTTCTCAACATCATTTTTGGTGGGAAGGGCAGTATTTTAAGTATATAGGAATTTTAAAGGGAAGTGGAGTGTGAACACTCATTATCTTGCATTGCTTTAAGTTGGTTAGGAGATGTGGTTTTTGGTTAATAATAAGCAGATTCTCTTCCCAAAACAATAAAAGCCAAGTGCAAGACAAAAATGATGTAATTAAGTAGCATTCTCCTTGCTAGGCCTCATAGAGTAAAGTGAACTAAGGACCCAGAAGGCTAAATGAGTCATCTGCCTTCCTCTGAAAGACAAAACTTCTGTCCTGGGCTCTAGAAGGGCCGGTCCAGTTCACACTCCCTTCTCAAAAGTGTGCTGCTGCCCAAAGCAGAAGAGTGAGCACACTGGGATTCTTAGAAAGGGGCACACTGAAGCCCAGATTCATCAGGAACTGATTTCTGAGACTTCTTAGGAGAGAAGGCAAATGGAAGCCCAGTGACCTCACTGTAGGCAGAAATGACCCATTGTGCGTGCATAGCAACGTGTGCTTGTGTGCTGCCAGCCTGGGGAGGGCTCCCACCAGTAGAAACTCACTCACAGAACCCACTTATTAATAATGGGGGGCCCAGCACCATTTTCAAAAGAAGGGGGCAGGTTATTGGATTCTATAAATTAGATATAGATAATTGGTTTTCAAACATCACATGAAAAGACAATTCTGAGATTACAAACTGTCTGACTGCACAGATGCAACACAGTTCACAGGGAACACAGAGGCCCAGTCTCTTCAGGATCAGTGCCTGGCCCACTGCTCCCTGATAGGAGCGCTGGGGCAAAGTGTTCTGTGCACCAAGTGGGGGCAGGCAGGGCAGGAGCCTCACAGGAGATCAACTTCCCGTTATTCTTGCCTTGGTTCCTCTGCAAGTACTGCTTGCTACCTGCAGAAAGGGCAAACTCAATTTCTTTGAAAGACACTGGAACAAAAAGGCAACCGAGTGCTGTTGAGAGGTGCAGAGATGATCATCAGAAGGACGCAACGGTCTCGGGTTAGGTGTTCATTTCTACCTCCAGGGTAGGAAAAAGTGAGATATTCACTCTCCTGGCTTTGTTTTTAAGAAAGCCTTTCTGTCTCCTTGGAAGTAATGCAAAACCATGTCCCCCAAGTGGCATCATGTGTCAGTTTTCCATGCATGTCATGCCACCACTGACATTTGTGCTGGTACTTCAAAGCTGGAGGTTCCGTCAGCAGAAAGCCTGCACGAAAGTTCTCCGTACAGATGAAGCCCACGGTCCAACCCCAGCATTGCCAAGCTAACACAGACTCCTGCTGGCAGGGGACATGCACAAAGTTGCTAGAAGGTTCTGAAAGCATGAGCTGGAAATCAGGTCATCCTTTCTCATGAGGAGGAATGTGTACAGTAGCTGACGCCTACTCTTATTTGAGGTTTTGATAGAAATCTTGCAACAGCAAGAGTCCCCGATCCACTGTACTCCCTGCTCATTTATCACTAAAAGAACATTCACTTTGGATGGGATCCTCCTAGAAAAGCTAAGAAAATCTGTTCCTTTCCCACATAAATTCTAACTTCAAGTTTTTTCCTAGTAATTACTATATAATAACAATAGGATTAAATTCAGCAATCAATGGTCAGGATTTTAGAGATAAAGGCTTTTCTATGTTCTATTTTGAAGGTTTCCGGATAAAAGTGGGCAGGTGTGAATGGTATAATTTTTAAATCATATTTAATGATAGTTCCACGACTGAAAAAATCCAGATCAATGGCCTGAGTCTGACATAGGCTGTTATATATATATATTGAGTTCATGAATGTCATCCTTTGAACAAAATCTTAATATTGACATTTTACTAGTCATAACTCTGGCTTTTCCTTGAAATGAATGATCTTTTAGAAGGGCCCAGGCCCCAGTCACCTTTCACCAGGCACCTTGTGGAAACCAGCTAGAGTAAAATCTATCATTCCAACAGGATGTACACTGTGGTCTACATCTCACCAGGCTAACAAAAGCAGGTCTTTGCTCAGGTGCCAGCCTTATGGGACCCCACTAATGAGTGGGCTAACTAAGTCATTTTAGCTCCCTACAGCAGGAGCAGCTGGCCAACCATATGGAGGACGTGCAGCCTGTGGGTGGCTGCCCTAAGGCACCCGGAGGGCTCTAGAGCTCATATAACTTTAACAAGGAAGGAAGTAGAATCTTTGTGACTGAGTGATCTGCAACCAGGTGGCAGGATGGTGTCCAAAAAAGGACATTCTAGGACACTGGCCATTATAGAGAGGAAGAGACTCAAGGCAAGGAAAAAAACCTGTGTTGAAGGAAGTGTTTTCAAAGCCGGATCTCCACTTCCCCCCAGATGTTAGGGGGCCCAGGTGCAAGAACTTAAATTTTTTAAAAAGAGTGTAGCCCTGGCTGGTTTTGCTCAGTGGTTAGAGCGTCAGCCTGTGGACTGAAGGGTCCCAGGTTTGATTCCAGCCAAGGGCACGTACCTCAGCTGCAGGCTGGATCCCAGCCCTGGTCCGGGCATGTGCAGGAGGCAACCATTCGATGTGTCTGTCTCACATTGATGTTTTTCTCTCTCTCCCCGTTTCGGTCTCTCTGAAAAGGCAATGGAAAAAATATCCTCAGGTGAAGATTTAAAAAATAAAATTAAATTAAATTAAATTAAATTAAAATAAAATAATAAAATAATAAAATAAAATAAAATAATATAATAAAATAAAATAAAATAAAATAAAATATAAAATAAAATAAAATAAAAATAAAAATAAAAATAAAATAAAATAATAAAAAAGAGTGTAGACAGGACTGGTAGACACTAAAGATGAAGACCCAAGAAGTAGGCATGCCGTTGTCAAAAGAGGTAAGAAATGACAGAACTGAACCAAAAGTATGGGAGTCGGGAGGAGAGAATAAAATTACAAAAACAATGGCCAAGGTTTAGAGTTGAAACTAGGGTCAGCTCACACCCACGTGTCCTCACTAGGCAGCAGAAGTCCATCTGCCTCGGGGGAAATGTGGTGTGAGAATCTGGACTCTTTAAAAGCCCCCCAGGGTATACATGTGTCTGACCCCAATCCCAAGCAGTGAGGGACAAAATTCACTCCTCTCACACCTGTACTCAACACAGCCAGCATTTAAGGGAATGCATAAACCCACAGTCCTATCCCCAGGAAGCAGTGTGTCAGGGCGAGGTGGCCGACAAGGTGATGAGCTCCATGGGAGGAGTGTGGGACCAGGAGAAGGCTTAACTGTCTGTCTCAGAGGCTACTACTTTCATGGGGAAAAACAGTCAATTTCATCAAGTGAGGACAGAGGCAGAAAGTCTGAAAATCCACCCAGGCACATCTCTGCATCTAGTCACAGCCTCAGTTATAAAGACATGTAATGTTTTTCTAAAATCTATATCCTACAGGTAATGTGGCTTCTCACTGGCACAGACAGGTAGGCACACAATCCAACATGATGGCTGAACTTCATAGTGCCCACCATTCATATTCAGCTTAACAAACCATTAAGCTAATATTGCCCACAGTCACCAAACCTGTAACTAGTGGAGCCAGGATCTGAAAGAACCTAGGTCATCTAATTCCAAAAGCACTATTCCACACCAGGTGCCAAAATGACTCAACACTGACCCAAGCCAGGCTTACTCTCCCCACTGCCTGACAATTCTTACTTTGTTTGTCACTCTGTCTGAAATCCTACAAATAAAAGGTGAAATGGGTTAAGTGACAATCTCTTCTCGAATGCCAACACTCCTGTAAAAATTAAGTCAATTAATTATTCACAAGGTGTAGTTAATCAATGTAGTCCAACCACTTTTCTCCAGCCACTGAACAAGGTCCACTAGGTTTGAGGCCACAGCGGCTTTATTTGGGACCAAGGAAAAGTAGGTACAGTCGTCCCTTGGTATCCAACAGGGTGGTCCAGGACTTCCCTCCAACCCCCATAGATAACAAAATCGAGGAAGCTCAAGTCTCTTATATAAAATAGTGTCATATTTGCATTTAACCTACACGCATCTTCCCGTACACTTTAAATCATCTCTAGATTATTTATAATACTTAATGCAATGTAAATGCTGTGTAAATAGTTGTTATACTACATTGTTTAGGGAATAATGTGAAAAAAAAAGTCTGTCATACCACATAGTACACATCAGCAAAAAATGGAACATTTTTTTTCAAATATTTTCAATCAGTGGTTGGTTGAATGTAAAGATTTAGAACCCGCGGATATGGAGGGCTGACTATAATTTGGGCAGCAGAGCCCAACCAAGACTGCGGTGGAGGGTTCTGGAAAGCATAGAGAGAGAGCAGAAGCTTGGAAAAGGTACATGGAGGGAGAGCTGGCCAAAGCAGAGAAGTTAAACATAATGTTGGAGATATTATGTCACTGATAAAAGTGAAGGAAGTGTCAACATAGCATGTATAGTGTCCCTTAAAAATAACAACATATGAATATAAGTGTATGTAAAGAATGGTCCAGAAGGAGAATTGAGGTGGTTGTGTCTAAACAGGAGATTATGGGCATTTTTATTTTCAGCATTTTGACAGTATTTTTTCTATGAGCGTGTATTGTTTCTGAATTAAAGGGAAGAAAATCTCTCTTAACGAAACAACAAAGAAACAAGTGGGGAAAATGAAGGCAAGAGGGTCCACAGACAAGTCAAACCCATGCCAAAGGTCCATCAAGGAGACATGGAAAATTTGGTACAGGGGGTTCATTTTGCTTTCTCTCTCTCTGTGCATGTTTGAAAATTTCCAGAAGTAAATGTGAAAAGAAATTCATCTAGCGCTGACCCAGAAAACAATGAGCAAAGTCCCTCTATAACCTACAGCCCCCCAGGCCAGGATAGCCCCATAAAGCTGTATGCCACAGCCACATAGTATTTTATGTAGAATTAGGTTGAAACATATGGAATTGTCAATGCTCAGTCATTTTTTACCTAGAAAAATGGCAAGAATAAAGAATTTGTAATGGGCAGTCATAGTCTCACCTCTCACAGGCCATATCCCTAGACATTTCTCTGGGCCTAACTCTATCATTTGGCAATGAGACTGAAATCAGAAAAGACAATGTTAGTTCCAAAGGCCAGATGTAAGAACGGAGTGGTTCATAGGTTATTCAAAAGCCAGCAGCTGCTCAGAGAGAGAAATCTGTAGACACACACATTTTTGTGTTACATATCATGAGGGACACAGTGAATTTTGTGGTTGACCTTTCACTTTTCAGCATGATACACCCTAAGGGGAAGATGGAGGGGAATAAAGCATAGCTGAGCCACAGGTAACACCCATCAGACAATAACAGGTGAGGCTGGAAAAGGTGTGCAGAGAGGAGCAGGGGAGTCTCAAATGGTCAGCTGAGAGGTTTATACTTTACTCAGATGTAAAATTTTTAAGCAAAAAAGGGCATCAACAAAATAATATTTGGGAGGATTACTCTGGTCTCATTGTGAAGGACAGACTGGAGGAGCAAGAGACACCAGAACCACCAGGTCTCACAGCTTAGCCTTCTTTTTTGGGTAGCAAGTCAATATGTTCACCTTTAAGCATGGTACATCAGTCCAACTAATAAAGCACCTTTTGCACAAGCCAGTGCCTCCACTTTTCACAGTTACCTGCCATTTGTTCCCTGTCCCTGAGGTGTCAGGGACATGTGTAATGCACACCCCTGTGGTTACCATGGGAATTATCTCCATGATGCAAGTCATGCACACACCACCCCTAGGCAGGAAATGCCACATTTGATAATAGGTCTTACTGTCCTACTTGTAACCGTACTTCACAGGTGACCAAGATTGCAGACACCCTAAGAAAAGCTTCAAAGCCTACTGCTGAGGTTGACCACCTTGCCTGTCTTCAGCCCAACAACTACCTGTGGCGCTTTCCCTCTGTGAGGTTTCCCTTTATGTAATATACTTGGAGGAAACATCCTGGTAGGTGGTCGTAGAATGGTCTTTATTAGAGGGTAGAATGGGACTCAATTTGTCTGAAATGACTTTGAGGCATCAGAAGCAAATGGCTCACCACACAAGGGCCTTCGAATTCCGTAACAATCACAGACCCGGAAAGGGCTGCATCAGAGGGAGGGGCTGAAGCCAGAGATGGGCAAATGTAGTTACTTCCACTAGACAAGACAGCAGGTGGTGGCATAAGTGCGAAGGGGACTTCCAGCATGTCACATGGACGATAGTGGCCCCATACATCATGAGCAGTGACACCTGTTCTGCCTTAATGGAAGGCTCCAGTGCAATAGCCAACCACAGACTATCATTCCAGAATGTTCCCTGCACTTGACCCCCAAGCTCTCAATATGCCAACCCTCAGTTATTCAGACTGCAGTTAACTGAAATTCTCCCTCCCATTACTGCTTTACAACTCTGTGTCTTCAGAGAATCAGAAGACACATCACAGACTTCTGCTTTTTTAAAGAAATTCTCACAGGTTGAAAACAGACATTGCAACTTACACCCCCAAAATGCTCTCTACCTTGCCCCTTTTCCAAAGAAAAACACTGTGAGGGCATCTTTCCTCCTGGAAGTTCACTGACATGTCACTTGAGATATCACTTAAGACTCAGGGCACATTTTCCTACACAATCAACATGACAAAGCTGTCACTGGTGCTAAGGCAGCTCACAAAAAGCAGTTTAACCTGCAACATCCCCTAGCAGAATGGAGGCCTCTGGAGCCATGCACCACCCAGCAGGTCCGAGAGGGTGCAAGCACCTCCATGTTGGCAGGAAGGATAAATGGATCCTGGAGAGTTGTGATCTTTTAATAGATTTAAAATTGTGGGTAATTGTGGAAAAAAGAAAAAATGAAAGCAAATTTTTCACAAACATGGACAGCAGGTGGGAACCACTTTTAAATCCCTCCTCTCAAGGGGGAGGAGAGGTGACCTGTGGTGGACACTCTAAGGTGGCCCCATGAGCCCCACCCCCAGTTGTTCCTGTGAGTGTGGGTGGGAACTGGGACTTGCTTCTATTCAACAGACTATGGCAGAGGGGATGATGTCTCTCCTGTGACTACGTTTTGTTATGTGAGGTTCCATTCTGCTAGCTGACTCTCCTTGTCAGCTGGCTTCCAGGTCAACCAGCAAGAGGCCAGGGCACTAAGTCCTACAACCATAGGAAATGCATTTGGCCAACAATCTGAAGGAGCGTGGAAGCAGATTCTACCCCAGGCGAGCCTCCACATGAGAACTCGGTGCCAATCAGCTCCTACGGCAGCCACATGGGACTTAGCACAACACGCTACCCTGTGCTCCGACTCCTGACCACAGAAACTGCGTGTTGTCATAGTCACTAAGTTTGGGGAGAATTGTCATGACTAACCCATGGTCCAAACATGGGTTATAGGAGATAATGACCTGAGCCCCAACATTTCATTAACCATCTCTGCTTCAATGGTTGAACAAAGCTTTACTTCACCTGAAACTATTTTTTCGTGGTTATGGCTGAATGATTTGAAAGTAATTTCCTCCTTCTGGAAAAATAGCTTATAGTAAATGGCTATTATTTTGTTTTTTAAAAGTTGTGTCTATCCTGTGCCACTCTACTATACTGTTCTGCCCTCAGAGTACTCACAAGCTGCACAGGAAGACACAAGCAACCATCCATCCCATTAGCAAATACTGTCTTACACCCACTATGTGCCACCCCTTCTAGGTGCCTCATGAGGATATAGCAGGGAGTGGAAGAGAGCTCCCTACCCTCTTGAAGGAGGAGACAATGTGATCAACCTAGAGCACAAACAGGCGTGGCAGAGACCACAAAGCTTCCAGGAGATGCACCATTTCTGTCAACATTTGGCACCTGGTCTGTATCTCTTCACCCAAGAAGGACAGCATCATGGTGGTGTCTGGTAGCTTGCGGCTTCCTCTGATTTAGACACAGTTCAGGATCTGTGTCCAAGGACCTAAGGACCATCCAGGGTTTTCCCATGCATTTTTATCCCAGCACTGTCCACCCAGAGAAACAGAACAGCCTGACTGAGGCTTTCACTCAGACGTGAGCATTCGCCCCCCCCCCACCTAGCCTAGTATCAGGTAACAGAGGAAGAGGTTCTAAATAGTCTGTTGCAACAGCAGAGACATGTCTGATTATGGCCGCAAGAGGAGGAAGAATGCAGAATAAACTCACTCTAATTTAAGCACTTTTACTAAATAATTGCTGAGAAGAAAAAGGAAAAAAAATATTCGAGGCTTACAGTGGCTTCTGGCATTCCATTGAATACCTTCCTCCCACTTCCCTGCTGACAAGGATCTAATTTTACTGTCTTTGTGAAAGAAGACCTGGTAACTCTGCACCTTTGCTTCTGACATTTACAAGGTTGCAACAGCCTCAAAAATAAGGTGCTTACTTATAGCTGTAACCCCCGGGGGACCAGGAACTATGGGAGCCCCCTCCTCTTTCCTTCTATTCAAGGTACCTGCTGGGAGATGCTGACATGTGGCAAAGGGCACTGGCCAGATCCCCCCCAAAGTTCCTCTGATGAAAGGCAGTGTGGGCTGCTGATCCCTGATTTCATGAGCATTCTTAATATAGCTTCGCACTCGGGGGTTGCCTATGAGTGGCCCCCGAGGAGTGTAAGAACGTGAGCAGAGGACAAAAGTCAGGTGACATTCTTTACAAACACACACCCCTGAAAAACGACCGCTGCTATTTTGTGATGAATAAAATACTGACAATGATGAAGTCTCTATGTGGTAAATCTGTGGGTTGTTGTTTTTTTATTGAAAAATAACTGAAACCAAAGCTTTCAAGTATTTTAATAGTAGAACTTTTTTTCCCTCACTACATCTTACGCCAAAACCAAATACAAGAGTCAGATAAAACTGGAGCTACTCTAATCTAAAGAGAAATGGTACAACAAGCCCTACTAGCTAGGCTTGCATTCCCCCAACCTCGCCACCCTCACCTGGCTCCCATGCCCCCTCAGGACTCTAGGCACCCAAGGACCTGCCTGACACACACTGATCTACAGCAGATCCTTATGGCACCTAAACCCCAGAACAAGCTGCAGAAGATTCTTAAATAGAAGAGGGAAAGAAATAGGAGCAAGAGGAAAAGTTTAGGAGTAGGAAAGAAATTGGAACCTGACCTTGACCTTGAGAAATGTAAAGCCCCCAGAGTCAAAGGCAGAAATGCAGCCCAATGTATCACTGGCACACTATCATGGAGCAGCCAGAGGCCGCCGCAGAGGGCACACGCCCCTCCACATGCTGCTGACCACACGGCACTCAGCGTCTGAACAGGAGCACACCCTGTGGACCGGGCCTTTGTGCAGAAGGCCTTACAATCTGTAGGTATTAAGAATTGTTTGTTTAGCCCAGCCAGCATGGCTCAGCAGTTGAGCATCGACCTACAATCCAGGAGATTGAGGTTCGATTCCTGGTCAGGGCACATGACTGGGTTGCAGGCTCCACACCCAGCAGGGAGTGTGCAGTCAATCAATGACTCTCTGTCATCATTAATGTTTCTAGCTCTCTCTCCCTCCCTCTCCCTTCCTCTTTCTGAAATTAAAAAAAAAAAAAAAAAAAATTGTTTATTTAGCCCTAGTTGGTTTGCTCAGTGGTTAGAGCATTGGCCAGACTGAAGGGTCCTGGGTTCGATTCCGACCAAGGGCAAGTACCTCAGTTGCAGGCTTGATTCCCAGTCCTAATCAGGGCACTTGTGGGAGGCAGCCAATTGATGTTTCTCTCTCCCCCTCCCTCCCCCCTCTTTCTCCCTCCACCTTCCACTCTCTCTGAAAAGCAATGGAAAAAATATCCTCTGGTGAGGATTTAAAAAAAAGAATTGTTTGCTCTGGCTAGTGTGGCACAGGTGGATGGACGTCATCCCATGCTCTGAAAGGTTGCAGGTTCAATTCCCAGTCAGGGCACACGTGCCTGGGTTTCAGGCTCGATCCCCAGTAAAGTGGCATGCAAGAGGCAGCTGATCTATATTTTGCTCTCACATTGATGTGTGTGTGTGTCTCTCTCTCCTTTCCTCTCTAAAGAAAAAAAATCAATTAAAAAAATATTTTAAAAAAAATAAGAGTTCTGTTTGAAGGAAATGTAGGAATTTAAGAAATCCACCATGAAAAGACAAACCTATTTTCTGATGAGATGGAAGCGCTAGATGATTCTGAAAAAGCACAGCAGCTATAAATTCTAAAAGAACGACAACTGAGGGTTTTAGTTGTCAGTTCACTTAAAAAGTCAAAAAACGACTAAAGGTCTAAGTGAATAATATATTCTGGCACAAAAGTGACGACCACTCTGCTGAGGTGTTGATGGGCAGACTGTACCTGGAATATGATGAGAGGACTTGTCACCTTGTCACCCAACGATCTCCTAGTTCTTGGAGCAAAGATGTCTCAGGAGGGATGAGCTGGGGGCTTTAGGCTCCTGAGAGGCAAAGAAGAAACGTTACACACGATCTGTTTTGGCCCCAGAATCTCCATGCCTGTGGCTGTTATGAGAGCAATCATTCCATTCACTGATTGGAATGATTCCAGGAAGGACCCCCAGCTGTAACACCAACTGAAGATTGAATGAAAGCTGGGAGGCAAGGGTCATGTCACAGGGAACAAGCAGACACAGGCGAAGCACCACCAGGCAGGGGCATCGATGACAGAATTCAGAAGATAGGAAACCAGAAGAGATGGCCTCAAACCCCAAAATTTTACCACATCACCTCTACAAATGGAAGTTTTAAATAAGGAAGCTATCAAAGCATCCTTCACACAGGCTATTTCCACAAATCTAGGGCATAGAGATGGGTATGTGAGAGCTCTGAGGCCCTTGCTAGGGACCACGAAAGGGAGTGAACCCTCTCATGACCCTGGGATTGAGAACCAAGGTCAGTGGGGGCAGAAGACCTTAGCTGGTTCCCTCAGGAAACAGTCATACTCCAATACTCCAATCTGTACAGTCAACCATTTCATGAGGGAGATCTCCTGTACCAACTGACACATGAGCACCGAGCAGACACCCAGACAGGGCACAGATTGTTCTAAATGCAGTATGTGCACCATGTGCCTGGTGGAGTGGCCTGCAGTCCCAGAAGGAATGGGGTCAGTGACTGGAGGTGCCACTGTCTGGATGCAATGAGGTCAAACTTCCCTGAGGGCATGCTAGGAAGAAACTTCCAGATGAGTGGCACAGAAAGTCCTCTGCTTTCTCAATCTTATCATTTCTACTTTGTACATATGCACTCACCCAGGAGGTAGAGAGGTTTCATTAAGCTTCCTGAATATTGAACATGACTTGCACCTAATGTGAACCCAGAAAGGATTATTATTACTATGCCAAAAGTGCAATGCAGATGCAATCAGCGCCGGCTTTATCACTTCAACAGCAGCAAACCAGCTTCCTGACAATGGGAGCCCTACTCCATCCCAGCTGGCGCCATCCATACAATTCATTCCACATTAAGATTTCATTCTTTTCCACTTTCTATTTTGAAAATGTCCAAACCTACAGAAAAGTTAAGTGAACATTTACATACTCTTCATTGACATTTACCAATATTTAACATTTTGCCATACTTGCTTTATCTTTATAGAAATATACACTTTTCTTGTAGACCATTTGCTAGTGAGCTATAATAGCAACCATGATACCTGACCTCTAAATATTTTGGTAAATCCCAAGAAAGACACTGTCCTACATAACTGTGACATCATTATCACAACAAAGAAATCCAACATTTACTCAAATATAGCCCATAATCAAATGTCCAAAATCATCAATATTTTGCTATTTCTTGATGCTCTACCATGTGCCAAGTACCACAGGGCACTGAGAGAAACAAAGATGAAAAAGGCTCAGGTTTACAGTCCAGCTGAGGTGACTGGCATACAGACACCCTACTGAGAGATGGGAGCCCAGGTGCTGACTCATAAGTGAAGTTCTGTCTTGGTAGAAGAGAAAGGAGTTGGCTCCACCTAGAGCCTTTGGTAAAAGCTTTTGCAATAAGGTAATGTTTAGAGAGGATGAGTTTATCCAGCATATGAGGGCTGGGGGCTAGGGGGCTAAATGTAAAACTATGGAGGCTTGAGTGTGACAGCCAGAATAATGCCCCACCCCCAATGGCCAAATCCTAATTCCAGGAATCTGTGACTATGTTAGGTTCCATGGCAAGGGGAATTAAGAATGCAGAAAAAAATGTAGGTGCTTATCAGCTGGCCTGGAGATGGGGGAGATTTTCCTGGGTGGGCCTCATGTAGTCACCAGGGTCCTTAAAAGATGGAAGAGGGAATGGGAGAGTCTGTCACAGGGATGCAATGTGAGACAGACTCCATCCACTACTATCAGGGGTACGAGCCAAGAAAGGCAGGCAGCCCGTAGAAGCTGGCACACAGGGAACCAGATTCTCTCTCAAAAGCCTTCAAGAAACGCATCCCTGCCAACACCTTGATCTGAACCCACTGAGACCTATTTCAGACTTCTGACCTTGAGAACTGTAAGGCAATAAATTTGCATTGTTTTAAACAACTAAAAATAAAAAATAAAACTAAATGTAGAGACAAGCCTGGGAACTGTCAAATTGCTGAGGCTGGGAGTGAAGTCATCAAAGTCCTTGTGGTCAAGCCCAGAAAACTGCGCAATGTCTGATACACGTTTGGCTGTCACAGCTGAGGGCTGGTGGTGTTGGCATCGAATATGTAGAGGCCAGGGATGCTGCTGACCATCTCACAGGGCACAGCACAGCCCCACAACAAAGAATGGTGGCCGGCAGCAAGGTGGAGGAAACCTGCTGTCCTGTGTGGAGCTAATTTTTTTTTAAGTGAACTGGCTTAAAAAGTATAGTTAAATGATGTTTTATTAAAACACAAAACACTACAATATCTGCAAATGAGCCTATATTCATCACAAAAACCATGTTACCACATCCCTGGAGAACACTCAATGTCCCCCAAACAAGGACTGAGAATAAGCGAGAGGGCCCAGCCCGGCGTGGCTCAGTGGTTAAGTGTCAACCTAAGATCCAGGCGATCAGGGTTCGATTCCCTGTCAGGGCACATGCCCGGGTTGTGGGCTGCAGCCGATCAATGATTCTCTCATCACTGATGTTTCTATCTCTCTCTCTCCCTCTCCTTTCCTCTCTCTGAAATCAATAAAGATATATTTTAAAAAAAAAGAATAAGCGAGAGGCAAGCAAATGAGGAAAAAGTAAAAGATTAAAAAGCGCAGTGTGAACAGACAAGCTTCACCAACTCAGACTCAGCTGCGTTCTCATTTCCAAGAGGGACTCGAGCATCTCCCGGAACTGCTTGAGATTCATTCCTGTGTGTAACACGTAGATGCAAAGGCTAGAGAGGCGACTGCCGGTGGGGCTTCCTGGGAGACAAAGGAACTAGCCTGTGCTGAGCACCTGTGACCTGTATCCCTCTAACACAGCAGCCTCCGGAGAGGATCCCTTACCCCCAGTTCACAGAAAAGGTGTGCACCTCAACCTTGATATTAAGGCTCCACTGCCATCTTATAAAATTATTCTTCTTGTTGCCCGGCCAATGTGGCTCAGTAGCTGAGCATCGACCTATGATCCAGATCACAGTTCGATTCCCAGTCAGGGCACATGCCTGGGTTGTGGGCTCAATAGGCAGTGGGGAGGTGTGCAGGAGGCAGCAGATCAATGACTCTCTCTCATCATTGGTTTCTATCTCTCTGTTCCTCTCCCTTCCTCTCTCTGAAATCAATAAAAAGCATTAAAAAAAATTTCCTCTTGTTATGAAAACCCACTGTTTCAGTGTTTAACATGGAAGGACATCTCTGCTCTGTGGTTCTGAAGAAGCACAAGGATGAGGCAGTGTCCAGGGACCAGGATTGCAGCCTCCTTCCCAGAAAGGCTCTGCCTACCAGTGATCCGTGAGCGTCTTTGTTTTCTTGTTGTTGTTTTTGTGAACCTTCACCTGAGGTTATTTTTTTCATTGCCCTTCAGAGACAGTGGAAGGCAGCGGGGGGGAAAGGGGGGAGGAATCTGGACAGAGAGAGAGAGAGAAACATCGATGTGAGGACAGACATCGACTGGTTGCCTCCCGAACGCTCCCTAAAGGGGCAGGGATTGAACCAGCAACTCCAGTACATGCCCTAGACCAGGAATCAAACCTGGGACTCTTTGGTGGGTGGGCCAATGCTCTAACCACTGAACAACACTGGCCAGGATGAATCTCTTTGTTTTTTAAAGCGTGAGAATTTGAAAAACAAAATCATAGGTTCTAAGAGAAAGGACTGACGAGTCATCTAATGCAGAGATCCTCTCAGACTGTAAAAAGCAAAAATGATTAGGGCAGGAAAATAGTAGAGAAAGAGAAAGGGAGGACTGGTGCTCGGGGAGGGGTGGTATGGAAGAATAGGCTGCTTTTCCATTCAGTCCTTGCCCCCCACTCTTTAAATGTTGTCACCAACTATCCTCAGAATTCCGAATCTGGTCCACCATAAGCACATGCCTGAGCCAGACATGTCCTCAATGACAATAACAACAATAGTAATGATGATGATGATGGCTAAACATTTATATTAAGTGCCTAGTACATACCAGGGCTCTCTTGTAAGGGACTGAGTGTCATGTCATTTAATACTCAAACTTAGCCCTTGAAGCTTATACAGCTTTACACCAGCTCATATATGAAACACCAGCTGTATAAAGTGGAACGCTGGCTCAGACTTCAGCATGTCTAACTTAAAATCCACTCTTATGCTCCACGACTTCTGATATGACTGAGAGTCCACAGGAGACCTACAATCAGTCCCCTGGGGAAATGGGCCATAATGTCATTACAGTAAAACTTTAATTAGACACAGGGAGCAGCCTCCCACTTAACAAATAGGTTCTGAAGAGGACTTTGGTTTCAATCCCTGATAAAAACCACTGAATTTATACTTTAAATGCATGATCTTAATGGTATGTAAATTATAATCAATAATACTGTTTTTTAAAAAAAAAAAAGCAAACAGATGCCCAATCCATAAGGGTCTGCAGTATGGTTGTTCTATGAGGTGCCAGGACAGACACAATAACTTCCACACATGTTCAGTTGTTAAAGGAGCACTTTTTCTCACATATTTTAATTCTGCTTCAAGTCCAAACTCTACCGCCTCCCCCCAAACCAATCATTACAGCTCTGGGTGCAGTTGTGAGAAGGTCTCGACTCTAGCTGCACAGCCAGCTATTTTTTGGAACAAGCATTTCACCTGTCAGGAATGTGAAATTGGCTCCTGCATGTTGCCGCATCTCTGGTTGTCCGGTTCCAGTGTGAACATAAGCTCCGGTTATAATTCACTGCTTAAATATTCCATGGCAACAGAGCAACAGAGCAAAGAATAATGAAATTGAGAAAGACTGCAGCATTCGCTGGTATAAATGACAAACACAGGGGACAGGGAGAGGGACCCCTCTCACTCTGTGTACACATGGTCCAGGATCTCAGGGGAAACGGGACATCTTTCATAGTTAATCAGATGGTAAACAATTACCAGACAGTAACAAATTTAACAAAGTCTCTTAGCACCAAGACAGTATTTTCTAAGACCAGCAAGGTACACATCCAGTGAGGCAGGGGAAAGACATGCCCAGCTTGGGAAGTGGGAAGGAAAGATGTAAGATGTACAGGAGACAAATTTGGGAATGCTTCCTGCATTGAAGGTCTCAGGAGGCTTGTTGGGAGCCTTTTGTCTCCCCAGGCACACCTGACAGGTGAGTTCATGCTACTCTCTTGGGCACTGACAACTCCCTGCAGGCGAGTGTCAGCCTGCCCCATCTTCCCATGGATAGACATGTCCTCAGGGTGCGGCTGCTCTCAAGCAGCCTTGGATGTGGCCAGGAGCTATGAAGGGCAGCCAGGTTCAGGACGGAGGAGCCTGCCTGCACCAGCCCAGCGATTACCAAAGGAAATGAAGCAAGCACTTGCAAGCTTTGGATTCTGAGTTTGCATGCTTTGATAGACTTAATTTGTTCTCCTGGGGCTAACTCACTTGGCTGTGTCACTACAATTCTACATATGAACACAGTCAGGGAAATGCAATGTGCAGGAAGTGATTTATGATGCCAAAGGGCTCCCCCAAGGAGATCATTTTCCCCCGCGGAAGGAGGCACAGGACAAGCGGGGAACTGCACACACCTGCCACTTTGCAGTAGGGACTCAATTTAAAGATGGTTCTATCCTCCTGTTTTTTCCTCTAAACTCACACAAGATTTCTCCTTGAAAACATTTTCACCTGCTTGAAATGGTACCAACAGGCTAGATATGAAATATGAAATAATCAAGGAACACCAGTGCTGGTAAGAAGGAATTACAAACAATCTAGTACATTCCAAACCAGTCTATTTGCATACCACCTTCATGAGTTTTTACTGTTTTGAGACAGCATGCAAAGTTATTCCTCATACTGTTCCTTAAAGGAACCGGCCTTTGAATAATTTAAATATTCTTTGAGAAAACCTTGCTCCATTACTCTCATAAATGGAACACTACCAAAGTGATCTGAAACCAGATATGAAAACAGGCCATCTGTTTTCTACAGGGTCCCTGTGGCCACAGCCTTATGGGCACTGGGCTCTGGATGCACCTGGCACCTGTTTTTCCAACATGCATTTGCACTTAACATACTATTAAGATAAAAATGCTTGTGTTCACCCTAAAATCCCCTGGCACACATCATACTTAGGGAAACAAAATATTTAGTACAGGAGTTGTTAAACTATGGCACCTGGCCCATTTTTGTATTGACCACAAGTTAAGAATGGTTTTTATTGTTGTTTGTTTTTAAGAGGAAAAAAAAAGGAGGAAAGAGAGGAAGAGACCGATTGTTCGACAGAGAATCCATGTGGCCCAAAAAGCCTAAAATATTTTCTATCTGGCCCTTTTCAGACCAATTTCCTAAACCCTGATCTATTCTATGCCTTTATTTTACCAATGAGGCCATGGAAGTCCAAATACTCGAATGACTTAGACAAACTTGCTCCAAGTAACTGAATGAATTTTACCAAAGAAGCCATCAACTTAAACACTTTCAAAATGGGCTTCTGTCCGATCCTTTGGACTACACATTAAGAACTGAGACTTGTCTGAAATAAACCCAAATGTGGGGCAGCACAACTCGTGTAGCTGGTCTTCGACCTCCGAGGCCTGAAGTCATATCCCGTTTGCCCCAGAGACACTCTTCACTAAGGCTCAGAGCAATCTGTACACAGGCAGGAGAGGGGAACAGCCTCCCTGATGGAAGTTGTGGTTACCAACTCTCTTCTGCACCATCCAGGCCTAGGACACAAGGCTGCTCAGAGTCCCCCCTCACCACCAACAGACTTTGTAAACAGCTTTATTAACTCACCTCAGACTACCTAATTTGAGAGTGCAATCTGTTCCCTGGGGGGCCCTAATGGTAACAGCCTTACCGGCAGTGAGCTCTGGATGTTCATGGCTGCTGCTGTCTTGTCACCTGAGGAATTCAGGCAGTCCAGGCCACTGCCAAGTACAATGCCTCTATTATATATCCACACAGCTGGATGGGGCCTTGAGCCATCTAGTGACTTGCCCTCTTCCCTCTACAGTGAGCTACACAGACCTCCCCTAGTATCAAAATGCCCTGACAGATTCTAGTGAATAGTTACAACTCACTGCATTATAAAAACACATTTTTTTAAAGTCCTCAATGTAGTAAAATCTGAGCAACTGGTATGTTGCAGACACTGCTAAGTCTTCCACATGCACAGAAAACCAACCATCAATCCTCACTTTATAAATGAGAAGACTGAGCCTCACAGAATCTCAAACATGCTTATTAGGGCTCTAAGTGGCTGATGTGGCCTCGTCCCAAAGCCCTTTCACTGGGCCAGTTCCCCACACGATCCACCTCTGTGGCTGACCAAGGCTGTGAACACAGCAAGGCCTCCTGTTAGTCTGTCCACAGACATTCTGGTCAGATAACACTAATTCAGTTAAATGAGATAAAAGGTCAGGCAGGACCAGGTGGAGAGGAGCAGGTTTTCTGACATAATAGAAAAGTTCCCTTTTCTGACCTTCCTATGCCCTGAACTTGGCATGAAAAAGAATGTCATAGTTCCAGGCACCTGGCTGGGAAGGCCTGGCCACTTGTATCAAGCTATGTTATTGATTTTGTTGAATTAAGTACACAATGAATGAAACATTTTTTTCCTATGTTTAATTTTATATCTGCTCACTGATCTGATAAGGAATCAGGAGACTTGCTTGTCCCTGGCTGTTCAATCTTGGGCAAGTCACTCTACTTTTCTGTTTCAGTCTTATCATCTGAAAACTAGATGATACTTACCCTCACCTACACCTCCCCACCCCATCCCTGTGTGTTCCTTACTGGAAAGATCAAAGAAGGCAAGATAAAGGCTAAAATCTCAGATAAAACTGGATTCAAAACTTGGTTGGAAAGTTAATTGACTTTTCTGAGCTTCCTTTTATCCCTCTGCAGGGTGAAGATAACAGTAATAGCTACTTCAGAGTTTGGAGAGGTTCAAATGAATAAATACCTGGCACACTAAGTGTTATATGTTTGCGGCTATTATTATTACTAGTTTGTTAATCTATAAGAAATCTCATTAATAACCAACTCATAAAGTACTGTGGAGATTAAGCAGGAACTCAAAATGATAACTAGATTTTTATTATATGACTGTGTTCTGTAATTGACAACGGACCATACAAATATATAGCTTAAAGAACAAATATAAGCTTAGTTTGATTTATTTCCCATTTGTGCTAATTCAGATAGACGATTTGAGGGCAATTGCATAGGAATGCTTAAACTGACATAAAATTATTAAAACTATAAAGATAATATATATAAACAGTACAATTAATAATGACTGAGTTTTTAACCACTGATTTTTATTTGTGAATATTTAACTATCCCAGTTTCTGTAGAAATGACTGGGTTTTTAACCAGATTTTTGTGTGTGAATATTTATCCCAGTTCCTGTAGCACTAACAATCACAGTCCTCTGTAGAAGGTGTGCCGGGGGCTGGCAGCAACCACAGTCCTAAACCACAGCGTGTGCTGTAAACTGTTCACTGACGTGCCTCCTTTAAAAAGAAGCTGGTCACACACTGCAAGCTGTAGGTAACTCCCTGGATGACAAAACCCCACCCAGAGGCCTTGGCATCTGACTCTCAGTCCCAAATGTGGAAGTTTTACCTTGTATTTTGCCACAGGGGCAGCTTCTCCCACTTATTCTACTCTGAACTCAACAGAAAAAGGCTGCCCAACCATCTGGACACTCACAAAGCCCAGTTATTTGTTTTACCAAACTGTGTATACATTGAATAAAAAATGTTTGTTTTCCCTGTCCTACTTTCCGTCTCTAAAGACAAATGATTAAAGAAGAATTTCAAGGGCACTTCTTTCCGCTCATCTCCTCCAACCTGGTTATACTAAGCAACCTCACTTCCTGCCTTTTAACTTGGGTTTCTGTCTGAGAATCATCCACTCTTCTTTGTTGATCTTTACGTGAACAATGCTGTTTCAAAACGCTTCTTCAAAAGAAAGGCCAACATGCGTGGCACAGGCACCAAAGGCCAGTGGGAAGGGCACCAGAGCTGGACCACCTGACCTAATGCCAGATCACACCCTACCCAGAGAAACCCAATCTACTGGGATCCCTAGGATCCTTCATCCAAGAGTTGCATACTGAGTATCCTCGCACACACACTATTAGGAACTGCAGGTTAACAGAAAAAGCTTGGTGGCCCCTGCCCTACAGAGGCGTGTAGTTTAACAGGAGAGAAAGGAAATAAACAACAACAAAAAAGGTCATATCCAAACACGCAGCACTTCAGAAAGATGGAGGGTTGGAAAGCTGTAAAAAAGGGAGATTCTGGTCAACAAGATGAAATATTTCAGAGAGACGATGGGGTGAGGACTGATGACAGATCACAAGACTGCCTAAGTAAAAGCAGCAATTGTGAGCAGGCTTAATGTAACAGTAGGACCTTAGTTTTCAGGGGGATGAAGGTAGGTGGGCAGAGATTAGCACTCTCTCTAGTTGGCTTCATCATAAAGGAATGGAGCTCTCAGCCAACTGCTTATACCTTCACAGCATCTGCAGGGGACCCCACAAAGTTATGACCCCCAGGAGTGAGCACTTGGATAACTCAGTGCTAGCACCTTATGCACTCAACCAGTATCTGCTGAATGAATGAATACATGAATAAATGCTATACTTCCTGGAGAGCTTTGAAATATGTAATCTTATATAACTTTTCGAAAACGACAGTCTCAGGTGTATCTTCACATTCCGCGGCACTCACCACAGTAGCGAAGACTGCCGTTTTACCAGTTTGCCAGCTAATTATTTGTAGCACGAATCACCAGTTTCTGTATGGGGCTCCAGCAAGCACATGAACAAAAACACCTGCCATTCCTCCCAAAGAAGCACATGATCCAATTCACAGAAAGAGAGCTAAGGAGAAAGGCTACCACCTCCAAACTGAAGCCAAGCCAGTTCAGACACATTTTTTCTATGCCCCTTTGTGTAACAGTTGCAACTGTTCTTTAGTTATGGGAGTGCTTAATCAAACAAACATCTAAGAATACCACAATTTTCTTATTTATACATAAAAGTACTATTCAACCCTGCACCAATTTCCCTTGATCTGTGCTGGAAGAAATCCCAGGGACGCCTTATCAAAACAATAAACTTCAAAAAACTACGACGACCTACATTTTTAAAAATACAGCACTGTATCCTGCCTCTGGATAAATCCCCAGTATATTTTGAATTTTTATAAAATAAACTTGATTTGCTTTGCCACTGTCAACTTTCCATTCTGCTAAAAGGCCCCAAATTTAGACTCTGCAAACAGATTAAGGGTGGCCAACGTAAAAGCTGTATAGAGCTTTTGGATCTGCTATATGTACAAATTAAGCCAAAGGTTTTTCCTACCAATGCCTGAAAAGTTTAAATTCCAAATGGAGTCTATGTTCTTAGCACTAATTTTTTCAAACCTGGCCCAAAGGAATGTATCTCTGGCCTCGTGTGGGGATACTGGTACCAGCGCTGGTCACCTGCTGCTGCCTTGCAACTTCCAAGGAAGGACCTATTCGACCATGACTCCCCCTTCAGAGCTGAAGATACACTTCCTATTATTAATTCTCACCAATCATCATTCATGCTCAGTGCTGCCTAATGCTCCCGTGAACAAGAGCAAACCTCCTGGTGCTGGCAGTCAAGAAACAAGATGCGCTCTGCAGACAGAAAGCACCATACAACTATCTCAGATGAGACAGACCAATTCTCCAGTAGCAGGGAATTAGTTACTGCGATTAGCATGGCCTTAAAATTGGTGTCACTGGCATTATGTCATTGTTTCCTGGGGTCCCCAGTTCTCCCCACTTTCTAAAGGCTGACACCAACAATACGAATTTCAGATCAAAAATATATTTCATGGAGCTACAGAATGTCAGGCTTGGAAGAAGCTAAAGGCTGGCCCTAAGATGTCCTGAGTAAGAAGGAGATGGGGTAGAAGAGGACATCCCAGAGAGAGCACAGGAAGCTCCAGGAATTCAGCTCCAAGTGGGGCTCCAAATTCAGACAAGAGGGTTGTGTCCATCCTGGGGCTACAACTCACTTTACAATGAAAACCTGGATGGGTATCCTGCTCCTCTCTGAAATGCCAAGAACATAACAAAATCTCAGTTAAACATAGTCTGTTCTAGCCAAGAGTCCTATCTTTGGGGAAAAAGCTCACAAAGCAATCTTTGTGAGCAGACACATCACATATAGTGTTGTTAGAAGATAAACCCCAAACACACATGGCTCCCCCGTGCTACCAATAAGGACATTCTTCCTGAGCCTCTTCCCTTTCACATCTTTCCTCCCTCTGGTTGTCTGGTTGTCAGCAGTTGTGGAAAGCACTATTTGCTTTTTATTTATTCTAAAACATTTGAGAGTCCAGACAAGGGACAGGCTCTGACTTCCAGAGCTGGTTGATAAATCTGTGGTTCGACCCACCACAGCCTCTAAGAGTCTTACACTGTGGTCACTTCTCTTTCTCTTGGTATTGCCAGACCAGGAAGTCCCAAATCTTCCAGTCACCCCTCAGGTGAACTCTCCTCCATCCCCCCCAAAAGCAAAGGTTTCCTTGGGACTGGCAGACCAAAAAGTTCCCCTTTTCTGTAATACAACCCTTATCGGGTTTCTGTCCACAGAGCAGATATTTAAGACATCTGAACTTCGGCTGCACAATTGAAGTCTTTTTTGCAAATCTGACTATTTGCCATTCTTTGTCTTCCTTTGAACCTTCCTTGAACTCAATACAAGGGTGTGTTATTTTTATATGCATGCATCTGCATATCTAAATAAGGTGGCTCTGCTATCAGGGGGTAAGGTCCAATAAGGCAAATCTAAAGGACTTGGGCAGAATACCCTTAACAGGGTGCCACCCTCTGTCTCCAGGCTGGTCTAACCCAGAATACAGAAAAGCAGTGATCCTTCAACATTCCTGGGATGGGTTCCGGTCTCAGTCCATTAAAGCAGTGAACTTCACGGAGTCCCGTTTGCCCTTGTTTCTGCATGCGTACCTGGTAGCAGGCAAGACCCTTTCCTTTCTCTTTCACGCCTTTAACAGCACCTGTGTCTTTATCCCACTAGGCAGGCAGGGTATGTGTCTCAGAGGAGGAAGGGAGAAGCAAAGGCAGGAACACTGAAGGATTTTCCAAAAGAAATGTCTCTGGCAGAAAACAACTCTTTCTAGAAGCACTGCTGTAGAATTCCAGCTGGGGGGTTAACACAGGCCAGCTTGCTTTCTTTTCCCTTTGGTGGAGCCTGTATATATGTTTATGTATATGCCTAGATGATCTTTTGGAAAAATAACCTCTTTCAAGATTTCTCCATGGTGAGATAGTTTGGGGCTCAAACTTCTCAGGGTCTATCCTAATTTTCCAAAACCTCAGCAGGAGATGCCTCACACAGATTCCTGTTGTCAAGGCCTGTTACCTGCCACCGGCTGCCCCGAGAGGAAGTTCTTGTCCCCACCTGTGGGTAAGCACCCATGGGACTGCATAAGACTGATCACTCTTTGGCAAAGATGCACGAGGAAATGTACTGTTCTGACCAGCATGGCTCTTCTGGAATATTCTGAGGAAGGGGGGGCAGACCTGGACACTGGGCCAAGGGCCTTTACTTTTTGCAATAGCCCTGCTCAACATTTCTGAGCTAATACAGGCAAAGTGACACTTCTCAATCAAAATCTTTGTTATCGTCCTAACACCAGACTTTCTGTTTCTACTACATCAGATTAGTAATGTTCCCCACTTAGCATCCATTTTTATAGTGTGGACACCAAATCATACAAAATCATGGAATGTCACCAATTTCCTGCTTAGGGCTGGAAACCCTAAAAGAACCTTAATGCAATGTCTTCCAAGTCCAAAAGTAAAACCTGTGACCCTGAGAACTAGGTCTGGCCCAGCATCACATTAGTCTGTAGCCAGGCTGGTGGAGTAGAGGTCTCTGCACTCCTGGGCTGTGTCTAACTGAGGAGGAAGCAAGTCTGGGGGCACTCAGAGAGAAAGAGGTGTTGGGTCCCAGAAGGACCTCAGGGCCAGGCAGCAGGGGACAGAGGACTCCAAGCTCTAAGCACCTTTTATCAAGCCATGTTCACCACATCCGACTTCCCAGCACATTCACAAAACATATTACTTTATAGGGTACGCCTAGTCCTGCTCAAATGACCCGCAAACATGAATGGAGGGGGTTCCTCGTACTGGACAGCACAGTCTTCTCCTTTATAGGCTTTTTTCACACCTTAAAATGTGTCTTAATTTCCTCACCTGGCTGCTTTGCTAAACTATCAAGACACATTCCCTTAGCTGATGGGTTTTGCCCTCTGCCAAGGTGAGTGTTACAAGCAGTGTGATTATTCACAGACCCAAATGCAAGGTCTCACCCATGCAACACACTGCTCATCTTAACACATGGTGAGACAAACCTAAAAAGTGCGAGTTTCTAGAGACTAAAAGGTGTAAACAAGTGATTATAAGCCACCCTCTCCATTTCCCCATGAGGTGCCATAAATTATATCTGACTTTCCCAAAGAAATAATGCTATGGTGGGATTTCATAAGGGTGCTACAACCAGGATGCAAAATGTGAAAGCCACTGCAGGGCACAGAGTAAAGTGCACAGCCAGTCCCCTCCACACCGGCCGCGACCTGACCCCACCAAACAAAGCTCTCCCCAGAAGCTCTAGTCTTGGCTCTCGATCCTCTACAGAAGGGATCACAAGTCCCACATTTTGAAGAACAATATCAATGATGTTTCCATGTCACTTAACAGAAAGCCTTCTAATGGGCATGTGAATTAAGGAACCAGACACCCCAGCAAAAATAAAAATCCTATACAACTGAATGTAGTAGCGCTCCATTCCCATTACTCTTCTTCTTCCCCCTGTGAGAAGGTACAAGGATTCCATTTAGATCAAGTAATTTCGGGGGACTTGTCATCACTTTCAGAGCATCTGCAGTAAAGCACTTGGGGAAAGAGGACCACTGTCTGCTTTGCCAACTTCTCTCTTTCCTTAAATTTCCCAGTGCAAATATACATACTAGGTTCAAACCTTTTAATTGAATGACAGTCAAATGCAGCCAAGGTTTTCCCTGACTATTCAAAGGCAGGTCTCTCCCACTGGCTGAATCCAGCACTCCTGGGACCTACATGGGCCTGCCCTTTTACCTTTAGCCATCCATCCCTATTCTCCAGAACCCAATGTGAGTAAACTGTAAGCAGGGCGTCCACCCAAATGTGTGCCCTGCCTTGCTACATGGCAGCCTGGTTTCAGGCCTTCTGAGCAGGGGCCCTGGAACCTCACCTTCTGCCACAGCTCTGGAACTGCCATTCCCCACCCCCCCTTAATTAGAAAACTCTGACATCTGCCTCTTCCACTACAATTTCCTGAATAAGAGAGGGCAAGCAGCAACCTCTCCAGAGCCCCTTCACCCTCCTCAGCATCTGGAGTAATCACTTTGCATGTTAATTCACACCTACACCTACACTAGCCAAGGAAAAACACATGCAGGTACAACCTCAGAGATAGGATGTTTCCCTTGGCAGGGACCTCCCTGAAGGCTGAAGTTTAGCCCTTTATTCACCAATCTTAATTATTGATGGCATTTACTCAACCCCACTATGATCCCAGCAATGCACCTAAGGCACAGAGCTGCAGGGGTCATACACACAGACCTCCTGAGATGGGGGGGCAGGCCCTCCACCCAAGAATCCCAAACCTCAGCAGAGTTAGTTCTTACATCTGTTTGCATTGCTCACTGGCTGTCCTTGCCTGAGGGCCTCTGGCCTTGGTTATCACTTCTCCCCACTGGTAGGAGCCCCACCTCTGCAGTCTAACTTACCACTTCCCATCAGTTGCCAGTTGCAAGGCAATAACAGGCTGCTCAGAAATAAACACACAAGTGGGTCCAAAGCCCCTTCCAGACCAAGGGTGCCAAGGGCTTCACTGGCTTCAGTTCTGTTGAAAAGATACCTTCCAGCATCTACTCTAGACCAGGCACTGCTCCATGTACAGGAGCCACTCGAACAAATGCGCCCAGGCACTATCTGCAGGGAATATGCAGTCCCACGGGCAGCTCAGGTGTCCCTCATTCATCCCAGATTCTGGCAGTTTTATGATGCTGCTATTCCAAGAGCTCAGGGAAGCAGGTTGGAAATGCCCCACCCAGACCCAATGAGTCACCTCTGGGGTTCAGGGAGACCCCCAAGAGGTTGTGAGTGTATGCATGTCCTGGCCTAGGTTATTTAAAGACATCTGAAGTTTGACTTTAGGACTAAAAAGGCTCTATTACGTTATGTAAATTACTTGAACTTATAGACTCACTAAAATGTATTCCTTTTCTCTATCCTTAAAGCCTGCCTGTACTGCCACGTCTGTCCAACCCATGTGTATACCCACCTATATGCTTTTTAGATACTGATGGAGAGCAATAATAATGAGGCAAATCACAAAAGTTGTCCAAGATGCACTATATAGTGAAAATGTCTTGTTTTGTATGCTGCATTTCCAGAAACAAAATATGACATGGTTAGTCTTGTCCCTGGGTTTACACGTTTTTTATCAGTGTACAGTTTGCATGTGTAGGTGCAGGCCTTTTATGAGGTCCCGACCTAGCAGGTATGTGGCCCTCAGGTCACAGAATTTTCAAGGAGTCTTTCCCATGCCCAGACAAGTAATGAAGGCCTGTTAGCTCCAGACAGTCTAGCAGCAGGGCTATTCCAGAAGAAGGGAAGAGGACTACAATTTCGGAGTCATCCACTCATTTAAATTTGGGGTACAGTTGCTTAAGTGTGGAAGGAATGCTCCTCTCCCTCTCTCGGGGCTCCCAGGGCTCTCCAGGGCAAATGGTGTTTCCATACTACATAGTCACTCACCCAGCAGGAAAGAGACCCCTGCTGGGGCCTTTGGGGGGCCAGCTGGGAAGTCAGAGCCAGCCAACCCAGGATGTTCCACATACATCTGCCACCAAATCAAAGGCTCTCCAGGATGATTCAGCAAGAACTCCCTTGCAGATCCTCAAGGCAGGATGTTAACAGGCAGCAAGAGCAATAGGAAAGTGCCCCAAATTTGTATGGACCCATGAGTAGGCACTGCCCTCACTCAAAACGGTCCAAGGAAGCTATGCCCTAGCTTCACCAAGCCACAGACCCAAGAGTCTTCCAGTGACTAGGCCCAAATCCTAGCGAAAACTACATCTGATAACTTTCCCAAATTCTGATTGTATCAAACTCAGTCTAGAGAGGCATTCTTCCCAGTTCAGTAGAGATTACTAAAAAAATTAAGGAATGTTCTTGCCTAATGTCGCCCAAGACTGCCGTTAGGGAGAAAGACATCTTCCAACAAAAGTTGTTTTTTTAAAAACCAAGCTAGCTGCTAAAAAGTTGAGGTTATAGGTTAAGGGGGACATGTTATGTAATGAGAATGACAAAGTATCCTTTATTTCACAGAATATTAACATAACAACAGCATAAAATCAAGTTCTGGAGGAATCTTCTCAAATATTAACAGTGATGGTGATATTTATAACTTAGGAATAAATTTTTAAGAGACTGTAAATTAAGTGCTCTGAATTCTTACACTACATTTTTATTGAGAAGTACATTAAATAAAAGAAGTTTATGAGAAACAAGGAGAGATTTGTACAGTTTCAATAAAGGAGGCAATATATCTGATCCTAGCTGTTATGTCCCTGTGCTCTTGTTCTGTAGACTCAATTCCATTACAATTATTTTCAGAATTATACACACAGATTTGTTAAAGAACATTTGTTTTCTAAGCAAAACAAAAAGCCATTCAAACACTTCTCAAGCAATATTTAAATTTATGTAAAATCCATTCAACATTTTCAAAGAGAACTACTCCGTGGTTTGGTTGCTATATTAAGTTTTAAATACTCTGTTCAACTTGCATCAGTCAAGACTTTAGAGTCCACAAATTAATATTTCTATAAGAATATCTTTTCATTCTCTTCTTCCCATAAACCCTTAATCCTGAAAGAGAAGGCTCGCCTTTCATATAGATTCTCCCTCAAATCACACTGAATAAAAGAAATGCAAAAAAACTGTCAGTGCTGAAATTAGTAAACATTTGGCCCATCTCTGAAAAATCATAGGCAGCCTGACCAGGCCACCTTCACAACACCAGTGTGGGAGGTGGTTAAGGACCACACAGGGAACGCACACAGGTGTCCCTTGCACGCTTGCCTGCCTGCCTTCCTGGGAACCATCACAAGAAATAATTAATGACCACCTCAGTGAGAAATCTCAAATCACCACAAAAAGAAATCTGCACCCTCCTGAAAATCTTTGTCCAAACTAGGCTGGACAGAGAATTATTCCCACCCCCATATCCAGCAAACTTGACCTTCAGGACAGCGGAGGGGGCGGCAGGTGGGTAACAGGCCAGCATGTCCCAGCCTGGCAGCATTTGCAAATTGCAAGTGACTCAACAGAAAAAAGTCAAAATTATCACACTGTATTGCTGGTACAAGAATGAGTCCTGTTTCCTGAAAACTCTCATTTTAATCTCCATAGAAGTATGGATGTCCCTGTGTGTGCTTAATCAGTGTAAAATGTATTTCTTATTGTAGATTGCAGCCAAAGATGTATGAAAGCCACCACCGTAGGCTAACTTGTGTGGAGAACGACCCACCAAACACAGCCCAAAGCAAGGGTTCCTGAAGAGTGGGCTTCCAGAACCCTGCACTAATGTACAGGCTGCTGCTCAGGCTCTGAGACATGAGTGCCTGTGTCCTTCTGAAGAAGCCACAAAGTGGCCTCACCAGAGACAAGTAGGGCTGCTGTGACATTCATCCTCCAGGCACGAAGTCAGAGGCCAGGGTCGTTTCCAAAGCTAAGCCACAGTGCAGGTCAGAATGAGAGGCTGGGTCTGCAAAGAACTTCATACATTAGAAATCAGAACAAGTTCTCTCACAAGAAAACAGGACAAGCTGATCCATTGGTACATGAGCCGTAGAGTATGTGAGTTGTCATTTTACCCCATCTGCAAAAGAGCCTAGTGGCCAACCCAGGAGAAACTTGTTAACTTTCTGACACTGATTTTCAAGACCAATTATTCCTAAAACAGAAACGTCAGAGTCACTCATTCATGGAATGATTTGTACAAAGTACAAAAGGGTGGTACATATTTGTACCAACAAATAAAATAACCCCCAAAGTGAAATGCCAGGGCAGAATTACAGGACAAATTTAAAATAATTTCTGGTTCTTTCTACTTGCCATAATGTTACTATTTAGCTCAAAGACAGTCTTCCTTCAAAATATTCTGTTGTTCCACAGATTACTCAGCAAATATTTGCGGATCACTCAGCAAATATTTATTGAACACTATTTTAGGAGCTGCATACAACGCAGAGAACAAAATGAAGTCCAAAGTGTTTTCTTTCTGTGTAAATATATATATTAAGATAACACTCAAGATAAAAAAATTCCATCCAGATATTTTTCGCTTTTAATAGTAAAGCTTTTCCCATTAGATCAAATGTCCTTTAAAACGCCATTTCTATTAGCTACCAAATTTTCCATCATGGAGGTGTCATAATTTCCCAAAAGGCCTTTTTAAATGCTTAACACAAGATAAAAACACAAAAGAGAGAAATCGTTAAATATAACATGTCCGACCTAGATTTAGGACCACAATTAAAATTTTTTTTTTAAAAAAAAGGGAAGTATCAACTCACCAACTCACACTCCGGACAGTGGACATTGACATCAACAGTCACACCTTCACCGTGCCATATTAGGTCTATTGTGAATCTCCCTTTATAAGCCCCACTCCCTCTTTGATCTAAGAGCCATTGTCTGTACAGAACAATTTCAATTTCCCTTCTTTTCAGGAAAGGAAATGTTTGCACTTCAAAGGACTTCTTTGAAGAAGAGCCCTGCCATCCTGGCCTGTCCAGGTTAGGCATTCCGTTCCCTGCCCCAGCGGGGTGTGCACGGCCACAGTCACTCTCAAGGCCAGCTCCTTCAAGGGGAGGGTCTGGTGCAGGGGAAGAAAAAACAAATGACACATGGAAAAATACTTCAGGCTTTTGATCACAACCTTCAGAGGTCCCTTTTCACACACAGTGTACATTCCCAGCTCAGGGAAACTGAGGCACAGACCACAGGGAGCCGTGGACAATGCAATAGCAGCTTCTAAGAACAAAATCGTTCTAGAAACCAGACTTACTCAGCGAAGACCCCTTCCTGGCTAGGAAAAAGTGGAGCCCCGCTCAGTTATTGCAGGTGATGGCAAAGGGGAGGGCCTTGATACATAAAAGACAGAGGAAGCCCACACTTCAAACACAGTTCTGAAACCTTCCCCTAGGAAATTTGGAGCAGTCACTAACAACAACAACAAAAAATTCACAACTTAGAATTTCACCTCTTCTTTCTCCACTGGCCCACTGGTAAGAGGCCAAGAGAGTCAACAAAAGCAGTATTAAATAACCACGAGATATTCACCAAGAGTTAGTGCTGTTTCTCCTGACCAAGGCCCCATGCCCACCCTTGTCCTCTACTAAGTCTAGGGAGCCAGGGGTATAGAGCAGACAAGAGAGGACCTGTAACACTTCTCTTGAACACATTCTGGTCACATAATAATGACCTCCATCCTTCCACACCACAAGGTGGTTCAGCTCACCTGCTCAGGTGGGCAGCTGCCCAAGTGGTAGGCAGGGGCATGAATACAGTTGGCTCCAGATGGGAGCCTGCTCCTTCTCACAGGACTGGCTCTGGGCTGCTGCCTGGGTGTATGAGTGCAGGTCACAGTGACCAGGACACCCTGAGCTGGAGTCTTCCAGCACCTTTCACAAGCCCTCCAGCTGGCACAGCACTAAGCCTTTGTGCTGGAATTGCAGGTGCTTTTCTTTTCTTCTTCTGTACTTTTCTGTACTTTCCAAATTTTTCACAATGAGCATTCTAAGCTTTAGAAACATTTTTTTCTTAAGGAGGCTACTGAGATAGAAAATTTGACCATAGTTTATTCCTTAGAAAGCTCTACTCCCAACAAAAAAAACACAAATTTGATAGATGATACATGATAGATAGATGATGATAGATAGATAGATAGATAGATGATAGATAGATGATAGATAGATAGATAGATAGATAGATAGATAGATAGATAATAGATGATAGATAGATAGATGATGATAGAGATAGACAGATAGATAGATAGAGATAGAGATAGATAGATAGATGATTGATAGATGATAGATAGATAGATAGATAGATAGATAGATAGATGATAGATAGATAGATGATAGATAGATAGATAGATAGATAGATAGATAGATAGATAGATAGATAGATAGATAATGGCAATAAAGGATATTATTTAGACAAGTGAAAGTTGAATATGCACTGTGGGCTAGTTAACAATGTCACTCAATGTTAAATTTCCTGATTTTGATACCGTGCTGTGGTTAAGTAAGAGAGTGTCCTTATTCTTAGAGAGACGCACTGAAATATGTCAGGGTAAATGAAAAAGCATGATGTCTTCAACTTACCTTCAAATGGTTCAGGAAAAAAACGCATGTATGTATGGAGATAGACTGATCAACAGAAAGAAAGAACAGAGGAAGCAAAGTGTGAAAAATTGGTGAATTTGAGAAAAGGGTCCATAGGAATTCTTTGTACTACGCCTGCAATGTTTAAACCTAAAATGCTACCCAAAAGAAATTTGAAAGAGCTCTTCCCGTAAGCTGCCTGAGGTGACCTCTGAAAATGATTCCCTATTCGCTTGACCCAGAAAAACCCACAAAATCATGCAAATCAAGAGGTTCAAATCTTCGTGTTCACTTTAAGAACAATCATGAAACTGCCCAGGCCATCAGGGTATGCATATCTGAAAAGTCACCAATTATCCGAAGGATGTCACTTTACAGAAGCAATGTGTGCCATTCCATCATTACAATGGTGGAGTTGGTAGGTGAACCCAAGCCAAACACGGAGGCTGGTCACAGGGCTGGTCGCCCAAAAAGAGTGCTGAATTTTTGCTGTACATGCTTAAAAATGCAGAGAGTAATACTGAACTTAAGGGTTTAGATGTAGATTCTCTGGTCATTGAGCTCATCCAGGTGAACAGAGTCCCCAAGATGCAGCATAGAACTTACAGAGTTCATAGGCTAGGATCAGCCCACACAGGAGGTCTCCCTGCCACACTGAGATGATCCTTCCTGAAAAAGAGCAGATGGTTCCTAAACAAAAAGAGGCGGTTGCACAGAAGAAAAAGGTATCCTAGAAGGAACTGAAGAAACAGAAACTAATGGCCTGGGGAGTAAATTCAGCATAAAATAAATGCTAATAAAAGTCAAAAAAGAAAAAAGATAGTAAGTTGAAATGCAGGAAGGGGTGGAGTTGGTCCAGGACAGATGGCAGGTGCTGTAGGAGGTAAAAGAAGTGTTTTCCAAGGAAGGAGTCACTTCCCCACCTCGCCGCACTACATACAGCAATCAGCAAGGCAGAGGTCTGAGACAGGGCCACCCCTGCCACTAGTCCTGAGAAGAATGGAGTATCATCTGGAAGTGACTTTTCCCTATAAGTAGAGTCCACTTCCCATGCACAGGGCTGTCCCCATGTGGAGATGACTAGGTGTAGACAAATGGAACGGGGCTCCCCTATAGACTGGTCCGGCCTGACTCTGGGGATGTGAATGTCAAACTACTGACCCAGAAAGAATGCAGCCCAGCCTCTGTCATACACACCAGCTCCAGGTTCTGACCACTACCCAGCACCGCTGTCCCAGGGACAATGGTGACAGCTGTACCCAGAGCTCTGCTGCTCAGGCTTAGGGAGCACAGACCTGTGTTCAAAGACCTGAGAGAAATCTAGACAGAGGGGAAAAGCAGGGCGCTGTCCAGCGGCAGAGCAGCAGGCCCCTGCACCTCAGACTCTCACTCAGAAACGAAGAGGGGGATGGGGACAAGCCCCTTCATGCTCCTGTACTGAAAGTGGGCACCTGGCCCAGCCTGGTGCACATGGCGTACAGAACATGGTCCCAAGAAGACCCAGGCGCCAGGTGAGGCTGACGCCCATGACCAGGCAGCACACTTGGTGGGTAAGACTCAAGCCAGGCCCCTGTGTTCAACAACTTGCTCTGCCACTCACTTCCTACCTGTGTGCCTGCGGGAAGCTTACAGCCCTTCAGTGCCTCCATTTCCCCATCAGTCAAAACAGCAGCGCCAACCTCCTCGTCAGTGGTGAGGATTAAATGGAAACATATAAAGTGCAAGTTTGTTCTTGTGATTCTTGATCTCCCTGGCCCAGGGTACTCCCTTCCTTCTCGTTTGTGTACCGGACTCTGGTTAATGGCGCTTGGTAGGCAGATCAGAAGATACCAGCAACAGAACATCTGCACAGCAACCTTACAAGATCAACTCTAGCATCTTCATCACAGGAAGGGAGGTAACAGAACAGCATGGAGAAATATACTGAGACAATGTTTTGCTCCCCCATCCCTTCTCCCTGCTGCCCAGGTGATGCTCCCTCCCCACCCCAAGGCACTAGAGGACTGCACATTATAACCTCCAAGAAAGAGGAATCAGATGGAAAACAGAGATGGTCCTAGGTTTTGGGCTTTGGATTTTAAACCCAAAGCCCTCAGGGTAATTTGGACAAAATGGCTGGGGATCAGGATGACTATGACCAGGGCAGAAACCCCTCAAAAAAAACACAAATACACGCACACACACACTTTCCCACACATAGGGAGGGAAGCACAAAGAATGGGGCTATGAGCTTTGCTTTCCAGAGGTTCAAGAGATCCAACCCAACATATGTGGTTCTGAGAGCTAAGGTAACCTGTCCTCCACACCCAGGGAGGAACCTGGTTCCAAAGACAGAATGGTTTCAAGGTCATCCAGGCAGTCAAAACCAACAGAGCCCAAAAGACTATGGTTCCTCCCCAGTGTTCCCCTTCCCCACTGTGGCAAAAAGGCCACAGAAAGCCCTCCATGACCTCTATTGTGAACGGTCAGTGGTAAAGAGGCCTACAGGGGACAATGGTACAAGAACTAGAGCCATATCCACAGATCCTGGCCCGAGATCAGGAGAGGCTCGACGTCCCCACAACACCCTGGCACTCCACCATCCCTGCAATGCAGAAACAAGACCGAGAAAATGGGACTACATGTTAACAACTTGTCAAAATGGGATAGCAAGATAAAGTTATTATAAAAATGATTTCTTAGAACAGAAACAAGATGGTGGCATAGGTAACAGCTGTACCCACCATCTCCCACAATCACATCAAAATTACAACTAAAATACAAAACAACCATCACTCAGAACCTCCTGAAATCTAGCTGAACAGAATTCCTACAACCAGGGAACTAAAGAAGCATTCAGACCCTGCCGGCAGGCAGGTGCCATATTTGAATCTCCAACACCTGACTCACACCTTTGACCCCACCCCTCCCTACCTGCAAGCTTATCCAAGCCATTTCCAGTGGCTTTTCTATGCAAATGGCCTCTTGAGCCCCATGCTTACAACTTTCCTAAAATCTCTCAAACAAGCAGCAGCATGCTCCATAGGGCTTGATAAGTGGCCTCAGGCCTGGCACTAGTGGCAGCCTGCATTGGCTCATAGTTTGGCCTCTCCTGGACACCGCCAAGTCCAGCACAAGTAGCAGCCAACTACGGTTTGCTGTGTAGCTCATGTTGGGTGGCTCTGGGCAAGGCACTGGCAGAAGCTGACTGCACCTCCCGGAAGGCCCAGAAACAGTGCACCTGGTGGTCAGACTCGATCATGCTGGATTACAACCCTACCACATCCATGAGTGACACACTCAAGGGGTGCACTTGGTGAACACCAAAGCTCCACTGAAGTAAATCCTGCTCCAAAGTGGTGTCTCCAGCACAGCAGCTCTTTGGCTGTAGTTTAAGCAGGTCCTCACAGCTGACTGGCCTGCGGGTCAATTCCTCCCAGTGATGCCAACAGTAACCAAGGCTCAACTACAACAGGTCAGAGCACACAGCCCACACAGGGGAGCACCTAGAAGGCCCAGCTCAGGTGACTGGGGAGGCTTAGCCACTGGATCCTACAGGACACCTACTACACAAAGCCACTCTACAATTCCAGGAGACACAGCAGCTCTACCTAATACATAGAAACGAACAGCAGGAAGCAGCCAAAATGTGGAGGCAAAGAAACATGTCACAAAGGAAAGAAAAGAAGAAATCTCCAGAAAAGGAACTAAATGAAATAGAACCAAGCAAGCTAACAGATACAGAGTTCAGAATTTTGTTTATACGGATGCTCAAGCATATTAGTAAGACTATTAAGAAAACAAGTGAGACCATCGATGACCTAATAAAATACCTATCAGAAATAAAGGCTACATGAACTGAAATGAAGAATAATTTACAGGGAATCAACAGTAGAGTAGAGGACGCTGAGAATCAAATCAGCAATTTGGAACATGAGGAAACAAAAAACACCCAACCAGAAGAGCAAAAAGAGAAAAGAATCCAGAAATATGAAGATAGTATAAGGAGTCTTTGGGACAACTTCAAGAGGTCCAACATTCGTATTATTTGGGTACCAGAAGGAGAAGAAAGAGAGCAAGAAATTGAAAACCTATTTGAAAAAATAATTACATAAAACTTCCCCTACCTGGTGAAAGAAATAGACTTACAAGTCCAGGAAGCACAGAGTCCCAAACAAGGGGAACCCAAAGAGACCCACAGCAAGACACATCATAATTAAAATGCCAAAGGTTAAAGACAAAGAGAGAATCTTAAAAGCAGCAAGAGAAAAGCAATTAGTTACCTACAAGGGAGCCCCCATACGACTGTCAGCTGATTTCTCAACAGAAACCTTGCAGGCCAGAAAGGAGTGGCAAGAAATATTCAAAGTGATGAAAAACGTGGAACTACAATCAACATTGCTTTACCCAGCAAAGCTATCATCTGAACTGAAGGTCAGATAAAGAGCATCACAGGAAATGTTGAAGGGCCTTCTTTAAGAAGAAGCTAATGAACAAAAGAATCTGACAAACTAAATAGATCCAGAGACATTGATGCATGCAACAGACAATCATATTTCAGAGGAAAGAAAGAAGGGGGGTGGAGTGTGGGAAGAGATTAAGCAAAGAAGTTATACGCATATATGCATAACCCATGGACACAGTGAATAACGAGGTGAAGGCTTAGGGAGGGGGTGGGAGGGAGCTGGAAGGGGTCATTTGGGGGGGAAAAGGGGACACCTGTAATACTTCAACAATAAAGATAAATTTTAAAAAAATAAAATAAATAAATATGAGAGAACTCATTTCATGAAAGGAATCGAAACGTGTTGATTTAGTCCCTTTATTCTTTCACAGAATCCTGCTGACTAGAGGGAAGGCTTCCCCAGTCTACGACAGAACAGGTCTACCAGGTTCAGAAGGTCTCAACAACTTTCAGGAGGATGTACACAGAGATAGATGCAAAGCCTAAGGTTGTGCTGTCCCCAGCTTGGGTGGCACCTGCCCTTGGTTCCTAGAAGCATCCTTGTCCCATGGCAGCTCATCTAAGGCCCACGGAAGCTGTGAAGGCCTCTTCTCTCACCACACCACTCTAACTCCAGGCCCTGCAGCAAATGCACATCTGCTAATAACAATAAACAGGGGGGAAAGCCAAATGAGGGACAATGGGTGTCACAGGATGGGCGAGCCTTATGCTAGAACCTACTCTGATGTCCAGAAATGTCATTCCTACAGCCTGTATTCCTGGGATGAACAAATCCTGAGTGACATGTGAGGTACATACTTCACCCACAGCTCGGCCAACACAGGGTGTCTGAAGAAGTGCCTTCAGAGTACAATGAACATATTCAGTTGTCCACCACTGAATCATTTAACCAACCTGCTGCTTGTCCTTCTAGCAAATTCCCAGGTGGCAAGCTCACTAACTGTTCCATGATAAATTATGACTCCCTTTAAATTTCAGGGGTTGTTATTTTCAAAGTTGCTTTGGAGTTGTGGTGCAGGATTGACAGGGATTATGGAGAAAGAAAAAGAGAATTCCTATAGTTTACAAGGCTGATGTTCTGCCACTGAAGATCCTACTACCATATTTTCTTGACTAGAAGACACCTAGATCCTTGGGGTGGACAGAACCTTGACCTGGGATCCAATGCCCGTTTAAGGCCCAAGAACCCCTGGAACGTAGATCCCAAAAGCCCAGGAATGAAAAAGCAGGAACACCCCATGGCCTTAGAATCCCAAGTGCCAAAGGGTCTCCATCCTGACAACGGGACAAACCCATGGCCGGGCTACCCACTGAAAGGCGGCAGGGGAGCTGAGGGAGGCTGCAGGAACCGGGAGAACCTCTGTTCAGGTATGAGGAGGCATGAAAGCTAGGTGAGAAAAAGGATGTCTCCAATCTGGGGTGTCTACCAGGCAGTCACAAACCTAGGAAGGGCCCCCAAGAGGGTAGCTCTCCTTCAGCCCTGTCCCTTGAGGATGAAAGTGGCAGTTATGACTTCAGTCCTTCCCCACCTGCTCTTTCCTCAGCCTCCCCCATCTCACTAATGAGGCAACTCTACTCTTCTTAGAATCACAGCAGACCCTGTTCACGCCTCACACAGACGCCACTGGGCAATCCTGTTGAGTCTACCTTTAAAATCTACAGCGAAGCAGAATTCAACCTTCTCACACGTCTACCACTTCCACCCCAGTCCAAACTGCCCTCACCTCACACCGAAATTACTCACGGTCACTCTTTCTTGTGTAGAAATAGCCTAGACTAAGGTTTTATTCCAGAATTAGTTACACATCTCTGAACTGGTCTCCCTGCTTCCATGTTTCCCCCCACACACACACATCTCTTCTCTACACAGAGTTGGAAGTAATCACGAGAGCCTCTAATGGTTCCCCACCCTCACTCAAAGTAAAAGCAAAGTCCCCGTGGCCTATGGGACCCACGGTGGTAGAGGGCCCCCAGGTCGGAAGAGGCCAATCACATAGGAGAAAGATAGGCACCCTGGCAGGTGTGGCTCAGTTGATTGGAGTGTTGTCCGTACAAGGAAAGGTGGTGGGTTTGATTCCTGGTCAGGGCACATGCCCTGGTTGTGGGTCCCCAGTAGGGGCATGTAAAAGAGACAACCAATCGATGTTTCTCTCTTACATCACTGTCTCTCTCTTCCTCTCCCTAAAATTAAGAGCCAGGTAGAATGATGGAAGTCTCAGAAAGTGTCTCTGGCACAGACAACTCCAGGCAATATTCCTTTCCATAACAAAAAAAACACTTATGCCTGTTTCAAATCTGTCTGGGAGTAATAAGCCAATAACTCCAAATACACAGTAATGCAGTCATTGTCAGCCATGACAGTTATGTCAAATGGCAATATGCCCAAGATGGAGGTAATGGGGTATAACGGGAACAACCTTTGGAAGGGCCCAGAACATCCAAAACTACAAGTCTGGACACTCAGGTAAGGACTCCATCTGGACACTCTTTGTGGGCTATCTATAAGAACTTAAGAGCTCTGACCATCCCACACTCGAGTTTGGCTGGACAATGGGTCACACTCAAAACCCAATGGAACTTCCGCTCCACCAGACACAAGCTGCCACACAGCCACCTGGCTTGAGGTGGATGCCCACCTCTCCATCCCTAGAGGCTGTCAATGATCTGGACCTCGAGTTCTATCCAGTAAGCTCCCCCTTTCTGTGTGTAATCTGTGTGTAACCCTATTGGTTTACTGAGTATTGAGAAGGTCTTCCCTAATAAGCCTGGCATTGTGGAAAGATAAACTTGTGTGACTCCTTTTGGGGATGCTCCCTTGCTCATGACAGGGATTAATTCAATTAGACATAATGCTGTGTCCTCCAACATTATTACATATTTTTACTGGCCTTAGTAGAAACTAGACTAGAAAAGCCAATAAAAAAACATGTATTTAATCCCACCAAGGAATGGAAATTTCTACCAAATATAATTAGAATTCAAGCTCCTGAGGGCAGCAATCTTGACTTTCAAGCTTTTTTTCCCTCTAAAGCAAATAATTATAACACCTAAGAGCACCCATGTGGCTCAACTCCAGATTCAAACAAGATTTCTGATCTCAATTAAGTTTTGTCCTGTTTGTTTAGTCAAACTCCTTTGACATCCTTTAAATTTTATGTGTAATGATTAAACATAACCTTAATATGCTAAACCTTTAAAAACTATTTTAACCCATTGTTGACGTTAGCCCCTAAATTTGTATTCTAATTGTGTGACTTAAATAAGACCTTTTGTTTTAAATACAGAAGAGTGTGTTCATATAAAAATAACTTCCGCTCACACCAACTAAAAACATCAGGGGGATAACTATACCATGGTTTCCTATTATCGGATCCAAACATAAAAGGCAAGAACTGTCAAAACAAATAATAAACAACTTGTAATTCATATTAAACACAAATAGGAAATTAAGCCCGAGGCCAACATACTCAGTCCTACTGGTCAAATTTTTAAGAGCGCATTTTAGGACATAGAGCTGGGGCAGAAACCCTAACCCTCTCCTCTTGGAACTAAATCTGGAATAAATCCATCTCCAGGTGACTTCCACATCAGAGCCTGACCCCGCATACTGAGATGCATAATTTTCTTCCAGAAGGAGCACGTCTGGCTGTCCTGCTCATACTAGTCAAACAGGACTCCTGCCTGGTGCCCACACCCACTGCAAAGGTGAAGGAGCTACCATAGTACAACCGCTCTGTGTACACACATGTTCTAAAAGGAACGCAAGGAACACACTGAGAAAACGTGATCTTTATGAAGCCGGAAGAACTTCCTCCCCCTCCAAACTCAGGATGCTTGACGCCACGTCTGGTCACAAGAAGCCCACCCAGGCGGGACTTCCCCAGGAAAAAACCCTGAGGCCCAAGGTAAGGGGTGTAGACAGCCAGGGCATGCATGTCGGGGTTTCGGGGGAGAAGAGAGGTGGATGCGGTGCAGTCCCCCGGCCGGCCACCAGCCGCGGGACCACCCTCCGGGATGCCGGGTGGACTGGCGCCCCATGGCGGATGACACATCGCAGACCTCTAGAAGGGTTGGGGGGCTATGTACGCCCCGCGCCAAGCACAAGAGAGTAGCTGGAAGCTCTGTCCAGCCCAGTGCCCGCCCCCCCCACCCGTAGACCACCAGAGCGTCCAGGCGCCGGGTCCCCTGGGAGGCGGCGGTCCTGCCCGCGCCGCCAGGTGGGCCACGCGCGCTCACTCGCTGTTGCATCATGCACCACGCCGCGCCATAATGGGCACCGGCCGCGCAACGCCAGGCCGCCCTGCCCTCGCCACCCGGAGGACGCCAGCGTCCCGGTGTGGGGGCCCGCGCCGCCCTCCCACGGCCCCACGCGGCCCGGAGCCCCCCCAAGGTGACCCGGAACCGGGGGCTGCCCCGGTGCGGCGGGGCCGGTACTCACCAACGCCGGCGGGCGGCGGGAAGCGGGGCCGCGCTGGATGGACCGAGGCTCGGACGCAAGCGGCCGGGGGCTCGAGCAGGGCTGCCGTTAGAGGACGCTCGTGGCCGCGACCGCCGTCGCGCGCGTGGACCGCTCACCCCCGCCTGCGCCCGCTGAATGGAGCGTGGCTGCCGGAACCCGCGTCAGTCCTCCGCCGCGCGCTCGGCCGGCCGCGCGTCACCGCCGTGCACCAATGGGAGCGCGCGCAGGCCGCCGGGCGGGGCGGTGGCGCGGGGAGTGCGCTCTCAGCCGGGCTCCTCGTGTGGTGGTTCAGCCTCTCTCGTTTTTTTTTTTTCTCAGTCAACCCCAGCGGGCGCGCCAACGCATTCTTAGGTCCCCTGCAGCCCGGACAGCGTGGGCCGGGGCGAGGACCTTGCCAAGCCCCGACCTGACCCGCGAGCCCCGCTAGCCGACACCACTTTTCCTTTTCCAAACGTGAAAAGATTTGGGAGAAACTTAAATGGTTTTTAAAAAATTATTACACATCTTTTTTTTCTTTTATTTTATTGCAATCCGTTGCTTTTTGTAAATATCTTGCCCATTGTCAGGAAGGGCCCCAAAGCCTGCATCCGCCTCTGCCGCCGGCGGGAGGACCTGCACACCTGGCCGGAGAGCTACTCAAGCGGCCTTCTTCCCGAGTCGCTGTCCCAGGGACCGCAGAAATCTGAACGCCAATCCCACTCTACTCTCCTCACCGAGCAGCCTCTTTGTGGTGTCTCTCTGCTCCAAAAACCAAGCAAGGACCACAATCTACAGAGATCCAGTAATCTGTGACATGAGGGAGAGCGCCGGCCAGGTTCATCACGCAGCCTCCTTCCGGCTTCGTAGGAAAACCTGTAGGTCGGTCAGTGGCCATGGCCTTTGAATCCTTTCCACACCTCCTACCCGCCCAATGTCTTTGGTCAGTAACGGGGGCTCATGTCAGCCACTGGACGTGATACTCCCTTATAATTACTCTAGCAACTTATACAGCATATAATCACACGGTGCTAGCTTGGGAAAAGGTTATAATGAAACATTAAAAGGGGCTAATATTTGTAAAGCACAGTGAACAGTGCTTGGCATCATAATAACCGACTATGCCTTGTTTTAAAACTATACATTCCAGTTTCAATTATAGAGTGGTAAAATTTTGCTCCAAAATTACACTAAGGAGATCTACGTGCTGGGGCTTTTTCTAAATCTCACACAACCTTCTTTACCTTCTGGCACTGCCAGCAAAGGATGTTCCCCTTCTCAACCAGTGTGACTCAAGGACCAACTACTTTGACTTTAACACCAGATCTGGATTTCAATCTGAACTCTGCCACCTTGTTTACCGTGTGGTCGTCTGCAAGCTATTTCACCTGTGCTTGGAGCTCATAAACCTTATATTCTTATCAGAAATATGTTTGAAATACGATTGTGAGTTTTAATAAAAAACTTTTGGCAATAGATAAAATTTAGTAGATTGTGGAGTTACTTTGTTTGGGCAACAGAGGTAGGGAACATAGAATTAATAGTTGTAAATTCTGAGAGCAAGTGTTCCAGGCTTTGATGGGAGTGTAAGTGGAACTTTACCAAAAGGACTTTTAGCACTGTGCTCAGGTTAGCAATCCACCCAGCAGGCTTCATCTTCAGAAAGATAACAGGAGACCCTCATTGACAAGGCCCATAAGCAAGCAACTTCCCAGCAAAAAGGATTCAGTGTGAACTAGGGAAAAAATAATTATGCTCAAGGGCTCTGCAAAAAGCTAGAAAAAAAAGATGGGGGAAAAAACCTGGCTGTATATTTTAAGTAAAGCTATATTTTAGCCAGGTTAGGATTCATGTTGCAGGTCCAGCAGAACCATGAGTGATAGGTAACCTTGATTAGAATCAAAGAGCAATTGAGCCCAGATTCCAAAGAAGGTTAAGGAATGGAGTTGCTAGAATTTAGGCCCAAGAGAGTACCATCTAAAGTTAAAGTTGACAGACCAAGTCACAGCCTAGTACCATTAGGCACCATGTATGTATAGAAAGTACACAGAATCAGTCAGATGTGGTTTTGAACTCTATTTCCTGCCATCTGCTGGCCTACGGGAATTGTGCTTGTCCTCTCTTAGCCTCAGCTAGAAAGGATTTTACTACCTGCTAGATAGGTATGAACTTCATGGTAAGAATGAAAAAATATATATTCAATAAACATAAAGCTGGGAAATGTACATAAGGCAATCACAGAAACTAAATCAAAATGGATCAAAGCCTTAAACATAGACCTGCCCTGGCAGGGTGGCTCAGTTGGTTGGAGTGTCATCTTATGCACCAAAAAAGTTTTGGGTTCAGTTCCCCAGTCAGGGCACGTACCTAGGTTGCCGGTTCGATCCCCTGTCAGGGTGAGTACAGGAGGAAGCCAATCGATGTTTCTCTCTCTCACACTCCCTCTCTCTCTAAAAATCAGTAAAAACAACATATCCTTGGGTGAGGCTTAAAAAACAAACAAGACAAACAAACAACCCGTAGACCTGATACTATAAAACTCCTAAAAGAAAACATAGAGAAAAAGTTCCTCAGCATTGGTCTTGGCGATGAGGTATTTATTTTATCTTTATTGTTGAAAGTATTATAGGTATCTCCTTTTTCCTCCCATTAACCTCCTACACCCCACTGCCGCCCCCCATCAGGCCTACTGCACAATTGTCTGTGTCCAAGGGTCATGCATATATGCATGTAAGTTCTTTGGTTAATCTCTTCCTGCCACCCTTCCCCTCTTCTCTCTGAAATTCATCAGTCTGTTGCATGCTTCCATGTCTCTGGATCTATTTTGTTCATCAGTTTATTTTCTTCATTATATTCCACATATAAGTGAGATCAGGTGGTACTTGTCTTCCTCTGACTGGTTTATTTCATTTAGGATGATACTCTTCAAGTCCATCCATGCTGTCTCAAAGGGTAAGTGATCCTTTTTTACAGCTGCATAGTATTCCATGGGATAATGTCCCACAGCTTTTTTATCCATTCATCTACTGATGGGCACTTGGGCTGTTTCCAGTTCTTAGCTATTGTAAATATATCTGCTATGAACATAGGGGTGCATAACTTCTGATTGGTGTTTTGGGTTTCTTTTTTTCTTTTTTTTTAAATATATCTTTATTGATTTCAGAGAGAGGAAAGGAGAGGGATAGAGAGATAGAAACATCAATGAGGAGAGAGTCATTGATCGGCTGCAGCCTGCAACCCGGGCATGTGCCCTGACCAGGAATCGAACCCCGATCACCTGGATCGTAGGTCAACGCTCAACTGCTGAGCCACACCCGGCCGGGCAGGTTTCTTAAGGTATATTCCTAGAAGTGAGATCACTGGATCAAATGGCAGTTCCATTTCTAATTTTTTGAGGAACCTCCATACTGTTTTCCATAGTGGCTGGACCAGTCTGCATTCCCACCAGCAGTGTACTAGGGTTCCCCTTTCTCCACATCCTCGCCAGCACTTGTCATTTATTGATTTGTTGATGGTAGCCATTCTGGCAGGTATGAGCTGATACCTCATTGTGGTTTCAATTTGCATCTCTCTGATGGTTAGTGACTGAGCATTTTTTCATGCCTGTATTGGCCATCTGTATGTCCTCTTTGGAGAAGTGTCTATTTAGGTCCTTTGCCCATTTTTTAATTGGAGTGTCTTTCTTAAGTTGTATGAGGGAAATGAGTTTTTGATGTTACACAAAATCACAAACAACAGAAGAAAAAATTAACAAATGGGACTTAAAATTTGCATAGCAGAAGAAACAATTAACAAAATGATAGGCAACCATAGAATGGGAGAAAAATTTGCAAAACATATATCCGATAAGGGGTTAATATCCAAATATATAAAGAATAAATTTTTCAGTAACAGAAACAAATAAGCAATCCAATTAAAAATGGGCAGAACTAAATAGACATTTTTTCCAAAGAAGACATCCAAATGGCCACCAGGTACATGAAAAGATGCTCAACATCACAATCATCAGGAAAATGCAAATCAAAACAACAATGAGGTACTACCTCACACCTGCTAGAATGACTATTATCAAAATGACAAGAGAAAACAAGTGTTGGCAAGGATGTGGAGAAAAGGGAAACCCTTGTGCACTGTTGGTGAGATTGTAAATTGGTGCATACACTATGGAAAACAGCAGAAAACCTGAGAACTTAAAAGTAGAACTACCATAGATCCAGCAATTCCACTTCTGGGTGTTTATATGAAGAAAAGGAAAACACTAACTGGAAATGTTCACTGCAGCATTACTCATAGTAGCCAAGATATGGAAACAACATAAGTCCAACCAATAGATGACTGGATAAAGAGCATGCGCTATGTACAGTCGGCCCTCTGTATTCATGGGCTCAGCATCCAAGGATTCAACCAACTAGGAATCAAAAATATTTTTTTTAAAAGTTATATTATTGCTGATGTGTAGTATGTAGTCAGGCCTATGAAGGCTGCATCTGTGCTGAACATCACAGACCTTATTTTCTTCTCATTATTCCCTAAACAACCCAGTATAATGTTATTTATGCAGCACATGCATTGTATTAGGTACTATAAGTAATCTAGAGAAGATTTAAAATATAGGGAAGATGTACATAGGTTTTACGTAAATACTATGCCATTTTATAATAAGGAACTTGAGCATCCTCAGATTTTGTTATCTGAGGGTAGGGTAGGACCTGGAATTAATCCCCTTCAGATACAGAGGGATGACTGTGTATACAATAGAATATTACTCAGCCATAGGAAAGGAGTATATATTGCCATTTGAGACAACATGGATGAGCTTTGAGCACATTATGCTAAGTGAGATAAGTCAAACACAGAGTGACAAGTACTCTGTGACATCACTTATATGTGAAATTTTAAAAGACCAAACTCATAAAAACAAAGAATAAAATGGTGGTAACCAGAAGATAGGGGGTGGAGACAGGACAGGTGTTGTTAAAGGATACAAACTTACAATGGGTAGTAAATAAACCCTAGAGATCTAATGCACAGTACAGTGAATATAGACAATAATAGTGTATTGCAAGCATCAAGCTTGTTAACAGACTGGAACTTAATTTTTCTTCTAACTACTAAAAAGAAAGGATAATTATGTAACATAATAGAGGTGCTAATTATCACTACAATGGCAATCATATAACATATAAATGTATCAAATTACATGTATGTCTTAAATTTACACAATGTTATATGTCAAATATATTTCAATAAAAAAGATGTACAGATGGAAAATACACATATGAGAAAATATTTAACATCTTTTGTTCTTGGGAAATTGAAAATTAAAACAACAATGAGATACCACTGTACACCTAGTCAATAGCTGAAATCCAAAACATTGTCACTGCTACATGCTGGTAGGGATGTGGAGCAATAGGAACCTTTATTCATTGCTGGTGGGAATGCAAAATGGTCCAGCAACTTTGGACAACAGTTTGGCACTTTCTTAGAAACTAAACAGTCTAACCATATCCATTCAGCAATCATGCTTCTTGGTATTTATCCAAATGAGTTGTGTCCAGACAAAAACTTTCACATGAACATTTATAGCAGCTTTATTCATAATTACCAAATTACAAGCAACCAAGATGCTTTTCAATAGGTGAAGAGATAAACTGTGGCACATCCAGACTATGGAATATTATTTATCGGTAAAAAGAAATGAGCTATCAAGCCATGAAAAGACTTGGAGGGACCGTAAATGCAAACTGCCATATGACATTCTGAAAAGACAAAATTATGCGACAGGAAAAAAATCAGTGGTTGCCAGGGTTTTGTGGGGCTAGAGGAGACAGGAATGAGTAAGTGAAGCACAGGAGAGTTTTAGGTCAGTGAAACTGGTCTGATTGATACTGAACGATGGGTGCATGTCATACATTTGTCAAAACCCACAGAATGCACAACACAAAGAGTGAACTCCAACATAAACTATGGAATTTAGCTAATAATAATGTAGCAATATTGGCTCACCAGTTGTAACAAATGTACCACACCAATGCAAGGTGTTCATAATAAGAGAAACCGGGTGGGGAAGGGAGCATCTGGAAACTGTACTTTTTCCTCAATGTCTTTGTAAACCTAAAATTGTGTTAACAATATTTATTATTCAGCAGATCACAGAGCCACTCTATTTTCTAAAGCATTTCAAGGCAATAAATTGGATCAGGTAAGCATGTGAGCTCTGGAGTCAGAAACATGGCTTCAGCTCCTGGCTTCGAATCTTCTAAGCCACATATACTTAGGCAACATCCTTCGCTTTTCTCCCAGCTTCACTTTCCTCATTTCTGAGATGGGAATTATAGTGCCTATGATGAATAAATGGCAATGTGCATGTAAAGCACGTGCACCATGCCTGGCACATGGGGAAGGCCCAGAGGACGTCGCTATTGACTTCAACACCAGACCATGAAATGCTAAGATGAGAGCACTGCTTCTTACATTATAAAGGGTGTTCTTATCACCAGGTACTTTGGCCCTGTAAAGACTGCGTGGCAGAACCTCACCATCCTGCTTTCCCAGGATCAAGAAGGGGAGGCGGGAACACAGTTGACATTCTTCAGAGGACCTCCACTGCTGCCTGCCTAGCTCCTTCCCATTCTTTCAGAACCAGCATTGTCCCCTTTTCTGGAAGATTCTGCTCTTGTCACTCCCAACATCTACTACCATGTCAACAGGAACTGCCATTTCACTAAACCCCATCTCCCTCAGCAAAGGCGTTTTCCTGGGGTTGTAGGCCCTAGACCCAAGCCGCTCTACCAACCCTGGCCACAGTGAGGGCACATGGTGTGTGGCAGATGACCTAAACTGAGACCGCCTCAGAAGCCTTCTCAAGTCCTTTTGGGATTGGAAGAGAAGTCTTTTTCCTTACTGTCAGCAGAGCAGGACAAATGTCAGCCGGGTGCCCCCAGTAGCCCCAGTGGCAGCTGCATGGAATTAACCAGTCTGAGAGGACCATGTGGGCACACAGCCCGAGAAATCAATGGGGAGAGATGAAGTGAGTGCTCCTAGGGTTCAAGGCTCCGTTCCAGGCTCACTGAGGCCACCCATCTGGGTATAGGAGCCAGTGAGTTGCTCTTTTTTTGCCAAAGCCCCTTGTCTTGGGTTTCTGTCACTTACAGCAAAACCAGTTCTGACTCACACAGCTTTTCTATTCTAGGAGTTTTCCACTCTGGGGAGAATTATGACACTTGACAAGGATTGCCAGACAAAGAGACAGCAAGTAACATGTTTGATGTCCATTAAGTGTGAAAAGTGTTGCCCTTGAACTTAGAAGATTTGACTATTGGTTCCTTGATAAAGAGTAAAATTAAACCCCTGCCAAAATTTTCAGAAGACCTTTGAAACCAGCTGTATGCTTGGCTGTGTCATGGTAGAAAGTGTGCCTACCCCTAAAAGGAAGTCTTCCTTACAATGGACTTTGTAAGAAAATACAGCTGTAAGAAAATGATGATGTGGTATTTAACCACAAAGTTGCATGCCCACACATATATTTATCACAAGGTTGTTGAAGAAACTTCATAAATATCTGAATACAAAGAATGGTTAAATACACTCAGATCCACTCATAAATGGAATAGAATATTCAGCAGCTATTAAATGTCATGTTTTCAAATAATATTTAATGTTGTGGAAAGTGCTCAGATTATGTTATGAGAATGGGGTATTATACTTTCTGCATGTACTTCCAATTTATATATATACACATATACACGTTTATCTAAATATATGAGCATACATTATATGCAGACATATATACATTATGTATTATATATAGTCAGGCTGAAAGCATAAAAATGTCCCTAGAAGGAGTTCCAATCTTTTTGTATACCTACCTCAATTTCTACATTGAAAATTCACAATTAACTTAATAGATATTGTTAAAAATCAGAGTTATTGCCCCCAAATAACATAAATTAAAATTCTGCCACCAGCCCCATCCTTCCCCCAAAATCTGTACAGCCAAAGAACACCCAAGTCTTTACCCTCAATTCTACTCTCCCTCAGGGTTTTGTCAAGAAAGCAGCAGCTAAGGCCTGGCATGCAACTATTGACAAGATTTTTAGGCCACTAGCACCAGGTAACCAGGACATGAACTCTGCAAAGATAGTGATGCCCTACCTTCCCTTATCTATAAGTATTCAAAATAAATACAATAAAATAAGTATGAGGAAATCCAACAATCTCTGCTTGTTTTTCCATGCTGTCCTGGTTCCTTTCAATGCTTTTTCCTTAACGTCACATTCTTTGGAACAAAAATCTTTTGTGGCCCCAGTTGACCCGGAGCCCTACACATGGGTCTGGTTTGCCAGGCCTGTACCCCAGCACTGACAGTGAGCTCTAACCTGAGCCCTGGCCAGAGTCACTACTGAGAGACGATGTTCTTCACTCACCTCCTCAGTTTAAATTTGCTTCAAATTTGAAGGCCAATGGTATACATCTCTTAGTGGGTTTCCATAGTGTTTGGAAGTATTTTATGTTCTGTGAAAAAGCTTTTAATTAATTTCCATACCTTTGTTATGTTCTTTAACATATGAGTGCTATACTCATAGACATTTAAATTCAGGAAACACAGGAGAACATTTTGTAATATATAGTATATTACTGTCTGAATTGTGTCCTAAAATTTATATGTTGAAGCCCTAACCCCCAGTGCCTCAGAATGTGATTATATTTGGAGAGGGGGCCTTTAAAGAGGTAATTAAATTAAATGAGGCCCTAATCCAATATGACCAGTATCTTGATAAGGAAGGCTACAGAGAAAAACACCAGGGGTGTGCAGGCACAGAAGAAAGACCATGTGAGGATACAGGGAGAAGGCAGTCATCTACAAGCCAAGAGGAGAAGCCTCAAAAAAGAACTGAACCTGCCAGCACCTTGATCTTGGACTTCCATCCTCCAGAACTCTGAGGAAATAAATCTCTGTTGTTTAAGCCCCCAGTCTGTAGTGTTTTGCTATGGCAGCCCTAGTAAACCAGTATATGTTGGTACTCATATTTGAAAAGATTGACTGTCAGAGCTGAAAAAGACACAAGCTAAGCACAAGCAGAGCAAACCTCTGGTCTCTCAGCAGGGGGCAACATGCTGTCCTCAGGGTCTCAGGACCAATTAGAGGCACAGTCAGGTCCTGGGACTGACAGTACAAGACTCTTCCTCACATGAGACTGAGGCCCCCGTTCACTTATTATCAATTTGCCGTTGTTAAGGTGTTTCCCACAATTGCTCTCCTCCCGCTGGGCTCACATGCCCAACATGGAAGATGGGAAGGCCTGGGACATCCCCAGGTCAGCCTTGTCTGTGTCGTTGCAGTTTAGTAGCTGTGACGCCAACATAAGCAGTCCACTTCTCTGAACTGATGTGAGCGAGCACAGAGCTATTGACTTCAGAAGGCTGTCACTTCCCACTGTGAGCGGAGGGTGGAGTAGAAAGTGGATTTTCGTCATCAGAGAGGCATGAGTGTGAATCTGAACTCCACCACTAGTCAACTGTGTGACCTCGATCAAGACTCTTAGAGTCTCCTGCCAGTGTAGCTCAGTTGATTGTAGCATTGTCTCATATACCAAAGGGTTGTGGGTTCAATTCCTGGTCAGGGCACATACCCAGGTTGTGGGTTTAATCCCTGGCCAGGGCACATACAGGAGGTAACTAATCGATGTGTCTGTCTCTCTCCCTTTCCCTTCTTCTCTCTCTAAAATTAATTTAAAAATGTATCTTCAGGTGATGATTAAGAAAAATCTTTTTTAAAAAAAGAATACAACAATATTTTTACTGACTACCCTTGACTGACTTTTGTGATGCTTAAATAAGACGCTGTGTGGAAGGAGGGGGTCAACAAGCAGGCTCCCTCCTACCCTGCCTTCTTTCCTCTCTCCTCCTACTATTCCTTTCTCTTCCCTTCTGGTGGGAAGAAGGGAAATCAAAGAAAGGGTACCAACCTTGGCACCCAGGTTTCTGATTCTCTTCCACTGCCCTTTCCACTAAAACACACCCGTCTGGCTCCACCAGGGAAGGCCTGCATGCTGAGCTGAGGGCTCTGTGGCACCTGAGGACAGCTCACCAGATCGTCATGTCTTGTGGGCCTCAGCTGATTTCTACAGGGAAATGTGATTTGGCAAAACTGTCCCTTCCTTTGGATTTCTAAAAAGGTATGCCATTTGGGTGATATGCCAGCTTTAGCCAATCCCAGTCAGAGCGGTTCTTGCGCTCCGGCAAAGTTCATTACAGGTAAGCCTTTCTTGCTGCACTAAGATTAAAAAATAATAATAAGTATGAAATCTCAACTCACCCAAACACCCCAGAAGTTTCTACTTGTTAAGCAAAAATATAACCTGTGTGCAAAGACTTTTTGGGCTTCTAAACAGCTTGCCCATGTTCCTTAGTTATCCCATTCTTGTCCTTAGTGACTCTGATCTCACAATCTTTGAATGAAGTCTCTATGTTTGCATCTTACACTGAACGTTCCTCCCACAACAGCGGACAACAAGCCCGAAGCAGTGGCTGAGAACACAAAGAACAGAGACAGAATGATGGGTGGGATTTCCAGCAGGTAACTCACCTCTCTAGGCCTCAGTTTCCTCATCTTAAAAAATGGGAAATCTAATGAGCTGTAAGAGTTTGGATGAAACCTGAAAAACCTCTCTCAGTGCCTGACATATAATAATGATGACTCCACAAAGGCTACCTATCATTATTATTATAATTATCAATAATTTTCACCTAACTCATGTTCTGCTGACACAGGAAAATACCAGTAGAATACCTTCACCAGTGTCTAGTTATTTTAGTCTTTGACTACTTATAGGCTTAGTGCAGAAAAAGCCACAGGGGCAGTGGTTTTTATAAATAGCTTTTCACTGTGAACTGACAGCGCCCCTGCACCCAAGTTGACAAGCTGGTAGCGTGGAAAAAAAAAAGGGGTGCTATAATAAATCATAAGTTCCTAATTGAGCAGGTTATGGTGAGTAGGCACACCCAAGCCTGTAGCTTCTTTAGTGGGAGGTTTTTAAGCAAGCTCTGTCAGTTGCTTTCGTGGATGTGGGTTAACACAAACCTTCAAACCTTCAAAATGCCAGAATATCCCTTGAAGACATGACCACCCTCAAGAGAGCACATACTCTTAATTAGCCTGTAATCCAGTCTCCCTGGCTTTCTCCCACCTCCATGTAATCTTTCTTACTTTCCCTCCTTAATCTCAAATACATAAAAGAAAAGGCCAAACTGTCATTTGCGATCTTGTTGCCTGGCATATGTCACCTGTTTGGCTGAAATAAACTCAAAGAATTGTCTACAGGTTTGGACATTTCTTACATTGACCGAAAAACTGTGCCAACAAGACCATCTGCAAAAGGTGTATTATAATTCAGAGCACAGGCTGCTATTACTCAGACAGGGTATTACCTAGTGTAGAGTTCTTCACTCTCTCTCCACTATTGACATTTGGGGCCAGATAATTCTTTGTTGTGGGGTTGCCTTGTGCATTACAGGAAGGTTAGCAGGGTCTCTGGCCTCCACCTACCCAAAATGTTATGCCCTCCCACAACCAAAAATGTCTCCAAACATTGTCAAATGGCTCATAGAAGGCAAAATCACACTCCTTTGAGAGCCACTGGTCCAGAGGGACATCTAATTGTCTTACACTGGCTAATAATGATAAGTAGCCTTTATGGAGGCATTATTATTATGATATGTCAGGCACTGAGAGAGGTTTTTCAAGTTTCATCTAAACTCTTACAGCTCATTAGATTTCCCATTTTTAAGATGAGGAAACTGAGGAAGACAATTAGATGAGGAATATATTCCTTGGGTGAAAAAGAGGCTATATGATCACAACAGGCAGGGCTGAGATCCAACTGGTTAACACCAAACCATTGTTTATAGTCTAGCACCTGTTCTGATTGCTTGGTGCCTGTGCCATAATTTTGTTAAATGTGCTTAATATAACTTCTGCATCTTGGTGAGCTTCAGGTTGATATTTCTTTAAAGAAGGAAAGATTAAAGCAGATCTTAGCTGTTCATGTATCAAAGACAAAGTTCATTCAACTAGCATCTTGGTGACTGAAAGTAGTCATGTGGCAATTATTTTACCTCAAAGACTTCCAACAATGTGCCAATATGGGTGGTCCCCCACCATTACCTTCTCACCCATCTTTCCCAATTATAGTACAGAATGGTATTTCAGACTGCTTGACCTGAATGATGACCACAAGCTACTGAAAATTTCCAAGGATAACTATTGGTGTTATTAACATTTTCCCTAAAACAGTAAGAGACACTGGGAATGAGACTAAGGAAAGGATGATCTGTTCCTGACTTCTTTGAGATTCCTGCTTTCACAGGTCACAGCCAACCACAATTTTAAATGGGCAAAAACAGAAACAAAGAAACATTTCTCTGTGTTAATCAAGGATCACTCAATTGCAAGTAATTCACATCTGATTTAAGTAACTGTAGGAAATTTTTGAAATTTCATTGTATGTCACTGAAGAGTTTAGGATTTGCCAGATGAACACATGGCTGGTGCTGGTTCCTCAAAATCAGTCTTGTTCTCTCCATCTCACCGTTTTCCTGATGGCTGTATCTCTGCCAAGCTCTCTGGAGAAAGGAACAATGGTCTTCAAAGTGTGGCCTAAGAGGATATCCCTTCTAGCATCCACTTCAATCCTACAAAAGGACTCCAGTAGGCTCTGCTTGGGCCATATGCCCAAGCTTATGCACCTCTCGCAGACTCCAGCAGAATGATATTTTCTTGTGGACTAGCTTGGGTCATGGGGGCAATGCAGGGAGAAAGCTGATGGGCAGTTCCACAATTGTCATGGAAACAGAGGAAGAGGTAGTTCCCAAAGGAAAGGAATGTGAGCAGACAGAAAGGAAACTGGTGTCCACTATCCATTCCTATTCATCCACTCACTCAAACATCTCCCAACCCATTCCCAGGGCACCCAGAGTTTAGATGTGCTCTTAGTTACCGCATCTCCCACCTGGCTCCGGTGAGCTCTCCAGCCAGACTGTACTGTGCTCCAGTCTTTTCCCAGATAGGGATAATAAGCATATTGTCCAGTTGTGCTAAATCTGTCACACAGCAGCACAACACCACACACCTGTGCTGCCCTGCACTCTCTTTCCTGGAGAGACTTGTCATGTCTTACCCCGTCTTTCTTCGTTGTTTTTTTTCTTTATTGTTGACAGTATTACAGGTGTCCCCCATCCTCTACCCTCTCTTTGCCCCCTCCACCCAGCCCCCATACCTCCCCAGGCCCTCACCACATTATTGTCTGTGTCCATGGGCTATGCATATATGCATATATGTTCTTTGGTTGATCTCTTCCAGTTCCCCCCAATACCCCACCCCTCTGAGATCCCTCAGTCTGTTCCATGCTTCTGTGTTTCTGGGTCTGTCTTGTTCATCAGTTTATTTTGTTCATTAGATTCCACATATAAGCGAGATCATGTGACACTTGTCTTTCTCTGCCTGGCTTATTTCGCTTAACATAATTTTCTCCAGGTTCATCCATACTGTCCCAAAGGATACAAGAACCTTCTTCTTTACAGCTGCATAGTATTCCATGGTGTAAATGTCCCACAGTTTTTTTATCCACTCATCTGCTGATGGGCACTTGGGCTATTTCCTGATCTTAGCTATTGTAAATAACACTGCTACAAACACAGGGGTGCACATATTCTTTCTGATTGGTGATTCGGGTTTCTTAGGATATATTCCCAGAAGTGGGATGGCTGGGTCTCTTACCCCTTCTTTTAATTAATCTCTCCTCTTTCCCCATGAAATCCTGGGAACTAGACTGAAGGGTGCAATATGAGCAACCAGCTATAATGAGGAATTTCATTTCCCTTCAGTACTGACCTTGAACCAAACTTGGGGGCATGGACTTTCTCCCCTTAGGTTCAGTTCCTTTTCAGAAGCTTCCTCAGTCTCTCATGTTAACAAGCTTCAGGCAGGTCAATCCCATGCTCTCCCACCAGATCAAGCTAAATAACTCAGCATAGTATACAGCTGGAATCACTGCTGTGCTTATTTTAAGAATATCTTATTCTTACTAGATTCCTATTTAAGTGTCATCAGACTTGTTAGTTGTCCTAAACAACCATTATCCCACCATTGATCATCTATCAGGTTGACTGGGTCCTTTGTTACCACAAGGACCCAAAAGTACAGATTTCTCCTGTTGAAATTTTCTTTCTTTGGTGCTTCTATTTTCCTATCTCTGTTCCCATGTAGAAATGTTAAGCTTGTAAAGCTCTATACATAAAATATTGGTGTAATAGTTAATGTAACTGTTGACTTACTCATTGACTCTAGGCAGAATTTTTTAAGGAAAAGTACCTTGATAGACTCTGCAGTGACCTAAGTATATTGCAGGGGTGCCTGAACTTCTGTCTGTGCCAAAAATTTCTTCACATTAATGGGACACTCTGCAATCAAAAGGAACAAGTATGTGCAAATAGATGTTGGCTGATACCACTGGAAGAATTTCAACACATTCTCACATTCATTTGACCATAGTGAGCAAACGAGTTTGCAGACTCATATTGTAGCTAGGGTCCCATTCTCTTCCCTAAGATGCATCTTCTTTTTCAGCCTTCTAACCTGTGTCATCACTAGCCTCCTAATCTGCTCATCTTTCCTCTGAGCAGACCTAGTTCAGTCCCACTCATTTCCAGTAGTGCTTTCCATCTGCCCATTGCAAAGAATCATCAGGAAACAGCAACTCAGGAGCCCTCTACTCCAAAACACACACACATTCCTTCACAATGAGCCACCTTTCCAGACTGACGTGAGCATTCCAAACAGCATAAAGAAATGAAAAAGGTAAATTAGAAGACTTGTTTACTCTTAACAGTTATGACACTTGCTTTTCTGGTCCTGAAAATTATGCATAAACTAAGCACCAACGTCTAAAGTCAATGCTTGTCGGATTAAACCAATGACATTCATTCTGACAGTACATCTGTTCTTTTGTTTTGTTTTGCTATAGCAGAGTATATAACAACATGGAGATCACTAATTTTGCGCATTTTCTCATGTGTGGCACACATTCGATAATAAGGATGAATGAACCAGTTCTGCCCATAGGTCAGTGGCTGGGGAAAAGCAGGCTGCTGACCAATAGAGGTTGGAATATGTATGTTCCCTGACCTTTGACAATATTCCAGGAACCCTGATGCCCATGCTGGGAACTTCCTGTGCTTCCTCCCTCCAGACACAACCAAAGATGATACACATTCCTCGCTCTTTGCCAGGTAATTCAACAAATGAGTCTTAGGATGTTAGCAGAGTATTATTGATTGTATATGCATTTGAACTGGAACTTCCTGGAGAAATGCTTTAAACCAAATAAATCCCATCATTTACTTATACCTTTTAAATCCTTAAAAGCACAATTCCACTTAACTCTCAAATAAAAGTCCTGGATGTTTAAATGATTTGTCCAAAAGGCGTCACATTTCTAAACCGAGGTCTGTGTTATGTGGCCCGAAGATAAACTCTTTTCTGCCTCAAACACACTTAGCAGAAAAAGATATCTGAAAAAATAATTGCAAAAGTTTCCAAATTTGATGAAAAATCTCTATTTACAGATCCAAGAAGCTCAGCAAAGAAGCAGCAGGACAAATGCAAAGAAAAACACCATCATCAAAACTGCAGAAATCTGAAGTAATTCTTTAGAGCGGCCAGAGGATGAAAGACACATCACAACCTGGGAAACATGGATGCTCAGCAGACACGATGGCCGCCACAACACAATAGATGACTTTTTAAAAAACAAACAAAAACCAAAAGGCAAACAGTCAACCCAGACTTCCGGATTTGGCAAAAATATCCTAAGGGTGAAATAAAGACATTTTCAAATAAATGACAGAATTTGTTGCCAGTAGAACTATGCCAGCATCTCTTGAGGTTAGAGACTTCTTCAGGCTGAGAGGAAGTTGTAACAATGAGATCTGGGTCTGCAGAAAGTAATTCTGGGTCTACAGGTAGCATTTTGAGTGGTGAATAAGACAGTTTGGGGGGGGGACAGAAACTAAAATATTTTAAAGTAATGAAACGATGTGCATCATAAGGAGAGAGGAATTGATTTTTTTCTTTTTTTGTACTCTTTAAGATTTTTCCCTGGATGATTGTTAGTTTTTTAATGTTATGGCTTTTGCTGTCCAAACATTCCAGTATCTATTTTTATCTAGTATTTTTCCTTGTTTTATTTCTGTAGTTCCTTTTGTTCTTAGAAAGCTTTTTCTGACCAGAGATAAATGAGTCACTCATTTATCAACATATGATTTTGCAGTTTCTTTTATATTCAATTGTTTAATTTATCCCAAATTTATTCTAATGAATGCAATGAAGTGAGAATATAAATCTCCCCACCACATAGTCAGTTCATCAGCATCATTTGTTGAATAATTCACCCCTTTTCTATTGATTTATGATAAGTCCTTTATTATTTAAGTTTACATCTATAGGGTGTACCTCTGAACATGTAGACTCTCCTGTTGATTTTTTTAAAAATATATTTTTATTGATTTCAGAGAGAGGAAGGGAGAGGGAGAGAGAGCGAGATAGAAACATTAATGATGAGAGAGAGTCTGTTGCCTCCTGCGCACCCCCCACTGGGCATGAGCCCTGACTGGGAATCAAACCTTGATCTCCTGGATCATAGGTCAATGGTCAACCACTGCGCCACGCTGGCCGGGCTCCCGCTGATCTATTAGTGATTACGTACTATACCATTTCCCTCAGACACCCTTATAATGGATGGAGCTCAGTATTAAGCAGGTACATACTTCCCTCTTCCCATTTCTCTAATATTCTTACTCTTCACACCGATTCATTCTTAGACTCATTTTAAAACATTTTCTTTCTGCCACACATATTATTCTGGAATGTTGAATGAAATTTTTTTTGAACTACAAATTAATTTGAGGAGAATTACACTTTTCCTGTCATCCATTTTGCCACAAGGAATGTAAAACACCTCCCATCTTAATTAAGGTTCAAACAAGTAAATAAATCTGAGAGCTTCTAACATTAGTAAATCTAATAGAAGACACTCCCTACTACACTCAACTGGGACCCCAAGAGTAATACTGTGTTAGAGGGAAAAAGAAATACGAACTCACATGCAAAGGAAACAAGGGGAACCTGCCTGTTCATTAGAGTTTGTAACTGAACTTGACTCCCATGTAGATGTTGGTACAAGTTCCTACTACTTGTGGGTCCAAATGACATCAAGCCAGGATTAAACCTAAAGCAATGCCTTTCAGGAGCTGGGAAAAGCAAACATGAGTCCTTCCTGGAGGAATTTATCATCAACTGAAATCTCAAATTCCCACAGAAAAATGTTTAAGGGAAATGAGTGACTCATAAGAATAAGAAAAACAAAATAACTAATCACAGAAGAAAAATGCACCATTAGCGAAGTAAGATATAAAGGGACAAGTAAAAAAGATATGCAGAAACTTCAGATAGCAAAGTACCACATCCAAGATAGCAAATAACCACATTTAACAGTATTAAATAAAATCAAGTAGAAATTGAAAAAAATTGAATAAAACACTGCAAGCGAATATAATCACTGAAACTAAAAACTCAATTAATTGCACCCGTTTGAATAGCTATTCTTATTTTTTAAAATAACAGCAAATAACAAGTGTTTCCAAAGATGCAGAGAAATTGGAATCCTTCTTTACTTTTGGTGGAAATGTCAAATTGTGCAGCTACTATAGAAAATAACATGACAGCTCTTCAAAATATGAAACAGAATTACCATATGATCCAGAAATTCCACTTCTGGACATATATACAAGTGAATGGAAAACAGGGACTCGCATAGATGAATTCATATCCACAGCAGCCTTATTCACGACAGCCAAAAGGTGGAAGCAACCCAAGTTTCCATCAATGGATGAATGGATAAATAAAATGTGGGGCAGTATAATACAATGGAATATTATGCGGCCTTGAAAAAGAAGGGAAAGTCTAACACTTGCTACAACATGGATGAACCTTGAAGATATTACACTAAGTGAAATAAGCTGATCACAAACACACAAAAAACAACAACAAATACTGTATGACTTCACTTATATGAGGTGTCCAGAGTAGTTGAATTAATAGATACAGAAAGTAGAATGGTGGTTGCCAGGGGCTGGGGGAAAGTGGGAATGGGATCTTTTTCAATGGATATGGAATTTTCATTTGGAAAAATGGAAAGAGTTCTGGAGATGGTGGTGATGATTGTATAGCAATGTGCATATACTTAGTGCCACCAACGTATCCACTTAAAAATGGTAAATTTTATGTTACATATACTTCATCACAATTTTAAAATAAACAAATTGATTAATTTTTAAAAACTTAATTGAAGTTTCTGATAATAGTAGAGTAGATTATTCAGGTCTATTGGTCTGCTGATAATAAGGTGGACAAAATAAAAACTTGCTTGAACACAAGCAAGAGATAGAGTATTAGGTCATGATTTAGGGGGAAAAGGGAAGCCCAGAGAGGTGAACCTATTTTTTTCTTTTGCATTTTAGGCTGCTTTTTTCTTGGAGGCATTTTCCAGTTTTATAGTGAGGTCACTGAGAGATTGAGAGGGTCTTTTCACAGCATCAGAAATTGATGAAACAAGAATTGGGTTCCAGGTGCTATCAAGGTTGAAGCAGGCTTCAGTGACCCTCTCCTGCTTTGAGTTGCAACCTGGAGGGCTAAATCCTAAGAACGAGAGTTAAATACAAATAGAGAGTCCTTTCCAAGTCCCCTTTGAATCATGTCAACTCCTGAAACTACATTAACATGTTTCCAGATTGTTACTGCTCCCAGGCACTTGGCAGATGCAAACCTCGATTTATTCTACATGATAGTTTACAAATACAACTTCCAAGACTTAGCAAAATATTTTTAGAATAGAAAGAGACAAAGCATGATAGAAAATCAACAGAGACAGCAGACCAGCAGAAATAACAGCCTACTAATACCAAATATTGGTAATATCAGATACCAACTTTAAAATAACCACATTTACTATAGTCAAGGAATTAAGAAGATGTAGATTTTTGACAAAAAATTAGAAACTATATAAAAAGAACCAAATGGAAGGTCCAGAGCTGAAAAATTCAATGACTATATATTTCAGAACTCAATGGGAGGATTTTATAGGAATTTAGACAGAGAACTAAAGAGAGAATTCGTGAATTGGAAGATAAGTCAGAAGAAAATATCTAGAATGATAGATTTCTAGCACAAATGATGGGAAATCCAGAAAAAGGAATGAGAGAAAAAGAGGATAGAGTGAGGTTAATTAATTGAAATCCCAGAAGGAAATGAGATCTATAATGAGGTCAAAATAATATTTGAAAAGGTAATAGCCAAGAATTTTCTAAAACTAATGAAAGACTTCAATCACAGGTTTAAAAATCTATGCACACTCAAACTAAGATAAATAAAATAAAAACTATACCTAGGCAAAGCATAGTAAAATTGTTCCAAACCAAAGAAAGACACAAAAATCTTTAAAGTAGCCATAGGAAAAACAATTTACTTCAAAGGAGCAATAGTTAGACTGGCATCTTATTTTTTAATAGAATGGAATAACCAATGACAATGAAATATCATTAAACTATAAAAGAAAATAACACGTATCTTAGAATTTTGTGAAAACATCCCTCAAGAAGGAATGTGAAATAAAAACTAAATATATGAATAAAAGGTGAGATAATTCATCATAAGAAGTTCTGAGCTAAAGAAAATGGTAAAAGGTATTTTTCAGGCAAAAGAAAAATGATCCCAAATGGAAAGCCGGAGATGCAGAACAGAGTAAAGGACAATCAGACAAGTGCCTTTTGTGAATATCGGCGTGAATATTGACTGGATAAAAATAATGTCTTGTGATTTTTCAAATATACACAAAACATATAACAGTGGCATAGAAGTCAGGGTAAGGAATAAATGAAGTTAAAATATTCTAAAGTCTTTTTGGAAGAGGATAACAAATTATCAAATAATTAGATGGCACATTTTTACCCAAATATATGAGTAATTATAATACATAGAAGATACTAAATTTTCTTACTAAAATACAAGATTGCCAAACTGCATTAAAATAAAAGCAACTCCCATTTATTGTTTGTATAATAGAGGTATAGAAAACGTAAGACTAAAAGTAAAAGGATGGAAAAAAATATACCATGTATCACCCATCAAAAGTCTCCTGGCTACATTACTATCAAAACAAACTTTGACACACAAAAAAGGAGTACTATGAGTATAGAGAGAAATTCATAATGAGAAGTAGTCTAATACTTCACCAAGGAGATGTGATAATTCTAAATCTGTATGTACCGAATAATATAGTTTGGAAATATGTAAAGTAAAAGTTGACAGATCCTAAGAGGGGAAGTTCACAACTATAGTAGGATGCTTTGCACACCTCTCCCAGGTGTAAACGTAGAAAATTTAGTTAGGGCACAGAAAGTCTGAACAACATAATTAACCAAGCTGATTTAATTTTCAAATATAGAGCAGTCATGCTCAATGTCTTTTCTAAGTCTATTGAGTCAAACAGCAAACTATCCAGTATTTTCAAATGTACAAAAAATTTATAAAAATTGCTACAGAAGATGTCAAAGAAGTGAAATCATACAGATATTTTCTTCTATTATCCTCATTAAAACTAGAAATATATTACAGAGGTAATTATCAAATAAACTAAATAACCCATTGGTCAGAAAAGACATTGTAATAGGAATTTTCAAATATTTTTCACTAAAAAATAATGAAAATATTACATATCAACATTTGTAGAAAGCAATTAAAATGTATTTAGAGGGTAATTTGTAAGCTTACGTGAATATTTAGGAAAGAAGAATGATAGGAATTCAATTAGCTAAGTAAATATCACGAGAAAAATAGAAAAAGAACAATAAATTAAATCCAAGTAAGCAGAAGGAAGAAATGATAAACACATTCTCATTTCTTACAACTTCTAGATTCACCATAGAAAAATCTACACTACATATTCCAAGAGACACTGGAATCAAGGGGCATCTGGCTTCATGAAGAAAATGATTTTTATTAATAAATAAAAATTCTTTTCTATAAAAAAGAATAAATACTATAAACATAGAACTTAATCATATAGAAAGTAAAAAAGTAAAATAGAAAGGAGTAAAAAAATCAAAAGGTAATTCTTTGAGAAGATTAATATATTGATATACTAATGGCAACACTGATTAAGAAAAAAAAGAAAATATACAAATAACCAAGGAAGGAATAAAGAAATGTAATACCACAGAGCCCACAGACATTAAAACACCATAAGATATTCTAAACAATTTTACAATGTTTTTAAAATTTAGAGGAAATGTTAAATTTGTTAAATAAAAGTAAAGCTTACTAAAATAATATCCAGCAAGAATAGAAAATTTGAATGTCATATAAATATTAAAAAATTTGATTTATAATTGGAAACCTAAATAAATCTGTCAATATATTCTTCCAGACATTTAGGGAAACAATAGTGCTAACTTATCAAAATCTCTTACAGATTTAAAAAAAAAAAAAAAGTAGGAATATGCTACATTAATAGGATGAACCTTGTGAAATGGCTGTTTGTGTAAGTACAGAATGGTTGAATATCAGCAATTTCATAGGGGTCCATCTAATAGTTTTATGATCCAGCATAAATTGATACCAAAACCTGATAGGATATTATAAGAAAGAACAATATAGGATGGCTAAGTTAGGTTTATCCCTGAAGGTTAACTTAAAGGTTGTAAAATCTATGTAATTCACAAATTAACAGAGTAAAGGGGGTAAATGAGACAATCAACTCAATAAATTTAGGAAACACATTTGATAAAATTCAATATTTCATGATAAAGAAAAAACCTCTCACCAAACTAAGACCAGAAAGGAGCTGATACAGTGTATCTATAAGAAACCTATAGCCAACATCGTACTCACTGGTCAGGCATTAATTTTTCTTCTGAGATCAGGACTCAGATAAGGATGCCCATCATCACTACTTCTATTAAACATTATACTGGGTAATCTAGCCAGTACAGTAAAGCAATAAAAAGAAACTAGTTTTATATATATTAGGAGGAAATAAACAAAACTACCGTTATTCACAAATGGCATAATTATATCCATGAAAAATTTTAAATTATTGATAAATAGCTATTAGAATTAGCTAACGTAACAAGATTGCTGGGTGCAGCATCTATTGATAAAAATCAGTTGCATTTCTGTGTACTGGCAAATGAATTTTTTTCAGTGCAATTTAAAAAATTATGCCACTTACAATTTTTAAAAATATAAAGTACCTGGGAATAATTCTAATGAAGTGTGTACAGGAAATTATAAAAACATTATTGAGATAAAGAAGAAGAGTAATAAAAAGATAAAGAAGACCTAAATAATAAAGGGATGTACTGTGAAAGATTCAATATTGTATGCTTGGAGACCATTCTCCATGGGTCCCTCATTTTCTGCATCTATTAGGAAAAGTCACTAACTTAGCTTCTTAGGATGTGTATATTAGACAATTTGCTTAGTTCCCGTTATAGAAGATTTGGGTTCTCTAAACTCAAAGTTCCTCTCCTCAGCACAACCCACTAGGTGTTTAGGTGTCTCGTGGCCTTACTTGTATTGCTCTGTGAGAATGGGGACGCAGAACTGGCAACAAGTACACTTATACTATTACAATGTCCTGTGAGTAGTAAAGTTCTTTGTCTCTGATCCAGAGGTCTTGTGTTTTCTGCCAGCATCCATAAAACTGTGACAGGCTAATGTTAGCTTTCACACAAGATAAACTCTCAGACCCTTCATAATTCTTGACATTGTAAAGACATCAGTTCTTCCCAAAGCAGTCTGTAGAGTTTTGTGGTTCCAATAAAGAATAGCAAAAGCACTTTGTGTAACTTGACAAACTGATACTATAATATGGAATGTTATAGATCAAAAATAACCAAGACATTCTCTAAGAAGAAAAATACAACAGTCATGATCTACCAGATGTCGAGGCTAGTTAAAAAGATACCAGTCAAGCCAGTGTGGTATCAGCACCAGCATGGACAATGTCAAACAATGGAAAAAAACGTGATGTCCAGCCAAGTCCTAGGTATATATGGACACTTGGTAACAACCCAAATGATACTGCTGTAGAATAGGAAAGAAGGGTCTCTTTCATAAACGGTGCTGAGACAACAGAGTGTCCACATGAAAATAAGAAAACATAGAGACATATCTGACAAATTTGAGTACATAGAAGTTAAACAGTTCCTCATGGTGGAGGTCACCACAAATAAAATCAAAGGCAAACAATGGGCAAATAAAAATTCTCATAAAATATGCAACAGCAGAAGAAAATTCAAATTAAATAGTGGGATCCTACTTTTAATCCATTAGATTGGGAAAGGAAAAAGACTCTTAAGAGGTTGATCGTGCACCATGTGAATGTGGATGGGAAGACACAGTCACGCTCTCCTTTCCTGTTAGTGAGCATGCAAGTGGTAGAGCTGTTTGGGGAAGCATTTGGCAGGATCTAACAAAATTCTAAATGTTTTTCATTCTAATAAAGCATTTGCATGTCTATAAATCTGTGCTGTAGACTATTCATATGTGAGCAAAAGTGTCTATGCAGGAGGCAGTTTATTGCAGCACGGAATGTCTGTTAGTACTGGGATGTGTGTGTGTGTGTGTGTGTGTGTACAAAGAGAAAAGGAGTTACAGAGAGTAAAAAGAGACTGCAATAAACATTCAAATTGCTTTGCATTTATTTTGGATGATGAACTATTTTTCTTTTACTCTTATTTTTTTCTCGTTGACCCAGAGTGATGACAGGACAGCTCAGCTTCATGGGTAAGTACACCCTAAGAGGGACTTTCATGTTTATAACCTAGACTTCTATATCGTTTACATGTCTCAAGTGATTTTAAAAACAACAAAAAAGAGAAAAACAAACTACAAATATGTGTAATATGTTCCCATGAGGGTAAAAGAACTCTACAAAATAGGTGTACATTTGTTTATGTATTATAAATGTCTGATAAAAAATATACACTCAGCTGGGAACAGTGGCCACCACTTGCGAGTGATGGGAGGCTGCAGAGATGGAATGGGGAGGTTTTGACGTATATGTTTCAGTTCTTTTTGATGTTTTTATAAGCTTGAAATTAAAAAAAAAAAAAAAAAAAAAAGAACACATATATGACAATAAAGGGAAGGGGAGAGAAAGGCAGTTGCTTTAAAGCTCAGAAGGAAAAAGGGAGGTGTCTGCAAGATTGGGTAAGCACGGGTGCCCGAAGGGCGGTAGAGGATGTGGGTAACACCTCCCGTGTCCTGGGGGAGCCGCATGGGCTGTGCCCAAACGGACGGTGTTCGCCTGGCTGCCCGGGAGGAGAGGCAGGGGGCAGAGAGTGGGGAGAAGTGGGAACTGTGAGATTGCTTGTAGGTGAGCAGGGAACCGAAAGCTGGGTTCCAGCCAGAGAGCATGGAGAGGGTACTGAATAAATGCCACAGGAAATGGAAAGTGCTCTCATGTTTAGATGGGTGCCCCTAAACTGTACCAGTGATTGCAGTTCTGTGAAAACGAAAACCATTTTCTTCAGTTAGAAACATATTCTTTAAACCACGGCCCCAGGCCACCTGTGCCACAGCAAATGTGATTGGTAATGAATGACCCTTTGAAACAAGTTGACTCTTTTTATCTCTACTATTCTAGTTTCTTCAGCAGAACTTGGGGTTTAACTTTTGCCATGGAAGGGAGTGAATGTCATTAGAGAAGAGAAAATGTGTATTTCTTGAATCCAAGTGTGAGAGCACCATGGCCGATTTGAAGAAGACTCTCCTGAGGAAATCGCGCCACAAGCATGCAATTTGTGTAAAATATCCGCAAAACCCAGGCAAGGCTGGTACAGTCCTCCTCTGTGTGCTGCACAGAGGTATCCTAAGAGTTCAACCCAGCTAAACTGGAATTAATTTTGTGTTTTGGGGAGAGAAACAAGGGACTTAACAGCAGCCAGGCTCCTGCTGAGGGAGACACACTGGGTGTCTCTTGTGGTGTTTGCTTTTTCTTTTCTTTGGGTAAGAATAAAATTACTATACTTTATGCTCTTCAAAAACCTTCTCTGGTTGTTTTTCTGGAGCGATTGCTGGCATATTCTGACCCATGGAAAGAGGAAGGTGCTGGGGGCCAGATCTTCCTCTCCTGCTGCCTGCTAGACACACATAAAGGGCTTTGGAAACCATGCAACACCAAGTTGCAAAATCCAGTAAGCTAGACATAGCATGTTATTACAGCTCTTTTTTTTTTTTTTTTTAATATATCTTTATTGATTTCAGAGAGAGGAAGGGAAAGGGAGAGAGAGAGAGAGAAACATCAATGATGAGAGAGTCACTGATCAGCTGCCTCCTGCGCGCCCCTGACTGTGGATCGAGCCGGCAACCTGGGCATGTGCCTTGACTGGGAATCAAACCCCGATCTACTGGATCCTAGGTTGATGCTCAACTGCTGAGCCACGCCAGCCAGGCTGTCATTACAGCTTCTTAGGTAGCTACTTTTATCCAAAGCTGCATACCTTGATGGCCATTTGTTCTTACAGTTGCTACTTGTCCAACCACAAACAGGCCTAACTTCATTTTCAAGAAGAGTGGAAAATATGAGGATTTAAAATAGGGAAAGCTAAAAAATAAAAGTTCAGCAAGAAGTCTGTGAGAAACCATGAAATATATCTGGATGTTAGTGCTCATCAAAGCACCAAACATTGGGATGCATCCATGATCTTGATAAAGATGAGATCATCCTGCCAGGAATTTTAGGGCCATAGTAGTAGATCATCCTTCTTTTTAAAAGGTGGATTTCTAGGAAGAATTTTGTGTCTAACAAAAGGCACAGATCTGAGAGCTGTTCTCCCACAGGGTAATAATGATTCACTTTGAGGCCTTGACATGCCCTCTGTCTCTCTGAACCTCAGTAATTTCATACAATCCAGCTTCCAATTGCTGTCCCTTTGTGATGAACTTGATCTTGTCTGTGCACTGAGGGCAGCAAATCACCACAACAGAACGTTATTTCTCAGAGTTGCAATAATTAAAACAAGTGGTCCTGGCAAAGATTCAGAGAAAGAAGCCTTCTCAGCTACTGCTGGCAGGTGTATGAATTGCTATGTGTTTTGGAAAGCAGTCTGCCAATATCTACTATAGTGCATAACTCTTCTCTCCCTGATAGCAAAGAAGCAGGATGCCAAAAGTGATTTAAAAAAAAGAAAGAAAAATGAAATATGAAGAACAAACTGATAAAACTCTAAGGAGAAATTGCCCAGAGAGTGCTATGAATTCTCAAAAATTTTCAAGGAAGTAATAATTCCCATGTTACAAAAACTAAGACAAAACATAAGACAAATGAAAATCTTTCAATTTAAGTTTTGGAGGCTAGATTTACCAAGATACCAACACTAAAATAGAAAATAGTGGCAAATGGAATCAGTATATTAAAAGAGTAAGAAAAGCAATCAAGTTGAATGATCCGAGTAATACAAAGTAGCTTAGAAAATCTATTCATGTGATTTACAATCTTCACAGATTAATGAGGAAAACTATATATACTGAAAAATAATTTGGTAAAATTCAGCAATAATTCCTAATGCATCTTCAAAAAGCTCTTTAGTAAATTAGGAATGTGGGGACCTTTTGTTCAATTGATATGCCATGCCACTATATTCCCTGTGTTCTTAAATTTCAGTCTTCACTTATCTGCAGAGATGTATCAAGTGCTCTCCTCTCTTGCTGGGACCAATAGGAGCCTTGACAAGAAGTTTGAGGAAGGTGAGAGTGAAGCCAGGGTATTTGTTCCCGTCTCCCTTCCTGAAAAGTGACCCGAGTTGTCATTGTGGCTCTTAGGGCAGCTGACCCCATGGACTCTCACCCTCAGGGTCCTGGGCATGGCTCTCTCTGTTATCCCTTGGACTTAGAGGCAGTGAAAGGGCAGCTGCTCCTAAGCCCTGGGTTGCTGCACTACCCTTTGAGGCACCCTGCACTTAAGTTTTCATCAATACAGATTCCTGTTATTCACAGACCTTCTCTTCTATAAAGTTGTCAAGAACCTGAATCAGGGAATACTGAACCATTGTTCCTAGGGAAATATGGGGTTAGGTTCCGGTGAGCCTCTGCTCACATTTTTGTCACTGATGAACAGGACTTTATTTTACATGTGTTTCTGTTTAAAGACACCTCATATAATATATATTGTTGATTCATAAACATTGAACTCACAGTCAGCAGCACCATAACTCATACCTGAACGAAGCTGATCTAACACACAGATTTTCTCTGTAAGGCACGTGGCAGCCTTTTTGCGTTTAGAAATACTAGACACCATGGCAGTGCTACACTTGGGGGCCATTTTAAACACCAAAATTGCCAACCAAAGCACAAAAATATGAAAAATATGTCATTAAGTAGACTGTGAAAAAGACCTTTGTATACAGGACAAGGACTGAAGCCAGAAGGCAGTGTCACCTTGCTCAACCTCAGCCAGGCAGCTGCATGTCAGTGACAAGCTTTGACCACTCTATACATTTTTGAATAACTGTAAAAATACCACAGTATGTATGTATGTATGTATTTAATGTTTATTGTTGAAAGTATTACAAATGTTCCCTTTTTCCCTCTGTTGATCCCCTCCACCCTGCACCCCGCCTTCCAGGCCTTCACCACATTATTGTCTATATCCATGGGTCATGTATATATGCATATTAGTTCTTAGGTTAATCTCTCCCCATCCCCTTAACACCCTCTTCTCCTCTCTGAGATTCATCAGTCTGTTCCATGCTTCTATGTCTCTGGATCTATTTTGTTCATCATTTTATTTTGTTCATTAGATTCCACATATGAGTAAGATCATGTGATACATGTCTTTCTCTGACTGGTTTATTTTGCTTAGTATAATACTCTCCAGGTCCTACCATGCTGTCTCATAGAGTAAGGGATCCTTTTTTTTTAGACCTGCATAGTATTCCATGGTGTAAATGCCTGAGAAGATACTTGACATGATTTCAATCTTCTTGAACTTGTAGAGACTTGTTTTGTGTCTTAACATGTGGTCTATCTTTGAGAATGTCTCTTGCACTTGAGAAGAATGTATATTCTGCAGCTTTGGGGTGAAATGTTCTGTAAATGTCAAGTAAATCTATCTGATCTAGTGTGTCATTTAGACTCACTATTTCCTTGTTGATTTTTGACTGGAAGATCTATCCAGTGAATTCAGTGGGGTGTTAAAGTCCCCTATTTGACTGTATTGCTTTCAATCTCTCCTTTAAAGTACAAGAATCCAGATGGCTGCCTTCTGAGCTCTGTCCCCCAAGTCAGCATCTCTAGATTCTCCTCACACAGCTCTAATCCACTCTTCCCTCCCTCTGACAGAGCCCAAAGTGAGTGGCTGCACATAAAACTTTGTGCATTGGCCCTTTAAGAGGGTACCTGCATTTCCAGCCATCTGTCCCTGGAAGACAGAAACCTGGCTGTTTTTCACAGCCAGATGTTATGTGGGCACTTTTCTCAGTTCTGGTGCTCTGGGCTTGGAAGCCAAGCTTGGGGTTTAGGCCCCAGAGTTCTCATTGGATACCCCCAACAGCTGAGATATTCCTCTAGACCTTCAGCTGCTGCCTGTGGGAGCCCAGCCAGCCCTCTCACACCTCTGCACTTCCTACCAGTCTCTATGAAATCCTCACTTTTATGTCCTTGGTTATGAGGGTGCTCTCCAGCTAGTCTTCAGTTGAATATTCAGGATGATTTTTCTATGCTTAGTTGTAATTCCAGTTTGGTCCTAGAAGAGTTTCAGTATAGCTTCCACTCAATCCACTGCCATCTTGGAATCTCTCCACAGTATTTATTTTAAGATTATAAATTTGTAAATACAGAATAATGGACAATGACGATTGACTGTAGTCTTTTTACAAATGCTATTTAAAATTATGAAATAATTATCATTAAATTAAATTACTATGCTATTTCAAATTGTAATTGGTATCTTATTAAGAGTCTGATTTTATAGGGGTATATGCCAGAAATCTGCAAATATCATATTGAATGATAAAAAATTAGAAACATTACTATTAAAAAAAAGGAAGGGCTGCAGTACCATTTATTGTGCTAGAAATCTTTAGACAATGTGATAAGAAAAAGAAATAAGACATGAATATTGGGAAGCAAAGACAAAAATGTCTTTGATTTAAGACTACGTGATTATTCAGCCATAAAATCCAAAAAAAATAAATTATAACCTATTTAATCAATAGGAGTGCTTCAGTGTGGATGAGTATAAAATCATTTATGAAAAGTGTTAGTTTCCCTATATGTTCACCAAAAGCAATTTAAAAATATAATTGAAAAAAATTCCATTCACAACACCAACAAAACCTCTAAAATTCCTAGGAATAAACCCAACAAGCAAAAGGTAACACTTATGAGAAAAAATAATAAAATCTATAAAAGGACAAAAAGAGCATCTGAATAAATGGAGAGTTAAATCATGTTCCTAATTTGGGTGAGTCAATATATTTCTTTTAATCCTTACCCAAGGATATTTTTTCCATTGCTTTTCAGAGAGAGTGGAAGGAAGAGAGAAAGAGAAAAAGAGAGATAGAGAGAGCAAGACACAGAGAAACACTGCTGTGAGAGAGACACATCAATTGTTGCCTCTTGCATATGCCCGGACTGGAGCCAAGGATCGAGCCTGCAACTGAGGTACTTGCCTTTGACTTGAATCAAACTCGAGACCCAAGACCCTTCAGTCCAAGGGTCGATGCTCTAACCACTGAGCAAACGCACTAGGGTGGATGAATCAATATTTTTAAAATATCAGTTGTCCCCCAATTAATCTATATATTCTTCTTTGCAATACCAGTCAAAACTCACTTCTCCAACCCAAATCTTATAATCTATGTAAAAATTTCAGTTGGAAAAGTCTGCACCCAGTCAACAAGGTTGACTTTAAAGTGGAAGATTAATGAGGGTGACAAAGTGCACAATAAGTTATAGTAATTTAAAAAGGGAGACATATAAGGGAAAGAATAAACAGATCAGTGGAACACAATAGTTAGTCCAGAAAGATATATGTATATATAGAAATTTAGTAAATGACAAAGGTTCTACTTTGGACCAATAAGTGAAAAACTCAAAAAATGCAGATAACAAAATGGCACAAAACATATTTACAACATATGTAATAAAAGACAAGGGGGGTCTTGCTGCATGGTTCAGTGATTGAGCATCGACCTAGGATCCAGTAGATAGAGGTTTGATTCCCAGTCAGGGCACATGCCTGAGTTGCAGGCTCAATCCCTAGTGGGGGGCATGCAGGAGGCAGCAGATCAATGGCTATCTCATCATTGATGTTACTAACTCTCTCCCTCTCCTTTCCTCTCTCTGAAATCAATAAAGATATATTTAAAAAAAAAAAAATACAAAGGGGAGTTTGGTGTGCATCTTGGTCCTATCCAAATGCACTCAGCCCAGCAGAGGGAACCACAAGCCATGGGTTGTTGAGAACTCCAAGCAGGGTACTCAAGGCCAGTCACAAAGAGCATTTGAAATTGGCCTGCACAAGAAACCCTCCAAAAAGACTGAGAGTCCTAGCAGATCTACCTAATACATAGAAACAAACACAAACGGGCAGCCAAAATGAGGAATCAAAAAACAAAAAGCTCCAAATGAAAGAACAAGAGAAGTCTCCAGAAAAAGAGCTAAATGAAATGAAGATAAACAATCTATCAGGTATAGAGTTCAGAATATTGATTGTAAGGATGCTCAACAGCATGAGAAAAGATATGGAAACTATGAAGGACGACATAGCAGACATAAAAAATACATTGGAAGGAATAAACAGCAGATTAGAGGAAGCTGAGAATTGAATAGGTAAATTAAAAGACAGGGTAGAAAAAATTCACTCAGTCCAAGATCCAAAAAGAAAAAACAATTAAAAAATAGGACAGTTTAAGGGAGCTGTGGGACAACATGGAATGTAATAATATTTGTATCATAATAGTACCAGGAGCAGAAGAGAATAAGCAAAGGATAGAGAATTTGATTGAAGAGATAATAGCAGAAAACTTCCCTAACCTGGTGAAGGAAAAAGTCACACACGTTCAGGAGGCACAGAGTCCCAAACAAGAAGAACCCAAAGAGGCCCATGCCCAGACACATCGTAATTAAAACTCCAAAAATTCAGGACAAAGAGAGAATCTTAAAGGAAGCAAGAGAAAAGCAATCTATTACCTACAAAGGAGCTCCCATAAGGCTGTCAGCTGATTTCTCATCAGAAACTCTACAGGCCAAAAGGGAATGGCATGAAGTATTCAAGGTAATGCAAAACAAGGACCTGAATCCAAGACTACTCTATCCAGCAAGGGTGTCATTTACAATAGCTGGTGAAATAAAGAGCTTCCCAGACAAAAAAAAAAAAAAATAGTTAAAGGAGTTTATCACCAGCAAACCAGCATTGCAAGAAATGTTAAAGTGACTGCTGTAATAAGAAGTAGAAATATAGAGAGAGAGAAACATAAGCATAAAGAATTAAAATGGCAATAGATAAGTACTATCAATAATAAGCTTAAATGTAAATGGATTAAATGCTCCAATCAAAAGACTGAGTGGATAAGAAAACAAGACCCAAATGTATGCTGTCTACAAGAGACCCACCTCAGAATAAAACACTCACACAGGATGAGAGTGAAGGGATGGAAAAAAAATTTTCATACAAATGGAAATGAAAAAAAATCTGGGGTAGCAATACTCATATCTGACAAAATAGACTTCAAAATGAAGACCATAACGAGATATAAGAAAGGTTACTATATAATACTAAAGGGATCAATCCAACAAGAGGATCTAACCCTGATAAACATATATGCACCCAACATAGGAGCACCTAAATTTATAAAAAACTTCTGGAAGACTTTAAGGGAGAGATTGACAGCAATACAGTCATAGTAGGAGACTTTAACACCCCACTGACTTCAGTGGATAGGTCTTCCAGACAAAAAAATCAACAAGGAAACAGTGACCCTAAATGACACCCTAGATCAGATGGATTTAATTGACATTTACAGAACATTCCACCCCAAAGCAGCAAAATATACATTCTTCTCAAGTGCACATGGGACATTCTCAAAGACAGACCACATGTTAGGACACAAAACAAGTCTCTACAAGTTCAAGAAAATTAAAATCATATCAAGCATCTTCTCGGACCACAATGGCATGAAATTAGAAATCAACTACAATAAAAACACTAAAAAACATTCAAACACATGGAAGTGAACTAGCATGTTATTAAACAATGAATGTGTTACCAGAGAGATCAAGGAAGAAATCAAAAACTTCCTGGAAACAAATGAAAATGAACACACAACAACTCCAAATCTATGGGACACAATGAAAGCAGTCCTGAGAGGAAAGTCCATAGCAGTACAGGCCTACCTCAAAAATAAGAAAAACTTCTAATAGAATCTCTAACCCTACAACTTAAAGACGTAGAAAGAGAACAACAACAAAAAACCCAGAGTAAGTAGAAGGAAGGAAATAATAAAGATCAGAGCAGAAATAAATGACATGGACACTAAAAAAAAAAAAAAAAAAAAAAAAATCCAAAAGATCAATGAAACCAAGAGCTGGTTCTTTGAAAAGATGAGCAAGATTGATGCTCCTTTAGCCAGGCTCATCAAGAAACAAAGAGAGAGGACCCAAATAAACAAAATCAGAAACAAAAGAGGTGAAGTAATAACTGGCCCAACAGAAACACAAAAGATTGTAAGAAAATACTATGAACAACTATATGCCACCAAGCTGGACAACCTGGACAAAATAGACAAATTTCTAGAAAAATACAACCTCCCAAAACTCAATCAGGAAGAGTCAGAAAACCTGAATAAGCCGATAACTACTAATGAAGTTGAGTCAATAATCAAAAAACTCTCAGCACACAAAAGCCCTGGTCCAGACGGCTTCACAGAGGAGTTTTACCAAACATTCAAAGAACTAACACCTATCCTTTTCAAACTATTACAAAAAAATCAAAGAGGAAGGAAAACTTCCAAACTCTTTTCCCAAAGCCAGCATTAATCTAATTCTAAAAGTAGATTAAAACACTACAAAGAAAGAATTACAAGCCAATATCACTGATGAACATGGATGCTAAAATCCTCAACAGAATATTAGCAAACTGGATCCGGCAATATATTAAAAAGATCATACCCCATGACCAAGTGGGATTTATTCCAGGGATGCAAAGATGGTACAATATTCACAAATCAATAAATGTGATACATCACATAAACAAACTGAAAGACTAAAACCACATGATCATATCAATAGATGCAGAAAAAGCATTTGACAAAATTCAACACCCATTGTTGATAAAAACTCTCAGCAATGTGGGAATAGAGGGATCATACCTCAACATAATAAAGTTCATATATGACAAACCTACAACCAGCATCATACTCAATGGGCAAAAACTAAAACCATTTCCCCTAAGAACAGGAACAAGACAGGGATGTCTGCTTTCACCACTTCTTTCAACCTAGTACTGGAAGTCCTAGCCACAGTGATCAGACAAGAAGAAAACACGAAAGGCACCCAAATTGGAAAGGAAGAAGTAAAATTGTCATTATTTACAGATGACTTGATATAGTACATAGAAAATCCTAAAGACTCCACCAAAATACTAGATTTAATAAATGAATTCAGCAAGGTAGCAGGATACAAAATTAACACCCAGAAATTGACGGCATTTTTATACATCAATAATGAACTATCAGAAAGAGAAACTTAAAAAACAGCTCCATTTACCATTGCAACAAAAAAATTAAGATACTTAGGAATAAAATTAACCAAGGCAGTAAAAGGCCTGTACTCAAAAAATACAGGATATTGCAAAAAGAGATAGAGGAAGATATAAACAAGTGGAAGAATATACTGTGTTCATGGATTGGAAGAATTGACATCATTAAAATGTCCATACTACCCAAAGCAATCTATAAATTCAATGCAATCCCTATTAAAATACCAACAGTATATTTCACAGATCTAGAACAAACACTTCAAAAATTTATATGGAACCAAAAAAGACCTCAAATAGCCACGGAAATACTGAGAAAGAAGAACAAAATTGGAGGGATCACAATACCATATATCAAGTTATACTACAAAGCCACTGTAATCAAAACAGCCTGGTACTGGCACAAGAACAGACATATAGACCAGTGGAACAGAACAGAGAACCCAGAAATTAACCCAAGCCATTAAACTCAATTAATATTTGAAACAAGAGGCAAGAACATACAACGGAGTAAAGACAGTCCCTTCAATATATGGTGTTGGGAAAATTGGACAGGTACATGCAAAAAAAAAAAAAAAAAATGAAACTAGAGCACCAACTTGCACTATACACAAAAATACACTCAAAATGGATAAAAGACTTAAATGTAAGATGTGAAACCATAACAATCTTAGAAGAAACCATAGACAGAAAAATCTCAGACATCTCTTGTAGCAATATTTTTGCCAATACATCTCCTAGGGGAAGAGAAACAAAGGAGAAAATAAACAAATGGGACTACATCAAAATAAAGAGCTTCTGGCCCAGCCGGGCATGGCTCAGCGGTTGAGCATCCACCTAGGATCCAGGAGATCACTGTTGGACTCCTGGTCGGGGCACATGCTCAGGTTGTGGGCTCCATCCCCAGTCAGGGGCCTGCAGGAGGCAGCCGATCAATGACTCTCTCATCATTGATGTTTCTATCTCCCTCTCCCTCTCCCTTCCTCTCTCTCTGAAATAAATTTTTTAAAAATTTAAAAAAATTTAAAAAAATAAAAGCTTCTGCACAGCAAAAGAAACCATCAACAAAACGAAAAGGAAGCCCACTGTATGGGAAAACATATTTCCCAATGACACATCGGATAAAGGGTTAATATCCAAAATATATAAGGCACTCATACAATTTAACAAAAGGAAGACAAACAATCCAATTAAAAAACAGGCAAAGTACCTAAATAAGCACTTCTCCAAAGAGGACATACAGATGGCCAAAGCACACATAAAAAATGATCGAAGTCACTAATCATCAGAGATGCAAATTAAAATGACAATGAAGTATCACCTCACATCTGTCAGGATGATTACCTTCAATAAATCAACAAATGACATGCACTGGCGAGCATGTGGAGAAAAGGGAACCTAGTACACTGCTGGTGGGAATGCAGACTGGTGCAGTCACTATGGAAAACAGTATGGAATTTCCTCAAAAAATTAAAAATGGAACTGCCATTTGACCCAGTGATCCTACTTCTAGGAATATATCCTAAGAAACCTGAAACACCAATCAGAAAGAACTTATGCACCCCTATGGTTATAGCAGCACAATTTACAATAGCTAACATCTGGAAACAGCCCAAGTGCCTATCAGTAGATGAGCGGATAAAAAAGCTGTGGGTCATGGAATACTATGCAGCTGTAAAAAAGGATCACTTACCCTTTGAGACAGCATGGATGGACTTGAAGAGTATCATCCTAAATGAAATAAACCAGTCAGAGGAAGACAAGTGCCACCTGATCTCACTTATATGTGGAATATAATGAAGAAAATAAACTGATGAACAAAACAGATCCAGAGACATAGAAGCATGGAACAGACTGAGGGATCGCAGAGGAAGGCAGGGTTGGGGAGTGGGTGGGGAGAGATTAATCAAAGAACTTATATGTGTGTATGCATAACCCAGGGACACAGACAATACTATGAGAGTGGGGCAGATGGGGACAGGAGAGAATCAATGGGGAGGAAAATAATGGAGACATCTATAATACTTTCAACAATAAAGATAAATTTTAAAAAAAAAAGACAAGGGATGAACAGACAGAATATATAAGTAACTCTTACAAATCAGTAAAGAGTGAGTGAAAAAGAAGAATGAGCCGGGGCTGGGTGGCTCCGTTGGTTGGAATGTCATCCTGTACATCAGATATTTGACTGTTCGATCCCCAGTTGGTGAGCCTACGGGAGGTAACCCCATCGATGTTTCTCTCTCACATTGATGTTTCCCTTCTCTCTCCCCCTTCCTTTCTCTCTAAAATCAATAAAACATATCCTCAGGTAAGGATTTTTTTTAAAAAAGAAGAAAAGTGGGCAGTGGGCAAAGAATATGAGAAGAATGTGAGGAAAGCACATATATGACAAGCAATTGAATGAAAAGATCCTCAATTTCTATAGCAATTAAGGAAATGCAAACTAAATGGGAATGAAATGTTATTTCCAGTTTCCGGAACAAGGCGCAGCCGCGAGGTGAGTGGGCTTCCGTGGCCCGGTGCCTGCCGAGGGTCGGGTGTGAGCGAGTCGCTGCGCCCTGGAGCGCGAGTGTTCCCGCGGCGCCGGAGGGGCGCGACCCAGCGCTGACCCCGCCCTGCGGCCGGGCCAGCGCGGGGCCCGGTGCCCGCGCTGCGGGAGCGGAGGGGAGTCGGGAGAGGCGGCCTCGGAGATGAGAACTTGGGGCTCCGCTTAGTGACTGTGGGGCCTCCGCGGGGTGGTTCCATTCGTGCGGTAGTAAGATGCGCACGTGAGGGCCACTGGCTCCACCACGTGCAGCTGCAGCTCGGGGCGTTCGGCACGTTCCCGCGGTGCGGCCGTCACCGCCTCCATCCCAGCTCACCTCCCCCGGCCCCCACCGCCCCCGGTAAGCTCTCCCCATTTCCCGGCCCCCGCCGTCCCCGGTAAGCTCTCCCCATTTCCCTGCCCCCGCCGTCCCCCGTAAGCTCTCCCCATCCCCCCCCCGGCCCCCGCCAAGCTCTCCCCATCCTCCCCCCCGGCCCCCGCCAAGCTCTCCCCATCCCCCCCCCGGCCCCCGCCAAGCTCTCCCCATCCCCCCCCGGCCCCCGCCAAGCTCTCCCCATCCCCCCCCGGCCCCCGCCAAGCTCTCCCCATCCCCCCCCCCCCCCCCCGGCCCCACTCCCACCATCTACTCTGTGCCTATGCGCTGGGCTCCAGGGACCGAGTACTAGTGGGGCCGCGTACTGTTCGTTCTTCGGGACCAGCTTATTTCACTCCGTACAGTGTCCTCGAGGTTCATCCGTGTTGCAGCAGGAGTCGGAGTTCTTTGTTAAGAGCGAGTAAGATTCCACTGTGTGGAGAGCCCACGTCTTGTGTATCTTTCCATCCGTCCATGGACACGGGCTTCCACCTCTCGGCTGCTGTGACTAATGCTGCTGTGGACGTGGGTGTGCAAATCTCTCTTGAGTTGCCTGTACTGAGGGAAGCCAAAAGCAAGCTCACTTAGTCCAGTGAGTCTAGGAAGGTCTGGGCAGGAACAGGCATCAGCCCCACCTCTGAGGAAGGATGGTGGGTGGGCTGAACAGGAGGGTTGCCCTCTACATCCCTTCCACCACCTGTACATGCAGGTGAGTACTTCACCTCCATCATGGCAGAAGACTAGAGAGATTTCATTCCAGAGGATTCGAACCAGAAGGACTGGATTCGAGACACCAGACAGCTGAGCCTGGGATGCAGTAATAACAGTGAGGTTATGTGAAGGTCACATACTAATACTAGGATCTGTAACCCCTTTCCTCCAGTTAGCCACAAGAATGTTGGCCACTAGGCTTATACCCTGCTCCACTACAAACGCCATCCTTCCCCCAGGTGAGAAATAAAAGGATTCCTCTCTGAGGAATCTGACCAGCAAAAAAAAAAAAAAAAGAAATGTTATTTCCAAACATCAGTTTTGCAAAAAATTGAAGAAACTGATAGAAGCAAGTGTTGAGAAAGTGGGGAAATGGCATTGTCCTGCACTATGGGTTGTTCAGCTCTTTCGGAGAGCAACATGGCAGTACAAGTTTAAAAACCAAATACACATACCTGATATTCCAAAACTGCATTTTTAGTTATCTAAGATAAATACTCTCCCATAGGCTCAAAGAGAAAAATTGTAAACCAACTTAAATGTGCATTAAAATGGTTAAATAAGTGGTATACTTTCATGCTATCAATTACTGTAGCAATTTTTAAAAAGGTAGATCAATATATACCAGCATTAAAATATTTCTGACGTATACAGGCTGGGGCAAAAGTAGGTTTACAATTGTGAGCATGTGAAGCACATAGTTTATTCTTATATTATTATTTACTAATTATTGTATTATTTTCCATACAAGCAACTGTACACCTTTTGCCCCACCCTGTATTATCAGATGCAAAAAGCATACTGTTGAAAATATATATAATGCTATGTAATATATGTAAAATAGAAAAAACAGTTTGTGTGGACAAACTGTTTGTGTCTATTTTTATCTAAGTAGGAATGTATAAAGATACACTCCAAATTAATAAGCAGATATTATCTCTATTATCTCTAGGGAGGTGAATGAGATTGGAAAGTGGTCATCAAAGAGACTCTTGCTTTGTTTTTAATTTAAATTTTTTTTTAATTTTAGTTGTAGTAAAAAAATTAACATAAAATTTACCATCTTAACCATTTTGAAGTGTATAGTTTAGTAGCGTTAAGTATGTTCACATCCTTGTGCAACAACAGATCTCCAGAACTTTTTCATCTTGCAAAACTGAAACACTCTGACCATAAAACAACTCCCCGTTTCCCTCCCTCCCCTCAGCCTGTGACAACAACCATTCTATTTTCTGTCTCATTGAATCTGATACTTTAGATATTTATACAAGAGGAATCATACAGTATTTGTCTTTTCATGACTGACTTTTTCCCCTTAGCATAATGTCTTCAACATTCATCTGTGCGATAGCATGTGTCAGAATTTCCTTCCTTTTTAAGGCTGAATAATATTTCATTGTAATGTAAATACCAGATTCTATTTATTCATTTTTCTGCAGGTGGACACTGTGTTGTTCCTACTTTTGCCTTTCGTGAATAGTGCTGTTATGAAGATGGGTGTGAAAATATCTTTTCCAGACCCGGCTTTCCTTTCTCTTGGAGATATGCCCAGAAGTAGGATGTCTGGGTCATATGGTAGTTCAATTTTTAATTGTTTTAGAAACTATCAGATTGTTCTCGTTCTATTTTTATTATCTGCATATTTCACAAGAAGAGTATATTTATGTATTATTTATGTATGTAATTAAGGGTAAAGGAAAAAATTAGTTGAGATAGATGTAGTTCAAAGGACACCCAGCCCCAAGTAAATAGTGGTTTTGGTGACAGCTGAAAGTGGGCAGGCTGGGTGGACTCTGTCCTGCCAAAACGTTTGTGAGCTGAAAGTGTTGGAAATTATGGGTCTAACATTTAATTGGCATCACTGATTGTTTTATTGTTCACAAATATGCACTAGCTTTGCCTGGGGGAGGCTTATACTTCTCAACCGAACAGATAATCAGCGTAGCCACCTGACTTGCTTTAGCCAATGAAATGTGAGCGAAGTTTGGAGAGCTGATTCCAGTTTTAAGGTTAATGGTTTTCTAAGTCTTCTCTCCTTTCAGGTGTGATAGCCTGCAGTGTCCTGAGCAGAGGATGCAGTGGCAGTTGTCCCAAAGGGGGGACGCGAACGGCAGAGCTGCAATCAAACATTAATTCATATAAAACATGAGTGAGAAGTAGATCTCGAGGGCTGAAAATGCCTGGATTTATTTTGATGCCACGGACAATGTGATCTGTCTGTCTCATGCCAGATGTTTATTTAAACTTCCTCATCAACGTGAGGACTGTGGACTCCAAGTGGGAACAGGAATCTGTAAACTCGAGGCCTCTTTTCCTCCAGCAGCCTTCAGTCCCCTTCTGAATGTATATATATGCATGGCTTCCTCGCCAGGGAAAATACCAACACCATACACCATAATGCATGTCAGGAAGGAGACCATGCAGCCCAGGGTGTGGCAGCTCAGGAATCATCCAGAGCCCTGGGAGCCTGCAGGAGGCAGCAGGCTCAGTCTTGACCCTTCCCTGGAGTCTAGATACAATTTAGACTAGCATTAGATGCAGGGGGAACAAATCACAGAGGGTATACCCACTCTCTCCCACCAAAAGCCTTTCTGTGTTCAAGCAGAGAAGTAATGTCTCCATCTCAGGCCCTACCTTTCAAAGTGCAGCTTTAAGGGAATTTAGCAGAGTGTGAGCTGTGAATCTACTGGTTATGGGGACCCATCAACCCATTACCTTCGGAGCAACGCAAACATAGCATATCACAGCTGCCTTCACAGTGCCCTTTCTCAATTGGGAAAGGACAATCGGCTTCATTCTGATAGAATAATATTTCTCTGTTTTGCTCTTAGAGTTGTGCCTCATTGGCACTAGTCCAGTTCAAAGTGAAGGTGAAGCCAGGCCCTGAGTTTAATTTCATTCCTCAGAAATAGCTAAAAATTTTCCTTTATATTTATTAGTTGTCTTAGTTTTTTGGGGTTTTTTTGGTTTTTTGCTTTTTTTTGTTTTGTTTTGACCAGAAAAGTTTTGGCAAAAGATTATGTAAGAAAACTGTATTCGACAAGCTGTGGCAAAAGAAAACTGAATCATTACAAGAATTAGTCATTGCTGGCCAAAAAGAAACCTGATGTTAACTTCATGAAAGCAGCTATTAAATCAAGGGCATTGGATTCTTCTAGCTAATTTTCTCATTTTCTGGCTTTTCTCCCGCCGGCTTGAAATGCTAACACATTCGCTAAGAAACGAATGGCAAATCCAAACACAGCACAATCCGTGGGATTTCAGGGTTCCTGGGGATCCCTTGAAACAGTCATCTTAAGCAAGTGTTATTCCTCAAATCTCAATAAAAACATCCTGAGAATATTGTTTTACTATCTCTAAGAATATACATCATGTCTGTGCAAATGTACGTTTTCTCTTGACGTTCCTGTATGTGATGTTGGTTTCCCAATGTGCCCTGGTTAATTAGCATTGTTAATTAGCATCTTTCAGTCATTCTTATAAGAGCATCTAGGGTGAAGAAAGTTACTGGGGGCTAGAAAATTTGGAATCTTAGCTCCGACTTCAACACTGACTAACAGGATCTTGGGCAAGTTGGAGCATCTCTGCCCTCATTTTTTCTGTCTATAAAACGAGGATAAATAATTATGGCTCAAGTCTGTTATCTGATTTGTTAGGACAAATGTCATGACCACATCGGCATGAAATTTGGATGAGATGGAGACTGAGAGGTACATCAGATACACTTAATCAGGATGGTGAAAAGAGAGTGACAAGACCAGGACAGCAGTGCCATCCCCACACCTGGCTGAAGGCCGCCAAGGTGTGGATCAGGGAGGAGAGGCTGGCTGCAGAGCAATTTTGAAAATGTAGCTGTTATTTACAATCATGGTATATTTGGTTATATTTTAGTTCATTTCAGTAAATTTAATTAGATATTATGATATATATCATGTATTATGATTTTAGATAAATGATAGGTAGATAACATTTTAGTTCCCATTTGGTTTTCTTTTGTCTTTTTAATTTTTCCAGTTAGAAGAACTCTCTAGATGGTGTTAAGGTGAGGGGTCTGAAACAGATGGATCTAATTCTGCTGTTTTGATCAATGAGACATTTCCACTCCCATCCTGGCTCCTGGATGGATGGATGAGGCAGACCCAGTGAGTGCCTCTCTCTAATTATAGGGACAGGAGAGGGAGCATTCTGGTGTGGGTTTGCCATCCCTTCACATCTACTTGGATTGACATACATGTAAAACTGATGCTGCCCATTGACAGAGCACTGTCTACTTCCTTAGACAAAGTACAAACTGTCATACCCTATGTACAAGTATAAAATTGAGGGGTATTGCAAGCCTTATCACTTGGCACTACCATACGGGTAAGTTAATATACTCAGCACTATTTAAATGTCATTTCTTTCAGGAAAACAAACAACAACAAAAACGTGAAACATAATTGCTCCCCCATCCAAAAAAAAAGAAAAAAAGGCAAGGGGCTAGAATAATGGAAAACAGAGTCTTAGCCATTGGGAAAAAGTTTAGTTTGTGGTTCTCATTTATAACTTATCTTGTGAGCGTTCCTTAGTTTATTTACATAAAATCAAGTTGGGCTTCAACTCTGCTGAGAAAAAGGAGTGAAGAGCATCTGTAACCACCCGCAAGTGATCAAGGGGGATCGGAGTCTTTAATGACCTCACTAATGTCCACAGACACCCATTGCACTTGAGCTCACAGGATGTAAAAACGTATCAGAAAAAACTCAACTTCAAGTGCTAATAAAAAGAACACAAAAGATTTTATTCACCAGCACTCTCTACCCCTTTGATTACAGTTTGCAGAAAGCAAGTGTCACAAAGCCGATACTGGTTAGATAGCCTGCCCTGATGCACGCATAGCGAATGAATGACAGCCAGCTGCTCATTGCCACAGGCACGGCAGACACAGTAGTCACAGGGAACATGCTCCCAGGAAGTGGAGCCAGTCGTAGCACAGCTCGGAGGGGCTGCTGCCCACAGAACACTGCAGCTTTTGTCTCGGACATCCTCTGACCAAGGGAAGAAAGCAGTATCTCAGGCGACACAATACGGTAAAAAATCAGCCTAAGACTTTCCTCAAACCTCTTCTCTGTGCTTCTTCAGAGGCATTTTCTGGAATTCCCATCTGGAAAACATAGGACAACTCTTACATCAGTTCTTACTTCTCATGGAATCGTCACATGCAAGTGACAAAGGGGTGTGCGGGGCACCTTCTCTGTAGTGGCAGTGTTTGATTTCCTAAGCTAGGTGACAAAGACGGGTGCCATTGTATTATTCTCTTTTTTTCTTTTACTAGTCACCTGAGGATATGTTCTTATTGATTATTTTTTAGAGAGAGAGGAAGGAAGAGAGAAATATCGATGTAAGAGAGAAACATCAACCGGTTGCCTCCCATACACACCCCGACCTGGGGTCCAACCCACAACCTAGGTATGCGCCCTGAACTCACGACCATTTGGGGGGTACAGGACAGCGCCTCTACCAACTGAACCACCAGGCAAGGGCCATTGTGTTATTTTTTATTCTCTTTTTTGGCATCTTAACTATGGCATAGTATATTATTTTTAAGAAAAGTAGAATCAAATATGAGGGTGTTGGGAATGAATTCAAACCGCTTGAGCTATTGTCTGTGTACCCTTTTTTTCTCGGGCAAGAATTATTTCATTCAATTAAAATTTTTTCCACTCATTAAACATTTCTTGGTATTTTTAAAATTATAAAAATATACACAGAAACAAATAACAATGACGAAGCACCGGTCTCTCTGGGGCCCCTGCTCTAGCTTCACTCCCCTCCCCAAAAGCACCCACTCTGCCCAGTTCAGTGCATATCCTTCCAGACCATTTCTACATTGATAAGTACATATTTTTACACATTGTGTTTCTAAATGTAGGGTCAGTTTTGATCTGTGCATCTTTTCTGAACATTGATTGCTTAAGGTCAACAAGAGGAAAGAATGGAAGTCCTGGGTTAGATGGGATAGGAGTGTTGGAAAGGAAAACTTGAATGGTTAGAGGGATAGCTATGCTCTGAGTGGGAAATTTTTGAAGAGAACCATGGCTTGTTAGACTTGCCCTGTGGTCCACCCTAAAGAGGGGTCCCTTATTTCCATGGTAGTAGTGGAGATTTAAGTGTCAAATCTGGGGCCCTGCCATCTTGTGGCTGCTTTTGGGACAAAAGCTCTTCTTCCTTCTGCTCCGTATGTTAGGAAGCTCCTAACATAAGGTGGATCCGTGGTCACAAACTACACAAACTGAACTTGGGGCCAAGGGCCCTGTGTTCAGACCCCGGCCATCTTCTACCTCTTCTTCTTTCCAGGTCCTTCCTTGAGCATGTGTGTTTCCTCACCTTTCTCCCCCCTTTTTGTATCTGAGAGGAACGTGCACACTCCTTCAGCAGAGCCAGTGCTACAGGCTCTTCTTGGCAGAGGCTTTTTTGGAGGGATGTGTTCCTCCTCTCTGTTTCCGTCTGAGCTGCAAGGAACCGGTCTGCCGGGTCTGCCCTGCCCTGCGGCTGCCTCCAGCCTCCATCCGAGCTGGTGGCAGTGCCCCGCAGGGCCGGCAGGCTCCCACCTGCAGAGAGGTCCTTGGCTCAGGCTCATACCTGATGGAGAGACAGAGCCCATTCCTGCAGACACCACTGATTTGTGTCTTCCCTCTTCCTCTATTCCCACTTGTTCCCTAGAGAAACAGGGACTAAGTGCCAATCTTTGAAGCCAAACCGACTTTCTGCATTTACTGCTTTCTTCAAAGAGTGAAGAAATCAACAATCGGGCATCATAAATAGCATGTAGAAGCAAATTATGATCCCGTCTGGTTGCAAAGCAGCCCAGCTAATCCCACCTTTGGGATATGCATCCTGAGAAAGGATATTCTCTGACGTTAAGAAAATACAAGCATCTTTCTCCTTAAGGTTAATTAGACAGCTCAGGAAACTAGTCAGGGAAGGAATATCTAGAATTTGTCTGGGTTCCTGCACAAAATGATAATCTAGTGGCCAGAAATAACTCCGGGTGCACATAATTTTAGGAGAATACAATACACAGAATCCCAGATTCATAAAGCATTAAGAATTAAGGAGTAGTTGTTAGCTTTTCAAAACAATTTGGCACTTCATTCTGCTGAGATTTGTTGTACTGGATGTGGTTGACAAGAAATGGCTGGCAGACTATAGAGATTTCCCTGGTAAAAATTCTGAGACTCATATACAAATACATCAGACTGTAGAGCAAGGTGGACCCCGGAAACTGAGGGCTATCAGGGTTCTGTGATCGCCAAATATCGTGCAAAATCAGAGTTGTTTTGGAAACTTCCCCCATAACAAGCTAATGAAAATTGTAGCTCCTGAGTTCCAGTGAAGGTGAGAGGTTAAGAAATGTGCTATATTATCTTTACTAGTCTTAGCTGCTTGTCTGCCGTGCAATGTTGAAAAACCACCAGGCAGGAAAACTTTCCTCAAACCTCAGGAGCTGGGGCAGTGGGGGTGTCAGCACCCCCCAGGGGCTTATGAAAAACACAAAGGCCAGGGTCCCATGCCTCGTGCTCATTCAGTAGATCTGGGGTGGGATACAGACCTCAAAAATTTTAGCAAACTCTGTAGGTAACTGTGAAGCACACCAATACTTCAGAACCTCTAATACAGTGAAAACAGTTTGAGTTTTGAAATTAAATAAACATGAGTTCAGGTTTAGAGCACACCATTCTGTAAGCTGCTGCTCTCTGAACCTTGGTTCTCTCTACTTTTCCCTACATTCCAGAGCTGTCGTGCGGATTAACTTAACGGCATGTGTTAAGTGTTTGCTGCTTAGTGGATGACTAATAAATGTTACTTCCCGTATTAGTCTGCTGGAGCTGGCAAAGCAAAATATACCACAGCCTGGAGGACTTCAACAGCAGATATTAATTTTCTCACAGTTCTGGAGGCTGGAAGTCTAAGATCAAGGTGCTGACAGGTTGGTTTCTCCTGAGAGCTCTCTTCTTGGCTTGCATGTGTTTGATCCCTTGCTGTGATTTCACACTTCCTCTTTGAGTGTCCTAGTCTCCTTTCTTCTTCTTATAAGGACATCAGCCCTATCAAATTAGGACCCCACCATTATGCCCTCACTTACCCTTAATTAGTTCTTTAAAGTCCCTATCTCCAAATACAGTCACATTGTGGGGTTAGAGCTGCAACATGGGAATTTGAGGGGACACAGTTCAGTCCTAACACTTCCCCTCACCCTATCCTTTCACTTATGCTCCTTCCCTCCAGCACCATCAACAGTAGTTATGTTTGAACCATCTTTAACTCCAAAGAATAATTTTATAGCACTTCTTTGATGAAAGCACTGTTGAAGGTGGGGGTGAGGATGGGGAGTGGGTATTTTGTTGAAGGTACTGGCTTTCTGGGAACGCAGTCCCCAGAACCCTGGCCCAAGAATATGACATAGACTCTTCATTGAATAAAAGGATCTCATTGCTCTCACTACTTCAATGTCATTAGGAAGAAAGAAAAAGAAAGAAAGAAAGAAAGAAAGAAAGAAAGAAAGAAAGAAAGAAAGAAAGAAAGAAAGAAAGAAAGAAAGAAAGAAAGAAAGAAAGAGAGAGGAGGGAGGGAGGGAGGGAGGGAGGGAGGGAGGAAGGAAGGAAGGAAGGAAGGAAGGAAGGAAGGAAGGAAGGAAGGAAGGAAGGAAGGAAGGAAGGAAGGAAGAGGAAAGAAAGAAAATGACCTAGATGAAGAAGGCACAGAATCCCTGAGTCTGAATTCTGAGTTCTCACATTTCCACATTCTGAAGGGCTTTTTCCCCCCTTAAGACAGATCACAGAAAAGAAAAAGAAAAGTCTTTTCAAATTTCATAAATGGAAAGCTTAACTTTGTGATACATGATTTCCTAACAGAATAGTTTCTTAGCACTTATTTTTAGAGTCCATAATATTCCATTTCAGACATGTGAGGCTTTCATTCTAAGCAAGCTTCTGCTCCTTCCCCGTTGCCCAAGCATCTCCTTCATGGTTGCACACAAAGCTCCACAGAAGCCAGAAGCCTCGTAATAGAATCTGAGATGTGAACTTTATTCATTCTGACTGTACACAGCAGCACCTTGCTCCTCAGAACCCGTCCCTGATGTAACCAGCAGCGCACTGAAATGAGTCAGTGTACACATCACTCAAGATGAAGCTGGAAATCTTCAGCCTTGGCATTGTTCTCTTATTTGTATCAGAATGAATTTAATTTTCTGGCCTACACCATGAATTTTACCTATTTTCTAATTATGTTTTTCGGTTGTTTTTTCCCCATGGAACAGAAGAAGACTTCTAAAAATATATGCACTTATTATATGTCTTCCTCTGCTTAATTTAAAATGTGCCACTATGATTACTCTGAATTGTAAATTAAAAACTGATTAGAGAGGCTGGTTAAAGTTGTGCATCTATAATAATGTAATGAATATTTTTCTTTGGTAACTTAGGTGGAGATTAGGGCTCTAGTTAGGGGCACTTCTGATATGTTATGGGCAGGACCATTCTGACCACACCAGTGACCTCAAGCAGTCAAAAGACCCGTATTCTTGGTCCCTCTCACTCTTTTGCCCTGCACTTGGGAAAAGAGGTGTTTATTTAGTGAATAATGATGAGCATAGCATTAGTTAGGATCAAGTTCATTAGAAAGAAATAGAAAACCCAAATATCAGTGTTGTAAAAAGAGTTTATTTCTCCCTATGTCAAAGTCCTTATTTCCTTAGGCATTTAGTCCAGAGCTGGTAAGAAGGCTGTGTTCTGTAAAATCTTCAAGGACACAGATTCCTGCCACATCATATGTTACCATCCCTGAGCAAGGTTCCTCGTCCTCATAGTCCAAGAAGGCTGACATTTCAAGCCACAAGATAGTAAAAGGGACAGAGAAGAACCAACAGAAGTAATGGTCCAGGAGTTGTTAGGGAAGATTCCTGGGATCTGCCCCCCAGACGAACACTTCTACCTATATAACATTAGCCTGAATTTAGTCACATGGCCACACTTTCTACAAGGGAAATTGGAACATGTTGTCTTAATGTGGGTAGCAATGCACTCAGCTAAAATTTTATTATTATAGGGAAACTTTAGCAATTGTAGCACAGACCTGAAAAGGAAGAGCCTATTTGTGGAGACAACAAGAAGACTGATGGAGCTGGATCCTAGCAGAAGGAGGGAGCATGCTAGGCCAGCTACAAAGATGAGAGGACTAAATTGTGAATAGTCTTAGTAATGCCAATACTTTGTACATTGTCCAGTAGACTATTTTATCGGTCAGGGTTCTGAGAGGAAACAGATGTAACTTTGGGAAGAGGTGAAGAGAGATTAATGAAGGAACTATTTAAAAGGTGGGTAGGGCTCTAGCTGGTTTGGCTCAGGGGTTAGAGCATTGGCCTGAAGACTGAAGGGTCCCAGGTTCCATCTGGCCAAGGGCACGTACCTTGATTTCAGGCTTGATCTCCAGCCCTGGTCGGGGCCCTTGTGGGAGGCAGCCAACCAATGTATCTCTCTCCCATAGATGTTTCTCTCTCTCTCTCTCTCTCTCTCTCTCTCTCTCTCTCTCTGAAAAGTAATGGAAAAAATATCTTCAGATGAGGCTTAAAAAAAAAAGAACATTAAAACTGGAGCTACCTTTTGCCCCAGTGATCCCACTTCTAGGAATATATCCTAAGAATCCTGAAACACTAATCAGAAAGAATATATGCACCCCTCTGTTCATAGCACAATTTACAATAGCTAAGATCTGGAAACAGCTCAAGTGCCCATCAGTAGATGAGTGGATAAAAAAAGCTATGGGACATATACACCATGGAATACTACGCAGCTGTAAAAAAGAAGGTTCTTGTACTCTTTGGGACAGCATGAATGGACCTGGAGAAAATTATGCTAAATGAAATAAACCAGGCAGAGAAAGACAAACATCACATGATCTCCCTTATATGTGGAATCTAAAGAACCTAATAAACTGATGAACAGAATAGATTCAATGACATGGAAGCCTAGATCAGACTGACGAATGTCAGAGGGATGGAGGAGGGCGGGTGGGTGGAAGGGGAGAGAGTAACCAAAGAATTTATATGCATATATGCACAACCCAAGGACATGGACAATAGTGGGGAGAGGGACTGGGGAGGGGGAAGGAACGGGGTGGAATGGGTCATTGGGGAGATAAAGGGACATTTGCAATATTTTAAACAAAAAAAAAATTAAATTTTAAGAAAGAAAGAAAGAAAGAAAGAAAGAAAGAAAGGAAGGAAGGAAGGAAGGAAGGAAGGAAGGAAGGAAGGAAGGAAGAAAGAAAGAAAGAAAGAAAGAAAGAAAGAAAGAAAGAAAGAAAGAAAGAAAGAAAGAAAGAAAGAAAGAAAGAAAGTGGATAGAGTTAAAGAAAACTAACAATGGTGGTTAAGTGCCCCAGGGCCAGCAACAGCAGGAAGCAACAGTCATGGGTAGAACTGTTGAGGCCAGTGGGTAAGTTGCAGTTGTAGGAAGTGGGTCTCAGACAAGAGCTGTGCCTTTGGTAGAAGAACACTGTCACTGCTACATGTGGCCTGAAACAGAACTAGTGACATTATTTGCAGGGCCCAGTGCAAAATGACAATGAAAGCCCTTGTTCAAAAATTAGTAAGAATCCCAAGATGGTGACAGCAGAGCACTAAACCAAGCCCAGAGCCTTTCTGAACACCAGGGGCCCTGTGGGCTATACAGGTCTCAGGCCTTGCCTGGCAAAGAAACTGAGGAAAAGTGCCCTAAATTTCTCTCTCTTCCAGTCCTCTGACCTTTGTCAATACCTCCCAATGTCCACAGCCATGTGGAAATCAATGTCAAGGAGCCTGGTCAGCAGCCCATGATGGAAAGTGCACGGCGGGTCTGGAGGAGCAAACATAGAATGTCTAGCTCAGCTATGGAGAGCCATTAGAGAATTTTAAGCAAAGTGACATGTCCAATGTATTTTTAGGAGGAACTTTCTGGCAGTAGTGTGGAGGGTGGATTGGAGATCCCAGAAGCAGAAAGAGCAATTAGGAGGCTATGATGATAGTTCCACAGTTGCTTTCCTTTTTAAAAATATCAAAGCTCACAGTAAGAAACATATTTCCTATTTATATTGCTAACCAGTGACACACACACAAAACCCGAAGTCCATGAAATAATATGAAACCTTACTCAATGAAACAATACTTAACCTTACTAGAAGCAAACTGCTCTGATTTTATTTTAAAATGTTGATTTCAACCTACTTAGTGGATTCTGAGTCACTAATGAGTCCAACTTTAGTTTAAAATAAACATTGGTCTAAGAGTGTGGTAGGCAGATTAATGCCCCCTAAAGATGCCAATGGCCTAATCCCTGGAACCTGGGAATATGTGACCTCACATGGCAAAAGACATTTAGCAGATTTGCTTATGTTAAGGATCTTGAGATGGGAGGTTATCCTGGATTATCCAAGTGGGCCCAAGGTAAATACAGGGCCCTTGTGAGGGAAAGACGGAGGAGAAAGATGTGATAAGGGAGGCAGAGTCAGAGCAGTGCAGCAGGTCATCGCTGGCTTTGGAGATGGAAGAAGGATCCATGAGCCAAGGAATGCATTCCCCTAAAAGGTGGAAAAAGTAAAGAAACAGATTCTCCCATGGAGGCTCCAAAAGAATGCAGTCCTGTTGACACCTTGACTTTACCCAGTGGGATCCATAGGGCTTCTGACTTCCAGAACTGTCAGATAATAAATGTGTGTTAAGTTGTAGAATTTGTGGAGACTCTTTACAGCAGCAGTAAGAAACTAATACAGGAGGGAAATGAAGAGAGTCAGAATGAAGGCAGTATCAATGTGGGGAAGGAAGGATAAGAAGGGACTTGATATTCTCATTGGACCTTTCCTTTTGAGAGATGTAGAGTCCAAGTTGCCTCCTAAGATAGGGTCACATCCCCAATTCAAATGCCACTTTTCCTCCCTCTAGTGTTTTCTATTCTCAGGAAAGTTAAAGTGAATATCAAAGACTCACAGGAAGATAAAGTTCTGTTTAAAACTCTCAATATTTGTTTTAGTGACGTGACTATATGGATTCGGGGCAGTTAACTAGAATGTGCTGTAAGCCTGTGAGCTGATCTGGGAGATGGAAGGAGCCACCTAGATGTTTTCTTTACTTAGTCCTTGCTGTTTGAGCAGGTTCACTGAACCAGCATAGCTCTCTCAGATGACTCTTGGGTGTATCTAGAACTCACAAAGCAGAGCAAACAATATTGATTTTTCTAAGATGAAAGAAGAAACTGCTACAGGTTAGAAGGGGTCATCAGCCACTCAGCAGAACCAGGAGATAGTTAATTGTAAAATGAGCAGGAGTAAATGAATTAGTACAAGGTTGTTGCATTCGTTGAGCACTGGAGAGGAAAACCAGCAAGACCTGGTGATGGTCAACTCATATTTATAAAATAATGGTCAACTCATAAGTTACTTGTTCTGGAAGCACAAACCATCTGCAAAACAACTCCAACAAAAACTAGAGCATAATTTAAAATCAATCATTTATAATAGCAGTAGAAAATATAAGGTAAGGTATCTAAGAAAGAAATCTAAAAATTCACATGACCTTTACATAGAAAATTATAAAATTTCATAGAAAAACATAAGACCTAATAAATGAAAAGCTATTCCATGTTTGTGGATGGGATGACCATCTTAAAGATGTCAAATCTCTCTCAAATTATTCTGTAAGTTCAGTACAATGAAAATCATTACTTCGATGACTGCTGTGTGTAACTTGCCAGAATAACTCTAAAATACATGTGCAAGAACACAAGGTCAAAATCACCAGGATTGTTGAAAATGTCACCCTCCCAGATGTCATCCCTTATCATTAAGTTCTGTCAATAGGACTATCTGGCATAGAACCAGGAAAAGACACATAGGCTGGTGGAACAGGACAAAAATGGAACATGCACCCAGGTAGCGTTGATCTATGAGAACAGTGACACTACAACTCAGAGGGCAAGGATGGACTAGTCAATAAATGACCATGGGACAACTGATTGTCAATATGAGAAAATAAAATTAGACTCAAATGTGGAAAACAAAACTTTAAAACTCTTAGAAGAAAAAAATACAGGACATCTTTATAACATCAAGGAAGGAAATAAAGTCCAAGATATATACACAAAACAAAAAGGAAAACATAAGTTCATTCAATTACTCTGAAATTTGAAAAATTGCATGCAAGAAAAGATACCATGCATGCATGAAAAAGCCAAACAAAGCCTGGGAGAAAAATTGTAAATACAAAAAAACTAATAAAGGAGTTGTGCCTAGAATATATTAATAACTCTACATATCAATATGAGTCAACCAACCCAGTAGGTTAGCAGGCAATGGGTATTAACTGGAAATTCACAAAAGAGAAACCTGAGTATCCAATAAATATACAATAACATGTCCTACTTAGTAACTGAGGAAATGAAAATGAGATACCATTCCACTCTCATCAAATTGGCAAGAATTTTAAAATATGACAATATCAAGTGTTAGAGAGGATGTGGAGAAACAGGAACTTTCATGCTTTCATGCTTTAAATTGGTACAAGCATTTTAGAGAACAATCTGACAGTTTCTAGTGAAGTTGTAGGAATGTACATTCTACGACCCAACAACCCCATTCTTAGAAATGTTCCCCAGAGAAATTCAAGCATGTGCACAAGGAGATCCACAACACCCTCATCTAAACATTGTTTATACCAGAAAAAAAATATCCATCATTAGGAAACTAGACAGATAAACAGTGATATATTCATCCATAGAAGCACTATATGATAATTAAAAATGAATTAACCAGAGCCTTGTGTATGACCGTAGATGGATTTCAAACAAAATGAGCCAGAAAATCAAGTTGCAGTAAAATACATGTCATTAACTAGCATGCAAAACGATATTATTTCTGTATATAAACATTGTATAAAAACTAAAAGCATGCATGAAAAGCACCAAATTCAAAATAGTTGTTAGACCCAGGAAGGAGGGAGGTGAATGGAATGGAGGTGAGTAGAAATACACAGGAGGCTGTATCTGTAATGGTTAGTTTATACTTTACATTCTTTATTTTATATTTTTAATTTATTTTTTTGTATGCTTGAAAATTTTTATTTAAAAATATCAAACCCTTTCTCATGGTAATAAAGCATAGAGAAGAAAAAAATAATATTCCTTCTACCCTTCTAAGTTCTTCTGGCTGGTCTAATAATCAAATTAATCATGAGACAGGTTAATGGGAGAAAATAACCAAATTTATTGCATATATATGTATAGCGGTTCCATAAAAAGATAGTGCCCAGAGGCCAAATGGGGTAGTTAAGGCTTATTTGTTGTCTTGAGTTAAGGAGAAAGGGATGTGGGGGGTGGCTGTGATGTGAGACTTCAAAGGGCAGGAAGGTAATTCACATGGAGATGGAAAGCAAATGTTTGCCAAACAAATGTTTCCTGAGCTTATTTTAACAGTAGGACACAGTGAGGACTTTGATCAAAGGGGCCTTGCTAGATCCCTCCCTTTTATCACACCTGGTTTATATTAAAATATAGTTATCTATGAGGATGGCTCCCTTCCTGGCACAGATCCTCTATCTAAATTCTTCTAGGTCGTTCAGGAGGTAAAAGGTTCTTCTTGATTCTTTTGTTTCTTAAAATTACCAACTTAAAACAATCAATATCCTCAAAAAGGCATATTTTGAGGTGGCAAACTCTGCTTCCCACCCTCCAACAAGTCCCCCCACAATCTTGCCCCTCTGAGGCTGTCTTTGCCGGCCTTTCCAGTCCCCCTACCCATCTTTTCCCACGTACCATTAGGCACTAGACATACCAAAGCTTTGTGTTGTTTCCTGAATACAGTAGTCCCCTCTTATTTGTGGTTTTGCTTTCTGCAGTTTCACCCTGGTCCAAAAATATTAAATGGAAAATCCCAGAAATAAACAATTCTTAAGTTTTAAATTGTGCTCTGTTCTCAATAGCCTGATGAATTCTCGTACCATTCCCTTCCATCCTGTCATGGTTTCCCGGTGCTTGTGTTCAAGGAACCTTTATTTTACTTAATAATGACTCCAAAGTACAAGAGTAGTGATGCTGGCAATTTGAATTCACCCAAGAGAAACCATAAAGTGCACCCTTTAAGTGAAAAGATGTGCATGTATAGGAAAATACAGTATATATAGGGTTTCAGGTGTCCACTGGGGTCTTGGAATATTTCCCCATGGATAAAGGGGGGGAGGGAAGGGTAATTTCTCTTCACAGATCCATGCCTTTGCTTATGCTGTACCCTCCCTTCACTGCCTTTCTTCTAGACCCCACTTGGAAAACCTGATTCATTTTACGTGTTATTTCTGGTGTTCTTTAAGGTAATGCTTCTCAGACTTTGAAGTACATAGGAGTCATTCTTAGATCTTAAAATGTAGGTTGATGCTGTAGGTCTAGGGCATGGGGCACGTTCTGCGTTTCTAACAGGCTCTCAGGTGATGCCCATAGGGCAGGTCTGAGGACCACGCTGTGAGAAGCCAGGCCCTCATAATCCCACCTTCCTCCTGGGCACATGAGCTCCCTGCTCTGGACTCCCACAGCCCCCTCCACATCCCTTTCTTACAGGAGTTTTTCACATCTGTCTTTTTCAGGAAACTCGTGAGGGTGGTAATCTCGGCCTGGACCGTATTGTACCGCCCACACCTAGGATCCATTTGCTGAAAGTCTGAAACATTCCAATGTTGAAAGGAAAATTGTCTTTCGTGCCTCAGATGAGAAACCTTATTAAATCTGTTAAATGCTTCTGTTTAATTGCGTGTTTTTTTAATCCCAGGCCAGTAGCAACAAGAAGGCAGAGCAGTGAGTGCACATTGTGAGTGAAGATCAGGTTGAGTAAGCTCCTAATTACAGCGCTCACTTGGCAGGGGAAATGGAAATCCTTACATGTGTTCAGATCCCTCCGGGCAGCGAAAGTCGAAAGTCGGGAGAGGCGGTTACTTAGTCACAGGGCATGGGTTTTGTTCTAAGCATTAAGGTTTAAGTTTTGAGACCTCTCCTAAGAAATATGCCCTGAGAGAACAGGAAGATTAAGAGGGCAAAGGAAGGGCTGCCTGGTGATTAACTCCAACTGCCTAGGCAAGCTTCTGGTGGGCGGAGATTCCGCCCTGCTTTACTCTGCAGGTGGCTTAGTGCAGGCACCTTGGAGCCCAGCTCAGCTCTTGCCAGGTTGCCCCATTCCAATCCTGGCGCTAAGACACCTTGAGCAACTCACTTCATCTTTCTGGCTCTAAGGGTGCCAGATTCCAAAAGGTATTGCATATTTATATATGCAAAGTATAAGACATATTTATACTGAAAAATAGTCCTTGTTTATCTGAAACTCAAATATAATTGGGTGTCTGGTATTTAATCTGGCAAACTTATCTGGGCCTCTCTTTATTTCTAAAATGGGGGTGATAACAGTACCAACCTCATAAGGTTATGAGGATGAAATGAGTTAATATACAGAAGGTGCTTAGCATAGAACCTGGCTCAGAGTAAGTGCTCAATAAGGTAACTTCATTACAGCTCCTTCACCAACACTATTGTCTACGTCTCTTGCCAGAGCCATTACCCTAAGTTTTAACTGGCCATTCTGATTCCAGTTCCTTCTCCCTCCCACCTTCCATCTGTGTGGCTGCCAGATATATCCCTGGAAAACAGAAATCTGATCATGTAGTTTACATCCTACTTAAAGTCTTCTAATGCAAAAACACTAATTTGAAAAGATATACACACCGTATGTTCATTGCAGCATTATCTACAATAGACAAGACGTGGAAACAACCTAGATGCCTACCAATAGAAAATTGGCTAGAGAAAGTGTGATACATATACATAATGGCATATTATACAACCATAAAAAAGAAGGAAATCCTACCATTTGCCACAACATGGATTGACCTAGAGGGCACTATGCTAAGTGAAATAAGTCAGACAGAAAGACAAATACCTTATGACTTTACTCATAAGTGGAATTAAAACACACAAAACAAATGAACAAACAAAACAAAACAGAAACAGGCCCATGGATACAGAGAACAAAATGATAGTTGCCAATGGGGAGAGGTGATGGCAATGAGAATAAAAAAAAAGAATAATAAAATCCTCTAATGTTTCCTGTTACCCATAGGATCAAATCCACACTTTTCAGTCTGGGGTGACCTTAAGACTTGCATTCCCTTACCTTTCCCATCTCCATCACTGCCACCTTCTCTGTGATCCCACACCATGCCTATTCTAAGCCTCTTCCTGCCTCTGTGCCCTTTCCTGCTTTCTCCCTCCATCCAGAATTCCTTTCTCTCCTCGCCTCCCTGATGAATATTCTGTCATTTTTTTGGAGCTGTGGTTAAGATGGCCTTCTCTGGAAGTTCCTCCAACATCCCTACTGTGAACCTCACCCTTACCCCACCCAGCTCCATATTTGGGCTCTCAGAGTGCTTCATACATACCTTTATCTGTTCCTATCACACTATATTATAATTACTTCAATTTTTGTGTTGTATTTTTTCTAGCAGTATAGTATGCATGGAAATTAATTTTAATCCACAACCTGGAGCTTTTAGTTAGTATTTGAAGTATCTTAATGAGAAACTCATATGTCAAGGGTGGTTAGCGAACATTTTTAAAACCCTAGCAAGTTTCACCAGTCTAGAGGGGGCTGCACAACTTCAAACATCCTTATTTAAATCTGTACCAGAGGACTTGTTCCTCGGTAAGGGATGTAGAAGTCATCTTCCACTTAAAGAATGGGTGGTGATCAAGCTAGATTGTAAAATGGACCAGAAAGACTTGTACAGGAGTTCTGTCTTCTCCTGGGCAGAATAAAGAGAACCCGAGGTCTAACCCCACTCATTCCTGGGTTTTCCACTTATTGGAGGCTGCTACCATTTGGTGTGATTGAGTTGATCTGTTGTGAGGGCACAGTCACATTTGCCTCTGGTGAAACTTTCATGCAAGGTGTTTGTTGTAATTACTTGCTGTAATTATCACACACCACCTGGTAGGGAGGTGGTGGGCAGGAGGCATCTGTTTTCTTCCATGCACCTCTAATTATTGGAAGCTACTGTCATCCACCAAGAAGGATATGCTGATCATGAAATCAAGTTGGTTTAGATCATTTTGTAACACCCTGTCTTTCAACTAAAGGTGATCTTGAGAGCAGGAACCTATGTTCACCATCTTTGTGACTCCAGCCCCTCCCAGGGGAGCTGGCATGAAGAGAGCCCCTTTGAAAAGCAGTTTAAACGCAGAAGCTGCCAGATGGAATTTGGAGAGGGCATCATGTCTGAGAATAGGTCACGGGAAGAACTAGGGAAAGTGGGCAGCCAGTCTAGCTTCTCAGGCAGCATGGAAATCATTAAGGTCTCCTGAGAAGAAGGACACTCGTGACTCTGTTGACAGTTTTTTTCTCATTCACACACAAAAATATTCCCTGTAAATCTGATATATATATATACACACATATATATATATACACATATATATACACATATATACACTGATATATATATATATATGTATATATATATATACACACACACATATATGTATATGTGTATATATATATATTTTTTTTTTTTTTTGGAAAATGGAGCTATGGTGTAAAAGCAAAAGATGGATCAACACAGTTGTTCTAAACATCTGCATCTGAGAGACCAGCTAATGTTTCTCTCCACAAAAGTGGAAGGGCAGATGCTAGAGTTCCCTGTAGACAGAACAGTTACACGCAGTGAATTGCACATCCTCTCGTTCTTACCTAGTCACGTTTTGGTGTTGGAGGGCAAAATCCCCTCCCGTTTTCATGTGCTACAGAGATCTCAAGTTCTAGTCTGTGTCCCGTCCTTCCGTAGTGCACCTTAGCGCTGAGACTGAGCCAGCTTGTGGGTCGGGTGGGTAGACCCTCCTAGGGACAGAACCTAATGGCAAATTCAAGAGAAATGATCACATCCAAAGCTGATTCAGATCCAAGCTCACCGCACAGCCGAGTGACTGACGCATCACTCTCCTGCTCAGACCATTAGGGGCCTTGCCAAGATCTATTTTAGAGCAAACCCAGTACCTCAGACAGAGTCGGGGCTTTCACCACTACCATGTCTGGGAGCCCATTTTCTCGGCATTGTGAATAGGTAGGTAGCTGGTCACACTCTTCAGACCAATTCAAACTGTCTATGCACAGACTTCCAGTTGGGCCTGGATGGAGGCGTTTAGTATTTTCTTTCTTTCTCAGCTTTATGAAGAGAGAGAAGGGAAGCCCTCTAGGATTCAGTGCGACAGCCAGGAATCTGGCGGCATAATGATTTAAGCTAAGTTGGGAGGCTGAACAAGTCTACCTCCCTCTTTATAAATCAAAGAGTTGTTCAAAACGGGGTTGGTAATCCTGTAAATAAAGATTAACTTGGTTTAAAGCCAGATGTGAATTTATTTGGGTTGTAGCAGAGCAGCAGCACCTTCAGATTCTCAGCTGGAGTAGATGTTTTCCACTTGTCTCATTGCACTGGTACATTTTGTGAAAGTGCAACAATAGGTAGACTTTTAAGGGAAACCATCAAGAGGGAGAAAAGCTATGATAAGATTAAAGAAGTTTGTACAGTTGCTGAGGAGAAGCAGGAAACATATTTCTCAGTGCGTTTTTTCCCCTTAGCATGTGAGGAGGGTGGTAGTATTTCTATAATTTCCTTAGACTTTCAGATTTACTAATCGGGCTGAGAGAGGCTTTAGTAAGCAAGGAATGTTCAGAATAAAACTGTAAGGAGGTGAGGAGAATGTGGTTGAATTTTGTTTCGTTGTGAGCAAAGTGGAAAGCCACAGCCAAGCTATTCTCAGAAATTATCCCCAGCATTTCTTTAGTAGACGGGACCTATCGAAATGGAGTGGGACCAAGGTGGCCTCTCAGTCCACGACCTACAATCACTATGGAATCAATCCTGGCAGCTGAAAACAGGAGGTGCTTAGGACAAGTACACACGTGATCATACATCCCTGCTTTTAAACTCCCTGGCTTGGGTTTTGTTAGCTACAGTATGGTCCTCTTTTGAAGCCTTAATTCATGTCAGCAGCTTTTTTTTTGGGGGGGGGGTATTGTTCTTTACTGTAAGTGTAGCTAGTTGCTGACTCATATCTCAGGTTTTTCTGTGTTTGAGAAATGGACAGTCTTTTGACTAGGATGTGACTTAATGTTTCCTATGGTGACTGCTAAAACCAGCATAGAATGACATGATTCAAAACTGACTTGATAGTAACAATTAACATGACTGGTTGTGCACAGATAATGTGCTATGATGTGTGTTTACGATGAAGGCAGAGAGAGTGAACTACACTGTTACCATATTGAAAAAGTTCTGTTAAATCATCTGAGTTAGTGTTTCTTATACTTTTACATTTTGGATGTAATCAGACATTCTCAAGGTTTCACACAGTAATTTTTGATATGATATGTATGCACACACAAATGTGTAACAGCTCACTGTTTTCAGAGTTTGTCCACAACTGTTGAACATTTTTAAGAAATGAAAGCAGTAGCTCCAATGTTAAGTATGTTTCAGGAGGGTTTGGGACTTGGTTTAGATATTTGGGCAGAAATTTGCCATCCATCACTTAGGATTTCCCTTGACCATGGTCCCCCTCCTTCTTGTGACTGTGATGTAGTCATACACTACAACCTTTAGTCCTTGACCATTAATATCAAATACTCAGTTCTTGGAATCAAGACTACCGTGCTGAGGGGGCAGCTGGGAGGCAGGGCCTAAATCTGCTTGGGCATCTGCAGGCTGTACGGTGGCCTGCTCTCCTCAGCATATGATCCTAGGGAAGCCCTGGAATCTGCTGGGATGATATAGAACAATGATTTTAAAGAGCAAAACTAGATTTCCATGTGAGAAATCCTGGGAAATGGTTTGGGATATTTATAAAGTTTAGTGGAAAGACTGTATAAATGTTTAATATGAATATAGTATTCTTTTGGAGTAAGGCAAGCTGTTGAATGGTTAAATTGTGCATTTCTCATGTTGATGTGTCATGTAGGCTAATATGATGAAATAAAATCAAAACTGGTACCTGTTTATACGTGATCCTTGAAAGAGCCCAGCTGGCCGGGCGTGGCTCAGCGGTTGAGTGTCGACCTAGGATCCAGGTGACCCGGGTTTGATTCCCAGCCAGGGCACATGCCTGGGTTTCGGGATCAATCCTCAGTCGGGGGTGTGTAGGAGGCAACCTATCAATGACTCTCTCATCATTGATGTTTCTCTCTCTCTCTCTCCCTCTCCTTTCCTCTCTTTGAAATCAATAAAGATATATTTTTAAAAATAAAATAAATAAATAAATAAAACTCAGAATTTAAAAAAAAAAAAGAGCCTTGAAAGAAAAGGCCATGACCTTTTATTGCTGAGTCAGCTTTAAAGTGTTGAGAACAAACCCAGACATCTCATTAGCTAATATGATGGAGTGAAAACATACAGGAGAACAAAGGATACATAAGAAAATTAACCTTTGATATCTTTTCCTTGAAATTTATTCTGTAAGAAATAGCTTTTCCTTTTGAGAATTCATCCCATTAGCATTAAAGACATCTAGGAGTCTTTAAAAAATAAATTTCCTCTTAGGCACTTTACCTCTGAGTCTTCTTCCTCAAACCCATACGTTAGTCTAACCAAAAGAAAACATCAGACAAACCCAAATTAAGGGACATTTTACAAAATATCTGGCCAGTGCTCTTCAAAGCTGTCAAGTTCATGATAAACAAGGAAAGACTGAGAAACTGTCAAATGTTGGAGAAGACTAAGGAAACATGATGACTAAGTGCAGTGTGGGATCCTGAATAAGATCCTGGAACAGAAAAAAGACATTAGTGGAAAAACTGGTGAAATGCAATTATTGGCAGCAAAACAGCACCAGGTGTTAGGCAGGTGGGATCAGACCAGACCTCTGTTCAGCAACCTTGATACTTGAGTTCTGGCTAAGAAAGAATTCAGAGGCAAAACTCAAACCATAGGAGAAAGTTTATTTAGAAAGTCACAGAGGTAGAAGTGAACTGTAGAATAAATGGGCTCAGGAAACAAGTTACAGAGGCAAAAGAAGGGCCCCTGGAGCTTAGGAGAAAGAGAGAGGAAAGGGGATGGGGAAAGTCATGGGCGTGCTCTTTAGAGACAGCCACACTGGGTCCTCTGTCCTAAGGGCTTTTATTTGGAGGTATCAGGGAAGGATCTCAACAGGATATTCATCAGCTTTTCAGGTGTGTCTCTTCAGGGTTGTGGTCCTCACTGTTGTGCCAAGGCAAGGGGTCATTAGTCATCAGAGTTGGTCCTGATGTCAGCCATGGCGTCACTCCACCTGGTTTTGCTGCTTTTCTGGGCCTGGAGCTGAAACACAGATGAAACCTAGATATCATCTCCAGGAGTCAGTGCTTAAGGGAGTTGTCATGCAAGGGCTTGTAGTTTTGCACATTGCTAGGCACCTGGAACTCTCCACCCTGGTGACCCTCTGTACTTGGCCTATGTATAGTTCCTACCCTGCTCATGCCTAACTGCCTACTACACAAATACATCTGAGTTCAGTGGATGATACTTGGAGTAATGTTAATTTCTTAGTTTTGCAAATGTACTATGGCAATGAAAGATGTTAGTATTAATAAAAACTGCATGCAGGACTTACAGAAACTATATCATATTTAGAATTTTTCTGTGAAACTATCATAAGAAAAAGTAAAGGTAAATATTTTATTTACTGGATTTGTTTTAGAAATAAAGAGGAATCTTGATCCTGATAATTATAAAATCAAAAATAAAAAGGCCCTGGCCAGGTGGAGTGGCTCAGTTGGTTGGACCATCATCTCATCCACCAAAATGCCTCAGGTTCCATTCCTGATCAGGGCACATACCCAGGTTGTAGGTCGATCCCTGGTCGGGGTGTGTATAGAAGGCAATCTATTGATGTTTCTCTCTCACATCAATGCTTGTTTCTCTCTCTCCCTTCCTCTCTCTCTAAAATAAAATAAAAAGTTAAAAGGGAAATCATGCCTGCGAGCATAACAGCCCATCTAGAACCCACATTTGTTGGAATTAGTGTTTGTTGGAAGGCCTACGTGGGGCCTGATCCAGACTATTTGGGTCACATAGCTTTACCAGGTTTGCAGCTAGGATCTCCTTTAAACTTGGTTCATCTGTGTGGCTTTGCTGAATGGGTAGGTGGCTAGCTACAGTGTGAAATCAGCTTTGGGGAAGTGAAACAACCTCTTCAGGGTTGATTCAGCAATTAAGGGCATAGAGAGTCACAAGCATCACAGCATCAAATCCTTTTCTTCTAATAAATATCACAATAAGCACTAAGCCTCATTCCCTTCCAGTGACTACCACCGTACTCTGCACTGTGGTGTATCCTGAATGTTTGCTGAACTTTGCGGCACTATAACCCAGTTCAGGGTTGCCTACACCTACCTTGATGGGGAAAAATGCAGCCAAAGCAGATAAAGCTCGGCTTTTTTTTCTGATGTTGGCTTTGGGTCTTTCTTTTAAGTCTGAGATGAAGGGAAGTAGTATTTACATTTTTTAACTAGATCATTTCCAAAGTAGCCAGTCTACATATTTGTTGAAGTAAACAAATGAAACAGTTGAGCACTTGCTGTTTACACAGTGTTTACGAAATAATTATTTTTCTGATTATAAAATGAATAATGCTCTCAATAGAAAACATGAATACCTTAAAAGTAGGAAGAATAAGAAAAAATTAAAAGTCACACCCCATAATACCATGACCCAGAGACAAATGACATTAACAAAATAATGAACTCTTTTATGCATATATAGGTTTTTACATGATTGTAATCATACTATATCACCAACTATTAAATAATTGTTCCATTAATCAGTTTTCTGACTCTAAAATTAAAAAAAAATAATAGCTGCCCTAGCTAGTTTGGCTCAGTGGTTAGAGCATCGCCCTGTGGGCTGAAGGGTCTCAGGTTCGATTCTGGCCAAGGGCACATACTCAGTTGCAGGCTTGATCCCCTGCCCCAGTCTTCAAGACAGGGAGAGTGTGGGAGGCAATCAATCGATGTGTCTTTCTCACATTAATGTTTCTCTCTCTCTCTCTCTCTCTCTCTCTCTTTCTCTCTCTCCCTTCCACTCTCTTGAGAAGCAATGGAAAAAATATCTTTGGGTGAGGATTAAAAATAATATTAAAATAATAATAATAGCTAATGCTTATAAAGCATTTATTATGGACCAGATGGTATTCTAGAGCCTCACATATATCAGTTCATTGAATGCTTACATAATTTTGTAAGCTGGCTACTATTTTCATTATCATTTAATAGATGAAGAGGGTATAACACATCAGTTAATTATCTACTCAGGATTATATACATTTTGATATTTTATGAAACCATTATATGTAGATGAACTAGGATTTGAACTAAGCCATCTGGCCCCAGAATCTACCTCTCTACTCACGATACTCCATTTTTCCACATAGTTCATTTTGAAAGTTTGAAATTGTGGTAGCCTCCAAGGTGATGCTCACTTGCCGACCATGTAAATGAGATGCATTGGAAGCAGATCCTCCAAACCTAGTTAAGCCTTCAAATAACTGCAGCCAATGTCGACACCTGACTGATCCTAATGAGAAATCACAAGCCACAACCACCCAGTCAAGCTGCTTCCAAATTCTGGACCCACAGAAACTGTGAGAGACAATGAATATTCATTGTGTAATTTTTAAGTTACTAAGTTTGGGGGGTAAGTTATTATACAGCAGTTAGATAACTAATACAGAAACACTAGGAAAAGTATGAAAAAAAATCACTTCAAGTCTTATAATCTCAAAACAGCCTCATTATAATTTGGATATAATCCCTTATTTTTATGCTTAAACATACTTAAACGAAACATATGTGTAATTTTAAAACATAAAACTGTTGTCATATGTAATTTCATTTTTGTATATGCCAACTTTCCACTTGATGTATAAATAAATAGTAGATAATTTAACCATGGCTTTAAAAAACTCTTGAGAAGTATAAGTTTAATGGCTTCATATCATACTAACTGGGTTATCTATAACTGAGTCACGTCAGGAACTTAAGTTGTTCCCACAACTTAATGCTTTTAAAACATTGCCCCAGTAAATATCTTGCAAAGAGACAATATATCGAATTGAATTTACTCTGAGTGTGCAGATTCTTGTTCTGTCCCTCCCTAGAGCAATTTTGAGCAAGTTCCTTGATATCTGTACTTTGTGTCCTTCATTTGTAAAATAAAGAATGAAGTGCACTTGCTGACATTTATTATTTTCATACTGTGATAAAATATACTTAACCTAAAGCTTACATTTTTAAGAGTATAATCCAGTGCCATTAAGCCCGTACCCACTGTTGTATAGCCACCATCACCATCCATCCCCAGAACTTTTTCATCAGTCCTTCACTCCAGGGAACTCTACCACATGGGATGGGAAGTGTGGAGGAGGCACACATTCTTTTTGTGGTGAGGAAAATGTTCTGGAGTTAGGTAGTGGTGATGGTTGTACAACCTTGTGTAAATCTTTAGTAAACCACAAAATTGTACATTTTAAAATGGTATATTTTATGGTATATGAGTTATATTTTTTAAAAAGATATAGAGCCCTAGCAGGTTTGGCTCAGTGGTTAGAGCATCAGCCCAGGTTCGATTCTAGACAAGGACACTTACCTTGGTTGCAGGCTTGATCCCTGGCCCTGGTTGGGGTGTGTGTGGGAAGCAACCAATTGATGTGTCTCTCTCACACTGATGTTTCTCTCTCTCTCTTTCTCTCTCTCTCCCCCTTCCACTCTCTCTGAAAAGCAATGAAAAAAATATCCTTGGGTGAGGATTAAAAAAATAATAATAACATAAAGATATAGAAAGAAATGTTTTCCAATTCACCTAATGAGGCCAGCATGACACTGACAGTCTTTCTGGTGTGTTGACTTGGCTACTATAGCCCAGTTATTTAATCAAACACAAAGTTTGCTGGGCAGGTGTTTTATAAATGTGATCCAAGCCCAGAGCCAGTTGACTTTAAGTAAAGGAGGTAAAGCTAGATACTCTGGGCGAGCTGGGTTCAATCAGTCAGAAGGCCTGAAGAGCAGAGCTTTTGTTTCCCTGAAGCCGACATTGCACCAGAGGATAGCAGCCTTAGCTCATGCCCGGAGTTTCAGCCTACCTTCCTGACTTGCCTCATCTGCCCTCAGATGCAGAGTAATGCTGAACTTAAGGGTTTAGATGTAGATTCTCTGGTCATTGAGCTCATCCAGGTGAACAGAGTCCCCAAGAGGCAGCATAGAACTTACAGAGTTCATGGGCTAGGATTAGGCCACACAGGAGGTCTCCCTGCCACGCTGAGATGATCCTTCCTGAAAAAGAGCAGATGGTTCCTAAACAAAAAGAGGCGGTTGCACAGAAGAAAAAGGTATCCCAGAAGGAACTGAAGAAACAGAAACTAATGGCCTGGGGAATAAATTCAGCATAAAATAAATGCTAATAAAAGTCAAAAAAGAAAAAAAACATAATATTGGCAGAAGGGTATGTTTATACAACAATGGAATGAAATATAGTCTAAAAACAGATCCCCAAATTACATGGTCAATTTGTATTCACTATAACTGCCCAAGCAGTTCAGTGGGGGAAAGGAAAGTCTTTTCAACCAAGGGTGCTGGACAACTGGATGTCCATATAGACAAAATTTTGATGCTACTTCATACCATACTCCCTAAATTAATTAAGAACTACATACCTAAATGGAAAAACCAAGACTGTAAAGCCTCTAGAAGTATGCATAGGAGGGTATCTTTTCAACCTTAAAATAGGCAAAAATTACTTAGATGAGACACAGAGAACACTAACCAATTGATAAACTGAACTTTATAAAATTAAAATGTGCTGCTCATCAAAAAACACCACTGAAAAAATTAATACGTAAGCTATAGATTGGGAAGAAATTTGCTATATCTATCTATCTATCTATCTATCTATCTATCTATCTATCTATCTATCTATCTATCATCTATCTATCATCTATCTATCACTGATAAAGGATTTCTATCAAGAACTCCTGCAACTCAATAATAAAAAGGCTAACAACACAGTGAGTGAGTAAATGATTCCAATTCAGATCCTGAGTGCATAGTTCACCTCATATGTCTTTGGAGACAAATTAATGGAAGTTAAACTATACTGTAAGGAAATCCACTCCATCATCAATAAGGCTGCCCAAGGTTTTCAAGAGAGTATAGCCATGTAAATTCAAAGCACATTAGCATTATTACAGTAACCTCTGGTGCATTCTGTAGAGGGCCTACAGCTTTGGAAAGATGAAACAGAAAATCATCTCAGTTTCCTTAGGAGACAGGTGAGGGAGGGAGAAGTTCAGCCTCATCTCACAAAAACCATGAAAAAGCCTGTGGCTGAGCTGCAGGCATCTTGGCTCCTGGTGGACAGAGATGCCTCTGTCAATTGAGCCCTGCCAGAACTGGGGATCTGGGATCAGCCCTGCCAGATCTGGGCGTGCCCACCTTTTCAGATGGACTAGCCCACCAGCTCACTCAGCTTAACAGTTATTGAATAAAACCTCCCTGTCAGTGAAAGCAGGAGCTCTCACTTCAAAGGTGTCCTGCCCACTGGCCCAGGTGCTTCTGGTGACTCATTTTCTACTCCCAGACTGGCTCCTGCATGAAGCAGGAACCCCAGTCTCCACGTCTCTGCTTCCTAACCTCTCACTAGCTTCCTGGGCTCCACCAAAGCCCTCCAGGTGCATTCCTCTCCATCTTTCCCATTGAGCCTTCAGCAGCACTTGATGTTGCTAGAATAATAATAAAGTCTCATTTGCTGAACCCCAGTATAAATCTGCTGTGCTTTACAAACACTTGCACTGTCACTCTTGCCTGGGAGCCTGTTTCTGCGGGTGCCTTGCTTGGAACAGCATTCTATTCTTCCTCAGCTCTCCAAACAGTGTCCACCATGCCGTGAAATCTCTCCTGCACCTCCCTCCTCCCAAGTCCCTTTATGCTCTGCACTCAGGAACTTTCCAGTGTACACCACCTGGTCACATCTTCGACCAGGTAGGTAGATTCCCACAGGAGTGTGTGGGAGGTGAGCAGAGGCAAGTCGCCAGATGTTCCACAGGCCACACTGGCGGTTTTGTTGGAATGAAATTAGTTCCTATTCAGAGGATATAATGAGTGAGCTTCGGATTGAGAAGGCAATAGTCATAAATTCTTCCAGATATCCAGGATTATTTTTAGGAGACAAAGCAGAGCATTTTCTAGTAACTTTCTTCACCTGGCTCCCTTTATTTTACAGAAATTAGATCATCAAGAGAAAGTTTGTGTCTCTAAGTGACTGAAAAAAAATTTGTAATGACAAATAGGCTGGAAAGGGGAGGAGTTCATGGGGTGAGGGTGGCTGTTTCACAGTCCTGTTTCCAGTCCATTAGCCCTGGGCTTTGAGGGGTCAGGTAAAGGGGTGTGATCATTGAATTTCCTTCCTCTGAATAATAACCCAAACTGGCACTTACTGAGCACACACTGAGAGCCAGTTAAGGAGTAAAATGGTAAGCAGTTTACGTGGAAATTTTACAACCATCACAACCACCCCTTTTTCAGATGAAGCGCAGAGAGACTAAGGAATTTGCCCAAGATCACACACTTGGTCAAGGGTAGATCTGGGATTCAAACCCATCCTGATTTTGGAGTCTAAGGTCTGAACCTCTTTGCCCTGCCTCTAAGTGCTGGTGCCTTTCTCATGTCTGTTCCAGGCTTCCCAGGCACTCATGAAACTGGAACAGGTTCCTTTGGGGCTGCTCCTTGGGCCTGGCAGCAGCCCCAGAAGCTGCGACCTGTTGATGCAGTAGCCCTCTTGGCTTTACTCATGACATCCGTTCTGCTCCACGATTCCTTTTTAACTCAACATTCCTATTGTTGAATTAAATAATAACCCTTATTATTAACCAATAGACTGACCATATACCAATGAGGACAGCACATCATTGGAGAAAGAGCAGGTCAAGGTCACCATATACCAATTGTTCAACAAGGACTCTGATATGGAATAGTCCTACTAATTATTTCAGAAGTCCTCTTTTTTTCTTGTTTCCTCTGAGCTCTTTACCATTCAAGCCTAGCCCCAACACCCAAATTAGGTGGCTGTTGACCACCCCCGGGCATTTACCATCTCAGTCCCCTGGAAGTGCCCCTTCTTAATACTGCAGTCTGTTAGCATGCAGTCTCCAGCACCTGAGCTCACCACAGTAATGGAAGGAAATGGCAGCTACTTCAAGCCCTATTCATTAAACTTTCCTAGGAATTTATTTCACATTACTGCAAACCTCAGAATATTATGAAATATCATTTATAATTCCAGATAGAGTCTATGGCTTAACATTCTCCACAGCACAGGCTTCCACGGATTGCATGGAATGATCTGCTCCACTTTTCTCATGGTCAGCTTTCTCCACCAACCAAAATTCCAATTTGCATCTAGCCATCATTTAGCACCTGATACTGACATTTTATAGATGTAATTGACTATTCCTATATGCCTCTATCTATTGAAGATGATCTCATTCTTCTAGTACTAAATAAGACAATTGACATCTGATCAGTTTTGGTATAACCATAAAAGAATAATAAGCCATTCAAGTCTCATAATTATATAATGCAGTGATGCTTATAGCCTCTTCACTAAAAAAAAGCCCCAGAATTTCTAGACCGTAAATTATTCAGCCCCCTAATCCATTAAAGTTAAACACGTTTTCTACCTCATCATTTTCAAAATATATAAAACTACCATAACTTTCACCAACAATCCCAAAAGAACATCCTCAAGACAATTACAGTGGAAACTAAAACCTCAAGATATTGCCCAGAAACCATTGTATAACCATAGACCATAGCCGTTGTATAACCAAAACCTACCAACATTTCCCTCAAGTAAACTTAAAAACTATTAAACCTAAAAAGACCCACCAAAATTCATTGCAATACCACAACGAATTCCACCACTTACAATCAACCCTAGAAGACTGTAAATAGGTGAAAATCTTGAAGAAAAACCTACAAAACTATCACAAAAACAATACTTAAAATAAATACAATATATGTCATTATTCTCACATGAAATTTAACCATGACCAATAACATGAAAAATCATCATTCCATTTTAACTACAAGAGCATTAAAGATCAACATCTAAAAATTTCACCCACTAATCGAGATTATTAGCAATTCATGAATTTGTCAGTCCCATCAAATACAGGGTGGGGCAAAAGTAGGTTTACAGTTGTTCATATGGAAAATAATAGAATAATTAATAAATAATAATACAAGAATAAACTCTGTTTCACATACGACTGTAAACCTACTTTTGCCCCATGTTTCTCACCATGATGAAATTCTGACTCCATCTTAGGAATGTGCTTAATTTTACAAATTCTAACAGGACTATTCCTAGTCATACACTACACATCAGATACAAGCTGTCTTTTCATCTGTAACGTGAAATGTAAATTATGGGTGAATTATTTGATATTTACACACCAGTGGAAAATCTATATTTTGTATCTGGTAGTTTATTCCTGTAAGATGAGGCCTGTCTTATGGATCTTATATATTTCTAGAACATGAAATAGTGGGATCTTTTTATTACTCACAACGATAACCATAGTGTTCATAGGTTATGCTCTCCCATGGGGACAAACATCCTTCTGAAGTGCAACAGCTCTTCCTTACATCTGCACCAGCTTCCTTGACTGAATCTGAGGGGGCTGTCAGCTAAAAGCCACTCCCTTTCAATTCTTTGATTTTTACTTTATCCTTCCATTCGTCATCTCTGCCCTAGTAATTATGTACCTACTATTTCTCCATGAAACAGGATCTAATAACCCATCAGGAATCTCAACTGACCTGAACAACATTCCTTTCACCCACACCACACAATTAAAGACCTCTTAGGACTCATTCCTAATTCTACCACCATTTATTTTAGTCCAATTTTCACCTGACCTTCTAGGAGATCCAGACAGTTATACTCCAGCCAACCACTTCAACACTTCCCCACACATAAGTCAGAATGGTATTTCTTATTCCTGAGGTACCAGCCTACACTGTCAGGGCTGACAGCCAAAGCAGGAGGTAAATCTAGGTTTGGCCAAACTCTCTTTATGTTTCCCTCAGGGGAAAAAAGTGAGGAAATTGTGGCTTTTATGAACGAGTTCAACCTGGCTTCTTTTGACTCTACACCCAAGCACACCCAACCTTCTCTAGAGTCTTCTGCGTAGGTAGTTGGTGAGGTGGTAACTACAGAGGGAGTAATTCCCTCACTTTTTGTTAAAGTAGGCCCTGATGTTGGGTGAAGTGGTTCTCAAGGCTGAGGGGAGGCCCGGGGTCAGTTAGGTCCTCACAGGTGCTTTTCCAATGCAATGACAGAAATGAGCTGATCAGCAAAATGGGTTTAAAATAAGAGCAAGTTGGGACCGCGAGGGGATTCCTTGGTGAAGGCAGTCTACCCCAGGAGGACCCATTGGTTGGCCCTCCCTAAGAAAATGTGTGCCCTCTAGAGGCTGGCACCACATTGCAGGCCTGGGGCCATGATGTGCATTCAACTGTGACCCCCAAAAGATATGCCCAAGTCCTAACCCCCAGAACCGGTGAATGTGACCTGATTTGGGGAAAGTGTCTTTGCATATGTAACTAAGTTTAGGCTCATGAGATGAAATCATCATGGATTTAGGGTGAGTTCTAAAGCCACCAACAGGTTCCTAATGAGAAAAGCAGAGGGAGGTTTGAGACCCAGATACACAGGGGAAGGGGCCACATGAAGCTGGAGACAGACTGGATGTGGTCACAAGCCAGGGAACACTGGAGCCACCAGAAGCTGGAAGAGGAAAAATGGATTCCCCTCTAGAGCCCTCAGAGGGAGCATGGCCCTGCCGGCAGCTTGATTTTGGTCTTGTGGTTTCCAGAACTGTGAGAAAATACATGACTGTGGTTTAGACCACCAAGTTTGTGGTAATTTGTGAAGGCTTCCCTAGGAAACTGAGAGAGGGACCGCTGTTCCTTGTCTGGGGTTCTCTCTTACTAGTTACACTCCACCCGTCTCCACCCCCAGAGTAAGAGGTTACCTATTCAAAATGAGAAATACAACCAAGAAAAGGAGGCTGTCACTGGCCCAGTGCATCCTCCCTGTGTAGGCAGAGACCAAGAACAGACAACATAATGCAGGTGGTGGTCCATCTTCAGAAAGGTCACCAGCTCAGGCACTGAGAGAGAGCTCCTTTTAGCTGACCCCAGGGGCAGCCTGGCTGGGCAGTTTCAGGATGTCTGGGAGCACCTCCCTCACACTGGGGTGCACGGCCAGCTTGGCTTCCTGGCCTCCTCTCCTTCGATGGGGCTTCTGGCCTATGCAGTCATTGGGGATTCTACCGCCCTTCCTCCTGCTTACTACATGATCATCACAGGCCAATTTCCTCACGAGTCACCTTGAGTTTTGGATGATTCCAATTTCTTTGGTAACGTTTGACCAATAATTCCCACAGATGGCTACCTCCATCCTTCATGTGTGAATTTTAAGAACAATTTCCAGTTCTCCAGGAGTCAGGGAGGCACCTCATGGCTGGGACTCCACACTCATGGACAAAATACTGACAGGGTTCCACTGGATCTCCAACCATGGGACAGCTGATCCTCTAGGCACGAGCTGAGCAGTCATAAACAAGATACCAAAGTGATGTATGTCTTTTAGTTGGTGTTTAACATAGGACAGGTTCATCCTTACTACTCATTTCTTTCTCTCTGTGTGTGATAGAAAGACACAGAGAGAGGTTGAATGTCTGTGTTGGGGTGGGAGTGAGTCACCAACCACCACTTTCTCTAACTCTAAATAACGGGACAGACCTTGAAGGTCTAATCCTTTTTCCCTTTAGCTCTAAAATCCTAAGATTCTGGGGAGTTCATCCCAGAAGCATTTAAAACAAGAAATAATGAGTTCAGAAGTGCTTTCAATAGCTTGAGCTTACAGAGAACTCCAAACTCACGAGGAAAAAAAACCTTCCAGATACCCTTCCTCATCAGCTCATGGTCTGCACTCACCAACCCTTTGGCAGAGTAGGCTGCTATGAGAGACTCACTTTGTTTATATTTGTTCTTGAGAGACCTCCCAGGAGACAAGACTACTGCCCACAGAGGGAGGCTGAAAGGTGGGTTTGTGCTGAGCTGCTGGGCCTGGAGGGCAGCATAGTGGCTCCTCTTGCTGGCCCTCCTATCCAGCCCTCTTCTTGGCAGGGTTCCTGAGCTGCTCAATTGCAGATTCTCCAGCTCCATGTCACTCATTCCTGGACTCACCTCTTAGCCCACCAGCCCATCTGATTCTCCAAGTGTCAGGTGGACACTCTCACTGTGGCCCAACATACTGGCCCATGTGGAGAGCTGTGCTCTGAGTTTCCACACTGTTCCTTGTTTGCATTGCTACTCTGTATTTGTACACATGGTGTGGGGAATGGGGATGGATCTCCCAGAAACCTTCCTCCTTGTGAAGCTAGTTAGGCTCACCATTGTCAGTACTCAGCTGTGTCCTGTAGAAAAACCATTGGGTGGTTTTCAGGAATTTATGTGTAACCCTGGTTTGGGAGACAGACAAAGGCCAGAGATATAGCCTAAGAATGTATGTGTTCAGATGCTGTCTAAGAATAGTATGGCCCTGCTCAGATCTAGTTTTCCTAGACTCATCCACTGACTCATTCTATTTGAGAAGCACTCACTCTGTGCCTTCCCTGTGCTGGTCATTGTGCTGGACACTTGGAAGTAGAGTGATGAACAAACTTCGCATTGATCTTGCCCTCACCCAAGGGCTAGGTTTTCCTTTCCCAAAGCTGACAAAGGGACCCCACGGGAGAGCAGGTCAGTCTTCTCCCTGCCCTAAGTGTGTAAACACTGGGGTTCAGTGCCTGCCTCAGGCCCTAGGTTAGGACTCCCCATCTCTGCCTCTGATCTGCAATGAGCCCAGACCTCTGTCACCGCCACATCACCTACTTCTCTGGCCCTAGACCTGGCCATGCTTTTTCAGGCACAGAGCGCCCTCTGTCGGTGACTCTGGCCTTGGACTGCATTGGTAGCCTTTTCTGCTCATCTGAGCTGTGTACGTTGCCCACCCATCCACCCAAACAACCCCTTCTGAGTGCTAGGCCCTCCTCCTGGGTTTAGGATATAAAATGTAAAGTACATTTTTTGTCTTCTCACAAATTTCAACTTCAATTCCCTCCCATTGAATGAGGATCCTGGTCCTAGTAGGCAGATTGGGAATGGGGTGCTATCTAGGTTCATAATCTCTTTCAAAGGACCTGGCTGAGGGGTACTCCTCTCAGGTGAACCCTTCGTGGCTGTCCTTTGCTTTCTAGAGTTCCCGACCTAAGTGGGCAGGACTGTCCTCACTCTGGGCTACATGTGGGATATCGGACTTAATTCCTCTGGAGGACAAACCCCTATCCCTCATACCTCATTCCACCTTCACCCTGTAACCTCTCCCTTCTCCCATAAATGGGGGCCCACTGACAATGGGCATGACCATGACTGAGGTGGGGCAAGTCCCACTCAGAACCTTCTGCCATCTTCCCTCCAGCTAATCACCGTTGCTCCTAACTCACCTGCCTGTCTCCATGTTGAGGATGCTGGTCCCCCACCGACATCCTCGGCCATTGAAAGGCCATTCGGCATACCCTGATTTTCAGCAATGACCCTGGAGAACCTCACACTCTTTTTCTTGCTCCAAGTCTCATGAACTTGCAGGAGTTGTGTGCAAGGGGCCCTCCAGAGGCCAAGCAGAGTTACCACACCCCTCAAAAAGAGTAGCCTCTTTCTGGATGTACCAGTGGCCCTTAAAGCATAGAGTGCTCGCTGGCATAAAGACAGTGCAAGCTTTTTTGCTTTTCCCTTCTATTTCTGTAGTTTAACTTTTTTTAAACTTTTGTTTTAATATAGCTTCTTTATTAAGCTATAATTTATATAGAGTACAATTCACCAATTAAAGTCTATAATTCAGTGGTTTTTAGTATATCCACAGTCTTGCCATCATCACCACAATCAACTTTAGGATATTTTTCTTGCCCCCAAAAGAAATCTCTTACCCATTCAAAGCCACTCCCCTTTTCTCTCCAAACGCCTCCAGCCCTTGGCAACCACAAATCTACTTTCTGTCTCCATTGTTTTTCTATTCTGGACAATTCATATAATGGAATTATGTAATATGTAGCCTTTTTTTTTTTTTTTATCTTGCTTCTTTCACAAAATGAGCTTTTGCTCCTTATTTCATTTTCACTTTCATTAGAGTGGTGATATTATTTATCAACCAAACTGAGGGTGCTCTTAATGATTACCCTGTGACAACTAGCACGAACTGGGTCCATCCTGGCACACCTGGCAGAGGTACGGACATCCTTCCACTGAAGATGGTTAAATAACCTGCACCTCGCACCCCTCTGAAGCTGTCTACCTCCCCTTCCCCAAATCAAAACTGCTGAATCTCCCTCAGGAACCTCAGGCCTCATCAGGAACCGAAGTTAATTTACCTCTGGAGTTACTAATGCTGTTTACAGCCAAAGCTTGCTTGTGAGTTATGGGAGAAATAAGACTAATTTCCCCTAAAGAGAGGAGAACTGGAAGTTTGAGTTTTCACTTTGGAAGCATGAAATGTGCATGGGGTGCAAACTGCAAAAGAAAGCAGAAGCAGAAAACAAAGCTGTCATAACAAATGTGGAAGGGATGTCATGAAGTAGGGGCCATCAGAAGGAGACGCTCGGAGGCTTAATTGGGTGGGTCATGCATCTGGGCTCTGAAAAGGCAGTGCTGTTATTTACTGCTATGCTGTGGAGTGCCCCTGGCTCAGTGTCCTCTCTCACTGCCACGATCTGTCCCAGACTTTTCTTGTTTTTTTTTTTTTGTTAATCCTCACTATAGGGTATTTTTTCCACTGATTTTGTGTTGCTGTGGTTATTTTTTTGAGATTGTGGAAAGGAGGGGCGGAGGGGGAGGGAGAGAGAGAAACATCAATGTGAGAGAGACACATCTACTGGTTGCCTCCTGCATGTGCAACTGGGGCGGGGATTAAACCTGCAACCTAGGTACGTGCCCTTGATGGGGAATCAAACCATGACCCTTCAGAGAACAGGCCGAGGTTCTAACCACTGAGCAACACAAGCCACGATCTTCCCCAGGCTTGTCCTGATACTCTTGGAAAATGCTTTCAGTGTTTGTGAGCAAATGAAAGTTTTATTTTCCATTAAAAGTTATCTGTTGGATAGAGGTAGAAGTCACACCTGTTTGACTTCTCCTGATAAATGAGCTTTGGTTTAGCCATTGACGTGTTTAATTCCTGGCTTCCTCCTTGCTGCACTGAGGCTGTTAGACAAGGAGATGCCTTTACCACCCAACACAGGTCTACTGTCTTCAATGTGCTCTGATGGCCCGCCACATACAAGATGCTTTGCCTTGGAACCACATGCAAAAGGAACAATGATATATAGTGACCACAAAGTCATCTTCCCCTGATCTTTGCTCTGCTCACACCCCTGCCTTAGCCTTGAACCTAAATTCTCTAAGGAACCGTGTGATTTTTATGATTTGTTTATGTTCTTGATTCACTAACAAGGGCAGTCTGGGGCCACCTGTCACAATGTGCTCAGGGATTGCATGATTGTGTGGAAGCTGATTTTGGTTCCTGCTATTCGGGGGCAGGCTCTGTCCTAAGGGTCAGACACTGGGTCTAGACACTTCCAGGCCAAGGAAGCCCCTCACGCCAGTCCGGTTCTGGGCCCAGATGCAAATGAGATCCTCTACTCTCCCTACGGCTTTTGTTTGTGTGTTGCATGCCTGAGCTTATCCATCTGGCTCCCCTTCTGCCACCTTTTTTTCTATTTACAACCACCAGCCTCATTTTGTCTTCCAGCTCTTCCTGAACCAATTATGCTATAGACAGATTAAGTCAATTTCTAGGCCAGATGCTCAAATACATCCTTTTCAGCATTAAAAGTAATCGAAGTTGGCTCCCAGCCAGCTGCAGGATTTTCAGACCCTTAAAACTCTAGGAGTAATCCACAGAAACATTTTGATCCTGACGCAGTCCCCGGATTCATTTATGGGGTAAGGGGAGCACTGACTTCTTATGAGTGTGGAAAACACCTTAGATGTTGGTCAAAGCACCCAGTTTTGCCTGCAGCAGGAGATCTGGCCTAGATCTTATGCAGCTCTTTGCCGACAACATTCGTTCCTTATAAGCTGGTCACACACCACTTCTGGGCACGGTCAGCACCTTGGAGAGGCCTCGCAGCATTTGTTCACCAGATCCCTCTGGCCTGAGAAGCTGGGGTTTTCTTGTCAGTATTATGCTCCCCACTTTGTTGCTTGTTTGGGTGCTGTCTGTAGAAATGCCTCAATATTTTCAAGGTGTAGGTGGCATGTCTAAGATGGGACCATCATCTTTTGCCTCATCTTAAAGCTCCAGGAAGTGGGCATAGCATTCCACAAAGAGCTTCTGTCACCTACCATCAGGAAAGAATACCGAGTCCTTGGTTGGAGCTCTGTGAGTGCTTACAGAGCAGGTGTGCGTGCCACTGGGAAAAATACAGGTGCCCCAGGGTTCCTTGCTAACAGGGAAGCTGCCCACAGGCAGACGCCTCCTTGCCATTCCTGCTCTCACCAAGGCCTCCCCTGGCTTCCCAAGAGGAAAGCAATGTTCAAAATCCAGCATGCAAAAGGACTCCCAGCTGCCCCACGTATCTCAGTGAGGCAGGGAGAGGGGCCCAGGAATCTACATTGCACGCAAGCACCCAGGTGAACTGGGTGCAGGAAGTCACATTGTGGCATGGTCTCCCTTTGTTTGACAGGATGCTTAGCTGCCAACACGGTGTTCTTCATGCTGCCCCCAGGTTGCACATAGAGCACTGCTCCCCCCATCCAGGTGGCATGTAGGCAGAGAAACACAGTCCCATTCTGACCCAAGTCACCCCAGAGGAGCCCTTGGCTCAAGGGTCTGAGGAAAAGAGAGGCATCTCACGTCACCAGCTATTGTCCCAACACCATAGGTCAACCCTGAAGGTTGTAGTAAAACCTTCTGTAGTAAAACTAGCTCTCATGTATTGATTATCAACATTGCCAATAACTACTTACAGATTCTCTATGTATATCATTTGCTATGATTTAAGGAACATTTATAGTGTGCTCCAAGGCAGGCATCCTTCCTATGGGAAGGAAGAGCATTTGAAAAGACCTTGTGTAAGACAGTGCTTGCTCCTCAAAGTGTGCTCCACAGAATGGTGGCCTTAGCATCCCCTGGGAGCATATTAGAAATGCAAAATCTCAGGTCAGCCCCCCCCCCCACCTCCTGAACCAGCATTTCAATCAGATCTCCAGGTGATCTATAAGCACATTGAAAATAAAGAGGCATAGCTCTGTTCCTCTCAACCCTGCAAGCTAGCATTCATGGAGGCACATTATTAGTACCTTTTCTGGTTTTTGTTGTAACAAACAAATGTTTCCATCTGTGCCTTTCCCCCCCTCTTAAAGGCATGAGCACAGATTCCTGTTAATAAGTGAATGCCAAATAAGTGATGGTGGAAGCCAGAGCTGAGCATGCACTGCTGGGCTGCAGCAGGAGGAGCATCCAGTACAGCCAAATGCTGACTCTCCTCAGCAAGCAGGAGGGACAGCCCATGTGTCCTGTTAGCCAAGCCACACCGACTCCTCAAAGGGAGCTTTGAAGATCTTAAGCACACTGCTCACCCCTTTCACCCAGCCTGGGTCCAGGTTAGTAAAATGGCTTTAAGACTTAGCTATTGCTGATCAACAGGAACAGCTGGACTGGGGGATGGTCATTGTTTCCTGATGCAGACTTGGGGCACAAGCATTTGGCTTCCCTCTGGCTTCCACCCCCTGTGAGAGTATAAACATTTTAGGTCTGTCAGCCTCCGCCACAGAGGACTCTCAGCTCCACAGCCAGAGCCACTGGAGAGTGGCCACCATATTCTCAGGCTTTGGCTGCAATGGAGAAGACAAAGTAAGAGAGATGGCTCTGCCCCCACTGCCTGGACTTGGCTGAAGTGGGACGAGGGCTCAGGGAGCCCAAGGGGAACCTATGGGGCCCCTTCTCAGGGACCAGAGTTCCCCTACTCACCCCAGGGCCTCTGCCACCTCCCCTACCCACTCAGCTGGAAGTAGCCTCTCCCATTCCATGTTCTCAGGCCTCTGCAGCCCCTGGAGTCACCCGGGGAGGATGCCATCATCGTTCCATCACGCATGGGGCCTCCTCTGTGGGGAGAGTCAGGACAACGTGGGAGCTTGGGGACCCAGCTTTGTATATTGCTTTACACTCAGGACAGTAGGGCTGTTGGCAGGAGCGGGGTCAGGGTTGGCGAATGCCCTGGATTCGCGTCTTCCAGACTTCTGGTCTGACATGTCATCCAAAACAAAGCATGCTCCAGTTTTTACCTTCTCCCTGTAACAGTAAATTAAGTGTGACTAATTGCTGGATGTGCTGGCCACAGCTGGAAGGCCTCCATGCTGGCCTTGGAGGTGGTGCTATTGTGCCTTAACCATCTGTCCACGCCTGTGGCATCTTTTGACCTCCAAGCTGTTCTACCAAAGAGTAAGGAACCCTCTGGACCAGATTTCAGACACTTTTCTGTGACTTGGGCCACTTTCATAAGTTTGAAGGAATGTCACCTAGTCCTAACATAATCTCGTTTGATATGGGTGGCCTCTGGTTGCCAGACAAAGCAATATTGTACGTCATTGCTCAGAGGTGACAGGGAGGGAGAAGGCTTGTCAACAAACTATCAGCATCAGATGCAGAAACTGCTGCAAAGAAAAATCCTTTGCTTGGTCCTCAATTTCCTCAGTTGCAGAATGGTGACAATGTGAAATCTGTCACAAGGCTTTACTGAAGAACAATGAAGAGACAAATGAAATTGCCTTGTGAGTGTCAGGTTCGGGCAGATGTTTGTAGGATCTGGAACCCTGCTAGTTAACACGAGTAGAACATGGAGCAGGGAGAAGCCACTGGGAGTTATTCCCCAGGGTTGGTTTCTGGAGTGCTGTGTGGCTGTCATTTGAAGGCAATTTGACTCAAAGGTATTCATGTTCATTGTGGAGTTCTGCTGTATTTACAGGGGATCCCTCAGAGAGATTCATTAGGAGACTGTGGCACCTGAAAAGGAACAATATGAATGCCTTCCTGCCAAGCTTCTTTTGAACACAGGTGCCTCTTAATCAGCCTGACCCTCCCAATTGCGGGCTCACGTAAACCAAGAGAGGGTGAGCTCCCAATCATGCCCAGATCTTAGGGCCTTTTCAGTAAATGCTGAGAGAAGAGGGTTAGCGATCCCCACAACCTTCAACCAGGTTTTAATTAAAGTAAGTCTCAGATGAAATACTGCCTCATATTTATTTTAAAAAAGCATTTATTAACAAAGAGGCACAAAGTAGTTCATCCAATCTGTTTTGTAAGTTTTCAGATGTCCCAATTCCCTATAGTTTAGGTGTCCTGATCCCCATCTGAGTGACAAGATCCCAAGGCACACACAGCAGTGTTCTGATACAGACTCTGTGACCTTTGTGACCAGCATCAGGCACGGGGATGCGCCTAAAGCCATGGCTGGACACAGGCCTGTTCATGGGTCAGTCTTGTTGAGTGTTGTCCTGAAGAGCATAGACCACAGATGCCTCTGGATTTATATCCTCTGTTCAAGGTGGGAGTGCGTCTTTAAAATATTTAGGCCAACTCATACCTCTTAACACCTTGATTTTTATCACTGAGGCACATTCTAATATTCATTATATTAATTGATTACCAACTAACTTTAAATATCTTTTTATTGATTTCACAGAGAAGGGAGAGGGGGAGAGAGATAGAAACATCAATGATGAGAGAGAATCATTGATCAGCTGCCTCCTGCACACCCCCTACTGGAAATCGAGCCAGAAACCCCAGCATGTGCCCTGACCCAGAATTGAACAGTGACCTTCTGGTTCATAGGTCGACTCTCAACCGCTGAGCCACGCCGGTTGGGCAATTACCAACTAACTTTAGTAATCAACCCTTTTCAGAAATGTACTACACTTGTTAATAAAGCTTTAGATATTGCTCAAGATTTGGGTACCAGAAGCATTTGGGTATCAATGCTTGGATATCAACTCACTATTTTTAGAGTGTGGATTCTCAAAAATGACAATTGACTTCTCTAGCATTGAAGCTTGAACTAATCACAGCTGTATAATGTCATATAGTTTTATGCGGGACGGGTTTTTTTTTTTTGCTTTTTGTTAATCCTCACCCCAGGATATTTTTCCATTATTTTTAGATAGAGAGGGAGGGAGGGAGGGAGGGAGGGAGGGAGGGAGGGAGGGAGGGAGGGAGGGAGGGAGGGAGGGAGGGAGGGAGGGAGGGAGGGAGAGAGAGCGAAACATCCAAGGGAGAGAGACACTTTGATTGGTTGCCTCCCACACTGGGCGGGGAACAAACTTGCAACCCAGGTACTTGTCCTTGACTAGTCCTTGACTGGGGTGCACAAGCTGACTCTCTAACCACTGAACAACACTGGCCAAGACTAGGCAGGGCTGGTTTAATGTGAATTATGGGTACTACACCACAGGGTTACCAAGGGATCCATTAATAAATGAGTGTGTGCTGAGTAGTGTTTCTACCATGTGACTAGCTCTGTGGTAAGTACTGTGGGCCTTTTAAAAAAAATGGTAAGCCCAGCTGGCGTGGCTCAGTGGTTGAGTACTGACCTATGAATCAGGAGGTCATAGTTCCATTCCCGGTCAGGGAACATGCCCAGGTTGTGAGCTCAGTCCCCAGTGGGAGGCGTGCAGGAGGCAGCTGATCGATGACTCTCATCATTGATGTTTCTATCTCTCAAATCAATCAAAATATGTGGTTTTTTTAAAAAAGTAAAATTTACTGGCCTTTAAGAAATGTGTGAGTTAGTTGAGAAGATATATATATTTGAAACATTTAGAGAGGAGGCAGAGAATGAGGTCATTACTGGGACCTAGGTAGTCAAGGACAGAGGTCTTAAATTTGCCTTGTGCGATGGGCAGAGTCCGAACAGACAGAGGGGGAGAGCAGGAGGACGCCTTAAGTTTGACGTGTGGATCAGGCACATGAAGGCCATTCCACCCCTGAGGCAGAGCCAACTGTATGGATAACTTGGACAGGTTTGCACCTTGTCTTTGGTTATCCAGGCCTGTCCTCCTTTTTATGGGCACACCTACCTTCTTGTCCCCACCCTCTCCTGAAAGTGTAATGACAGGCCACTCCTGGACTGCTGGGCTCTGTGAGGCTGTCAGGTGCAGCCAGTGCTCCTGTTTAAGAGAATTTAATTGTCATCGCATGTGTAAGTGTTGACATTAATTTTGCAAGCATTATTTAAGTACTTGGGAAAGCTTTATTAGACAACCGAAGTGCTTAAAAAAAAATTAAATATAATTTCATTGTAAACGTACTATGAAGTAAGTGTTCAAAGGAATTTAATTAACTAATTCCAAAGTCTTCTTGTAAACAATTACATGAATTTAAATAGATTTATAAGTAAAATCATAATATCTGTTAAGTTTAACTTAAAAGCTTGAGAAAGCCTGGGTTTTAGAATGTACTTAAAAAAAACCCTGAAAATAATTTTTAACACTGAAGTCATCTTTTCTGTGCTCAGTCTCCTCTTGGGACAGAAAATCCTCACATTTAGCAACGTAAGTAAAAGAAATCAGAGATCTTCCCCAGGGAACATAATTTTTCTTACCCTGCTCTGCTGAGTCCTGTGCTTCTCTCACTGGATCTGGTTTTGTCCCAAGAAAGGGAGGAAAAAACTTGTGAATTCGGTGTACTGTCAGAAATGGCAAATTTTGCACTCTGAGTTCTGTATTTCTGGTAGAATGTAATTTCTTCCACCCTATCTTCTCCCAATAAGTGACCTTCTAGATCCTGTCACCCTGAGATATTTCACCTACTTCTGATCCCATGACTTGTAACAGTTAGGATTGGGTTTGGCTACAGATGCCAAAAAAACCCCACATATCAGTAACTTAAATACTATAAAAGTGTATTTCTTACCTTGGCTGGTGTGCTCAGTGGTTGGGCATCGTCCCGTGCAACGAGAGGTCACGGGTTCGATTCCCAGTCAGGGCACATGCCCAGGTTGTGGGCTTGATCCCCAGTAGGGGGCGTGCAGGAGGCAGCCAAACAATGTTTCTCTCCCTTCCTCTCTCTCTAAAAAGAAAATCAATAAAAACATATATTTTTAAAAGTGTATTTCTTTTTAGGGAACTAGTAAAACTAGTCTCCTTCTGTTTTGCTGCTCTGCCATTCTCAACATAAGACTGACTTTTACCTCAAAGTCCAAAATGACTTCTTGGGCTCCATCCATCACAACCACATTGCTGCCAGCAGGAAGGAATAAGTCGAGAGGAAGGACACAGCCTTTCCACTAAGGATGACTTAGGAAAGTCATACATGACACTTCTTATATTTCATTGGTTAAAATTTTGTCAGATGACTATCCCAGCTCAAGGGATGTTCTCATACTAAAGAAGAAAGGGTAGCCCTTGGCCGATGTGGCTCGGTTGGTTGAGCATCATCCCATGTACCAAGAGGTCGCTGGTTCGATTCCCAGTCAGGGCACATGGCCAGATTTCGGGCTCGATCCCCAGTAGGGGACGTGCAGGAGGCAGCTGATCGATGTTTCTCTGTCATCAACGTTTCTCTCTCTCCCCCCTCCCTTCCTCCCTTTCTCTAAAATCAATAAAAACATATTTTTTAAAAAAGAAGGAGGGGTAAGTGGGTAGATAGTAGGGTATTCACGCTCCTCATCCACTTCCCTCCTCCTGCCATACAGCCAGTTTATTACCTCTCCTCCTAGGTGAACTTCACTCCCTGCTCTCTTTAGGACTGTGAACCCTGAGGACTACGAAGGACTCCTGGTGGCTAACTGGGCTCAAATAATAATAATTTTTAAAAAGCAGAGCCTAGCAGCTATTACTGCACAGAGTCCTCTCATGGAAACGGCACTTCACGGAGAAGCCTGCTCTGCCTGCCTCTGTGCTAAACCCTCTGCCCCTGCACTGAACTGCCTGCCCGGTGCTTCTCCCATCTGAGCCAGCCCTTAGAAAGGTTTCCTGGAATCCTGTTTCACCCAGTAAGACTGAGGCTTCCCCCATCCCATCAGAGCTTAGGGGCTCTGACTAATTAGAGCGACTCTATTCTGACCAATCAGGACAGTGCCTTTTGGACCAATCAGACTGTGAGGATTTGGCACCCTCATTTGTATGAGGATGGACTAATCAGGGATCAGGGGTCGGGACTTCCACCAATATAAGCCAATTCCCCAGCCATGAAGATGTCTCACCCGAGCAGAGCTGACCAGATGATCTTGGAGTGGACCAAAGCAGAGCAGAGCAGAGCAGGGCAGAGCTGCTTAACTGAAAAGGGGCCTGGCCCCAGGGCCACCTGGTTCCAGGACAGCAGTCGCGCTGCATCACAGTTGAGCTGTTCCATGACAGTGCTGTTTTCACATCCATGCTGTATCACTATTTGCCATGGATAAGTTTCCTTTTTCACCGCACCCCAATTTGGGGGTTCCTGTTGGTGTTGAATTGGGGCTGCCCATCAGTTGATAGAACTTTGGCTTTGATTCACTGAAAGCCTTACAAATCAGAGCTTTGGCTTTCACAATTATTATCTCTGAAGTGGAACCTTGACCCTGTCTTTGTCTTTACTATCCAGGAAGGCACAGTGTTAATTCTCCCCAGGAACAAATGTGCTGACTGAGGAGTGCCCAAGAAGAAAAGCACAGCAACACATGAAGATATTTGGAAATATCTTCATGCATGGTAATGTCACTGCCCCTCTAACACTTAAAACTATTTAATATCTTCCTATTGCTCTTTAGATAAATAATAAAATTTTAAACAGGGTTCCAAAGAGCCCAAATGCTCTGGCTTTGATCTTCCTCTCAGCTAGTTGTCCACCTGGAGACTTGAACTCCAGCTACTCCAGCTACTCCAGCTTGCTCTGTGCACGTGGAATGAGCCACACTCCCTTTCCCACTCAGTCTTTCCCTTTCTGCACCCTGGACCTTCTGGCCTCCTTAGTCTGGGAAGCCCCTCCAGACCCAGGCAACCTCTGTGCATCCTTTGTGACAAACACCCATGGCCTTACTCTTTTTATCTGAGGTGTTTCACTTGCTGGATTATTTGATTACTATGTAGATGAAAGAACATTCAAACCTATAGAAAAATTTTATGAGTTAATTTGAGCCAAAACTTTGAGGACATTCCTAGAAGCAAGCAACAGATCAAGAAAATGTCCTGGCCCTGGCCCATGTGGCTTAGTTGGTTGGAGCATGGTCCCAGGCACCACAAGGTGGCAAGTTCGATTCCCTGTCAGGGAACATACCCAGGTTACCAGTTCAATCCCCAGTTGGGTTGGGGCACATGCAGGAAGCAACTGATTGATGATCAATATTTCCCTCTCACATCGATGTTTCTCTCTCTCTCCCTCTCTCTCTCTTTCTCTCCTTCTCTCCTTCCTTCCCTCTGTCCCTTCAGAAGGAAGGAAGGAAGGAAGGAAGGAAGGAAGGAAGGAAGGAAGGAAGGAAGGAAGGAAGGAAGGAAGGAAGGAAGGAAGGAAGGAAGGAAGGAAGGAAGGAAGGAAGGAAGGAGAAAAAGAAAGAAAGAAAGAAAGAAAGAAAGAAAGAAAGAAAGAAAGAAAGAAAGAAAGAAAGAAAGAAAGAAAGAAAGAAAGAAAGAAAGAAAGAAAGAAGAAAATGCTCTGGAGAATGGTATTTTGCATTTTTTTGTACATTTAGAATTAAAGAAGAGAAGCCAGGTACATGAAATCTATTAGTGGTAGATTAAGGAGGTGAGAGAAAGCAAAACAGGAAAATCTCTAGGATCAGATAAAAAGCCAAATGGAGAGATACATACTTTTACATTGGTGGTACAGGAGAGTTAATATTTAACATTTACAGTAAATAGAGATGGTGTGCAGCAACAAAATAACAGTGAGACGTTTTGGTGCTCTACCCGGTGTTGGCTGGTTGTGCCTCTGAGGGATTTGGAAGAAAAAATTACTCTGGCATTTCAAGGTTCATCATCCTAGATGCAAAACAGTGGACAGGGCTCACAAAGCAAAGAATGACCTTTTGCTAAGGAAGCTTCAGGCCTGGGACACGACTGCCCACCATGGCCTGCCCAGTTAGGAGTTATGATCAGACCATCCTGTGTGGTTACTGTCAGTCACTGGTGTTCTCAGGCCTGCGAAGTAACCCCCTGAACCCCCAGGTTTGCTATGTAGCCCCTTTTTCATTCACAACTCTCTCATTTCCTGAGTTTGTAAGCTGCTAAGGAACTGATATGTAGTTGTTGTTCTCGCCACTGGTTTTCAGTGAATGAATGAATGGGACAGATGGATGAATGCATGGATGCAGAGGTGGTCATTCCTCATTAAAGAAATCTTGCCACTCTGGGTCCTAATCCAATTTGGCCCATCAGAGTGATCAGTGAGCAGACGGGGCATTATGAATGGCCAGACCATATGGCTGCCTACTTGGGACAACTAGAGCGGGGAAAGTAAGTCCTCCCAAATCTCCTACTTCCGTGCTCTGGAAATTCGACCGCTTCATGTTATTCTTTTGGGCTGGTTCTCAAGAACCTTCCACTAAAATTCAAGTAATTCTAGGAAAGTTCAGTCAGACCAAGGGAGTAAGACGGGGAAACCAGAGAGGTGGAGAGGCGGGGAGGGAGACAGAGACTAAACGAGACCCGGAAGGGAAATAAGACATCCCAGGCGTCATCAGCCTCACAGATTCGCTAAGCTCTGGTCCTCTTACTTTCATGCTTCCTGACCCAGCAAAGGGTCATTTCAGTGTCCCTAAGGAACAAGGATACAAAAAGCAGCAGGAGAAACTTCTGTGGAGGCTAGTGGAAGCCCGTGAACACAGAGATCAAGTGTGGGCGTGTGAGCACCAACTCTTGGAAAGTTTCACTTGCTCACCCACTTATTCACTGAAGAAACTCTCCTTTCAATCATGTGCCAGGCACTGGAAATATAGAGTGAACAAAACAGACACTGTTTCTATCCCATAGCAGGGGGAACTTCCCACAAGGGCTTTTAGAGAAAAAGACATGCATTCTTCTGAGGCTGACCAGACTCCCATGGCTTGTAGCACCAGCAAGTAGTGGGGTGTGGGGACTTGGGGCAAGGTGGGAGAGGTGTCACCTTCTCGGGAGGCATAGAGAGCCTGGAAGGGGAAAGGAGACTATTCTCCCGTAACAACCTTTTTTGTTTTAGGTGACAGGACATGGGAAGATGAGGAGAGAGAGGGATGTGGACTCCAGGAAATGCCATTTCTGCACTTTGAGTCACTCTGGTGGCCTGATGCCAGCCTGTAGCTTGAAGTGTTGCTACAGAGAAAACTGTATGGTCTGCAAAGGAGCATTTAACTGACTGGTGATAGGAGAACTGGTTAAATTTGCTGTATCTTTTTTCAGTTCATCCATTTCCTTTTGTTCCTGGTATTTAATTTCTACTCTTCGCATTTATGTAAAGGCTGGAATCTTCATGTTCTCGCATCTCACCCTTAAAGAAATTCCTTCTGTTTTTTTCTTACATTTATCACCCATCCTTTCCCCTCAGGCATTGCCGAGGACATGGACAAAAGAAAGCTATTCTGCAATTTCTATAAAGCCATGTAATCTCTTCTAAAACTCTGCTCTGATAAATCAATACTCCTCCATTAGCAAATTTCCAGAACCTGATTAGTTTAACAAGATAAAATTTTAACGATCCTTAAATATTCCCCTTAATTTTCTACCCATTTTCATGTCCTGCCTCATTGTTCACTAAGGGAGAAAGCCAAGGAAAGCCTTGAACCCTTTATGAAGAAAAGGTGTATGAGTCAGGGTCTCTTGGTTGTAAGTGATAGAAGCTCAACTTGAGCCAGCTAAAGTGAAGAAGTCATGGAGACAGGGGTTGGGGCTTGTTAGCAGGAGGAGGGGAGAGAGGTCCGGGGCAACCAAATAAGTAGATACCCACCACAGAGGCCAAGAGCAAATGGGTCCTTCTTACTCCCACCCTCACCCATACCACTATGAGGGTGGTGGGGACAGAGCTGGCGCAAGAGGCTTTTGCTGCCTGGGATAGGTATCTGAGCTAAGGGGTTGAGAGTGGCTAATTGGGAAATAGGATTGTCTTCTTGCCCCGTGGTGTAGGGCTCTGTCCTGAACGCCCCTGCTTCACACAAAGGAAAAGCTGTCAAAAGAGCTGGCTAGCCAGGCCGGGTGTGGCTCAGCAGTTGAGCGTCGACCTAGGATCCAGGCGATCAGGGTTCGATCCCCGGTCAGGGCACATGCCCGTGTTGCAGGCTGCAGCCGATCAATGATTCTCTCATCCTTGATGTTTCTATCTCTCTCTCTCCCTCTCCCTTCCTCTCTCTGAAATCAATAAAGATATATTTTTTTAAAAAAGAAATACTAAAAAAAAAAGAAAAGAAAAAAAAGAGCTGCCTAAGAGGCTGGACCTGCCTCCTCACCAGCCCACTCTCAGAGCTCCCAGACGCGGTCCCTGCCTGCCTCGACTTGGAAACTGCGTAGCTGCATCACCAACAACCCGTGTCGCCCACTCCAATGGGCGTTGGGTCCTTACGTGGCTCTATTGGCCATACTTGGTCACTCTCCCTTCTTGAAACACTGTTCCCTTGGCTTCTCCGACACCCCGCTGTCATTCTGTCCTGCTGCACTGATCTGTCTCTTCTGCTGGCGTCTCCTCCTCCTTTGGCCCCCGAGATGTTAGACTTCCTCAAGGCTCGGAGCTGGGTCCTCTTCTAGTCCTCTCTCATTACGTAGTTTCACTTACTAACATTTCCTTAGATGTCTCCTAGGCGTCTCCAACTGAACAGAGAAAACCAGAACCCTGGAAGCCCCTCCCTGAGTCCAAATCTGATTCTCTCCCACCCCTTGGTAAGAGGCACCATCATCCCCGTGGTTACTAACACCCCAAGTTACTGGGTACCTTCTTTGACTCCTTGTTTTTCCATTTTCCCCTCTCTAACCCAATAACAAGTTCATCCAGCTACACTTCGAATGTATCTGGTGTGAGCTTCTCTTTTCGTCACCACTGCAGCCACCTGGATCAAAGCTGCTGTTGTGGCTCCTGTGGCTGAGCGAGCAGTCCCCTAACTGGTCTCACAACTTCCTCTCTTGCCTCCTCCAAGCAGTTTTCCACAGAGCATTTTTTGAAAGGCAGATTATGTCACTTCCTTACTTAGAAAGTCTTCAATGGAGCTCCATTGCCCTAAAGATGAAGGCCAACATCTTCTCCAAGTCCCACAATGTTCTGCCTGTTTTAGCTCCTCCTAACTTTTGGATCTCATCCATGCCTGGTTCCTGCCCTCTCACTGCCCCAGGCTCACAGCCATCCCTAAATTCCTGGAATGCCCAGTGCTCTGTCCTGCCTTAAGGCCTTTGTTCGACTCTTTCCTCTGCCTGGATTGTTTTCCTCTATTGCTTTGTTGTTGTCTTTTTTCTTATTATTTATGACTCAGCTAAAATGTCTCCTCAGAAAGACCTTTGCTGATCACTCTATTGTCTACACTAGCACTCAGTTATCTCACTCCAAGTACACACCACCATTGGCAATTATTTCTTTGTTAGTTTATTACATCTCAATTAGACCATAAGCACCCCAAGGACAGGGAACATAACCTCAGTCGTGTTCTCCATTCATCCTTAATGCCTAGCAGAAGACCTGGCAGGTAAGGTGTGCAGGGGAAGGTTTCTGAGTGAATGCACACAAGTAGCATCACTGAAAACTGCCAGTCAGGGTTCTCATTTTGACTACTGAGCTATAGATATTTTTGTTGGTGAAATTTTTTTCTGGAAATATTTAAATCATCTGGAATTGAGATTATGTCTTAAGATGTACTCAGAGAATCCCATTCTGCATTAACTTTCAAACAGAACAAAGCTACATTTCTTGAGGAAACATTAGAGGAGGAAAACGTCTATGGTAAGACTATTTCTTACTTCAACTTAAAAATTTTTCTAGCAAGTAGGTTATAGGAGGAATATCTTTGGAGTTAATATGGACACTCTGCATGGGAATTTCTATATGCGGTAAGACAAAAAGGATGAAGATAAAACTGAGCTGTTTCTTTGGAACAAAACTACAACAAGCTATCCATAAAAAGTTTCAGCCCCTGACCACCTCCTTTCCCCAAAAAAGTTATTTTAAAATTATTCTTCAGCATTATCAAGCAGAAAATAAGATTATTTGAGAGCAAATTCCAAGGAGATGTTTGGTGTTAGCTTAAAGCTACCTCCTCACAACCCCCTTAACTAGTGTGAGGTGAAAAAGAGTTTTTCAGTAGCTGCAAAATTTTCAACAAATGTTCACCATTCAACAATGGCACTGCTGATCCACTTTGTTATTTAGATTGAGGTCTGCAAAAAAGAGCAAATAATCTTATTTTTAATTATTTATGATTAAATGTTTTTCCTTTTATGTAATTTTCACTTATTTTTCAAACACTTCGTTTTAATGAAATGTCTAATAATTCAATGTTTGAATGATAAAATAAACAATTATGAACACTTTCATTGCTATTTGTAATGTTTATAATTTATCCGATGTGTAAGACATTAAATATTGGTTTTCACTGTGTTTTTTTTATTTTATAAATTTCACACTCATAAAAATATCAGTGTTTATGTCAATACTTCATTATAAATCTAAAGAGATATTGATGACATGACCACATTGTCCTTTTGTTCTAGTTCTGTGGTCACTACCCTTGTCTGGACCCACAGCCAAGAGCAGTTAGAGTGGAGGCTGATGGGCCATTGGGCGCCCAGTCTGTCACATGATACTTCATGTTCATGGGAGTTTGATCTTTTTTTTTTTTTTTTAAATATATCTTTATTGACTTCAGAGAGAGGAAAGGAGAGGGAGAGAGAGAGATAGAAACATCAATGGTGAGAGAGTCATTGATAGGCTGCAGCCCACAACCTGGGCATGTGCCCTGACCGGAAATCGAACCCTGATGGCCTGGATCCTAGGTCAACACTCAACCGCTGAGCCACGCCTGGCCGGGGGGGAGTTTGATCTTGATTAGGTCTGATGATCAAGGTGTTCATGGCTGCCTGCTCCAATCTTGACTGGGCTGGTGATCCTGATCCAAATGGAGGCTGTGTGCTTACTCATCCAGAGGAAGAAAATGAACCTTCATGGGCCATGTGGTATATGTCTCCTTTAATCACAATAACCCTGAGGCGTGGGTAGCATTGGGACTATTTTTCAGTTGAAGACACCAGGTCTTAAAGAGGTTAAGTAATTTCCCCAAGATCCCACAGCTCTCCCAAGAGCTGATCCTATGCCAGACTGACACTAAAGGCCTTTCCACTGTCTCCCGACCTCATGGCAGGAACCATCAGACATTGTGCTATTGCAAAATCCCAGCTCCAACCTTCCTAAGAGAAAAAGAAGAGTCACAGTGATTTTGTGTTGGGCTAGACCTGTGCGGGAATTTCAGAACCAAGTCCAGGGCTGCAAAGGGTGAAAAGTGATCCCAACAAGTGAGGTGGGTATCAATCAGAGGCACCCTACCTTCTGCAGTGGGCCTATAATTAGAGAAGGGTTTTCTTGTGTGTGAGGACAGTTGATCCAGTAGGAGGAGAGAGGAGAACCTCAACTATGAGAACATTTGTGGAGGCTTTGCTCAAGTTCAAATTCCTGTAAACACCAACAATCCTGTGTAATTTTAATTGCAGATGTCTCATTTATTGAGTTGGATAACAAGTACTCCTGCTGTTACTGTTGATTCTGCCACTTTATTACCGCTACTGGGTAAAGGGTTTCAGAGACCTACTCCACTGACTTAAACAGCAGCAGTGGTGGATTTGTCATCTATGGAGAACCTGATGGAGCTCTGGAGGGAAGTGTGAGAGTGTTGATGAAACTTAAAATAAAAGCTTTCATTGCTTTTTATGTTCAGAACTATAGAGTTCACATTTTAACTGGTACTGCAAATATCTGAAAAAAATATCTTTACACATCACTGTTTTAAAGTTGTGTATTGTACCCACAACCTAATAGGTACTGAATATCAACTTGCATTAGGACACTGTGAACACTGTCTCAAATTGATTTTAAATAAAATTCATAGATTTTTAAATATCAGCACACATCCTTTCAGATTATTGTGTTTGCTTTTGACTTAAAATAAAAGCTATTTTCTGCTAAATTGAGTAGGTAAAATGAACAAATAATAATTGACAAAGCATTCATGACTATAGTTAAGGTAAAAATTCTTTGCAAATAGGATAAAACAATAGTATGCACCAAAAGCATTGTGAAACACGGTTAAATCTCTCAAAGGTAACAGCGAATTGGCGGGGTTTCATATCTGGTGTGTTACTCAATGCCTAAAATAAATGACGGCAGCCTTTCGTGGCATAGGGGTTGATTTTAACTGGGAAGAATCAGATCCATACCAAGTCACAATAAAATGCAAATCGTCAACAGGTCTGGTATCTTCCCAGGATTGTAGCTAAGGCCTACAACTTTATCAGCAACATTTAATCGACTTCTTAGGCAACTGAACACTAACAAATCAGAAACCCACTTTGGTTTGGGTGTAACTTGTGTTGGAAAAAGTAACATTGGTCTAATGAAGGTTTTTGTTTTTGTTTTTTTTTCATTGAAATTAAGGAATATGGCTTTGCTGAATTCTTTAGAAACTGAAGACTTTATTTTGGCAATACTCAGAGGAATGACAGTTTATTCAAATTGATAGAACCATTCCTGTTCCTTATACAAGTTCCAAGAAACTAGACTGTTTAAACTGGAAACAATTTAAAAGTATATCAACAAGGAAAATGTTGAAATACAGAAATATATCAGAGCTATATTATAAGTAGAAGAAAAGAGCTGCAGAATAATATGGAACATACCATAACATGTATAAAAAGGAATCCTCTAGGCGTATATGCTCACACACTCCAAACTGTAACAAGGTCCACATGGGAGAGGAAATGAAGTTTGGGTAGGAAGGGGATGTATTCATGTGTTATTTTGAATTAAACATTAAGAAACAAACAAAACCAAATGCAAACAGGCAAACACCAAACAAACAGAAACCCTAAGGACTGGACATGAATAGCAATATGTATTGGTCAGCTCTGGCAGCCAGGGAACACCACAGACTGGGGCTTAAACAACAGAGGTTTATTGTCTCTCAGCTATGGAGGCTAGAAGTTCAAGTTCAAGGTTTCAGTAGGTTTGGTTTCTCCTGAGGCCTCTCTTCTTGACTTGCAGGTGGTGCCTTCTTCCCGTGTCCTCACATGGTCTTTTCTCTGCGTGTGCACTCTCCAGAGGTCTCTCTCTGTATGTTCTAATCTCCTCTTCTTAAAAGAACACTGATCATATTGGATTAGGGCCCATCCCAAAGGCTATTTTAGCCTTAATCACCTCTTTGAAGACCCTATCTCCTAATACCGCCACAGTCTGAGGTACTGGGGTTTGGACTTCAACATATGAATTTGGGGGGACACAATTCAGCCCATAATTCAGTATTTTCATATCATTTCATTATTTTATGGGAATTAATACTTCCTTTATTAAACACAATACAATATTAATAAACCACATTAAGAGAACAATTTTTCATGAACATTTAAACATTGATTGCAGACTTAATTCAGTAAATTTCCTAAACAATTTAAACTAGAATTAAATGTCATCATGACCTATTATTTAAAACTTCAAGTATTTTCATTTAAAATCCTAGGCCAACCCTGGCTGGTGTGGCTCAGCTGGACCATTGTCCCATGCACTGGAAGGTCAAGGGTTCAATTCTCGGTCAGGGCACATACCTGGGTTGTGGGTTTGATCAAGCCCCGGTCCGGGTGAGTAAGGGAGGCAACTGATCGATGTTTTTCTCTCACATTGATGTTTCTCTTTCTCTCTCTCTCTCTTTCTCTCTCACATCAATAAAAAAGAATTGTGTACCTTTAAAATTCTAGGCCAGACTGTTTATGCTCCACAGCATATTGGTTTTAACAATATGTACAGTTTTACAGTATAGATAAGCTGAAGATACACTGAAGATGACTGAAAATGTCAAACAAATGCCAAGAGTTTGAAAATGGTAAACAAAGCCTCGGATCTTTCTAAAAATCTCTCTCAGCTTCACTAGGATGCAATTTAAAGGTCTTACCTCTCAACCCAATACTCAAATGTCACTTCTCTAAGGTTTCTCTCTTCACACTCCTGTGGAACTTGATTCATATTTCCATGTCCCACTCACCAACTAGATCCCAGTTTGCAGAATACTCTACTGGGTGTGCCCACTCTGGGTTGTGGGTAAATCAAGCACAGACTGTGTACAAACACATCTTTCCATCTCTCAGCATCTAGCAAAGGTGTGCCACATAGTAGGTGTTATGGGCTGAACTATGTTTCTTACAAATTCATATGTTAAAGTCCTCACTCCCAGGACTTCAGAATGTGTCCTTACTTGGAAATAGGGCCATTACAGACGTAATCAGATGACTATGTCATATTGGAGTCAGCTGGGCCCCCTAATCCAATATGACTGGTGTCCTTATAAACAGGGAAGATTTGGACACAGACATGCAGACAGGGAGAACACCGAGTGAACATGAAGACAGATTGGGGTGATGCTTCTACAAGCTAAGGAACGTCAAAGATTACCAGAAAACTGCCAGGAGCTAAGTCAGAGGCAAGGAACAGATTCTCTCTCACAGCCTCAGAGGGAATCAACCCTGCTGGCACCTTGACTTTGGATTTCCAGCCTCCATAACAGTGAGACAACAAATTTCTGTGGTTAAGGAACCCGGATTGTGGCACTTTACTATGGCAGCTCTAGGAAACTGATGGAGTGGTTACCAATAAATAGAGTGAAAATGTGCACTATTCACTCTGCCCAGACAACAGCCATCACTAGGACATGTGGTTCCCCTACCCGTAAATATTTGTTGAACCCAGCCGGCGTGGCTCAGCAGTTGAGCATTGACCTATGAACCAGGAGATCATGATTTGATTCCTGGTCAGTGCACATGCCCAGGTTGTGGGCTCGATCCCCAGTTGGGGGCATGCAGGAGGCAGCCGATCAAACTCTCTCATCCTTGATGTTTCTATCTCTCTCTCCCTCTCCTTTCCTCTCTCTGAAATCAATAAAAACATATTTTTAAAAAATACTTGTTGAATTTGAGCCTCTTTAGTTTCTTGTTCCCTTTTCATTGTCTCCTCCTGACAAGACTGCATAGGTTTGTAAGAATAGGAACAAAGCTTATTGCTTACTCTGCACAGAGTGCCTCAGTCTACCTCCAATGAATTCATTTGTTTTCAGTGCTGCTGAAGTTGTCATTTGCTTAAAGGAATGGACACCCAAAATAAAAGTTCAGAAGAGAAGAAACAAGCCTGACAACTATGCACCTCAAACTTAAAAGCACAAACTTATTTGCAGGCACATATTTTTAAGCACTCAGCACCTGTCCCTGGGCCAGGCACAAGTGGTGCAGTGACATTCATTTCTGGCTCTTATGCTTGCTATGATCTTGGAGCCCACTTTCAGCTATTTACAATGACAGCTACATTTATTACTTGGAAGCTAGTCTTGGGGATCCCCAGAGCAGTTCCAGGAACTCAGACAGACCAGAGAACAAATTTGCATTTGTGGCTCAAGCCCCCCCCACCCACCCTGTCAAATGCTAGGCCCTGATCATCCTGTTCTTTAAAATCCAGGCATTTTGGCAGCTATGAATTGGGCACCACAGAGCCCCAATTCTAACGTTTACTTCTTTGTTCAGTATGGATACCTGGCCTGCCTCCCATGCATCCACAAGCTGAAAGAAACCAAGATGGGCCCATTAAATAAAATTTTTAAAAAAGGTAAGGGAATTCACATATTTCCCTGTGTAGGGTTCTGTGCAGACGTGATCTCATAGAATCTCAACAATAATAAAACTCATTTGGGGACAAGGTATTATATCTCTATTTTCACACAGAGAAGTTGATGTTTGGAGAAGTTCATGTACGTGCCCACATTCATTTGACTAGTTTATGGTAGGTCTGGGACTCAGAACCATATGTCTGACTTTGAGCTTGTGCTTTTCCACATTACCAACAGAGGTCATATAGAGCCTGGGCAGCTGTGTAGACAATAAACAGAAAAGGAGGCTAAGGCAGCTGCTGCAAATGGGTATAAACCAGAGATGAGAGTTTCCAGGTAACTAAGGAACAGCCTGACAGGCTCTCATCTGATAAATCAGTCAAAGCAATTCATCAAGAAAAAGAAACTTTCTGGAAAATTTGCTACAAAGATTTTTTGTAATTATGGGATCAATATAATTATGTCCAAAGTCTCCCACCATTCAGGAGCTGCCTAATTTCCCTCCCTTGGAAAGTGGGAGCCATGATGCTGTGGGTCCAGTTTTGGGGGTGTCCAGAGGTGTGGGCAATGTGAGTAACAATTACTAGGAACAAGGCAACAAAGGGATGCCAGACCAGAGTCTAAATGAATAGGTCAGTGTCAGGTCTCCAAGCCAGGAGACCTGTGTGTGTGTGTGTGTGTGTGTGTGTGTGTGTGTGTGTGTGAGAGAGAGAGAGAGAGAGAGAGAGAGAGAGAGAGAGAGAGAGAGAGAGAGAGAGAGAGAGGGAGAGAGAGAGAGAGAGGGAGGGAAGAGTGCTTGAAGAGGTCAAAGCAGATGGAAACAGGGTAAGCCTGGAGTCATTCCTGACTCAAAAGCAAACTACTTATGTGCTTTGTTTTTTAAAGCAGCGCCTATAGGTTCTAGGGTGTGTGTGTGAGGCCATGGACATAAACGGAGGCATCTGTCAGCTGGCAACTCTTTACATCACCTGTTGATTAAAGGTGACACCACACTCTCGTTCTAGAAAGGCATTTCTGTGCGTGGTTCAAGCAATGGGCTGTAGCTGTTGGATGAAGAGCAGGCTAAGAGCAGGGACAGTTGCGTACAGAGGCAGCTGAGCATCTCCCAGAACTCCTAGGCCCTGGGGTGGCCTCTGAGCCTCAGTTTCCTCGTCTGGGAGCCCGGTCTTCCTGATGATACAGCCTCTGTGGTGTGGGAATCAGACGGCCATTTTCTCTGAAGCAGAAGAGCTGTCACACTGGCCTAGTGAGTCTGCCAGGGCAGTCGCCCCCCACCCCCCTGCTCCAGAGCCGCAGGGAAGTCCAGGCTGCGAGTGCTCTGTGCTGCAGGCCTGTGTCAGGCTCCTTTGGAACTTGTGCCAAGAGCTTGCTTTGGACTCTCACCCATCAGGCCTTTGCTGTGGCCGGGAGGTCTCGGCAGACAGGCTGGGTAATTGAACATATGCAACTTGTTTACTTTGCCCACAAGCCAGTGACCACACTGGGAGGAGGAGCTGCCTTGCTGAAGGGGAAGGAGGAGAGTCGGTGCTTCTCATCACTTAGAGCCCCGCTCTGTCAGCTGCAGCAACTGCTTTCCCGCAACAAGAATAAACTGTGCACATGTGTTTGGTCAACCATGGGAAGAAGGTGTCAGGAGATAAAGAGGCCCCGAGTTTGAAGTCAAATGTGTTTAGGAGCAGCTGGGCTCTCTTGAATCGGGAAGTAGCTTTTCTTAGAGTCTTAACTTTACAATTGAAAGAGAAAGCAGTGCTCATGTGATACAACCTCTACATTTTATTGCAAAGAAGACGAAGGACTAGTTTTTCAACAATCACAGTTGGAGTAGAAGAGCTGAGACCACAGCCCCCCAGAATCAGAGCTGTGCTGCCTTGCCTGGTGAGATGGAGGAGCCGGCACCACAGGGGTCAAAGATGCTCCAGGGGAGACATGGCTCACCTGAGGTCTGGAATTAGAGGACCCAGAGGAATAGCTACACCACAGGGAGAGTGAGGGGGTGGGGAGTAAGGCACAAGGCAGGGATGAATAGGTGCATTTCTGGGGCCAGAGAGGAGACCAGCTTGATAGGTTTTTGGGGAAAGTGAGAATTAAAGCTGGGTAGCACATTGGTCAGAGTTAATGAGTGCAATATCCAGTGGCCATGCTAACTAGTTAAAGCAGAAAGGACTTCGCAGTATATTATACACAGAGAACGGAACAGATAAACAGTCTCTAAGGTGAACCTCCAAGAATGGGTCCCTTAACCACCCTGCAAAACTGGGCTGAGGCCTCTGTCCTGGTCAGGAAGCTGCCAGATTAAGACGCTGCCTACAAACCCCGAAGTCATTGCTTCCAAACCCCAAACCCCCGCCCCCGCCACACTCCAGACCAGTGAAACGGTGCTCCGTGGCCAGTTTCCCTTTCCGCACACCTTAGTGTGAATTAAAACCGCACCTGAGTGCAGCCAACAGGAGACACTTAAATTACAGCTGGAACTCTAGCTCATGGGAGTCAGGAAAGGAGGTTTTCTGCTTTCACTTGTGCAGCGTATGAAGGATGCTAGAAAGGGTTTGGAAGAGACGTCGAACAAGCCAGTCCTCAGTATTCCCTGCAGAGGAGCAGCTGGGGCCACAGGACGGAGACGTGGGCATGAGAGCTTGGATTTACGGGGTCAGAAGTAACAAGTCACTGGTAAGTTCTTGGCCAGGGGAGAGCCATGAAGAAAGTGACTTTGAAAAGAGTTATCTACATTATTCATACTGGATCTGTCACCGTAAAGTCTTAGGTAAAAGGCCTATGTAAGCGTCGGGCGTGTCAGGGAGGGGCTTGTAGGTCCGGTGTCGGGGCCAGGACCCCGACCACCCTGCGCCTGCGCATGATGGTGCCTGATAGAAGCAGGGGCAGTGGGCGGCGACTGCGCATGCGACCTTAGCCTTCTGTTATGTAACCACGAGCCAGCATGATGCAACTGCGCATGCGACTTAGCCTTCTGTTATGTAACCACCAGCCAGCGTGATGCAACTGCGCATGCGACCTTAGCCTTCTGTTATGTTACGAGGAGCCAGCGTGATGCAACTGCGCATGCGATGCTAGCGCGCTGCCTGCTGTGGTCTCCATGACCAGCGCTGTGCACAATAAAGGTGGAATCCTCTCCCTGCCGGCTCCGCGGGCCTTCTTTACGCTGGGGATCTCGCCTGGAAACACCCCTTGCAGCCTCCCTCCCCCGGCACTTGGCGTAGTGGGCAGGATGAGGTGAGTCTCCCCTCGGCGGCGTGCCTACCGGCGTGGGCACCGCCGGAAGATTGGGATGCGCTGTCGCCCCGCCCCAGGAGGTCCGTCAGGCTCTGGAGCTCCGGGGCTCACGTCCCTACTGGCCACGGGCAGCCGGGCCGGGGGCGTGGCTGGTCTCGTCTGTTCTCCGACGTGCCAGCGGGAGGACCAGGAGCTGCAGGTGCAAGTCTAGCAGTTGCAGCGCTGGAGTGAGGCGGGGCGCCGCTTGCACGGTGTGGTCGCTGGTGCCATTTCCCGCGTCTCGTCCTGGGAGCCGGCGAGACAGATGCGTCCTGCTGAGCGGCAGAAAGTGGAGACTGAGGGGCCCCCGCCCCAGTCCACACGCCATACCACGTGTACCACAGACACAGCTGTGGAACTGCGCGATTTGGCGAAGCAGTGGGAGCGGCGACGGGGATCCGTCCTGGCGCGGCCGCTGTGCTTGCGCGGTGATGGGGCCGACAATACCGAATCGTCCCCGGTAGAAATGGGACAGCTGGCGGGTAGAACGACCATTCCATCCTTGCGGCAGCGGCTGCAGAACGCGCGGCAGACCAGCCCGGGGGCTGGAATCAGACTTGGACTAGCCGGTCGAGGGCCGCCGCCCGCACGGTCTGGGACAACGCCGGTGACCCACCGGAGCATGTGGGTGAATGGACTACGTACCTCCATTTGGGACAAGTCACTCGCGAGATGGGCGTGCGGCAGATGATGTTCGCGCCGAGGTACCGCGGCCCTGCCGAGGAAGCGCCCCCTGCCCGGGTGAGGGCCGTGGTGCCAGCCGAGGGGCCGCCCGGCACGCTCGCGCGTGGCCGCCCGCTTGGAGCCGCACCCGGACCGCCGGGCTTACGAGGCAGCTGCCGCCCTGGCCCGAGAGGCGACCTGGAAGCACGCGGCGGGGAAGGCGACGGGGCACGGGCTGTGAAACAGTGGCCAAAGCTCGCCCCAGAGAGAAACGAGGGCAGCTGAAAAGGGCGAATTGAAAGACTGAGGAACTGCTGGGCCGCTGAAAATAAGGCGCCGGCAACTATGGCGTGACTGCTGGCAGCGGGGCTGGATACGGTGAGAGATGGCCAGCCGCTACAGCCCTCGGACCGTGTGGAAGAAACCGCGGCCAGAGCAGCCGTAGACCCCGTTGCCCGCTGCTTTGCAGGCCTGGGAGGTGCAACTGGCTGATTACCTCCCTGATTAGGGAACAGGCCGAGGCACCCAGCAACTGGGGGATCCGAGCACTGGAGGCTGTACGTGGAACTAACCATTTATTGGTCCCCCCAAAATGTACAAAGGGTTTTGGCCCTGGCGGACACGGGAGCTGACTCAGCTTTCATATATGGGAACCCTGCCAAATTCCATGGACAAGCTACTACCATTGAAGGGTACGGGGATGGCAGACACAGGTGAAGCAAGCTGTGGTGCCTTGTGGGCCGCCTGCCCCCGGTGCTGCACGGTGTACATCTCCCCTATTGTGGAATATATCCTGGGGGTGGATGTCTTCCGGGGCCTGAACGGTTGCCACCTTACAGGGGGAATTTGGCCTGCCTGTCGCATAGTTAAGACCCTGATTTGGGGGCATTCGCATCACACCCCCTTGGTCTTACCCCAAGCCATGCGAGTGGTTAATGTGAAACAGTACTGGCTGCCTGGTGGCATGAGGAGATATCAGGGACTATCCTGAAGCCTAAAGAAGCCAGCATTATTTGCTCCACCCACAGTCCGTTTAATTCCTCTGTATGGCCAGTCTGCAAATCCGACAGCTCCTGGCGGATGACCGTTGATTATCGGGGATTGAACAAAGTGATGCCTCCTTTGCATGCAGCTGTCCCAAACATTACCGATCTTATGGATAGATTGTCACATGAACTTGGAACTTACCACTATGTTGTGGACTTGGCCAATGCTTTTTTCTCCATTGACATTGCTCCTGAGAGTCAAGAACAATTTGCCTTTATGTGGGAGGGTTGGCAATGGACCTTTGTGGTTTCTACCACAGGGCTATTTGCATAGCTCTACATTATGTCACAGACTGGTGGCACAGGACTTGGCCACCTGGCCCAAACCGCCTACTGTGCATGTGCTCCATTATATTGATGATATCTTACTAACCTCTAACTCCTCCAGATTTGGAATATGGTGTGTGAGCCTCCAAGAAGCCCTGGCGGACTGGGGGTGGGCAGTCAACAAGGACAAAGTGCAAGGGCCTGGATTATCTGTCAAATTCATGGGTGTTGTCTGGTCGGGTAAAACGAAAGTTATGCCCGATGCCATTACTGATAAATTCCAGGTGTTTCCCCATCTGGAGACAGTGAAAGTTACAATCTATCTAGGCCTGTTAGGGTTCTGGCGAAACTTTATACCCCACATGGCTCAATTGCCAAAGCCCCTGCACTGGTTAGTCCGGAAAGGGGAAACCTGGGATTCGACTCCAGAAATTGAACAGGCCTTTGTGGCAACTAAGTGGGCAGTGGCCCAAGCCCAGACCTTATAGGTAGTAGACCCTGCACTGCCCTTTCTACTGACAGTGCATGGGGACGATGCGGGCTTCAGTTGGGGACTATGGCAACGGCATGGGTACCAGAAGGCTCCCATTGGCTTTTGGCCCCAACTGTGAAAAGGGGTGGAAGTCCGCTATTCCTTGATTGAGAAGCAATTGGCTGCTGTTTATGCAGCCCTGCTTGCAACTGAGGCCATTACTGGCCAACAGACTGTCCAGGTCCAGACCACTTTCCTGATAGAGGATTGTCTGCAGACCTGGACTAGCCAACCCAGAACAGAGGTAGCCTAAGCCCCAACCTTGACCAAATGGGGAGCATATTTAGAGCAAAGGGTGAGCTTTGTGACTAGCCCCCTTGCCCAGGATCTACAGAATGTTTGGGGGCCTATCCAATTTGTCCTGGACAACAAGTCCCCTCTGTTTCCCTTGACGGAACTGGAGAGAGTAAGTCTGTACATGGAGGGGACAAAAACCCTCCCGGGGACGTTTGGCACACAGATGGGTCCTGTCGTGGAACTCCCCTGACCTAGACCACAGTGGCCTTGCACCCATCAACCAAAATTTTCTGGTATGAGACAGGAGTGGGCTATTCTAGCCAATGGGCTAAACTACAAGCAGTCTGGATAGTTCTCACCCATGAGAAAGGTTGGTTGCATTTGTGCACCAACAGTTGGGCATTATATAAGGGGTTGACATTGTGGCTCCCTCAATAGGCTGCCCAACAGTGGCAGATCGGCCACTGACCACTTTGGGGTCGGGAGATGTGGGAGGACCTTCAGAAACAAGGTTGGAGGACAGGAGCCACAATACATCACATGGCAGGCCATAAGCCTCTGCAAAGCCCTGTCGATGACACTGCGGACGCTCCCACTCAGGTCCGACGACTTCAACAGATGCCAGAGCCTACGCTCATAGGTCCCTGGTTACATAAGAAATTGGGCCACACCAGGGCTCATACCATGGAAATGGTGGCAAAAAGGTGGGGCTCTGGTTGACCGTGGTGGGAGCCAGGGACGTCTTAAGCCAATGTCCCTGGTGTGCAGAACATCCCCCGTACAGACGTCGGGTGCTGCGGTGTGCAGGCCACGTGGATTACGTTGCCTGCAGCCACAGGCTTAAAATATCTCTTAATGGCCGTTGACACAGCCATGGGAATGGGTTTTTCTTACCCGGTCACCCAGAGGGATCAGGAACATATTATATGTGCACTAGAATGGTTGGCAGCCCAATATGGGATGCCACAGGTCATTTATAGTGACTGGGGTACGCCGTTTGTAGGGCAGAAAACCCAGGAGTGGGCTAAGCAGCAAGGAATTGACTGGAAATTGCACGTCCCTTATTGGCTGCAGGCCTCGGGGACGATTGAGCAGTACAGTGGCCTCTTAAAGGAAAAACTGAGGGCCTTGCGCCCCACGGGATAAGCATGGAGTAAAGTGCTCCCCACTGCTCTTTGACTCTTAAATGAGCAGCCGAGGAAAAGCTAGCCCTTTGGACAAGTTGACTGCGGGATTAGCCTGGAGAGTGCATGTCCTGCCGCACTCGGTCCTTGCCCTCATCTATGTCCAACAAGGGGATCTGATGTTATTAGCCCCTACACCTCTGGCTCATTCCAATGGCAATGGAAAGAGCGGTTGGAAAGTGATTTGCCCTGGTTGGTACTAACTGAGCCTGGGGACAGGGTGTAGAAAAAGGCTTAGAGGTTGACCCTTGGATAGGACACTGGCCTCTTACCATTAAGGCCCGCCTTCCTCCTACAGCACCTTCGTCCATTTTGCAGGACGCAGAAGTTCTGCGCCTATGGCCTATTCCCCTTTTGCAGGTTCAAGAGCATGTAAAAGCCCACCTACTGGGTATGGGTATGCGGGTGTGGTACCATCGGCCAGGCCATTCTGCTTTTCCCGCTCCCATTCTCTCCCAGGACGATCAAGTAGCTTGCATCCTGTTGGAGGGAAGGGATTTGCCTATGATGGTCTCGCTGTCTGCTCTTTCTTACTGCCCAGGTTAACTGCTGGGAATACCCTCATATCCTGAGCCCATACATTCACGTGGGTCCACAATGTTTTGCATTGCTGGATCTGCACAGAGATGTCTGCTGAAGCTGCTGATGGCTTGCCCTGGCGAGTGACCCTGGCCTCACTAGCCAGTTGGACCTACCTACAGCAGTGGAATCAGAACTGGGGTAGTCCCGACTGGGATGCCCAGTGATGGCATATTGAGGGCCTTCTATGCAGCCACCAAGGGGCCCCACCATCTGTCTTCGGCCACTCTGTCTACACAGCTGGGGATGGATGGGAGGAACCCATGTTGAGTTGTTACAGGTAGCCCCCCATTGTATTGAACAGTGCTACCACCACATCACCTCCAATAGAACTGTGGAATGGGTAGCCTCCAACCTTTGAGAGAACACCATGATTAATGCCCCACCAGGGTTTTGGTGGGATGGCAGGAAGTTCACGGGGACTAAGCCCATGAATTTCTTACCTACTGGGTTCCTACTGATTTGTGAGAGGTATGGCTAGCCCTACCTCCCCACTAATTGGGCGGATACAGAGAACCCTATCCAGTACACCCCAAAACTGGGATCCAGTTTATTTCCGATGGTGTAGGTCCAAAAGAGCCATCTGGTGGTTCTACCCTCGTGCCCTATTCCTGCCTGGCGGTGGGGTTATAGACATTGAGTTGCAGGTGGAAGCATTAGCACATGTAGCGTAGGCTTTGAACCTTAGGAAGCAAGCCCTCCACCTCCTATTGGACGAGGCCACCCAAATGTAAAAGGTGGTCTCGCAAAACAGAATGGCCTTAGACCTCCCCACGGTGGCACAGGGAGGCATGTGTGCCCTCTTACATGTAGAATGCCGCCTATTCATTCCCGATCATCAGCAGCAAATAGCCGAGGCCCTGCAAGAAATGGATGCGCTAAGTCTCCGCCACACAGGGTCTGCAAGAGGATCCCCTTACGCAGCGGTGGAACAAGTTATCTAGTAATTGGAGATGGGCCCTGATGGTTATAGCCCGCCTCCCTGCCTGTTTAGTCATACCTTGCTGTACCCTCTATTGTTGCTGTGGTCTCTGTGCCCAGGGCACTGCCCTGTGGTCTAAAGGAAAGTCTCCAAGATCTAGGGGGTGGAATGTCAGGTGTTTCAGGGAGGGGCTTGTAGGTATCGGTGTCCCGTCCATGACCCCGACCATCCTGTGCCTGCACATGATGATGACCTTATGTAAGCATGGGCAGTGGAATGCGACTGGGCATGCAACATTAGCCTTATATATTCGGCCCCCTTAAGTAACGATGATCCAGCATGATGCAACTGCGCATGCGACACTTAGCACGCTGCTTGCTATAGTCTATATAACCAGCACTGTGCACAATAAAGGTGGGATCCTCTCGATGTCAGCTCCATGGGCCTTCTTTACGCTGGCGATCTCACCTCCGAAACCCGACAGTAAGAGACTGTGCTACACTAATGTCAGAGACAATAAAGGCACGGGGTAGGAAGAGAGAGGAAGGGAGCAATGACTAACAGGACATTGAGAGTTTTTGCCAACTGGGGAGCTGGGCAATGACACGAACCATAAACCCTGTGAGCAGAGACTATGTCATGTGTCCTTGAGCTTTTAGAGTCCCCCAATACACAGCTTGTAGTTGGCTCCCAATAAATGACTAACAAGTAAATGAGGACACATCAAAGATAGTATGTAATTAATCATCAAAGGCAGTTGATTAGATAACTATTTAAAACAATTAAGAGTCGATAGATTTTGCTATTTTTCTCTCTTTGTGACCAGTAACACGAAAAGGAAATAGAAAGAGCACTTTACAAAGAGTCAAGGGGGAGACTGAGGGGTACAGGAATGGGAGAAAGTGAAAGACACAAATGATTCTTTAGCAGAAATAAGGATTCTAGGACTATCCCTGAATTGAAAGGACATTCTAACCCGAGTGTAATCCCATATGGGAATGTAAGCACCCCTCAACTAGGTGGCCGGAGCCCTGCCTCCAGGCACTCACCACTGGTCGTCAGAGTGCAGGGTGCAGCTTCTCCAACAGAGATGCACACAGCTGTACCTGAGTTTCTTTCTATTTCCTTCCATTCTCTGCCTCCCTGCCTATTTCCATAAACTACAGAACATCACAATTAGAGGACTAAAGTATAAATTTTTAAAAATCAAAGGACTAGCCCGGACAGTGTGGCTCAGTTGGTTGGAGCGTCGTCTCACACAACAAAAGGTGGCAGGTTCGATTCCCAGTCAGGGCACATACCTAGGTTGCAGGTTTGGTCCCCGGTCAGGGCAAGTATGGGAGGCAACCCATTGATATTTCTCTCACATTGATGTCTCCCACTCTCTCTATTCCTTCCTATCTAAAAAAACAGTGAAAGAACTAGACATAGCTTAAAGTCCAACTGCAGACATAGAAGACCTGAGTTAATTTTAGTGAATGCAAGGAAAAGACAACTGTTCAGGCAAATGGAGGAGATAATGTTCAGGAAATGGTGCAGACATGAAGATAATCCAACGTAAAAAAGCTGGTGTCCCTGCAGAAGAGTATTGACAAGTGGAGCAGGCGATGCACTCAAAGATAGGTACCAAAAATTTCCCCGACAGAATTGAATCTGCAGATGAAAGCACTCTCTGTGTTCTTGGAGATTTTGATCCTGAAGGTTCTGTTCCAAGGCAGAACCTGGAGAAGCTATTGAACTTTAGGTATAAACAAAGAAATCTCTAGGCCCCCAGAAAAACACAAATCAACTGCAAAAGAAACATGTTAGACTGACCCCAGAATTCTTCACAACCATCAAAGCCTTAAAACAATGGAGTGGTACCTACAAAACTCTGGAAGAAAGTGCCACCTGAGATCATTATACTCTGTCAAGATATCATTTAAATATAAAGGCAACAGACAAACATCTTCAGACAGTATCATGAGTCTTTTTAAAAAAAAATTTAGCCCTGGCCAGTGTGGCTCAGTTGGTTGAGCGTTGTTCTATGCACCGAGAGGTCATCTGGTTGATCCCTGGTCAAGGTACATGCCTGGGTTGTTGGCTCCATTCCCAGTAGGTGGTGTGGACGAAAAGGTGCCACGTGCTAAACTTGACAAGCTCAGGAAAGGCCTGCGTGATGGCCTTGCAAACTCAGAGACCTAAAGTAACCATAAGAATGGTATGAAATTAAAACTTTTTTAACTAAAAGCAGTCTGTGGTGGGTAGTCACGTCCTAAGGCAGTATTTTTCCCTAACAAAGGTTAATTTTCACCTTAACTAAGCCTGTCAGTTGTCCTTTTTGCATCTGCAATAACATACCTGAGTAGCATACCTTTGCAAAGACAAAGTAATTTTTCTTTTTCTTTCAAACCTTTCAAAGCACAGGCACGGCTCTGTGGCTCTTCGGAGGACACAAATTCCCTAATTATTATCATGTTAATTATCGATTGTTAACTATCCTGCACCCACCTCGGTAAAAGAAGTGTATGTCCACAATTTACATTTTATCCAATCCCAGAGATGTCCCCGCTTTGCTTTCTCCCACCTATTTGTGTCTCCTCCTTTGATGGTAATCTATAAAGCAAGGTGCAGGACTGCCAGCCTCTGGAGCATTATCCCAATCAGTTGAGATTCTGCTTCCTGGCATGTGTTGACAGTTTGGCTCAAATAAACTCGTAAAAATTCTTCACAGGTTTGAATATTTCTTACATTAGTAGTGGCATGCAGGAGGCAGCCAACTGATGTTTCTCTCTCATCGGTGCTTCTCTCTCTTTCCCTCTCCCCTCCCCTCTCTCTAAAATCAATAAAAACATAAATATATATTTATTTTTACAATAAAAACTTACTGATAGATGAATCATGATTGAAAAACAAACAAAAATCTATCCAGAGTCCACTTAAATAGTTAAAACTAAATAATTATGAGAACACAATTATAGAGCACAGTGTATGAGTTAGAAACTAGAAAATATTAAAATATTTGTATAACCTACAAAATTCAGAGTGAGTCAAAATGAAAGAAGTATTAAGAGTTTCATCTTTCGGAGAAAGGAATCAATTTGTATTGTCTGAAATTGAGATATAAAGTTGTAAAAATAAACAATAACCCCAGTCTCTCTTTAATTTTTTCTTCATAATTGAGCTTTCTTCATTTTCACTTTGGTTTCTTTTGTTAAATTCAACTAAAAACAGTTTCCATTATATGATTCCACATTTACAAAAGCAATTTTGCTTATAAGCCATCTCTACCATCTATATGAATAGAATGTATTCAGACTATGTTCTTATTTATGAGCAAGGGGTTTGTATTGATATACAACATGTTCATCTCTTCATACTCAGGAGTGTTTGCATTCTTTATAATAGTTTTTTTTTTTTAATAAAAAAAAGTAATTTATAAGTTATTACAATAAGAAGGCTGGAGGGGGATATGCCCAGATGATGTGCGGGGTTCAATCCCCATGATGTGAATGTGGATGGTATTTAGCTGTGCAATTGTCTTCAGAAAGGTCCAGACTTCAAGGTCATTGGTAGGCTTCCAAGATTCTTCATGTCACGCTTCCTACTTACTTTTCCAGCCTCAGTTTTCTTATTTCCTCCCCATCAAAGTCATGTATTGCACACTCTCATCACACTGAGCTACTCATACCTTCCTGGCCAGTTCACTCACTCTCACTTCTGGCCTTTTGCATTTCTGTTTGCTCTGCCTGCCCCACCCTTTGCCCTCTCTCTCTGACCCTCCACCATCCGTGCTCCTGTCCTTGGATAATAACCACTCATATTTTTTAAATTATTATAATTTTTATTGAGGTAAAACATATAGTACAACATGACATTTACCATGTTAACCATTTTTTCATTGTATGATTCAAGGGCATTAAGAACATTCTCACTGTTGTACAACTACCACCAGCATCCATCTCCAGAACTCTTTTCACCTTCCCAATCTGAACTCTAACTCCCACTGCCCCCTTCTCCCAGCCCCAGTAAACCTCTATTCTACTTCCTGTCTCTACGAATTTGCCTAGTGAAGGTATTTCATAGAAGTGGAATCAAACAGTATTTGACTTTTTGTGTCTGCTTATTTCACTTACAATAGTGTCTTCAAGGCTCATCCTTGTAGCATGTGCTAGAAAAGTCTCTTACTCCAGGAGGGTCCCCCTTTTTGTTCTATTCTGGTCTTCAACTGATTGGATAAGGTCCATTCATGTTAGGGAGGAAAATCTGCTTGACTCAGTCTACAAATTTAATATTAATCTCATCCAAAACCACCCTTACAGAAATACTTAGAATAATATCTAGTTATCCTATGGCCCAGTCAATTTGACACATAATATTAGCATCATACATAGCTCCCCAAGCCATATGTGTGCCCAGTTTTGTGATCCAACAGATTCAAAGGCATTATTAGGGTAATTGTGGACATTTCAATATTGGCTACATTTTAGATAATGTATTTTGAATCAATGTTAAATTTCTTGAATATGAGGTGAATTTCTTGAATATTTCTTAAGAAGTGTATGCTGTAGAATTTAGGGATAAAGAAACATAAAATCTGCACTTTCCAAGGATTCAGCTCTTACTCCCCGCCCCCCCCCCCCAAATCTCTATCTCTTTATATTTCACTTGTCTCTATTTCTCTCTGCATATAGAAAACAATGTGACAAAATGTTAACAAATGATGACTATATAGCTAAAGGATACATGAGTTTCCAATAGACTATTTTTGCAACTTTTCTGGAGGTTTTGAATTTTTCAAATACAAACTTAAGAAAATTTTTAAAATTTATAATTTTTATATAGTCAGTCATTTGACATTTTCTTAGTAATTTCTTCTATTGATTTATGTGTATAAATATTTGAAATAGCACAAATGTCCAAAAGTAGGTGAATGGGTGAAATACAGTGAGCTCAGAAGTGGCCTAGACTAATGCTGTTATATCTCTAGTAGGGGGCATATTTCGTGGCATATTAAATATTTCTTTGTTTTTCTTTTGTTTTTCTTGAGGTCTAACTTATATCCAGAAATTATATACAATAACATATGTAAACCTGAAGTGTACAACTTGATTTTTGCATGTATATTCCCATGTAACCCCCATGCATTTCAAATATAGAACATTTTCAGCACCTCAGAAGGCCCCCCCTCACTCTTTCCTAGTTAGTAGCACAACCTTCCCACCAAAGGTGACTGTTATTCTGACACTACTGAGAAATAGACTAGTTTTGCCTGTTTGTGGACTTGATTTAAATGAGCTCACATAGCCTGGCCGGGCATGGGTCAGTGGTTGAGCATCGACCTAGGATCCAGGAGATCGCAGCTCCATTCCCAGTCGGGGCACATGCCCAGGTTGTGGGATTAATCCCCAGTCTGGGGCGTGTAGGAGGCAGCCGACCAATGACGAGTCTCTCATCATTGATGTTTCTATCTCCCCACCTCCCTCTCCCTTCCTCTTTCTGAAAGCAATAAAGATTTATAGAAAAAAATAAAATAAAATAAAATAAAATAAAATAAAATAATAAAATAAAATAAAATAATAAAATAAAATAAAATAAAATAAAATAAAATAAAATAAAATAAAATAAAATAAAAAAATAAATGAGCACACATAGTATGTATTCTTTTATCACATAGTATGTATTCTTTTATGTCTGGCTTCTTCCCTTAATATCGTTGTTGCACAATGTCCCATTGATGGACATTTGGGATGTTCCTTGTTTATTAATAAAGTGCCTGAGAAGATTCTTATACACGTTGTCTCTTATGGACAGACACAGTTTTTTCTGTTGGATATTTATCCAGGAGAAGAATTCCTGGGTCACAGGATATACATATATTTGGTTGATATTACAAAATGGTTTTGTAAAACAGTTGTTCTCAATTACATTCTCACTAGGAATATGTGAGTGTTTTGGTTGCTTCATATCTTTCTAATACTTGATACTGTCAATCCTTTTCATTTCAGCCATTCTAGTGAGGATGTAGTGCTGTTACATTTTTAACACTAAACTTTTATTAAATGCGTAAATGAAAATGATACGCCCGTGGAGTATTACATAGCTATAAACAAATGTGTTGTTAAAAAAGACAATATTAGGGACACACTTATGATATGTTAAAGATGAAAAACAATATATAAACTCTATATATAGTACACTTTTTTATTTTAATGTATACATGTCAATAAAGAGGACTAGAAGAAATTCATCAAGACAGTAATAGTTGGGAGAAGAGGGAAGATGGAGGCCCTGTGAGAAGCAGCAGCGCCCCCGCTCCAGCCACGGACTTGATTTCCTCCTAAAATCCTACGTAACCAGCTTGAAAAAAACAGAGAAACATACCTGAGTGGACAAAGTGTGAATGGGGAGCACTGAAGACACATCACGGAGTCTGGTAAGAGAAGGGGGCCGTAGGAAGGGGGAGTCCCCAGGAAGCCAGTGCTGGGCTCCGAGCTTGAAGGCTTGGAGGCTGCAAAGCCCTGCGGACGGCATCCAAAAGCGGGGATCCCACAGTCGGAGCAGAGAGGGGAAGGAGCGCCCTGCGCACAAGGCACAGGCACCCAGGAGAGCGGTGAGTCCTGGAGGGAATGGTGCTTTCCTAGGAAACAAAGCATCTAAGGGGGGATGGCGCCTTCCTAGGAAACAAAGCCTCTAGGGGCAGCTGTGACCGGTTGTGACCGGCGTCTGGTGCTCAGGGTGCTGACCATAGGGAAGGCTGTCCCAAGGCCTGTGGCACCCAAGTGGTGAGGGACCAGAGGACTGTGCTGAGCACCCGCACACGGGGACCCTCTGCCTCCCTGTGGGGCACTGTGTTGAGCCCCAGAAAGTGCTGAATCTATGTGGCGTGGGGGAGGGGAGGAGCCCTCCCGCCCTGAGCTCCTGGTGCCGAGAGGCTGGGATCTGCGACCAGCCCTGAGGGGCCCCGTGGTGGCGCGTGAAGCCACTCCAGCTTTGCTCAGACCAGCGGTGCGGAGAGCTGCATGGAGCTGACTTTGGGTCCCCTCCCACTGGGTGCTTTGGAGCAAGGGTGGCTGGACCTTGCAGGGCGGACTCTCTGCCTGTGTGTTGCTTCGTGCATTTTCGAGTTTGATTGCGGAACTGGTTTCCACCTTCCTGGCGTGCACTGCCGGACAGACCAGCGGAGGCTACCATTGGGGTCTGCACAGTAGACGGTCTGAAGGGCGGACCTGGTGTGACCAGCCAACCAGAGCTGAGCAGGGAGGAGTGGAGCCCGCCCACCTCTCCTGCAGCCCGGAGGACCCCCTCCAACAGGAAAGGGGTGGGTCCCGCTCACTGAAGCCCCAGACACACCTGCAGGGCACAGTCTTGAGGGGGAAGGGAGAGCAGCTCACAGGAGGACACCGCAAGACTAAGACTCTCTGGGACTGTTGTTTGGGAGCTGGAGGGAACGCTGAAAACCCCTGCTGGGGGCTGGGCAGGCAAAGGGCCCACCAGAATGTGTTCTTAATCAAACTCACTGGGCCCAGGCTGCTGAAACGGCCCATACAGAAAAGGCAACAGGCTGAAATCAATCTGAAGCTGTAGCAGGTCAGAGCCTGGGGAACTAGAATCAGAGGACAGGGTAGGGAATGAGGAGCTGGCGGTGGAACAGAGACTAACTCCCACAGAGTAAGCGCCTGACAGCGAAACCTCTAAGGGGAGTGATATCTTGAGCTACACTAGCCACCCTGCACCCGAAAGACTCTACAGAAGACTCTGGAGCAAGACCAGGCAACTACAAGGTTGCAAACTAGCTGACAAGAGGAGGTGGCCCACGGAGAGCCTCAGATCAACCACCTACCTAAGGACACCAGAGCCAAACCTACACGGCTCCGTACACTGGGGTGATACAGAAGTACCTCCCAGGACAACTGAAACCACAAAAAACAGTGACCCTCAGACAACATAAATTGCCCAGAAGAAACTCACCTGATTGACTACCTTTTTTTCCTGCTGTTTTTTTGTTTTGTTTGGTTTTGGTTTTTTTGTTTTTTGGGGTTTTTTTGTTTGTTTTTTATTTGTGGGTTTGTTTATTTTTTTTCTCTTTTTTCCTTAGGAAGAAGAGAAAGGGGAGATAATTTGTTTTTTCTTTTTTAAATTTTATAATAATCTTTTTTTTTTCTTTTTTAATTTTTTTTTAAACATTTTTTTAACTAAATTTTTTTCTCTCTCTTTGTTATAAAATAATTTTGTCTTGCTTAGCTTGTTTTTGGTTTTCTTTTGGTTATTTGCTTTGTTTTGTTTTATCTTTGCTTCTACTACCAAGACTTTCTTGATATCCCTGCTTAACGACTGGGACTTTATCATTATAACCAAGTTTACTGCTTTCCTCTATAGTTTCCCCCAAATCTCTTACCAGACTCCCTGCCTGCCTGGGCTTTATCTCTCTCTCTCCTCTCAATCCATTGGCATAACTTTTTTCTTCTTTTTCTTCTTTCTTTTTCTACTTTACTTTCATTCTTTCATTTTGCCCCCTTCTGTCTTCCTGTCTAATTGTTAGTTTCTCTTATTCTCTTTATTGTATTTTTGTTTTTTCATTTTCAACTCTTATCCTATTCCTATTCTCTCCCTTAATTTTGTGCTGGCCCTTCTTTCAGAATCTTTTCTCTCCTTCTGTTATCTCCCAGTAGCTTCTCTATTTTTTACATTTTAGTTTATTATTATTTTCTAAATTTTCACCAGTATTAACAACAATATACACCTCTGGGCTCCACTGGACCCACAAGACAAAATTCCATCCCACAAGACTGGGACACAATAAATATATCTAATATATAGATACAAGCACTAAGACCTAACAAAATGGGGAGACAAAGAAACAACCCCCAAATTAAAGAAAAGGAAACATCGCCAGAAAAAGACGTTGATGAGAGGGAGTTAAGCAAGTTATCAGAAATGGAGTTTAGAGTGTGGATGATGAAGATGTTCAAGGAACTTAAGAAAACTATAGATGATAAGTTGGAGGATCTTAGTGAAAACATAAAAAAGAGATACATAGCATAAATACAACACAGACAGAGATAAAGAATGCTGTATCTGATATCAAGAATGCACTGGAAGGAATTAAAAGTGGGCTCAGTGAAGCAGAGGATAGAATAAGTGACTTAGAAGACAAGGTAGAGAAAATCACACAATCAGAGCAGCAAAAAGAAAAAACACTTAAAAAGCATGAGGACAGTCTAAGGGAACTTTGGGACAACATGAAGCAAAACAACATTCGCATTATAGGAGTGCCAGAGGGGGAGGAAAGAGAGCAAGGGATAGAGAACTTGGTGGAAGAAATAATTATAGAAAACCTCCCTAGGCTGGCAAAGGAGAAAGCCACACAAGTTCAGGAAGAACAGAGGGTTCCAAACAAGAGGGACCCAAAGATATACACTCCAAGACACATCATAATTAAAATGACAAATGTCAAGGGCAAAGAGAAAATATTAAAGGCTGCAAGAAAGAGACAAGCAGTGACCTACAAGGGAACCCCCATAAGGCTGACAGCTGATTTCTCAACAGAGACTCTTCAGGCCACAAGGGAGTGGCATGAAGTTCTGCAAGTAATGAAAAGCAAGAACATGCAATCAAGATTGCTTTATCCAGAAAGGCTATCATTTAAATTTGAAGGTGAAATAAAAAGCTTCCCAGACAAAAAAAAAAAGGCTAAAGGAGTTCAGTACCACCAAATCAGCATTGCAAGAAATGCTAAAAAGACTGCATTAAGAAAAAGAAGGAATAGTGAGAGAAAGGTACATCAGCTAAAGGAGAAAAATGGCATTAAATAAGTTGATATCAATAGTAACCTTAAATGTAAATGGAATAAATGGGCCAATCAAAAGACAAAGGGTAACTGAATGGATAAGAAAACAGTACCCAAATATATGCTGTCTACAAGAGGCCCACCTAAGAGCAAAAGACTCACACAGGCTAAAAGTGAAGGGATGGAAAGGAAATGGAAAGGAAAAGAAAGCTGGAGTAGCAATTCTTATTTCTGACAAAACAGACTTCAAAATAAGGACCATAACAAGAGACAAAGATGGTCACTACATATTACTAAAGGGATCAATCCAACAGGAGGAAATAACCCTTATGAACATTTATGCACCCAATACAGGAGCACCTAAATATATAAAAAATTTCTTGGGGGACTTCAAAGGGGAGATTGACAGCAACACAATCATAGTGGGGGACTTTAACACCCCACTGTCAGCATTGGACAGATCATCAAGACAAAAAATCAACAGGGAAATGCAGACCTTAAATGAATCACTAGACTTAATGGATTTAATTGACATTTATAGAACATTTCACCCCAAAGCAGCAGAATACACATTCTTCTCAAGTGCACATGGAACATTCTCAAAAATAGACCACATGTTAGGGCACAAGGCAAGTCTCTACAAATATAAGAAGATTGAAATCATATCAAGCATCTTCTCAGATCACAATGCCATGAAATTAGAAATCAACCACTATAAAAAAAACTCAAAAATATTCAAACACATGGAGGCTAAATAGCATGTTATTAAACCATGAATGGGTTACCAAGGAGATCAAGGAAGAAATTAAACACTTCATGGAAAGTAATGAAAATGAACAGACAACAACCCAAAACCTATGGAACATGGCGAAAGCAGCCCTGAGAGGAAAATTCATATCATTACAGGCCTATCTCAAGAAACAAGAAAAAGATCTAATGAACCATCTAACACAACAACTAAAAGAACTAGAACAAGAACAGCAAGAAAAGCCCCAAGGGAATAAAAAAAGGAAATAATAAAAATGAGAGCAGAGATTAATGACCTAGAGACTAAAAAAACAATACAAAAAAATCAATGAAACCAAGAGCTGGTTCTTTGAAAAATTAAATAAGATTGATGCACCTTTAGCCAGACTCACTAAGAAACAAAGAGAGAGGACCCAAATAAATAAAATCAGAAATGAAAGAGGCGATATAACAACTGATCCAACAGAAATACAAAGTATTGTAAGAAAATATTATGACCAACTATATGCCAACAAATTGGACAACATGGGGGAAATGGACAAATTCCTAGAAGCATACAACCTTCCAAAGCTGAATCAAGAAGAGGCAGAAAACCTGAATAGGCCAATAACAACTAATGAAACTGAAGCATTAATAAAAAAAACTCCCAGCAAACAAAAGTCCTGGACCAGATGGATTTACAGGTGAGTTTTACCAAACATTCAAAGAAGAATTAACACCTATTCTATTAAAACTATTCCAGAAAATTCAAGAGGTGGGAAAACTCCCAAACTGTTTTTATGAGGCCAGCATCACCCTAATCCCAAAACCAGATAAATATATTACAAAGAAAGAAAATTACAGGCCAATATCCCTGATGAACATGGATGCTAAAATCCTCACTAAAATACTAGCAAACCGGATCCAGCAATACATTAAAAAGATCATACATCATGACCAAGTGGGATTTATTCTGGGGATGCAAGGCTGGTACAACATCTGCAAATCAATAAATGTGATACATCACAGAAACAAAATGAAGGACAAAAATCATATGATCATATCAATAGATGCAGAAAAAGCATTCGACAAAATCCAGCACCCATTTCTGATAAAAACTCTCAGCAAAGTGGGAATAGAGGGATCATACCTCAACATAATAAAGGCCATATATGACAGACCTACAGCCACCATCATACTCAATGGGCAAAAACTAAAACCATTTCCATTAAAAACCAGAATAAGACAGGGATGTCCAGTTTCACCACTCTTATTCAACATAGTCCTGGAAATCCTTGCCATAGCCATCAGACAGGAAGAAAACATAAAAGGCATTCAAATTGGAAAGGAGGAAGTAAAACTGTCATTATTTGCAGATGACATGATACTGTACATAGAAAACCCTAAAGACTCCATCAAAGTACTACTAGATTTGATAAACAAATTTGGCAAGGTAGCTGGATACAAAATCAACATCCAGAAATCAATGGTATTCTTATACACCAACAATGAACTTTCAGAGAGAGAAACTAAAAAAGCAATACCATTTACCATTGCAACTAAAAAAATAAGATACCTAGGAATAAACTTAACAAAGGATGTAAAAGACCTGTACTTGGAAAACTACATGACGCTGAAAAAAGAAATAGAGGAAGATTTAAACAAGTGGAAGAAGATACCATGCTCATGGATTGGAAGAATTAATATCATTAAAATGTCTATACTACCCAAAGCAATTTATAAATTTAATGCAATTCCTATGAAAATACCAACAGCATATTTCACAGACCTAGAACAAACATTTCAAAAATTTATATGGAACCAAAAAAGACCCCGAATAGCTGCAGCTATCTTGAGAAAAAAGAACAGAGTGGGAGGGATCACATTACCTGACTTCAAACTATATTACAAAGCCACTGTAATCAAAACGGCCTGGTATTCGTACAACAACAGGCATATAGATCAATGGAACAGAACAGAGACCCCAGAAATAGAACCACTCCATTATGGTCAGTTAATATTTGACAAAGGAGGCAAGAGTTTCCAATGGAGTAAGGACAGTCTCTTCAATAAGTGGTGCTGGGAAAATTGGACAGATACATGCAAAAGAATGAAACTAGACCACCAACTTTCACCATACACAAAAATAAGCTCAAAATGGATAAAAGACTTAAATGTAAGTCATGAAACCATAAAAATCCTAGAAGAAAACATAGGCAGTAAAGTCACAGACATCGCACGTAGTGGACTTCTCACTGATACATCTCTTAGGACAAGAGAAACAAAAGAAAAAAATAAACATATGGGACTACATCAAACTAAAAATCTTCTGCACAGCAAAAGAAAACAGCCTCAAAATACAAAGGAACCCCACGGTCTGGGAAAACATATTTGCCAAGGATGGATCTGATAAGGGGCTAATTTCCAAAGTGTACAAAGAACTCATAGCACTCAGCAAGAGAAAGACAAACAACCCAATTAAGAAATGGGCAAAGGACTTAAATAGGCACTTTTCCAAAGAGGCCATACGGATGACCAAGAGACACATGGGAAAATGTTCAACATCGCTAATCATCAGAGAGATGCAAATTAAAACCACAATGAGGTATCACTTCACACCTGTCAGAATGGCTGCCATCAACAAATCAACAAACGACATGTGCTGGCGAGGGTGTGGAGAAAGGGGAACCCTAGTACACTGCTGGTGGGAATGCAGACTGTTGCAACCACTATGGAAAACAGTATGGAAGTTCCTCAAAAAATTAGAAATGGAGCTGCTGTTTGACCCAATGATTCCACTCCTAGGAATGTATCCTAAGAATCCTGAAACACTAATCAGAAAGGATATATGTACCCTGATGTTCATAGCAGCACAGTTTACAATAGCTAAGATCTGGAAACAGCCCAAGTGCCCATCAGTAAGTAGATGAGTGGATAAAAAAGCTGTGGGACAGTTACACCATGGAATACTATGCAGCTGTAAAGAAGGAGAATCTTGTACCCTTTGGGACAGTATGGATGGACCTGGAGAATATTATGCTAAGTGAAATAAGCCAGGCAGCGAAAGACAAATATCACATGATCTCGCTTATACGTGGAATCTAAAGAACTTAATAAACTGATGAACAGAATAGATTCAATGACATGGAAGCATAGATGAGACTGACGAATGTCAGAGGGATGGAGGAGGGTGGGTGGGTGGAGGGGGAGAGAGTAACCAAAGAATTTATGTGCATATATATACACAACCCAAGGACATAGACAATGGTGGGGAGAGGGACTGGGGAGGGGGAAGGAACAGGGTGGAACGGGTCATTGGGGAGAAAAAGGGGCATCTGTAATATCTTAAGCAATAATAAAATTAAAAAAAAAAAAAAAAGATAGTAGTAGTTGATTCCAGCGGTGGGATTAGTTTATTTTTCGTATACTTTTCCATAATCATGAGATGTTCTACAATGAGCAAATATCAATTTTATTTTTATTTTATTTTTTTTTAAATTTATCTTTATTGTTGAAAGTATTACAGGTGTCCCATTTCCCCCCCCAATTGACCCCCTCCACCTCACTCCCATCCCCTCCTCAGGCCTTCACCGCATTATTGACTGTGTCCACGGGTTATGCATATATGCATATAACTTCTTTGGTTAATCTCTTCCCACCCTCCACCTCCCTTCCCTCTTTCCTCTGAAATATGATCGTCTGTTGTACGCATCAATGTCTCTGGATCTATTTAGTTTGTCAGATTCTTTAGTTCATTAGCTTCTTCTTAAAGAAGACCCTTCAACATTTCCTATAATGCTGTTCTTGTGGTGATGAGCTCCTTTAGCTTTTTCTTATCTGTGAAACTCCTTATCTGACCTTCAGTTCTAAATGACAGCCTTGCTGGGTAGAGCAATCTTGGTTGTAGTTCCATGTTTTTCATCACTTTGAATATTTCTTGCCACTCCTTTCTGGCCTGCAAGGTTTCTGTTGAGAAGTCAGCTGACAGTCGTATGGGTGCTCCCTTGTAGGTAACTAACTGCTTTTCTCTTGCTGCTTTTAAGATTCTCTCTTTGTCTTTAACCTTTGGCATTTTAATTATGATGTGTCTTGCTGTGGCCCTCTTTGGGTTCCTCTTGTTTGGGACCCTCTGTGCTTCCTGGGCTTGTAAGTCTATTACCTTCCCCATGAAGGAGAATTTTTCTGTCATTTTTTTCAAATAGGTTTTCAATTTCTTGCTCTCTTTCATCCCCTTCGAGCACCCCAATAATACAAATGTTAGGCTTCTTGAAGTTATCCCAGAAGCTCATTATACTATCTTCATATTTCTGGATTCTTTTTTCTTTTTGCTCTCTGGTTGGGTGTTTTTTGTTTCCTCATGTTCCAAATTGCTGATTTGATTCTCAGCATCCTCTACTCTACTGTTGATTCCCTGTGAATTATTCTTCATTTCAGTTCATGTAGCCTTCATTTCAAATTATTCCTTTATTATGTCATCGATTTTCTCTTGTTTTTGTAATACTCTTACTAATATGCTTGAGCATCTTTATAAACAAAATTCTGAACTCTGTATCTGTTAGCATGCTTGGATCTATTTCACTTAGTTCCTCTTCTAGAGATTTCTTCTGTTCTTTCCTTTGTGACATGTTTCTTTGCCTCCACATTTTGGCTGCTTCCTGCTATTTGTTTCTATGTATTAGGTAGAGCTGCTATGTCTCCTGGAATTTGTAGAGTGGCTTTGTGTAGTAGATGGCCTATAGGGTCCAGTGGCTAAGCCTCCCCAGTCACCTGAGCTGGGCCTTCTAGGTGCTCCCCTGTGTGGGCTATGTGCACTGTCCTGTTGTAGTTGATCCTTGGTTACTATTGGCATCACTGGGAGGAGTTGACCTCCAGGTCAATCAGCTGTGAGGACCAGCTGCAACTACAGCCAAAGAGTTGCTGTGCTGGAGACACCCCTATGGAGCAGGATATACTTCAGTGGAGCTTTGGTGTTCACCAAGTGCACCCCTTGAATGTGTCACTCATGGCTGTGGTAGGGTTGTAATCTAGCGTAGTCAAATCTGACCACCAGGTGCACTGACTTTGGGGCCTCCCAGCAAGTGCAAAGTCAGCCTCTGCCAGTGCCTTGCCCAGGGCCACCCAGCTTGAGCTACACAGCAAAACGTAGTTGGCTGCTACTTGTGCTGGGCTTGGAGGTGTCCAGGAGAGTCCAAGGTATAAACCAATGCAGTCTGCCACTAGTGCCAGGCCTAGGGCCACTTATCAAGCCCTATGGGGCACGCTCCTGCTTTTTTGAGAGATTTTAGGAAAGTCCTAAGCATAACTCAGGAGAGGCCACTTGCACAGAAAATCCACCGGAAATGCCTGGATGAGCCTGCAGGTAGGGAGGGGAGGGGCCTCTGCGAATCACAGGGTGGGGCCAAAGGCATGAGTCAGGTGATGGAGATTCAAATGTGACACCTGCCTGCCGGCTCTTTGTGGGGGGGCTAGCCAAAGGAGCAATGGCCTCTGCCAGCTCTTCTGCCTTGGAGAAAGCTGCCCCTCCACCTCTCTCCCAGATTTCAGGCAGGTTAGTTTCTCCCCAAGTGTCCCAGGTTTCTTTCAAGCTGCTGCCCGCGCTGGGGCTCAGAGGGAGCGCTTCTGAGTGAATTGGTGCGCAGGCCCTTTAAGAGGAAAGCCTGGGACTCCTGAAGCCTTTGATACCCTCAGGGACAGTCCCACTCGTTTTCACAGCCTGAAGTTGTGGGGACTTCTTTTCTGGGCCCTGGATCCCTGGGCTGGGGGCCTGATGTGGGGCTGGGACCCTTCACTCCTTCGGGAAACCTCCACCGCCGAGATTCCCTCCTGGGTTTAAACCGAGGTACCAGGTGTGGGCCCGCAGCCCCGTCTCCTCGATTCAGGCCCGATCCGCCCGCATCTCCGCCCCTCCTACCAGTCTCAGTGCTTCTTCAGTTCCCTGTTTGTAGGGCTTCTGTTCAGCCAGATTTCAGGAGGTTCTGAGTGATGGTTTTTCTGTATTTTAGTTGTAATTTTGATGTGGTTGCGGGGGGCTGCGGGTATAGCTGTTACCTACGCTGCTGTCTTGTTTCCTCAACAAATATCAATTTTAAAAGCGGGGGGTGGGAAATAATATTTTCAAGAATAGTTTCTGCCTGATAAAATGAACTTCCTGTGTTAAAAAAATATATGCTGTACTTCTCTGGGCCTATTTTATCTCCTGTAAATAGGCCTATGTCATCACCATAAAACAATTCTTGTCATCAAGTGAGAACTCAGTAAATGATAGCCTTTGAAAACACTACACTCCCAGGATGGCAGGGGAGATAGTGCCCTCATGGTAGAGTTGGGATCAGAGAAAAAATATGAAAGGGATTTCCAGAGACAAGGCAGAGTCAAATGGCAGGTTTCTGCTGGATCTGGAGTTTCTGGAATGGGGGAAAATGGGACCAACAGTGGATGTCCTAAGGCCACATGGGGATCATGGTGAGGACACCATGAGGGGACCTGGCTGTCTGGGCCGTCTGTGGTCTCAGAGTAGATGGTGATGGTGAGCCTGTGTAAGGGTCATAGGAAGGTGAGGGTATGGGCTCCCCCTTCACTCCTGACAATGGCACCAGGAGGTGGGCAGAGGACAATATTGGTCGGAGAGTGCACGAGTTCTCTTATAATCCCGAAGTGTAAGTTATCTGGGTATGGCAACTTGACCCCACATTAGACAGCACCATCCTGTCTCTGTCATCTCTCTTGGTTTCCAATGGCATTTTAAATACACTCATCCCCATCCTTCCACTGTATTCCCCTGGATTCTTGGTATTTACGTGGTTCTGGTTTTGGTCATCTGCAAAAACCAATGCAACTGCTGCAAGCCACAAGTGCTCAGATTTAATTTGGCTGAAGGGAAAGGGCGACTGACCACCAGTAGTGTAGCCCTGCACTGCTCTTCTGTTTTGAACACAGCAAACACATGCTTTTTATTATTTTCTGTCAACTCCAGTTCATTCCAGGCTCTTCTAACATTGTTCTCAGAGGTGTTTGACATTTGCTGTTCATCCTTGATTTAGAGATCCAAACTCTCATTTTCTGCTTATGCCTTTAAAAATTGTAAGTTTGGAGAGCTCACTTATAGCCACGATGGTCTTTTTAGATGTCTTTTTCCTTCATCATCAGGATAATTTGTGATCATACAGTGAGATATATTATTGGGAGATCTAGATACAGAATCATCTTCCTATTTTTTCTCATCTTTTTGTAGCTAATTTCATAAAGTTTGATGTATGTGTTGAAATGTAACCCTTCCTTCTGTGTGTCATTAGGGATGCTTCTGAGTGGAAGTGAAACACTGTAATTAGCTAGTTATTAATAATAGTAAAGAAGCAAAGGGAAGGCCAGACATTATAGGCATATCATTTGGGCAGCTTCCCTAGGAAGCTGCAACTTCACACTCCCCAGGGAACCACTGGCTCATTCCCCACAGATTACTGGACAAAGGGGAGATAGATACATGCAGAATAAAGTTGTGATAACATAGGGAAGATGCCTGTGAGTCAGACCTGGGAATAAAGATCATTGGCCAGAGGGGGCAGGGACATTGCAAACCCTCGAAAATTTGGGAGTACATAATCTAGCCAAAGGAGCGCTTTCTCTTGGCTCTCTGGCTCCTTTGGCTTTGCTACTGCCCACGTTTCCTCCACAGCCGCGTGGCCCACAGCCGCGTGGGTCCCACACACAGTGGACTGCAGTAGGAAACACAAACTAAGCTAGACCGATTCTGCCTTGGACTGTGCCATAACGTGGACAGCGGCTTTGATCTTAGCTCTGCTGCAGCCACAGCCATACTTCTTTGGCAGCACAGTGAGGGAGGGGACCTTGGAAACTTAGGGATTTGATTCCACAGGAATAAAGCTTTCTACAATATCTCTTCCTCCCGTGCGAGTCTTAGAAAATTCCTTTTCTCAGAGGATCGTGAGAACCCCACTTGCACTGGTAACAGAAGTAGGAAAAAACTCTAAGAAAGTGTGGATGAAAAGGGACCACATACTGAACCTGACAAGCTAAGGGGAGGCCTGCATGGCGGCCTTACAAACTCAGAGACCTAAAGTAAGCACATAGGATGGTCTGAAATGAAAACTTTCTATCTAAAAGCAGCTTATGGCAGGTAGTCATGTCCTAGGCTAGAATCCTCCAACAAAAGTGAATCTTTACCTTAATTGAGCCTGTCTATTGTCTTTTTGCATCTACCATAACATACCTTTGGAATGTCAAAGTAATTTTCCTTTTTCCAGACCCCTCAAAGCACAGACTCGGCATCAGAGTGTAGACCACAAGTCTCCTTATTGTTACTGTTGTCGTGTTCATTGTTGACTGTTAACTATCCTGTATCCACCTATGTAAGAGAAATATGTCTATCATTTTACTTTTTATCCAATCCCAGAGGCTTCCTCGCTTTGCTTTCTCCTGCCTCCCTAGCCTATCACTGAGATTTCACGTAACCCACTTACGCCTTCTCTTTTGATTGTAATGCATAAAATAAGGTGCAAAACTGCCATTTTTCCAGAACATTTTCTCAATCCATTGAGATATTGCTTCCTGGAAATTGTTGTCAGTTTGGCTCAAAGAAACTCACAAAAATTCTCTACAGGTTTGAATGTTTTTTATGTTAACAAATGTATTAGCTTGCCTATCAAGAAGTCTAGAGCAGCCCTGGCTGGTTTGTTCAGTGGTTAAGCATTGGCCCAGGGACCAAAGATTGAGTTCAATTTTCGGTCAAGGGCAGGTTAGATCCCCAGACCCACCCTTAAACCAATCATACCAAAGGACATGGGCTTGGTCCCTGGGGCTGGGTTAAAGCCACACTTCCCTGAGCCACATTGGGGAGGGCAAAGAGTCCCCTTCCCTCCAAGAAAATCAGAGCTCAGCCAGCAAGGAAGAATGAGAAAGTTGAAGAAGCAATCACCAGGGCCTGTCTTAATCAGTTGTGTCATCATGAAAATCCAGCTCACAACTGTTTCCTCTGCAGGCTCCTAACATTTCCACTGGAGTCATTCATTCTCTCTGAGTTCAAATGAACCCAGGTATAGCAGTTCTGATACTTCTGTTAACCTATAGGATGGCATTATCAGCCAGTCAAGGGTCAGTGGTTCTCTCAGCAAATAAAACACCTCATCATTACAGCACTTGTCTCAGTGCTTCCTCAGGCAGATTTGAGACAGGCTAGTAAGCCAGGGCAAGCGGAACAGGGAAACTGAGATAAACAGCAGTTTGCAGCCACCTAGTAAACCCTATCTTCCCTAAACCAAGGACACTTAAGAGTAAATGGTTTGCACTTCTCCTCCCCAACCAGAGGGTAAATAGCTTAAATCACCCCACTCAGGGAGACACATAACAGAAAGCCAATTAGTGCCATTTGCCAACCACATCCAAGGACAGATGAAGTTAAGGAAATAAATCTCATTTTGGTATATCAGCATGAATATTCTATTGAAATCCTCCCCAAGACCTCCCTTAAAGGTCCAGCCTTTAAAGCCCCTCAAAACAAAGGCCCCAGCTCATGTTCTCCCTCCCAGGAGTACACCATGCTTTTCCCTCCAGTTTGTCCCAGGCAAACCCCCTGAACCTGTCCCCATAGCCCCCTTTTCTCTGATTTGTTAGTGAGCCAAAGCAGACCAGCCTGGGCTTGTTTCCCCAGCCCTTTCTTGTTTCACTGTCCCCAGCTTTAATAAATGCCCTCTAAAATTCACCTGGACTTGTACTGTGAAATTTTTCCTGCATGAAGTCAAGAACCCACACACTACTGGCCAGCCCTAGGCAGACCTGCCAAGAGCCAGGTCCCCTTTCTGGTAACTGATTCAGAAGCCAATGCCTGAATCTGAGGAAACATGCAGAAGCATCTCTTATTTCTGTCTCTGTTCCCCATCACAACTCAGCTACTCCTCACCTGCTTCGGCTCTCTGGCCTGTGAAGCTCTGCGTGGGCTCTTCTTGCCCTAGCGCCGTTTCCTACCCTCATCAGACCTGTCTCTTTTGAGCAATGCATTGTGAGAGTATTTTTGTATCTTGGTCAACAAATCCCATCTCAAATGTTGACAGTTATGTTCTTGCGTTAACATGTCCAGTTCTTTGCTTATTGTCCAAGCTCTTGGTGTCTATAATGTTTCTGTAGCCATGTCTCAGTAGTGAATTACTGGGTCCTCTATTTTTCTTCTAATCTAAGGCTAATTTTTAAGATCTTCTCACTTTTCTTCCTTTTAGAAATCTTTGAACATAGTAGCACCCACATATTGTTAGGGGGATTTGCCAAAGGAGAGATGTACGAGGCTTGCAGAGAGTTAAAAACAGATTTATTGAAAACCACCTGGGTGCAGGTGGGGTGAGGCTAAATGGGCAGTCACCTCCCCTGAGAGGAAGAGACTGTTTTTTACAGGCCATAGTTGGATGGGAGAGGGGGTGGGGAATGAGGAGCTGGGTAAAGAATCAGTCTTGTTTGTTCTTTCCATGTTCTTCCTGTCGTTCCTGGAGTCAGGTACAGGTGTTCTCACTGGTTGGTTGTGGTTTGGCTGGGGCTTGTGGTCACTCTGGGGTTTGTAGGTTGCCAAGTTCCCGCGTCTGTGTGGGTTGCCAAGCTCCTGTTTCTGTGACTGCTCGTACCAAGATGGGAGTTTTGGACTCGGGTGGCCAGGGACCCTATACATATTTTCTGACATTTTTGTAAGCTATATTTGTAAAGTCTGGAGTATATGTTGATGCCTAGTACTTAATTTCTAACAGAAATCCTTTGACAGATTTGACAGTTTGTCAAATTAAGACAGGCTAGTAAGCCAAGGTCAACTGGAATAGGGAAACTGAGACAGATAAACAGCCAAGCAGTTTACAGCCATCCAGTAAATTGCAAAATCCTACCTTGCCTAAAACAAGCACACTTAAGAGTAAATGGCTTACACTTCTCCCCAACCAGAAAGCAGAGAGCTTTAAATCACCCCACTCAGGGAGATAGCAGAAATCCAATTAGTGCCATTTGCCAACCACATCCAGGGACAGATGAAGGGATAAATCTCATTTTGGCCACATCAGGATAGAGCTGATGAATACTCTACTGAGGTCCTCCCTAAGACCTCCCCTAAACTCCCAGCCTTTGAAAACCCTCAAAACAAAGGTCCTAGCAAGAGCTCTCCCTCCCAGGAACATGCCAGAGCCTTTCCTGTCCCCCTCTTCTTCCCCACAGGCACCCATCTCCTAAACTCTAAGGACCCCAGGAGGCTTGCAACCAGGGCAGCAGCGGGCAGCCACAACTGCTCTGGGGCTAACCCCCTGAACCTGTCCCCAACGCCCCTTTTCTGAGAGCTAAAGCAGCCCCACCAAGGCTCGTTTCTTTCCTGTAACATTTCTAGAGAGCCAAGGCAGCCCTGCTTAGGCTCTCCTGTTGCTTCCACTATCCTAAGCCCCTTAATATTTCACTGTCCTCAGCTTTAATAAACGTACTTTCAAAAATCACCTGGACCCGTGTTGTGAAATCTGTCCTACACGAAGTCAAGAACCCACACACTGTCAGCCAGTGCTAGGCAGACCCGTTAAGGGCCAGGTCCCCTTTCCAGTAACAAAATGGGTTCTTGGGCATATCAGTGCTCTACATGTTTATTTTAAAATAATCCTTACAACACTACAAAATAGGTATTATTCTATATATGAACAAAACAGAAGTCCAAAGACTAAGCAACTTGTTCAGAGTCACTCAGCTTGAAACCAGGCCTGACCTCAAAGCCCAGCTATTCCTATGGGATTCTAAAATCTGAGTACCAAATGAGTGTCAGTCAAAATGGATTAAGTTATCAGATTTTAAAAAGTGCTTCTGAGAAACAGTGGGGGGAAACAGCACACAAATTAGTGGAATTCAGGAAAGCAATGCTCCCAGTGAAAAAACAGAAACCAGTGAGATAAGGAATGGGAATGTGAGGGAAGACAGGCTGCAAAATGCTGGAAAAACCATCTTAAAGATAGTCCATTGGGAACTGAATAAATCCCTGTATTTTATGATTATATGGAATGTCTGGGAAAACATTATCAAATGGAACCTTGAGGTCCCCGCTCTGCTGATGGTCAGTCACTACTTCCTCCTAGAGTCTGTTCCCTTCTGTTATTTAAATAGAGCAAAACTGTCCTGTCCAGTGTGGCTCAGCAATATCCTATGTCCCATGCACCCAGAGGTCGCCGATTCAATTCCTGGTCAGAACATATGCCCAGGGTTGTGGGCCTGATCTCCAGTCAAGGGTGTGCAGGAGGCAGCCCATCCATGTTTCTCTCTTATTCTCTCCCCCTCTCTCTAAAATCATTAAAAACAAATTTAAAATAGAGTGAAGTTTCTCTCACTACATTGTAGATGTCTTTCACCAAAATAAGGCTCATCTCTGCATAAGGCTTAAATCCCTTACAGAACCATTTTAAGAAATGGGTATGTGTGCTTACCCAACTCCTTTGGTATTGGTTGAGTTGCAGGAGTGACTGACATTCCCTTTCCCCAAGTGCTGATTTACTATGTCTACTCTGTATTTCTCGAAAGTTGTCATTTTGGGAGGTGGGGAGCAGAATATAAAAACAGTATGAAAATAACAAACATTTTAATAGCACTGTCAAAGACCAACAAATAATAAATAAATCTCTCTTCCTATTCTAGTTGTGGCTTTAAATTTTACTATCTTAGAATTAGATGTTTCTCACTTAATTTTGTTCATGAACTCTCTTAGAAGCCATCTCCCTCTCACCAAGTCTGTAAAAGAGCTTCATATATGGTACAGTCTTCTGAAGAAAGGGCACCAAGTGGCTGGCGGGGAAAAACAGAAGCGTCACAGCCAGTCACCTACTGCCTGCGTCCAAGAAGCCCACTCCACCTCGGCCAGGGAGTGTGCCTGGATAACAGGCAGCAGTCTGCACTTGGGTGTCCCCCATAATTCTAGATTTTATACTCTTCTCTGAAGCCCTCATCTCACCCCAATCACTGTTTGGCTAACAAGCGACTATATTATGGAAATGTTAGTGGAAAAACTGAAGACATGTCTGTGACAGTTACCATTAAGGATGGCACACTCAATTTTTGTTGATCGCTCGTCTGTCTAGAAGAACAAAGGCTGGCACACAGAGTACTAATTTTACTCAAGAATGTAATAAAGTAAATTGAAGGGGATAAAAGAAAAACAGTAGAGAGGTAAAGAATAGGAAAATACATCAAAATTATGAATAGAAATAATTTAAAAGAAGTATTCTACAACAGATGAAGAAATTTTTAATTTCTTTTCACATTAAACATTGTTTACCACAATCAGCTAACAGAAATTACTGTAACAAAGGTCAAGATGACATAAAACTAAGGATTAATGTTTGTTATGAGAAAACCTCATTTAATGTGAATGGCGATGTAAGATATTATGTTTTTCATGATAGGGTAAGAAACAACTTATCTTGGAGAGAAAGCAAATAGCTCAGATCAAGGACACATGCTGAGGTTTAATGGTGAAGGAAAGCTTAGCCTTGTCCAGAACACTTGAAGTCTAGGGTAATTTAGGCAAAGGAGGTGCGACGGATAGCAAGCGCTGGGCAGTCACAGACCCACGATTCAGGCTTTATTTACCTTACTGGGTCTATGCAGCTTCCACCTTTCAGTGAGCTGTCATTTTAGCAGAGGGACCTTCAGTAGTAGCCTTGGCTATGACCAATCATATTTCAGTCATTGGGAAGTCCAAGGAACTATTTTAAAGAGATAATTGAGTATTTTCATGAATACACTATTAAGGCATCTATATTTTTGGTGTTTTCAGTATATAATTTTACTGTTATTTTTTATTCTTTTTTTATTTGCACAATATTAAATATTAAGTGACAATTATTTCTCTACTAATAAACAAGTTTATCCATTTTGCAAACTCTTAAACTGAGGTCTTGTGAAAGGGAAATGTATAACATGGGAGCACACAGAAAAATAGATTGAAAACCAGTAGAGAATATTTTTAACTGTCGTAAAAATTCAATCACAGCTGACAGTCTTCAACTATGGAAAAACAGAAGAGTAAGTAGAATTAAAATAGGTATTAAAAATAATTACCAGTAGTTTTGTTTTACAAAAGAAGAATAGAGCCATAAATGACTTAATTGCCCAATTAAGTAACTACCAGATTAGTTAGTCAGCACTAACAGAACTCACATCTGAGCTAGTCAACACTGCATATAAATATCTAACATCTCCTGAATATAACAGTTTAGTGATAACAGACTACATAATTCTATCCATTGTTTTGACTGTACAAATTAACCAGATTAAATATCAAAGATACACTGTAAATAACTCCCAAAACTAACAAAAGAATAGTAATTAAACAAATTTTTAAAGATTAAGAAATAAAAGACAACTGTAACATAAATGACAGAGCTTAAACAATTATCAGCATAATGAAGACCTTTAAAATGACCACCAAAATGCACTACGATATTTTTTTATTTAGTTTACAGAAAGGATCTATAAGTACAGGTTGCAGAAAGAAAATGTTTAGTGCTATTTACATTCAGTTTTAAAACTCTGCTCTATACAAATTTGTCAGTATGAACAATATTTTTGTAGACCTACTGCATATAAAGCCTTTTCATCAATGCATTAACAATGAATAAAATAACCTGATTACCTTTAAACAAAGCTGACTATCTGAATCAATCCCTTTACACTTAATGTTTGTAAGGACTGTGGACACTTATTTAAATACAGAACATATCAGCCTGCAACTTCATTTTATAAAGGCTAAAGTTATTTATATGGAATATTGTTCTATATACTACACGCCAATCTATATTTAAGTTCTATAGTTAGGTATTTTATAAGTTTTTATTAAATATAATCTACACATATTTGTAATTTCATCTAGGAAGAATTTCTTCCCAGTGAAAAAATATAAAATCTTTTATATTTTTACAGATTTAGATGAAACTAGCTCATGCTTTAGTGCTGTGCAAATTGTTTTTAGCATATCAATTTTTAAATTATTGATTTAAAACAAAAGAATTGATTTTAATACAATTGCAAGCACTAATATCAAATGCAAACTACATAAAGAAAGAAGTCAGTTATTATGGATAATTTTTTAATTTTAAGAATTCATCTGAACTCTCAAATGAGTAAGTGTGACACTGGACACAATTATAGATGAGCAAAAATTATGAAAAAATTCCATCTACTGATATTCAAATACATAAAATTGAACAGTAAATGAGGTTTTCTAATATTTCTGCCCAATCATGAAAGTCTATGAGTGATTGGAACTTGCCCCCCCACATTAAGGCTAAGAAACGCACTCACCCCTTTTGTGCTGTGTGAACAAGCACTCGGTTACTCATGACTGAAGAGTGCATGTGTTAAAGGAAAACAGTTCGCTCATCAGCTCACCACTGAGTGCTTCAAACACCAGACACATCTGTTTCTTCACTTGTTGTGGTGAAGATCATCACACCCAGGTTAGTGTCTGTGCCAGTGCAGCAACCACGGCTGACTTGGGTAGAATTCACCCAACATTTTAGTTTCTTTTCCATTTTTTCCCTCTCCAGTTGGCCCAGTAATTAACTTCATTAACTGCTGAGTGTTTTCCAGTGTGGAATTGTATACATGAGTATTTCTAGGTACCATAAACTATGCTATATAAATTCTGCTGATGGAAAAAAATAATGTCAAACTTTTCTAGTGCAATCTGTATTTGGAATACTTGATTTGTTAGTTCTGATGACAAAATTTTTGTGGCGGCAGAAAGGTTTCTGCTATGAAAGGTAACTTGTTAACTTTTCCCCTGGAGATTGACTGCATTCGAAAACCAATATTTTAAAACTGCTCAATATAAACAAAAATGCTAAGAGTAGAAAATCATAATGAAAAATGTTCTTGGTTCTTTTTACTTTCATGAGAGAAGATGAGAATGTTCATGTGATCATTCAGTCCCATGGCTTTACAGGCAGACTTTCTAAGGGTTTCTGAAGCAATGTTGAGTTTCTTCTGTCCCAGCAGCATGAAAGACAAAGACGACATCACATCACACTTTGCAGACAGTGTTTACAGGATTACACAACAGTTACTCTCTCCAGTCTTCTCACGATTCCTCTGACCTAGAGAAAATAAAGAAAAGTGTTGTTTATAATAATGCTCCAATAATGACGGTGGGGGGAAGGGAGACACCCAAGCATTATAAGAGATAGGGTTTTTTTTTTAAATGTTTGCATTTTTTCAATTAAAAGCTATAATAAATGCTTTTAATTTTAGTTTGTTTCCAGAATGTTTGGTTATATGCTTAACATGTTCTACTCATAAACTATGAAAACTTCCTTTCCCTAAGAATTCTTGTTCAAGAAAAACTGAGCCATTTTTGAATGCCTGTCTCTATGGCTCAAGTGAGACCATTCTCTAGTGGCTGGCTTACCTTGAGAGTTTGGCTCTGGCAATGTCTCTCTGGCCACCAAATGCATCACTGTTGTTTTGCCAAAAGGAAGTTTTAATGCTGTGTGAAAACAGAAAACAATTTGTTACATATTCATCAACCTATTGAAATCACTAACCAGAACTGAAACCATTTTAAAAACTGATTGCTTTTTGTGTGACTTCCTCAACAGATTAAACTGCTTCCTAGATAGAGCATCTCTTAAAAAACAAAATTAGGTTAATATTACCAAAAACAATTTTTACATTTCAGAAGTTCATCTATGGCCATTAGCTTGATACATAAACTACACTGTTTAAGGAAGGGGCAAAAGAAAATGCATGACTGTTTAATATTGGAAATAACCTTTAGAAGAGAAAAAGAATTAAAAAATTGTTTTGGAGGGCAGTGACTTGGTGATCCAGAGACACATCTGTTACAGAGGCAGTGCACCAACCACAAGGAATGACATTTCATGGACAAGCTAAACTGGAATTCAAGAGCAAGGCTCCTGGCTCCAGGTTCAAGATGGTGAAGTAGGAAGATACTAAACTCACCTCCTCTCACTGACACCAAAACTACAACTACATAAAAAATAGCTATCACTGAGAATGACCTGAAGACTAGCAGAACAGATTTTCTCCAACTACGCATATAAAGAAAAAGCCACATTAAGATGAGTAGAAGGGGCAGAGACTCAGTCTAGTCAGGACCTATCCTACCCCCATTTACCACGCAGTGACTCACAAGTGGGAGGGATATCACAATTGTGGAGGTCCCTCTCTAAAGAGTGAAGGGTCTGAGCACCAGCCTGGAGAACCTGCACCAGGAAGAGGCCACCCCCATAAAATATGACCGAAAACCAGTGGGGCTTACATCTGTGAGAGCCAAAGGGCTATAGGAAACCAGCACAGAGAAAGCAATTTGAAAAGCACCTGGGTCATATGTGAAGGTGACACAATGACTAATTTGAGGGCACGTGTGCTGGAGAGAGAGAGATCTACTGAAACTTTCTTTAGGGACAGGAGTGCTGATGGGCTAGTTGGTCTGCAGCTGGCCAGTGCCATTTCTGACACTCTCCATTAACCTTGCTAACAATGGTCATCCCACTCTGGTGTTTCCCTGAGGACCCACCCTGCTGCCCACCCCACAAAGGGGCTCCTGCCCTGCTACAACTGGTGGGCAGCCTTAGCTGACACCAGCACACTGCAGCGTGTCTGCAATAGTCGAGGCTGCGCCTCGCAGCCAGCCACACCAAAGAGCTGCCCTGCACACCACAACAGTTGTGGCCAAGCCTCACAGCTAGCTGGCTAGGAATCAGCCTTGCCTGACAGTGTGTCCTTAACAGCTGTGGACCAACCACAACCGGAGGCCACACTAGTCCACACCTCTGGAGCACCTGGCTCTGGTGACAAGAAGGGAGTCCACCCCTGGGCCCTTCTCAATTAGATCACTTTTTCAAGGCCAAAAGATGTAACTGATCTACCTAATGCATAGAAACAGACAAAATGAAGAGACAAAAGCATATGTTTCAAACAAAAAAGGGACAAAACCCCAGAAACAGTTCAAAGGAGGTAGCTTACCCTTTGGCTCTAGGAAACAGTACATAGGAGGTAAGCTATGTACTAGATAAAGAGTTCAAAGTAACAATCATAAAGATGCTCATCAAACTCTGCAGATAGTAGAAAACTTCAACACAGAGAGAAAATGATAAAAACCTATCAGAACTGAAGACTGTAACAACTGAAATGAAAAATACACTAAAGGGAATCATCAACGGATCAGATGATGCAGAAGAATGGATCAATGACCAGGAAGACAGGATAGTGGAAATCACCCAATTGGAAGATCAGAAAGAATGAAAAAGAATGAGGAGAGCATAAGGGACCTCTGGGACAACATTAAGTGTATTAACATTCGTACCATATGGGTCACAAGAGAAGAGAGAACGGGACAGGAAACCTATCTGAAGAAACAATAGCTGAAAATGTCCCTATCTTGGTAAAGGAAATGACATCCAAGTCCAGGAAGCAGAGAGAGTTCCAAACAAGATGAACCCAGAGACCCACACAAAGACACATTATAACTGAAATGTTAAAAGTTAAAGAGACTATTAAAAGCAGCAAGAGAAAGACAGTTACCTACAAAGGAGCTCCCAAAAGACTCTCAGCTGATTTTTCAACAAAAACTTTGCAGACCAGAAGGGAGTGGCATAATATATTCAACATGATAAAAGGGAAAAGCCTATAACAAAGAATACTACACCAGGCAAGGTTATCACTCAGAATTGAGAGAGAGTTTCTCAGACAAGCAAAAGCTAAAGGAGTTTATCACCACTAAACCAGCATTACAAGAAATGTTAAAGAGAATTCCTTAAGCTGATAAGAAAAGGCCAAAACTAGAAATAAGGAAATATATGAAAGAAAAGAAAATTCCACTAATAAAGGCAAACATATAATAAAGGTAGTAGACCAACCACTTATAAAGCAAGTATGAAAACAAAATGGCAATGAGTACCTACCTATCGATAATGAAATGTAAATGGATTAAGTACTCCGTTCAAAAGACATAGGGTGGCTGAATGGATTAAAACAAAAGATGCACACAATGCTATCTCTAAAAGACTCACTTTAGATATAAAGACACACACAGACTGAAAGTGGATGAAGAAAGATATTCCATGCAAACGGAAATGAAAAGGCAGCTGGGGTAGCTTTACTTGAAAACAAACACTGTAACAAAACACAATTGTATGACATAATAATAAACGGATCAATGCAACTAGAGGATGTAGTACTTTTAAACATCTATGCACTTAACATAGGAGCCCCTAAATATATACAGCAAATGTTAACAGACATAAAGGGAGAGAATGACAGTAATACAAGAGTAACAAACACTGTAACAAAACACAAGTGATGGTTCCCCCCCACCCCCACTTTCATCAATGGATAGATCATCCAGACAAAATCAACAAGGAAACATAAGACTAGATGGGCTTAATAGATATGTACAGAACATTCCATCCCCAAACAGTAGAATATACATTCCTTTTAAGTGAACACGCATAGTCTCTAGGATAGATAACATGTTAGCCCACAAAACAAGTCAAGCATATCAAGCATCTTTTTCTGACCACAATGATAAGAAACTTGAAATGGTAATAGGAAAACTAGAAAGAACACATGTGGAGGCCAAACAATATACTACCAAACAACCAATGGATCAATGAAGAAATCAAAGAGGAAATAAAAAAATACCTTGACCACATGAAAATGGAAACATTACAAAATCTATGGGATGCAACAAAAGCCAATACAAGGAGGAAGTTTACAGCAATACAGGCCTACCTCAAAAAACAAGAAAAATCTCAAATAATCTAATCTTATACTTAAAGGAAGTAAAAAATAAAGCAAAGCCCAAAGTTAGTAGAAGGAAGGAAGTAATAAAGACCAGAGCAGAAGTGAATGAAATTAAAGTTGGAAACCTTTCTCTGATTTCAAGCTATACTACAAAGCTATAGTAATCTAAACTGTATGGTATTGGCACAAAAACAGACAAAAAGGTGAATGGAACAGATTAAAAAGCATAGAAATAAACCCATGCTTATATAATCAATTAGATTTACAACAAAGGAGACAAGAATATACAATAGAGATAAGTCTCCAATAAATGGTGTTGGGAAAACTAGATAGCTACATGCAAAAAAATTAAACTGGACCACTTTGTTAAACCATAGATGCAAAATGATTCAAGACTTGATTTAAGACCTGGAACCATAAAAGTCCTAGAAGAAAACACAGGCAGTCAACTCTTTGACATTGGTCTTAGAAATACATTTTTGGATGTGTCTCCTCAGGCAAGGGCAACAAAATGAAAAATAAATAAATGGGACTACATTAAACAAAAAGCTTTTATACGGCAAAGGAAACCATCAATACAAAAGTGCAACCTAATGAATGGGAGAAGATATTTGCAAATGATATATGTGATAAGGGGTAAATATACACGTGAAAAGATGCTCATCATTCATTATCAGGGAAATGCAAGTAAAAAACACAATGAGATAACATCTCACGTCTGTCAGAATGGCTGTCATAAAGACAAGAAACAACAAGTGCTGGCGAGGATGTGGATAAAAGGGAACCCTCATGCACTGTTGGTGGGACTGTAAATTGGTGCAGCCACTATGGAAAATAGTGCAGAGGTTCTATAAAATTAAAAATAGAACTACCATATAATCCAGCAATTTCAGTTCTGGGCATTTATCTGAAGAAAATGAAAACGCCGATTTGAAAAGATATATGCACCTCTGTGTTCACTGCAGCATTATTTACAGTAGACATGATATGGAAGCAACCTAGGTGTCCATCCATAGATGAATGGATAAAAAAGATGTGGTACATATATACAATATAATATTACTCAGCCATAGAAAAGAATGAAATCTTGCCATTTGCAACAACATGGATGAACCTGGGGGTATTATGCTAGGTGAAATAAGTCAGAGTAAGACAAATGCTGTATCATTTCACTTATATGTGGAATCTAAAAAACTAAACAACTGAACTATCAAACCAAAACAGACAGATATAGAGTTACAAACTGATAGTTGCCAGAGGATTGGGTGATGGGGGGATGGGCAAAAAGCTGAAGGGGATTAAGAGGTACAAACTTAAAGTTATAACAAATAAATCATGGGGATATAATGTACAGAATAGGGAACACAGTCAGTAATATAGCAATAACTTTGTAAGGTATTGGACAGTTACTGGACTTCTCATGATCACTTCGTAAGGTATATTAATGTTAAATCACTATAGTATACACCTGAAACCGATATAATATTGTATGCCAACTATACCTTAATTTTAAAAAGCTTTACATTCCTCACCCTAGCCAGTTTGGCTAAGTAGTTAGAGCGTCAGCCTGCGGACTGAAGGGTCCCGGGTTTGATTCCGGCCAGGGGCGTGTACCTCGGTTGCAGGTTCGATCCCTGGCCCAGTTGTGGCATGTGTGGGAGGCAACCAATTGATATCTCTCTCTCTCTCTTTCTTCTTCCCTCCCCTTCCACTCTCTCTGAAAAACAATGGAAAAAATATCCTGGGGTGAGGATTAAAAAAATAAAAAAGCTTTACATTCCAGAATGAAAAAAAGTCTTCTTTTAAATTAAGACTACTTTTTGTAGATACAGGAAAAAGTTTATATTGAGACATTTGTTTCTAAACCTAATCATGTGCCAGTCACTTAATAAAATTACTGTACCAAACAGGCCATTATAATGTAGAAACAGAAGAAATGACACAATTTTAAACGTTTAATATCAACCTTGTATTCTTCAATTAGAAAATAAGTTTTGTACAAGGTGACTTTAAAAGAATCATCATCATGTTGGATTTATTAATAATCACTCTTTTCTAATAACGTCTTTAAAAGGCTTTTCTCATTCATAAATAACAAATGTTTAGGAATATGAAATATTTCAGACAGAGAGAGTAACATAAAACACCCATGTACCCATGAACCACTTAAGCAAACACAAACATCTAGTTTCATGGTAGATTCCTTTGCTATTCTGTGTTTAGCATTAGAAGGTCCGGCATATCTTACTTCTAGAGTTATTCATCGTTGTGACCTTTGAGTTCTGACATCCCAAACTACTTGCTCTTCACTAATTACAAACTGGAGGCAGGCTTATGACCATTACTTAGCAAGTATGATCCTCCTGCTACCTGCCTTTTCAATCTTGCTCTGTTGGATGATAGTCAATATGTGGATTAAAAAAGAGTCCCAATTATCTTCAATATTATTAATATTTCATGTAATCAAGGTGAGTTTCCATCTTTTTAAAAATTAGCTGCCCATTATTTGGTCTATTCTCTTAACTTCTGAAGTTCAAATGAAACATGATGGCCCACAAATACACACGGTGATAGAAAAAGGAGGGCTTTTTTTGGATAATCTTCCGGGCCTGACTTAACATTAAAATGCAAATCAGACTCTACATTATTAAAAATTTCACTAAATGTCCTGGGAAAGCCTGATGAATTTAAAATGTACACATGCCCAGCTGTGCATCACAGTCATACCATCTTGTTGACTCTAGTGCACCAGACCTGAGTTAAAAACCACACCTCTGCTCCTCACCAACTGTGAAAGGGGTTGTGAGTTATTGACCCCCTCCCTAAGCCTGTTTCCTCCACCTAAATTGGAGATAGTAATTCCATCACCTGCCCCTTAACAGTTCTATTGATTAAATGAAACAATCCAAGGAAAGTGCTTAGTTCAGGGCTTGACACAAAGAAAGCATTCCGTATGTTACCATGGTCATCATTAACATCAGTGTTTTGAGACAGCAGGAAAATAAATCTCAGGAAACAGGTCAGAGAACTGGGATGGCAATTTAGAGAAATGTTGGACAGGCCTGGGAAGCTGCTGAAGGCTGGCCGCTTGAAGCTAAAACTTGGATTGATGAGGACTATGATTTTCCTCTCTATTTGAATTTTAACTAGAAATAGAAGATACTGATACAGCATCAAAGGAGCTGAAGGAAGAGGGTACGAGGATCTGAAATGCTTTGTATTTCCTTCACTGTGGATGCTTCTGCTTTCTGTTGACACTGCATAATATCCAGAAGGGAGGTTTTCAACCTTCACATGAACATCACCCAGGACTTCAATTCAGTAGAAGATGGGAGATGGGGGAGGGGAAAGAGGGCATGCAGAAATCTGCTTGTTAAAATGAATGTCCAAGTGAGTTTCAGGCTCACTGGCTCATCCACATTTTGGGAAACACTGATCTGGAATGTACTGAATGTCAAACCTGTAGCTGACCTTCTTTACCCCCAATTAGTAAGGCTGTTATCACACCTTTTCTTTAGTAGACTGAAATTATATGCAACAGATTAAAAAAGGGGATTCAAGACTATGTTTTAAGAAACTTGATAACCAAAAAATTTAAACCTGAAACTTATTAAACCACAAAATTTCAACAGTGGCAGACAATGTCCAGGTCTCCTGGTTTAACATCCACATAATGACTGACCCGCGCCCATGGCCGTATCCCCACTTCACATTCACCCACTGCTTGAATGTCACCAATAACAAGGATCTCACTCTTTCCCATGGATATCCATTCTTTTTTTTCAAATATATCTTTATTGATTTCAGAGAGAGGAAAGGAGAGGGAGAGAGAGAGATAGAAACATCAATGATGAGAGAGTCATTGGTCGAGCCCACAACCCAGGCATGTGCCCTGACCGGGAATCGAACCCTGATCGCCTGGATCCTAGGTCGATGCTCAACCGCTGAGCCATGCCCGGCTGGGCTCCATTCTTTCTTTAGGCAGCTCTTCCTGTTCAAATATTCTTTCTGGTATTGAACAGAAATTGTTCTACCTTTGGCTTCCAGCTGTTGGTCCTACATCTAATTCACAGGACTACAGAGCAAGTCATAAGCCTAAGCCTTCCCCACAGCAGCCATTAGAATATTTGAAGATAGTTGCTATGACTCTGTGTGCTGTCTTCTTCATTATTCACATTCAAGAACAAAGGAAGACTGAAAAGAAAAGTTGCAACCAAAACCTTTACCAAACATCCAGATATACTGGAATGTCTACTAAGGCCAGAGATGGTTTATTTTGTTTTTCAAAACACTGACAGCACCACAGTATGACAATACTTATAATAAGTCAATCTGTTAATTATTCCAAAACATTTTCCCCAAAATACTAAAATTTAGACTTTAATAGGAATGAATCAATGGTTTGAGTTTAACACAAATTCCACAATCTTTAATATGAAGTTGGAACTGTGGGGCCACAACAAAAGATAAAGAATTCAGTTGGTGGGAAATTGCTCACATAGATCAATACTCAAAGCAAATGGAGTCTCAAGACTCATTCATGTAGTCAAGAGATTACATTCATTCAGCCCTGGAAGATGTGTCTCAGTGGTTAGAGTGTTAGCCTGCACACCGAAGGCTAACACTGTGCCGGTTCGATGCCCAGTCAAGGGCATGTACCTTGGTTGTGGGTGAGCTCCCTACCCTATTGGGATGCATGTGGGAGGCAACCAGTTGATGTGTCTCTCTCACGTCGATGTTTCTTTCTGTCTCTTTCTCTCCCCTCCCACCCTCCAAAGCAATGGAAAAAATATCCTCAGGTGAAGATTAACCAAAAAAAAAAACAAAAAAACAAAAAAAAAATTCACTCAACATTTAGCCATCAACAGTACAAGAGCTTATATGAAACACAGACACTTAAAAAAAGACTAAAACATGGCATGGCCCCATCCTTAATGAATGTGCAATACACATTGCTAATACCTACTGTGTAATATATATTGAGCTAACAGTCAATTCTTATACTAAGAGTTGGTCCATGTAACTACACAAAGAGCTATAAAAAGAACTACAAACCAAAAAAGCTGTATTTGAAATGGCAGATATCTCTTAGTAGATAGCAGCACCTTTTAGACCAGTTACTACACTGCCACTGAAACTTGGTTATGTGTGAAATTGTATCCTGAAATATTCTACCTACTTGATATTGTTAAACTCATCATTTGCACTTATCTAATTCAGACCTGTTCACACTGCATTTTAGCAGTGGATTTTATCTGTTTCTATGTAACACTAGAGCACCTTGAAAGATTCCATCTTGTTAACCCTGTAATCTCCAATTGTTTAGCACAGTGTTGGCACATAGGAATAACTATGTGCTGAATTCATGAATGAAAATATTCTACTTTTAAGGAAAAACACACTAAGCATTTCATGTTAGTTTTAGAGATAAAAGTCAGACTGTATTTAAACAAAGATGTATTAAAGTAGATTATTCATTTGCCTACAAACTTCTAATGATCAGAATACTTTTGAAATACACGTGCTAAAAATAAAACAAACCCTGCTGATGGTAGAAAATGTACCCATAAGAGGGCGCCATTGAGCTACATTTCTCTAATCACATGTAAAGAGTAGTAATAGCTACTGTTACTAGTAATTACTGTTAGTAGTAATGAGGACTGTTCTAAATGCTTTGAGTATATAAACTAATTTAACCCTCCCACCTAGGAGGTAGGCACGATGGCTATTCCATTTTATTATGAGGAAACTGGACACAAAGCAGTTAAGTTGCTTGCCTGAGGTTATACAGCCAGTGAACAGTGGAGCTGGGATGCAACTTGCACAGTCTGGCTCTAAAATTTGCTCTTTCAGCCACTACGAGATACTGTCTCTCTAATGTTACTCATTATTCTTGCATGAACGGCCATTACATCAGTTAAAGTCAAACTGAAAACATTCCTTCATCATTATATTTGAAAACCACTTATCAAAAAACTTTTCCTAGTTTTGTGTATTTGGCTTTAACTTTAAATATTACATCTAAATTATATTATCCAGAAGTAAATAAAATAACATTTATAAAATAGGACCTCTACCTATAATGGGATAGAATTTATTTCACAAGGTAGTTAACACCACAATGATAAAATTAAATTTAACAGAATACAAAAGGTAAAGAAGTGGACATCAAAAAATAGGCAGAATTTATATTGAGTCTGAAGTTACAGTTTTTTAGTAAAATCCGACATTAGCATTAAACAAATGGATAATGCTGTCACGAGACAGACAGTAAATCCCATTACAAAGGCGACTATTACCTCCTAAGGTGACATTTCCGTGTAGAAATCGTCCTTGATAAATAAGGCGAAGAATATTTGGGCTGCTGACCTGCTCTTCTTCCCAGTCTGAAAAGAACCAGTGAACTGTTAGGTGTATTTCAACAGAAAATTAAAATACTGTTGCATTGCTCTACACTTCTGATCCAAATCAGACAGACTACATCAAGGAAGACACTTGGAGCTCCAGCTTAAGTAGAACAGGGAGTGCTCATACAGTCACTGTGGTCTCAGTTCTTGCTAGTTCTTCTTAAACAGTAAGAGTTGCAGAAAGACTAGTTTTTGCTCTTTAAGAACGCTAACAAGTGTTAAAATAGAGCCCTGAAGTTTAAAAATTAAACAAAATCGAGCTGCGAAAAGTCTAATTCTAGGTAAAGAGGAACGTCATTTGAAAATTAATTTCAATTACCAGTAATTAACAGAGAATATTCCAATATTCCAATATCTGTACCTGTTAAAATACATATTTGAGGCTAGAAACGGTGTTTCACAAAGATTTTGAAAAGAATTAATATATTGATATAGAGAATAACAAAAAGTCACACTTCAATAAAACTGGAGAACAAACACTTTAAAAGAGAATAGCAAAAAGAATGTTTTACTTTTGAACAACAGCAACTTATTACTTCATTGTCTTTCTGAAGCCATTAATAAACATAACAGAAGATACAACTTTAATGCCCTTTACCCCAAATACTCAGAAGAAACTTGAACCCCCCCCATATATTAGAAGGTACTATGAAGCTAGGAAAGTGCACAAAGAATGTCAAAGGACATACAGGTGGGCAGGATGAGTAGCAGAATAGTTCATTTTAGTGGTAATTTATGAAACTCTACTCTGTTAAAATGATGGTGTAAGGACACTGCATGTGATAGGGATGGGGTTAGTAATATTCACTGGCTTGTGGATAAAATTAAGCTCTGATTTTTTTTTTTTTATGTTTTTATTGATTTTTAGAGAGAGAGGGAGAGATAGAAACATTGATGAGAGAGAAACATCAATTGGCTGCCTCCTCACAACCCCCACAGAGGATTGAGCCCAAAACCTGGGCATGTGCTCTGACCAGGAATCAAACCAGTGATCTCTTGGTGCGTGGGTCAACACTCAACCCTCGAGCCACACTGGCTGGGTTTAAACTCTGATTGTGATAAGAGATTTGAGAATTCCATCATTATCTTTCTCAACAATTCTAATATGACATGTTTATTTCCTATAAACTCCTATTATCAGATGAAAACTGTCAACACAAAAACTAGTTTAAAATATTCAGAAGTGATAGCAGAGAAAGGGGGTAAGTAGAACACTTTCCTTTTGCCTTTTTTGTATGTGTTCAAAATAATGAATATGAATTTGATAAAACCAGTGCCTCTCAGTGACTCAGCACAACAAAAGTGAGTAGAAAAATGAATCTGTAGTTTCTCCCTCCTCCCCTCCCCCCTCCCCCGGCACCTCCTGTCTTTTTTCCTGTCCCTCTTCCCTCCCCCTGGTATGCCTTCATTCCTTCTGACTCTAGTGCTCCCAGATTCCTCCTGTTCTAGAACAAAGGTCAAATAAGCCTGGAACACTTTTGTATGGATTACTCTGAATCCACCACATCCCAAATTATGGTTTATTAGAATATTTCTATATTTCTATGGAAATGTACTATAGATATAAAGACAAATGTCAGTAATTATCTAATTCACAGGTAAAAATAGTCTAAAAACTATTAAAGGAATTTTTGAGCTACAGAAACTTGAAGCCAATATTTCATTATCTTATACAGTATCCTGATTTCCGCATATGCCACTAGTTTAATATGCTAACTCCCCTTCCCTCTCAGAGGATCTGAAATTTAGAGACCTGTAGAAGAACAATGCTTCAAGGAGTAATTTCAGCCACCAGTAACATATATTTAGTAAATTATATTCTGGACCTCTCACCCAGTAACAGCTATGGGTGTCACTATTCCAACTATTAACAATATTCAACTAAACTGCGTAAGACTATACCAAGAAAATCCAATTCCTTCCAAAAAATATATTGTACAAAGTATTTTATTAGACTAAATTAATATTTACTACAGTTTTATTATTAGCACCAATAAATATTTACATTTACTGACCTTTGGGGCATTATGTATACAATATAGAACTAGATTTTTAACTTAAATATTTTATATAAAATAAAAATTACATTATTTATTTTTATTCCCTACATTGTCTAAATTGTTGAGTACAACTGACAAAGTGAGGAAAGGCAGGGTTCAAAAACCTTTTTTGCCCTGGCCAGTGTGGCTCAGTTGGTTGGGTGTTGTCCTGTACACCAAAAGGTTGCCAGTTCGATTCCTGATCAGGGCACATGCAGGAGTTTGTAGGCTTGATCCTGGGTAGAGGGCACATGGGAGGCAGCCGATCTATGTTTTGCTCTCACATAGATGTTTCTCTCTCTCCCTCTCCCTTCCTCTCTCTCTAAAAAGCAATAAAAAAGAAAAAATATTTAAAAACTTTTTTTGTGGAAATAAATACCGTGGGATTGATACAATCAATTTCCAATGGTAGATGGTTCATTCATTTGGGCAACTATTTATGGCAAAGACCTGCACTTGGGTCTTACCTTTGTTTACCATTAGTCAGGATATTCTAGGGAATTCAAACTAATTTTAATATCTAAATCAAACAATTATACAGGTAAAAGTACTTCTTTTACCTCAAGTTATAATGTTACCATCAAAAAATAAATGTTTGAGAGGGATTAACCATTTTTTGTCTTGTGTAATCTTTTCTACAATATCCATATATGTCAAAAGCTATCTTTACCCTCGCTTCCCTCCAAAAATCACAAAAGTAATGTTATATCATACTTAGTAAAACATTACTACTAGACAGGTATTTTATTATTTTTTTTAAAGGTTTCTCTTATTTATTTTATAATCCTCACCCGAGGATATTTTTTCCATTGCTTTTCAGAGAGAGTAGAAAGGAGAGGGAGAGAGAGAAAACACTGATGTGAGAGTCTCACATTGATTGGATGCTTCCCACATGCGGCACGATAGGGGATGGGCCAGGGATGGAGCCTGCAACAAATGTACGTGCCTTCGGCCAAAACTGAACCCTGCGCCCTTCAGTCTGAGGGCCAATGCTCTAACCACTGAGCCAAACCAGCTAGGGCTAGACAGGTATTTTAAAAATGCTTCTCATACTGACAGCTATCTCTCCTGCCTGGCTATGATGAACCTCCAATATCCCAAGAGCCCCTTGGTTATCCCACTTCAGTTTTTCTGAAATTCCTTCTTATCAATATATTTACCTTTAGTTTCAGTAGCTCCCTGATTCAGGACTAACAATGACTTGTCGTTTGGTTACCAATGGGAAGAAAGATCTAGTTATTTGAAAGTATTTGTCTCAATTAGTGTTTCTTAAACTCAGATTTATGAATCCACAAAGACATGTTCTTAGGGTCTGAAAGTCCTCTTCAAGAATTTTTACACTGTGTTTTCATTTTAATGATAATCTGGAAAAGGTTATCTAGACAATTCGAATAATCACCTTATAACCAAGTATAGCCTTGCGATTTTAACGCCCTTGTATATTTTTAAGTTTATGATTGAACTGGCACCAAGGACAACTTCTTTAATTGTCAAGAGGCTAACAACAAAAGAACAGAGGTTGACTTAATACATAATCAATTCATTGTTGCTGAATGAAGGTTGAATGACAATTTAGTACACTGTGTGAATGAAGGTTTTGTGGTGACTGGGTCCTCATTCAGCAAGCAAGAGCACACACATGCCAACTCAACAGTACCATATTTATGATGCAAGCCCTGAATTGGTTTTAGTAAAACACATCACTAGACATATTAATGTTGTTAATTTGAACATTACTGATTTTAGAGTTATGTTTGCATTTTCCTCGTAGATCTGTTTTAGTTTTATGGTTGTATATGAGTTAATAAGGATAAAGAGTTTTAACTGGGTTTGATGTTTCTATCTTTAAAAATAGACATTGTGATAAAAATAATTTAAGTCAGCACTAGGGAATCTATAAGAATTTTCTTCCTCTAAAAGAGTTCCATATATTATTTAAGGTTGAGAGACGGTGATCTAATTGATTCATTTTGTATATACTGTGTTCTTTGTTGAAACAAGTTTTGTCTTTTAAAAGTCCAAATTGCTTTGGCTAGTAAATTTAAGTGAAATCAGCTTAAATAGTCATATCACTATGGTACATGCCATAAAAGGGTCAAGAGGACTTGGGGAAAGTTCAAAGGAAGCACATAAGCTAAAGACTCACGTTAGGACGCATGTCTTATTACACAGAAAAGAACCAGAGAAAGGAAGGAGTGATACCTTCCCATGGATACTGGTTTAAAAATGCAAAGCACAAGTGGATTTTACACCTTCTTGACCTTGTAGTAGTTCAGAGAACACATGAAGTGACATGAATCAGAAATTAACTTTGTGTCAAACTCAATTTTAAATAGGCTATGTATATAATAGACCAAAGATAAGGTATTATGATTTAAGGTATTTTTTTTCTTTTCCTTCACTTTGTGTCTTCATATAAATAAGTTTACTTATATGAAAGTATATGTTAGCTGCATTTTTTACTTTTAAAAATAAATTTCATTTACATCAAGCAGTTCTAAGTCAAAACCAGAACTTAGCAATAGTGGCTCCTTTATCATTTTGCAGTGAGGTAGCTGAAGAGCAAAATAAGGAAGGTCATACAGTGAGTGGTCCCCTTTACCTTTGAGACTATACCCTTAATTGTTTGCTCTTTTACATATGATATATTTAAAACTTTTACAAAATGTTTGTGAAATAAGGTGAGGGCATGGAGAATTAACATTCTTCATTCTCAAGAGGAAAAACACCACTCACCCATTGGCCAATTGTCATACACGTGCTTTGCAATGTCAGAGGCAGAATCATTTGGAGAAAACAGGAACTCTTTTGTCTTCCCACTTACCAAGATGAGGCGCAAATTGATCTGAAAGAAGACAATGATGCTTTTAATATAAACCTTGAAATTTTGAAGTAAAAAATGACTCAGTTTTTCATTTCGATCACATTGTAAATTATTATAATACCATTTTTTCATTTTTATTTACTTAAGCTCTGTCAACAATTTTTTTAGAGAATGGGAATTTGACATATGATCTTATTTCCAATATTTAATATATATGAGGGGGAGTAGACATATTTGCCACAATACATGAACAAAGGAACACTGAACTTCATTATGCCTTTAAATTTAATTACTCCAACAATGTTCACAATTGGGCTTTTATAGGTTATCACTAATAGTATAGAATGCATGCTTTCCATTGAAAAACTAATTTAAAAAATGGCAACTCGCAGCTCACTCACTAAATGGGAGGAAAAATTTAGTTGATAATCTTCTTAGAAAAATAGAGAGAAAATAATAAATTACATAAAACTTTTTATCCTATACAATTATTCAAACCTACACAAATTAACCAGAAACTGTAATTTTAAAGACCTTTATTATGGTTAATAGAGGAATCAATGATAGTGGTTACTTAATCCCAAATGCATGATGATATATTTTCTTGGCAGGGGGAGGAGGAGCTATGTATGACAAAGAACACAGGTTCTCAGTGAAAAACCTAAGGTGAATAATAAAAAAAATTTTGAGATCCACTGGATTTACATTTCTCACTAAATATATATTTGCTTACATGCCATTCTTAACTTTTTCTTACCTTTATCCATAATTAACTTGACATTATATATATTTTAAACCACATCTATTCATTTCCCTACAAGTTACAGAAATACAAGCATGGTTTTCTATACTTCTGACCCTCTGTTAAGAGAGCAAAGATGACCTTTCTAAAAGTTGGGTCTGGTCCAGAGCTGAGCCCTGGGACTAGCCCAGCTTCTTTATATATGAAGAACAGAGAGAATGCCTTTACCAGTTTGAACTGCGCCAGGTCCCAGGTTTCCCAAGTTCTCATCTGCAGTTACCAATATATTTTTTCCTTACCAAAAAACACACACCAAAACATACTTAATATGGCAAAGGCTACAATGAATAAATTGGTGCCTGCTAGAGCACAATCAAGACACCAGGGCACTGATCTACCTATCACCAGCATGGCCAGTACCACTCCCAGCGCCTCACCACTTTGAAAATGTTAGAAGTTATAAAATATCTCATCTAGAAAAATGCTACACATAAACAATTCTACATTCAATGGGGTGTAACTGGATTCCATATCAGATAAAGTAGAACTGGATTCCATAATAGAAACTATGTTCTAACTATTGTACATTCTATCTCAATAAAAAAGTTTTTTAAAAAACATAAGTCTATATTCCAGGTGAAAAGCACTTTATATATGTCCAGTATGAATTTCTTGCTGCCTTTCCTAACTAGAATGAAATTAGAGCTTAACACAGGAAGAAATCTGATGAAATCATACTGCTATAAAGAAGTGATATGATCTAGAAACTTTGTAAGTTCCACCTGAACTAAATTCAAGTAGTGGTTTGCCAAAATGATTAAACTGTAAGAAACCAACACCTTGTTTATTTCCTATAGTAAACAAGCAATGAGTGAATCTTAAAATTTATTTTCATTGTTGAAAATATTACAAACGCCTCATTTTCCCCCGTTGATCCCCTTCACCCTGCATCCCCCACTCCTGGCCTTCACCACACTATTGTCTGTGTCCATGGGTTATGCATATATGCATAAGAGTTCTTAGGTTAGTCTCTCCTCACCCACCCACCCAGCCCTGCCTTCCCTCTGAGATTCATCAGTCTGTTCCATGCTTCTATGTCTCTGCATCTATTTTATTCATCAGTTTATTTTGTTCATTAGATTCCACATCTGAGTAAGATCATGTGATACTTGTCTTTCTCTGACTAGCTTAATACCCTCCATGTCCCACCATGCTGTCTCAAAGGGTAAGAGATCCTTCTTTTCTACAGCTGTATATTATTTCATGGTGTGTATATATTTCATGGTCTGAGAAGATGTTTGATATGATTTCAATCTTTTTGAAGTTGTAAAGACTTGTTTTGTGTCCTAACATGTGGTCTATCTTTGAGAATGTCCCGTGTGCACTTGAGCAGAATGTATATTCTGCAGCTTTGGGGTGAAATGTTCTGTAAAGGTTGATTAAATCCATCTGATCTAGTGTGTCATTTAGAGTCACTGTTTCCTTGTTGATTTTTTGACTGGAAGATCTATCCAATAAAGTCAGTGGGGTGTTATGTCCTCTACTATGACTGTATTGCTGTTGATCTCTCCCTTTCAAGTCCTTCAGAAGTTGGTTGTTGTTGTTTTTTCAGCCTGTGTGAGTCTTTTGTTCTGAGGTGGGACTCCTGTAGATGGCATATATTTGGGTCATGTTTTCTTATCTATTCAGTTATCCTATGTTTTGACTGGGGCATTTAATCCATTTATATTTAAGGTTATTATTGATAGGTACTTATCTATTGCCATTTTATTTCTTTATGCCTATGTTTCTCTTTCTCTCTGTTTCAACTTCTTATTACAGCAGTCCCTTTAACATTTCTTGCAATGCTGGTTTGGTGGTAATTTAAACTCCTTCAGCTTTTTTTGTCTCAGAAGTTCTTTAATTCACCATCTATTTTGAATGACTGCCTTGCTGGGTAATGAGTGATTCTTAAAGCAAGGAGTCCAAAGTCTATCTATACAATATTATGTGAACTTTAGTTCTAACAGATAATCATTATTCATGGCTATCTCTCTGGGTGTGAAACTAATATATATATATATATGTATATATATTATGCTCTGAACTTACATGTAATCTCCTAAAGACTTCAAACTACCATATAAAGACCCTTTAGTCATTAATGCCCAAGAAACTGTGACCTCAAAATGGTTTAGCCAAATATGTTTGTTTAACAAGAAAGAAATATAACTAAATTCAAGCTTCCTAAGAGTTATGTAAATTATATGAACCTACCTTTTTTTTTTAATAATCTTTTAAGTTTAAAATTAATTTCCATTGGGTTTTTATTCAAAATTATAATATTTTAAAATACCACAGAAAAATGACTTAATCCTTAGAATCTGTAACGGTGATATCAAAGCACATTTTAGATTTTCCCTTGTATCTATCAATATGGAAATGGAAAAGAAATGACCATACATCCTTACAATGGAAACTGGCATAGTTGTTAAATGATATGAAATAAAGATTATATGATTTGACTGGAAAGATGTCTACAATATATTAAAACAAAACAGCACATATACCTCACCCTACAAATATGTTAACACTATCTAGAGGTTTGAATTCATGCTGCAAAGTTCTCAGTATTTCCTATTTTAAAACTGGTACACATCACTGTTGCCAGTAAACTGATATTTCACTTTCATATTTGAAAATCAATGGTCTAAAGAATTTGTTTATCTAGATGTTCAGAATGTAGGAAACTTCTGGGCCCTAGATGTGTTTGACTCAGGTTCAAAATATTTTTTAAAATGTTTACAGGTGGGTATGAACTTTTCAGTTTGACACATATTCTACCAATCCCTACTTACTTACACTGGTCTGCTTCATATACTTATGATACCCATGTGGCCCCAGAAAACATTTGAGTTTGTAGCTTGTGGCAGAGTTTGAAAGTGGCTTTGGGCTACAAAATGAGAACAAAAAGCAGGGTAAGATTTTAAAATCTACTTAGAGGAAAGCTAATCACCTCTGTGAATGGGGAAGAAGGGAAATACAACAATAGAAGAATAAGCCCATAAATACATAAATCTAAGAACTGACCAAATCTTATAGTCAAAATTACCTAAAACTGATAATAACAGATAAAAACTGTTTCAGGAAAGAAGCTTATGTCCAAAATTTAAAATAACAACAATGAACTCATAAAATTAAGTTGATGAGTGAAGTAACATATTGCCTGGAACATAGTAGGTGTCTAACCAATATTTGTTGACTAATATTTCAGTTTCTTTAGTTTCAAGGTACAAAGGAACTGTAGACTGTAAAGATCAGCACTAAGATTCAAATCTAGGCTTCAGCATTCTGGGCATTTTATCAAATTTCCAGTGTATTATGTAGAATGGGAATGGATAACAGTAGCTTCTTGCCAGTGATATGGAGATGCAGATATCGTTCCAACTGTAAGCTAGTTTCCTTTAAAAGATGATGTACCAACTATTTAAATATTTATAATGAAAGACCTTTTTTACTTCTTTGAAGCCAAGCTAAGCAATCTATAAAAGACCCTAAGAGAACCTCTGCTTGTGAGGTAGTGGGATTCTCAACATATCAACAATGAGTTAGAAACAAGACTCCTATTTACAGCTTAAAATATGCTATATTACATATACATACTTGTCTAAAAATAAAATTATTATTTTTTAAATATGTCTTTATTGATTTCAGAGAGAGGAAGGGAGAGGGAGAGGGAGAGAGAGAGATAGAAACACCAATGATGAGAGAGTCATTGATCGGCAGCAGCCCGCAACCCGGGCATGTGCCTTGATCGGGAATCGAACCCCGATCACCTGGATCCTAGGTCGATGTTCAACCGCTGAGCCACACCCGGCCGGGCTATAATGCTCTTTAAATATTTTATAACATACATTTACTTTAAAATGTTTGGAAAACTTTGATGAAATTAAAATTCCATCAGAAGACTGAACAATGTATTTTTTTCAAGTTCCAAATCCTGTAAACTGAGGAAACACATTGGTTCTGAAATTAAATATAGTTCTGTATCATGCTAAAACCTAACTATAGGATATTCTTTATAACTTGAACACAGAATATAAACTAGCTGCTTTCATCAAATTTCAATTCGCAACAGAAGCAGTCTAATTTCTTATACATACTATTAACTAAACAGTACATTCAAATGAAACCAAAGCGCACTCTCTGGCACAGAGGATTTGTATCTAGGGAAACCTTTGTTTGTTTTGAAGGGGATTTTTAGGTTTTATGACTCACTTAATTAAGAACAAAAGTCCAATACAATTCTTTTTGTCAACCAAGCACCTACAACATTAAACCATAGAGAGGAGAAAGGAACATGGCAAACGCAAAGCAAGAAAGAGGACACTAGGGAAGAGAGAGAGTAGCCTTTTCTATATTCATAATATATTTTCCTGTATTTCAGGAGGATGACAATTCTCTTTTCTCTGCTCATCTCCTGTTAGTGGAAATACGATGGTGTAAGTTTTGTGGCTAAAGAGCCTGAAACCGTGGGGAAGGAAACTAATATTTACTGAATATCAACTATATACCAGAAGTTTTGCTTACATATATTATCTCATTTGAGTAGTTCTAGCATACATTCAATTTTGGCACCTACCATATAGTACTTTCTCTTCTCTCTAATCACCTAGCTACTCCAATAAATCCATGTAGGACACAGGATGAATCTTTTAGATGTCTATACTTCTTTCATTTATCTTGGATTTGCCATTATTTGAGGCTTCTGCCACATTCCCTTTGAGCTAAGTGTTTGCTCTTTTGCTGTGGGCATCAATTCTCAGATTCTCTTCCTCCTACTTCTTCTATGCTAGTATCAAATTCTCAGTACTACTTTAAATTCCATGCCTTTTACAATAGACCTCAATCATTCAACGTTTAAGACTGCAAGTAGTCCCAGTTCACAGGGAATAGACGGGAAAGGCCCTGCGATGCCAGCTAGTTAGTGGCAAAGTAGAACAGCAACCCAGGTTTTTCTCTCTCCTACATCAGGGTTTGCTCGAGCATACCTCAATGTCTCCCCAAAACACCCTCTCAACCTCCCCTTAGATCTTTCTAAATATTAAATTCATCTCCTATTCAAATAGACACTTCAGAAGGGCTTGCTTTTCTCTTAGGATTCATGAACTTTTTGAGAAAAATATTCCTTAATCTGCTACATACTAACTAAAAAGTAATCCTGCATTTTTCTCTGAGTAATGGAACTTCTAGGGAATATAAGCAAACGTTAAGAGAAGAGAGTCTTGGAAATGCCAGGTTAAAAAAGTCAAACACGGGCCTTTGTCAATTTTGCTCAGTGGTTAGAGCATCAGCCTGCAGACTGAAAGGTCCAGGGTTTGATTCCAGCCAAGGGCATGTAACTCAGTTGCAGGCTCAATCCCAGCAGTCAGGGCCAGTGCTGTGGGGCAAACATCAACATGTCTCTCACATCGATGTTTCTCTTTCTCTCTACCCCTCCTTCCTTCCTCCCTCCCTCCTACTCCCTCTGAAAAGCAATGGAAAAAATATCCTTGGGTGAGGATATTAAAAAAAAAAAAAAGTTAAACAAGGTGTCTGCCAGGAACTGAGGGAAAGGGGGAAGGGAGGGTTACTGCTGAATGAGCACAGAGTTTCAGTTCTGTAAGATAAGAGTTCTGGTGATGGGTGGTGGTCACGGTTGTACAAGATTATGAATGAATGTCTTGAATACCACTGACCTGTACATTTTAAAATGGTTAAGATGGTAAATATATATATTTTACTACAATCTAAAAACCAAAAAGTATTTTTTAAAAAAATTCCAAAGTTTCTTCACTGCAAAACTTCCCAGAATCTTCTATCTGCCAAAAATGAATTTGTGACTCTCCAAGGGGAACAGAGGCCTATACCAGAGGGGTCTACTTGAAGAGGATACTTTGAAAGATGGAGTGCACAAATGCTTGTTAAACAAGGTACTAAGCTAGATGCTCCAGAAGATACAATAATCAAAAAACAATCACTGACTTTACAGTACTCTGGTTTTGCTCTAAAGCATTCAACCACCTTAGGAGGCAGTGGGGCTAACCCAAGCAGGTCACTAAAATTCAGGTTTGCTTCTGATTTTTAAATTTGTTGGGCATAGTGTGTTGATGTGGAAACTGGCATACATGTAATGAAAAATCAGTCATCAGTCCTATGGCATAATACTTTATCATAAAAAATGTTGAAATGGCTGTAATTAAAATTATCTATACCAACTATGAGAGGATGTAAAAATGACTTTCCCCTTTATAGCATAACTGTGAATTAAATATATATATATCACTGCTGTATACATATGGTCTTTGATATTAGACTAAAATCCACATGAGATGGACACCTTAAAAACACACATTTGATAAGGCTTATATTTTCAATATACTTTTAAAAAAATACATGAAAAATTAGTTTAGACTCAGGCTGTGGTTAGAAAATAATTTTAATGTGTGCCTTTATCCTATAAAAGGAAAACTAATGGTTCTCTGAGGGATTATCCTAGATGACTGTTAAAGTCCCTTCCAGCTCTCATATCATCTAATTAGCATTAAACAAAAGGCCATGTTATTTAGAAATATAACAACTTTATTATGTACAATAAAAATGTACATAGGACACATAAATATTCAGTAATGACCAATTTGTTCCTATCAATAACACATTAATACAGGGGGAATGATGTAAACCTACTGCCTTCATTTCCTCACCACTAACTCATCCTTAATTCCCTATAAACCAATGCCTATTAAAGCCACACTACTGAACTTTATTCTTAAAGTTCACAGTATGACCACTTAATAAAATCTAATAGCTACTTCTCATTTCTCATCTTCCTCTGTCTCTCCACAACCTTTGACAATTTTAATTCCTTCCTTCTTGAAAATCTTTCCTCATTAGGTTTCTATAATTCCCCAAATGTGTTTTCTGGAACACTAGCCTCTATGAAGTATTCTAGGGGAGAAGAAATCGAATAAGTCTGCAAAGCATTACTTCATATATTCCCCTCTTGGAGATTTGCCATGTATGTTAACATATTAAAAACCCAGAGAATTCTTGCAGTGAACAAATTAATTTAACTTTAATAGAGTTGTAGAATTTAACCAGAGAACCAATTTTCTTTACTATATTCCCTGTTACTACACTACAGACCTAGTGTGTGGTAAAACGCATTCTGGGAAGTACTACACCTGATCCTCTCTTTTAGTTTTTTTTTCCCTCTTGTACTCTAACTATGGGCTTCCAAGGTTCCCTCATCAATCTTTTCTTTCCCCAACACTATCCTTGAGAGAGCTCATCCACAGCTAAGGCTTCAACTGTTTCCTATCTGGAACATTCCCAGACTCATTCTCCATGGAGTACCACTCTCATTCCTCCAACTGTCAGCTGACCATTTCTAACTGGATAGCCTGCTCTCCCTTCAAAATCTATGTTTAAATTTGAACTTATTTCTTCCTAAATAACAGGTAACCCTCCTGACTTACTATTTCTGCTAAATCCTCCTCGTTTCCCAGTCACTCAGGCTTAGAAGCTCAGAGTCATAATTTACTCTGCCCTTTTTTCTCATCTCCCCTTCATCACTTACTAAATTCTTTAAAATTCGCCTCTGCTGCTCCTCTCATCCCCAATCCATCCTGCACATTGCCAAACACTTTCAACAATTTAGAATTTTTTCAGTGTGCCACAGGTAGTTAACACAGTACTTTCCAGGCAGTACACAGTTAATTGTCGTACAATCTTATGAGATAGGTATTGCTATCTCCATGGTGTTGATGACAAACTGGGACACTGACATTAAGTAACTTCTGAAGATCACGTAGTTCATAACCCAAACTTCTAGGTCCAATCTAACTACTAATATTTCCCTACCCAATTTCTATTCCAGCCAAATTGATATATCTATTATAAATCCTATCCTGGCAAGAATCACAAGAATGACTTACTTCCCCACTGACTTCCTCTCATTGAAGTTCTAATGCCTCCTTTGAGGCCTATCTGACCACTGTGGCCTACACTGCTCATTCCTCCCTCAGAGTTCCTATCCAATCACAGGTGAGGGTCAGGGAGACGCCATGTGTCCATGCTTGCCTGGGAAAAATTCTGATTTACATATGTTTTCTCACTATTATAAACAGGACCCTCTTTTACACTCAAAAGTATCTCAATCTAGATAATAAATTATAAAGCCATCCTAACATATCATATCATTTTATTGAAGCAAAAGACAGTTTATGTATGTGTCTTAACTCTGCAATTAACTCATGCTCCTTGATGGTGGAAAATCAATCTTAAGACTCCTTAAGAGTTCTCTTCTTTCAGAAGTTGCTAACTTACATCAACAGCACAGTCCCTTGCATGTGTGGATACAGAATGGTTTTGGAGATGAGGTGCTTTTGTCTGTGTTTTGCTTCCCAATTAAATCATGCTTTTAGGATCAAAAGAGGAAAAATATACATTTTAAATTAATTCATATAGTTAACCTTACATAGTTACCTGTGCCTAAAAAATAGTAGATATTTAATATTTTGGAAAATGAGTGAATAATGGACCAGAATAATCCCACTATAGCCAACGTTCCTAAAATATTTCAGTAATGTAAAGGTAACAGAATACTTTAAGTACAACCAGGAAGTGAACCTACCAACAATTACCAAGAAAAAATATACTGTAACATGTTTTACTGTTATACAGAGCTCGGTGATGACATAATATTTTCCACACACAACTACCATGGAATACAGGCCTTGAAACAGACCACAGTGATACTGAAAAATCAGCTGACCTGAAGAAGGGGAAAAAAATTTTTTTAATCATCCTATTCTTTACAATATGTTTGTCAGTGCACTCATTATTCAAAAGTGATAGCAAGCTCCCCTATTTAAGAAGAATACACTCTGTTTGACTATGAAGAAAACGATTGTTCAGGCTGCCTGTGCTCTGCAGTCCTATTCAGCTTGCACAGACAATTTGCATCAACCTGTGACTAGTGATATTGTCCCTTGGTGGTGTCCCAGATAGCCATGACCTCATGTGCTCTTAAAATGAGATTCTCATTTATAAAATAATGTCTCTAGAATACTCATGAATTCTTACTTGAATGCAATTGTGTTATATTAATTATTATTTATTAAAACTTAAAATCCTAATAAATAATTTATCAGCTTACTTAGGATCAGCATGACAAATTATTCAGAGGTAGAGCTCTGCACAACAAGCAAGAATGAGATGGGCAAATGTGATAAATGCATCGGCAGCAGCAGTATATAATATTAAATACAATTACCAGTAAACTAGAGCATAAAATCCTGCAATTACGCAGCACATACCATCATCTAAGCTAAGAATGTTAATTAATATAATCATTGAATGCTATTCATTTCAAGAAAACCCTGAATGCTCATAAAAAGTGGTTACAGAATATAAATCCAGCAGCACAAAAACATTTAGTATTACAATACAGAAAGCAAAACAAATGGCAGCGGATGGCTTCAAAGATTGGAAACAGAGAACCACAGAGTAGTCAAGTACAAATTAAAACTAGAAGGAAAAAATTGACAAAGAAATAGTTAAGCAGAAAAACAGATGAACTCCTGGGGAAAAGTAAATGACCAACAAACAGCAAAAGAAGGAATATTTACAAACAGGAAAGATTGCTATGAGCAGATTAGACAATTATCTAAAGACATGGACATGAAAAGAGCAGAATGCACTGTCTCCAGAGAAACAATTCAGGAACTAAAGGACCATGACACTGAGTTAGAAAATACATTATACTTTTTGCAAATTTAGACTTAGGTTTTAAGTTAAAGAAAAATTATCTCAAGTTATAAATAAACCAGAAGACAGCTGGAAATCCAAATAAATTGATGCACATCAGTTATGTATGACAATCCTCTGACTTGGACTATATGTTGAACAATGTGCTAATTTTAATCAATAAAATAGCCTACGTTCATGTCTATTAACATAACTGCAAGAATATGTGAGGAATTTCAAAAATTGCTAACTTATATCAACTATAACTCAGAATAACTAACACCATAAAACAGATATACAAGTCAGGTAAAGATATTTAATGAGTTTCTGGACCTCTCCATTAAAAGAATTAGATTTTTATTTTCAGAAAATTCATGATATTAATGTTTGAACAATTATCAATCCCTAAGCTATACTCCTTACTCTATCTTCAAAGTTTTAGAAAGTATGACTATAGCATAAAATGCTTTCTTCGGGAATATAATAAAATTATTTTTCCCCAGTTTCTTCAAAAGCAATTCAACAATGGTAAGGGAATATATAATAACACTACACACACACACATGCACATACCTATGTGTATGTTGACCTTTCTGGCCTAGCTTATTTTTTTCAGGATGTAAACTAAATAACCAGGTAAAGGTTAATTTAATTTAGAGAATACAATAATGATTCTAGAAGTTAGAAGAAGATATGAAGAACATGGATTCTTCAACGAGAGGCTGCTAGTGGATATGATTTTAAATGGTATTTTGATCACAACTATTTTTCCCTAGCTACACAGATACCAGGTTTTGTTAATGTTTTTCCTTCTGTTGTTAAAGTTTTTCCTTCTGCATCTATTCTCCCCCCACCCATATTCATCTGTCAACATCTTAGTTTAGACCCTTATCACTAGTTAAGTAAACCATTATTGGTCTTCCTGGGTATTCTGTACCCCTTCTCTCATGCATCTTGATCCTGTGCACTGTAACTCATTCACGCAACAAATCTTTATCAGGCACTTATCGTGGACCTACTACGTAAATGCTTGAATATTCAAGACCTACCAAAGCAATAGAAATCAGCAGGTAAAGTTCCATATGTGTTTCTGAAATCATGAAATTGGTTATACATCTGATTATGTTTTCTTGCTGCAGTTGTGGAGATTAACTGCATCCAGACTGCAAAAAAACAAAAGCAGAATTCCACCCAAAGTTAACTGTTAAGATTATTGCCTATTAGAGCCAATATAGTCTTTTCTTGGCATGCCTAAGTGATAAGACCGAAAACATCCATTTCACATTCCAGTATTCATACTATTCACTCATGAATGGAGTTAGTGGTTTTGATCACATATACATAACCTTTTATGTACACAGGACTTAAGGCCTTCCAGGAACAACTCTACTATTAATGGCTTTAATCTAGAAAATACTGAATATTTTGGACTCTAACCAATTCTAATTTATAAACTTTTATGTCCCCAGGCTTCACATTTGTAAATCTATTGTCGTCCGTAACCTGGATTACATTTCTACAGAAAAAGGCTATATACAGCAGTTAGTTTCCCAGGGAATTCCTAAATCTATTTAATAACATGACTAAAATATACCTAATACACAGTGAAAAACAGTAACATAATTAATAACCACAAACACCCAGATTCTCTTTTAGGTATTTCACATAAATTGACTCACTTAATCTTCACAGCAACCAACAGAAAAATTACTATTATTATGCCCATGTTTACAGAGGAGGAAACTATAGGAGAGACTAAATAACTTGGTCCAAGGGCCAACAGCTAAGAAGTACCTGAGCAAGGTCTCCAAACAACCCTGGGTCAAGGATCTGTGATTTTTAGCCATTGTGTTCAATTGTCTAGAACCATTAAAAAGTTTTAGGTAGCCGTAGCTGGTGTTGCTCATCAGTGGTTACAGTTTGGGCCCAAGCACCGAAAGGTCTCGGGTTCGATTTCCAGTCAAGGGCAAGTACCTGGGTTGCCAGTCCACTTCCCTCCCCAGTCTGGGCACCTGCAGGAGGCAACCAATCAATGGGTCTCTCTCATATCAATGTTTCTCTTTCTCTTCCTCCCCCCTTCTCTGAAAAGCAATGGAAAAAAATATATCCTCAGGTGAAGATTTAAAAAAAATTATTAAAAAGAAAAAAAAGCTTTAGGTAGTTTAGCCTGTAGAGCATCCAAAATTTTAAAAGTACATCACAGTTTTACTTCAAATGACTCATCTCATACTTTAAGGTTTCATTACTTCACTCAATCATTATTCCATAAATTGCTCACATATGTATACATATAATTTACTTCAGGATCAGTCTATATGGTCAGAGCCCTTGGATAAACTGAAGCATTTCGACTGCCCCATTTTTCTCCAAAACATATGCTTCCTAAATAAATAAATCTGAGTTGTCTGGCTTAAAACAAAACAAAACAATAACACAAAACAAAAATCTCAGTCAGAAAGTTAACTGCAAGGGCAAATATTGCCATGACTTCTAATCACTCCAGAAATATAGTGAATTAACTTTTTTGTTGTTGTTTTTAATCCTCGCCCAAGGATATTTTTTCCATTGATTTTTTTTTTTTTTTTTTTTTTTTTAGAGAGAGTGGTAGGTAGGGAGGGGAAGAGACAGAGAGAAACATTGATGTGAGAGAGATACATCGATTGGTTGCCTCCTGCATGGGCCCCAACCAGGGCCAGGCATTGAACCTGCAATCCAGCTACATGCCCTTGACCAGAATTGAACCTGTGACCCTTTGGTGCACAGGCTGACACTCTAACCACTGAGACCACTGGCCACGGCTTGAATTACTTTTGATTCCAGTTTTTAGTGTTTTCTTGTATGTTATACTTACTGGGGCAAAGTTATAACTTGACATTTTCATCTGGTCATTTTCTGTCAATTTCCTTCCACCACTGACCTTGGCAATACCAATCTTGGTAGCATCATCTCCTTGCCCCAAGAAACAAAGATTCAAAGAAACTACTAACATAGGTTCAAATTAGAAAGATTCACTGCTATGTATGGGACTATTTTGGACTAGTTTTCTGTGAAGACAAGACTGGGGATGGGTGAAAAACTGGAAGAAGAAGAAAAGGAAGCTCAGTAGTGATTCAAACTACAGTGAAAGAAATGAAAACACACAGTCTCCAAAGTAAGAGGGAAAAAAGAAAAATCTTTGACTCAAAGACCAGGTGTGAAGTATGAAATATTTGTTGACCCCATAACTTGCAGACAGTTGAGGTCAACAATCCTGGATACTTGAGTCACTCTGTATGGGAACAAGAGTGTGAAATAAAAATACAGACCTTGACCAAGGTTTAAGTGAACAGACTAGCTGTGGAACAGCAGTAAACACAGGGCTGTGCTCACACTACATGAACCCTCAAATTAGGAACAATACCTCCTTTCCCCCTTACTTGCAATTTGACTTTAGAGTAATCATACATGTCTAAAAACAATATGTAATTCCTTGTGAATCATACCGGTATTCTTGAAAGTGTATTTCTACCAAGTAAATAACTTGTCCAATACTGTTCCAAGCCAATTGGTCCTAGCACAAGTTAAACTAAAACTCCAAGATCCCTACCAAGTCAGAGCTTTCGATTAGATGTAAAATCAATACTGAGGGCCATTTTTTAAAAGTGTGTGAGCATGCCTGGCCAGTGTGGCTCAGCAGTTGAGCATCGACCTATGATCCATCCAGGAGATCACGGTTCCATTCCTGGTCAGGGCGTATGCCTGGGTTTCAGGCTCAATCCCCAGCAAGGGGGTGGGTAGGAGGCAGCCAATCAATGACTCTCATCATTGATGTTTCTCTCTCTCCCCCTTCTCTCTGAATTAAAAAAAAAAAAAAAGTGTGTGAGTGGTTGTAGTGATGGGTCGGTGTTTTGTTTTTTAAAAGGAATACTTTTAAAGTTTTTATTTTCAATGGCACCAAAAATAATTTAGTTCTGCTGGTCAATTCTTATGATAGAGATGGAATAGACAGAAAAGAGAATAGAAGATAAAGATCCATTGCTAAGGAAGAGGCATTATTAGAGCTGGCCTAATAGAAACAATAATGTGAGTTGCTTTTGAGCCCTCAGAGGCAGCTTTTTTGTGCCATGGTTTTTGTACACAGAAAATTATATTTAGAAGTTTACTTCAGTTTTGGTTTATTAAATTAATATTGGATTTATGAAAGTTACAAATTCAAGTTAGTACTAGCTTTTAAAGTTAGCGTTAGCACGGCCAGGTGTGGCTCAGTGGTTGAGTGTCGACCTAGGGTCCAGGCAATCGGGGTTCGATTCCCGGTCAGGGCACATGCCCAGGTTGCAGGCTCAATCCCCAATGACTCTCTCTCATCATTGGTGTTTCTGTCTCTCTCTCTCTCCTTTCCTCCCTCTGAAATCAATAAAGATATATTTAAATAAATAAATAACGTTAGCTTTAATTTTTATTCAATTTACAAATCTGTTAAAATATATCACTTATGAGTAGCTTTCCATTAATTCTTTAGATTTTAAACTGTAATTATAAATTAAATAGATTCCTTTTTTCTTTTAGCTATTTTGACTATACCTGATGGTAAATCTTTCCAATTACTTAATAATTCTTATGAAACTAATAAAATAAACTTATAAAACTGGTGAAACTTAAATCCTCGTACATGTCATTACAACAGTGTAAATAAACTTATAAGTGTTTATCCTAAAAATCACAAGCTAAGACAACTCAATTACATATTTTAAATGGAAAGTACACTGATCAATAAGTACATGAAAAGATTCTCAGCATTATTTAGTCAGTCATCAGAGAAATAAAAATCAGAACCACAATGAGATACCATTTCAAACCCCCTAGGACTGCTATATTAAAAAGACAACCAAGTGTTGGCAAAGACGTGGTGAAACTGGAATCTTTAAACACTGTTGATGGGAATGCAAAAGGGTGCAGCCACTCTGGAGAACAGTTTAGCAGTCCTCAAAATGCTAAACACAGGTTTATCCTATGATCCAGCAATCCCAGTCCTGGTACGGTTGATTCTCGTTATTTACAGTAGTTCTGTCTACACAGCCCCAGGAAGGCTGAATTAGAGAATACTGAACCATTACATTTTCTAGGGAAACACAGGGTTAGGTTGTGAGTCTGTGGTCACAACATTCTCATCAACCAATCAATACATAACCTTAAACAGATGTTTGTACAACTATATGAATATTCTAAACATCGAGTGAACTGTACACTTTAAAAGGGTGAATTTTATGGCATGTGGATTATACCTCAATTTTTAAGAAGTGGAATTACATTGAACCTGAATCTGAGTCTCCAGTTTACAGGAAAACTGGGAAATAGAAGAAAGAAAAAAAAAAAAGACACTATGGAAAAGCAAAACTTCAACATGCAATATATTCTATAGGATATTAAGTCCTGTTCTTCCAACAAAGCAATGGCATAGGAGAAAGAGAGAAAGGAGGGGTAAAGAGAGAGAGAACCTCAAGAATAAAAAACATTCAAGTAACAATCAAATGCAATGCGCATACTCTTTTTAAATGTCAGTTTGAACAAACTATTAATCAGAGAATTTTGAATATGGACTGGGTATTAAATGTTACTAAAGAATTATTATCATAATGAAGTCATGGCTATATCTATTCTTATCTGTCAGAGATTCATACCTACAAATTTAAGGGGAAATGACAAGATATCTGGGATTTGTTTGAAAATACCCTATATTAAAAACAATTGGTGGGGAAGGACGGCGGTGACTCCATTTAATAAGAATGATACAGCCCTGGCGAGTGTGGCTCAGTTGGTTGGAGCACAGTCCTATAGATGGTTTGTTAAGTGTCTCTTTTCTTTAACCACTGATATTTCAATTATAATGCCATGGAATAAACAGTTAATATATTTATAAATTAATTATTTATAAATTAATTAATACAAATACCTATGAAAACATAACTTTCTATCAAACATACTCTACAGAAAAACAATTCATGATATAATTTTCTTATTTTCCATAGTTCAGCACCTGTGTTCTGTTGGTTTTTGTCTTCCCATAAAAAAGATATTTCTTCAGCCCTGGCTAGTGGCTCAGCTGATTGGAACGTCATCCTCTGCAGGTTCAATTCCCAGTCATGGCACATACCTAGGTTGCATGTTCTATCCCCAGTAGGGCATGTAGGGGGGGCAACCAATTGATGTTTCTCTCTCTCCTTTCCTCTCTCTCTAAAATCAATAAAAACATATCTTCTGGTGAAGATTTAAAAACAACAACAAAAAAACACCCTGGCATTTCTTCAGGTCAGAAAAAGGAGAAAAGTGTGCTAGATGCTTTACTAACTTGTGAAACATAATACTGACAGTAAAGAAAACAGGCTTATTTAGTTTTTGAGTAAAGAATGTTTGAGGAGTACAGACAGAACCTTAGAATTAAAGGAGTGTAGTATCTCTATAGGATGTTTCCATCAAGTGAACACCTCTAATCTTCTTAAAGGTCTCCCAACACATTTATGTCCACTGGCAAGGATAGTGCAGGAGACAGACTGTTACTTTTCTAATTCTACACTGATATTCCCCAACATATTTTCAAATCTATAATTTAATTTACATTACATATATTACCTACATGTATTTGGGAGACAGTTTAATAACTTTACCTTTTTGGCTACAGCAAAGATCAAATAAAATAAGTATGGACATTTACTGTAAATTATTAAGACCTTAAAGTGCCAAAGTCTCATACTTAGTCTCATATATAGGCAGAGTAATTGGCTTCAATCAAGTGAAATGGTTATCCTTGATCTGTCCTTTTCCTAACCTTGCTCAATTATTTCCTACCTTATATGTGGAGGTCTGCATTCACTTAGGCCTATAAATTCTTTGAGTGTTATACATGTAAGTTATATCACCTTAATTAGAAGGTAAACTCCTCAAGGGCAGGAATCACAATGCCTTGTACTCCTTCTATGTCTTCACTTCCTTCTGTTTTCTCTCTCCATTAGCCTGCTTTTCAGTTAGTATTTGTGGTAGCATCATTATACATGTTTAATGACGGCATGGTGCTAGTACTGAACCAGCTAATCCTCCTCCCTAATTGCGTCAAAATCATCATCGGGGGGCAATTAGAGAGAAAGAGAAAATACCATGATTACCATGATCAACAACGCAGTCTCTAACAAGCCACGGCAACTACTGAAGAGCTGCTCCTGGGAAGAAGCAGCTACAGCTCAGCCCATGGGCTTATGAATAAATAATCCTTATTCCAAAGACCCAAGGTTCTCGAATGTCTGCAATCATTCTACAAATTTTTCATTCTTGAAACCATTATTATTTCAATCATTTAAACCTAAATAAGGAAGCCAGAAGCATGCATAATTAGAAAATACATGGAAAACAAAATACTTCTAAGTGGTCTTATCCTGCTGTGGCACAGCTATTACACAAAGTATATCTAAATTATTGCTCAAAGGGGGTAATTTAGCAAAGAAATTGAAAAACTAATTCTTACAGTACTCACCAAACTTTACCATTCTAATGATTTTTGACATTTCATATTATTGTTGTTGGTGGTGATAACAACACCGTGTGTCAGAAACTGTGCTAACTGAAATGATATAAAGCAGATATTATCTTTTTTTTTCCAGATGAGGAAACTGAGACTGAGATTAAAAAATCTTGCCAAGTGAACCGGAAGATTGAATATAGACCTGACTATCTCAGAGTCCAAGACCTTAGGCTTGATAGGGTTTCTTAATCTCAGCATGACTGGTATTTCAGACTGGATAATTCTTTGTTGTAGGGGCTGTTTTGTGTGTTGTTGGATGTGTAATATCATCCCTCATCTCTCCCCACCAGATGTCAGTGACACCCTGTCCTTCAACAAATCATGGCAATAAAAAAATATCCCCAGACATGGCCACACATCTCTAGGGGGCAAAATCATCTTGGTTATAAATCACAGGACTAAGCTCTTTAACTTGTTGAAACACAGACGATGTTCTTGGAGAAATCTAGTTGTGATTAATATCCATGTCCGTCATGGGCAAAGAGTTGGGCTGGAGACTGAGGTGGTGGCCAGAGCTAAGGTAAAAGAGTGCCATATACAGGGCGTCCCCCAAAAATGTATACATACTTTAACAACTGATAGCTCAATTTTGAAAATGAAATATATTTTAATAAACCCTGCCTTTATAATTATTCAAAGTGTGTGTATACATTTTTTGGGACAAACTACATTTATTGACTCTAGTCTAATGCCTTTTAAAACTGTACCAAGATCTTTTCTTCATTGCGATACTAAGTGAGGAGTTCTTTAGCTTAAATACAGGCTGTACTAAAAAACATTTTCTTTATTCCAAAATTTGCTTCTGTGTATATCATATGACCACTGACTGAAAGGATATATTGGCCTTGGCTTTGTCATCTTCCTTAACCCAGTGATACGTCTGTATACTCATAATTATTTTTTGTGTGTGTGTGATTAGTAATGCTTTATTCAGTAGCTTGTGCATCAGTGGAACAGTTTTTAGGTCTTACAATAATAATCTCTATTTTTTTTCCTACTGTGAGGCAGTATTTCCCAGTTAATTTTTAATATATACTGTATTATATAATTTCAATTATAATAAACAGTAGTTGTAATATGTAGAGTACCTTAAAATGATGAAATCAAAAAGATCAATGATTTCAAAAAGTAACTGGTCAGAATTTGAATTTAGGTGTTTGAATTAGAAAGTTTATGCTCTTCTCATTCCTTTTCCACAGAGACTCAACTACTGTTAAAGAGAATATGGGTCCACAAACTTCATATAATGAATGTTAACATTTATATAATTCATCGATTTTTTGCTGTTTTGGGTATAGGAGAATAACAAATAAACTGGAAGTCAGCAGCCTTGGATTCTCCTAACCCTGGCTTTTATACTAACTTGCTATATAGTCTTACACTACATATGGCCTGACTCCCAGCCCATAATAAAATGAGGAGCTGGACAAGAATCTAGCTTGCTGGTCTAGCTCCCTATACTGCTTCTGGGTTGTGTGATCTAGTATTCCATGCTTCAATTCTCATTGCCTTCACCCCTTCACTTTCTCCTCCTCAACTAATTACTGTTTCTAACCACATTTCTACATCCAGTTTGCCATATGAATTCTATGAATTTTTGAAGCTCTTTTTTCTCCAGTAGTGATAATAACTGTTTTTACTGTTGTTCATTTAAGTATGAATTAGTTTAGTAATTGTGAACATACTGCCAAGTGGAAATTTGCATCACCGCTTCCTGGAGGGCTGTATTTGATCTAACAATAATCAGTTTTGCTTGTAGTTTTGAAAAACAAACAAAAAACTGAGGAATTCTGAAGAAGAGATGGCAAAGTTGATCCCAAGACTTACTTTTAACAACAAATAAACCAAAATATTTAAACTGGTCATCTCTGGGTGGGAACAATATGGATGACTTTTCTGCAACTTTAACAAATATTTTCTATATTTTCCAAAAATTTAAAAGAATTATCTATTGCTTTTTAATGGATTATGCAATTAATAATCTACTTTATGAATTCTTTGTAGTGGTTAAAAACCATAATTATCATTAACAAATGTGCATTAAACAACTTTTATAGTACTTTTAGGAGGTATTAAATGTATATAATGGAATTCTGAAAGCCTGTTTGCTAAAGAAAAAACTAAGGGAAAAGATGTCACTGTGTGGGCAGTTTTAATTAATGATCTATTCCAGAGCCCTCATAACTTTTAATATTAAATATTTAGTATAGCTAGCAAATTAACTTTGTATCAAACTTATTAAATGGTGCCAAATTCTGTTTATTTCTCTATGTATGCTCAATGCACACAGTGTGTGTGTGTGTGTGTATATATATATATATATATACATATATATGTCCATTTAATAAACTTAAAGCATGATCTTACTATTTTAAATAATTATAGACTTTCAATTGCTGTATATTTGCCTTTATGACATATTGCTGGCCATATTTTTGTTTATGCTGAGTCCTTAATTGGAGATGCAACAATGATATCATTATCATAGGAAAATAAGTTCAAATTTATTGCATTGTTTCTAAAAAAGTACATGGTATTGCCTGTCTAAAAACACATCCGCACACACGTAAAGTTCATGAAGACATTCTAATATGCTATTACCCAAAACCCTAGATTTTTCCAGTTTACTGTACAGCCTGGGTTTGGTTATCAGCCCTACCACTCAATAGCTGTGACATCTTGGACATACTACCTACCTGACTGTTCTGGGAGCTAAGTTTCTCAGTTGTAACACCACTACTGCCAACACCTGCTTCATAGCATTGTTAGCAAAATGCTTTCATATTTTAATCCAACTTACACCACTCTCATTGTCTCATTTTGCAGATGACTTACCCAAGGTCACAGGGCTTACATATAGATAACAGTCTATCTGCTCAGAATCTATTTTGTACACTTTCTGTAAAAATGTAAAGTAGCATCCTATTGTCCATGTTCCCTTATTAGGGAGTTAGTAATTGTATTCAAGGATCTCTAAAGTTATATCTAGTAGTTAGCTCAAGTAAGAAGAATTTTTAAGTTTTCTTTTGCTATTAGAAAAGTTAAGAAAACATTTCCACTATCTGAAGACTATTAATGTTTTTAAAACAGTGTGATCATGCTCAATAGTATACAAATGTTCTTTCTTTCCCCCCAAATAATGTAAGAGTCTCTCCATGATATTAATCCTACACTCGGAAAAAACAAATTAGCACCTGCTATGGACATACTAGGTATGTAAACAAGCAAACAAGACAACTTGTGGGAAAGTGCTATAAAGGATACTAACAGATGTATGTCATATTAGTTCATTTCATTCCTTCCTAAGTAACAGTATTTTTAAATGAAGTAATGTTTAATACAAGAAGACATCAGAACTATAGCAAATTCCACTGCAACTAGGAGTGGCTATGTGATTTAGTTCTGAACAACGGGGTACAAGAAAGACTGATGGGTCTTCTAGGAAATTTTACCCTTTGCTGGTAAGAGAGCTGAAGGAAAATGGTAGTTGAGCTGTCCCTGCTATGCCCTCCACTCCATCCTTTGTCCTCTGCCCTTTCTGCCTTTGAATTGGCTGTGATATCCAGAACCACATAGCTGTCTTGAAACCACAGGGCAACAAGCACAAGAATGAAAATCCAGTTTCTAATAATGAAAAAAACAACAAACCAAAACTGGCTGCTTGATGACATCATTAAGCTGCTACACCAGACCCAGAGTGCCTTTCTCCTGATTTCTTGTTATATAAGATAAATGCCTTTATTGATAGTCACTGTTATATTTTAAAGACCCCTCCTCCCCCCAGCTAAAAGCATTCCTCTACCTCTCTCAAATATCCAAGTGTCTTCATGCTACCCTCTGAATAAACAAAATTTCCTCCCTTACTCTGGCTTTGCATCTCATTTCAAAATGTCTTCTCCAATATCAGTTGAAACTGTACTAGTCCCTTCCTTGGAATGTTCTCTCATCTAATCTCAAGGACCTTTCCTAAGGAGCCATAGGAATTATGTCCTGAAGTCCACAATTTCCTCCATTCATTTATTGATAGTCACTCACTATTCTCCACCTCCTATATTTTATTCCCTATGTAAACCCTCCCTTTCAAACTGGCACAGTATTTAGCCAATTCAAAATTCAATTCTAGCCCTGGCTGGTGTGGCTCAGTTGGTTGGGGGTCATCTGGTGCTGGTTTGATTCCTGTTCAGGGCACATGCCCGGGTTTTGGGCTCGATCCCTAGTAGGGGGCATGCAGGAGGCAGCCGATAAGATGTTTTTTTCTTTCTCGTTCCCTTCCTCTCTCTCTAAATATCAATTTAAAAACTTAAAAAAAAAAAATTAAATTCTAAGTTTTCAGGCTGGGAATGCAGAATACCTGTATTCACATTCCTGCTGCTGAAACCTTTACCAAAAGCCTAGTGGTGGGAACCACTACTCACGGTTACATTAAGTATATGCAACTCATTAAGTATATGCAACTCATTCTCTCTGACTAAATAGTTTCCAAGGGCACATATGTTCAAGGTCCCAGGTGATTTTGATGTGTACCTCTGGGTAAGATTTTTCTACTCTAGTGTTCTACAGGTGCACTGTTCAATATGGTAGCTACTGGCCATATGTGGATCCTGAGCACCTGAAATTAAATTTAAATTTGATATGTGAGATTCAGTTATTGGAAAACTAAGTATGTTTGGAATTTGGGTCTGTATATTTACTTTTCAACTGTAAATTTTATGAAATCTTTTATTAGTATTCCTGAAAAAAATGTAACATCTGAATAGTCACGTATTGTAAGTCAATTTCAAAGACTTGGTATGACAAAATTCAAAATACCATAATAATTTATGTTAATTACCGGTTGAGATAATATTTTTGATATGTTGGGTGAAATATATTATTAAAATTAATTTCATCTGTTTCTTTTACTTTTTTAATATGGCTAATAGAAAATTTAAAATTATATATATGTTGCACTGCATTTCTATTGGACAGTGCTGTTCTTTAAAGAATCATTTTTTTACCCATTATGATTAGGAGTTATACCCTTAAAAACTTCCTATTATATTTACTTGGAGAAAGCTACTATATTACTCAATGTATCCTAATAAAGGCCTATGCAAGAAATTTCTCTCAGGCCTCAGTATCAAGAGAGAAACATTTCCTGTTCCTAAGCAACTAGTATAGTTTTATTTTATCAACAACGTTTTGAAACCAACTAATAGTAAGAAATTTTTACCAGAGAAGCTGTAGTCATGGCTACTTAGGGAGCATCTCTCTTGCTATGGGCTGAGTTAATGTTTTACATTGTGTCTAAATTAAGAGCAACCATGCTGTTAATGTTGAATTCTGAAAATCTTCTAGGAATAAAGTATATCAAGTTGGTTACAAAAATTTTTCTTGTCTGTAGTCTTATTTTCTTGGTCTTGGCTACGCTCTAGGGAGCAGGGATTGCTGTACAGATAACCACTAGCTAAATTAGGAATTATTTATTCTAAATTGTATCATGCCTTGATTCAAGATATGAAACACAGTTATCCTGGCTGCATGTAACAATCCTCAAGATCAAGGCCAAAACTGTGGCAATGCTGCTATGCTGTTTCCTCTTTATTCCCAACATGTTGTGCTGAGGACTGTTCAATTCCAAGCTACAGTGCTAAATGCTACTTCAGTCCTTAAAATCATGGGGAGAAGGTGAATACTTGAATTTAATTTCTTATTGGCTATATTTTACTCATTCTGGAATAAAGGAATTTCAAAAGCATTTTTGAGACTTAGATTCTGAATGTCAATGTGAGGAAAGGCAACCAGTTACTATAGCTCAGTATGCTACAGCTTTTAAAATGAAAATATAAATGGTAACAACTAAATTTATTTCTCTATTTACTTTGCCTCCTGTTTGACAGATCTGTAGAGGCAGCAGAAACCTTGAATTTCTAAAAATATGATTTAATCCATCCAGGCTTGCTCTTATATTTTAATCACTGCTTTAGACCCTCCCTACCCTTGAAGGTTGAGGGGTGCAGGGTTATGGTAATAAGGCTAATTGCATTGATGGGAATGAGAAAATGGGTTGGGAAGGGACAGGAAAAGGGCCATGAACAAGATAGCTTAAATGTATTAGAAAGGACAGGGTTTCTATAAATTTTTGATTTTCTAAATGTCAATCCTGTGATCCGATTCTAAAAGGAAAAAGTAATCATAGATTTAAAAACAAAACACATGAAACTCCAGGTCAACAGATCATCATCAAGTTTGTTAAAAGGGATACTGAAGTACAAATTCCCATGTACACGTATAAATGCATGTATAAACCTGTGTGTGTGACCAATCCCTACTCTAATCCAGAACTGGACCAGAGTTTTAAGACATGGGAGAGTGGGCAGCTAAGTAAATGACAACCTGAAATAAAGAAATGCTTTCTCTGTAAGCCAAGGATTCAAAATGAAACTTGATTCAGAGAATTTTTTTAAACTTTTGCTTTTATTCAGTTCAAGAGCAATAGAAAAATAACTCCTAGCTTGAACTGTTTGCAAGCATTTATTTTTAGCTCTCCATTAACCCTTACTTGCATCAAGGAGTGAAAAAAAGAAGTTAAAAAGCAAAAAAAGCTAAAAAATAAGAAAATAGCCATATTTTACCTCTAGTTCAACACACTCACAAGCTTTCTATTTTATGATCAAAAAGTTTAAATTTAGTATCTTTAAGGAAACAAAGATACTAAAACATCCTCTTTAGTCAGGAAAAGAAAGTTAATAGTATCTGTAGAGCCTTCAAACCACAGGAATTCAAAGACACTTAACATCAATTATTTAAAGAACTACTAATCTATTATAGAGCAAAGGAAAAAGAGAACTAGGTCACTTGACCAGAGGTACAGATGCTATTTATTTTCTTCCTTTCCCTTCCAATAAAAGGGGAAGACAGCAACCTAGTGATTTCCCAAATTAAAGCCAGTCTCCTGAGAATATTTCTCTATTCAAAAACTATCTTTAAATCTTGACACAATTTTTTTAAGCTTTCAAAAATAGTTTGTTACTTATTTTAAAAGTTCTTATTTCATATAATATGTATGTTGCAAGTGTGCTTGTACTCAACATTAATGTCCAATGTTAACAGCTTGTAAATTCGAAAAGCAAAGCCAGATATTTTTTACTTCTTTTAGAAGTAATATAGAAAAACAGGGAACTAAAAAATATTGTCTAAGGTAGGACTTAAAAAGAACTTTACTATGCACCTTTTCCACTTTTCAACATTCATAAGATAAAAGCACTTTAATGCTAAACACATTTTGAAATGTTAATTTTTTAGTGCCTTCAGTTCATATTGCTAAAAGTTAGCGTAAGATTTTGTCTTTATATGCTTTATATCTCTATGTTTGATAATATTAGGTAACTATTATTAATTTTGAAACTGATGAGTATTGTGGTTGTTTTTAAAGAGTCATATATTGCATACATATACATCAAATATCATATATAATATTTGGGATTTGATTTAAAATAATCCAGGAGGAGCAAGTGCAGCATTTTACAGATAAAACATTATTGACCACTAGCTGATAATTGTTGAATCTGAGATATTGGATACATCGGATTCCATTATACTATTCTCTCCACTTCTGTGTATGTCTGAAATTTTTCATAAAACTTAAAACAGCGCTTACAAAATCCCACCCAAGTGACTCAATGTTATAATCTAAAAGAGCTGATTCCATTGGTAAAAATGGTAAAGGTATTGAGAAGTACAGATTGGTAGTTACAAAATAGTCATGGGAATGAAAAATACAGCATAGGAAATACAATCAATAAGACTGTAATAACTATGTATTCTGTTAGGTGAGTACTGGAAATATAGGGGGGAGCACTTTGTGAAGCATATGACTGTCTAACCACTATGCTGTCCACCTGAAACTAATAAAAACTAATACTGAATGTAAACTGTAATTGAAAAAATAAAAAGTAAATTATAAAGAAATAAATAATAATAATTGAGTCAACTGTAAAACTGGTCATTTAGCTTTGGGACAGAAAATGAGAAATAAACAATGCAAGATGGAAGAGAAAGGCCAAGTAAGGTTGTTTGGTTGCAGTATGTATCATCCATAGCAGAAATCCTGGAATAAAAAAAAGTTATCGTGTTCACAAGAAATACAGCTGCCTATGAATAGAAGAGTGAGCCAAATGCATAAACTAAGGAGACTGCTATAATGGTACTACCACATACCTGGAAAAAAATTAAACTACCTATTCATGGAATTAGAAGATTTGGTCTAACAAAGCTGCTATGTTTTCAGCAACCAATCCTGGATAATTACTGTTTACTTATAATAATGAATTAAAATACTAGTGAACTACAAATTATATAGATTTTTTTATGAGCAGTTTTCTAAAATAAAATGTGTTCTTCTTTCTACCAAAAAGAACATCATTTAATAGAGGGAGAGAAACAGAGAGAGAGAGAGAGAGGGAGGGAGGGAGGGAGGAGGGGAAGGGGAAGGGGAAGGGGAAGGGGAAGGGGAAGGGGAAGGGGAAGGGGAAGGGGAAGGGGAAGGGGAAGATCATATTAGCAATTTGGAGAGACAATTTTGAAAGAATCCAAGAACCTCCCTCAAAAGAATTAATGAGCAACACTTATTAATGTCAAAGCTCATTAAAAGACCTGAGACCTCCGTCAAAGGGGATAACTCGAGGATAACAATCCTTTTTCCTCATCCCCTAACCCCCATATTTTTCTACAGACAAATGCAAGGATAAAATGTCAACCACTTCAGAAATGTAACAGATTCTACATATAAGCTTAACAGAATGATTTATGGTGTTTAGATAAGCTTAACAATGTCTCTTAACTTCCAACACATGGTATTTTGTTTCATTTCTGCAAAGAAGGTTCTCTAATGAAGATCCTAGCGATAGTTGTATGTTAGCAATACTGCAAAAGGGACATACGGGAGATTAGCCGAATCTGACTGACTTTTTATAGTAACACAGAATGAATTCTAGATTTAGACTACTCCCAGATTCCTTACAGTCCTGGAGTTTATTGTACATCCATGGTTCCTATATTTGAGAAAGTATCAGACATTTAAAAATATTATATTCAAGGTATTTTCCCCCCTTGAGTTGTCTTCCACTCTACTTTCTTGTACTTTAAATCCAAAGAATTAACCCTTTAGCTTATTTACAAGAATTTGTTCAACAAAGGCTGCCTTTTTGCTCTATAATCTTATCACCTGTACATAAAATGAACTGCCTCATGTCTAGTATATTTAGTATTTAATACACGAAGTACACCTTCCCAGAATTCCAGAGATGCTACATTGTCACATAATAGGCTTTGGAAACAGAATACCTAGGTTTGAATCCCGTTTAAAAACTTGAAAATAAAGTAAGATTGTTCTACTTATTGCTTTGCAGATAGTTAATTTCACCTGGAACTTGAAGACTGTCCTTTCCAAAAGAACATGCTAACTTTTTGGGTTGACTTTCTAAACAAAATGTATAAATTTTGTAAATCAGACATTTAGAGATTTTTTTTTACTTCTGACAGGTGGAAGGGGGAGTAAATAAACTATAAATAAAATTTAAAGTACAAGGTTATTTTTTAAAATATTGTATATAGATGTTTACAGATGTTGTATCTATATACCATATATGTATTTCCAAACCTATAAATAGGATAAGACAATGCAATGTATTAATTGGAGGGGGGAGGGGGGAGCTTTAAAAAAAAGTTTGGGCCCGGCTGGGCGTGGCTCAGTGGTTAAAGCGTCGACCTAGGATCCAGGAGATCGGGGTTCGATTCCTGGTCAGGGCACATGCCCGGGTTGTGGGCTGCAGCCGATCAATGACTCTCTCATCATTGATGTTTCTATCTCTCTCTCTCCCTCTCCCTTCCTCTCTCTGAAATCAATAAAGATATATTTAAAAAAAAAAAAAAAAAAGTTCGGTCCTTTTGTGAGGTACCAAGGACTTTTAAATAATCATTCCTGCAAATCTCAAATATACATAAACTCAAACTCCTCCTCCTTTTGATTCTACTGAAATAAAATACTCTAGGCGAGTTTTTTATTTTGTTTTAGCTTTAGGGGGATTACTGAATTAAAATTAGTAAAATGTTCCTTGTCACTGGCACATTCATATTAAACTCTATAGAATCCCCAGAAAGAACACGGCATCTTTAAAAAGGAAAAATGGTACAGATAAGACGTGCTAAAAAGAAGTCGTTTTTTATTTGGAAAAACTCAAAGACTTAAAGGTTTATTATGAGTTAATGTAAACTGCCTCATACAAATTTGATCTTTAAGACTTCCCCAAAATCAGAATATATCAAAATGAATTATCAACTGTAGAGGGTAAGAAAACAAAACATTCACAGCATTTATATTAACAAAATTTTATAACTGACATTATTTGTTTTAAAATATTTTCTATTTTACAATAATCCTATTGCTTTTTTAATCAGTAACACAATCAGAATAAAACAATAAAAAATAAGGTTTAGATATTTAAATACAAATATATAAAATTAAGTAGACTATGGCCAAGAAAGGGCAAAATAAGACAAGCCAAGTCAACACTTCCCTTTAGAAAAGGCCAAGTATATCGGGAAATCATAGAAAGGATAAATGTCATTCAATATACTATAGAGGAAAATTACACTGCTAAGTGGCAATCACATTAACCTATTTGATATTACATTATGATTACCTTTCCTTCTAAATAGTTTATTTTTTAAAAAAACTATCAGATGTTAAGATTAACAAAACAAGGATGGTCTAAAATTAGGAAACAACTCTAGCAAAAATTAATAATAAATGACCACATATGTGACTATATTTTCAAATAGAGTACTATTGCCTTTGTACTATCTGATGTACCTATTCTGGGACATCTCCCTTTTGCTCTTGTGATTATCTTTGGTGTATTTCTCAGGTAACTATAACTTACATAGTTATTCAAGTCACCTGGGAAACAAGAAAATAATTTTATTATTTCAAGATAGACTGCTCTCCCTTTTGTCCAACTGGGATGGCAACTTGAACTATTCCAGATGACTTCAGCTGTATATCCAGTGGTTCTAATTAAGAAAAGAGATTTCGGATAGAGATTGAAGAGGGTAGCAGACTAAGTGGAAGCTACACTGACACTCTCTGGGGACCAAACTGGAATTACAATTATAATATAGAGAAACTATTCTGAATAATCAACTGCAACTGAAGACGAGCTGGAGGGCACCCTCATAACCAAGGAGGGAAAGTGGGGACTGCAGAGACTGGCAGGAAGTGCAGAGGCACAAGAGGGCTGGCTGGGCTCCCACAGGTAGCAGCTGAAGGTCCCAAGGGATATCTCAGCTGTGGGGGGTTCCCACTGAGGACTCTGGGGCCTAAACCCTAAGCTGGGCTCCCCAGCCCAGAGCACCAGAACTGAGAGAGGTGCTCACATAACATCTGCTGTGAAAAGCAGCAGGGTTTCTGTCTGCCAGGGCGAAATGGCTGGAAATGCAGGCACTCTCTTAAAGAGCCAAGACACCAAGTTTCTTGTGCAGCCACTCACCTTGGGCTCTAGCAGAAGGAAGGCGGAGTGGTTTGGAGCTGTATGAGAACCTAGGGTTGTGGGCTCTGGAGATTGAGATCAGAAGGCACCCATCTGGATTCCTATGCAGAGTCACCCCCCATACTGCAGAGGACATTGTTCTCAGGCAGATAATTTGCTGCTTTTTTATGGGGGGGGGGGTGCTCGGCAACTGCCCCTCCCTGCTAGAAAACCTCTTGTCCTACCCAGAGGAGTTTCTACAGCCTGAGGCTCATTAAGAGAATCAGATTAATCAGCCTGCAGCCAGAGGCAGACCTCAGAGTGCTTTGAGTCTTTGCCTAATCTGCTTCTGGACCTGGGCCTTAGAAAAACAGACTTTGGTTTGCATATTGTTCCTGTCCAACGGCACCCAGCCCCAGCAGAGGAGACCTCAAGCCAAGGGCTGTTGATAGCCCCAAACAGGGTACTCACAGCCAAGTAACAAACCGCACCTGACATTGGAGTGCACCAGAGACTATCCAAAAAGACCGAGAGTCCTAGGAGATCTAATACATAGAAACGAACCCAAATAGGCAGCCAAAATGGGGAGACAAAAAAACAAGCACCAAATGAAAGAACAAGACAAGTCTCCAGAAAAAGAGCTAAATTTAATGGAGATAAGCAGTCTATTAGATATAGAGTTCAGAATACTGATCATAAGTATGCTCAACAGCATGAAAAGAGATATGAAGAAAATTTCCTATGAAGGAAATTAAGAATGACATAGCAGAAATAAAGAATACATGCGAAGGAATAAACAGATTAGAGGAAGCTGAGGATCAGATCAGTGAATTAGAAGACAGGATAGAAAAAAATTACTCAATCAGAGATCCAAAAAGAAAAAACAATGAAAAAAAGGGACAGTTTAAGGGAGCTGTGGGACAACATTAAACGTAACAATATTCACATTATAGAAGTACAAGAAGAGGTCAAAAGTACGCAAGGGTTAGAGAACCTGTTTGAAGAAATAATGACAGAAAACTTCCCTAACCTGGTCAAGGAAAAAGTCACACAAGTTCAGGAGGCACAGAGAGTAGCAAGCAAGAAGAATCCAAAGAGGCCCACGCCCAGACACATCATAACTAAAATGCCAAGAATTCAAGACAAAGAGAGATTAAAGGCAGTTAGAGAAAAGCAATCTGTTACCTTCAAAGGAGCTCCCATAAGGCTGGCAGCTGACTTCTCATCAGAAACTCTACAGGCCAGAAGGGAATAGCATGAAATATTCAAGGTAATGCAAAACAAGGATCTGAAACCAAGACTACTCTATCCAGCAATACTATCATTCAAGATAGATGGTGAAATAGAGTGTTTCCCAGACAAAAAAAAGCTAAAGGAGTTTATCACCACCAAACCAGCATTGCAGGAAATGTTAAAGGAACTGTTGTAATTAGAAATAGAAATAGAGAGAGAGAAACATAGGCATAAAGAATTAAAATGCAACCGATAAGTATCTATCAATAATAGCCTTAAATATAAATGAATTAAATACTCCAATGAAAAGACATTGGGTGGCTGAATGGATAAGAGAACATGACCCAAATATATGCTGTCTACAAGAGACCCACCTCAGAACAAAAGACACACACAAGATGAGAGTGAAGGGATGGAAAAAAAATTTTCCATGCAAATGGAAATTAAAAAAAGCTGGGGTAGCAATACTCATATTGGACAACATCGACTTCAAAATGAAGGCCATAACAGGAGACAAGAAAGGTCACTACATAATATTAAAGGAATCGATCCCACAAGAGGATATAACCCTGGTAAATATATATGCACCCAATATAGCAAGACCTAAATTTATAAAAAAACTTCTAGAGGACTTTTACAGAGAGATCAACAGCAAGACAGTCATACTAGGGGACTTTAACACCCCAGGTTTCACTGGATAGGTCTTCTAGACAGAAAATCAAAAAGGGAACAGTGACCCTAAATGACACCCTAGATCAGATGAATTTGACATTACAGAACATTCCACCCCAAAGCTGCAGAATATACATTCTTCTCAAGTGCACATCAGTAGATGAATGGATAAAAAAGCTGTGGTACATTTACACCATGGAATACTATGCAGGTGTAAAAAAGAAGGATCACTTATCCTTTGGGACAGCATGGAGGGAACTGGAGAATATTATGCTAAGTGAAATAAGCCAGTCAGAGAAAGACAAATACTACATGATCTCACTCATATATGGAAAGTAAACAAAAAAAACTGATGAACAAAATAGATCCAGAGACATAGAAGCATGGAACAGACTGAGGGATCTCAGAGGGAAGGCGGGGGTGGGGGAGTGGGTGGGAGAGATTAATCAAAGAACTTATATGTCTATAAGCATAATCCATAGACACAGACATTGTTATGGGGAAGGCCTGGGAGTGGGGGCGATGAGGGCTGGAGAGGATCTATGGGGGAAAAAGGGGAACATCTGTAATACTTTCAACAATAAATTGTTTTAAAAAGAGAGATTTCAGAAATGACTCATGTGCTAGCATGATTTGAAAATAAAAAATATAATAACAAGCTTACATCTGCACTATATACAACCTAAGAGTGAACCCATGTCTAGCTCTACTTCATAATAAAAATATTTAAGGAAAATGTTTTCCTGGCTTTTAATTCTTCTTAGGCTGTCTGTCCTAAGTCCAAAAGAGTAAGGTAGACAAATACTCTGGGAAATAAAAGAGCCTTTTGCTGCTTCCTGTGCCAGCTGGAATTCTGACAACACTTCTGAGAGAAAAGATGTCTCAATTTTTTAGTAAAACTGTCTTTCTCTGGGTACAGAGAATTTAACAAGAAACATCTCTTAGTAAATCCTGCATAAAAGCATGAACTGAATGATTGCTACGGAACCAACAATCCTACTATTAGGTAATAGAGAAATTTACCTCTGCAGGATTTAAAAAGGCTTGATCAATCTCAGAGCAGAAAGCAAGTATTATTAATGCTTATTCAGATTATATACAGAAGCAAAGCAAAACATTTTAACAAATAGAAAGGGTTGAGAAAAGTTAGATATGGACACAGAAAGTGAAAAACAGTAATAACTTCAAAAAAAGTGACATACTTAATTCTTCTATGCCTAGTACTTCAATATGGAAGAAAACTGAGAATTGTAACAAAAACACTGTTTTGGCAACACTTGACGAGTTAAGATCCACACAGCCTTCACCATGTCCTTATGCTTTACCTCACTTCAGTATCTGCTGTACCCAACCACTCCTCCTCCCTGGGTTTCTCCTTGAATGGCTTTCAAGATAATCAAACTAGTTGTTATTATTTTATTTTACTTTTCCTGTAACTTTGTTCCTTTTGTCTCTTTTAAAATTCTCCTATCTCTAAATAGAGGCATTGTACCCTTAGGCTGCCCTCCCTCTCTTGGTGAATTCATGTAATCTCATATTGGTATTATTTTTTCTTCAACTGAATGCCTACACTAATTTATAATTTTAGCCCTCTCTTCTTTCCTGAGGGCTAATTTCACATTCTTACTGGGGTTAAAGAGAGGTCAAAGATGACTCCCAGGTTCTTAGACTATATGCTTTTTAAAAAAAAAGAGAATTCTATAAACTTGATTACATCTTTCTATGTAATACAGACTAAGATCTGAAAAGTTAAAAAAAAAAAGGCTGATGACAACATACATAATAATAATAGCAAAAAATGGATGCTGACATTGAGAGAACAAAAAAAATCACAATGTAAAACCTAAAGCTTAGCAATATGGGACCATTTGGGATACAGGTCCCCTCCCAGCCCCCCCAAAAATCAGAGATCTCTTTAGTCCACTGAGAGATTAAACTAAACTGTATAACTGCACTGTACAATATAGTAGCCATTGGCCACATGACTAAAAATCTCAGTTCCTCAGTCACACTAACCACTCTGTAAGTGCTCAAAAGCCCCAGGTACCTTACTGGACAGCAGAGACAAAGAACATTTTGACCACCCCAGAAAGTTCTACTGGACAAAGCTGCAGTGCTGATTCAACCTTCATTGAGTATTCTCTACATGTAGGCACCATGCCAGGTACAGGGATATAGAAAGATGAGTAAGAAAAGGCCTCTCTCTGTCTTCAAAGAGCACATACCTGTCTATAGTGTAGGAAAGACAAAAACATTTACAAGTTCTAGAGTAGAGGTAATGACATTTATGAGAGAGTAACTGATTAAGGGGCCCAGCTCTGAATTCCAGACCAATTATCTAGGATTCCAATCTTTTTCCTTAGTGTTTTCTGAAGACGTGGCCTCAGGTGTTACAATGGTATAGCAAGTAATGCTGAGACTCACCACTACCTAAAAATCTTTGGGCTGTCAGAACCAGAGATGCTTAGACCTAAACAGGGTTTAAGTTAGCTCTGTCCCTCTGGACTTGATGTCTCACACTGCTGGCAGCTCTTGGGGTGGAAAAAGCTGTTCTGCCACTCTGGCTATTTTCCTTAGATCCATCCTAGGAGACAGCTTTGCTTCAACTGTCACTTTGAGTCTGGAGCTCAAAGTGTGCTATACCTGTATTAGCATGTGCTATACCTACAGTGGCCAAGGGCCTGACAAAGTGTGAAGTCATGTCCAAGAAATAAATTAAAGCTGCAATTGAAAACAAAACTCAGGTGCCAATGGAACAAGAAGGGAGAGGAGAGGTACGTTCTAAGCAGAAAGGGAAGGTCAAGAAACCAGGATGAAAGAGGTAAGCATAAAAGTTAATGGAAAGATATGTGGGGAAGCAGAGGATTCATTACAATTCAAACATAAGGGACATACAAGGGGGTAACAGCAGAAGATGAGGCTGGATCTCAGCCCAACTACAAAGAGCCTTAATGCCACCTCCTAAAGCACTTGGCCTGGACAGGCCTGTGACAGCCAACCTTTATTAAGTAAATCAACAAATGATGAGGCTTGTATTTTCAAAAGACAAACTTGGGGAAAGAGTGAAAGTCAGACAGTGATGGATAAATAAAGGGAACATATCTGGATGAAGACCAGGTTGAAGGTAAAGAGGAGGAAATTGATTTGAGAGACATTAGGAAAAAGTGATTGGCTCTAATTGCTGACAGAATCTATCTGGCACAATAGCATCCAATAAATGTTGCACAAATTATTGAATAAGATATAATCATTTAGATCACAGAGAAGGGCAGAAAACAAAAACGATGAGAAGTACAGAAGTTTAAGGGAAGTACTGGCAGAAGAAACTGAGAGAAACTTAAAAGGAACAAAGAAATCAAATAAGGCAATATTCCCTCTGCCTGTAGGGGGATTCCCCAAGATATCTGGATGGCTTGATCCTGTCTCCTTCAGGCCTCTGTACAAATGTCAACATTTTAGTGTAGTCTTCCTTGATAATACTATTTAAAATTGAACAACATAGACATACTCTGTAAGCACTCTCCAACCCTTTCCTGCTTTATTTTTATCTGTAGTACTTATCAATATCTAACATACTATACATTTTATTTATGTATTTAGTTTCATTCATCACTGTACATCAGAGCCTAAAACAGTGCCTAACATGCAGCATGTGTTCAATAAATACTTGCTGATTTGACAGGATAAATAATGCAAAGAAATAAAAAGAGCAGGATCATTTCATGTAGACTATGGATATAAAATGATACCTAACATGGAAATTCTACTGATTATTTTGAGTGCCAAAATTAAAAATCTGTATAACTAAACAGTCCTTTAAGTATGAAAGGCTCAAAAAGTTTTCTTCAAATATGTATTTTATAGATACAATATATTCAAATATATGTAATTAATTGTAACAGTCTATTTATAGTTACAAAATAATGAGATAATTTTCTATCTTGAACATCATTCGCAATACTTGATAGGCATACCACAAATTTACCACTTCAAGTATTAACACTTTCTCAACTTCCATCACAAATTTCTAATTTCTTTTCTGACATTTTGGCTATTATTAATTGCTAAGCGAAGGTAAGAAGCTAAAGTTGAAATACTGGAATATTAGTATAATCACAGCCATTGGCTTTAAGATATAGTGAATAAGGATATGACATAAAGAAGGTGAAGAATGGCCAAAAAGTTAGAAAAGTAAAAAAATCCAAGAACACAAAAAAGTTGGCTTCAGGAAAATTCCCAAACATGATTATGCCTCACTTTCCTCATTAATAAAATGCAGCCAACACTAGCACCTGAATATGTGATAGGCTTGTTCTGAGACTTTTTTGGAGGATTAGACCTCTTTTAAGTAATAAGCTTGACACAGTGCCTATCACAGACATTTACTTCTTTAATCCACAAATATTCATGAAGAACCAACTACACAAAAGGTGCCATTTTAGGTACTGGCGATAGTGGCAAAGGAAAGATACATACCTACTCTCAGAATCTATGGCCTACTGGAAAGACAAACAAATGAATTACAAAGTGTGACAAGTGCTATGGAGAAAGCCAGTAGGATCCTGAGACAGAAACCAAGGGAGTGAGAACATTCAACTTTAGATGTGGTCAGGAAAAGTGTTTCTGAGGACAGAAGGCATTATCCCTATGAGGGTATGAAAGTATCACAAAAATTAACTCAAAATGGGTCCTAGACCTAAATGTAAAACACAAAACTGCACACACACAAAAGAATAATACTGGTAAGTATTTTAGGCAAAAGAACTGTATGTGAAGAGCTTTTAGCTTATTTGAGGAACTGAGAGGAACCCAGTACAATGGAAGCATAGTAAGCCAATGAGGTAAGATCACAGAGACAGGCAAGAGCCAGATGATGCAGGACTCTGCAAGGCCATGGTAAGGATCTGTGATCTTCTGCCATGAGAACTTATTTTTCAATGGAAATCTGCTGAAGTTTCCTGTTCTTCAGAGTGAAAGATAATTCAATTTGCGTTTCATAAAGATCACTCAAGCTTTTTCTGGAAAATGTATTACAGGGGAATGTGAATAGAAGTGGAAGAATTAGTTCCAAGACCAATGCAGCAGTCCAAGAGAGAGAGAGCGAGAGAGAGCAAGAGAGCGAGCAAGAGAGAGCGAGAGAGAGCGAGAGAGAGAGAGGGAGAGATGGTGCTTGCAATAGGGTAGTAGTATAGAAATAAAGAAAAGTTGATGGATTCCAGATATATTTTGAAATGGATTGAATTTGGGGCATGAGGGAAAGAGAGGAATCAAGGATGACTCCTAGATGTCTGACTTGGTGAATGGTGCCATGGTAAGTAACATAGTTAAGTATTTAATTAATTTTAGCTATTCAAAAAGAAAGGACAATTAGGTCAAGCTATGAGGGAACAGCAGTATCAGACCAACTTTCCCACTGAAAACAACTATGAAAGTGAGAACTAAAATACAAAACTAAAAGACAAAAAACCCTGCTACTTGAAGGTATGGAGAGAGCAACCAAGAGCATCAAGGCATTAGGGGTTAAGAGCTCCTAAAGAAGGGAACACATTGAGAAGATCCCCACTTTTTCCGCTTGAGGTATTAGGGCACAGAGCCACGGAGAAAGCAGCATCCAGGCCCTGGTATCAGTCTCACTAGGCTGGAAAGACAAAAATTGGAATACTGTACTACCACAGTAGCCAGGAATTGAGGCTCCCAGACAAAAGAATGAGCCCCACATTCTGCTCAGTTTTTGCCCTCCCAGAAGGAATATGCTGAATCATAAAGAGAACTGATGGACAGGAAAACCCAGTGAGAAGATGCTGCAAAGAGGCTAAAAAAGCTAAGCACAGCTTTCACCAGCTTCACAATACTTGGAATTCAGGGCTTGCCAAAAAGACACATCTTAGTAAATATTCCAAACTTTCAAGTGAAACTTCAGATGCGCCATGCACTAGGAGTGAGGCTATCTGAATTTCTTGATTGCCCTGAATTCCACCTCATGTCATATCAATCACTGATAAATCAAAGTGATCCATGTTTTTCTAACTGCCTGCCAGAGAATACTAAATCCTATATGGAGAAAGATAACATCATTCCGGTCCTCTATAATTTTTCATCATAATGTTAATAAAACATTACCAGGCATTCTACAAAAAAAGATCAAATGATCATAAACCAGACAACAGAAACAGGCTCATGGGGGATCTAGGTATGAGATTCATCAGATAAGAACATTACAATGATTAATATAACCAAGAAAATAGATGAAAACATTATGAGAACTTGAATCTGTGTAAATTTTAAGACTGAAAATACAAAAACCAAAACTAAGAACTCAATAATTAGGTATACCTGGATATTGGACAGGAAAGACATGATAAGTGAACCTGTAGATCAGTGAAAACATCGGAGAATAGAAACTGTGAAATGACCTAACATACTTGTAAGTTTAGCACCAGAAGGAGAGGAGAGAATTTGGATAGAAACAATATTTAAAGAATACCAACTAAGAAAATTCCCAAAGTGACAAAAGATAGCAAACCATAGACTCAAGACACTCTACAAACGCCATGCAGAATTATAACAAAAGCCACGCATAAGCTCACAACATAGTCAGGTGCCACTTAACCACAGGATAGGTTCTAAGAAATGTGTTGTTACATGATTTCATGCTTGTGTGACCATCACAAAGGGTACTTACACAAACCTGTATGGCACAGCCTACTGTATACCTAGGCTATATGGTATAGCCTACTGCTCTTAGGCCATAAGCCTATACAGCATGTTACTATACAAAATAACATGAGATTATATCAGGCACAAGAGAAAATTATGCAATCAAGAGATGCTGTACAACAATCGTAAATTTATTTGCAGACACTAACTTAACCTCAAAATATATAAGGCAAAATGAGAGACAACTAAAAGAACATAGAGAAAAATCCTCATACAGTTGAAGATTTTAACACACTTCTCTAAACTGAGTGATGAAAAAAACTGAAAAAGTCAGTAGTGATAGGTTTTGAACATAATTAACAAATTTGACTTAAATATTAAGCACACCACACTCAATTTTATAAAATTAACTATAAAGCAAGTAACAACAAACTGCTCGCTATTAAAACCATGGAAAGACTAATCCTAAAACCACAGTAGTATTAAACAGAATATCAACAAAAATATAGCTTAAAAAAAATCCCCAAATGCTTAGATATTATACAATATACTATTTCTAAATAATCCATGGATCAAAGAAGAAACGACAATGGAATTTTAAAAATATTTTGAATTGAGTGATAAATAAAAATATATCAACTTGTGAGATCTAGATAAAGTATTGAAATTTCAGACTTAAATGCATACATAAAAAAAGAAGTCTGATCATTAATGATGAGTATTCATCTCAAGAAACTTGAAAAATAACAGCATGTTAATTAAAAAAAAACCCACACAGAAGAAAAGAAATAAAGGTAAAAGCAGTACCCAAAAGAAAATTTTAAAAATTTCAAATCTGAAAGTTGGTTTTAAAAAGCTGACTGAGATCAACAGAAAGCACAAATTACCAACAAGCAGATTTTACAAAACAGATAATATTACAAACATAAAAAAGATAATAAAAAAATATTGTGAAAATGTTTAAGCCAAATGGGAAAATTTAGATAAAATGGACAAATCACTTGAAAACCAAAACTTGTCAAAACTGACAAGTAACAGAAAATGTGAATAGTCCTATATGTATTAAAGAAATAGAATCAGTAATCCCCAAGAAAACTCCAGATGGCCTCACTAGCGAATTCTTCCATTTATGGATGAGATAAAATTGATCTTCACCAACTCTTTCAGAGAATAAAAAACATTTCCCAGCTTATTTTATGAAGTCAGCATAACCCTGATTTATATCAAAGACTTTACAAGAAACTGAAATTACTAGTCAATCTTGTTCATGAATAAAATTACAAACATTGTAAATGAAATATAATCTAGCATATAAAAAGGATAATGCATAATGAAGTGAGGTTTATCCAGAAATTCAAGGATACTTTGAAATTAGTAAATATGTATCTTCCCCACCCACCAAAGTTTTAACACATATCCAAAACATAGCAACCATATTCCTAAGAATTTTAGCCTAAAAAAATTATCAGACAAGTACAGATATGTTTTAAAATATGCATTATTTCAGTGTTTATAATAGCTTTTAAATGCCTATGAATATGGAATCAGCTAAACAAATTTATCAGAATCAGTGCAAAATCACATGGTTCTATACTTACATGTATGGTAGCTGCTCATGATATATGACTAAATGAAAGATTCAGGATACAAAAGCAGGAATATTTCTAAGGTAAAGGCACTCATTTTATTTGAAAGTAAAGAAAATTAAACATATATTATGAGAGAACATTTTGTCTAGACATGAAGAATTGCCATCTTAATTTAAGTTCACAAACAAAAGATACAATGCCTAACTTGGACAATTTTCTTCAGTGGAAAGAACATTTTCTTCTCAAAATCTAGTCAGAGAAAATTGCTCACATATGTACTTTATTTACACCATAAGATAGATTTAAATCAATCAATAGAGAATCTGCATCATATACAAGCAGTTACAGTATGAAGAAAAAAGCAAAATACCCTAAAAGCACTAAATTGTTACACATCAATATGCTTTACACAAATAAAACAATATAGTTTCTGCATTCAAAGTGGTAAGTTTATAGTGAAAAAATTCTATTCCATATATGAGATATATATATACAAGACAACTCAAAGTTCCAAAAACTATAAAGAAAGCTCCCGTTAATTTTAGCAATTAATAAGACAATCCACCTTCATTAAAAATCATTGCAACCCAGAGATTATATATATATATATATAGTATTTTGCAAACATATTTAAATAAATGTCATCTCTACTGGACCATGCTAGCTCAGAGCAATCAACAGTGACTGCATGGAACAAGGTCTTGGGAAGGACTCTGAGGTATTCATTCTGTTTAGGAAAGTGTGCCTGAAGGACTTAGCAAGATTTGCTCAGCCATGGCAGGCAGTAAGGGCTTAGTATGTTTATCACTATCGACATCAGATCCAAATTCTTATTCCTAGCTCTACGTTTTACTAGCTACATGACCTCAAGGAAGCTCCTTACCCTCTCTGAACTCAGGCTGTGAGAAAGTAAATATCATCTATGCTGATAATCACACTGTGATGTCTCTAAAAGACAAACAGAAGACCACAGATAACAATTTCTCCCAGGGCCACGCTACAGCTCCAAAATAACTAAAGATCTCCCCCAGCCTCCTTCATTTCTCCTGACACTTAAACAAAGACGGCTAAGGCATCCAATCACTAACCTCCTTCTACTTCATGTGTGACAGTATTCCATTCACAGCTAGTCTCCACTTACGCTGGTCTCTAACTAGAATCATCTTGCACTGCGCAAACATTACCAAAAACTTCTTCATTCCCTCTTCCTGAGACTACACAGGGTTCCTCAGGTATGTGCTGTTCCTTGCTGCAGCAAATCAACAAACCTAACTTGTTCCACTACAGATGCATTCCTGGTGGTCTTCCCTTGGTGGGCAGTAGCAGTTTTACCTACGTATTTACCCAGGTCACTGTGAGGATTAGATGAAATGTTACCATGTAAAATGCCAAGTATCTACCTGGGGAATAGCAAGTACAAAACAATTATCAGCCTTTCTCCCGTATGAGCACAAAATAAAGCTATACATGTAATTTTACTTTTTTAATCATCTACATAGTTTGTCACTATCAAGAATCTACATCTCTGCAAAACATGCTAAATGCCAGAAAATAAGCCCCTCAAATAAACAGAACTCTTGGCTGTCCATGAAATAAAGATTATACACTCTGCACAGGGCATCTCCTGAAAATTCTATTCGGCCCCCATTTGCTCATTTTTAACACACTTTAATAAACTTCGAAAATCTGGTTTCCACACCCAGAGCAAATAAGAATCAGCAACTATAAATAGTTGAGAGGGATAGGTAGGCATACTGACCACACAAAAATACAATTGCTCAACAAGGCAGGAGACAGAAAAACTATAATTATGAAACACAAGAGCTTAAAATACTCAGAAATCTTGTTATCTTATGCAATGGCTTCTAAATTTTTTTGACTGAAAACCCCAACTATACAGTACTTGAGCATATACCTCTGATACATGCATATTCATTTATAAATCATATATTTATGTATATTAACTATTTAAAATATTAGTTTTAATTTTGCCATCACTAAAAATACTATTACTATATTAAGTGAGAGCACTGTTACTGAATATGCCATTCTGTTTTCTAAAATCTTGGTTTCCCAATTTGTGAAGTTCAATATACTTTGACACTTGGTTTTAAGAATGTCATAGTCGAAACTGAAAAACCTAGCTCACAAAGATGCATAAATCCATGTAAAAGAATGTGTCACTTACTGGTTTACTAAATCATATCACTTTTCTATTCTATCATGAAATATGCACAAGCTTTTATTAAAAGTCAGTTACCTGATGTCAATGTTATTAAAATTTTATTTTTCTTGATGTCAGATATTTTTGCAAACAAAGCAAAATGTGTTGCTTTTTTATGTTCCAAAAAAAAAAAAAAAAAATGGGTCCAAAGTCCACTGAAATTCTCTGTAAGGAAGATTTTTGAACATAATGGAAATATCTAAACATGTTTTCAAAATGTTCTCTCCATAACATTAGTTTCTTCTAAAAAGTGGGTACTTTCTCATTTATTGGTTAAAATGTATATTTTGCCTTGAAGAAACAACCTACTCTTTGATTTCTCAAAAATATCTCCTAGGTAGCATACTATTAATAGCTTCTTGTCATCATGGAAAAAATCAGCATCTAGAATATTAATCTTTTGTAAAATAAAAATATGTAATTCAGCTTTGAGTTTTACAGTTCCTTTAAATTACTTTGACAGTGAAGCTCTGTTCACATCTCAATACAAATACCATACATTCTTTTAAAAAGCATTTTTAAAAGTAATTATAAAATATACTATCAGAGAAAAACTGCAAGAACCTGGAGAAACTCATGATGCTGCTGTTGACCTCTACATTACAGAATTCCCACACCTTCCCTCAACAAACCACGCTCAGCCATCGTAACCACCTATAATGGACCCAAAAAAGTCTCTGAGCCAATACATAATTAATATAAAAGCTCAGTTCTTCCCCCTTTTTGGAGCACAAAACAGAAGTTCTAATATTTTTATTTTCACATCTCAGTTGACTTTCCTCATGGAAGTTAGTAATTACTAAACTAGTGAAGGAGCACAAAGCTTCACAATCTATATTAGGTGCAGAGGGCAGGACAGTTAATAGTTTACAGAATGATACTTCATTACACAGAGAAGTACTCAATGAACGATAACTGAACTGAATCAATGATATTCAAATAATGGGTCTAAGTCACCAAATATAAGTTAAATTATGCATAGCATATTACAATTAACAGGACAGTAATTCAAACTGTTAGGTTGGGATATTTCCAAAAACAACTTTCATGTATTCAGAAATTTTACTGATTCAGAATCTCTCACCCAGTGATCCCAGTTACCACGAATTCTCCAGTCACACTTTCAATTTTACCCAAGAATGAGAGGAATTCTTAAAAAGCATACTTAAGAAACATACTTCAGTCTCCTAAAATATATTTACTGTTCCAATTACGAAAATGAGTGGAACCATTAGTACTTTATCCACTAAATAACTTCAAACCTTAATATTAAAAATGTGTTTTTAATAATATTCAAAGTAGTAATAGAAGCAGACATCATAGACTTCATATTTTACACCATTAGTAGTAGTAGTGTGAAACAATATCTACTTTTTTTCCATAAGTAACAAAGAGAGTAATGCTTCATGAGTCAAGAAATCACCGAACCAGTTTTTAAATGTCTATTCTGTTTTATAAAGTACAAGAGATATAAGACACATATCCATGCAAATTTGGCATCATAAAAGAATCTCAAATATACTGATAGAAAATGTTTCACAGGAAGGAAAGATCACTATGAGCTAGGATGAACTAAAAACTATTTTCACAGGAGAGGGACATGAGCTGGAGAAGGATTCGGAGCTACAAAGAGCACTGAAAGCTAAGGGAAATAATTTGCTATTTGCTTTAACAAAAACCAATAATTCAGAACACCAAATATAAGACACATTCAAGTAAAACAATTTAAAGAAAGTTTCTGTTAGATTCTCATAATTTATTAAGCTGTTCAAGTCACACACTTATAGATGGAAGTGGTACCCTTTAGCTTCATTCATAAAACCTCTCAACTTAGTCTTAAGAGCTCTAGCAAGAGAAGGAAAAATTAAAAGGAGCTGTAAGTAAACAGAAAATATGGGGCACTAGATCTTACTATACTCTTTTGTCAAAGTTAACAATTTTCTATTGTCTGGACCTTTTTCTAGCATGGCATTTTTCCCCTAGTATACTCTATACCTGTCATTCTACTTGAAAAAGTGATAAAAGTTCACTTCAAAAAGAAATTCATTTTAGTAATATCCTGTCCACCAGAGGGCTCCAATATTTATTTCTTCCACAAATGGAAGCGATATAACATTATAATAAATTCAGTAAGCACGGAAAAAATTCAAATTATCATTATCTCATTTAACCCCAGACTAAAAAGGTTTACAGCTGCTACAATTTCTGCATTAATAGTTCAGAAAGATACAGTTTTAACTGTTTTATCATCTAAAATGTTTCAAATACCAAAATTGCTTTGCCATTATTCTCACACTAATTGTCAATTTCTCTCTTAGGTAGGGTTTTCAATTTTATACATATCATCAAGTACAATTTTAAGTCTAAAGCTCTAAGTAGTAGCTCAAATGTTTTATGTAATACTTTTGTAAATAGAATTTATTTCTTGATAACTTTCCTAATCCAGAAAATAAAAGTACTACCTATCTACCTAGCCTTAGGCCTTAATTCTAACAGATAGAGTAAACATTATCTTCCAGAAAACCTACAGTCATTAACATAATTCATGCTACAATTATAAACAATGAATACTACCCCATATGACCTATGATTTGGGCTGAGAAAAAAAATAATAAAGGAAGTGAATCATTTACATACAACGTATTATAATGATATTCTGTTCAGATATTCTCAGATTTTTTTTCACAAGTACATTATTATGCTGGAATGGTAGCAAAATCTTAGTTCAAACTCAATCACTTTTAGCAAAAGAAAAGCCAATATTTTATGTAAATACATTTATATTATTTATAGGACATATTTACAGAATGTTAACTGGAAAAGTATCAACTGCAAATTTTTTTTTTAAGAGTACAGCAAAAACATTCATTAGGGGTTCCATTCCCCCTACCAAAAACCAACTTGCTAAGTTTGGATTATAAAAAGAGACTCCTTATGGTCAAAACAAAAATTTACTGAATGTTTAAAAATAAATTTTAAATATGAGTTATATTTACAAAATAAAAAGGATGCTAAAAAAATCAATTTTAAAGTGAGTCACAATGATTGCCATAAGACTTTCCAAAAACATCAATTGATTTAGCAATTACTGTAGTTCAAGAATAAATATCTCTAATGAAAACAAAACAGGGCTGTAACTTCACTGCCCCATCTCATCTCCCAAATAGGATTTTCCTATACAACTGACAAGAACTATTAACATGGAAAAGAGCTCAACATTTGTTTCTAAATAGCACATACTAGCTGTCACCACTTAGAAACTTGAAAATTTTACTGCACCTAGCAAAAATGTAAGTATTCATACTTGGAAGAGCACGTATCTTGGTCAATTTAGAGTTATGCTGAAAGGGAAATGTCAGCTTGTAGAAAGAGGTGGGGGTAAGAAGGCTGAGGCTTTTCAGAGTGGTAAAACTGTTCTCACTTTAAGTCATGAACAAAAACACAAACTGTCATTACTGCTATGTAGAGTTTAAAAATATGAAGCACTTAATCAACAACTTCTAACCATGTCATATTTCAAAAAGTCGAGAATTCTAGGAGCATATCAAATGAAGGTACTTCTTAAATAAAAATGCGAGTAATAGCTAATAAAGGTTTAAAAGGCTTTAACACGGGGGAGGGAAATCTAAAGACCTTCAACAAGTTCAACAGCTAGAAAACAAGACATAAAAAATACGCAGAACAATCTCATCTGAGCTGTACCTTAGATACACTCTGAAATAGCATCATCAGGATATTATATGTTTATTACATAATACTGCTGTGCCCTTGCATATCACCTTTAATCAAGGGATCTCAAAGCACCATAGAATCATTAAGGCCTTAAAATATGGTTTAAAACAGAAATAATTACATTTTATAATTGCAGCTATTAATAAAACCTTGCCCCTACTTCCCAGTCCCGTGATCCAAGCATTAGCTTCCAAACCTTCTCTCTGACTTGGAAACAGTATTTCCCAAATCATTTCAATTTGTGACTGATGCTACTACGCACATTCCAGCTTTTCTTCATCATCGGGCCTAAAGAAAGTAGTGGTGCTGTTTTAATGACACAAATCTATTTCATTCTAACTCTGTGACATAATAGTACACATATCTTGCAGTGTGCAGGATGATATAAAATGGTGGCTTTATGGAGATCAAATTTTTGCTCGAGGTGATGAGCCCAAGCACTTACCAAACGAGAAATAGCATTTTCCAGCTCAGTCCAGAGACCTCTCCAGGCAACTTCTAGAGAGGGGTAGAGGAAACCATGCCCAGCTATCTCCTTAAGTGGGCAGAAGACAATTCTCCTGTGTGCACACCAGGAGGAAAGGGAAAACCAAAAGGACAATGCACGAGTTTTAAGACTCAGGAAGCTGAGTGTAAGGTTGCTGCGTGGTCACCCAAGAGACAGAATGTTGTGGTTTCTTCACATTTAAATAGCACATTAAATGGGGAATCCACCATAAGCAAAATGTCTTTAAACCAAGGTCAAAATACACCATTTAGAATCACTTATTTTTAAAATTATTTTAAAGTCTGTAAATGAGGTTTGCTCCTACAGAAACATCTGACATTTTAAAATGTAATCAGCAAAGTTCAATTTTATTTTTTTGGCTGGAATACACGAACACTCAAATGTTTACTGAATGTTAGTAAATGTAACTATGTTAGTATCAATTTTTTCATAAACAAGATTAATCATCATCTTGTTAATTGCATTATGTTTGTCCCTATGACTGCAAAGTGTAATTTCACACTCAACACAAACCCACCTCCAGCACTGTAAGTCTACATGGTTACTACTGTTAGTCAAAAATCCCACAACTTTAACGTTTACAAACAAAAAGAAAAGCATCAATAAACAAGAATACTTTTTGTTTCGAGTTCTCAACATTCAAGGATCAAGGCTCAATAATGCGTTTTATTAGCTTTTAAAAGTCCAATGATGTAATAGGTACTACCAAATATTTGGAACTGAAAGTCCTGGAATATTCACTGTAAATCCCAATACGGTCAGCCTATATTTGTGAAAATTCTCAAACATGTTAATATTTCTGTTGACACACTTGTTCACCTAGACATTTCAAAAAGGACACCGCAAATTCTCGTGGACTTTTTCTGAACGAAATATACAACACTGTTCTCGCAAAGATCAAATTTGTACCTAGTGCATTAATGAGCTAGTCAGTGTCACAGAGCAAGATTCCCGTTTTCCTCCTGTCTGCCTCTGTATCTAGTAGGGACACCCACCCTCGGCTCTGCCCACTGTCACTGACGTTTTCCGAAGCTTTAAGAAACAAGATACAAGTTGTTCAGAGGCTTCTAGCAAGGAGAGATCTTATCCACTTAAAGCTACCTCGCTACATTTCCCCGATTTCTCCATTGCCTTTCATGACTTAAAAAATGCAACCAAATGAGAAACCCCATACTAAAAGCAGTACTTTCTAAAAGGAGGAAACCCGAACCTCAACTTCTCCAAATCTCCCAGCACAGTGGCTTTTCAACATCCCCTGCAAACTCTCGCCCCACGTCTGCATCCTTTCTGATTAAGTAAGATTGGAAACCACAATTAAATCAAAGGGTGTCGTAACTTAGCCCTCACTCACCATATCCGCCGGGACATTACTGGACATCTTGCCGCCTGATATACACCCAGATGTTCACGCGAAAAAAAAAAAAATACACAACAAACAAAAAGGAGCAGAGATCTTCGAGCCACAGAAATCAACGTTAACAATCTCGATTAGTTCGTGATGTGCTTTCCAAAAACTAAGTGATCTGGGAGCCAAAGCGGCGGCCTGGCCAAGGTTCTGCGCGGAGAGGAGCGATCCCCAGGGGCCGGGTGGCCGGAGCGGAGGGCACTCCGGGAGGGAAGCGGCCCTGCGTCGTCGTCGTCAGCAGCAGCAGTGGCCCCAGGACCGGCCGCGCCAGGTGAACCAAGCCGAGTGACACACGGGCATGGAGCGGTGGGAGGGGGTTAAATGCGCCTTCCTCCTTCGCGGGCCGGCAGTGATTCACACTCGCGCCCGAGTCAAGTCCTCATTAAGCAGCAGAATGCCCCGGCTGTAGGTACACGGATAACTATGCGGCTACACATGGACGCGTGAGCGCTGAGTGGCCGGCGCCGGGGAACGGCTCACCTCGCGCCGCCGGGGCCGGGGGCCGGGCCGCCCGAAGCCGCGCTCAAGGGCATTTAACTCGTTGGGAGCCAAGGCCGAAGCCCGGGGCGGCGCTCCGGAGACGCGGAGCTCCGGCCAGGCAGGGACCCACTGCCCCTCCGGGCTCAGGCCGCGGGCACCTCCGGGCCGCAGCGGCTCTCGGGGTGCATCGTCTCCGCTCCTCCGCGCTGCACTTCTGCTTCCCCCTCCCCTCCCAGGCCTCGCGAGCTCCAGCGACGCGGACTCCGGCGGGTCCCCGGAAGAGGCCGGTCCTCCCTCTCCTCAGCCCGGAACCGCTTCCTCTCAGGGCTTCTTCTCCCCACCTCCACTTCTCAGTCCCAAACGCAGCAGCCGCCTCCAGTCATCGCCCCTCAAGCCAACATGGCGGCGGCGGGGGCGGCGGTGACTGCCAGGACGCGGTCCAGGATACAAGGAGTTCGCCCCCCCTAGCGGCCGCGGCCCCCGCCTCCGCCCCCGCCCTCCCCCTCCCTCTCCCTCTCCCTCCCTCTCCCTCTCTCGGACACCAAGTGCGTCACTACGAAGACCATCCTGAAGCATCACGGGAAGTGTAGTCCAAGCGCCCTCGCCCGACTTCGAAGCCACGCCCCTCCTAGTAACAGTTGCTAGGAAAGAAAAGCTCGCTTTTGCCAAGCTGAGGCCCAGAGGTTAGCTATGACCAGGAAAATTATTTGGGGGGAAAGAATTCTGCACAGAGGAGTTCCCTCATGTACAATATACATAGAGATTTAAAATATGGTTTACTTCTAAGCAGAATCATTTGTTTTAATGACAGCGTGCTCTCCACATCCTGCAATCTGAAAGCATTTTGTATAGTGATTTCCTCTGAGTCTCAACATTACATTTGGAAGATCAGAAGCAATCACTGATTTCCGATGAGGTCATGCAAGTTCAAAAGGGACACAGATCTTATTAAAGAGGGAAACAGTTTGAACATGTGTTTCCTGAAGACCCAGGGTCATAAAGCTACTATCTAGTTAAATGAAATGATCAAAAACTGTATTAAAAACAATAGTGAATAGTGCCAAATCTGCATCAGGAAATTAGCTACTACAAACTACATGAGGATTCACTAGTTTATCAGGCCAGCCTCTAAATTCTATTTAACTCAAAATGTAATTGAACAGCCCAAGTGCCCATCAGTAGATGAGTGGATAAAAAAAGCTGTGGTACAGAATACTATGCAGCTGTATAAAAGAAGGACCTTTTACTATTTGAGACAGCATGGAGGGACCTGGAGAGTATTATGCTAAGTGAAATAAGCCAGTCAGAGAAAGACAAGTATCACATGATCTGTCTCATATGTGGAATCTAAAGAAAAAAATAAACTGATGAACAAAATAGATCCAGAGACACAGAAGCATGGAACAGACTGATGAATCTCAGAGGGAAGGTGGGGGCGGGTAGGGAGAGGTTAACCAAAGAATTTATATGCATATATACATAACCCAAGGACACAGACAATAGTGTGGTGAAGGCCTGGGTCAGGGAATGGGGGCGGGGTAGAAGGGGTCAATGGGGTCAGTATTTCATCTGTAATACTTTCAACATTAAAAGTAAATTAAAAAAAAAAACCAAAAAAAAAAAAAACCTATACATCTGCAGTGATTAACAAATAGCACAAAATAATACCATTAGTCAGAGACACGTGAAGACTATGTCTACCCCAGATTTAGGAACAAAATGCAGAAACCACAAATGTCTATCTGAATCCATATTCATATCTCAGTGCTTTGGCAGCGTCTTTTAGGAAGGGAAGTCTCAATAAGACACCTGTGTAAAAATGCCGGCAGACTTAGAGTCTGAAAGCCACCTCTGCAAACTATAGCTATGTGACCTCATCTGTAAGACAGTGTTGCCTACCTTCCACTGTTAAAAGTAGAATGCGTTCATGCAGTGGAAATAGATTGCTTTGTAAGTAATAATGTATCATTTGATGTGAAATGTTACTACTCCATTCAGCAAACAACTGTGCCAGGCACTGCTAGGCATCAGGAGTTTAAAAATGGGTAATTCAGGCACTGTCCACAGGGAACTCACTGTCTGGCAGCTTGTCATTTCCCATAGCAACCTCTCCAGTCAGGTTTGTCTCATCAGGAGGGAAACTCACAGGACATGTAGAGGGCCTGTCTCTTGAGTAGCCTGGCAAATTCCAAGCACTCCTCGGGGCTACCTCATCCTGTGGTGAGCCAGGTTGGTAACCAGGGAGGGGGACAGAGCAAATACCCAGAGAACCCAGCGACAGAGGAAGTGAAGGCCCAAATCACGCCACAATTAAGCCTCACGACTTTGTGTAAACATTTCTGAGTTCTACAGCTACATGATTTTCCATGGCCTTGGTACCTGGTGGCTCATTCTCCATGTTTGGCAACCACAGGGCCCCCTCCCCAGTCCTCCAGAATTAAGGATAGTTGAAAATGCTTCAATTGGCCAATGAGTTCAGAAGGAATATTGGAACACAGTTTGAAGGCTCTTGCTCACAAAGTTAGTCCCCCAACCCACCCCTCACACTGACTTTCATCCAACAACTGCCCTGGCCAAAGTTCTGCTGGGCACCATGCTGCTCTAAGTAGAAAGGCACGGAGCATAGCATGGCAGGACTCACACAAGCTTCAACTCACACCTCTTCTGCTGCATTCCAAGGGCCATATGGCAAGGGTGTAACAACCACGAAGGCCAGCCCACAGCCTTGGCATTTCCAACGCGACATTGCTGTTTGCTGCCAGTAACCCCTGCACCACTAGAAGAGACCACATTCTTCAAGAGTAAAGTCACTGCACCTAGCTGTGTTTCCATCACTCTTGTAAGAGAAGCTGGGACATTGTTCGCAATAACACTGTAATTCTTCCCTCCCTGAGTTAGGGCACGGGGGCATTACCGAACACAGCGTAGATTCTCTTATCTTTCCTCTCTGCCTCCAGACTCAGACAGGTGAGACAGGAGGCTGCAGAAAGAGCACAATTGTCCACAGCAGGGAAGGGTAGCCTCTTCTTGATCTCATTAATCTATTGTCAACGTCAATCTGAAGGAAGCGAGTGACATGGCATTTTTGTATTAGGAAAAATAACTTCGAGGGAAAGCAAAAGGCCTGACTCTGTTACAAATCCACTGTGTGACCTTTGCCAAGACACTGCCTCCCTGAGCCTCCATTCCTTTATCTGAGGAGGTTGAACTAAATCTCTAAGGTTGTTTCTAAGAGTCTCTGAGTGCCAAGTTCCAGAAAATTAGCACATGACACCCAAATGACAACTCATGGCTATGAGGGTTTTTTTTTCAGGGGTGGGGGTGGGTGATGAAAATATTCTAAAACTAGATTATGATGATGGTTGCACAACTCTATAAATATACTAAAAGACATTGAATTGAACACCTTAAATGAGGGAATTTATTTTCTACTTTTTTAATTATGGTAAAATACACATAATAGAAAATTTACCATCTTGAATGTTCTTAGGTACACAATTCAATGGCATGGTCAGGAAGAGAGAACACGTGGTCCAAAACCTAGACTAGAGGAAAAGGGTGCAGGGAGGAGAAGTGGCTGACATTCAGAGTACAGCATGGGAGTGGGGCAGAAATAGGATAAGAAAAGGGCAGGGAGTGGGGCAGAAATAGGATAAGAAAAGGGCAGGAGAGAGAAACTGGAGGCCAATCACCAAGGGCTTTGCAATCTAGGTTTTGCAAATTAGTTTGGATTTACTCTGACAGCAAATGGGAGCCACTAAGAGGTTTTAAACTGGGGAGTGTCATGATAAGATTTGTTTTCTAGAAGGATGGAAAAGGCCTCTGAACTCCAACATTACCTTTTGTCTATATTTTAGGGGTTAGTTGTCATCTGTAGAACCTCTTGGACACAAATAATTTGAAAGTTCTTCAGAGGTCTTGGAGATGATCAAACCCCAGCTATTCATTTTACACATCAGGAAGCCACCAAGTTTAATGGGAGACCAAGCTGACTCCTAATACAGAGCTTATTCCACTCCCCCCTCCCCTGCCAATAAACTTCTACAAAAACAAAGAAGACTATTAATCACTCTACTGAATAATATATATTCAACCCAGTCTGTATTTTCTCTTTTATTTTTAAAGTAAAAAGTAATATCAATGGTATGGAAATTCTGGAAACTCGAAAAACTATTTTTGTTTTCATGTATTTATGATATACTGTTTTTCTTTGAAATACTAAATGAAAACTCATTTTTTAAACATTAAAACATATGCATATTTACAAATGACTACCTAATCTTCTACTTCTCGTTTTTAAAGGCTGCATACTATTCCAGTGCATCGATGTTCTACAGTTCATGCAATCATTGTCCATTTGGAGGCCATGAAGATTGTTTGTAATTGTACACTCTTTGTGCATTTAAAATCTTTCTGGACTTTGAATTACTTGTTTAGCCAGAGTCCAGAAACTGTTGTCACTGAGTCAAAGTCTGTGAGCATTTCTATAGCTCTTGAATGGCACAACCAACTTATTTTCCAGAAGGGTTTCCCTGCTTAGAATGCTACCTACAAGTGAGAATGCCAACTTGACCATTCCCACCCCGATTCCCAGCCCTTCTATATGTCTATAGCTGCATCTATGTGTTTATAATATGTACATAAACCCTTGATACAGTAGTGATACACAGTGCTGACAAGGGAAGATCTGAGCCCCTCCACAACTATCTTATCAACTCTCCTCCAAGTAAAGATACAGTCCAAGTAAAAACAGTGTTTTCTGTGCAATCACAGCTTCAGCAACACACCCACATCTATGTACACACAGGCACACACACACACACACACACCCCAACCAGACAGGAAACCCCTCATATTTAGAAAGATTGGAGCTGTCTCTACTTGTGTATACTCATTTATTAGGTTTTAAAAAAAACCAACCCCCTGTACTTTGTGGTTGTTTTCTTTTTACGTTTTGATAATTTCTATAGGATTGAACCTTTTTCTGTGCATAAGAAATAAACATTTTTGAAGGGTTGACCCTGAGCAAGCAGAAATGGGGCATTCAGCACAGTGAGGTCCAAGCTAGTGTGAGATTAAACCAAGGAGGCCTACCTGGCACACAGCGGGGGCACCCCCCACCTGGGGTGGGTGCATCCTCGCTCCCTCTGGGCATGGATCTGAGACGCTGGCAGCAATGGCAGCAGCAGTCCTTCGTCATTCTCCTGCTGGTTCCCTATGAACCTCATAAGATCACTCATTTGGAAGCTTGTTCGCAGAATCTAGACTCACTGTCATGACCCTGGAGTTTCAAGGGTCTTTGTATCCCCAGAGCTTAACATAGTGAATCAATAACACCCAAGAAACTTTGTCAATAAGTGCATTAAGGAGATGAGCCTTTTAAAGTCTTTTCCCAGTTCTGTGATTCTGCAATATCAGGGATTACCTTTTAATATTGTGTTCAGACCTAGAGGTGTCTCACGAACACAGGAATGATATTCAAGGTTCAGCTCAGTTGTTCTCCCATGACTAAGAATATACCAACGGAAAGGAAGACAATTTTTGTGTGAATGCTGGAGTTCACTTTTGAAAAAATAAGAGTATATTTTTAATGGCAACAAGTTTTAAGCAATTTTTTGCAAATATTCAACCATGGATGTTGTTCAGTTTAAATTCGTAGGCCACCACAATAACTTGTGTGTTTGTTTCTTGCTGATGTCCCACAATGCCTTCCTTCCTGACCTGACCCCACTTTTGCCCACACTATTGAATCAGCCAATGCTCAGGCTGAAAGGAATTTTACACATGATGTCGTCTCCATCTTTTTGAACAAAAGAGGAAATAGAAAGTTCTTGAGAAACAGCCACATTTTCTCTGCAATATTCAAATGTACATGAGAATGAATTTCCTCTAAAGTGTTCCAAGAAATAAAAAGACAGAATGGTTCCTAATGGCTTTATGTCATTGTTAAATTATTACATAATTTTGTCATAAGAAATGACAAATATCCCAAATAAGTATAAAATGTATTATTGAACTGATATCTTAAAACACAATCAGTATTCTTGGTTTTTGTCATAGAAATCAGCCCACCATAGTAGGGTTAGTCAATGAAAGAAAACATTTTTTGAATGCCAAGAGTAGTAAAATTCATCCCAATTAAATAAAAAATCCTGTATAAGCGTGGTATCTCCATCAGTGGAGGCAAGAGAACTCTACTTAACACTAATCTTGTGACACAAACTGTAAACTCTGTTTTTTCTACCTTAATAGCCTTCACTACAGTCATCTTTTACACTAGTTTTTTGATTGATTCATTGATCCATAATTATTTCACAGTGTTCAAATTGTGTTTTTATTTTTTTAAAAAATATGATTTTATTGATTTCAGAGAGAGGAGCAGGGAGAGAGAAAGAGAGAAAGAAACATCAATGTTGAGAGTCAATCATCGATCAGCTGCCTCCTGCACGTCCCCTCCTGCGGATCTAGCCCAAAGCCTGGGCATGTGCCCTGACCTGGAATCAAAGCTTGATCTCCTGGATCCTAGGTCAATGCTCAACCACTGAGCCAGCTGGGCAAAAATTGTGTTTTTCTATTCACCAAGGGAAAGAGCTTCACTGTTTATCAATAATCATGCTGCACATTATATTAACATTTAAGAGAGCAGACAAAGGAATCAAGGAGAGATTTCTCCAAAATCTTGTGTTTGCTCTTGCGGCCTTCCAATGTGTCACATTGACAGGGAAGTTGTCACTGCTGATTCAGTTCTTGAGTCAGGTCTTATTGGGCAACTGCCCATATGGTTGAATTTCATGATCATGTTTACTAAACTGAGTAATCCAGTTAGCAGGTGCCCCCTCCAGCATGCCTAACTGTCTTACAAGGATAGCAGCAGTAAGAAAACGGAGTGCTCTGTCTGCCTGGAAGTCTAGTCCACCATGCCAGGAGCCCACATATCAGATTACTGTATCATCTTTTTGCAGGGACTCAAACGTGATTATCACAATGACAAACTTTGACTTCAAAGAGAAGGCCTGAAATGAACTTAAATCAACAGATTATAGCAAAAGAGAGGAGGAGGAGAATATATATTCGTTATGAATGTGGGCCCTGGACTTAAATCCTTCTCTGCCATTTACTAGATGAGTAAAATTGTGTGACTTACTCAATTTTCTCATCTAGGAACAAGAATCAGAAAAGTAGAGTACATTTAGAATATTACACTAAAATATACACATTTAAAACAGAACTCTTTCTTGCACAAAATAAGCTCTCAATAATAAACTACTATTATAATTTCCATAATGAAATAAGATACAGTGATGGATGCTTCGAGGGTTTGTAGCATAGGTTTGTCTCACTATTTTCCTGCTATGCTAACATTTTCCTATGTGATAGTGACAGGACTAAACCAGCTTCTTTTCAGGCATGTGTTTTCAGCTATGTGTTTATGCTCAGCTCAGATCTGTCCACACTGTCTCCCTTTTCTTCAGAAGCCAATGGAACCACATTTATGAAAAGGTTGTAGAATTTATGAAAACGTTGTTAGCCTCATGGAGCAAATTGAACATGGAATTTGAACCCTTAATTGTGACCTCATGGCCTCTTACTTCACAGAGAGAAGGAATCTTTTTTTTTTTTTTTTCATTAGAGAGAGAGAGACAGAGAGAGAGGGAGAGAACCTGACCAGGAATTGAACCCGCCACCTTTTGGCATATGGGATAGCACTCCAACCAACAGCGATCCAACCAACTGAGCCACACTGGCCGGCCAGAAAAGAAGTCAAGTAAGAAATCTCACAAATTTGTATCCAGTCCCTAACTCATTAGCGTCCATACTTACTTTTATCTCATCACCCTCCTGCTTCAGGGGAAGCCCTACACCCCTCCTTCCAAGACTCAGGGCGCTACCTGTCTCCAGAAACTATTCTCTCTCTTACATCTTCTGCCTCTCCCTGTCATAAAGTTCTACTTAGGGTGGCCATGTAATATATTGTCCCAACTAGGGAAAGTCAAAGGAAAGGGGGCACTATAAATAATTCTTCAGGGAAGCTGAAATGATCTCAGACAAACTTCTCCTTACCATGGAAATACGTCAAATCGCTCTCATTTTTTAAACAAACACACAAACAAATAGAAAACAAAAAGGTAGGATGTTTCATTTCTCAGTGCTCTTCTCTAGCTCTTACCCAGCCTTGTTCCTCCTTTAATATCAGCTTCTTTAAAGTGCACGGGAGCATGTCCCATGGACTCCATTTAACCCTCACTCAGGCTGCTGCATAAGACTGTGCTGGTTGTATACTTCACAACTCCGGAAGGGGTGACCCCCATCATAACTGAGGCAAATGTTGCCTTCTGGAGTTGTGTGATGCATGGTTATCCAGACCACACATGGATGAATGGGTAAGGAAGCCTTATCTACCCTGTACCTCATACTTCACTCAGACTCTCAAGCTAAGATTTTTAACTGCCAAATTCCATGGACACATTTTAAGCCTGGTCAACCTTGACTGATCCTCTGAGTCTTTGGCACTAATGGCCACGGCCTTGCTCTTGGATGGGTCTGGAGTCAGGCCTCATGGGATTGATTCCAACTCCACCAGTCATAGCATTGTGAGCAAGTTTACTTAATCTGTAAATTGGGAGCATCTCAACTGTAAAATATGGTTAATAATAGTACCTGCTTCATGAAGTTGTTGTCAGGGCCCAGTGAAACAGTTTTAAAACATCTAGCTCAATGCCTGATAGATACAGCACTCTATAAACTCTGACTATCATTACATTTTAAAAAATGGCACAGTTTCTATAATATCGCCCTTTCCAGGTTTTCCAACTACCTCTTTGCTCCCTTTCCATCTTCTTCACCAACTTCTATACTACACCTGATTCTTAATGGTTGATTTTAGCCTGTTTTCTTACCAGGGCATACTTCCTACCTCAGAGGATGATTGCAAACATCAGTAAAAAAATATATGCAAAAGGACTTTGTAAACTCTAAATCGCTCTACAAGCATGAGGTGTTCCTACCAAAGTTTAATATCTCACCATCTCCCTTTGACAGTGCTTCTCTGCCCTGACTGCTTATTAAAATTCCCTGTGTGTGTGTGTGTGTGTGTGTGTGTGTACAAAATACCAATGGCTCTTCTTTCTCTCCCTTTCCCTTCCCCTCCCCTTTTCTCTCTTCTCTGCACACCTTCTACTCTAGTGTCTTCAAATACCCTATTGAACTGATGATGTCCAATTTTGTATCTCAAGTATAGACTGCTTCCCAGGGCTCCAGACCCATCCATCCCAACTGTCCTGTTAGACCTCCCTTCTGGGATGTCTCACAGCCACTCCAAAGCTAACACCTTACAAACTAAAGTATCATTTGCTCCCCCCTCCCCCATGTTGTGCCACCTTCTCCCATGGTCTATCCTTGACATTTCCCATCACTCACTCCCAATACTCAAGTCCTACTGATTCTATCCTCTCAGTGTTTTTTTAAATCATCACCCACATTTCTGTCCCCATTCCCACAACTTAGTTCATCTCTTCACAAGATCTTCCTGGAACTAAGTGCCACCCAGAGAGCCTCCCACATCCAGGCTCATACCCCATAATAAAATCCGAACATCAGAGGTTCCATTACGCCAGTGCATGATGGAGTTTCAGAGATCTGTGAAAAAATATTGAAAGTAATGTATTGAGTTTTTCATAAAGTAGTTTTTTTTCCAATTTAAACGTTCACCCTTTGTTTGGCGAGAGTGTTCTTCCTATTTTTATGGTGTTAAAATAAGTGCTTTTAAAGTGGTTGATAGTAGCTCATCACCATTATTTTTCCTTTTTTACAAATTAGCATTCTATGTTGGTCTCCAAATATTCTTTAAAAATGTTTTTATCAAACTGTATATTTTTAAATGTACAGTTTATTATGCATCAACTGTACCTGAATAATGTTTAAAAAATGTTTTTCAGGTCATGAAATCTGAAAGCTTATCACATCTCTTCTGCACTTATTCTAGAAGACTCTAAAATGTATAAAGGAATCATGTTTTCAATAATCATCATCAAAGTTCAAAGCGATCGCATACTTTTATGTGTCTAGCACAGGACACAGTAAATTTGCATCAGAACAAATGTGTGAGGTGGGTTCTTTTGCTATGCCTGTTTTAGAGATGGCAAAGGCAGCAGGTCACATAGCTTTTAAATAGTGGAACTGAGACTTGGACCTGGGTTCCACTCACTCAGAAGCCACTGATTGGTCTTCACCAGTATATTTTTGTCTCTTTGCTTTCAAACCTCTCAGTTTAAGGTATCTTAAGTACTTTAGATTGCCTCACTTGGTATTTGGCCTGTGCTTTCTCTCACTTTTTTTTTTTTTTTTAACCTATTTTCACCCTTAAATGCCTGCTTCAGTTGCAACAAAAAACTTGCAAGCCTGAGAATCTGGTGAATTCTTTCTGGCATCCATGCCTTTGCATGAGCTCTTTCTCCCACCCGGTGTCTCTTTTTTCTGAGTCATCACCTGGCTAGTGCTATTCATCCTTAGAAACTCAGTGCCCTTCCAAAGTAGTCTGTGACCCCACCCAAACCTCTATCATAGTATCAGCTTCAGAAGGACCAGGGGAAGACACCAGGAACAGCCATGGCCATGTGGCATCCCTTGAATGATACTGCTTTGGTAGGTATGTATTCTGCTTTTGCCTGCATTTACACACTGTGTGTCAGGCACCTGGTAAGGCCCAGCTCTCATGCAGCATGTATTTTAGTTGGGGAAATGGGCAATAAACTCCACAAGTAAAGAAATGAATATACAAGACCATTTTACACCATCATAAATCTTTAAAGAAAATAAAACTAAAATGGAGTAATAAAATAAAGAGTAACAGGGCAGGAGGCTGGAGGTGGCTTTAGGATGAATAGTCAGGGAAGTCTTGGAAAAGAAGGCATTTGAGCTGAAACCTGAATGAAAAGAGGGAGCCAGCCAAGTAAAGAGCTAAGGGGAAGAAGGTTCTAGGTTTTTCTCACTTAAAGGAAGTATCAGTATAAATGTCTAAAATCCTAACCTTACCTGAAATATTATCAGAGTCCATCACATAGTAGTTGCTCAATAAATACTGAGTTGGATTGTTAAACTGAAGAAATTGGAAAGGCTCCAGAGCTGGGTTCTGCATCTTTTAGGACTCTCCTAGCTTCCCTCTGTTGAGAAAATATTGCTTTACAAGATTCTAATTGTCTTGGGTAAGCCAGGAAAATAGAGCCAATGGGGAGTTTCTGTGTTTCTGACTTGTAGACACAGCTGCCCTTGGCTCCTGATGGTTTCTAAATTCTTTGGGGCTCTGGGGAGGAATTTTCTGTTTTGTCTTTGTGGCTAGGATTTTCTGAAGTGTTCTTCTGTATGTTTCCTACTGTTTGTTTTTTTTTCCTCTGTCACTTTCCCATCCCTGATCTTATGCCCAAGTGACATTAATGTAGGAATATATGTGCTTCAGAGGGATCAAGATCCTATGGAAGAGAGAGTAGTACAGTAATCTCATCACACCTTGTAAAGCCCCAAGGCACATTTCACAATGCCATTTAGCGGAATTTTTATCTTGCCATCTATCTTTAAACAACTGAAATCACAAACACTCAGATTGAGTGTGAAAATGAAAACACACATGGGTTCTAAACCAGCTTCAAAGTTGAGAAAAAAGAAAATCTAAGATGAAGGATTTCCCCCAAATGCTTTATTTTGTAAAACTTCAAAACACTGCAACAACTGAACAAAGATGTGCTTGATTGATGTTCTCAACATACAGGGTGGTAGCCTGAAGATTTGAATGGTGAACCCCAGCAATCTCCATTATTCATGATATTTTTAGCAAAGTTGTCTTTTCACTACTTTCTAGGGTGCCCAGAACACACTTCATCCCAAATACTTTGATGTGCTACATAATATACAAGTCAAACATAAACAGAAGAGAAATGGAAGAGACAGAGGCAGAACACCCAGACATAGAATTTGCCAAAGAGTGAATGGAAAGGCAGGACCACTGAAAACAGACACCAGGCCCTGGGCAAGGGGCAGAGCATGGCAGCAACCCATGGGTTTCTGCTTCTTCCGAGGAGGAGCCCAGGGCGTGTCCTTGACCCTCTCCATGCCCTCCTAGTTCCCAACTCTTGCATTTGTAAATTAGTCCCAGGCTGTTTAGCTAACTTGCCCAAGGGGAATTATAGCAATTACAAAATCATGGATATGAATGGATTTGTGAAGCTCTTGAAAGTTTTCAGACTGCTTGTAGCTTTAGTGGGGTAGCAGAAGGGGCAAAGAATATGGACTATCTCTCCCCAAAACCTTTCTGTACTCTGCCACATACCGGCTTGTTTTAAGGATATAGAAGGTAAGGACAAGAGAAGGAAAGGACAAGAGAATAGAAAGAAAAAGGAGGGGCGGTAGAAGGGCAGCTGGATGGCATTGCCCTCCCCCAGGTGACCTCCATATGTCAGGCATCATATGGAGCTTTATATACTTTACTTTATGCAATCTTTAAGACAACCCCATGAGGTCATATCATTATGTCCATTGTTATAGAGGAAGAAAAGAGCTCATGAGTTAGATAACTCTCTCAAGGTGACTGGGATTCATACTCAGGTCTGTTTAATTCTGAGAAGGATTAAGGAGCAGGGCAGGGAACAATTAGAAAAGCTACCAGGTGACAGTTTGCACCAACTCACTAATGCAGAGTTGATGTAAGACTTTAGAAGAACATAAGCATCAGTCTTCTTAGCTCATGCATATATAATTTTCTTCCCCAAACAGCAAAAAACAGATAAGTAACTTTAGTGACCCAGAAATAAGTTATTGGCTTAATAAAATGCTGAACTTTGAGTTTACTTTCTTTTAAAGATACAATATCCATCAAATCCACTCTTGGGTTTTTCTTTTTCCTGGAAGAGTGTTCCTACTTTCTGTGCAAATATGATTACAGGCAGCTCTGCATCATGATATAGTAAAAGAAATCAAAATAAATTTTACCATTTATTTAAAAGCAGTTCACACCACTGACATTATTAGTATAAAACGATGACAAGCTTAAGCACATGTCCTGATGCTGTGAAATGCTTGGTGGCCTGAACAGGTCTTGTGACATTTTACTCTTCTTTTTTTTGCAAGTTTGAAGCACGTGGCCCAAAACTCATTTTTTAAAGATGTACTTGTCAAATTTTAAATTCAAATTTTCTTTCAAGAAGCAAATTGAACAAAGTGACTTATGAGTACTGGAAGCTTGAATGTGCTTTACCCCCCACCTGGAGGTCCTTTGGATCTTATATCATATGGTCATTAAATTAACAGTCCAGGTCATTCTGAATAAGATGATTCCCTTGGAATGTACCAAACAGTTATAAAACTATTTGGGGGAGGGTTTTGTTGTTGTTGGAAGTGTTTTTTTCTTCCAAATACTGTATTTAAACTCCAATTATTTGAGATTGTGTATGCTCTTTTCACATGGGCATATGCTATTTTGTCCTAGTTCCTGTGGTAAATCAAATATGTGAAGTCTCCAGTTTACAAAGAAATTGAATTTGCAATGATTTTTATGAAGCTAAGTGTGGAATGAAAATTCTTGATTATCAGCAATCGGTACCTTAGTTTTCAGGGGTGTGCTGTGGTTCTCAGAGCAGCTGTTTGGTAAACCCCATGCTTTAGTGGGTTGGTTTGTCTTTGACCTGACTCCCTATTTACCCTTTATTGATAGCACCATGGGTATGTTTGTTTTCATTCTGTAAAAACTTTTTGCTAACTGTAAGATAAGAAAGCTTTCATATCAAGGATAGGGGCCTACCATTTGGAAGGGATCATTTTTTATGGCCAATTCACCATGGATTCTCTAGCTAAAGCAGATGGTCTCCTTTCAGCCTTTGCTTTTAGCTCAACTAACCTAACTAGTGGCGAGTCTGGAACTCACTTGACTTACAAAGACAAGTAAAGAAAAGCATGGTTCTGAGAGAACGGTAACATTTTGAGGTTTTGATCAGCTGACACTTTCTAGTGCCTATAGAAGCAGAGAAACTTGGAGTGGCAAAACCCATAAAAACTAATACAATAGCTAAAATAAGTATGGCCAATTCAGATTGCATTAAGTGCTATGAATAAAATGACACAGGGAGATGGGGAAAAGTGAAAGGAAGGGAGGTTAGCTTGGTTGAGAAGGTCTCTCTGAGGAAGAGCATTTGTGCTGAGTCCTAATGGCAAGAAGAAAAACAACATAAAAAGTAGAGGGAAAAGTGAAGGCCAGAATCTGGACTTTGGTAAAGTTACTAAGGAGATGTCACCAGAGAGGCCTCTTGGATGGAGGGGGCAGTTGGCTATGTTCTTTCCTAGGCAAGATCGCTGATGCCCCCAACATCATTGAGTGGTCTTGCAGACTTTGACATGCTTGCAAAGCACTGTGGTCACTTGGCCTAGCAAAATATTATCATTCTACATAGTATTTATGAATGGCAATTATATTTGAAAACTTGCAGTTTTAAAAAATATCTGTGATGAAATCAAACTGAAAAAAAATGAGTAAGGATAAGAGTTGTTTAAGCAAAGAGACAGGCATGTGTCAACACCCTGAGATGGAGCCAGGCTTGGTGAGTTGAAGAGACAAAGACAAGATTGGTGGCTCTTGAGCTTGGTTCAGCTGGAAGAGCTAGCAGAGGATGAAACCAGAGAATCCAGATATAAGTAGTCTATGCAGGTTTTTGGAAGCTCAGCAAAGAGTGTGGCTTGATGTTAATGCAGGAGGAACATGGAAGATTTAAGGAGAACAGTGTCAACATTTCACTTAAGTTTTATATAAATTTCTCTGGCTGCTATATGGACAATGGGCCCTTATGTTAGGGGCTTGAGAAGCAGGGAGACACATCTGGAGATTTTTACCATAAACTAGATAAGAATAATTGATGACTTGGACCATCTGGGAGGGAGGGGGCAGAGATGGACATGGGGTTGAAGTCCAGATATGTTCTAAGGTAGAGTTGACCGGACCAGCCAAATTGCCCCCCTAGAGGGACCACAACAGTTGGTCATATAATGGAAAGGATTACCAAAAAATACAGTGATGATATTCCAGGGACAAACTTACGTGTCGATTTGTACTAAGGAGCTACAACAGTGGCAATAAAGAATGTCAATTTAATTAGCGTTGCTGCTTGTGGCAGCCACGCCCAGGAGTATGCTGCAACAGCACAGACCTCTGTGTCCTTGCTTTCATCTCCTGAAGATCTGGGAAGTCTTCTTTCTTCCCTTCGCCAAAAATCTATCATCCTCCCTGTACTTTTCTCCCTGGGAAGTCATCGTTCTCATGCCAGCAACACACACGCAGGCCATCTTTGCAAGGGTGGTGACGGAAACAACTCTCCTCCAGATAATAATTGACAAGGGTGCAATCTGTCCACGGGCAGGTGGTCAGAGGTAATAAAAGAGTATGATTTGGTTCAGGTGACTCAACTCCCATGACATGGACATTCTGTCCAGCCTCATGAGACAGGACTGTTTTAATCTACCACCATCCTGATTTCTGCCCAACTCCTGCGAGCCCCGCTCATCGCTGTCCACACCTACACTTGGCCAAACTGTTTTTTCTGGGTGCCAGAGCAGGGCTTCTGCTGGGCCCTCGATTCTGGTCCCAGTTTTGGCAGAGCTCTTAGTTAAACTTCTCTGACCCAAAAAAGAGGTCTCTTCTGATGCTCGGCTCCTACTGAAATAAACACCAAGTCTCTTTTCTGGAACTGTCTTCTATTTTCTGCCTGTTTCTGTTTTAAGCTGTTGTTCATCTCTAAGCCATCTAGCTTTTCCTGGAGAAATATAAAAAAAAAAGTATCTTTTGTTTACCCATTCAAAGGTAACCCTTAATCATTGTGAGGACCATTTAAGAGATACATACACTGTATCACATACTGTGTCTGGACAGACCCTGCCTAAGTTAGCCTCTGATCAACACTCAGTGCAACTGGGTCAGGACTACAATGGTCTTCTGGATTCTGTTTATACCAAAACCTAAGGGGCTTCTTTAACTCTAAGCTTTGCAAAAACAACAAAAGATTAATTAAGAACAACTGAGGCCAGAAAAGTCATAGAAATGAATTCGTCTTTTAAAAATTTGTTTATAATCACAAATGCAAAAGTAATATATTCTCATTAGAAAAATGTGGAAAAGAAAGCCAGAGAGGAAAAATGTGACAAAGACAAAGCCAGAAAAATTCCACCCATAACCCTAATCACTACCCGCTCTCGTTGGTCTTGTTTTCTACATTTCTTTTAAATATTTGGACTCATATTATATATACAATTTGGAATCTTGCCTTTGTTTTTCATGGTCATAAACACTTTGCCAGCATCACAGCTTTGTAAGTATTATAGTGAGTGACTGCATATTGTTCCATCATAAGACCGTGCCACTGTGTGTGTGTGTGTGTGTGTATACACACACACACACACACTATATATATATATACACTGTAAATGTGCTATATATATATACACTGTATATATACACTATATATATATACATATGTGTGTGTGTGTATATATATATATATATATATATATATATATATATATATATATATATTATTTCTAGCTGAGCCAGAATAGTTGAATATCACTCATATCCTCTCTCTTACTGAACCTAACATCTTGGGAAGATCCTACAATTTTATCTTGCCCAAGGTCCTGGTATAATCAGGAAGAAAAACAAAAGGTCCATAAATTGTATAATTAACCCTTAAGTTGAATGTATATAAATGTTTATTTACTTTTTTGGCCTTCAAAGCTCAATCTGGCATCCTTCAGAACCAAGGGCTTTGGGCTCTTGGCAATTGGCAAAGAACAAATATATTTGTATAATTGGTGATTGATGATTCCAAAAATTCTTCATGCCTTCTGTCTACCTTTTGATTGAGGTGTAGAAGTATATTAAACTTTTTAAGGTTTTTTTTGGGGGAGGAGGGAGGGGTTCCAATATCCTTGGAGTAGTTGGACTTGCCCTGGAATATTACATAACTAGGGCCTTGGAACTATGATGAAAGTTATATTAATATTGTATTTTACATGACAGGAACAACATTCCTGGGTTTTGGTGAAACAGCAGATTTGATGAGCCAACAGGAAAAAAAAAATGCCATTGTTTGCCTGGCTGACTTTAAAGTCTCATTTTTATGGAATGAAATTCATTTACATTTCATTATAAGGCCATTTTTAGTTATTACATTCTAGTGATGGAGGAGTTTGTAATGCATTCATAGAAATAATTAAATGCTTATAATAGTGCTCTTGTTCACAATTTCTGAAAACAGCATTCTTTTAAACTATAAAAGCTCAGAGCTCTTCTATTATCTTTGATTGATCCCCTGAAATGCCCTCATGCTCAATGTCAAGCAGAAAGGCACACTGAGGATTCAGAGAACCCGAAAAGGAAGTTCAAACGAGTTGACTGAGCTGAGCAGTCAGAATTGGAGGTTTCCTTTTGAAAATGCATCACCTTAAAGAACATTCAGCTAAAAGCTGGAGAAAAATTTAGAGAGCTAGAAGGGCAGAGCATTTAGGTGGGATAGATCCCTCCCCTCCCCAATCCCTCCATTGCTTGTCACAGAGTCCCTGAAAGGAGCCCTGAAAGCATGCAGGGTCTAGACCACCTACACGTCAGCTTTTATCCCAGGGGAGATGACTTGAAATGTATCCTATCTTGGTTGCAGGAAGGGAAATTCTTTTTCTGAAAACCTGCCCCCACTCCCACCATCAGATTTCCTCTGACTTGTAGAAACTGTCTCAGCATTTTGTGAAGGTGAAAGAGCTCTGAAACAAAGGGCTGCATTTGCTTGGAAGGTCTGGCAGGGACAAAGCAAGATTCTTTTTCTCCCTGGAGGATTGGATGGCGGCCACACCAGACAGAAGCATGTGAGTGAGGGGCACAAAGGAGAAACGTAAAGGACATGGCCAGCCTTTTTTGATAGGAAGGAGGTCTTATTTTTAGTTTTCTATTCTCCAGCTTGGGAAAACATACTTCTCCAACTCATTTGTCATTTTCCACGTTTGTGGTTTTGTTTCACAACATCAGCTTAGACATTTCCTTGTTCAGCTACATGTCTCTTTGTGCTGGAGTTTTCCTCTTCTGTTGCTACCACTCCTTGTACACAATCAGTTGTGAAGTAACGGGTTTTTGTTTGTTTGTTTTTGTAGGATGTAATCCTGCAAAGAGACTGGTAAACGTAAAAAGGAAATATAAGGTGTTCAAACTTCAACTCTGCTAGGATCTTGAACTTACAGATCTGGGGCCCACTCTCATACCTTCTGTTCCATCCCATTCATACCAAATTGCTCTTTACGCATTAGTCGTCAACCCTACCCAAACCAAAATGGATTGGAGCAATCTGGTCTTGATTCTTTTATTCTTTCAATTAAAATTAAGCCAAAAGACCAACCCTCAGAGAAGCAAATAAAGAAGAGTTATCTGTTTAGGCAAATCTGATGAATTAAATTCCAGATCTGCAAAACCCATGCATTAGGAAGTGATTATTGGCTTTGTGAAAGAATACTTCAATTTGCAAAGGAGCAGCTAGAGGATTTGTTTGAAAGCTCCATTGCATTTAAAATAATTTGGGTTATCTACACTTAATTAATTTATCTATTTATTTTTAATTCTCATCTGAGGATATTTTTTCCATTGCTTTTTCAGAGAGAGTGGAAGAAAGAAAGAGAGAGAGAGAAACATCGATGTGAGAGAGACACTTGCTTCCCTCTCGTGCCCCAACGGGGGCCGGGGATCGAGCCTGCAACCTGAGGTACATACCTGAGGAGTCGGACCCTGGAACCTTCAGTCCGCAGGCTGACGCTCTAACCACTGAGTCAAACCAGTTAGGGCTCTACATTTATAGTGAGAGTCTGCGATCTCCTGCATAAGACCAAAGATGCTAACCACTCACTAAAGAAAGTCGGAAAGATAATAGCTGTTAAAACCATTACAGAGATCAACTAGGTTGGCAGCAGTTTCTTTAAAAATGAATGACACACAGACATCCACTACATATGCACTAAAATGTCCCCACTTTGGAAAAGCAGGATGGCTTGTCAGTCAATGAAGACCTGTTTGTCTGGTGAGATAATGATAAGTTGTAAATGGAGATCTTGACTGAGATAATGTGGTTACCAAAGTACACAAGGGAGAATTAGTTCTAATACAGAACCTTTAGATGAGAGTCTTAGGGAGGGTCCAGTATAATTAAAAATCTGGACATTTTCATATAGTTCCCATTTTGCATTTTAAATTCATATAAGTGGAAAAACATGGGCTGAGTTAATGAAAAATTTGGAATACTCAATAAATCTGTATTACTGCAGATTATAGCTTAATTAAACAGTTTTGTTAAAAATAATAAATTAACATTTATTGAACACTACCCACTATGGTCAGCCAGTGTGCTGGACATTTTCTCATTGAATACAAAGTCATAAATTGATGAACCCAACAATTTAAACCATGTTTAAAGGGAAGCTTTATTTAAACCTAGAATTAGAAGCAAAATTTTATTCACCTTAGATTGAATTTTTCTTCTCATAGCAAGAATTTTACATTTTCAAAAGGACAAATTATGTTGAACTCATGGGTAATTAAATATTGACTGCAGTGCATCTAAATTATTGCTCATTTTACAAAAAGATTAGACATTATATATGCATAATGTGGCTTAGCTGTAAGATTAAAACCTCATTTCATTTTCACTTATTTCCCTCTAATAGCTTTTTAGTGGAAGTGTTTCTCACTCCTTCCTCTCTTTGCATCCCAAAGGGTTTTGCTGAAGAAGAAAACCCATGTGCTCTTACAGGTGGGTACAGAAGAGAGTTAAGGGTCATTCCCATGCAGTAACCTGAGTGGCTTTCCCACTCATAGAGAAGTAAGAAGGACCATAGAAAAGAGTCATTTCCTTTTAAATAGGGCTGAATTCCTCAAAACTGAAACTTTGCAAAGACCTTAATAGGATCAAGTTCTGGCCCAAACAATTGCCTTCAGCAGTTCTGAGAGCTCTCTCTGAAGTTGGCAAGGCTCACCTTGCCCTGAATGGACCTTTCCAGTTCTTGTACCTCTCCACCCACATAGTTCCTTACTCACCTGAGCTCTATTTTTAGGCATGTACATTGTTATTTCAAGAACTGACTTCTAGCTTGACATCATTGTTAATTATCTTCAATTGACATTGTTTTCTAATTGTTTCATTCATTCTGTCTTGCCTCCCACAAGAAGACTCCCAGTTAGTTGTGGCAGTCATGTCACCAGATGACATACTCCCTTACATGCCTAGGAGAGTGCAAGTCAGTCCAGAAGTGTGCTTCTGCCTCTGAACTCTGTGTCCTGGTCTTTGATGTCCAACTTGGTGAGCTTAGAGGGTAAAGGCTTAGAAAAAAACCACACATACAAAAAAAAAAAAATACAGTAAAACAACAATTATACAGTAAAGGGACATTTCTTAATGGGATAAAGTAATAAGATTTTTAAAAAGAATTATGGGTAACAGGATATTTTGATAGCGCTTTTTTTTTTTTTTTTTTAACTCATTTCCTGCCAGGGAACAATTGTTGTAAACAGCAGAAGGACAGAAAGAGAGAATGAGACGGAAGAGGATGGTAAGATAAGAGGCGGTGAAAGGAAAGATAAGAGGTTACCATGAGGTCACTTGCTTCCCTACTTTCCAAGGCCAGCCTTTCATTTCAAGGCACTGCTATCTTTAAGGAAGTTGGTTTACAATTACATGTCTGTCATAAGCTGTTCCTTTGGGGTCCAGGACACGAGCTCAAGTTACTGTATTTCTAGTGGAAGTGATACCAACAGTAGCTAAGGAAAAGTGGATGTTTATTCAGGCAGTATTCGATGACTCAAGTGGTCTCCTGTATTTCCTCTTTATATATTTTCCTGACTGTTAGCTAGCTCTGACTTATATAAAGTTAGAGAAAAGCCCATTAATATATAAGCTACTGAAATAACAACAAATCATTATTTCATAAATAATTAGTGGATTTGGTTTTGATGGTTTGAAGAAGCAAAAAACATAATATTGTGTCAATCAGTGGTAATTTCCAAATCGAAGGGTGTTGGGATGGCAATTTTGTTGGAAGATCTGGAGCCAGGGAACTTGTCCAGAAGCAATTTTCCATATGGCACACACAGTTTTTACTTTGACTGTATGCTTATTTGCAAGGTTGAGGGCTAGCTGGTGGAGATTACCGGGGGAGCCAGACTTTTCAACACACATTAATGTGGGGGTCTTTAACAAACACTGTTTCCAATTTTGATGGTAGGAAATAAAAAAAATATCATTTCTGAAAACTTGAAATGTTCTTAAGCTGTTCACTTCCACACTTCTCTCACCCAGCACCCACGTGTCTTATTTTGAACACCACTGGTATGGTTTTACACAAATAAGCAATATAAGGAGAAAAGTATCTCGGAATCTTAATTGAATCTGACACGCTATGTACATAAACTTGGAGTTGCCTGACAGTTTACAGAACTATATTTCTTATATCAAATGTCAAAAAGCCTGCATGCCTGAAAATACCTGCCATAATTATCTGTTAGATGAGCCATGTAAGTCATTCCTGGAATCTGGTCATCCCAACCCCCATTAGAGTGCTCTATTAGAATAAAAATATTCATTGTTTCCCATGAGTAACTTAGTATATACATTTCATTATCATGTTACCTAGTCAGTTACTTGCCTTATCTCAAGGGGGGTTGGATATAGGATTGGTACATCCGGATAGAAAAGTGATTAGAAAAATTGCAGAGCATGGGAGCTTCAATGGAGGGCATTAGTGCCAGGACAGAGGCATCAGAGGATAGTGAGCCCTAAGAGAAGATCATGGAAGAGAGCCCAGAAGTTGAAAACCAATTCAATTAGTCACTATTTGACTATGGCTAGCTCTATAATTGTAGCATATAGTTAAGATCAAATTTGGCTACGAGTAACATCTAACAGGGACTTAAGCAAGAAAGATTATTTTTCTCTTATGTTCTGTAAGTCTGGAGACAATTACTTCTGAGCTAGATTTTACTAGATAGTCTCAGAAAAACCCAAACTCTTTGTTGTTTGTCTGTTTGGTTGTTTCTGCATGTATAGTTTCCATTCTTCAGGCCATCCCATGGCTTAAGATTCCTGCATCTACCTGCTCACCAACAGAGAGGAGAAAAGAGAAAAGAAGGCTATGACCCCTCTCTTCCATTTTCATTTATATCTTTTTGGTCAGAGCTTAGGCATGTGCTCTTACATTTTACTGCAGGAGAAGTTAGACAGTGCTGCCTTTATTTTGTATTACAAAAAATTATGGATTTTATTTATGGATTTTATTAGGGTTCAGTCATGTCTCAGCATTTCTATTGATTTTATAGGTAGTGCTGGCTGGAAGTCTCTGATTTTTGTTAGCGAGGTGGAAGACTGGAGAGCCTGTGAGTGACCATCAGAGCTGGCAGGGTGCCTGAGGAGCCACAGCACTCATGGACATGGCCACCAGTCACTGGCACTCTGTGGGGGAGGAGAGGGCAGGATGCAGAGGAGCCTGAAAAAAAAGGAACACCACCACAGCTGCCGCCTAAAATTCAACTAGGCTTTTCCAGGAGCACAGGGAACACAGAACTCTCAGAAGTGCTTGGAGACAGAGAAGGGTATTTGCTTTGTACCAGGATCCTACATTAACCATTGGGGTGAAAGCAAATGAAACATTGGCTACAAACAATTAAACCTTCCTTAATCCCAGTTTTAAAGAGAAGTTTTCTCTGCGTATCTAGGGAATGGTTTGGGCAGAACTTAGAGAAGCACTTCACTTTATCTGAGAAAATGCCTCTTTTCTGATTGGGAAACTTGATGGTGGTTTAATTTTCCCTAGTCAAATATCAGCAGAAGGTGAGGCCTGAGCTGGTCCTTTTTTAACTCTGTCAGATATTAACATCAAAGCCTCCACAGACTTTGTCACCATGAGTATTACACATGCCAGCATTTTCCACTCTGGTCTGTTTCTTCCTTTTATGCATCAAAACTAAAGGCACAAAGTTACTTTAAAATTATGGTCTAACAAATTTGGGTTCTTGTGGTAATATTAATATACTTCCCCATTTTCTATCTCCTATTCTAAGATTTTGCAATTAGCGGGATAAGTGGAAATTTAAAATACTATAGTCAACATGACCAATTTGAAGTTTTATTATATTTTATAAAAATGTAGATGTTCTGATTTTATAGCTTTTAGTGTTTTATGGCTTTGTTATTGCCTCTGCAAGAGTTTTGTCTTAATATGTATGAAAGGTTTTAATAGTTGTGTCTGCTGCCATCCATTTTACTCTTATTTTACAGTAACGAGTAAGCATACAAAAGAGGAGATTAGAACCCTGCAATATATACAGTTGAAAGAATGTTGGTCATGTGAATAATATCTTCCAAGCTTAATGGCTTTTGTTTTCCTCACCAAAGAACATGGATTATCACCCTTGTATCTGCAGGTGGTACATTTGCAGGAGGACAGTGCCCTAGACACAGTATGTGGCAGGTGGCAGAGATTGTTAGCATCACCCTACCAACCAGGATAGAATTTCTCTTTTGGATCAGAACCCTGATGGGAAAAAGATGAAACACCTCATTCTCTCTTGTAGTGAGGTATGGTCACAAGACTAAATTCAGCCCAGGGAAGTTAAGAGAAAGCCTCCTAAAAGTGTGAAGAGATGCTTTTCTTTCCTTTCCCTTCTTTCTGCTGCTTAGGATACAGTTCTTAGATCATAAAGTAATTAAGTAAGATTGGCAAAACTGGAAGAAGGGGGAAGCCTGGGGTCCAGAGGAACCTCCATATTAGTCTTGGAGACTAACTCTGGTTTCTCACCTGAAAGAGAAATTAAGTTCTATCTTGTGTAAACCACTGCTATTTAGGGTTTCCCCAGTTAGGCACCTGAGATGAAATCTAATTGACAGAGTCGGGTTCCAGGATTTGAGGTGGAGATTACAAATCAAAGACAGCAAGGCCAGGACCTTCTATTCTAGAAGCTGTGGGTCCCAATTAGGAGTCCATAATCACCTTTCAAGTTTCTAGACCAAGGGGTATTATTCAACTTTGTACCCTCTGCAGGGATGAAAATGCTGAGTAGGCACACAAAACAGCTCTATAATGAATAAATAAACAAATGAGTCAATGAAGTGAAGGTAAAGATGTAGAAATGATGATTTTAGCTCATTAAGCTAAAAATGCAAAAGAAAACTTGCTTTGGGTACTTAATTTTTTTAAAAATTTTATTTTTATTGTTGAAAGTATTACAGATGTCCTCTTTCCCCCCCCCCATTGACCCCTTCTACCCACCCACCCTCGCCTGTCCCCCACCCCAGGCCTTCACCACACTATTGTCTGTGTCCATTGGTCATGCATACATGCATATAAGGTCTTTGGTTAATTTTTTAAAAGTTTATGATGGATGAACATGCTTTGGAGGGATTCTAATGTTGAAGTATTCTTAAAACCATTCTTAAAATTAAATATCTATAATAAGCCCATCAGGTATGTGTTGAAAACTTAATAGGCCCCAGCACTGGTTGGGTATATAAGAGGTAACATTTAAAAATGTTTCTCGTTTATGATGTGTGATGTAGGATAAGGCACTCTCGACCTCCTTCTTGCTCTCTCCCCTATAGGGTTATTTCAAGGTGGGTGGTGGTAGGTCAAGTGAAAGCATTGACAATTACCTTCATTTCTCTATAGATCTGTCTCTTTCTCTCCTGCCACCGGTGTAGTCCATGTACCCTGTCCCAAGATGGAGACTAAAGAAGATACCCATGAAACCCAAAAGAATAAACCTCTCATAGTCTAATGGTAGGCACTATGCCAAATAAAGAGACAAGCAGGCAGCAGACTAATATAGTTTTACAACAAATACATTGTAATAATGGTGGTATTCTCTTTTTCTGGAATCAGCATTTCCATGCTGTTCTGAGTTCCTCAACCTAAACCTTCTTCATTGATGATCCCACTGTTCAGTGTTTGTGACTGATGGGAGATTGAAATAGTGGTGCTACAGGCATCCTGGAATCACCTGAAGAAACACTGAACCACTCTTGGAACTATGTCAAGAGAAGGCTAATAGAATTATCTCAGATTTCAGTGACTTCAGTCTCATATTACTTGGTTTGAAGAATTGGGGGAAGATGCTTGAGTTAAGTTGGTCATTTCCTTGGGGTTATGATGAGGGGAGGAATGTCTCTAAATCACTGTAAAATAGAACTTTCTGCAATGAAGGAAACATAGCTATTGAGCACTTGAAATGTGGCTAGTGGTCCTGAGGAATGGCTTTTTACATCTTGTTTAATTTTAAATCACTGAAATAGCCCCATGTGGTTAGTGGCTACCATACTGGATAGTCCAGCTCTAGAACTTTTTATTCCTAGTCATCATAAATGTGTCTGGAGAACAAGGAGTTAAAATTATATCCAAAGGAGGATGCTGAGGTCATCCAGGAAAATGCCAAAATGGGTGGTCTTGCAGAAGAGTTGATGGTAAGGAACCAAAGCTGAGTGCAGAGGACCAACCCAGGCAGGGAGAGATGGGGCCAAACTGAGAAACTGGCATTAGAGTCCCCAGTCGATGCTGTGGCAGTTTCCTTTTGACAGATTTGGTGCTCCTTGCCTTCAGCTGTATATTACAAAGCTCTTAACTTGCATTTGACTGCCTGGGCCTTTTCAGGAGGCCCAGGCCTGATGTCCAAAGCAAAGTGAAGTTGTTTAGTAATAGAGATTTTAAGACTATACATCAGCATGTCAGCAGACTACAGTATGTTAACAATTGATCTGCTGATACTTAAATGCTAAAATAGATTTTTAAATAAATTTTTTTTTTTTTTTTTTTTTTTTTTTTTACTAATATGTTGTTTTGGAGTTTTCCCTGGTAACTTTTTGTTTCTGATATGAAATTTTATTTTATCTCAAATCAACAAAATACTTAAAGAGAAAATTTGGGATTAAATCAAAGATACATTTTTAGTTTGTAATTTTACATAAACCCTTATGAGTTAACTTTCTGTCTTTAAAATAACAAAGTATATGAAACTCTACTTTAAAAAATTCATCAGAAAGTTCACTTGACTGTGACTGGCATTTTCTGTTACCCTGGAGTTAGACTCAAGACTCTGTCCCATTGTTTCCACGTAATGGGACAATACAATAGTCCAGTGTCTTTGGGTTCCTGCTGTTTCATTATCTTTAAATTTATCACTATAGATACTGGGTACAATTAACAAAGACTTTGGAAGAAGGACTCCTTAGAGCATTTGACATCCCCGAATCATGCCTTTCTAGTTCTCCTCAATGCAAGGCTTTCTTTGGCATTGCAGAAAAGTCAGGGGAAACTTAATCACAGAGGGAGGTGGTCTTTGAAAATCCTTATAGTGAAAGAACTCTGCTTGAAGAGTTCTAATTTCTCAGCCAAGGCCCAGAACAGCTAGAAAACTGGGCTCAGAGATTGAAGGGAGAGAGAAAAACATCTCTGCTCCTTTAGACTTACCCTTGTGAGATTAGAAGTGATTCTGATCCTTCTCAGAAAGGCTCAGATTTATGTCTATTGGCCAAGCCAGCCTGTGGCAGGAGAATAAAGTCTTTGGTTAGGAAGTTGTGTCCCTGGGGGTGGGGTGGAGGCAGAAGAGCCAATCCTGTGCATGTACACGTTGTGATTGGCAGAGAAGTTGGCCTATCCAGTGTGGTATGAACAAGTGCTCAGGGTTTGCTACTGGGCTTCTGTAGATTACATGGGTAATGGGTAAATTGAAAGCATAAGAGAAAGGATGGATTGATTTACAGTGGTACGCTGGTTTTCTAACATCTCTGTTGATGAACACTTCAGTTTACGGAGGCCGTAAACCCGGAAGTAAATGCTTCAGTTTTTGAACATGCCTCAGAAGTCAAACATGCGGCTTCCGCTGAGTGCAAGATCCTGAAGCCTAGCTGTTGGCTGTTGATTCCTCAGTTTTTGAATGTTTCAGAACTCCAACAGTCTTCCACAAGAGATTACATTAAAAAACCAAGGTACCGCTGTATACTAGAAAGGGCTAAGACTCACTCTGCAAACCTCTAACCCTCCTGATGTACTGAATCAGTGTCTGCAATTGAGGGGAAAGTGTTTTTGTATTGAAATAGCTCCCTGATGATTATTATATTCATTCTTGGTAAAAGGCCACTGTCCTAATGATACAGCTATCGAATAGGTCAGATTGGCCTGGCCAGAGGTGGATCAGCGATTGAGCATAGGCCTAGGATCCAAGAGATCGCAGTTCAATTCCAGGTCAGTGCACATGCCTGGGTTGTGGGCTCGATCCCCAGTTGGGGGCATGCAGGAGGCAGCCAATCAATGAGGATTCTCTCACTGATGATGTTTCTTTCTGTGTCTCCCTCTCCCTTCCTCTCTCTGAAATCAATAAAGATATATTTTTTAAAAAGAAAAAAAATAATAAGTCAGATTGGAAGAACAAGGTACATTTAGGAGTAGTTATGGCAGTGGTGTGTATGGGAGGGGGCAATGACTGTGGCTGTCAGAAATGAATGGATGTTGGTGGTCAGATAACAATAAAAAATGGTTGTGGTACAGAGGCCATTACTCACAGTGGGTTGGCAAGCCATCAGCATCAATGTCATCTAAGAGCTTCTTAAAAATGCAGAACCATGGGACATATCCTAGACCTGTGGGATCAGAACTGGGAAAGGTGGTCTAGGACGTGCATTCAAATACTGCCTTCACCAGATTCTAATTGTGGCAGAGGCATACCCTGGTGTGAAGAGCCAGAGCTCTGGGGCCAGACTGCCTGGTTGACATGATAAACACTGACATCCCACAAATGCTGAGGCCAAGGGCAAGGTACATGCCTGCTCCCTGTGCCTCAGCTTCCCCTCTGTAAACTGGGGACAATAATACCCCTGGGCTGTTATGAGGATGAAATCATAAAGCCAAGTAAAGCACTTATCTGGAAGGTAATAAATGCTCAATAAATGCTAGACCCTAGGAATTTTTTCTTTGGATGGTATGATGTTGAACAAGTTTGTTAACCTCTCTGGACTCAGATGCTACACTGAGAACATGAGGATGATAATTACTAGTCCCTGGGCTCTGATGAGGGTTAACAGGATAATGTTCTGTGGTCTGTAAATGCCTCTACAGATATCAACAGCCTGTCAGAGGAAGAAAGATGGGTATGAAGGTAAGGCTTCCAGGCAGTCCTGGAAAGAAGGTAGATCCTTAGGAGGGGCAGGGGACCACTGAAGTTTCTCTGAAGCCCAGTGAGAACCACTCTACCCTCAAATGTATGATCAGATGAAAGGTCAGGGGGCCCATTTTATCCATCTTTTGTCTTATTCTCTTCTCCTCCACTCCCACTTGGTCAGACCACCCATGAAGGGCCATTGGCTCAGAGCTGGTGAGTAGATGACATCTTTGTTGGATATTGGCCAGTGTGAAGCAAGGAGCAGCTAGGGGTTACCACCCTGCAGCTCTGTCTTAGAGTCCCCAGGCCTCCCTCTTTCTTTTCCTCCTAGATAATCCTTGAGCAAGCTGACAACTCAGACTTTTCACTCCTGTCTTCTGACACCTTCAATCTCTTTTGCAATCTTGGCTTTCCTCTGAGGATGCAACCAAGCATGTCTGGGATACATTGCATGATTTTCAGGAAAATGAGGCAGATAAAATCTTTTGCACTCACTTCCTGTAGCTAAGTGCCTGAGTGGCAGAAAAGCTCACCTTGGGCTTACTGCTCTGATATGAGGATAAAGGTTTCTGCAGCAAACATTGCATCCTCCTCCCAGGGCTCTGCTGAATGGAAGCACTGTGAGTCTCAGACCCTGTGCCCTGGGACACCGTGGGATCAACGTGTTACTGTAGTGACTACTGGGGTCCCTAGAGGCCCCAAGAAAAGCCTGAGAATATGCCCCCATTTGTAAGGAAAGAATCCATGCTGATTCATACCCACTGACTGGCTTATTCCTGGCGATCTGCCCCATGGGTTACTGCTGGCTTTCTCTGTTGAGGGCTGAGTTGCAGCACCTCTTTCTTTGTCTTCCTGCTCCTCCAAGGCAGCCTTTGTGAGTGTCCCACATCCTCTAAAACTACAGTGGCAAAGTCTACAACCCAGGTCAACACTTGAGAAGTGTAAATTCTGCCAAGCAAGTCAGCTTTTCCTTTTAATAGTCTGTTGCCACGTCTAGAACCATCTGTAAAACTTTGGCAGAATGCATTTCCCAGGGACAGTGTGACATTTGAGTTTAATCAGAGCTGAGAAGCCATCTTGGACCCCCTCAGTCCTCCAATCTCCTGAAGGAAACCCCCACATTTGCCCTGCCTGAGCTGTACCATAAAGGACTCTCTCTGTCTTGGGGACAATGTCAGTTACTGTTCAGAGTAATACACATTTGTGGTGCCCAAGATTTTAAATGATGCCCTGCTTCTCCTAGTGCTCTCGGGAAGACAGAGTTCTGAAGACTAACTCAACTATTCAACGTAAAGAGAACTGGATGGTTTGCACAGAGAAGCTGGTCTCAGTGACTGGGTGTCAGTGAGTTTCTCCCCACTTAGCAACTGCAGATCCTCCTCCTTTCTAGAAAACAAATGGCAATGTTAGGAGGGTTGGTTGTGCAGTAGGGTGTCCGTTTGTATGTATAGATCCATCTCTCTCTGGCATCTTCTCAGAGGATTCCATATCAGAAGGTGAATTCTCAGAAGAAAGGAGGGTACCTGTGACATGGTGCCCCAGTTGATGACCTAGAGCAGGTGATTGGCCCCTATTTCAGGACCTTCCAGGGGTGTTGGTGACTCTGACTCTGGCCAGTCCCAAGAACCTTGCAGTGTGATAAGAGTGGAGCAGGAGGCTGAGGCTCCTTCCCCACAGGGCAGCTCAGGCTGCTCTGAGACAGTTTTGTCCTTCAAAACAAAAGTGTCCCTTGATTTAAAAGAAAATGCTGGTCCCAACTTAGTTTACTCTTTGTGGGCAACAAGCCTCCCATTCACTCTGCAGAGGGTCTCTTTCTCTGAGGCCTCAGAGAAGGCCTCATTGTTAGGAGACTGGGAAGTGGAAATGTGGGACAGCGAGGCCCCGTGCTGTGAGTTCTATGGTACTTACATCCTTGGAAACAAACCCCTCTTTTCTCATAGAAGCTCATTCTGGTTAGAGACTAGAAACTTTCTCCTTTGTGATGTGTACTCTTGATCTACCACTGTGTCATTAGTATTTTTTCTCAGGCCAGGTGAAAAATGACTGCTATGAAAACAAGGCTTGACTTTCCTTATTCATGATACAACGTGTCACCTGGACACAAACAACTAACTCTTCAAATTCCCAGGACATAGTTATACAGAGAACTGGAAGATCATCTGAAGACTGGTGCTATGTTCCTCAAAACAGAAAAGAAGGTGTTATTTGGTAAGAGTAAAATTTCAACTGGTCCTTTTATGTTGGAGGAGAAAAGGCTCTGGGTTAAGGTCTCCTTAAATCACTTTAGCAGACAATCAGGAACATTGTCCTCCAAAATAAACCAATTTCAAAAGGAATAAAAACGCTAACTTTGAACTACACTCTCCCAGCTCTATTCTTTTAATTATCATATCTCTGTAGGTGACTCTACTACTTGTGTCTGGATACTTCTCTCTAGAGCCCCAGATTTATCTTTCCAGTTGCTCACTGGATTTGTCCACCTGGGCATATCTTGTTTTCCCCAGAATTGAATAAATCCCAGACTGGATTCAACCATCCCCTTCAGAATGACACTTCCTCTTGATTTCCTTATTTCTGTTAATGGCATCCACTATTGTTGGTAAATGTAGTCAATTCTACCTCTTTAGTGATTCCAGAATCTTCCCCCTTGCTTATGTTTCCACCACTAGCGCTGTAGTGAAACACCTTATCACTGCTTCCCTTGACAATTGCAACAGGCTCCTAGTTTGTTTTCTTCACATCTGGCCTTTTCCCACTTCTATCCTTCTATACAAATCATACTGAATTAATTTTCCTAAAGCAAAGCTACCATCATCTCATCCTTGTAATTGACATTTGTCATTAGTGGCTGCCCAATATCACTGAACATCTTTGCATATTTTGGGTCAACATCTTCATAAAGCAGAAACCTCCTCTCCCAGACTCCCTTGTATTTAAGGCTCAAATTTATGATTTCAGTTCTATGAATCATGGGAACCTCAGGTTTTGCAAGAGAAGTGAAACCAAAAGTGAATAACCTTTGGAAGTGGCTGCATAAAGGGATCCATTCTTCTGTCAAAGGCAGTATGGTGCTCGAACCTCAGGAGTGTTGGTGGTATCTGTTTACCTGCTATCTAGCTATAGAGCCTGGCTGTTGGGTTCACCTAAAGATTCTATAAGTTACATTGTTTGATAAATTATCCTTCAGCTTGGACTAGCAGAGTGGATTTTGTTGTTGGCGTCTAATAAAAAAAATTAAAAATAAATATTGAATGGCTCCTCAGGGCTTAGGGAAATAAATACACACTCCTGAGCCTGGCATCCAAATTTCTCTACAGTAAGGTTTCCAACCAACTGACCGTTTCAGGCCATCAGAGTTGTATGTCTCTAGTTTCCTACTTCTGCTGAGTTTGCTACATGCATTTTCTCTACTTCATGATTTTTTCCCCTTAATCTTAGTTTTCCTGCATTAGCTTCTGCTTTGGTTTACTGGCTTATTTTCTAAGGTAACCACCAAGAACAAGCCTGTTTTATGATGAGGACATTTGAAAATCTAGTCTGTGGCTCTCCCCTCTTTGGTTTTTAGGCATAGAGATCAACAGCTCCTGAAGGCCAAAAACATGCTAATATATATCTTATATAAAAATAAAATTCATTAAATCTTGCTTGAAAGAAAACTCTAAAACATTAAAGGGGAACTTTATTATCATCAAAAAGCATTTTTTATGCTGTGTTTTTGCACACCTTTTATTTTATTTTCATATTCTCCTATCTGTGAGTTTGTCTATACAACATCCAACACACAAATGAAAGTGAAAATTTCAGTCATAGTAGTTTTTCATGTTATGCAGATAAAACATCTGGAAGACTTAATTTCTTTCCTCCATATGGTTGGTCCTGTATAGACATAATCTATGTCCTTCACTACGGCGATAAGTACATCCTTATCTCCGTCTATCTTTTACCTTAACATGTATTTTTAAAAATCTTACATCTTTGAGAAGCTCTTTTCCACTCTTGGAAGACAAAGTCTTCCAACAAACCTTTGAGAATGCCAGTACAAAGGGATGCAATATTAATTGCTAACCAGTCTCTTTCCAGTGTTGCTTTAATAACTTTGGAAAGCAATACCAAAATTACAACTAAACTACAGAACAACCATCATTCAGAATCACCTGAAATCTAGCTGAATGGAACTCCTACAACTAGGGATTTAAAGAAGATGCCCCATCAAGATTGGTAGAAGGAACGAGACATGGAACCAGCTGGTCCAATACCCACATGTAGCTGATAAAAATTGGGAGGGATACCTTGACTGCTGAGGTTCCCCTGAGGAATGATGGATCCAAGCCCCACACTAGGTGTCCCCCAGCCCAGGGTTCCAGTGCCAGGAAAGGAAATCCCTATAACTTCTGGCTGTAAAAACCAGCAGGAATTGAGGCTGAGGGAGAGAAAGGGCTGTTAGACTCCCAAACAGGTCCTCTTAAAGGGCTCATGCATGTACTTAGTCAGACTCATTCCTTCTGAGTTCCAGCACTGGGGCAGCAGCTTGAAAGGAACCAGGGACATACAGGGAAGAACTGAATTATCTGAAACAGGGCAAGAGCTGGGGAGGACAGCTTTCTGTCCAAACAAAAGTGCTAGGAGAGGTCATTGTTCCTTTTCTGAGGCAACCCCAAACACACAGAGCTGGCAGACAGGCACCATATCTGAGACTCCATCAACCTGACTCATACTGTTTACCCCATGCTGGTGATTCCCTGAGACCCTCTCCGCCCTACTTTCAGGCCTACCCAAGCTGTTTCTAGTGGCCTCTCTCACCTCATGCTTCAGACTTTCCTAAAATCTCTCAAACAAGCAGCATCTGGCCTCAGTGTACCCTGTCCCTCTTGCTAAGTGGCCCTAGGCCTACTCAGCAGCCGACCTTGGTTTGCAGCTTGGCCTCTACCTGGTACCTCCAAGCCCAGCACAAGTAGCAGCCACTTGCAGACTGCTTTGTAGCTCATGCTGGGTGGCCCTGGGGAAGAACAGAGGCAGCAGCTGACCTTGGCTTGCACCTCCCAGTAGGCTCCAGAGCCAGCACATCCAGTGGATAGCTTCAGACCACCCAACCACCTCCACAAGTGACACACTCAAGGGGCAGACTCAGTGGGCACCCAACTGAAATAAGTCCTGCTCTGAGGAGTGAGCTCCTGCACAGCTGATCCTCCACAGTGGCCAGTGGTGGTCCAATGGTCACAGCCAGCCCTTGCAGCCCATTGGCATGGGGGTAAATCCTTTCTATTGGTATGCCAACAGCACTGAAAGCTTAACTACAATAGAAAGGTGCACACAACCCACACAGGGTCATATCTGGAATGTCCAGCTCAGGTTATCAGGGAGGTCATGCACTGGGCCCTCCAGAACACCTACGACATAAGGCCACTCTACCAAGCCTGGGAGACATAGTAGCTCTACTTAATAGATAGAAACCAACACAGGGAGGCTGCAAAAATGGGGAGACAAAGAAACATGTCTTGAATGAAAGAACAGAACAAAATTCCAGAGAAAGAACTAAACAAAATGGAGCCAAGCAATCTACTAGATGCAGAGTTCAAAACACTAGTTATAATGATACTCAATTACCTCAGTGAGAACTTCAACAGGACACATAAAACAGAACTAGAAAACATAAAAAAGAAATAGTAAGAAATGAAGAATATATTAACTGAAATGAAGAATATAAGGAATCAACAGTGGAGCAGATGAAGTATAAAATCAAGTCAGGGATTTGGAGAATAAGAAAGCAGAAAACACCTAATTGGAACAGCATAAAGAAAAAAAGCATCCAAAAGAGTAAAGACAGTATAAGGAGACTCCTTATAACTTCGAGCTTACCAACATTTGCATGATGGAGATTCCAGAAGGAGAAGAGAGAAAGCAAGGAATTGAAAATCTATTTGAAAAAATAATAACAGAAAACTTCCCTAAATGGTGAAAGAAATAGACATACAAGTGGAGGAAGTGCAGAGAGTCCCAAACAAGATGAACCCAAAGAGGCCCACACCAAGACACATCATAATTCAAATGCCAAAGATTAAAGACAGAGAGTCTTAAAAGCAGCAAGAGAAAAGCACTTAGTTACCTACAAGGGAGTACCCATTTGACTGTCAGCTGATTCCTCAACAGAAACTTTTGCAGAACAGAAGGGATTAGCAAGAAATATTCAAAGTGATGAAAAACAAGAACCTAAAACCAAGATTACTCTACCCAGCAAAGCTATCATTTAGAATCAAAGGACAGATAAAGAGCTTCCCAGACAAGAAAAAGCTAAAGTTCATCATCACCAAAACAGTATTATATGAAATGTTAAAGGGTCTTCTTTAAGAAGGAGGGAAAAAAAGATCAAAAGTATGAACAATAAAATGGCAATAAATACATATCTATCAACAATTGAATCTAAAAAACAAAATAAACAAACAAGCAGAACAGAAACAGACTCATAGATACAGAGAACATTTTGACAGTTGCCAGATAAGTGTGGGGTTGGAGGTTGGGTGAAAAAAGTGAAGGGATTAAAAAGTACAGAATAGTCACGGGCATGTAAAGTACAGCATAGGGAATATAGTCAATAAAAAAATGTTGGAAATCAGGAGAAGAAGAAAAGGATATTTGGATCAGAACAGGATGCTCCTGACTTTCCTAAGCCCCATGAGTATGGAGGCAATTGTTCAAAACCAGTCCTTGTCTTTTTGCTTAAGGTGGTTTATGTGAAGCCTTCATAAGGGATCATTGTCCATTATCTGCTCAAACAGCCTAATGTTGCCTGTGACCATGCCTTAGATCTGGCTGATGGCATATTGCTAAATTTGACTCTGAACCAATACTGTTTTTGGAAGTAGCAACCTTCTCTGTTTCCCAACTGATTGCAGCTTTCCTACCCCACTTCAGGTTGATTTTCAACACTCTGTATGAGATCTATTCACAGTTTAATTCTTCCCTTTTCTTGGCAAAGAAGGCATTTTTTAAAGATCTACTGTTATCATTGATGCCAAGTTTGTTTAAACTCGTTCTCCTTCTCCTTCTCCCATTCTCAGTCCCCATGTAAGCCATAGATATCACTGAACTGACAACATCAACAACACAATTGAAAACAAAGGAAGTGTGATGAAAACCAAGAACTTATACATCATCAGGTGACAGCTTTTTGGATTACATATTTAAAACATTTCACTGTATCAACCTTGGTATATAATGGCAAACACCATGAAATTCTACTGCCAATATTTTGTGTGTTGTGTTTATGGATTGAATTTTAAAGAGAAAATAACCCCTTTTTTGTTTGTTTTACTTAAATTAATTCAACTTTTCTTTGCTCTAAAAAGATTAACTGCCATCACCATAAATAGGTCATAGGTTTTGTCTTTATGAAGCTATTAGAAGTTCCCATGATAACTCACATTAAAATTGAAATGAAAACACTAAAGTTCAGTTACTACATTATTATATACTTATAATAATATATAACATATTATATATATGAGAGAGCATTTATATATTTAAATACTTATAAATTTAATATTATAAATGTATATTAAATAAATGCATTCAATTATAAATGATATATTTAAGAAGAAATATTACTTGAAGCTTACTCTCTAGTGTAGTGAATGTTTATGATCAAGCCTTAGAACAATTACTTATTGGTTAGGAGGGAGTGACATTGGTACTCACTCCAAACTTCGTTAATCATCTATCTCATGATCACCAATGAGCCAGATGTGATAACTTAGGGCCTGCTGGAGTCCATGAAATTTTACAAAAGAGTCATTCACTATCATTCAACATGTTTCAGGAATGGTCAGGCTTGACCACACAACCTGGACAATCAGGGTTCTGGGGTAGATTTAAGTTGTTACCTGGTTAGTAACCTACCTCATACATACTTGAACAAAGCCAGAAAATCTTGTTACCTGGTGGTCAAATACTCTAGAGAAAATTGAAATGAAAACACTAAAGTTCAGTTACTACATTAATAATTTGAGTTTTATTATTTTATGAAGCTTTTTCAGATAGATATCAAGCATATATATATATATATATATATATATATATATATATATATATATATTTATGACTCCCTTTTCAAAAATTTATTAAAATACAACTTCTTTCAATTTAAGGGACTAGAATACTAGTCAAGATGCCATCTCTTAGAGCCTTATTACAATAAACAGGAATGAAATAATTCTAAGCATAATCCTTTAATATAGATTCTATTAAGTTGATCTTAGAGGTATCATAAGTATCAAAAGATTGAGGAATAACCTGAGGTCAATCCTATGCATATAACCATTTGCATCTTGATTGTGAAGCTGAAATATCAGCAATGTACTGTTTGGGCTGAGGGCCATGAGCAGAAAGGTACATATTGACCACATTCTGGTGGCAATTATAAACTATCTTTACATTTGCACTCTTAGTCAGGTAAATGCAGTTTCTCCTTCCTTTATCAGGCTATCATGAGCTTTCCAGTGCCTGGCAATTAAGGACCATGATGATATAGTGAAGGTCCCTGCATAGGGCTGGTTCAAAGGATGACTTTGGTGACCCACTGGATACATCCAGGATGTTATGGAACCCCACAGTTATCCAAAAGAGAACTACCTCTGTAAATAATACATAAAATGTCAAATTAGCTTTGCATACATTCAAATTCTGGATGTGTGCCGTTAGGTCTCCTTTTCTGGTAGTAAAGTATATTGCAGATATATTTTGAAAGATCATTAAATATAAACAGTACCCCAAATTATTTTGAATGTGCAAAATGTTCTCAATATGAAATTATTGTTTTAATCAGTGAACAGTGACCCTTGCATAGTTTTAATAGTTGAAAGTATTCAAAAGCCAGAAACAGAAAATGGAGTAATTTCCTGCAGTATCCTGGGCAAAACTGCACAAAACTCTTGTTAATTCCAGCATGCTTGTATAGATAGCATCCAATTCTAGTCTTGTCCCCGAGAACCTGTCTCAGGCTATGGCCTTATATGGGTCAAGGAGGTCCAAGTGGTCTTGGGCTAGCCATCCGCCCTGGGTCACTCTTGGCTTAAAGGTCCCTGAGGTGCTGATTTGATTCCAGAGACAGGTTTGCTCCATATATGTCAATGCTTCCTGGAGATACTGAATTACCCTGAGGACACTGCATCATCCCATCCGAGCATATGAGAAAATCAGCCTAACTGTACACACTGTAAGGATTTGGTACAAAAATCTTTGCCCACACTGGCATTTTCCTTCTCTTCAAGAATGTTGGTAGCTAAGCCTTTCTTTGATAGATGTGTTCTTGAAAAGTCATGCACATTAAATTTTGAGACATTGAATCACAGTTCCCCTTGTCTAACCTTCCAGCATTAGTTTTATAAATGCTCATTTCTGACTGCTCTTCAATAAGGAATGTCTCCCAACAGTGAAGCTCCTTTCCCCCCTCCCTCTTCCCTCACAGAGGGAATTCGAACCCCCCCCCCCCCAGAAAGTCTTGGATGTGTATGGGTGGTGGAGCAGTGCTCTTATTTAAAAGCATCTCAGCAATTCTTTTGTAAAATTGAGAACCTTATTTATAATTTTATGAATTCAGGTTTTCAAAATTAGGCTTCCTAAAAACAAGGCATGACTATATCATTAATTTCAATCTCATTTACTGTGGTGTTCCATTGTCCCCATGTCACACAGAACTGTGTACACCACCACATTTTACTGAGCCCATCTTCATAATACTTAATTTTCTATGATAATTACTGACTTAAATTCAAGATATGAGCCTACATTTTAAGACTTCTGACACCCACTAGGATGCACCAAAGATAGGTAGTTACGTTGCAATAGATTCATTGGAGTTGTCTCTCGTGAGGCCAGGTCCCATAGTCCTCAAACGTCAGAGCACTCCTGGCCTTACATATGGCCTCAGGCTTTTTCTCAACATAGCAATCCAGGTGCCCACTAACAATCAGAATTGGTGAGATGAAAACTTATTTGCCAGCTCTAGAATCTATCATTCATTGGTGAATTCCCCTTCAAGTAATCTTAGGCTGGTAAGAAATCTCAGTAACAGTCATTTAACCTAGATAGCTTTGTCTGAGCCCTGGCCAGAGCACATTTATAAATGATAGAATCATTGTGTTCTTCAGCCCAATGTACTGTCATAGTTCTGTTCCTTTACTATAGGCACATCAGAGAGGCCTCATAACATGCAGGGGTCAGTCAGACCTGAATTCGAATCTCAGTCCCGTACCTCACTTGCTATAAACCCTGAACAAATTAACCTCTCTGAGCTATAGTTTCCATAGCTCTAAAAAGAGGCAGTAAAACCTACCCCAGAGTTGCTATGAGCTTAAATCAAGAAATAGCATAATGCTTAGCACATTGTAAGCACTCAGTAAATGGAAGTTGTTATATTACTTTTCACTGCTGTGACTAGTTGTAAGTATTAGGCTCTCTTGTGATGGAATTTAAATTAAAGATGTGCATTAGTCAGTGGAAATAGAACCTCAGTCTTCCAGTTGAACCCTACAATGAAGATGTCCACTATAGAGGCAACAAAAGCAGCCTCAAATGAATTGTTTGTGCACCTTCTATCCCAAACATGGCTATTTGGACAGGATCCAAAATTCCTTATGAGGTAATGAAGTAAGCAGCCAGCTATCATTGTGTAGTTGTGCTAACTGCCCAGCCATGCTCTTTTGGACATCCCTCTCCAGAGAGGCAGAAAACATGTGAGACACAACTGATTCCACAGCAGAACAAGTCCTTTTGACCAGGGAGATCCTAGAGGTGGCTTCCATCCCAGGAAGCCTTGCTTCCCAGGCAGCTGTGTCCAGGCCTGCTCATTTTGACAGCAGGGCTACTTTGCAGAATTACTACTGTCTTGGCTATGGATGGTGCAGTGAGGAAGGAAGAAGGGAAGAGAAAATAAGTAGATGTCATTGCGAGTAGGTAAGAACTGTTTGCTCTAAGTGAGCCGTGTAGCTCTAGCACCTATCGAATGACATCTCTGATAGCCATTTAGGGTTCCCATGATACATTTTGGCAAATCTACACTGGGCCGTGAGGACTGGAGTATAACCATTTCATAAGAGCACCAACAAAGACATTCTGATCAGAGAACATCAGTAAGAAAGAGTAGAGGTATTTTTAATTTGGGTCCTTGGCTTCTTCTAGAAGTCAATTGAAAATAATACTTCAAATCAATACCATATTGGACTGAGAAAACCACATATTGTCTGAAATCCTGAGAGTGATAACACTAAATCTCACACAAATAAACACAGAATCAAGCATTCAGTGCAAGGAAATAGCTTTTGAACAGCCCCCATAATGTGCTTACCTGGAACAATGAGCTCCTTCCACACATTATTCTTGTCTCTTTTACTTGAAATATTTATCAGCAATTCCTCCTCACCCCACACATCCATCACAAGACCAGTGGTCCTCAAACTTTAGCAGCAGTTGGAATCATGTAGAGAGTTTATTAGAACAGATTGCTGCACTCCCCTTCTCAGAGACTGTAATTCAATAGTTCTGGGATTGAGTCTGAGAATTTACATTGCTAACAAGTTGTCAGCTGATGTCCATGCTGCTGGTTCCAGGGCCCATTCTTTGAGAACCACTGCTTTGAGGATTTATGCACACAGCTGGTGTTAATGATTGTTTGCATGAATGAATGAGTGAGGAGTGAATGAATGAGTGAGGGGTGAATGAATGAATGGATGGATGAAAGTTCTTAGCAGGGTCTTTGATATTGTTAGGATTGATGTTTTTGTCCTATAGGTATATCCTCTGCCAAACATACTTCTACATTAAAGGAAGGGTATTGTTTTTCTATCTGAAGACAATCTATTTCATCTTACAAGGCTAATACCCTATGATAAGCAGTTTAGTTTCTCTCGCTAATTCCAGGGCACATGAAGTTCTCAACTGTGAAGGTGCCAGAAGTTCTTTGGATTCAAAGTGTGTCTATCCAGATGGACAGATTGGAGAGCCATACTCTTCATTGCTTTCTCTGCTCTAAAAATTCTCAGCATTTCATTTGAAAACATCAAAGCAGGCAGGATTAAAGACAAAATGAACTTGACGCTACAATAACGGTGCCAGTTTGGACACCATGACACTTCAGCCTTGCGAAGGCTGGTTTTGGGCCATTGGCCAGCTCAGACTTCACCTGGAGCACCTGCTGCTGCTGGCCTGTCTTTTGGCCTTTGCGTGAGCATTTTTCAACCAAATTGGGCCACTCATAGCATCAGAATTAATTATATTACATCTTAGCATTGGAATAGAATGACGTATTCCTATAGACAATACAGAAGAGTAGAAAAAAAGGGACAAATCACTTGTATTCCTACCACCCCAAAATAACTCTGCTAACATTGACATTTTGTGTATTTCTTTTTCAGTTCAGTTTCTATGCTCAGGATTGTTTGTTTTTAATATATGTGTGATGAATATGTATCTGTATCTTCTGCAAAACACACTTTCTACAGAAAAGGAAGACTATTTAAGACTATCTTTTTTGTTCTGCCCAGGCAACTGAACTATGAGGGGTAGTTCAATCTCTCTTGTTAATTCCAGGGCACATAAGTTCTCAGGTGTGAAGATGCCAGAAGCTCTCTCTATCTAGTTTAAAAATTGATTTGTAGATTTGAAACTTTCTCATTTAAAAAAGCTGATTAAAATGCGCTTGCTTAGAATCATAAGCTGATTTTGTATTCTACTTTTTTCATTTAAAAATATTATATATATTTCCCAGTGATAATATAAACTTTTGTAGAATTACTTTTAAAATCTCCCTTTAATTCTTCTTCTTTGGATTCGTTACAAGCAGAAAACAAAGCAAAATAAAAAGTCCAAAGCAAAGCAATGATAGGAAAGAAAGTGTGAAAGGCAGCATTGAATCCTAGTCAGTGCCCAACTCCAAGGCTGTTCCAATGAGCTAATGAAAATGATGTCATGATTGCAAAAATCAGAACAATCAGTTAAAAATTAATCCTTCAGCCTGATAATAAGTCTAAAATAAAATCAACTTTGAGGCCCAAGTTATCAAATTTGGTGAGTCTTCATTTACACAGATCACCAAATAGTTGTCAGCGGTCTACTTCTTTTGGGGAAGCATAAACCAAGATGGGTGGGTGTGTCCTCTGGTGTGGATAGCAATGTGTAATTTCCGGAGGATCTGAATCAAAGTCTTAACCCTCCCACTCTTCCTCAGACCACCTTTAAGTAGTGGTGCCTCATCAGTTCTGTCAGAGGGTAATTTCCTTCTCCATCCAGAGCTGGTAAGCAGATATTTCTGATAGCACAGGGCACTGGCTGGGGGTTGGTAGCATTCTTAGAGGACGCAGTAATACCACATTGTCGCTGATAAATATGATGCTAAAAGTGTAAACATGGGTCACCTTTTGGGGGAAATATAGAAATTATTTATTTCATTCACTAATATTAAAACCTCCACAGGTATATTTTAAAAAAAAGAAATATAACTTATTGGATGAATATATATTTGCGTGCATACACATTACTTAATCTTTTCAAGAGCATTCCAAAAACACCCAGTAAAAACTGTCGAGGAAAGCCGGCCGGGCATGGCTCAGCAGTTGAGCTTTGACCTAGGATCTAGGCTATTGGGGTTCGATTCCTGGTCAGGGCACATGCCCGGGCTGCGGGCTCGATCCCCAGTTGGGGGTGTGCAGGAGGCAGTCAATCAATGACACTCTCATCATTGATGTTTCTCTCTCTCTCTCTCTCTCTCCTTTCCTCTCTCTGAAATCAATAAAGATATATTTAAGAAAAAAAAATGTTGAGGACACTAGTCCTATAAAAAAAGTTGCCATCATTGAGACCAAAGTATGTTTCCTTGACATGTCAAGGATCTAATAGGGCTTGTTCTAGTTATATTGGCCTGTGTGTGAGATGACCATTGTTTTAGTCTGCTTGGGCTACCATAACATGGTACCACAGACCGGGGCTTAAACAGCAGAAATCCATTCTTTCACAGTTCTGGAGGCTATAAGTCTAAGGTCAAAGAGTTTTCCCTCTGGGAGGAAAACAGAATGGCAGGTTTGGTTCCTTCTGGAGGCTCTGAGGAAGAACCCATTTCATGCCTCTCTCTTAGCTCTGGCAGCTGCCACCAATGCTTGGTGTCCTTGGCTTGTAGACACATCACTCCAATTTCTGTCTCCTCTGCTTCCATTGTCATGTGGCCTGCTCTTTGTGTCAGTGTCCAAATTTTGCTTTTGTAATAAGGACACCAGTCATCAGATTAGGGCCTACCCTAATCCAGTATGACCTCATCTGAACTTGATTACACCTGCCAAGATCCTAGTTGCAAATAAGATCACATTCGCGGGTACCCAAGGTGAGGATTTGAACATATCTTTTTGGGAGACACAAGTCAACCCAAAAGGATGACTTACTAAATTCTGACAATAAATGGTATAGCAATTGGACTGGAGAGAGCTCATCTGCAAAGCTGCTTTTTAAACATGTGATGCTCACTTAGAATCAGAAGCCAACAGACCCTTGCAGAGGGGCCAGCCCAGCTGGGGGTGGCAGGTGGGGATAAGCACCAGCACTGCCCATTTCCCCTCCCAGAGCTTTCCCACTGTACCCTGCTGCCTTCCTTTCCTATAAGTGGACACTGAAGTGTGCTATTAACAATGAATAAAGAAAAGAAAAGAAACAACAAAAAGATACCTGTTGAAAACTATAGCCAAACTACATTTGACCAGCCTTGCCCGTCTGTCTCACATTGGACTCATTACTGCTCCCAAACCCATTTCACACATAGTCCGGCTTCCATGGGCAGTGGCGCACCCCAAACCAAATTGTGTGACAAGTGTAGGCAGAGTTCCCGGGGCTGTGCAAGTGGAACAGATTTACAGGAATCCTACAGTTTGACTTTGCTCTAGATCAGCAGCTAAAGGACTCAGGAGGCTCATATTGGCTGAATTTACTTTGTATCTGAATTTCTTAATTTTTTGAATATTTTATGGGACTTCACTGATTTTTTCTTGGTGTGTGGAATGAAGAGCATGTCTCTGTGGCTTCTCATCTGTCTAACTAGCTGTACGTTATCAAACCTAAGGATATCTGGGACATAACAGTGGCAGCTTAGTCATTAGCTTCTAGCGAGGACTTACCTGGAGAACAATAGTCATTATACTTTAAAAACAGCCCCTGAAAGAGAAGACTTCCTATGAGCTGATACCTGGTCCTAGCCCTGAAGTGCTGTCTCTTCTCACATTCACACATACACGTTCACATCCAGGCTGTGGGCAAGCAGCACCCTGGGTTGCCATCTCTTGCTTCCAGAGCTGTGGTCAGAGGCAGTGGTGGTCTCATCTCAGGTCTTAGGATAAAATGACTAAGGACATAACTGTAGAAAGTGGGGGCTAATTTCCTCAAGCTAATGTAATAAACACTCAGAACTGTCACAGTGAAACAAACAAAACTATGGCTGCAGGTGAAAAAAAGAAATTTTCAAAATCTGCATCTGTCTGAAGGCTTCAAGCTCAATATCGACCATCAGAAGAAAATTTCCCCAGGGAAATCAATCTTATTGGGACTACCTCCGAGCCATTCAGAATTGTTAATGCAAAAGCAAACAAACAGCAAAAAAACCTTGGCACCCTTTACAAGTGCATGCCTGTTACTGGAATGTGTGTGATTGATGAGGCAGAGACACTATCAGTCATACAGTTATTTGGCTTATAATGATTAAGTCTGAGTTTGGGGTAAATCGAAGTGACATCATGACCACCAGGGTTCTGTGAGTGAGATGACAATCACCCCATGCCTTATGGGTTTTCTGGTCCCTGCATAAGACCAGTCTCCTTGGTGCAACAAATAACCCACAGAGTCAGGCTGAGGACATGAAGACTTTTCAATGGTCAGCCTGGCCTTCAAGTTGAGCAGTCAAAAGCACAAAGCAAAGAGAGAGCAGAGCGAAGATGCTCACTTGACCCAACACTGAGAAATGAGGCCCCATGAGGGTGGTGGGAGCTGTAGTGATATGGATCTGAAGCCAGGTCCCTTGCCCCATGTTGGTGAGAGCGGCTGTTCCCCCATCCCACACATGACTCATCACCATCTACTGGTCTCTGCTCCTGCTCAGCATCCTGATGGAAGGATCTTCACCTGTTTCCTTTGGCTCAAGGGATTGTTGGTACATGCCTTCTCCCCCTGTGGAGCCTTTAAGGATTGTGACTAGGGGATTTATGTCCAAGCTTGTGGGATTCATACATGAAATCTAATGTGTATAACGCATTGCTATAAAGTGCACCCACAAGTGGTGTGGTTCTGAGGTGAGTACCTGGATCAGTGGCCTGGTCACAAGAATAAGATTGGGTTCTATTCCAGCATTGCAATGCCTGGGAGGGCAGGGCCTCTGGGAGCAGCAGCACCAAGTCAGGACCATCAGCGCACTTTGTGGCGATTCACTTCCTCAGTTCTGCAGACTGAACGATTCTGAAAAAGTAAAGAGAAAGGCAAAACATCTGCGAAGCTGATGAAGCAGGGGATACAAATTTTAAAAGAAATGTCCCTTCAATTGTGAAAGTCCTGGAAAACAGTCTTCTGACCAACACTAGGAATTGTTTTTTTAAAAATTTCACTTCTACAGAAAAATTAATGAAGTGATTTTAAGAGCAGTTCTCAATTGTTGCAACAATAAGAAATAGATTTAGCATCCATACTATATTCTCCAAAGGCCATTTTAATCATAACTGTCTACCTCTTGCCCATTAATTATTTACCCAAAGTGACTAGTACCATAAGAAGTGAATTGTTTCTTCCTTCCTCTGCCCCAGAATGTGATCCAGAGGTAGCAACCATTCCAAACAGAGGGCCGAGAAAGATGTAGTTAGCTTCGATGATCTATACTTGTTGATCATGAATTATTGAATTCATTTATTTAACAGATATTTATTTACTGTTGACCATGTGGCCCTTGTCTGTTATGATCTCTCTTTTAATAACGGATATGCTTGCAAAATGACTCAAAGACCTGGTTATGCCCCTGCCTTCAAAGAGCTGCCATTGAAGAGCTAATAAAGATTTAATAAAGCGTGTAAGAAAGGAGAAATAATAAGAAAGCAGAACTTTAGCTCCTATTAAGGCCACAGGGCCAACATTGGAACATGGGGGTGAGGGTCTTCTAGGAAGGGCAAAGAGAAAACTACAGTGCAAAGTAGTAACTGAAATGGCACTAGTCATACCTGATTCCCTCAGATTCGGGCTGGTCTTAGAGCAAGCAAAGGGTTGTGACTATGTGTGACTATGGGGCTGGGTGAGTAAGAACGGGGGAGGGTATAGCAGAGGAGTAGTCAGCTGGTTCTGAGGACCCCACTCCCCAGCCTGGTGTTCTCTGCCCCGCCAGACTAATGTTCATCACCTCCAGGATGGGTGCAGTTTGGGTCCCTTCGGGCTGCTCTGAGACTGGTTGACCTGGAGTCCCACAGGCACCCTGCAATAGGTGACCTGGGTCGGGACCAGAATGTCCAGTCTACAGCCATTGCTGATGGGTGTGGCCTTTTGGGGCTGGCTCAGGGGTGACCAGTGTTGACCAGGTAGCCAGGTGCCAATTGCCTCACCACATTCTGCTCCTTGTCAGTCACCTGGAAGGAAGGGCTGGGCTGACTACACCTCCTTTTGAGGTTTCTAGTCATGACTTTCTTGCTACCAGCTGCTTCTGCTCCTGCCTGGAACCTCCCATTACCCCCAGCCAAGGACACCATACTCGGATTGTTACTACTAGAAACAGGATATAACATCATGCTTTCATCCATTTATTTCACCAACAGGCACAGGGCAGTCCCACGGACCACAAGCCATGCTTGGTTCCCGGAGGGAGGAATAGGGCAAGGTCCCTGATATTAGGAACTCAGGTCTAGAACAAAGGACAGATACAAAAATAAAAAATAATCACAATAGACCATGTGGTATGGGTACACACTGTATGACTTCATATACACACCATTCTGGAGAAGGCCAAACTAGAGGCACCAAAAACAGAACAATGGTTGTCAGAGCTGGGTGAAGGGCTGGGGTTTGTGGAGGTAATGCAACTGTGTTGGTGTTGGTTATGCTACTAACTGTATTTATTAAAACATGCAGAAATGTACACTCAATGGGGTAAATTTTACTGTATGTGTTGTGAACATGTTTTTAAAAAGAAAATAAATTACAGTAGAATGTGAGGCACACAGGAGGAGTAACCAGCTCTTCCTGGAAGGGAAAGGGAGGAGGTCGGAGAAGCCAGGCAGAGAAGGGGCAATTGGCTTGTGGATTCTAAAGATGACACAAGTTTCCAGAGAGACAGGAGGGAGAGGGCCTTTCAGGTAGAGGGAAGAGCATGTGCAGTGGCACAGAGGCTGGACAGCAAGCTTCTCGTGTCGTCTGAGCTACTTGTAACTTGGTGCTGCTTGTTCATCAACGAGCCTAAGCCTGGGCAGTCCTCTGTGTGAACTAAGGAGTGGGGACAGTGACTTTTTATTTCACCTTTCAAATTCTTTTTTTATTGGGCTAAAATACATATGACATAAAATTTCCCATTTTAACCATTTCTAAGTGGTTAAATTTCCCATTTTAACCATTTAACCATTTCCCATTTTAACCATTTCCAATCAGTGGCATTAATTACATTCAGAATGTTGTGCTACTATCACCACTATCTATTTTTAAAACCATTTTATCACATTACTTCCAATAGAAACTCTGTACCCATGAAGCAGTAACTCCCGACTGCCCCTTCTCCAGCCCCTGGTAACCTCTAATCCACTTTATGTCTCTATGAATTAGCCTAGTCTAGATATTTCATATAAGTGGAATCATATAATATTTATCCTTTTGTGTCTGGCTTATTTCATTTAGCATATTTTTGTTCTGTTTTTAATGAGGCATTTGCATTAAAATGTGGGGCCTTAGAAAATGCTCTCATTTGAGACAGTCAGGGGAGAGGGGAGAAAGAAGTGTCCTCTGAGACGGAGAAACTCAGTACTAGGCTGGCATGACTTCCTGCAGGTGTCCTGCACATACTTCAGTTCCCCTATTCAGCTGAAGGTCAGACCCTGTGCAGGGACACCCCTGCACACCTACAACTCCTCCACAGGCCTGTTGGAGGCCCCCTACCCACTGATTGGTTGCACACAGCATTCTCACTTTCTACAAAACTGCAAAAGACATTTAAAAAAAAGACTTAGGAAAATAAGTGACCAAGAATTGCGAATGAGGCAACCTTAGAAGCAGGGTTTGGCGTTAATTAGCCCTTGAACTGTCAAGCCCAACTGCTTCTAGTGAGTTCTGACATTTCTAGGAATAATTAAGGACTTGGCTGTCACATTTCACAAAGGCCCAACCATGACACAACAAGTTCTACCTGCTTTCTCCATATAATGTCCAGAAACGCAGAGAAGAGAATTATACTCAATGCTAATTGCATGTCCTAGGATAGAAGTGTCATGCTTTTGAAGAACTTTTCATATTTATGTTCCAAAATATAATGATATCCATTGAGTGGCAGAAGGAGTGGCACTTTAAAAACATCTGAAATTACTGGAGATAATAATAGCTAACATTTACCAAATGCTGACCATGTGCCAGGCACTATTCCAAGTATCACAAGAGACTATGAAGTGACACTTAGAATTTTAAAAAATTTTTAACTATTCCTCATACATGGGGAAACTGAGGCACAGAGAAGTTATGCAAGTTTTTCATGGTCACAGAGTAGAGATCAAACCCAGGCAGCCTAGCTCCAAAACTGGTGCTCGGCAATGACACATCTCTTGTTCCTAAACCATCCTGAGTGACATTGCTATGGGACCAGTTAGCTTTTCTGGTATGACCATTAGTCTTGTCAGAAAGCATTTATCAATCACAAACTCACACATGATTTTGGTTCCTTGTCTTCAAAGAACTATGTTTCAAGCAAGTGATAAATTCATCTGTAATAGATTTAACTCATCTCATTCTCAAGTGACTGCTTCATAGTCATCTTCCACCATCTTTGTTCATTCATCAGATATTTATTGAGCATATACTATGTTCAATTGTATCAAGCTATGTCCAAGAAGAGTTTACATTTTGGGTGAGGAAATAATACATATAAAACATACAGGGTGGGGCAAAAGTAGGTTCACACTTGTTTGTATGGAAAATAATATAATAATAAATAATACAAGAATAAATCTGTGTTTCACATACTCACAACTGTAAGCCTACTTTTGTCCCACCCTGTATAATAAGATAAGGGAGTATAATATGGGATAAAATATAACAGAAGGGAATATTAATGCAAGGTAAAAGTGGTAAGTGCCAGAAGAAAAATATTCATTGCCATGGCTGTTCAGAGGAAAGAGATGGTTTCTAGGATGTCTGTGTGTATGTGTGTTGTACAAGGTGAGAAAAAGATGGGAAGAGGAACATGAGAAAAAGAGAGAAATCAGAGATGTGATAGAGAAAGTCCTGAGATGGGCCTTTGATATGGGCTGAATTGTGTCCCCCCAAATCCATGTGTCTTAAGATGTGGCTGTATTTGGAGATGAGGCCTTTAAAGAGGTGATTAAATTAAAATGAGGCTGCTAGGGTGGGCCCTAATCCAATCTGACTGGTTAACTTATGGGAAGAGCAAATCTGGACAATGACAGACACAAAAAGCTGACCACATGAAGACACAGACAGAAGATGAACATCTATAAGCCAAGAAGAGGCCTCAGAAGAAACCACCCCTGATGACACTTTGACATCTGACTTCCAGAATCCAGAACTGTGAGAAAATCAACATGTTGTTTAAGCCACCTAGTCTGTGGTACTTGTTATGGCAGCCCTAACAAACTAGTAGACTTGTAAAAGAGAGGATTTGGACATGGGGATATGGGGCTGAAGGAAAGTAACTGGGGGGGGGGGGGCATGTTTGAAACAAGTGAATTTTATTTAGTGGATAATGGGGAGTTATGGCAGGTCTCTAAGCAGGAATGATATAAACAATAGTCACTTAATTTATTTGATTCACTCAGCAAACATTTACTGAGGCTCTGCCCTGAGCCCAGTATTGCCAAACACAACCTGGGAGCCACATCCATGAATCAGAAACTTTAGCAGAGGGCTCTTCATAGGAGAGCACATCCAGATGGAAAAAATGGAAAATGGGGTTGATTGGGGAGAGTGTGGGGGTGGGGAGACTAGTTAGAAGGCTTTTATCCTGGTCTAACTCAGTGTTTTTCAATCTCCTTTTAGAGTCTAATATCACCCCCAGGAAAGTGTCCACCCCACCCCTCCTGGCCCTGTTCCCATCACAGATGACAGAGGCCACACATTTTCTCTGCCTAGCTCCACTGGCCAAGGAAATGTAGTTGAGCTTTTCCTTCTGTATTTTGCATTATGGGAGCATAACTTTTTTAAATGTTTCTTTTAAATATAAATCTAAAACTTAGTTATCTTTTTCAAACTCTACATTCCACCAAAACATTTTGAAACAACCCACCCCTTAGCTCCACCCAGCACATCTCTGCATCCACCATCACAGAAAATGGTCTTTTCATATCTAACAGTGTCTCCATGGGATAATGGTTGGTAAAACAAATACAAAAAAAATCAGTTCAAAGCAAAATAAATATGTACACTATCTATGGTGCCAAGTCTGTCCCCAATATGGGAGGCAGAACAATGCCCCTTCAAAGATGTCCATTTCTCAACCCCTAGAACCCATGACTACATTATTTTAATTTGTGGATGTGACTAAGTTCACAGCCTAGAGATGGTAAGAGTAGCCTGGTTTATCGTGGTGGGCTTAATCTAATCGCAGGGATTCTTAAAAAGGGAAAACCTTTCCTAGCCATGATCAGAGAGAGGCATGACTATGGAAGAATGGTCAGAGAGATGCAACACATTGCTGGCTTTGAAGATGGGGGCGGGGGGCACAAGCTAAGGACTGTGGGCAGCCTCTCAAAGTTGGAAAGGGAAAGGAGATGAATTCTCTTCTAGAGCCTCCAAAAGCGGCACTGCCCTGCCAACACCTTGATTTTGACCATTGAGACCCATGTTGGAACTATAACCTTTAGAGCTATAAGACAATTTCTATTGTTTTAAGCCCCCAGCATTGTGGTAATTTGCCATAGTAGCAATAGGAAACTAAGGTACTCTGTTTGCTATAACTCAAGCCAGACCTGCTTATTTAAACAGTGTACCCTTTCAGAGTTGGCATTGTAGTGCCTTCCAATTCTTAACGCTCTCAGCTATTTGGCAAGAAAGTGGGTTTTATTTTCCCCACCAGAGTCTCAGTTCCCTATGGGGAGGGACTGAGTTACTCATTCAAGTATCTCTAGTGCCTACCACTAGATACTATACTATACTATACTATAGATCATAGTATCTACCACATAGTAGATTTCAATAAGTATGGATTAAGTGATTATATGAAAGCAAGCCCAAAGCAACCTAGGGCTCCGTAATACCCTAACAGGACCTCCAAAGAGAGTCATCAGTGGTTCTTTTCAGACATAAAGGGGTCAGATCTGATGTCGCTATTGATATATATATACATACATACATACATACATACATATAGCATTATGTTGAAATGAATTACTGTTAACCATGACCAAGACAACAAGAAATCCCATTCACATGTAGAGAATGGTGAGTCATTTCAACAAGCACCAGCAAAGGCCTGGTTTCCCAAGACAATCTTGGTATAATGTCACTCCAGGCCCCTTTTCATAGAATGTTTATCAACGGGCCTGCTCTAAGTGGTTGTCCCTATGTGATTCACTTAACTGGTCCATTCAGCACAAGCATGGAACTCAGAAACAAAGCTTTGTTAGTTTGGATACATTCCTCATGAAATTGCATTTATTTTTGGAAAGAAATGACCATTCACAATTTTTCATTGTTGGGTAGAAAGCTTTGAAGTAGCTTTCTAGAAAAGCTGATGGTGGGCAGTTACAGTATAAATAAGGCAGCCTGCTCCCCATCATATCTTGGGAAATTATTTTCAACTGTAATTAGCAGGAACTCTGGGAGTTGGTAGGAAATGGAGTCTGGAGAAAGCCCTCCTAAGCAGGGTCTGCTCTGCTGCTCCTCTCTGATGTCATCAGGTGCCCTGCAAACTCCCTGCTCTTGTTTGAACTTGGGCCAGTGCTGAGAGCTGCTGTTGCAATAGCTGCTGCTGGAATGGCTTCTGGTCTCCTGCAAGGAACTGAAGGGCTTGGCCAGGGCACAGGATCAGACCCAAACCCACGACTTACAACTTTGAGTTGAAGAGTTTACTACTTCTTCCCTTCTCCCCATGCCCTGAGTCCCTCTCCTAAGAAATTAGCATTTTTTTTTCTTCCTGCTTCCAACCCCTCTCCTTGACTATTCTATATTGACCCTGGTGTCAGCTAACTGATCCAATTATGGCTTTAACTGACCCCAAAGTGGCCCCCTAAAAGTGTTCCTTTCAAGACAATTTATTATGTTCAAAAAAATCCCAGCAGATGACAACTGTCTTTAGTGACATTTTCTTTGCGTTCAGAGACTACATTTGCAATCCAGGTGTACTTTCTCTTTTACCTTCCTTCCAGCTGCTTCCCAGCTCCAGGAAGGTGGTGGTCTTAAACTTGTCCTCAAGGTCTGAGAGGAGCAATTCCTTCCCCTTCATATCAAATAGTCAATTAGCTGGGGTTCTGGTGACTCTAATGTGCCCTGGGCAATAGCACATACAGGTTCATCAAGTCTTGAACAGTAAACAGGAAGTGGATGGTAGGATATTAGAGTTGGGAAGTTGCCATACATTTTTTTCTCCTTGGCTCATGTTTGAGTGTTTCTGTGACTACGGTTCTCTGATAGAGGCATATCAAAATCAAGAAATATTTAATAAGTGACTAATGTATTTTATCTGCTCTAACTTAGCTTGACCAGGAAGGAAAATGGATGGGCTGGCATTTGAGACATGAAGGAGGGTATTTAGAATGAATCATTATCATTCCATTTCCATTAACTAAGCCATTCTAAGTTCCAAACCATTACCGACTGTGGTGGTCCTTATACTATTCTGTCATTGGAAAAGCTGTATTGGTGTCAGATAAGGTGCCCTAGAGTGGGTTTGGGGGCAGGAAGAGCCTGGTGAGGCTCCCAGGCAAGAGGACTTTGTTATTGAGGAGCCTCAGTATTTCCCAGGAGAGGTTAGCCCTGCCACATACAACCTTCCACAGGCAGGTGTGCCAGCTGCCAAGAACTGGTAAGGAGAAAGGCCCTCATTCATTCCAAGTGAACAAAAAAGCTGGGACTTGGGGAAGGGAAGATGGAATCTCTTAATTCCTTCATCAAGATAGAATAAAAGTGAATGAGCTGTAAAAGGTTCAAAGGAGGAAAATAATTAAAAAGGTAAGCTGAAGAGACTGTGTTAGAGATCAGGAGCTGAAGATTTTCGAGAAAGCCAGGACCTTGGGAAGGAGAGGAGCAAGTTAAAGCATATTTGGGAGACCATAAGCCTTTGGAGCAGGTGGTGGTGTTATATATGAAGATGTAGCTCTGCAGACTGTACCTGATGTTCAAAAGGATAATCAATCAAAGGGAGTTTCCTGATGTCAACCTGTATCAGTCGAATGACTGAGGCCCCCTCTCCTCTCCGAAACTCCACTTTCCTCTCAGTTTGCCCACACACAGGTTTCGAACCATGGAAAAGTTGGTAATTAGACTTTAATATCGATCTACTCTATGGACCTTGTAGTAAACAAAAGGATCCTTAATTGAAGGGCATTTTCCCATCAACTGGTCAGTATGACATATGTTAACATCTGCTAATGGCTAACCTATGCAGTAAAAAAAAACAAAAAACAAGTAAGACTTATGAGTTATTTTCTTTGATCATAGTGGAATAGATAGCTTAAAGCTGTCTTTTGTGTGACTCATGTCCAAATCAATAATCCAGTTCATCCTAGACAGAACAATCACCAAGGCTTCTTGTTAAAGGGAGGTCCATGGTGGTGAGCAGAGGTCCACAGAGCCAGAGTGTAAACCCCGTACATCATAACAGGAAGGGATGGATATATTGTGGGAATGCAGAATTTACATGAAATTTTAAGATAAAACACAAAACTGCATAGAAATGTGTGTTTTTTAAGTTGGTCACATTGGCCACTCCCCTCTCCCCAGAATTCTAATTCCCAATGGAAGTTCTCCAGCAGAAAGTCTGAAAAGCTCTGCCTTCTGGAAACATAAGGTGTGTGTTTCCAGAAGGCAGAGCATCCCGTGTTCTCATTTTCTTCTTAGAAGGGAAAATTGAATATCATGAGTCATCACAGACATTGAGAAAACATACAATATCTAAATAAATACATGAGCAACAGGAGTCAAACTACATAGAGGAAGCCATGCTCCCTCTCTTTCACAGTAAACACCTACAACAACAACCTCAGCTGACAAAGCACACAGGACACATCAGTACCCTGATATTCTCCGACTTGGCCAAGGGTGTGGTTCTTGACAATAAGGTAGGTTTTGTCCAGAGTCGCTCCATGCCAGTGAGAGAAACCAGGGCTGTATGCTAAACTCTTTCCCAGGTGTTTTTGGCATTTGTTCTTCATCAGTCTACAGAGAGCCCAGTGGCTTGGGCCTGCTTCACTTCCCTGCAGAGGAACTTTCCAGGGCTCCTGAAGGCCTTGGCTGGCCTGGCTCTCCTGAAACACTGTGCCATCACACGCCCTGCTCAGACACCTGAGGGGTGCCCTGTGGTCTCCTAGATCCCATTTAAGATTCCACAGTTTAGGGCAACTCACCTTCCTCACCTTATACTGCTTTTTTAAACCTTAATCAGGCTGGACTAGTTGCCAATTCTCAGCTCTTTTCTTGGATTTCTGTGCACTGTGCTTTCCCCCCAAGGTATTTCCTCTTCCTGCCACAACCCCCCAGCCAGCACTGTCTATAGCACCCAGGGCTCATTCTTCAAAGCTCAGTTTAACTCCTCTGTGAAGCCTTTCCTAATCCTCTCTAGAGGTTCTATCACACTTTATAGCTCTATGGCAGTTGGCACATTCTGATCTGGACTCTCAGTCATTTGTATGTATCCCTTGGCTCCTCTTCTGGAAGGAAGGACTTTAAGGGTCAGGCCTATTCTTGCCTTTGCATTTTTCATGCTACCTGGACATATCTTCCTTCCACATATTAGATCTCAGTATGTCGGCCTTGCATCTCCCTAAGCTTTGGTATCTTTATCTATAAAATGTGGTAATATGTATTCTTCATAGGGATTAGTATTAAAAAGAAGAGAGCTTAGGCAAGTCAAGTGCTTAGTGCACAGATTGGCACATAGTAAGTGTTCATTGCTACTACTATCAGTATTATATCAACAGTACCTTATTTACTTAGTACTAAAATAGTCTCTTTTCAGTGTTTGAGGCATCTCCCCACTTACTTATTTAGCGAAGAAAACAGGCCTTTCTATAGTTTGGTGTTTTAGCCCTCCCTGTATATCAATATCATCTGGGAAGCATTTATTTATTTATTGTCTGAGAGAGAGAGAGAGAGAGAGAGAGAGAGAGAGAGAGAAACATTGATTTGTTGTTCTACATTTTTATGCATGCATTGGTTGTTTCTTGTATGTATCCTGACTAGGGATTGAACCCGCAACCTTGATGCATCAGGACAACACTCTAGTCAATTGAGCTACCAGACCAGGGCCCACTTGGGGAGCCTTTAAAATACTGATGCCTAGATTCTGGAAATTCTGCTTCAATTGGTGGGGCCCAGCCGTCACTAATTTTTATTCCCCAAGTGTTTCTCATGTAGAGCCAGGGATGAGAACCATTAGAGAGTTTTCTATTTCTGTCCCAGACCCTTCCAGCCCTTATTTCTGGAGCAAATAGCTGCGATCTTGGGGGAACCAATCTCCAGAATATCCCACTGTTGATACCCAGAGTTGTCCATTTTCCCTTGTTCTCTAAACCCTTCCAAGTACCTATGATGACTCAGCATTTGAATACCACTTGGTATCCCTTTTTATTTCCATAATAGTAAAGTGCTTGTTTAAGATAACTTACTGCATAAAATGCTAAGTGATAAAAGCACAAAGTAGTGATGAGTCACAGGGGATGATGAGCACATAAAGTCTTTCCAACCCTCCGTTTCCCATTGCTCCTCTCAAACTCATTATGAGAGGGGCCTTGGTTCCATCATCAATGAGTGGGCAGGGCCTAGGAGAGGGCACAAGAGGGGACAGGCTGCCTGCCTGGGCGAGCTATGCAGAGAAAACATGGACAATTGGGCTATTATAGTAATAAGCACAGGGTAATTGCTGATACAGAGATACAGATTCCTATTTCTTACCCTCTAGCCTTTTATAAACTTTTGTTCATAATTATATGCATAAAGCTTGTAGTTCTTAGTGGGTATTGAATTTCAATGGAAATTAGGTCAAAATAAGGACTGGAGAATTGGTCCCAGTGTGTCCAACCCAGGAATGCTTAGTCAGTCCTGTCCTGCTGACTCAATTCCCTCTTTGAACTACAAGACTCATGTAACTTCATTGTAAGAGTCGAACTCAGTGGTTCTACTGCCAAGATGGAGGGAGAAAAGGCTGATTAAATTTGAGACATGGTGGATAATGCCAAAAGGCAGAGGAAAATTGACCTCTGAGGAGAGAGGGAATGTGTACTGGGTTTTGGGAAAATGGAAATCTGATAGTAAGTGACAGCTGTGAAGCAATTGCTCTGAGAGATTTCCCTGTCTCCTTAGTCTAGATCTGGATGGTGTTTGATGGTGGTTGTTGTTCTTCTGGTAGACCCAGGAGCATGACTTAAACATCTGAATAAAAGGGCTGTGAAATGTTGAGGTGGTGCTGAGAACTGGCTCCATTCGCCCTGAGCCTGAGTCTGGCTTAGGTAGAGGATATAGCACACCCACCCCAGGAGGACTCATCCAGATCAGACTTGGAGCTGTTCCCACAACCCAAAAATGCCCTGGGCTCAGTTCAGACATGTTTAAGCTTAAGTTTAGTTGGATAGGACCTTGGACATAATTTTTAGAGGCTAGGAAACTAATACCTAGAGAGGGTAAGTAAGTTGCCCAGATCATATATCATGCTTGTGGCAGAGACAGGACTAGTACCTGAATCTTACAATAGCCGTGTATTTGCTCACCCCCATCTCTGAACTGGAGATTATCAGGCTAGCGTCAGAATGACCTAAGGGGTTGTCCCTGGGCCATAATGCCCTGCCCCTTCAATTTTGAGTGGGACACTTTTGAAAATTCTGTCTAGGTACTAATTACACAAACAAAACAGAAGAGCAAGTGGAGGCAGCAAGCTAGCCAGAGAGAGCATTCTTAATGTATGAAGTCCCTGGCTGTCAGTGCAAACAACCTATGGCAAGAAGGCTCTTGTGTTGATAAGGCTCTCCAAGGCTCCCAGTAGCAGTCAAGAAAATGTAAAGAATCTACAGAACATTCTGCAGCTTTACTCAGCTCTTCCAACTCAAATATTTGTTTTTATATCAGGAAATGGTTCAGGGCATAGGCACAATCTCACTAAGTACATGATTATGGCACCACGTGACCAACTAAGTGCCTCAGCTTGATTCAGGATTTCTCTAGTCTTAGCCAATCCTCTAATCAACACCTTTCAACAACAACAGCACCTGAGTCAGAACTAGTCTAAAGTCCTTCCTGGGCTAGAAACCCAACCACCTTATTTACTCCCTTTCTCTCCAGAGCCCAGAGCAGTCCAGCACCCCCTGCTGGTGACCATATCTCGCTTCTCTCTTGCTGGGTTTATGAGCCTGGACTGCCATAAACAATAGTGATTCAAAGACTTTCCTTCTCTACTTTACAAGAAGCCTCTCTTTGCTTGAAATACCCAGTGCCTGGTGCTGCCATGTCTTTCCTGCTCCCCTCTGCCTTCCTCTCAAATGGAGAAGGAAATTCCTTTGGGAGTGGTTGGGGGTGGATTATGAAATCCTTCCCTCATATTCTGGGTGCCACTGGGACGGATGGATTCCTGGCTGGAGGCAGGTGATGCTCTCGTGAGCTTTACGCCATCACCTCTGAGCTAGTATGCTTACAACATAGCTGAGACGTTGGAGGGGTTTGCCAGCTGTCTCATCAGATGGAATGCAAACAAATAGAGAGGAGAGCCCTGCTTTGCTCATAATACTCTGCTATTCCAGTGCCAGCCTCGGGCTCTCTCTCTGGGAGAGAGAGCTGCCCTCTGACCATCAGGACTCCTGGCACCTGTTTTCTGGGAGGAGAGCCCTTCTTCAGAAGAAGCTATCCTACCGAAGGCTTAGGACATCTGGTTCCCAGTTCTATTCAGCATGGTGTGGCCACAGAAAGTTGAGATGTGCTTTTTGAGGAAAAACATAGGCTTATCTGCTGAGAGAGAGAGAAAGAGAGAGACCCCTCTAAAAGCTGCAAAGCCCCAACACCAGAAATAAGGAAATCAGATTTGAGAACCTTGAAGGTATCTGCTGAGCATATACACTCCCCCAGCCACTCATTCATAACTGCAATTCCTGCTCGGTGGGCAGGGGGGCTTTTATTCCACAATTGAAAATAAAACTTAAATGCCCATATGCCTTTGATGAAAAAACATGACTCTCAAACCCATCTAAATTGGAAGTCCCTGGTTTTAAATCCTTTCCTCAGATGGATAAGAAAAATGTGTTATGTCAGAGCTGGGCATAAACTCTGGCTACTTCAGAATTTTGCCTGGGACTTACTCTTCTTGTATTAAACAAATCAATTTACCTAGTGACCAGGGTAGACGTCCCCCTCTCCTCTATGAATGCTCTATCATCTTCCTTAGCTGTGCCAGAAGACATTTTCAATGCTAAGCTGCCAAGTTGTCTTTTAACCTGGCATTCCAGTAATACCAATCAAATACCAACAAACTTTAGAGAGTCACACAGTCAGTGAGCTGGCACTCAGGTTGAATACCCGTTTTACAGATAAGGAAGTGAATGCTGCTGGTGTGAGTGAGAGGCTGGTGGAGCTGAGACCACCAAGGCCATTTTTACTCAAGGGTTAGCCCAGGGTTTCACAGCTCTTTCTCTGCTTCTCCCAATGACCAACAACAAAACTACATCTCCATATTCCTCTCTGTCCCAGGCTCTGGCTTCTGACATGGGAATGGCCAAAATACTTCCTTTCAAGCTCTCTGTGTCATGGAAACTGTACTTGACTAGTTAGGACCCAGCTGTCTGGAATTTGCAAATCTCTGGCACTCATGAAACACAGAGAAGCATTTTCTTCCTATAAAGCAGGACAACTGGAATAATAAAGAGGAATCACACACTGAAGCCTGAAGCATGATAGTCAATTACGGCAACCTTCTTTCATCCTTGGAGAATAAAGACCTGGGAGGGCAGGTTTAAATCTAGAGCCAATCCCTTTCTTTGGGCTCTGAGTGGAGAGAGACCTTGGTATGAGGGTTTGCTTATCTTCCAGTTCCTTGTGCTGGGGTGGGGATGTGGGTTGTGTTTTAGGGAGTTTGCATTGTGTTGGCTGATGATCCTGAAGGAGGAGCCTAGAGGCACCACACACGCACACGCACACCCATGAACACGTATGCACACACACATGTTTATGGTTGCCATAAACCCTGGTGTTTGTTGCTACTGGCTGGCTCAGCAGAAAATTTGGCTGAGTTGAAAGACTATGTTTTGAAAGTAGGCATTGTAAAGAGCAAATACACTTTTCAGATTCAGAAAAATACCAGCAAAGGGGGAGCCAAGAGAGGAGGAAAGAAAATGTTTTTTTCTAATAATAAATTTAAAAGTCAGAGCTAGACTTCACCTGTTAGCCTTGATAACATAGCTTTGCCCTGTTCTTTTTCAATGCCTGCTGCCTGAAGTGAACCTGACGCCAGTCCTATGAGGCACACCCTCAGCTGGCAGCTGGATGGAAATTTTGTTTACAATACGTGTTCTGAATATGCCATGACTGACCAAGCATGATTGGGTAAAACCTCCAACCTGAAAGTCATCGGAATATCAGGAGTGTTTAGAAAAGCCGTATTTAGGAGTGGTTCATAACTTCTTGGAATAACAGTGCTTCTTCAAATGACATAATCAGTAGATGGCAGCTTTGGAGGGTGGGAGTAATTCAGGAGGTAGCTAGGAATCCTTAGATCTGAAAGAAGGAAGAACTAAAATGAATGCTTTCTTCAAAAGTTTGAATATTTCCTTAGATTTTAATGCAGCTTAAGTCAAAAGATGTAACCATGGACATTGTCATAGGGAATGGCTTGTTAGATTAATGCTATGGTGGCCAATTTAAAAGAATGACAGAGTGAATTCACAAGCTACAGAACTACAGATGGAATTAGATTTGGTCATTCTGACTGAAGAAAACAAATTGTGAGAGAAAAAGAATATAAGTTATTGTGAAATAGAGGTATATAAATCAGATAATGAAAAATTTAGAGAAAGATGGTACCTTTTTAAAAGAGTTCATGATGCCCGGCTGGGCGTGGTTCAGCAGTTGAGCACCAACCTAGGATCCAGGAGTTCGAGGTTTGAGCCCCGGTCAGGGCACATGCCCGGGTTGCAGGCTCAATCCCAGTCAGCAAACGTGCAGGAGGCAGCTGATCAATGATGATGTTTCTATCTCTCTCTCTCCCTCTCCCTTCCTCTCTCTGAAATCAATAAAAATGTATATTAAAAAAATAAATAAATATAAGAGTTCATGATTCTCAATCTATATTTTAAAAGCTTCAGGATTGTTTCGATTTTGCCAATGGGTTTAAAGAACTTGTTTTAAATATTCTTAAAACAACGTTAAGTCCTTTAAGCCTTTTCAGTAAGACATGGTGCCTTCACAGAAGAAAAGGGGTGACTGCAACATTAAAACAATCGTGGGATGCTGCACTCCCAGAAGTATGGTCATTGCTGGATCAGATTTTGAACTTCCAACTTCTAATAGACTTGAATTTTTAATATCACTTTTGTAGCTCCAAACAGTAGGGTCTCCACCATGGGGGTCATAGAGATTAACGATATTTGGTTCCTCGAGTCGCATCAAGTTGGGCTACTCTTCAGAAAACAAAAGGTCTCATTTAGTGTAATCCCTGTAAAATAAAATCATTTTGTTTTTAAACTCATGTTTTTTAGCCAGATGTCCCCCATATGCTTTAAAATCACAAGTAGGTTGATGAATAAAAATGTCAGGGTAGGACCTAGTGCCCAATATTTCTAAACTTGGATTTTTCTTCTTCAAGAAATTAGAATGTTGTTTACCTTCCTGGGAACAGAAGTAGTGAGAATTAGATTACAATGAAAAAGGTTAAGTGTTACATAAGCCCCATTTTAGAGGTGAGGAAACCCAGACCCAACCAGGGGGCCTAAATGAGCCCAGCAAAGGACAGATCCTGAATGCATGGGGCTGGGGCATGGCAGAAAAATTGGAATGAAGTTTTTGGTAAAACTATCTGGACTCTATCCCTATATTTCTTCATTTATTCAATTCAGTCTATTAAAAAGGAGCTCTGCAAATAAATTTTCTTCATAAAGAAGCTGATGTGAGATAACCACTTTTTAATTCCCAAAGCTATTTTTTTTTTTTTTAATCAATATAACCAGAAATCTTGTTAAATTTGGGACACTGAGTTTGTCTGGGATGAAAAGATTGGGACACATTAGACAAAGCAGGGATTCACTTGCACCTACCAGAAGACTGACTTCTGTAATAGTTTCTTACATATTCCTTAGACAGATCTGCTCCGTACCCACTGGGGAAAAGAAGGGCAGAGTGTAAAAGGAGGGGATATATACACCGCACCCTGGCTTTGTCTTAGCCTGGCTTCCCTGGAAAGCAGAGCCTGAGGCAAGATCATGTGTCTACTACTCCATTATGAATGCCAACCCAAGGAGAGAAGAGTGAGGGGGCAGGGCAGAGAGGCAGAGAAGAGGGACAACCAATAAAAGGATGCCCAGCCAAGCTGGCCCCAGCTTCTTGTCAAGATCAACTGGTTATTTGATCTTGCAAGGCCATTTTTTCCTTAGTTTTATTTCATTTTCATGGTTAATTTAATTTCATTATTATTTTATTGAAGTATAGTTGACATATTATATTAGTTTCAAGTAAAAAGCATAGTGATTTGTTTTTAGATTCCACATATAAGTGAAATCTTTCTTTGTCTGACTTATTTCACTTAGCATAATATCCTTCAGGTCCAAGTTGGCAAGATCTCATTCTTTTTTGTATATGTATATATGTACCACACCTTTTTTATCTACTTGTCTGTTGATGGGCACCTAGGTTTCTTCCATAACTTGGCTAGTGTAAATAATGCTGAAATGAACATAGGGGTGCATATATTACTTTGAATGTGTTTTAATTTTCTTCAGGTAAATACCCAGTAGTGGAATTGCTGGTTCATATGGAAGTTGTTTTTTTTTAATATTTTGAGGAAACTCTATACTGTTTTCCATAGTGGCTGCACCAATTTATAATCTCACCAACAGTGCACATCCTTGCCAGCACTTGCTGTTTGTTGATTTATTGATGATAGCCATTCTGACAGGTGTGAGGTGATATGTGATTTTAATTAGTATTTCTCTGATTTTTAGTGACAGCGAGTATCTTTTCATACATCTATTTACCATCTGTGTATCTTTGGAGAGGTATCTATGTCCTCTGCCCATTTTTTAATTGGATTGGTTTTTTTGATGTTGAATTGTAAGAATTCCTAATATACTTTGGATTTTAATCTTGTAGTGGATATATCATTTTTTAATATCTTCTCTCATTCAGTAGGTTACTTTTTAGTTTTGTTGATGCAGAAGATTTTAGTTTGATGCAGTCTCATTTGTTTATTATTGCTTTTCTGCTCTTGCCCTAGGAGACATACCCAAAAAGATATTGCTAAGACAGATGTCAAGAAGTTTGCTGCTTATGTTTTCTTCTAGGAGTTCTATGGTTTCAGGTCTTACATTCAAGTTTTTAATCTTTTTTGAATTTATCTTTTTATATGGTTTAAAAGAGTGGTCCAGTTTCTTTTCCTTCTTTCCTTCCTTCCTTCCTTCCTTCCTTCCTTCCTTCCTTCCTTCCTTCCTTCCTTCCTTCCTTCCTTCCTTCCTTCCTTCCTTCCTTCTTCCATGTATCTGTCCAGTTTTCCAACACCACTTATTGAAGAGACTGTCATTTCTACATTGTATATTCTTGCCTCCTTTGTTATAGATTAATTGACCATATAAGTGGGGGGGGGGGTATTTCTGGGCTCTCTATTCTGTTCCATCAATCCATATGTCTGTTTTGGTGCCAATACCATGCTGTTTTGATAATTATAGTTTTGTAATATAGTTTGAAATCAGGGCACATGATACTTCCTCCTTTGTTCTTTCTCAAGATTGCTTTAGCTATTCATGGTCTTTTGTGGTTCTATATAAATTTTAGGATTATTTATTCTAGTTCTAAGAACACCATTGATATTTTGATAGGAATTGCATTGAATCTGTAGATTGCTTTGGGTAGTATGTACATTTTAATGATATTTGTTCTTCCAATCCATGATCACAATATGTCCTTCCATTTATTTGTGTCCTCCTCAATTTATTCAAGATCTTATAGTTTTCAGTGTACAGGTCTTTCACCTCTTTGGTTAAATTTATTCCTAGGTATTTTATTCTTTTTATGCAATTGTAAATGGGATTGGTTTCTTAATTCCTTCTTCTGATTCTTTGTTATTAGTATATAAAAATGCAACAGACTTCTATATATTAATTTTGTATCCTGTAACTTTACTGAATTCGTTTATTAGTTCTAATAGTTTTTTTGTGGAGTCCTTAAGGTTTTCTATACATACTATCATGTCATCTGCAAATTAGGGCAGTTTTACAGTAATAGCTGTGATGGGAAAAGTGACCAAAGACCTCAGAGATATGGAAAGGAAAGAATCTGATGAGTGGTGTCTGATACAAACCTCTACTTAGATTTTTGCTGGAAACATGGCATCTTCAGTCATTGAGAATGAAATATTCAGGGGTTTTGGCATCTGTGGCTGATTGCTTATTGTTTCCCCAATGTCCATATTCTTCTTCTTCTTAATAACAAATCCCTAATTTATAATTGTGTTCATGGCTGCACAGGATAAAGGCTATATACATTTCCTAGCCTCTCTTACAGATAGGTGTACCCATGTAACTTAGTTCTGATCAGTAGGATGCAAGTGGAATTGGAGTGTGAAGTTTCTAGTAAGTGTCCTTAAATGGAAGGGGCATGCTTTACTTTGTCCTTTCCTTTTTCCTAGTGGCTGGAACGCAGATGTAATGGATGTTACTTTTGTAGCTATTTTGGACCATGAGATGACCTTGAGAACAGAAGCTGAATGTAGCAAAGCAAAAATTATAAGGAGCCTAGGTTGCTGTCACCATAGAGTCACCAAACCACCTCTGAACTGTTTACCTCTAGCCTTTTTAGAACAGAGAAACCTAAACATTTGTCTTACCCAGGCCACTGTTATTTTGGGTTTTCTGTTTTTTCAGCCAAACTTAATTCTAAACTATATAGCATCCAGAGCAAGGAAGATATAAATAGAAGAGGAGCATGTGTATCCACCTTTAAAAGTGGCTCTCCCTTGCTCATGTCCCCTACCCTTGCTTTCTCATAACATCTTTGACTAGCCTGCCTTGTAATAACAGCAATAATAGCTACTTATGGAGAGTCTTCTACGAGTCAGGCACTTTCCATCTGCTATCTTAAAGAATACCTATAAAGCCTCTACAAAGTAGGTATGATTATGGCCATTCTCCATAACTAGTCAAATCCTGCCCTCAACCTTGCTCCATTCTATAAACAGTGGCCTTGTTGATTTTTTTCTATCTAGATTTTCTCATAGGCCCGTCTGCTTAGAAACTTTCCATGGTGTTTTAGTTATCTACTACCATCTAACAAATCACCACAAAACATAGTCACTTAAAAACAGTAATAATTTCTGCTTCTGTCGATCGGGAATTCAGGACATTCTCAGCCTGGCATCTGTCCTTAGGATCTCTCATGTGGTTGCAATCATAAGTTGGCTGGGGCTGCAGTCACCTGAAGACTTGATAGGGCAATTCAGTCTGCTCCTAAGATGGCCCACTCATGTGTTGGGGAAGCAGCTGTAGACTGGAAGGGGAGACACTTATCTCTTCTCCACATGGGTTTCTCCACAGGGCTGCTGGGTGTCCTCTGAGCATGGTTTTTCCAGAGGAAGTAATCCAAGGCACCCAGATGGAAGCTCTATTGCCTTCTGTGCCCTAGCCATGGAAGTCCCACCCATCACCTTCACATTTTAGTGGTTGAGGAAGCTGCAAGTATCTGCCTGGGTTCTAGGGGAAAGGACATAGATCCCACCTCTGCATAAAGTAGGTAATTATCACTTGTGTAATGGATTATAAAGTTGACCCTTGAACAACACAGGGGTTTGTGGGTGTCTATCCTGGTGCAGTTGAAAATCCGCATATAACTTTTTACTTTCCATTTGGCTCTTCATGTCCTCAGATTTAACCAACTGCAGATCGAAAAATAGTATTTTTGATCCCCAGTTTGAAATCCATGGTTAGGAGTACAAAAATATTGTTCTCCATCCTGCAACAGGGTGTCAATGATCAATGACAATAGAACAAACAAACAAAAATGCAATTAGTTTTGAATGTCTAACATATGATGTGGTTTGCTCTTTCAGAGAGAATAGATCCTGCTTGCGTCCAACAAATCCCTGAGCAACTTACCTGAAGGCCTCCTCTCTCCCAGCCTTGTGACTCTCACCTCAGGACTGGCTGTGTGCCGCTACTTTCCTGATTAGAGCATCTGATCAGCCACTCATTGTTATAAAGAGATGAAATCTGGGCTATCTCCTTTACACAGAGTTCTGGAACACTTTCTCTGGGGTCCTCCACAACTTCCTGAGTCAGGAAAGGCGGGTTTGGGTGGAAATGTCTCTCCCAAGCATTGAGTTACCGCTGTGAGGCAAATTCTGGCCACAGCAAAGATAGCATTTCTGCATTTCTATTGTGATGCATGTGTGGGTTTTCAAGGTAAGTTGCAAGTGTGTCTAGGCACAGGGATGTCTGTGTGAGCAGAGGAATGCTTCTGTGCCAGGAGAGCTGCAGGCTCTAAAAGTTCATAAAGCAGAAAATCTGATGAAAACCTAGGGAGTAGCCCATGGTCCTTTGCTGGCTCCTGACTGATTTGAAGACGTGGGCCATGCCCCCCTCCCCAATCCCCAGTCTCTCCAGCTGGGAGCCTGAGATCCCAATACTTGGCATGTTCCTTCCACCCACAGATGTTGTGCTGGAGATGTTTGCAGAGCACATGGGGTCCCTCTGATAAAAGGTGCACCCTGAGTACAAAGTATTATTGTCACATATTACACAATGTGGCTAAATATAGGAGTGTGCCATTCTGCTGGAGAGCAGAATGTCTCTTTAGCATTTTCCTGGGAGAAACAACTGGCCCAGTGGCAGGAGAGGAAGCAGCAGAAAGGAGCTGGTGTGCAGCAGCCTGCCTGAGAACAGGGTGTGGGTAAAAAAAGGGAGAGAAAGGCCCTTGGACTGGGCACCAAACACCAAAACCAGGAACAGAGAAAAGAGATCAAATATTGCAGAGCACATTGCATACACTGAGCTCAGTGGCACAACAAAGCTAGCGGTGGCACAGAGAGGACGCTGGGGTGCCCCAGCCTGCAGAGGTGCCACTCAAGGCTCTCTGTGGGTTCTTACTCAGTCATTGTGCTGTGGCTGTTCTTCTTTATGCCCAAGCCCAAGCAGTAAGGACCAAGCATTCTCTCCATCCTATACTTTGTCCTCAAACCATCTTCCCAAAACGCCACGTTCTTCCGCTTAATGTGAGTGGTGTCACCCACAGCCTGAAGCTCTGCTTGTTCCTCTTTTGGCCAGCAGCCGATTATATAGGTATTTGGAGGTGTCAGCTCTGAAATGTTAAAAATAAAATCAGGCTTTCCATCCTGGGATTTCTCATTTTTGTGCTTATAAATGGGCCCCACTGCAGTTTTCAACAATGAGCTAATAAGCTCTTATCCGAGCATTTTGGCTGGACCTGGAGCAGCAGGAGCAGACCCGAAGCAAATGCCTTCTCAGAACTGCCTGTCTGGGGAGCTGGTCACATCTTCACTCTATCAGAGACTCCCCAAATAGGGAAGCCCCAGGTAGGGACGGCAGGAGCACAGCAAAGTAGGGAGAGCCTCCTGGTAGAGGGCCATTTCGCCCAGTGAGCAGTGGGCACAGAGAGAGGCTGGGGCGCCCTAGCAGGTGTGAGGCAGCCTCCCTTCGCAGGCTGGAGGCATCAAGTTAAGGTCCAAGTGTAGAGGGCAGGACTTGGAAACTGCCCTGCAGCAGCTTCCTGGCCCTGTTGAAATGTTCTCACCACAAGCATGAGGTTCCGATTGGTGTTAAACACAATACAGTAGCAGTACCCCACTTTCCGAGGTTTTGTTTTCCATGGTTTCATTTACCCACTGTTAACTATGGCCCAAAAATATTAAATGGAAACTCCCAGAAGTAAACAACTCATAAGTTCTAAATTGCACACTGTTCTGAGTATTGTGATGAAATCTCGGACTATCCCCCTTTGTCCCTTCTGGGACATGAATTCTCCCTTTGTTCAATGTCCCATGCTGCATACACTCTCCACCCGTCAGTTACCTAGCAGCCGTCTCAGTGACCAGATCCACTGTTGTGGTGTTGCCATGCTTGTGCTCAAGTGACCCTTATTTTACTTACTAATGGCCCCAAAGAATAAGAATAAGAATAGTGATGCTAACAATTCAGACATGCCACAGAGAAACCGTGAAGTGCTTCCCTTCAGGGGTGGGGACCCTTTTTTCTGCGAAGGATCATTTGGATATTTATAACATCATTCGAGGGCCATACAAAATTATCAACTTAAAAATTAGCCTGCTATATTTAGTCAAACATTTAATTGAATTTATTGAATTTCGAGTCCCGCCTGCAGCTGCCTTGGCAGGGCCAGACCAAATGATTTCACCTGCTAGAAGTTCCCCACCCTTACTTTAAGTGAAAAGGTATGTGTAGGAAAGTATAGTATATATAGGGTTTGGTAAAATCTGTGGTTTTAGTCATCCACTGGAGGTCTTGGAATGTCTCCCTGTAGATAAGGGGGGCACTGTACACCTGGCTCAGCATCCTGGCTCAGCTTCCTCCAATACTGCTCTTATGATGTCAGAAGTTGTTTTGGGCTGTGAAACAAACCTTTCAGGGTTTGGCCACTGTGTTTAAGCCAGTTAAGTGAGTCAGCTTTAACGAACCTCTAAAAAGGAAGGGAGAGGAAGCCTCAGCTTTCAGCAGGAGTAAGATGACATTGATAGCTGGTACTCAGCTTCCCACCCTTCTGTTGTCCTAATTGCCTGGTCCACTTCTGACCTCCCAGGTAGAAGGATCAAGGGGAGAGCAGAAGCAGCAGCCGGGGCTGCATCAGGGAGCCAGGATCCTCAAACTCAGCACACAGGCCGAATGGGACGTTCATGGAGTCTGCTTCCTCCTTGCCAGCTACCTCCCTACAATGTCGGTGCCATGAGGGCAAAGACTCAGTCTGTTTGGCTCATGCTGTGACCCCAGGGCCTAGAACTGGGCCAAAACAGAGTATTCAGTAAATATTTGCTGAAAGGATAAACGAATCTGGTATTCTTCTAGTGGTTTCTTTCACTCCTGCTCATGGGCCCTCAAGGCTCCCCACTTACCTACTCCAGAATCTTCCCACACCATTCACTGTAATCCTCTCCTCTTCTTAACATTTTCGCTATCCATTGTCCCATTTCTAATGAACTATTGGTCTCAACCAATGGAGTTAGCCATCCCCAACAATGCTCAAGATAACCCCACTAACAAGGGCAAAAAATGCTTAAAATACATAAGTGTAGCTTTTCTTCTTTCCTCTGCCTCCCCATCATTTAAAAACTTTTATCAGGGAAATTTCCAAACAGAAGAAACTAGAAAGACTAGGGTAATGACCACCACCATCGAGTTTCAACAATTATCAACATTTTACCAATCCCCTTTCCTCTCTCCTCACCTCTTTGCTTTTGGGAAGTATTTTAATCCTCTAACTTTCTGAGTGCAGTTAGAGCTTCCCTACCTTCAGCACCACTCTTAGCCTGTTAGCCCCGTAAGGACAGGGGCACATAGCAGCCCAGTCATGTTCTGCTTCACGTGTCACACTCTTCTACTCTGTGTTGAGAGCTGTTTGAATCATACAGCTTTTATTGGGTTAAGTGCTGTTATTTAGAATCCAATCTGGCTCACTTCAGATGAGTTAGAGACTCCATATTTTTTTCTCCTTTCTCTTTTTCTTTCCTAGGCTAAAAATCAGAGTTGGCCAACCCCCACCCTCCCAACACTGTCGCCCCCATTCCATAGTGTGATTCTTTTCTTTCTTTATTTTTCTCTAATCATACCTGAAGCATTTCACCAGCAACTCTTTATTAGCTAACCTCATGTCACCAGCCCAGGAGACATTCTGAAACTGACAGCAGTGATGAAATAGCCTAGGTCCAGACCACATCTTCTCTGCAAGATACTCAGGTACTGGAAAAGACCTGTGAGGCTCGTCAGCAAAGCTCTCCATCCCCTCCATGCCTGGAGGGACAGAAACAGATGGAGGGACATATCCAGGGATGAAGTACTTTACTGGGCCTGTCTAGCAGGTCTGCCTACTAGGCTTTGTTTACATATATGAAATTGGCAATTATTCTTTGTGTCAAAAATTTAAAAATTGGGCCCTGGTCAGGTAGCTCAGTTGGTTAAAGCATTGTCCTGATACTCCAAGGTTGCAAGTCGATCTTCAGTCAGGGCACATATAGGAATCAACCAATGAACGCATAAATAAGTGGACCAACAAATCAGTGTTTCTCTCTCTCTCTCCCACCCCTCTCTTCTCTCAAATCAATAAATAAAAATTTCAAACATTAACATTTGTTACATACATATATTTCTTTCTTATTTGTAACATGGCATATAAGCTCAGCCCTGGGATGCTGTTTTGGCTGTTTCATCTTTGGGCAGAGAACAAATACTGTTTCCTCGATAGCATGCTGAAGTGTGTGTGGCATTGTTTGGGGATTCCCTTTGTGCCTTTCCCTACAGCCTACCAGATATAGAGCAGATGGGTGGGGCCCCAGGAGTTTCATACTTCACCTCCTTCAGTGAGAACTGCATCATCCAGTCAGTCAGCTCTTGCCACAGATGGCACCTGCTGTCCTGTAAACTTGCCTCAGCACAACAGGCACGTCTGCCAGTTGGGTTCCAGCATTCGTGTTCTCTTTAATTACCCAGCCCAACTCAGCCAGGGAACAGCTCCTGGTGTCCTCCTGGCTGTGCTCAGACCTTCTGCACCCTCACAAACTCCCCATAATGTAAACAACAATGGGCATGGAGCCAGTTTTCCGGGCCAGTGGACACAAAAGTGCCAGTGGGCTGAGTCAACCTTGTCTTCCCCTTGGTCTTCTCTTTAGTGACCCCCTACTTCCTTTTATGATCCCTTCCCACCTGCTGTTTGGAGGCTTCTGGTGGAGACACCCAACTAGGCCCAGACCTCAGGCACACCTGTGCCTTCCCCTTCCCTGGGCTCCCTTATCTGTGTGTGTGTTCAGTGCCCCAGGTCCTTGGGGTAGCACTCAGCCAGCGGGCTCTCAGAGGACAGATGCCTATGTGCTGAGCTGCCATGTTCACTTAAGAACCTGCCCAGTGTCCTGCCTTTCTTCATCATAACAGTGACATTTTTGAGTACTTACCATAAGCCAAGTACTCTATTCATATTAACTGAGGGGATAGGCTAAAGTGAAGACAGGTAGGGTAATGGCACTGAGTAAAAGTGGTACTGGCAACAAGATGGGCACAGAGTCATTTCCAGTTCTGCTACCATCTCTGGGCTCTGAGGCACCCTCCCTCAGCCCTGTCTGCCCCAGTCCCTCCACAATAGGACAGGAGTCCTCCATAGATACCTGCTGAGGTCCTCGTGAGACAGATGGAGAGGCTCTTTGCAAAGTTTAATCCTTTACTTAAATGTGATCTCTAGTGAATGAATTTTTCTGTGACAAGTCTTTTAGATTTTCCTACAACTCTCTCTCTTCTTGCTAAGCCCATTTTTTTTAACGGGAGAATAAGACCTGTGTGCTCTTTCCTCTTCCACCTTTTTCTAGTTAGGATTAAATAGGTAGTATTATTTTCTGAGTTCCTCACAAGTGAAATTCATAATTCAGAGTTAAAATTCATATGCAAGCCAATTTTCTTAACCTAATGGCTGCTTACACATTCTGTTAACTCTCCATCTCTCCCAAGCTGGCTCCCCAGTCTCTGAGAACATCTCTTGGTAAGCATCTCCAAATCAATGTAAAATCCTTAATTTAATTAACACCATTATAGCTTCCCAACAAGGGTAAATAAGATAAACTAAATTTACACCAGGAAGGAAGGAAATTGGTTTTTCTTAATTGAAGAAAAAAGAAAGCCTTGCAAAAGCAACAATTTAATATTCATCAGTTTAAGGATCATGGAAAATCCTGAATCAAGAGGTCGTGAGGTCATGATCCTTGAACGGTTCAAAATAACTCTAGGAATCCTGACAGCAACATTTTGGACAAGATCCAAGAGGCAGGATATTCCTTAGGAATGCAAAGTGACAGAAGTCTAAAAAGAGGTGATGACATCATAGTCAGAAAGTAGGTTTGACACTGGTGATTCATGCATAAATAAAGGACTCCAGAGCTTATTTTTCAGTAATTTCAAAGACTTTTAGTCAATGCATTGTTCAACTCAGGAGCAGAATGTATCCAGCACCTTATTTTCTAGAACTAGATTATTGGAAGGGTAGAAGGGAAGAGATCCAGGACTTCTGATTTAAAGTAAAATATCAACTAAGATGATGAAAACAAAACAGATCATGGTTAGTAGTGATTAGGGGAAAATGCAAACGGTACACTCTGACCAAACTGTGCCGATTGATGGGAAGGTGGCTGGAGAGGCGCAGGTAAAAATACGGGGAAGGGGTCTGGATACATCAATATTGTCAAGCTAGGAAACATGCCAACTGTATTGTGTTACTATGGGGGAAATATCCCACAATGATTCTAGACTGTGTTAAAAAAGAAAATGTATGTGAGAAAAAGAGAACTAGTCGTTTTGTTATGCTTTCCTGTTGAATACTTACAAAATCACATGCCATCTTGATTGTTGTACTTTTGAAAAAATAGGAAAAAAGTTGAGACAATCCAGAAAGAGTGACACAGATGAAGAGAGAGAATGCAGATGGAAAAGAGGTCCCATGAGGAAAGGTTAAGGAATCAGGACCATTTAATCTAACAAGGAAAGATCAACTGGTGAAGCCTCCCTGTTTTCAAATGTATTACACGTTTCTGGAAGGAGGATGCTGGTCATACGTTTCCTGAGTATATGGAGGCCAGGACAAGAAAAATGTAGATGGAAATAGGAACAATCAGTAAATCCTCTAATGGCTTCCTGTTTCCTACAGACCAAGGCAAAGTGCCTTCACAGAGCATGCAACATCCCATCTCTTGCCGCTCTGGCATCCTGCTGCAAACCCATACCTGGTGCTGCCTCTGCCTCTGCAGTGCATGCCTTCCACACAGGTTCCCATCTTTACAAGCCTGGCAGGCAACTTAAACTCTCCTTTGGTCATGCCACTCATGCATCTGGCTCCCCCACATCAGAAGATCTCAGCATAGTGCTGGAAGAGTTTGAATCCAGGCAAAGGTGGTTAAATCAATGAACAGCTTAAGAAGAAAATAATTAATGCCATGAACAAAAGAAAGTGAGAGATGTCCAATAAGGAATTTTGGAATGAAATGCCTGTGTTGTGCTCTATAAATTCTTTATCCCCCTAACACAGTGTTCAGTCAAATAAATGGACAGTGCTCACGAATACTTTGTGAAGTCGGTTTTCTCTTTGGGAATATAATTCAGTGTATCATGCTGTTTCAAGGTGGATGGGGGTATGTGAGAAAACTTGTAGCTATCCAATACCTGGGTAACACTGGAAAATCCATTTCCCCTTCTCTGAGCAAATCCTGCTGTTCATACCTAGATTCTAATTCCTCAATAGGAACTGAACTCATTTTCCTGCTGATCCAGAAAAGGGTCCGAGTAATTAGGCAGCACCTAGTATAGCTATTTTTCATGTAGTAGATTTACAATAAAGTCTTGGTATCTTAAACAACATGCTTGTTTGGAGTAGCAGCCATTCAATAATTCTGTTGCATTGATCATCCCCCCATGTTTTAGCCCACTTATGGTCCTCTGCCCAAAATTTTCTTTAGAACATATTGTCCTGGGGGCCACAGGGCTTCCTGGGAGGGTGAGGATGGAGAGTCTCGAAAGTTATTACATGCCCACTTGACCTAGGCAGGCTGCCTGGATGAACTTCCCAGAGACCTACAGGGAAGACAGTACCAGCAAGCCATCCCCTGTCAACAAACCTTTTCAGTAAACGCTATTTCCCTGAAGCCACACAGCATCACAGGAGGCTGAGGCTGGAAGGGAACATGAGAAATCATGTGTTCCTGCCTCTCTGTCTGGGCAGAAGAAGGCTCACCCAGGGCAGAGCTCTGAGAGCTGGGCGTTTCCTGTTAAGTGACCACTTGTTTCTCATGCATCTTTTTATTTGTTTCCAAACTACATTTCTCTCCACAGTAAGGTATGGCTGTGTTCACTTGGAGATACATCAGGATCTCACAGCTTCTCACTGTGCCTCTTACCTCTTTGCCAAAATTATGCAAATTAAGAATAACCCCAGTTTGCTTTGGGTTGCTTGTGATTGAAAAGTAATTGGGAGATCCAAGATGACAGCAGATTAAGTGGAATCTATACTGACACTCTCCCAGGACCAAACTGAAATGACAACTAAAATACCGAAAAACCATCCTGAATAATCAACTGCAACTGAAGACTAGCTGGAGAGCACCCTGATAACCAAGGAGGGAAAGTGGAGACCACATAGAGACTGGTAGGAAGTATGGAGGTGTGAGAGGGCTGACTGGGCTCCCACATGCAGCAGCTGAAGGTCCAGAAGGATATCTCAGCAGTGGGGAGGTTCCCACTGAGGATTCCGGGGCCTAAACTCCAAGCTGGGCTCTTCAGCTCAGAGCACCAGACCTGAGAAAGATGCCCACATAACATCTGGCTGTGAAAAGCAGCAGGGTTTCTGTCTGCCAGGGAAAGACAGCTGGAAATGCAGGCATCCTCTTAAAGGGCAATGCACAAAGTTTCGTGTGCAGCAACTCACCTTGGGCTCCAGCAGAGGGAGGGCAGAGTGGACTAGAGCTGTGTGAGGAGAATACAGGGGTGCTGGCTCTGGGGAGTAGAGCTCAGAGGACAGCCATCTGGACCCCGGTGCTGAGTCATTCCCCCATACTACAGAGGACATCTTTCTCAGAAGACATTTACCTTCCAAACAGCTTTTGCCTGGGGGGGAAGAAATTGCCTCACCCTGCTGGAAAACCTCTGGCCCTACCCTGTGGAGTGTCTACAGCCTGAGGCTCATTAAGAGACTGAATAACAAACAGCCTCTGGGTGCTTTGTCTTTGCCTGATTTGCTTCTGGACCCAGGGCTTGGAAAAGCAGACCTTGGTGCACATCTTGGTCCTCCAAACACACCCAGCCCCAGCAGAGGAAACCAGAAGCTGTGAAGTGTGGAAAACTTCAAACAGGGTACTTAAGGCGAGTCACAAATAGCATCTGACATTAGCCTGCACCAGACACCATACAAAAGACTAGAGTTCCCAGCAGATCTACCTAATACATAGAAACAAATCCAAACAGGCAGCCAAAATGGGGAGACAAAAAAACAAGCCCCAAATGAAAGAACAAGAGAATTCTCCAGAAGAAGAGCTAAATGAAATGGAAATAAGCAATCTATCAGCTATAAAGTTCAGAATACTGATTGTGAGGATGCTCAACAGCATGAAAAAAGATATGGAAACTATGAAGGAATTTAAGAATGACATAGTAGCCCAGCCAGGCATGGCTCAGCAGGTGAGCATCGGCCTAGGTTCCAGGCAATCAGGGTTCGATTCCTGGTCAGGGCACATGCCTGGGTTGTGGGCTCGATCCCCTCGATTCCCCAGTTGGGGGTGTGCAAGAAGCAGCTGATCAACGACTCGTATCATTGATGTTTCTATCTCTCTCTCCCTCTCCTTTCCTCTCTCTGAAATCAATAAAGATATGTTAAAAAAAAAAAAAAAAAGAATGACATAGTAGAAATAAAAAACACATTGGGAGGAATAATGAGCAGATTAGGGGAAGCTGAGGATTGGATTAGTGAATTAGAAGACAGGCTAGAAAAAATATCACTTAGAGAACCAACAAGAAAAAAGCAATTAAAAAACAGGAGGACAGTTTAAGGGAGCTATGGGATGATATGAAACATAACAATATTCACATCATAGAAGTGCCAGAAGAGATCGAAAGTAAGCAAGAGTTAGAGAACCTGTTTGAAGAAATAACGGCAGAAAACTTCTCTAACCTGGTCAAGGGAAAAGGTCACACAGGTTCAGGAGGCAGAGAGAGTCCCAAGCCAGAAGAACCCAAAGAGGCCCAGCCCAGAGCACCAGAACTGAAAAAGGTTCCCCATACCATCTAGCCCAGACACATCATAACTAAAATTCCAAAAATCCAAGACAAAGGGAGAATCTTAAAGGCAGCAAGAGAAAAGCAAGTTGTTACCTACAAAGGAGCTCCCATAAGGCTGTCAGCTGATTTCTCATCAGAAATTGTATAGGCAGAAGGGAATGGCAAGGTAATGCAAAATAAGGATTGGAAACCAAGAATACTCTATCCAGTAAGGCTATCATTCAAAACAGTGAAATAAAGAGCTTTCCAGACAAAAAAAACAAAACTAAACTAAAGGAATCTATCACCACCAAACCAGCATTGCGAGAAATGTTAAAGGGATTGCTGTAATAATAAATAGAATGAGAAACATAAAGAAGTAAAATGGCAATAGATAAGTACCTATCCATAATAACCTTAAATATAAATGGATTAAATGTCCCAATCAAAAGATATAGGGTAGCTGAATGGATAAGAAAACAAGACTCAAATATATGCTGTCTACAAGAGACCCACCTCAGAACAAAAGACTCACACAGGCTGGGGGGGGGGGGGGACAACAACAATAACAACAACAACTTCTGGAAAACTTTAAAGGAGAGGTTGACAGCAATACAGTCATAATAGGGGACTTTAATACCCCACCCACTTTACTGGATAGATCTTCCAGACAAAAAATCAACAAGGAAACAGTGACTCTAAATGACACACTAGATCATATGGATTTAATTGACATTTACAGAACATTACACTCCAAAGCTGTAGATTATATATTCTCCTCAAGTGTACATGGGACATTCTCAAAGACAGACCACATGTTAAGACACAAAACAAGTCTCTACAAGTTCAAGAAGATTGGAATCATATCAAACATCTTCTCAGACATTTACACCACGGAATACTATGCAGCTGTAAAAATAAAGTGTCCCTTACCCTTTGAGACAGCTTAGTGGGACCTGGAGAGAATTATGCTAAGTGAAACAAGCCAATCAGAGAAAGACAAGTGTCATATGATCTTACTCTTATGTGGAATCTAATGAACAAAATAAAATGATGAACAAAATAGATCCAGAGACATAGAAGCATGGAACAGATTGACCAATCTCAAAGGGAAGGCGGGGTTGCGTGGGTAGGTGGGGAGAGATTAACATAAGAATTTATATGCCTAAGTGCATAACCCATGGACACAGACAATAGTGGGATGAAGGCCTGTGGGGATGGGTACATGGTGGAGGGGATTAATGGGGAAAAAAAGGGAACATTTGTAATACTTCAACAAGATAAATTTAAAAAAAAAAGAAAAGTAATTGGGTTGTATTATGCTAATATATATGCTAATATTCCCCCCCCCCCCATAGGTAGACCTGAAAATGCTAATGGAGAACCCTTCTGCTAGCAAGGATTTAGAGCATGGAGGTTGGAGGAGGAGGGCAAGGTGATGGTGGGGGGGCGGGGGTTGAATGGGCCAGGGAAGTCCAGGAGGAGACTGGGTTTTTGGAAACAGTGAGGGTTTTTGTTTGTTTCTTTATATTTTATTTTCCAAATTTTCTGTGATAACTATGGCTTATTATTATGGGCAGACAAAATGAAGTAAAATATGGGAAGAAAAAATGATGAACTCAGAACAGAAGGCAGAAATGGGCCTTGCAGGGCCCCTCAAGGGAGAGGAGATGTGGGGCCGGCTTCCCAGGACAAGACAGTTGGCTGTAGGGAAGTTCCATGACTGGTGTCCAGGGAAGTCACAGTCAGCTCTTAGGTGGTTGAGAGAACTGTGGTTCTAACTTGGGCCTTCACCCATTTCCCTCACTGTGCTCCAACCCCTGCCTCCAGCAACCATCAGTGTCCTGTTCTATGAGTTCAGTTTTTTAAATTCCACATAAATGAGATCTGCAGTATTTGCCTTTCTCTGTCTGATTTATTATTTCACTTAACACAATGCCCTCCAATTCATGTTGTCACAAATGGAAGAATTTCTTTCTCACGACTGAATTATATTCCATTGTGTATATGTATATACACAGGAGTGCCCTGACCCAGAACTGCTGAGTCATTCTGGCCAGGCCTGAGTATTATTATTATTTATTAATTATTGTATTTTCCATATGAACAACTGTAAACCTTTTACCCAGCCTGTACATACATACATACATATCCTGTCATCCATAGACAAACACTATGTTGTTTCCATATTGTAAACAATGAACATGAGATGCTGGTATCTTTTCAGGACAGTGATTTTGTTTCCTTCAGATAAATATCCAGAAATGGTACTGCTGGATCATATGGCAATCCTATTTTTAATGCTTCGAGGATTCTCCATACTGTTTTCCACAGTGACTGCACCAATTTACATTCCCACCAATGGTGCACAGGATTCCCTTTTCTCCACATCCTTGCCAGCATTTGTTATCTCTTGTCTTTTTGTTGCTAGCCATTCTAACAGGCATGAGGTGATTTCTCACTGTGGGAAAACTACCCATAACTTTAAACACCAGCACATCAGCTCCATGAGGCATTTGCCCAAGCAGAGTCATGAGAATGGACCTGGCCAAAGTCTCAAAGCTCCCCACTCTCCCTGGTGAGGTCCAGCCCTCCAGAGAGGAGGCCCTCGTGTGCCTCTCTTATTGTGTCTGGGTTAGTGCTTTTCCACAGCCATGTCCTGACCTATCCCTGAGTCCCATCATGTCTGGGGCCATGTTTGGAAGCACGTGGTGAATGACACCAACAGAAAGACCATTTGCCTTGTGTTAAAACCATGCAGTGAGTTCACTTTAAAGACAGCTTCGTAACAGGCATCTCTGGTGGAGGGATGGCCCAGGGTATGGAGAACAGTATTGGTGATGCCCACTATATATGATGGGGCTTGTGCTTGGGGCTGAGCTCACAACTCCCACCAGGAGAGGTTGTGTGGGTAAACCCAAGTTAGAGACCAGTCGCGGTTTGTCTATGGATTAAATGACCCATCTTATTCTCGGATGGTAGAGACTCGGTGGTGTGCTCTGGATCGGCCACTCCAGTGAGAAGGCCAAGGACACTAATAAGAGCAACCTGGTGCACTGTGGCAGAGAGCAGCTTCTGTGAGCCCATCACAGGACTAAGGAGAGAGGAGGGTTCATCAGAACCACTCAGGGCTGTCTCCATTTCCTTTGGGTCGGTTCTGCTCTGCTTCCTATGTGCTGTGGCCAGGAACTCCGAGTATGTTTGGGGCTCTTTGTCATCCTACCTGCGCCCCATTCCTTTCAGGGACTAGCTTCAGATGGGAGCAGGTTGGCAGAGGGGATTCCTCCTATTCTTCTCTATGGTCAGGAGCACTGGGTTTTTTCTCTGGAGACCTCCTGATCCAGCTTGTAAGTGAAATTCCCCACATTGGCCTGTGGGGGCAGGAATCAAAATGAGCACACTCGGAGCACCTCTGTGCTCGCTGTCCCCACCCAAATCATGGTCAGCTTCCAGGCAGAGAAAAGACAGGCTTGACACTTCTCCCTCCTAGCCCTCTGTTCCTATGACATCCTCCTGCGTGCACAGCTGAGGACTGAAGACCCCACATCCCTAAATTTAGAGTGGGAGCAGGAAAGGGGAGAGGTACTCTTTTGGTCTTAGTCCAAATGAAACTTGCCTTGAAAGAAAACAGGCACCATCATCACAGAGGCACCTTCCTTTACATTTCCAAATGATGGACCCGCTCTGCCAAGGCCTATGTGGCAGCTAACAGAGGACAGGTCCCTGAAAGTCACTGTTGAGGGAAAGCAGGCCTTTCCCGTTTTTACCCATCCTTCCCCGTCAGGTCAGGAGGCAGCTCAGAGGGCAGGCTCCCAGGCAGGAAGGGGTAAGCACCAAGCCCAGGGCCTACAGAAATTTCCCAAGCCTCTAGTGACTGTTTTAGCCCTAAAGGAGGTCTGGAAGCTAGGAGTAAATTATGGGTATTATTTTCAGTTACTGGGTTATAAGTGTTCTCTCATTGATTGGTTTCCTGAGCATTGAAGTTATAGCCTTGGACTTGCAAAGGCCTGTGTCCCTACCCAACTGATCAGGTCCAGAGGAAGGGGATCTGGTGTTCTCTGAGGGCCCCTGACTTTGGAAACCCCAAATGTTCCTTTGGAGTGAGGAGCAGCTGAGCTCTCCACTATGCTGACATACCCAGGACTAGCAAATGGGTCAGTGTCAGCCTCACCCAGCCCTACAATCCTCACCATTGGTAGTTTATGACCACAGAAAACCGGGGTGTTTGCAACTCAGGATGAACCTGTTAGAGTGTATCCTATGTCTTAAGTATTAAAGAAGGTGAGATATTCCCTTGCTCTTTCATGCCAGTGTTAACCACTTTGATCTTATGTGCTAAAGGGACCAGATCTGGATTCCTGGGAGGGCTCTCTGTCTCTGTCCCTGCTTCTCTCTTTCTCTAATATACCCTGCATGGATTCAACCCCACACACCTCCCCCACAATCCAGTCTCATGCATAACTCTCTTTTCAGTTCCTTTAATAATTTACTCAGTAACTCAAAACAAAACAAAACAAAAAAACACCCATAATTTGCTCCAAATTACCAGACTTCTTTAGCTCCCAAAACAGATACAGAGCCTTCAGGAGTCTGAATGCCATGGGCATGTTGGTTGTCACAGCCTCATGCTCTCCGCCCTCCCAGAGGTGAGCAACTGGAGTGTGGGATATTTTTATCTTTCTTTCTGCTTTTACTCACTGTTGCCCCACAGCATGCCCTTGCTCCGGGCAGCTTAGTATCTCTCCAGAAAGTGGGTGGACAAGAGCAGGGAGAGAAGGAATACTCAAAATCAGATCTTTCTTGCTACATGTTTTGGAGCTGGAAGATTTTGAGAGCAACAACACAAATATGATATTGTGGGTTCATTTAAAGGTTTGAATGACCCATGCTGAGTATTTCATTATAGTCCAGATAAGGGGAGTCTGTTTACACCTTCAATTTCCTAATGAACCCCCAGAGGAAAGCTGCTGACGCTGAAATGCTTCTGTCCTTTGTACATTGCATCACGCGCAGCGCAGGGTTGAACACATAGTAGATCTCACTAAATACACTCAGGTCTTTGGGAATAGCTTCATGTTGCCACAAGTATATTGTATCTCAGCTCCTACTCTAAAAATAATAATTTTTTAAAAAGCATTTTATTATCTTGCTGACTGCCAGGTTCTGTGATGAGCACTTAACAGGCATTAATTGGTTTATTCCTCACAGCAGACTTGGGAGATACTATTACGTATCATCTTTTTACAGTAAGAAAAACCGAAGCCCAGAAGGCTTAAGTGTGTTGCTCACTATTTCATAGCTAGTAAGTGGTGTGTCTGTGATTTGAACCCACATCTAGCTGACTCCAAGCATATACTTTCAACCACTATAAACGTAGTCTTGCCAGAGCATAAGCTACGTAGTTAACCATGCAGTGCACAGAGAGGTGGTTCGCTGTTTCAAAACACACAGGAGTCCAAACCCCCTCTTGCAGCTCCTCTTTCTCTAAATTTAACCCTGCATGCCCAGATAATTTCCATAGTCTCTAAGGGGCACTGAAGGGCAGGAGACAGGTTTACATTTTTATTAATCTCCTTGCTTTCTTTTTAATAAAAATATTGAGGCACAGCAGTGTAAGCCTTACTCCAAGGCTTAGTGATTCAATATTCCTTGATGTTACAAATGTCTTCTTGACTCTAAGGTTTGGGGAAAATTCATAGAAAAGAAAATTAAGCTCTCTTTGTCCATCCCAACTGGCCAAGATGTTGAGGATTCTCACCCCAGGGTTCGGAATGGCCTGGACAGCAGAGGAGAGTAAAATAAAAAATTATTTCCCGTTTACCTTTTTGATTTCTTCTGAGAGCTAACTATATCTATTTTTTTGCTCTCTGACAATTTCTTCTCCTCTGTTTGTTTAAGAGAATTCCCTGTTGCCTTTTAATTTCTGGATAAGGCACAGCCCTTGCAGCTTTCTGAAGACAAGTGGCCTCATTGTGCAGACCACCATGCTAGTTTAGGCAGCTAAGGGAAATAGCTTGGGCAGCCTGGTTCTAACCTGGGCAAGGGTTCATATGAGCACAAACATTACTCCACCCAGTAATTACCAGCCTTTCCTTGAAAATGTTTTGGGTTCAAAGTCACCAGTGGCTGGAACAGATTCCAGAACTCACTAAAATACTTAAATATCAATAATACCAGCTTGCTCAATGGTACTGCCATGGGGTGGTGATGTTAGAAGCCACATGACATTCAAAAAAGAAGTGCTCTGACAATTATGGATATGAGGGTGGACAATAAAATCTGCCCACCCTCCCCTCTCTTGGAGCAAATATTTTCTGGGTTAGATGACTTGAAAATACTTTCCCAAGGCTTGGTTGGTCTTGAGCAATACAAACACACTCACAGAAATGATTCTCACTGTATGATATAAACTGCTAGTGCCACAGGCTATCATAATGCTCAGTTTTCTTCTCTCTTATCTTTTTTTATGCCAACATATTGAAATGATAATATTCCTATCCTGGTGCTTAAAGAGTATTTCTAGGAACCAAATTATAATGATAAGCATTGTCAGCTAGCCCTTTCTTAAAAGAGATAAAATTCCTCCCAAGTCCTCCAGAAAGCATGGGGGTTTTCCATGACCAGAATAAATTCATGGTCACCTAAAGAAATAAGACATAAAACACACAAGGAGTTTCTGCATTAAATGCACCTTTGTGTTGTTCTGAGAAGGAGCTGTTGGTGGTAAAGCATCAGCCATCCAACAAACAATTAGGAATCAACCTCTCCCACAGTCTGTGCATGGCAGGAGGTAAAATTTAAAAAGAAGCAGAAATGTAGTCTTAGTCCAGGTGGGACCACTGAGGCTGGAGACCTCACATTCTTGCTGGCAGGTAAGGGGAGAGAGGAAGGGCTGGAGTTAGAGGAATAAGCCCAAAACAAGCTTTGGAAACATTTGAAGAAAACAACACCCTTATGTCAATATAGCTGGTGTTGTGCCAACACACCTAGGTCCAGAAATTGATTGCACAATGGCACAATGGGGAACACTTGGTTTAATTGCATTTTCTCTTTTCAAAGAACCGGGAGATTTTCTTTGGCCAAAGCTTAATATGATACAATAGAGCCATGTGGTTGCTTTAAAAAGCTAATATAATTATAGGCTCCATTAAATGAAAATATAGTGTCAAATAATAAATAATCCTAATAATATACATTGGTCAGGTGACAATTGAAAGAGATGATCAATTCAAGGCAACGAAAGATGTATCATAATATATAATAATATATCTCGAGAAAAGTGTAGATGCCAAGGGCTTTAGAAACCATGCCAGACATAAGATATTGGAGGGGGGAAAACTAAGAAATAATAATTATCTTCAAATATTATAGTGGTGGGGAAGAAGTAGTGGGTGAGTTTTATTTTAGTAAAAGAATAGAAGCGGAGAGTGAGGACATGTTGAGGGAAGGACAGAAGGAAATAAATAAGGAAGGAAGTGGTAAGGAGGTGGTTTTTAGCTCCACATAAGAAATCAGCTTTCTATAAAAAGATTTCTTACAAACCAACAGGCTCGATTTTGGAAATGGCACTCTCCAGAGACAGAGAGCTCTTTGTCATCCAGGAGGACACAAATTATATGGCCATTTCTTTGAGGAGAAAGTTCTAGCATCAGGCAGATGTTAGCTGCCTAAGGCCTTATTTGTTAAGCAAAAAGTTCGCAGCTGAAGGCTTTTCTAAAGAAAGGGTTTCTTGAGCAACATGCCAGCCAGAAAAAGGACCAGGTCCTGGGCATGCAGTCTGAACTACAGCAGCAGGGCTGTGTGGAGAAGAGGGACATGTCTGCTGTCCTGGGATTCATGGGGCTCTTTTATACAGTGAGTTTGGAGAAGAAAGTTGTTTTGAAAGAATTCACATTGGTTACAGATAAGGAGTGGGAATGGAAAAGGTGAAGCAGAGAGAATTCTGGGGTAGGTGCTGAGTCCCAGGATAAATGCATAGTCCAAAAGGAAGAAGTACTCATTATTTTTGAATTGGCTGTGGGTCACAGTCCAGAAAGTTCATGTATAAGCAAGATGCAGTGGCATCTGATGCCTGTTCTCTCCGGCTAATAGTGGAAATGGCCACCTGGAAGTTGAATCAAAGTTTCAACATCCACTCAGGAATGTAAGCAACCTTTTGTTTCTGCCCACAGCTGTTAACTGGTTAACCTCCCTTGTTTCTCTCCCCCCATTCTCTGGCCTGCTGTAATTTAATTTAGGACACCCCAGAATTTTTTCTTATCATGTTCATCTCTGAGATTCCAGGTTTCTGTGATGGGGCAGACCTGCAATTGTCCTGCTAAGAACCATTGGTAGCCAGGGCAGGAACACAAATACATGAGCTCATTGATCAAAGCGCTGTTAAACAGATGGGCCACTCCAGACACATTAGTTACAGCCCCAGCATGTTTCTCAGAGAAAGTTCTAGAAAAGGGACCTTTCCCTAAAGTAACCATGGGGTCAGGGAGTGAGGCTGACAAAGTCTTCAGGAGATGAGTGCTCCTTCTGTGACAAACATGAATGAGGAGTTGCTAGGTTACTGGTGACAACTCCCATCAAAGATTCCAGGTGCAGCTAGGGAGAAAGGATGCTAATATATGCAAAGCACAAGAGCAAACAATTGAAGAGAAGAAGGACTTATGAACTCAATCCAAATAGTGTCTCCTCCAGATACAGCCATGAGAATGGTCTGCCGTCCTTGTGCTATGCTGGTGCAAAGATTTAGGAAATATAAACACAAGGAGAATGGTAATGCAAATTGAGTGCTTCATCAGATTTTTATTTTTTAATTTTATTAATTTTTATTGATTGGAAGACAGAGAGAGACGTTGATGTAAGAAAGAAACATTGATTGGTTGCCTCCCGTGCGCATCTCAACTGGGTATCAAACCCGAAACCTGGGTATGTGCCCTGACTGGGAATCGAACCCACCACCTTTCTGTGCACGAGATGACGCTCCAACCAAGTGAACCACACCAGCCAAGGGAGTTCATCAGATTTTTAAAAAGTAAAATATTGGTTCAGTTCAGTAAGATATTTAATACATGGGAGTAGAACATTCTAGTTTAAAAAAATTATTTGCTTTCTTGCCACACCAGGAACTCTTTGAAGGCAGGGACAATGCCCTATTTATTTTGTTATCACAGGAGTTTAGCATACTGTCTGGCAGAGTAAAAGCTGCAATAAATATTTAGTATACTAAACAGAAATGTGTGTTTTGGGTGGTAGGTAAGTTGAAGGATCTGAGCAAGACCACAATGATTTCTACTTTTTCTGATTTTCTCCTGTGTTCCAGCAAATTCCCTTTCTGTTTTACATGGACAACTATTCTCTTAAGCACCTGATTCTAGCACCTTCCATGGCAACCTCCATCGACTTACTTGCTCACTCACTCACTCACTCAGCAAACGTTTATTGAGCCCTCTGTGCTGGGCGCCATGCTAGGGCTGGGCTACACGTAAACAAGACCAGTGTCATCCCTGCCTCCTGAAACTCTCCTCCTGTGTCCATGGTGGGGGAGAAATGGCAGAGGGGTTGAATACCTAGTACCAGTTAAACAGAAAAAGGTTTCCTTCTTAAATGACCAATTAAGATATATTGAGATAATGAATGGAAATAGCTTTCAAAAGACCTCTGTTTGAGAACTTCTGTGCTTTGGTATGTCTTTGATCCAAAAATATGTCCAGATAACAAGTATAAACGAAATCAAGTGCCGTGCCCAGGAAGACTGAGTAATCCTGACAGAATCCGACCCAAGATTTAATTCCAAAAAAAGAAAATGTGTACAAACACCACTCTCACTTGACTTGACCAAAGCCACTGTTGTAAAGAGAAATTGTCTATCAAATGTTCAGACTCATTTTCTCTGTACCTGTCACCTGCTTGCTCAACAGTGGTTTTGAACAGGTCAGTAAATAGGAAGAGATTTGCAAGGGTCACTGAAAACACCCGACAGAAAACCTGATTGTAATTGAATCATCTTGTTACTAAAAAATTGGGTTCTTCTCTCTTACATAATTAGACAAGAATGCCAAAAAGGTGATTAGAGAAATGCAAAGGAAAGAGTTCAGAAGAGAAAGTGTGAAGAAGGCTGGATCCAGCAGAGCTCGAAGACAATGAAACTCAGGAAAGCCTGGAAGGGAGGGCACCATGGATATGAAAGAAAAGGAGGAAATGAGAAATGAAAAAGAGGAACTAAACGTTTTTGGTCACTAAGTTCTGGCTGCAACTTGAAAAATAGGCATGTCCTTGTTGATCTGTGGGGGCCACTGCTGTCCAGTTGCCTGTGTTCCGAGGGAAGTGTCCCCTGATGTTGGAGGCCAGTGATGGATTGAATGTCACCAGCTGGGTCCTGCCCACATGGCCGACATTGATGCTGGGATAGCCCAAGTGCCAAGGGAACCCAAATACAGGAGCAGATGGCCAAGATGCATTTAGCGTGTGTGACATACTCAGTCCCTCTGAGATGCATTCCTGGGAACATTTCATTTCCTCTTTCTCAATTGGTAAAGCAAGATGTTTTAATATGCCTAATTATTCCCACCCACACAGTATATTTCCTATAGAGGCAGCATGAAGAATGAACTGGGCAAGGTCCAGCCCAACTGCTGCCGAGACAGGAGGGCTGAGGTGCAATGCAATTCAAACCCCTCTTTATATGGGGGCTGGAGGAGACCACGGAGAGAGGCTCATGCCTGCCTTACATAAATACTGTAAGGGTTGGTATGATCATGTTGGCAAACTGCTCTGTGCTCCTGAGAGTTACAAAGCTATGATTTTATTATTCATAATGTGGCATGTGCTTATGTTGGAGAAGTTGGATGCAAAGGTCTGCGGGTGGTATTTCACTCTGCTCCTTCCTGCTCCTGCTGCGTTGGGCACCAGCAGCTGAGGTTTCCACTCCAATACATCAGAGGAGAACGGTAGAGCAGAGAAAGCTCAATGTGAGCAGCTCTATTGCCCTGGTGAGATTTGCCCCAATGGGAAAGTTCAGCTGGTGAGGAGGAAATCAGACGACGATGAGAGTTGGGATTCTCTCTGAGCAAGAAAGATGCTGCTAAGCAGAAAAATCAATAGCAGGAAAAAACAAGATCAAACCATGCCTGGGCTTCAACACCTTGGGGAAATAACTGGGAGAGGAAACTTTGTTAAAACTGCTCTATTAACCTTACCCATTCTTTTGAGGCATCTCTGCTTTAACCTTCCAGTCCATTTTAGAGAGCGGAGAGATGGATTTTCAGGAGGAAGTACGTGAGAGGGTAGCCCCTCCAACTCCCATCCCACAGGCAGATCCAGGACTCCTGCACTGCTTCCATGATTGAGAAGAAAATAGTATATTGTTCACAGTGGAACCGAGACCCACCAGAGTAGAGGAAGAACAGTCACCAGTGACTGGGAGAAATGATGCAAGATGGGGATTTTTTTTTCTATATATTGTCCTTAAATATACTACAAACAAATGACACTGAAGGTACTCAGTACTAATCCCAGAGAGCAAGGAAAAAAGTGGTTTTTGGTCTTTTGTTCTTTCCATCTCAGTTTTAGCAAGTCTTAGACAGCTGTGAGCCCCTCCCCCCTTGGTCTGACACTTGACTGCAAAGCTCTAAAAATTGTTGGAGGAGCACCATATTCAAGGCGAGGCAATTCAGCAAGTACTTCTTTTTACTTATTTTATTGAGTGCCTGCTACAGGCTCAATGCTTTCCTGAGCAGTGGGAGGTTCAGAAAAGAAAAATACTCTCTGCCCCTGTCCCGAAGGAGCTCCCAGAGCTGCCAAAATGCACAAAGTTATTGGAGACTGTACCACAGGTCATAGTGATCCAGTGTCAAATGAGTGGGGCATAGGATAGGTGCTGTTTCTCCAATCTTGGAAGACACTCCCCCACCCACCCACCCACCCACCCACCAAGCCCAGTGCTCTTCCAATCATAGGATGGTCCCACCTCTGTTCTTAACATCTGGACTTGAGATAGGAAGTGTGTACATGGCCTGCAAACCTTGGCTTCCCCTCCCCCAGTGCAGCTCCCAGTCCTGCCCCACCCTCCACCTTCTGTTCCAGTTGGTGCTACTCTTGTCTCCCTCAGAGAGCTGACCTCTCACAACTTCTCTGCTCCCCTAGCCAAGAATTGTGCTCATGGTTTCGTTTCCCCAAAAGATAGTTTGCTAGAAGGATGGGACACACAAGAGAAATAAGGTCAGATTGCAACCCTTTAAGACGTACAAACTACAAAAGTATGAGCCACAGACCCAAAAATAGGAATGAAGGAGCTGATGTGTTTTGAGTTAGGAGGACTTTCAAGTGCATTTCTAATGCCCCCCAAAAAAGGCAAAGTGAGGCCTCCGTGGTTTACTCTGGGATGGCCTGGCCTCCTGGCCTTGCTGTGCTTTTCTTCAGCCTCAGGCTGTCCAGGGCCATCCTGAGCCAGCAACTGCCTTGCCTGGAAGAGCCAGATCCAGGACTCTCAAATGAGCTGAGCTGCTCAGCTGCCTCCTAAAATTTCACCCCATTCCTTGGCCTGTATCCTTGCAATGTGTTAGAGGCCTGGGCCAGCTCCCATTTCCCCAACCAAGGCTGGAATGCCTGTATTTGAGTAGAGCCTAAGGAAGAGTAAAATGGAGGTGGTTTGGTAGCAGTGAGAGCCCCAAATCTGTTAAAGCTGTATTACTCTGGGGAGCCATTTTAAGGTGAAGAAGCAGACGACCCTAAAGGCTTGTGCCAGTTCTACTTGCTAGTGCAGATGGGTCCAGGTCTCCTTTGTCAAGTCTAGAGCTTTTCTCCGACAACAGACAAAATCCCACTCCCTTACTGCAGCCCAACCGAAAGGCCACCTACCTACCCTGAGATGCCATTTAAGACCCAACCTCATCTCAGCCCTGCCCAGTCCTTTCCCTGTTCTTCTCTGTTAACTGCTCCATAGTTCTTGGTACTTATGTCACCCAGTCCTGTGTGAAGGTTTTAACGCTCCATTTGTATTCTAATTCCTCACAGTGTCCCCACCACCCTGCTTTGCTAGGAGTGGGTGCTGAGCACTATTGGTGGCTTCTTGATTGGTGGGGACACAGTACCTGCCTCGCACAGTGCAAATCTGTCCATTCCTACTATTGATCTGCTGTCTGGATCTGACTTGTTGCTCTTCTCCCTAGAACCCCCACCTCTGCTCTCTCCTGATATCTGGTTGATGTACTGTCACTGCTCACTCCCAGGTTTGCTCTGGTCCCAATATAATTAATTACTGGGTGCCTATTCTGTGGAGGGGAGGCGTATACAAAGATGAAACAGAAACTGGGCCCCCCCACCCTCTAGGAGCCTGGCCTGCCATCTGCTGAGTCCTGGGACCCGCCCCAGGTCACAGAGCAGGGAGAGTCAGTCTTGTAAAGACGGTGCCTCCAATTCTGCTAGGCACAAAAAACAAAATCTTGCAAGCATGGTACTGAGAGGCTGAGAAAGACACTGGGCAGACAAAGATCTGGAGGCTCTTAGTGGACCACACACAGAATCTGAGTAAGCTACACCTGCCATCTTGATTTTAAGAGGCGTTAATGAGCTCCAGGTAAGCTGACTCTAAGGGCTTCTAAGGGCACCCAGAGTAAGGCTCTGTTATGCAGCCCAGGCTGCCCTTTTCACCTCACAAATGCATGTCACTGGCCTTAAGGGGCTGGTGAAAGGAAGTGATGGATAGACTAGACAATGCTGCATTTATGGTAATTGAAAGTGGGAAGAAGGACAAGTCAGCTCTCAGCTAAAACATACAGTTGAAACATGGGTCCCCCAGGGCTACATCTCAAGTCGCCACCTGAGCTCATCCCTCTCCCCCAGCTCATCTTCTAACTGCTGTCCAGGAGGAGAAAGGCAGGTCCCTTTGCCCCAGCCTGAAGGCCCTGCCCAGCCATTGTCACAGTGTTAAGTGATCACTGATCTTGGTGATCTTTGCTGGGGCTTTCTAGCAAAACCACCTCTGATAAAAGCAGCCCAAACAGCTGAGCAGTTAGAAAATGGCAGACGTCACACACAATGTGTGGGCCCTGCAGGAAACAGGAGGGCAACAAATATTTGGCAGCCACACTGCACACCCCCAATATGGCAAAGATCTCCAAAGAGGATGCTTACTTCTAAGTGCATCCGTTCCCCAGTGGGCACCAAGCCACCTTGAGCTAAAAAACTGATCAGCCCTGCTCAAGAGGGTTCCACGCAGCCTGGAGAGGAGGTGTGGGCACCTCTCCGCCAGAGCCTGGGGCACTGCAGTGTCACCCCAGGACTTTGCAAAACCCAGACCCAAAACCCCTTCTCTGAGGGGTGAAACTGGCGAATTTGGATTTAAAAAATTTTTTGTAAACTTTTATTTGGAAATAATTTCAAACTTCTTGAAAAGTTGCAATAATAAGACTGATGCAAAGAATTTCCACCTGCCCTTGTACCAATTGTGAACATTTTAAACTATTTGCTTTATCATTTCTTTCTGTCTATACACACATACACACTCACTCACACCATTTGGAGGTTAGTGACATTGTGGTCCTTTGCCCCTGGATACCTTAGTATGTACTTCCTAAGAATAGGGATATTCTCCTCCATAACCACAGAACAGGTATCAACTTTAATAAATTTCACATTGACTCAAGACTTGTGTCAATCAGTCTGTTTTAACTCCCAGGTGAACTCAGTGTGCAGCCGAGTGTGAAAACCACTGAGACCACTGAAACTTGCCCCAGGATCTGGGTTCCCAGGGAAATAGAAGCAGAGAAGACGCTGATGGCCCAGATCCGGTTCTCCAGCTCGCTGGGACCTAAAACACAGCAAACCGGCCACATGTGTTACAAAACAGTCACAGGGATGTAAAGTGCAACATAGGAAATATAGTCAATCATATTGTAATAACTATGTGTGGTGCCAGGAGAGTACTGAAAATATCAAGGGGAATGTAAAGTATATGACTGTCTAACCACCATGCTGTATACTTGAAACTAATACAAATTAATATTAAATTAAACTGTAATTGAAAAATAAAATTTAAAATTAAAAAATATGTTCATGCACAGGGAGAAAATCTGGGTCTGGGTGATGCCCTAAAAAGCTACGTTCGACCCTTTCCCTCTCCCCTTTTCCTCCATTTCACTTCTCCATATCCCCCTGAGGGACCTCTCCTATGACCCAGGCTTTATTTCATACATGGCAGGTGATTTATTAATAGTCTAATGTGACACAACAACTTACTGAGAAATTACCCTGAGTTTTGTTCAGACTGCTTTGGACTTTTATAAGTAAAATGAATATTTCCCTTTTCTAGTAATTTACCCCCACAACCCTTCCCCAATTTGGGTGGGTCTCATCCAATCTGTTGAAGGCCTGTCTAGAACAAAAGGCTGAGTAAGGGAGAATTCACTCTCTGCCTGACTGTCCTCCAGCTGAGACATCAGTTTTCTCCTGCCTTCAGACTTGAACTTGACTGGGCAGCACACATCAGCTCTCCTGGATCTCCAGCTTGTAGACTTGTCCCAGATACATAACATTTCTTTATGTATCTGAAGATGATCAGAAGGGTTTCATGGACTGTCCCCCGGGGCAGATGAGGGCTCTGAATACTCTGAAATTGATTATATTTGCAAATGTGTGTTTTTCTGGGGGAGATAAACCCATAAACTGGATCCAATCCTCAGAAGGGGTTGGACCTAAAAAAATTACATGTCCCTCTAGTAGAGTGAAAGGTCCTATGGGGCAAATGGCCTGCTTTCTAACCCACCCACCCTCAGTTGGTCATTCATTCACTCATTCAACAGGGTTTTATTAAAGCCCCTCCATACCCGTGGCTCCAAGTGAAATACTCTGCGCAGAGTGGTTCTCACCTCTAGTCTTTGCTCCTCCACTCAGGGGTCACACTATGTTTTTTAATCCCAACTCCCTTCTTTGCTCTCTCTCCATCTTCAAGCCTCAAATGGTCCTCTCTGCCAACCCCTCTTCAGAGCAGTCAAGCAAGGCCAGCTGTGGGAAACTGAAATTGTCCACTTCCTCTCCTCCTGGCTCTACCTGCACCCCAACAACACCTTGGAGCTTCTTCTCAGAGAATATCCTGCTGAAGTATTACCAGGGTGCTCCTTCTACAAAGACTATTTGCAGTTTTATTGGGATCTCAGGAAGAATAAAAAATCTTCACTAGTTGGGGAGCATATCTCTATTGGTGACATTAAGATCCAGTGAAATTCGAGTAGAGAAATTGATTGGGGTGCGTCAGGCCCCCTCAGCCCCTGGAGCCCCACAGCATACCACCAGGGCAGTGTCCTCCTTAGTGGGTTGGTCCTGCCTCCAGAAGCCCCTGTGTCTCTTTTGTCATAACCTCTGCTCCACAGTCCCTTACTACCCATCCAACACTCTACCTTGTACTCCTTTGCCCTCACTGTTAACCCTGGCTGGGATGCCTTCTTTCCACTTTCAGCCCAATCAAAGCCTTTATTCTTTTTTCAAATCCTCAAGTTCCTACACTTCTGAGTCCCTTTACAAGGTCTCTGGCTACAAGGCATGTATCTCTCACTTTCACAGCATGCTGTATCTTCTCTCACTTTCAGAGCATATATTTTGCACTTTGTCACTTACTTTTCCTGAATTCTCGAATTGCTTCAAATGGAAGGTCTTACCTCCCCTAATGAGATTATTAACTTTGGGGGTATTTTTTTCATTATTGAGATTTCACTGTTTTTTGGTGTTGTTTTTTTTTTGTCATAATGAAGACATTATTAACAATATACACATAATTTATAATGCAAGCACTAAAATCCACAAGGCCACATAGTTGTACTACTTTTCCAAACAATTATCCAAGTTATTCTCCAAATGAAATTTAGAGGAAAACTTTCCTTAAAAAGAGGCTATTAACCACCAGTATTTTCAAGTGTTGACAGGTTGTTTGCTCTAAAACCCTACCAATTCATAATTTAATATCATGCACATCACATGCTTACAAGTGTCTAGTTTGTCACAGCAAACTGATAAAGGTATTAGGAAAAAATTGTGCTACCTCCAAAAAAGACATCAAAGGTAGCACCAGATTCTGACTGGGAGAGCCAAGATTGGGGAGTGTTTTTTTGTTTTTCTCAAAAATCAATTGTAGTAAAAAGTCATTTGGATATAGAAGATAGTAATTTAAAATGCTCGAGCATATCAAATACAAGATTGGGATTCCAAATTACCATTCAGTTATGTTTCACCTTTTGAGTTTTAAAAACTACCTTCCCCCCACCAGTTTATAGAATGCTAGGTTGACACCTGAGACTTTCAAAGCCTCCCACAGTTCAATGGTCTGCTATGTTTTAGTTGAACAGAGAAACAACCAACCAGAATGTGATTTCACCTCTAAAAAAGCTTCCACACTTACCTAAATAGAAAAAAAATGGGATGTAGTATGTGATGGCAAGTTTTGTGTGTCAGCTTGGCTAGGCTATAGAAGCTGGTTATTTAACCAAACACTAAGCTAGGTGTTGCTGTGAAGGTAGGCACACTGTGAGGATATTGCAGAGTCACTTCCAGAGCCCTACAATAAAGCACATCTCAAATAAACCCAGTCACATGAATTCCTTGTTTTCCCAGTGCATACAAAAGTTATATTACACTATACTATAGCCTATTAAGTGTGGAATAAATAGCATTATGTTGAAAAAATACTATGTGCATATCTTAATTTTAAAATATTGTATTGCTAAAAATGCTAACCATCATCTGAGCCTTCAGTGAGTTGTAATCTTTGTGCTGGTGGAGGGTCTCACCTTCAATTTATAAAAAATGCAATATCTGTGAAGTGTAATCAAGTGAAGCACAGAAAAATGAGGCAGGCTTGCATTTTGTAGATTGGTTAATAGTTACAACTAGTTGTCTTTAAGGAAAGTTGATTACCCTTGATAATGTGGACGGTGCCTCATCCAATCAGTTGAAGGCCTTAAGAGCAAAAACTGGTTTTCTGGAGACGAAGGAATTCTGTCTCAAGACTGTAGTATTGCCCTGGCGGGGTAGCTTAGTTGGTTAGAGTGTCATCCTGATATGCCAATGTTGGGGGTTTGATCCCAGGTCAGGGCACATACAAGAATCAACAATGAATGCATAAATAAGTGGAACAACAAATTGATGTTTCTCTCTCTCTCTCCCCCCCTCCCTCCTTTCCCACTGTAGCATTATCTCCTGCCTGAGCTTCCAGCCTGCTAGGCAGCCCTACATATTTCAGACCTGTTACTTGCTAGTCCCCACAATTGTGTGAACCAATTCCTTAAAATAATTTTTTTAGCAGCAAGAAACCCTCCTAGAACTCTGACCGATACAATATAGAATTTATTTCTTCCTAGAACCACAAATATATTTGCAGTTACAAAAGAGTTAGTAAAAATATTACCCTAGATCATACAAGAAATTATACAAATGGCAGATTTAAGTCCTAACATATCAATGATTTCATATATCAATTAAAAGACAGAAATTGGCAGAGTAGATTAAAAAACGGCCCAACCATATGCTATCTATAATAGATTTACTTCAAATGTAACAGTATAGGTGAGTTAAAAGTAAAAGGACAGAAAAAAAGTATGTTATGCAAACAATTGAAAGAAAGCAGGAATAGCTGATAAATATTTCATTCTACTCTATTCTTGTTTGCATGGGTTCTGATGAGTAATCCAATATAATTCTTATCCTTGACCCTCTAAAGGTAAGATTTTTTTTCTCCTCTGGGTTTTTTCAAGATGTTCTTTCTGTCTTTGGTTTTCTGAGATTGCTATTTGAATGGGATATGTTTAGGTGTAGTTTTTGGTATTTTTCCTGCCTAGTGCTCTTTGAGCTTCCTGGATCTTTGGTTCGGTGCCTATCATTTATTTTGGAAAATTTACAGCTATTATTACTTTAGGCTCGGTTTTAAACGCTGCTTCTGCCATTTATTAAAGGAATGATCTTGGGCAAACCTTTTAAGCCTTAGTTTCCTTAACTATATAATGGGAATAATAGCTATGTGTTACAGAATACAGTGAGGCTGAAATGAGGTCATGTTCTGTACAGTGTCTAGCAAACAGTGATGGGTGAAGGTGGAGCCAGTGGCTAATGAGTGCCACGAAATGGAATACTGTCCCTGAACGGGCAGGGGGGTGGAACTTGCACATTAGGCCCATAAGACCAAGTCCTTAATTGATAGGATGAAGCCACTCATGTCCTTCCTGGCCTGGTTACAAATTCATTGAAGGGGAGGGTAGTGGCAAGGGCCTAAAGCAACCCCAGAATGGACAGAACTTTCTAGAATCCACATATCTTGGAATTGCCCTAGTTAGTTGCCAGGCCTACTAGTAAACCCCAGACATTTTCCCTAGCTTCAGTTATGTGCTTGTGTATCCAAAATAGTCTCACAAAATGAAAGTTTTATGAGGACAGAAGTGAGGCTCAGAGCTGGCTTCAATGAGGACTACAGCTCCACGTCCAACAATGTTCTAATGTAGCCTCGCTTGGGGGTCTTGAAGCTTTCAACCTAGACTACTCCCCTAGACTATAAAATTCTTGAGAATGAAGGCTGTTACTACAAGGGGAACAACCCCATTTCTTTGCAAAGGCAATAGCTGAATATCCCTGCATGGGAAGGATGGGGATTCCATTAATTGTAGAGGCAAAGGAAAAGATGAAGTACAAACGTAAACATTTTTTAAATGTTCTGCATGAGAGCTCAGGTAGCTTACCTTCAGTTTACTTGACTTAAAAATATGCACTCCAAAAATGCTCAAATAGGCTTCTGGCCCCAATGAAATAGTGGGGACCACATTTACCTCACTATCTGAAACAACGAAAACCATGTGGCACAGCCCTGACACTCTATTTGGCCAGGAAAAATAAAACCATGTGTCCATACATATTCTAGAACACACACGTTTATGTTCATTTATTAGTAATAGCCAAAAATGTAAACAACCCAAATGTCCATCAGGAGAGGAGTGAATAAAAAATGGTGGGGCAACCATATCGTTGACTGCTACTTGGCAATGAAAAGCAATGAACTATCGACCCACAAGACAACAGTAAAATAGTTACACTCAGTGAAAGAAGCTAGAAAAAGGAAAGTTAAAACTACATTATTTCTTTTATATAAAATACTTGAAAATGAAAACTAACCTACAGTGACAAAAAGTAGATCAGTGGTTGCCTGGGGAGCAGTGGGTGGGGTCCTGCAGTGGGATTGAGAGGGTGTAAGGGCCCAGGAAACTTTATCAGGTCACAGATATGTTAATTACCTTAATCATGGTTTCACAGCTCTATCCAGGTATCAAAACTTACCCAGTTATACACTATCAACATATATAATTTATTGTAGGTCAACAGAGCTATTAAAAAAAATCTGTTCTTATTTCAACATTATCTTTTGCTGCTTTTCCACTTTAAAAATGTTCAGTTTCCTCAATAATCAAAGAAATAAGAATTAAAACAAAAATAATATATCATCTCCACAGTTATGGAAAAAGGTTGTAAATGTGAAATGTGGACTCAAATAAGTAGCCTCTCCCCGAAGCCTTGTAAAGGAAAACTCTATCTCCTTTACTCACTACTCACTGAATACTTCACTCTGTTCACCCAAAACAGGGGTTTTCCCACTCTAAGCAATTCTGTGACACCACTCAGTTTACCTCAAGTCTGACACTATCTGCCTGGAGAGACCACAGGTGAAGGGCTCAGTCCCACAGGACTGGCTTCCTTCCCCCACTTCAGACACCAGTCTCAAGACCAGGTTGTCAGGTGGGCTTTTGACCGATTGGCTATAAACTTGAGGCTCCTGTGACCCCTTCCTGGGTTCAATTAATTTGCTGGAACATCTCACAGAACTTAGGAAAATAGTTTACTTACTAGATGACTGGTTTATTATAAAAGGATATAACTCAGGAACAGCTGGATGGGAAAGATGCACAGGTCAAGGTATGTAGGAAGGGGTGAGGAGCTTCCATGCCCTCTCTCTGAGTGATCCACTCAGCTGAGCAACTGTCCTTCTTCCAAGGGCATCTGGACAGTGAGTATCTCCTTGCCCACCAGCATCATGAAAGCCTTTGCTTCCCTGCCTCTTAAATTTTTGTGCTCTCTTTTATACTTCTGTTGTCTCCACTGATTTCCAGAGTTAGTTTTTCTACGAAGTGTTTATTGTAGACATTATTTGTAGAGCTCTCTGGAGAAAAAATGCTATTGAAATTTAATTAATGGGAAGGATAGCAAGTAAGTAAAATGAGATTCTGGAGAATTCAGTGCACAGGAATTATAGCTACATTCATTGTAACTTGAATTTGATGGATTGGGCAAAGGAGAGGAATGAATAACAGCAGAGAGTGAACCCGAGAGTTCCCTCCTTTCCCAGCACTTGCAGGATGAGCCTTTGCCAGTGAAAAGTCAGGTTTTCCTCTCTGGGTTAGAACCATCAAATCAACTTTCTGCGCTGTTATCCTCCTGTCTGGATGCAGCTAGAGGCCCAGGGAATGAATGCATTTGTGTGTCCGTGTGTGTATGTGTGGGGTGTTTATTACCAGGTCCAAGGACACAGGACAGCCTCTCTGTTCTCTGCATGGGGGGAGGTAGAGTGGGACTCGGGGCCAGCCAAGAGATGAAACATGAGCCCATCTGGAAAGGAAGAAAGAACATTAGTATCAACAGCAACATCAGAGTTCTGGGTTCAGGAAGTAAAAGCTGGAACTATTACAGAGGAGAACTGATCATTATGGAAGGAAGCTCTCCACTGGAACCTTATTATCAGCAACAAGTCAAACATAGAGCAGTGGTTTGCTTAAAAATACAAAATAAAATAAACTTCAAAAACTAGAAATTCCGACCATACCAAATATTAGCAAGGGTGTGGGTCAATGGTATCTTTTATTTTGCTGTGGGGGTGTAAACTGTTAAAACACTTGGGAAGCAATTTGGCATTAGCTTATAATGTTGAACATTTGTCTTCCCTATATTTCAACAGTTCTACCTCAAGAATACATCCCAGAGAAACTCTTGCACATGCTCCCAGGAGGTAATGTGATGTAATGTTCATAATAACACTGTTAGTAAGAGCAAAAGACTTCAACAAACAACCCAAATGCTCATAAACTCATAAATTAATAAGTAAAATATGGACTATTATTTGGCAATAAAGTAAAGTGCTAATCCACACTAACACATAGATGAACCTTGAAAACATTATGCTCAATGAAAGAAGCAAGTCACAAAAGGCCACATATTATATGACTCCATGTATCAGAAATGTTCAGAATAGACAAATCTATTGAGAACAAAAGTAGATTAATAGTTGCTAGGGTCTGAGGGACTGGAGAGACTGGTGTGTAACTGCTAATGGATATATAGTTTCTTTCCTCTTAGGGTGAGGTAAATGTTCTAAAATTGACCACAGTGATGGTTATGCAACTCTGAAAAAAACCATTAAACTGTACACTCTAAATAAGTGACTTATGTATAGGTATGTGAATTATATCTCAACAAAGCAGTTTGCCAAAAATCATACCCTCAAATGCCCATGAATAGGAGTCTAAACATACACATTGCACTATATAGATATAACAGAATATTATACAACAATGAAAAATGAATGAGCCACAGTTACATATATCAACATAAGTGAATGTTGGTAAAATGGGTGTAATACTGGTTGATAACAGTGAGCAAAAAAAGTAAGTTACAGGAACTATAGAGAGCATGATATTCTTCTTATAAAGTCAAATCCATTGTTAAGCAATCTGTTGTTAATATAGTATATGTGATAAAATAGCAACAATAGAAAATAAAACAAGGGAATAGATAAATATGTTGGGAAAAAATGGGAGCTCTGGGGCAGGGTAGCAGGAAAGGGGGACAGGGAAGAAATAATGATGATAGTATATCATGATGAATCAAATTCTGTGCCCCAGAAAACAGTGATAATAACAATAATAATTATTATTAACACTAATAGCATTATAATGAAACTGGAGCTGTGTTAATCACTATCTATTTTGTATCTTATTTAATCTTTGTAAGACCCTTATGGGATGGAACTATTGCTATTCTCACTTCATAGATAAAAGACAGATTTAGAGAGATTACACAGCTAGCAAGTGGTGGAGCCTAGATCTGATTTCATGCCTTGTCAGACCCGAGAGTCCTTGTGGTTACTCCTCCCTATACTGACCACCCATCACCCTTCCCTCCACAAGACAGTACCTCAGACTATGACTGGGTCCATCAGTCCATAAGCAGGGAATCACTAGTGAGATCTGGGTTAGGTGTGTGCATAGAGAGCTAAGGAATTTCCTGGGAGGGTATTACCTAGAGTCAAAAAGAATGTCTACCATTTGGGGAAACAAAAATGACAATGAATCATTGGCTAATTTAGGGACATTCCTAGAAACTTCTGCTAGGACAGAGCAACCTTCTGGGAAACAGGTAAACAGGTGCAGTGAGCAGGCATGGGGCTGAGAGCTGACGCCATGGGCCACCATGAGAAGGAGCTCCCAGGGGCCATCTAAGAGCCGTAGTCCTGGGAATCACAAGCTGCTCCCTCCCTTTAGCCTTGCCCTATTCTGGTAGAATGTGCCTCATTCTCACCTGAATTAGGAGAGGAAGGATTTGGCAACTGTTGAGCTGCCTCCGCATTCAACCTCGCCTTGGGCATCCTGTTCTTTCTTGTCTTCGCTCATTAACTGAGAGGGTCAGCCAGTCTGTGTTTCTCATCCACAAAGGGGGATGCCTTTGAAGAAGCTTCAGTGAGCTTCAGCTTCCTCATCAGCAGCAGTTTGGGGCTTTGTCATAATAAAGTGTTCAGACCAGATTAGAATATTAACTAGGGATGGGTGGAGAGGAGGGAGAGTTCAGTAATCTTTCCAGGCACTGGTCCTTCATCAGTTCTCTTTAGAAAAAGTCAGTGTTTCATGCCAGTTCTCAACCTACACACCTCTTCATTTACTTTAATTTCTGTTTTAGAGGATGCAGGAAGAGCTTTTGTACAACATGTCAAGAAATCAGCATTAATAGGCCCTGAGGGCCCAGTCTCTGGGGGAGCTTTGCTGTTTCACGCTGTGTCAAGGAAGCAGTCCACTCTGAGCAAAGGGAATGCTCCGGGGGCACAGAGGTGCCAAATCCTCAAAGGCATTGAGACATCCGATCACAATCTCAGAGGGAAGAAGTTGACCCAGAGCCCAAGCCATATGTCACTAAGTATCAGCCAGTGAGTTTCCAGTATGAAATAGTCCTTGAGAGTGAAACTGTAGATCCAGTTCTTATCCTCAGAAACTTGGATTACAGCTGGTGAAATAACACACCATGAGACGAGGTTCACTTCCACATCACCCGTCAGGACAAGTTCAAGGACTCCGCCAAGGGCCCTGAAAGCAGACACTCTGACCTGCGGAGCTTAGGAAACACTCTCATGGAGTGGAGTCCAAGGCAATATTTTTTTTCTTGAGGTCATCTCTGCCCTGTTAGATTTTTACTATTGTTTCCATATTAGGCATCTGGGTTTTGGAGATGCAGTTCAGGTGGAGCTTGGTGTATGTAGGTCTTCACAATTTAGAAAAGGGCTCCATTCAATGAGACATGCAGTTATTAGCATCATTGAGGCCTCCTGCAAGGCAGCAGCAGTGCCAGTGGTCTTGTTAATTGGGTTGTTTCTATGAGCAGACACGGGTGGGAGCTGGATAAAGGCCCTGGGAGCAACTCTGCTTGTCTGGACTCTGGAGGGTGATCTGAGTTTGGGCACTCCGAAGGCCAAGTCTTTACAGTCAGAGCCAGATTGGGGTTGGGGCTGCTCACATATGTGAAGGCGTTGAAAGGAGATTTGATCTCGGGAGACAAAGGCTGCTTGCCTTGCTTAATTATCCATTTTGGAAGAGAATGTAGTATCTTCTGTCCTGGAAAAGTTTCCACGTTGAGGGAATTTCCTGTCATCCCCAGGCACCTGCAGATGCCACCCGAACCAGCAGCTGCGGCAGTGCAGGCCCAGCAGTCTACAGGCTTAACACAAAGAGACTGATATACTCCTAAGCCATAAATTTGTGTCCCAGTCACAGGTCTCCATGGCAACCTTTTACACTAAATGAAGGAGATTTGTACATATGTATCTTGTAAGCCTCCTTTTTAATTCAGCCTGCTGAGGACAACTTGCTTTTGACAGGTCTGTCCTGCTGCTGGAAGTGAGGGCATGGCAATCTCTCACATGGCCCTTTCTTTTTCTTCATGGCCCTTCACTTCCTGGATCACTGGAATCAACTGGCAAATGCACGCTGAGCTCCCTTCATGGGGCCCGTCCTCCATGAGGCGCTCCCGGGGAGCAGAGGGAGGAGGGTTCACCCAGCCCTGGGTTCAGTACACTGTATGTCTCCACCTCGAGAGGCCTGAGCTCCAGGGTATCTGACCAGGGGAGCGAACAGTCTTGGCTGTTTCCCTCCCAGAGTCTCACCAGGGTGGGAATTAAACTCACCTGTGGAGCTTTAAAAATTGTAAATGTCTGATCCAGCAATCCTGTTCCTGGGTATTTACCCAAATGAGCTGAAAAGTTAGGGCTACACAAAAACCTGCACATGGAAGTTTATAGCAGCTTGTTTGTAATTTATTCCTAATTTCCAAAACTTGGAGGCAACCAAAATGTTCTTCAGTGAATGAGTGGATAAACTGTGATACATCCAGACAATGAAATATTATTTGGCAATAAAAATAAATAAGTTATCAAGCCACAAAAAGACATGGTGGAAACTTACATTCATATTGCTAAGTGAAAGATGCCAATCTGAATATGTTGTATTTTGTATAATTCCATCTATATGACATTCTGGGAAAGGCAAAACTGTGGAAAAGACCAGTGGTTGCCAGGGCTTTGAGGGAGCAGGATTCGGGGGAAAGGATGAACAAGTGGAGCCCAGAGGATGTTTAGGGCAGTGAAAATACGCTGTGTGATACCATAATGATGGATACATGTCATGATACATTTGTCCAAGACTACAGAATGTACAACACCAAGAGTGAACTGCAATGTAAACTATGAACTTTGGGTGATAATGACATGACAGTGTAGGTTCATCAATCATAACAGACCACTCTAGTGGGGGATATTTATAATAGGGGATGGGAAATCTCTGTTCTGTTTTCTCAATTTTTCTGTGAACCTAAAACTGACCTAAAAAAAGAAAGTCTAAAAAAAAAAAAAAAAGAGGATAACATAGTATATGCTCAATAAGTAACTAGAGGAAGGACAGAAGGAAGGCAGTGAGCAGGCAAAACTGACATTTCCTCTTGATCTCATTTAGTGATTAGCCTGTTGGTATTTCACTTCCTATGCATGTGGCTAATTGACTCTGAGTCTCTTTCAAATTAATTTGGTCAAATAATTTCATTCCATCGATAGTAATGAATAAAGAATTTAAAAGAAAAAAAAAAGAAAAAAATCACATAAATACTACAGATGTCCTTGTCTGTCCTCAGACATGTCGACTTGCGAGAGATGAGGTGGTCATGGGTATCTGTATTTTTTAAAGTTCCTCCGGTGACATTCATTCTTACTTAAATGCAACCAACTGGGCTTTTCATAGGACATATAGGCTTAGCCGCTTCAACAGAAAGACCTAAAATCACAGAGATTCAAAGCAATGGAATTTCATTTGTCTCCCATTTAACAGCGCAAAAGGAGGTGAGTAACCTAGGGCAAGTGGGTCACCACTCACCGGGGTGGTCCTGGGATGTGGGTTTGTCTACAATACTGCTCCATTGCCTGGAGAGAAGTTCTTGTCAGTGTGGCTAAAGCTGCAGCCCTTATTCTGTGTCTACTCTCCAGCCTGTTGAAAGGTACTGAAGGGAGGGAGGTGGCCAAGACCCAAAAAAGGCACACCTCATTGTCACTCCTGGAAATAAATCACACAGACACACCTTGCTGAGAGGGAAGCTGGAAAATGCAATCTTTGGCTGAGATCCATGAACCAGCTAGCCTTGCCAGAGGTTAGGAAAGAGAGAATGGTTGCTGGGGACACCGTCACATCTCCTATCAGAGGACAGCTCAGGTTAGTGGTCCTCGACTTGGCTGCACATTTGGGTCATGTGGAGAACTTGGAACAAATGTGTCAGCTCCAGACCAGCCGTACCCTAGATCAGCTAACACAGAATATTGGGGTTTAGAGCCAGATGTCAGTACTTTCAGAATAAAATAGCATTTTTGAGCCCTGGAGGCAACAAAGAAACATCATTCCCAAGAAAGCATAAGGAAGTTTCTGGAGGTGCCAGCTGTTTGGAATGGTCTGCAAGTGCAGGAATGTGGTGATGCCCACAATTCAGCAAGCCTGAGCACAGCTCCAGCTCTAGCCACTCATCTCTGTCTGGGTCTCAGTGAGTGGTGGTATCTGTCCACAGCTCACAACATGGAACCCCATGCAGACAAATCACCTGCTGGTGGCCCAAGGAGACAGACAAATTCTGCACACACTTCTAGAAAAGGTAATATTGACAATTACCCCAAATACCAAACTCTTTGGGATAAGCCTGCCTGAAGTATGCCATGATATTTTAGAGAGCCCTGACTCAGAGCCCAGCTTCCCTACCGTGGGTTCACCTCTCTGGGTAAAATGGGGACAATGGTAATAATAGCCAACATTTATAAAGCATTTACTATATGCCCATCATTTTCCTGGGTCCTTAATAAATGTTAGCCAATTTACTCTTCACAGCAATCTTATGAGGTAGGCGCTATTGTTATTCCTAGTTTATAGATGAAGAAACTGAGTCACAGAGAGGCTACATTCAAGATCACACAGTTGATAAGTGGCCAAGGCAGGATTTGAACCCTGGTGATCTGGCTTCAATATCCATGCTCCCAGGCCCACTGATCTAATGCCCAGAGCAGCTAAGCTCACAGCCTTGTTGTAAGGATTAAACGGGGTAATGCCCAGTAAAGTAGAGAGTTACCAGCCCCTGGTAGGTGTTCCTAATAGGGAGCCACTATCATTAAAGTCAAAAGTTGGTCCTTAGCTGTCAAAATTAGAATGTCCATTGTCCCAGGGTCTAGCACACAATAGGCACTCAGGGAAAATGAATAAAATGCCAAATTGGTTTCAGAATCCCTCTCTCCTCCTGTCTGTCTCTGTCGCTCCTCCCCTGTGTCCTTGGGTTTGGAGCCAATCGTGTTTCCTTTGTGCTTCCCATCTGAGGAGGCCACAGCCAGCAGGCGCTCTGACAACCACAGCCTGCGCTCCAGGTGGTTTGCCCGGAGCTGCGGCTCAGGCTCTTAGTGACAGAGTCCCAGGCAAGCCTCCTCTGTCTGGCCATGCCAATTCTTTCTGGGCTCTCTATTTGAATACAGTCATTTTTTGTCGCTTCTGTCTGAAACTTCACAAAATTACTCCCTTAGAGTTACCCAAAATATTTCTTGTCCTAAAATAGCATCTCACTAACATTTTTGTTTTCCCTTTTCCTGAGCTATAAATTCCTAAGAAGTCACAGCATCATAAATTGTGAGAGCATTCTTAGATGTCACCCAGGCCTCACCCTCGTATGCCAAGAAGCCACTGGAGCCAGAGGCAGGGAACCTTCTTCAGGGCCCCACGGGATGTCAGGGAGGGCAGCCACAGGGCACAGTGTCCTGACCACCGGCTCAGTCTCCTTCCCTCACGACCACACTGAAAGCCAACTTTGGGTCAAGTGGGAGGCCCAGCCCGAGGGATGCTGGTCTGCACCCTCATCACAGCTGTGGCACTTTGTCCCCACACTCTTTCCTGCTGTGAAGTAAAGCCTGGCTCCTCCAAAGAAGGCAGCCAGTGAAACAGAACAAGGGGAATGGTTTTCCAATGATGCAGCTCCAGGAGAGTTAACTCAGTTGGTGCTTTTTTCTTGGTGTTTCAAATTATTTTTCTAAGAGCCTCCTAGTGAGTGGCATGGAAAGAGCCATCTCCCATGCTGAATTATCGGGACTCGAAACTGCCACCTTCCCTGTGCCGGTTTAATTGTTGAAGCTTCTCTGAGCCTCACCTTGTTCTCGGGTCTGTGGGAAGGCTGTGAGGGTGCAGCTTGGAATCTCCTCTGCCCCAGAGCTGCCTGAGTCCAAGCCATGGAGAGAGAGACGTCCCCATGTGCTGAGGAGGCTAGGGGCCAGCCCAGAGCTCAGGGACAGCTGTGCAGCTGCAGACTCAGGGAGAAGTCCCTCCTGGGGTTGTGAAGGGCTGCCTGGCACCTTTGTCTCACCAATCTTCACTCCCAGTGCTCTTTCTCTGTGAGTTCAAAAGAGTGAGGCAGACAGAACACAGGTGAGAACATTGGGGAGCAGAGAAGTTCTGTCCAAACCAAAGTCAAGCCCGAGTTTCCCGATCCACCACCCCAGCCCTCTACAGCCCACGTGGAAGGATGAGTCCCAGATCATAGTGCTGGCTGCCCTCAAGATGACTCTGGAGGTGGCTAAGGCCCAGGGAGAGTTTGGCTGCACTGGGAATCAAGTTCAGTTGAAAGTCATAGAATTGAATTTTTCATAGAGCCTTTTGTTAATTTTCCCAAATGGACTGTTGTTATCTCTCACTAGACATGCAACACATACTTAGAAAAGGAATATGTTTAAATTAGAGTATAAGAAGCAGCTTTCTGCTAGAGGGAGAGAGGCATCTATGTCATAAGGTCGTGTTTTCATGGGCCTCTAACGATTTGGGTGTGCTCCTCTCAAGGCAGGGGAGAAGCTAGCCTGTTCCAGGAAGTCCCGGCCCATCTATGTAGGCTCCAGGGGAAATCCAAATTCCATCTAGACGGTTAACATCTCAGTGTCTTCTGCTCTTCTCTCCTGTTTTGACAGAAGGGTTTCAGAGACAACCCTATTTGTGGAAGAATTCTTTAGTTCTTTGTTTCACCCACATCCCAAAGGAGTCCATCCATTTAATGAAGGAAAAAAATAAATCAGTAATGATACACAGAACCCCTCACTACAACATTTCCCCTAAGCAAATCTCATTTGACTTTTCATTTTAAACCACTCATCTAGTTCTTGCTTTACCACACGTTAGATTCTGCTGTGGAATTTAAAATAATCCTGGGCATTGGGACTTAAACATCAGCTTTTTTTTTCTTTTCTTTTTTTTTAACTCTCCAGATGATTCTAAAGTACAACCAAGTTGAGAACCAGTGATCTGAACTGGTGCTTTCTCAGATTTTAATGTACATAGGAGTCACCTGGGAACCCTGGTAAAACGAAGATAGTTCAGGGAGGCTGGCATGGGGCTCCAGAGCCTGTGGTTCCACCAAGCTCACAGGGGACACCTATGCTGCTGGTCTGCGGACCATACCTAAAACAGACTCTGCCAAGGTATATTTGTTGCCTCCAACGCAAGTGATTTGTGGAGGGGGATGGAAAATTTTGAAGGCATCTTAGGCAAAAATGGGCAGGGAAAAGCAGCAAAGCTCCTTTAACTGTAGAACTGCCCCCAGGATGTTAAGAAATGATTTCTAAGCTTCCTACATAGATGGAACTGATGACCATTGTTTAGGGGAGGATCTGAACTTCTATAATGTAAAATGGTCCATACCAAAGGGACCTGGTAGATCGTGGGGTCCAGTGATTCCCACCCCAGATGATTATCAGAGTCACCCGGGGAGAATTAAAAAAATTCAGATTTCTGGGTCCACTCGAATAGGCATTCATGTAACATATTTTTAAATAGCCAATTTAAGTTCAGACAGATTTGGAAACCACTGACCTAGTCTACTGCCTGCCACTAACACAGACACGTTTTTATGGAAGAGGAAGCTGGCTCAGGCATGGACTTCTCTGTGACAATGTTGGCATTTTTCTGCTGTGAGGACTGAGTGAAAAAAAAGAGATCTAAGTGAGTGACAGATAGACCTTTGTCCAGGTCACAGCCATTGGGGACCCTCATTCTGGCTAATCAATTCAGGCTCGGCTTGGTGTCTGCCTTTGCTTTCCTGGGCTGACACGCTAATTTTATGAGAGTAAACACAACAGCTGGATAGTTAATTTTATTTTATTATTTTTTTAAATATATCTTTATTGATTTCAGAGAGAGGAAAGGAGAGGGAGAGAGAGAGAGAGATAGAAACATCAATGATGAGAGAGTCATTGATTGAGCCCACAATCCGGGCATGTGCCCTGACCGGGAATCGAACCCCAATTGCCTGGATCCTAGGTCGATGCTCAACCGCTGAGCCACACCCAGCTGGGCTGGATAGTTAATTTTAAAAGGCAGCTTGGCCCAATCATAGAAGGAGATTTTGTGTTTGTCCAAACTGCCTTACTCATATGTAAAAGAGGGACCTGACACCCACTCTGGGCTGACTGCTCCCCCAGTGTAACTGGGCACTGCCCAAGTCATGGGATTCCCTCCTTATACGACCCTCCTGGCACTTAGGCTCCTTCAAAGAAAGAAGATAAAGATTTTTAGAGCCTCATGACAAGTCACAGCCACAGTCCTAGCCAATGAGTAGAAATACTTCTGCCTGCCCCAATGAGGACTTCCCACAGCCCGATGCTCCAATCTTCATGTCTGTGTGACATCCAGCTCTGCTCACAAGGACCACACAGGAGAGACTGGCTATTTCCAAGTCTGTTTACACTCAACACCTGGACCTGAAATGAAAAACACTGCCTGAGTGGGACTAAGAGGTAGATAGTGCCATAATTATCCATGTGGGTCTGTTTTTCTTTAACTAATAGACTTTTTCCTTTATAGATGCTTGATTTTTTTGCTTAAATTAGGCATAAATATTCTATTTTAAGTCTTAATCCATATTTAATCATTCATTTGTATGTTTATTTCCGGAGCACTTACAATGTATCACTAAACACAATGTATCTGTATATTTTAATGCCATGATTCTGTCGGGTAGGTATGACTGTCTCCGTTTTACATATAAAAAATCTGAAGTTCAGCGATTGTGAGCAACTCGATCAAGATCACACAACCAAAAAGCCATTTAACTGAGGTTTGAATCCAGATTTCCCAGCTCCAAAATACCGTTTCCTTCCCCCAAATCAGATTACCCTGAAGTTTCTCATTTTAGAGACTGAGGAAGGCTGCTAATTGAAATTTGTTATTAAAGCTGTGTGGGGTTTTTTTATTGCAGACAAGACAAAGCCAAAAAAATAACACCAACTAAAAGTAGTTTTAACACATAAGTCAATATTCATCATTTGCTAGCACATCCATGCATCAATAAGTTACAATCCATACGTACCATTTTCTCTGACCCTCCAGCCTAAATTAGGTTTCCCTTCATCACTGCACAGCCCCTTTATTTCTCTTTCCTGTGCATGTCTACACACCCATATGTCATAGAACAGGTGCTTGGCCTGCGCAGACCCTGTGCCACTCGTCACAAATTTAGGGAGGGACAAAGAGCAAGATGACAGGAGTTATCTGCATTACCTCCCTTTCAGAAATATGTATACTTCCAGGTTGTGACCTATTTCTTTAATTAAATTTTTTATTTTGGAATAGTTTTAGATTTACAGAGCAATTTCAAAGACAGCACAAAAAGTTCTTCCCCAGTTTCCCTTAATGCTAACGTCTACATCACTGAAGCTAATTATGATATCAGGTCATTTTTAAAGTGGTTCAGTTTTCTTTTCCTGTGGAATGTGGATGACCACTGGTCGTGCAGCCAGAGACCTGAGGCTTGAGAGCCTTGGCTGCGTTGACCCCCTGGGTCTGTTTTCTCAGGGCACCTCGGGGACAATAGGATAAACTTGCCAGGGTGTCTCTAGGGGATTAAATGAGACCAGGTCTGTGAAAGCCGCCAGGATGGTGCCTGGAACACTTGTTGTCTATGAAATTGTTATTCACCTTGAAGTAGAAGTTTCCATCAGGCTGTGTTTATAACAGGCCTAGGGGGTTTCTGTTTCGCCGGTGTCATTGCCCTATGACGCTGAGCCATACCTTAGCTTGTGTTTACTTAATACATACTGTGTGCTTGTCTCCCTTCTCCTCCTTCCCTGTCCTTCCCCCATAAATCCTGTCTGACTAATTCAGGCCAAGGGCAATTGTCCTGAACAGAAAGATTGTTTCCTGTCTGGATTGCATATTTCAAAGTCGTAGGCAGAGCCAGGTGGTCCCAGCCAAGCCCGGGAGGACATCGATGCACAGCCTGGGCATCCTGAATTCTTAAGCGGTGCACAAACACTGAACCTGGAGAGATGGCCAAGGTGGCACAGAGTTAAAACTGTGTCCAAATCGGTCAGGTTCATGGTGGTCAGAGGAAGGTAGGGGAGAGTGGGGTGAGGTGGGGAAAGGAGAGAAAATAGACGTAATTAGAAAATTTGGGCTCTTGACATTTTCCTCCCCCTCCTGCTTTATTTTATGTCCCCTGAGCTAGACACCAAGCTGGCACACATATTTTCAGAAATGAATAGGATACTTGAATGTTCCAGAATGAAACTGACACCCTTGAAGTGCATGCTTGGTGACTGCCTGCGTCTGCCGTCACGCAGATGCCCTCTGAGAGTGGCACCTCCTCTGAGCACATCTCCTCTCACCAGCCACATCCTGGCAGCCAGCAGACACCTGAAGGAGCATGGCTGCGGGCTGTGCCTGTATAATGAGTCTTCTCTTTAAGGACATTCCTTCTTGTTTATATCAGTCATTAAGATTACACTCAAAACCAGTAGTTGCTCAAACCTTTTAAGAAAACTGCCCATATTCCTTAATTAGCTCAAGAAAATTTGAAATAAAATATTTACATGCTGTTATTTTTTTTATTTTTATCCTTTTTATTTTCTTTTTAGGGAAAACGGGGTCATTCTTTAATGCCTGCTTTTCCTTGCATGCCCAGTTTTTTAACTGAACCACTCCCTGCGTTTTAGGTCTTTGGCTACATGACCACGGGGGTGGAGGAAGTCAGGTGTCTCCTCTTCAGCCAGGCTAAGCGTCGGGCCAGGAGTAGTAGAAAAGACATCTTCCCCACGGGCAGCTGCTGCTCAAGGAGAGAGTGAAAGGAAAAGCACACCGCCACCTGCAGAAGAAAACAGGAGCCAAAAGTTACACACTAGAGTTTTGAAGAGAATTATAGCTAATCATGAAATTATCATGCATGGAAAGTTCTAGAAGTCTAGGTCTCTTTTTTTTCACATTAAATACAGTTTGAAATAAGTCAAGGTTTGTCATAACCAAGCTGTTTCTACCTGCTACCTGTTGAAATGAGGATTGACCTATCTTCCAAAATGAGATGGAGAAAACACAGATGTTTCTTGGCACATCTAACTACCAGTATGTAGGAAAGGGCTTTGCTCTTTACTTGTAAATTGCAAAACAGTGATTTCTGTGCTTGTTTCTTCTTTCCCCTGGGCAGATGCAAACTCTTGTAGATGGTCCTGTCTCTACCCTTCCCCCTCCTTCCTCTTCTATCTCCTTTCCCCTTCCTTCTTCCCTTTCTCCTCTGGAAGGCCCAGAGTGCCACAGAGAAGAGTGAAAAGAGAAGTGGTCAAGGGTCAAGTTTATTTATTAAATAAACAAAATTCCCATTGGATCTATTTCTCTGAAGAATCCTAATACAGATTTTGGTGTCTTGATGCAATTAGCACTTGAACTGGTGGACTCAGTAAAGTAGACGGCCCTCCCCAGTACGGGTGGGCACCATTCAATCCATGAAGGGCCCGCCAAGAACTAAAGGAGGAGGAAGGAGGAATTTGTCTTATTTTTTCTTGCCTTGAAATGGGACACGTCTTCGAATATTATGCCTTTGGACATCAGCTCCTCTGGTTCTCAGGCCCTCAGACTGGGACTGAATTACATCACCAGCTTTCCTGGGTCTCCAACTGACAGAGGGCAGATCATGGGGCTTTTGGGCCTTCATAATCATGTGAGCCAAATTCTCATGATAAATGTACATGTAATACATCTCCTACTGGTTCCCTTTCTCTGTAGGACCCTGATTAATGCAGGTTCTTTTCTGAACTAAAGTAAAAATATTTCAGATCAGACGGACTCTGCTTGGCCAGCCCAGGGAGTTAGCTGCCTTTCTCCTCCCAGCCAGCCTTGATGCACAGAAGCTATCAAAATCTCATCTTCATCGGTGTTTCACTCCCATCATTTTATTTTTCAAAATCCATAATTAATTTCTGGTTTAAAAGGAGCATGTTTACAATTCTTCTTTATACAAATGTATTTAATTGATACCTTATCCTTTTCATAAGATAAGGAAACATCCTTTTTACACTTCAGTTGTTCTTTCAGAAGAACAGTTTAGTCTAGGTCTCGCCCGTTCTGCCTCCTTCACTCAGGGGGCAGTTAATTTCAATTCCCTCAGTTCTGTAAAATGACAGGGTGTTGGTAGATGTTTTAAAAGCTCCTTCCAGGCCTTTCTTCAATCCACGTGAGGCCTAGCTTCTTATACTCACAGCTCCTCAAACTTAATACAAAATTGTGGCATTCTCAGCTACTTGAGGCTGCTGGTGGCACAGTGGATATGAGCATTTAGTACCCAATGTAGTCTCTTAACATCACTTCCCGAGACCCTTTGAGGGGAACCTTCACATTTCAAATAAAATACATGAGTTCATCAGGTCCCATGCAAAAGACCTTGTGGAACTCTACGTAGATTAGCTCTGCAGCTTAACAGAAAGCAGAAACCACACTAGGTGCTTAAGAAATAAGTCAGCATGGATGAGGCTTGAAGACATATGCTAACTAAAGTAAGCCAGGGCAAGTATTGCACGATTCTACTTACATGAGGTTCCCAGAGCAGTCAAATCCATAGATACAGAGAGTAGAATGGTGGCGTCAGGGCTGGAGGGGAGGCGGGGGGTTGCTGTTTGATGGGCACAGAGATTTAGTATAGGAAGAGGAAACATTTCTGCAGATGGGTGGTGGTGATGGTTGTACAGCAATGTGAATGTGCTTAATGCCATTGAACTGTACACTTAAAAAGGATTAAAATGGTAAATTTATATTATATATATTTTACCACAATAAAAAAGAAAATAAATGAATAAATGAAAAAGATTCTTACTGTTTATTTATAACTATATAATATGCATTTGTTAAAAGTTAAATACAGAGAAGTATAAAAATCAAATTGATATTCACGAGCCAGATTTAACTATAATTATGATTTCTATCCAATCCTTTTCCTTTGCATCTATCTATTATGCATATAAAGAAACTCAAATATTTGAGTTCATACTGTATAAGCAGCTATTTATTCATTTTATTTTTTTTCACTTAATGTTATACTACGAGCATTTTCCAAGTGATTAAAATTTATTTGTAACCATAATTGTAATGGCTGCATACTAGTTCAAGCATGCTGTCATATTTTTGGACATTTAGGTTTTTAATTTTTTTATTTTTATTTTGTAAATAGCATAAATCAATCATTCTAACCAGCCCTTGTCTGCCTCTAATGATATCCTTATGGCACGTTCCTAGAAACAGTTACTGGGTCAAAGGACAGGTTATATATTCGAAAAAACTTTTTACTATTTGTGTGTGTGCGTGTGTGTGTGTGTTTGACCTAGTTTCAGAAGCCCTTTAACTGTTTTTTATTCCTTTGGGGACACTTCAAAGCACCAGGAATCTCACCCTCTTGTAGCTCTTGTTGACTGAGGGGTGCTCAGATGCCTGACCCCTGACAACTGCCTGTAGGGTACACATGTTTGAACTCTGATCACTCCTTAGGCCAAACTTAGATGTCTGAGCAAACGAGGTCTGTTGGGCAAAGTGAATTAGGTGGTGTCTGAGGTTTTGTTTGTGCAACATAGCTTGTTTCACATGGGAAGGTACGAGGTTAAGGTTGAGCTCTCCTTCTCCAGCTCAGCTGGCCCCAGATCAGTCCTGGCTGCTCACTAAAGCATTAGACATACTTCCTGCTTTGAAGGAGCAGGAAAGTGAAAGCTTGCGGAGCTTCCTTGGCTGCTGGACAAGACTGACTTCTGGGCTTCCCAAACTAGGTCACTTACTCCTAAGTAACACACACAGACTCACCCCAGTAGGAGAAGCCATGGGTTTCGGACTGTAGGCAATTTTCCCTTTCAAGGTTCTTCCCAAGGCTTCCCGTCGGGGTCTGCTGGCCTTTTCTCACTATGTTTGCCCCACTTCTCCTGCAGAGCTCCCTTCCTCTCTTCAGATCTCAGCTCAAATTGAAGCTTTTGTCATCCTCTCAAACTAGCTCAACACCCCTAATGTGTCTTTTACTACAGTGCTTTTAATTATTTGTAATACTGACTTAGGTAATCATTTGATTAATGTATCATTTCATATTTTCATTCAACAAATATTCTTTAAGGGCCTCTCTGTGCCAGGAACTGTATTATTTGCTGGGTTTACAAGGTTGAGCAAAACAGATTTGGTTCTTTTCCTTGTAGAGCTCATTGTCCAGTGGGAAATAAGTAAAAATCTGATTATAACCCTCCCCAGTTTTGCTCAGTGGTTAGAGCATCAGCCCTTGGAGTGAAGGGTCCCTGGTTCGATTCCTGCCAAGGGCACATACCTCGGTCGCAGGCTTGATCCTCGGCCCCGGTTGGGGTGCTTGCAGGAGAAAACCAATCAATATGTCTCTCTCACATCAATCTCTCTCTCTCTCTCTCTCTCCCTTCCACTCTCTCTGAAAAGCAGTGGAAAAAATCTTAGGTGAAGATTAAAAAAAAATCTTACTAGAAATCAGACTTTGTAAGGGAAGGTTATAAAAGGAATAAAGCAGGTCCCATGACAAAGATTGGTGGAGGGTCTCAATTAGACAGTGATCATGAAGCCATCTTAAAAGCCAGAATGGTGACAGGAACGAACCATGTGAAAAACTGAGAAGAGATACAAAGAGCCAAGAAGCATGTGAAGGTACAAAAAGCAGGCTGTTCAGGGAACTTGAGGAACTGAAAGGCATGGAGAGTGTTGTGTGTTAGTAAAGAGGGACACAGATAGGGGAAGTCAGGTGGGCAGGGCCAGAGTAGGTAGTAAGAGAGAGGCATGGAACCAAGCCCAATGCACCCGGGGCACAGAAAAATAACAACTGGAGTTGATAACACAGAGGTTGGTGATGACTTTTCCAGCATTTTCTGGAGGCAGCCAGATTGCAATGGGTTGAGGAGCAAATGGATGGTGAGGAATTAGAAAGTGTGCACATAAGAAGAGAAGCTTGGGCTGTGCAGGGGAATAGACAAATTGGTTAGATGGAATGAGATAAGAAGGGCAAAGGAGGAATTGAATTTGGTTTTCCTGATATTCTTTCTTTTTAGGGGGATGGGAGATAATAAAGCATGTTTATAAACTGTGGGGATGACTCAGTGGGGAAGGAGATAATGACAATGCACAGAGAGGCAATAAACAGAGAGCTAAGTCCTTGAGAATAAGATGGGATGGTATCCAGAAAAGAGAGAGAAATATAAAGAGATAAGACTTTTATAAGAGCAGCACCACCTTATCAATTTTCAAACACTTAATTATAGAAAATTCCAAACATATGAAAGTAGAGAAAATAGTATAATAAAACCCCAGGTACCCATCACCCCAGCTTCCACACATGGCCAATGGTATTTCATCTACAATCCCACCCAATTTATTACCCCTTCCCCTGATTATTTTGAAACAAATCCAAGATACTATAATGTTTCATCCATAAAGACCTCAGTAGTATTCCTAAATGTATGGCTTTTTAAAAATCATGACAAAACTATTGAGGAATAGAGTGAAGAAATATAGTCTGAAAACTATAGTCAAGCTGCTAAATTACTAAAATCAAGTAGGTTGAGGTATCAGGAAATGCTCCTATTCTTGTTCTAATGAGCCTGGGAACTTAAACTTTTGAACTTTCCAGTCCTGCACCAATGCCTGGATCTACATGAACCCTCCAGATAACCCTCTGATCACCCCTTGAAGGACTAAGGAAATAATGTTCACATATCCAGACTGCCTGGCATTTGTTAACCAGACTGCTGACACCCAGCATCCAGACCACAGGTCATCTAGAGGGTTACCATCTCGAACAGCCTAGAGTAGAGGCTAAGAATGCAGAACTGATTCTTCTCAAGAATGTGCTTTTTACTATAAGAACCTCCAGCTTTTTTTTCTTCTTCTTTGGAACACCCTGAGTATTGCCTAGTTGTGTTTCTGGTTTGCAAACCCTAAGGCCCTTGAATGGATCTTTTTTATTTCTAGCCAAAACTTTCAGACTCATTTTGAGTTTATTCAACATTATAATCACACTGAAAAATTAGTGACTTCTTAACATCATGAAATATCAGTCAGTGTTCAAATTTCCCTGATTGTCTCTTATATGTTTTTACTTTTCACAGCTGGTTTGTTCAAATCAAAACCAAAACAAAGTGCACACATTGAATTTGGTCCAAATGCTTTTTAAAAAAATTTTTAAATTGATTTTTAAAGAGAGAAGAAGGGAGAGGAAGAGAAAGAGAGAAACATTGATGTGAGAGCGAAACATAGATCAGCTGCCTCCTGCACACGCACTACCAGGGATTGAACCTGAGAGCTGGGCATGTACCCTGACCGAGAATTGAACCAGCAACCTCTCAGTGTACAGGATGATGTCCAACCAACTGAGCCACACCGTCCAGGGCAGTCCATATGCTTTTTAAAGTCTCTTTTAATCTATAAGTTCCCCTTCCGTTTTCTTTTTTCTTAACATCTGTTAAGAAAACAGATCTTTTTTCCCATAGAATTTCTCACATTCTGGATTTTGCTGAATGCATATCCAAGGTGTCATTTAACATTCTTTTCTCACTTGTAAATCCTCTAAACTGTTAGTTCACATCTTACATCTAAAGGTTTGTGCAGGTTCAGGTCTGATATTCTTTGAGGAGAGAGAGGCAAGAACACCTCAAAGAAGATGATGCTGTGTCCTCCTGTTGCATCACATCAGGAGACACTGTGATGCCTGGTTGTCCTGTAACTTGTGGTGTTAAGATTAGTCAGTGGGTTTGGTGTTGTGAGCTCACTCCACTCACTCTAAGGTTCCTCATCAGCTTTTTGCTTAATGGTTTTAGTGGTTACTGATGGCCACTGCCTAGGTCCATTATTTCATTACAAATTACCAAATGATGCTGTTCTATCATTCTGTTATGGGTTGAATTATAACCCCTTCCCCCAATTAATATGTTGAAACCCTAACCCCAAGTATCTCAGAATGGGACCTTATTTGGAAATAGGGTCATTGCAGATAGAATTAGTGAAGATGAGGTCATACTGGAGTAGGTTGAATCCCTTATCCAATGTGACTGGTGTGCTTACAGAAAAGGGAAATTTGGACACAGAGGCAGACACTCAGACAAGGAAAACACCATGTGAAGATGGGTCATGCTGCCGCCAACCACAGAACTACCAGAAGCTGGGAGAGGCCAGGAACAGATCCTTCCCTAGAACCTTCAGAAGGAGCATGGCCCTGCTGACACCTTGATCTTATCTTGAACTTTCAGACTCCAGAAGCAGGAGACAATACATTTATACTGTTTAAGGTACTCAGATTGTGGTACTTTGTTACAGCAGCCTTAGAAAACTAATATACATTTCTTTTTCAGATTTTGATGGGAGTTCTTAAAGAGATAGGGAAGGACTTCCTCTCATCAAGTTTTTGGTTGTTCTGAGGTACAGCTCACACAGGAAATGCAGGATATATGCTCGGTTCTTTCTCTGGATTTACTAGTTTTTAGAATATTGAATGGTTCCTTAGTATCTTTCAAAGATGACCAATGAGGTTTATAAATTCAGTCTTGTTATAAACTATAGATTTAAATTTAATTGATATGTCTCAATTCATTGCAGTTTTATTAAGCCTTTCAATGTTCAGATTGCCCACCTTTGGCCAGAACTGATTCCTTCCAGATGACTTCTGAGAGCTTTGAAAGAATTTCCAATAGTTTGATGGCTTTCTTGCTTTTTGATACAGTAAGATATTCTTGGTTCATCTTGCCCCAGGCCTACCATTTCTCCAAGTGCTTCTGTATTTTTTCTAGTGGGAAATGACGTTTAGAGGCCACAATCTAGCTGTCGGGCCATAATCATTACTACCAGGTTGATTACTATTTCTAAACCTTTCCAGTGGACAGAGGTAGAAAAAACATTTTAAGAGAAAATACATCATAAATTTATAATATTTATTTCTTTTACACTGAAAATCTTAGTTTTTAGTTATTAACTTTATTCTAATAATTTACTTGGTTTATCTTACTGTGTCCATATTATAATTTTATTATATATATGGTTAAAACACAGAATAGCTATATATATGATAATTTCAAAATAACAACACCAATATTATTAATAGCAACAATACTGTTGGAAACAGTTTAAGGTTTCTTTGTGACTCATTTAGTCCTTGGGATATGCAAGTGGTCCCTGACTTATGACGGTTTGACTTAAGATTTTTCAATTTTACAATAGTGTGAAAGCAATATGCATTTAGTAGAAACTGAATTTTTATCTTTTCCCAGGCTAGCGATATATGGCAAGATACTTGTGATGCTGGGCAATGATAGTGAGCCACAGTTTTCCATCAGCCACCACTCATGAGGGTAAACAAACCATACTCTACAATGTACTGTATTCTGAGTTCACTTGAGGTAGGGTAGGATAAGCTCTGATGCTCAGTAGGTTAAGTGCATTAAATGCATTTTCAACTTAATGATATTTTCAACTTAAAATGGCTTATCAGGACATAACCCTATTGTAAGTTGAGGAACACCTGAATATATAGCTCACTAAAGATGCACAATCTAATTACTAGCTTTCCAAGTCATCTGAAATAATTTCTCTCTGTGTGCTTAAGTCACTAAATTTATATACATTTACATTGTTTTATTTTGCTTTCAAGATTTTTGAAAGTATAGATTTGTGTGTGTGTTTTAACTGATAAAGTTTTTTATTTCACTTTTGAATTTTATACTTTTCCTGATTATTCCATGTAAGGTGTAAACTAAAACTGTTTAAAACACACACACAAATCTAGTACATCAATAACTGGGGATTTAAATTTTTTGCTATACTATTTTCACAACCATGGGTGTGCTTGCTAGGCAATATAACCATCACAGAAGCAAACATGAGGCAGAGTACTGGTAAGGAAAACAAAGCAAGAAAGAGTTACCAGATATACAAACAGGCTCATTCCACATTCACTACTGCATTTTCAAGCTCCAAGTATTTAGCTGCACATTTTTGTTCAGCTAGAAAGGAGGAATTTTCTTCTTTTTTTTTGGTTTGTTTTCATCAGTGCATGAATGTTTCTTTTCTCATCTCAGCAGATGGATAAACAGATGGATACCACAGCTATGTGGAATGTTAAAGAGAGAGCAGGGTACTGTGAGACTGGTAGGCTCTGTATTCTGGATTCTCCCCATTGCAGTGTTCAGGCAACTTCCCTGCATTGTAGAATCTTGTTTAAACACATCTGTGAACTTGGCTGGATGAGTACAGTTGGGACATCTGGTGACAGGTACTAACAAGTATTATCAGGGCTGGCTTTCATGCAGGGAAAAGTCATGGATATTTAAAAATATTTTCTTGATTCAGATCTTGGTGTGACTAAAAAGCAACAGCCATGCTGAGAACTGAAGAAGAAGACAGAGCTATGGTGCTGGAAGCTCTTCTCTACTCTTTGACACAAGGCCTGCTCACCGAAGTGCTCACCAATTTCACTTCTCATCCCCTCTAGGCTCCCTATCCCTGTCCATATAGTATTAAAAAGTGGACAAAAGACAAATAAAGATAGACTTCAGAAAGAAAAAAAGATAAAGCATAAGGACAGAAATTTAAAGAGGGAAGAGAAAAAGGAAGTCAACAGTCAAAAAGATAGTGGGAAAAAATGTTTAGATTTCAAAATTTAAAAGCCCCAATTTAGGCAGAACCCAAAGACTGAGTACTCCCCGTGTGAAAGGCAATCTCTGCAGAACATTATTCTCAAAGGTATTACCGGGAGACAGGTATGGCCATTCATAAGATGCACGGCTTTCTTTCTTCCTTAGCTCGTGGATACAAGCAAAACAGACTCCACCACTGAAGCACAAGTCGCAAATCAGTGACGTTGTTGTAGGACAGGGGTTTTAGTTTTGTGTGTTATACGATCACTGCACCTTCTCATGGTGTCATAACCCAGTTATCTGCCACAAAGAATTTCCATTTTAGGCTTCGAGTTTCCTCAGAGGAAGACATGGGACATCTGTGGTCATGAACTTTTGAGTGGCAATAGTCCAAAGTGGTCAAGTGTCTATAAGCCCGGAACAGCAGGCATACTTACTGTGAATTGCCATCAAACCCAATTGCGCCTCACTCCAAGTCCCAGCATCTCTATAACTTTCTGTACAACTTTACAATGGAGCTGTATTTCAGTGACTGTTTTGATATCAAATTAAACTTTCCCGAAACTTACAGATAATTCAGGGCTATTTTTTTTCTACCAGTAAGAGTTCTGCTTAGTTATAAAACCCCGTATTCACAGGGTTCAGTTTTTTGTGTTTTTTTTTTTAAATTAAACACACAGTAATCCTGTCAATGTTGAAAATCAAAACTTCAGAATGCCTTGGCATTTATGTGACCAGTCTGAATTTGAGATACAAATACCAGCTGTTTTTCCATGGGCCATTTTTGTTAGGCTGAAGCTCAGAAAAATTGAAAAGTCAAAGTGTGATTTTTTTTTTTTTTAGTCACATGTATGTGGAGGGTACAGAGTGTCACTGAGCAGATCACAAAACACATAGACATTCGTTTTCTCCCTCCCCGGCATCTCCTTCGTCTCCCCGGTTCCCGCCGTCCACAGAGTGCGCTCGCCCCACGCAGCGGCACGGTCAGGTGCCGGCTTTGCACGACCCTTCACTCCGTGTATCCAGCTCGGCAACTGCGCCATCAAACACTGCTTTTGCCAGGCTGTAGGCCTTTTCAGAGAGTACAGAATCTCACACTAAAAGACTGAGACACTCAGCCCTGGGCCAAGCCCAGCTGGGAGTGTTGCCTGCCTTTCTGTCTTACTAATTTCACACGGTTTGCTTGTGGTCTCCGACGCCACCTCTGAAAGATATCTAAAATAATCCTCCGTCTTCCGCAGAACGCCTTGCCTTCTGGTTGGGCAGCGCTGGGAATACGGTATTTGCCCGACAGCTCCGGAACGTCCTGGCGATGCCCTGCGGGCCGGCCTTCCCCGCTGCCCCTGGGGGGCTGCCTTCTGTCCGGGGTGGGGGGCTGACGCGCCCCGAGGGAGAGCGGCTGGCCCCGCACCCGGCCGCGCCTGTCCCGGGCCCGCCCTCGGGGCTGCGGAGGGACCCTCGCGGCGCTCGGCCTGCCCCCCGCGGCTTCTCTCCGCTCCGGCGCCAGCTCCCTTCCACCCGTGGCCGCCCCGCGGGGCTGCAGCGGACAGCGCCGCTCGCGAGCCCACGGGGCGCGGTGATCGCTTCCCCCGAGACCCCGCCTCAGGCAGCGCCGGGCCGCAGCTGCCCCGGCTCGGAATCCGCAGCCGCAGCTCCACTTCCGCTCTGTGGCTTTCTTTTTTGATTGCAATTTGTTTTATAAGACATTTAGATGGCACCAAAGCCTAATCTATAAAATAAAGCCCACCCCTATAATCTAGCTTATATTATCTTCCTCATCGCCTGTTCCTTCCCTCCCACATAGGCGATCATTTTTATTAGTTTTGGTCTCTCTTTCCATTAAAAATTTTAAATAGTAGATTATATATATGTAATTTCTCCCCTGTTTTAAGATAGAAGGTATCATGCTATCCACACTATTCTTCACGCCCCCCCCCCCTTGATAATATACCCTACAGATTAGGGTGTAGTGGTGGCCTCATCCTTTTATAATGCGTGTTTCTCCCTCCTGGATTTGAGTAGGCCATTAGGTATTACAATGTTGAGGCCAGTGCCTAAGGACATGGATCAGGCACTCGCCGACGTATAATGAAATGGGTGAATGAATTAAAGGACGAATAAAAGACAGGAACTACCCTTTGTGCCCATTTCATAGCTCCACTGAGGTATATTCAACCTTTTACCCTCCCTCCTCCTTTTACCTCTCTCCAGACTCAGACCTGTAATGAAGGGAGCTATCTGGAAGTCTAAATTAAATTGTGAGCTTTAAAAAGAAGAGTAAGTCACAGAAAGGGCTTGTCTAACGCCATGGCATTATGATTAATGAGTTGTGCCTATATAGGTAAGGGGTGAGGGTGGGACACAGTGAGAAAATGTCATTACCTGTTGAAAGATACTGGGGAGACTAGCTTAGCCAGGTGAGCATTAGCGCTGAAATGATGAATTGCTTGTTTAAGAACAATCTCCATGGCATTCAGAGACCCTCAGAGTTGACAGCAACTGCTTGACTCTAGCTGCCCAGTCAAGGCCACAGTTCCATGCAACGTTCCTGATGTTCATTCAGCCTCTGCTTGAACATCTTAGAGAACAAAGAGCAGTCCTTGCTACTTGGAGGTGGGCTAAGTCTAAAGGCTTTTTGACATACAGCCATACAAATAAATAGCTATCCTGCCATTAATATTTTCTCTTCTTCCACCCCACCCCCCAAAATTCAATTACCTTTACCCTTTCTTTAAATGACATGGCCCTTCATAAGGAAACTCACTCTTAAATTTCTCCTTCTTCCCAGCTAGACACCATCCACCCACACAAAGTGCATTCCTTAACTATGTCAACGTTAAAAATTTCCACTTAATGAATGGACACAGTAAAAAGACAAATGACAAATCAGGAGAATATATTTAAAATGTCTAAAACTGACATAGTTCAAATATCTGAAAAATACAAGGAACTTTTGCAAATCACTTTTTTAAAAAAACCAATAGATAAATAGGCCAAAAAATATAAATAGGCAACTCACAAAAGAGGAAACTCAAATAATAAGCACTGAAACTCATTTAATTAGAGATATAAAATAAAAACTATAATGATCTACAACTTTATCCCCATCAGATTGCAAGTTGGATGACAGCAGGTCATGGCTGGTGTGAGGGGATACAGGACCCTCATGTGATACTGATGGGAGTGCCAATGGGGGCAGCCCTCCTTTAGAGTAACCCAGCAGTACTTGATCAAATGCATTTAGCCTAGGACCCAGAAGTCCATTCTGGGAATGCCTGCAGATAAATTCTCTCATTGGTCTTCAACAGAAGGCGCATGAAGATCCTTGTCACAGCCTTGATTGGAGGTACTCCCATCCCTAAGAGAATGAAGAAATAAAGTGTGGTATGGACTACTGGACAGCAGCTAGAAGCCATGAAGCAGAAATATAGTCGATTCTTGTTCATTGCAGTCATTCTGTTCTATACAGTTGTGGAAAACACTGAATTAGGGAATACTGGACCATTGCTCCTAGGGGAAATAAAGGGTTAGGTTCCTATGAGTTTCGGGGCACAACATTTTTGTCAAATATCAATACATAACCTTATTTTATGTATTTTTCCATTTAAAGACACCTTATTTAATCTGTATTGTTGATTCATTAACAGTGAACTCATTGACAACAGCACTATAACTAATGCCTAAAGGAAGCTCATCTCACATGGACTTTCACTGTAAGGCACATAGAACACAAGACAGCATCTCAGCACTAAGCCTGGGGGTCATTTTAAACAGCTGCAAAATGGTCACTTGTTTATAGTACAAGAGCTGGAACAAGAAGGTAGAGTGTCACCTTGGTCTTTCTCAGCTGAGAACATGCACGTTGTTACTCAAATTCATCATAGCTCTGAGTATCACATCTGAGAATGACCATCAAAGCCCCTCGAGTATTAATTTGGAGGACACAAATAAATTTTAGTGCGTAGGTGAATTTGCAAATACAGAATCTGCAAATAATGAGGGCTGACTGTACACTCGACAACCTGGTTAGTTCTCATGACCTAGAACTGAATGAAGAAAGCAAAAAAGAGAATCAGATGTTAGTACAATATTGTTTGTGTAAAAGTGTAGCCAAAGCAGCAGGACTTGCTTTTCAAGAACTCATATAAATCAAAGAAAACACATTAAACCCATAAAATTATTGTCTCCTTGGTGAGGGAGAACAAAAATAGGAAATAAATGAATCAGCAAATAAAAGGAGAGATGTCAGTGCTAGGAACTGAGTGTGATTAATACACTCCTCGCCACATGTGCTCTTCCCTTTCTGCCACCTCACTTCCGGTGCTCCTCTCACAGCTCCCAAGGAAGACCTGGAATTCCCACTTTATGGGACTTTACCTTCTCCAGGCTGAGATCCTTGAGGGCAGGAACTCTATCTTTCCTTTCATTCATTCATTTGTTCATTTATATTCTTATCTTATTTCAAAAAAGATTTGAAACCACTGCCCATTAAGGCTGAATGCATTTGCTGAATGAATAAAGGCATGTATATATGAATGAGCAAATGAAAGGGTGATTTCTAGACCTTTTCTATCACATCCTGATCTCCTTCTCAAGATAAGTCCCAGTATTACAATGGTGAGGGGTGGGGCAGTGCTGAGCACAGCAAGTTCTTCTGCCCCTTAAATGAGGCACTCCCAGCTGATATACAAATGAACATTGCATTTGCTCTTTGGACATTTACTGATAATATATATTCAGTTTGTCATAAACCAGACCTTCATTGTCTTTTTCACATGAACCACATTGCTATTGTACATTTGTGTGGCTTGTGCATTTATGCGGCTTACATTTTTTAACCTGCAGGATATTATTCTTTTAGATAGATGGATGGATAGATAGATAAGACAAATGAGAAATAGATAGATAATAGGTAAATAGATAGATGGGTGATAGATGGATGGGTGGATGGATAGATAGATTGATTTAACTTTAAACCATCAATTCAGAATATTAAATTAGTTTAAATCTTGTTGCTATCTTCTGAGGTACTGGTCCTTCCTCCCAGATCTGTGTCACCTGAAAGTTGGTGAGAATGTCTTCAGTTACTTTAAGTTGTTGATAAAGCCCAGGATGATGGAGCAGCCTTGTGATAGGCCACATCTCACCTTTAGGAATGCCTGTCTCTGTGAATTCTTATAGACAGGGGTGCCAATCTTCTGTCACTATGATTGAATTTCTCTTTCTCACATTTCTCCTTAAGGGGATGAAGAGAACTTTTTAAAATATCCTCCTGAAATCCAGATATGTTTTCTCCATGAAATCCCTGGATCTATCAGAATGATTTTGCATCATTGAACCATGGACTTGGAAACATATGTTAGATGTTGTACAACACAGTATTTCAGTGATGGGGCAACAGAAGGTGAGAGTACCTGCATGAGTACTTACAGTGAGTACTTACACAAGTCCCCACAGGAGTATTTACATGGGTACTAACAGTATCTGCAAGAGTACTCACCCAAGTACTCATGCATCCAAGGCAGGGAGGTGGTCAGTGACAGGTCTTGACTCAAAGCCTAAGCTCCTGATTCCACATACAAGGACTTTACAAAATGGTCTGCCACTTCAAGAGAGACCATGCTGACTCTAGTGAATGTCCCTTGCTTTTGCTCACATCTGTTACATACCGAACCCTAAGTCTGCTAACTTCTCCTCCAGCTCCCTTTTGCGCTTTAAATCTGCCGTCAGAAAATATTCCTATCTTCTCACAGAATACCTAGTTATGCATTTTTTCAGAAACAAAAATGTAGATACACTTAAACTTTCCTCAGGAATCTATCAGCTTCCTCTACATTGAAATGCTGCATTTTGAAGAGCAAACAGTATGATTCTACAAACACAGGGTTCTCAGGAAGATGATGAACCAGCCCAAAATGGGGCTCCCAAACTGCCAGATCCTGCCCACTCCATTAGTGATCTTGATGAAATGACTCAGTCTCTGGTGATTCAGCTCCCTTATATGCAAAATGGAACAATGCTCATCTTTCTTGCAGAGATATTATCAGATGGAATTTATGGAAACAGTATGATTCTAAAAACACTTTTCAAAGAACACTGAGTGAGAGCCAGAAGTATATGGTACCATAGAACAGCAGGTTAGCATTGCTGTTGTTATCAAAGAATTGTTCATGTTCCTGTAAAAACATTTTGAAGGTCTCTTTCAAAGAATACTATCTAGTGGAAATAATTAAATTTGCCCAAAGAGGAAGTATAAAGGGCGTGTAAAGCTTCATTCATTCGGCCATCCAATAATTTTTCATTGAGATGCTTCTATGTGCCCAGCAAGGGGGTTGCAGTGATGAACAAGAAACACATAGGCCTTTCCTCTAAGAGCCAGTGGGCAGCATGTGATATGGAACCTAGAAAAAGCAGATGGAGAAGTCCCAACATTTATTGGGGGTAACAGAGTAAGATTCATTTGCTTGAATACTATTTCCCCTTTTATCTTGATCTTCTTGCCGTCCATGGAGTAAATATTGTGGGAATATATCAGGACTCAAGTGTGCATAAAGGAAAAGACCCCACCGACTTCTAGGAACTTTTTATTTTTATTGATTGTATATTTAGCTCATGTTGTCAGCCAGCCAGTTCCAAGCCAAGGCAGCCCTCCCACAGCAGTATGGGATCTCCAGGGTCCTGACTAGCACAGGAATGAATTCAAGAACAAGTGAGAGTGAAAGCAAGTTTTATTTAGATAGAGAAAAAGAAGCTAGGACTCAGGTTCCTAGAGACAAGATCAGGGAGTCAGCCCAGAATGAGGTGTCGTCACCTGCAGCTCCCCTGATTGCAAGTCTCACAGGGCACCACTATGAAAGAAGTGAAAGAACACATCTAAGTGGATGCGAGTGAACTTGCAAGTGACTTGTGCACTGGATTCATTAGTTCTTGGGATTTTATGTATTTCCAAGACTGAGTTGTTTCTTAATTTTATGCCACCAAATTTTCACTCCACTTTTTGTTTGAAAAGGGTTCTTGTTTCTAATATGGTCCATTCCAGAAGTATCATGGTGTTCATCCTCCTTGACCTCCCTTCTACTTGTGGTATCAGTGTTTATTATAATGATGGTATGATGAGTTTTGTGGTTGTTCTCTGGCCAATTTTCCCTCCACCTTGGACTTATTTGGTTTTAGCAAGTCCTTGTTGTTGATTTCTGTGGCCACAACTGGAGTTTTCTGCCACACACTGTTTTCCCTTTGATCATAGGTGGAGGTGGGGGCTCTGATGAGAGGACCTAGCTGCTTATCAGCCTGTGATGTCCACTCTTTCTTTCTCATTCCACTCGTCAGGATTCTTTTCTAACTTCTTTCTATTCTGCATCAATGTAAGAGCCAATTCCTGCCTCAAAGTAAAGTGTCACAAGAAAAGAAAAAAGTGCTCTGGGGCTGAAAAAAGGGAGAGACCCAGCCCCTGGTACTCCAGGTACCTCCTTCCCCAGAATAATGGAGAAAGAGGTTTTTTCCTGGACAAGTCTGATTTCCAGATGGAGCTGAAATTCTTTTTAAAATGCTATATTCCGATGAAGAAGATGCTGCTGCTAAAAATAAGATAGACAAAACCTGTAAACTAGAAACAGAGAGATGTAAGGAAAAGATTTGGGATCCTTAAGTTAAATCAGTGGAGACAAACAGGATAAAAAAAAAGGGGGAGGGAGGTAGAGAATTCCAAGGTGGCAGGAGATTAAGTGGAAGCTACACTGACACTCTCCCAGGACCAAACTGGAATTACAATTAAAATATAGAAAAACCATCCTGAATAATCAACTGCAACTGAAGACTAGCTGGAAAGCACCCTCATAACCAAGGAGGAAAAGTGGAGACCACATAGAGACTGGTAGGAAGTGTGGAGGTGAGAGAGAGCTAGCTGGGCTCCCACAGATAGCAGCTGAAGGTCTAGAGGGATATCTCAGCTTTAGGGGGTTCCCACTGAGGACTCTGGGGCCTAAACTCCAAGCTTGGCTTCCAAGCCCAGAGCACCAGACCTGAGAAAGATGCCCACATAACATCTGGCCAGGAGAAGCAACAGGGTTTCTGTATGCCAGGGAGAGACAGCTAGAAATGCAGGCAATCTCTTAAAGGGGCAATGCACAAAGTTTTGTGTGCAGCCACTCATCTTGGGCTCCAGCAGAGGGAAGGCAAAGTGGACTAGAGCTGTGTGAGGAGAATCCAGGGTTATGGGCTCTTCAGATAGAGCTCAGAGGGCACCAGTCTATACTCCTGTGGTGGGTCATTCCCCCATACCGCAGAGGACATCTTCCGCAGGCAGACATTTACTGTCTAGGCAGCTTTTGCCTGGGGGGGAATCAATTTCCCCACCCTGCTGGCAAACCTCTGGCCCTACCCTGTGAAGTTTCTACAACCTGAGGCTAATTAAGAGACTGTGAATAACAATCAACCTCTGGGTACTTTGAGCCTTTGCCTGATTTGCTTTCATACCTAGGGCTTGGAAAAGCAGACCTTGGTGCACATCTTGGTCCTTTCCAAATGCACTCAGCCCTAGCAGAGGGATCCACAAGATGTGGATTACAGAAAGCTTCAAACAGGGTTCTCAACACCAGGCACAAACAGCATCTAACATTGGCCTGCACCAGAGATCTTCCATCCAAAAGACTGGGAGTCCTAGCAGATCTACCTAATACATAGAAACAAATCCAAACAGGCAGCCAAAATGGGGAGACAAAAAAACAAGCCCCAAATGAAAGAACAAGAGAATTCTCCAGAAGAAGAGCTAAATGAAATGGAGATAAGCAATCTATCAGATATAAAGGTCAGAATACTGATTGTAAGGATGCTCAACAGTATGAGAAAAGATATGGAAACTATGAAGGAAATTAAGAATGACATAGTAGAGCCTGGCCGGGCGTGACCCAGCGATTGAGGGTTGACCTATGATCCAGGTTATCGGGATTTGATTCCCGGTCAGGGTACATGCCCCGGTTGTGGGCTCAATCCCCAGTTGGGGGCGTGTGTGCAAGAGGCAGCTGGTCAATGGCTCTCTCATCATTGACATTTCTATCTCTCTCTCTCCCTCTCCTTTCCTCTCTCTGAAATCAATAAAGATATATTTTTTAAAAATGACAGTAGAAATAAAAAATACATTGGATGGAATAAACAACAGATTTGGGGAAATTGTGGATTGGATCAGCAAATTAGAAGATAGAGCAGAAAAAAATCACTCAATCAGAGAACCAAAGAGAAAAAACAATTAAAAAACAAGAGGACAGTCTAAGGGAGCTGTGGGACAATATAAAACATAACAATATTTTTATCAGAGGAGTACCAGAAGATGTGGAAAGTAAGCAAGGGTTAGAGAACCTGTTTGAAAAAATAATGGCAGAAAACTTCCCTAACTTGGTGAAGGAGGCAAGAGAGTCCCAAGGAAGAAGAACCCAAAGAGGCCCACACCCAGAAAGATCATAATTAAAATACCACAAATTAAAGACAAAAAGAGAATCTTAATGACAGCAAGAGAAAAGCAATTTGTTATCTACAAAGGAGCTCCCATAAGGCTGTCAGCTGATTTTTCATCAGAAACTCTACAGGCCAGAAGGGAATGGCATGAAGTATCCACAGTAATGAAAAGCAAGGATCTGAGACCAAGACTACTCTATCCAGCAAGGCTATCATTCAAAAAGATGATGAAATAAATAGCTTCCCAGACAAAAAAAAAATTGCTAAACCACCAAACCAGCATTGTAAGAAATGTTAAAGGTACTGTTCTAATAAGAAATAGAAATAGAAAGAGAAAAACAGACATAAAGAAAAAAATGGCAATAGGTAAGTTCCTATCAATAATAACCTTAATATTAAATGCTCCTAATGATTAAATGCTCCAATTAAAAGACATAGGGTAGCTGAATGGATAAGAAAACATGACCCAAATATATGATGTCTACAAGAGACCCACCTCAGAACGAAAGATCCACACAGACTGAGAGCAAAGAGATGGAAAACATTTTTCCATGCAAATGGGGAAAAAAAGCAAAAAAAAAAAAAAAAGCTGGGGTAGCAATGCTCATATCTGACAAAATAGACTTCAAAATGAAGACCATAACAGGAGACAATAAAGGTCACTACATAATACTAAAGGGATCAATCCAAGAAGAGTATATAACCCTGGTAAACATATATGTATCCAATATAGGATCACCTTAATATATAAAGAACTTCTGGAGGACTTTAAGGGAGAGATCTACAGCAATACATTCATAATAGGGGACTTTAACACCCCACTGACTGCACTAGATAGATCTTCCAGACAAAAAAATAAACAAGGAAATAGTGACCCTAAATGACACACTAGATCATATGGATTTAATTGATATTTACAGAACATTTCACCCCAAAACTGCAGAATATGCATTCTTCTCAAGTGCACATGGGACATACTCAAAGATAGGCCACATGTTAGGACACAAAACAAGTCTCTAGGTTCAAGAAGATTGGAATCATATCAAGCTTCTTCTAGGACATTTACACAATGGAATACTATGCAGCTGTAAAAAGAAGGATCCCTTACCCTTGGAGACAGCATGTGAGACCTGGAGAGTATTACACTAAGTGAAACAAGCCAGTCAGAGAAAGACAAGTATCATATGGTCTCACTCATATGTGGAATCTAATGAGCAAAATAAACCAACGAAGAAAATAGATCTAGAGACAGAAGCATGGAACGGAGTTATAAATCTCAGAGGAAAGGTGGGGGTGGGGGTGGGGGCGGGGGAGAGTTTAACCTAAGAGCTTATATGAATATATGCATAACCCATGGATACAGACAATAGTGTGGTGAAGGCCTGGAGTATGGAGGGCTTCAGGGTGGAGGGGATCATGGGGGGAAAAAGGGAGATATCTGTAATACTTTCAGCAATAAAGATAAATTTAAAATTAAATTAAAAATATTTTAAAAATAAATAGGATGGTGAAGGCCTGGGGCAGGGCCTGGATTTAGGGGAAGGGGACAATGGAGAGGGGGAAAAGGGGAGGACATTTGTAATAGTCTCAAAGATAAAGATTTGAAAAAAATAAAAAAATAAACTGGCAGGGTGGGGGACAAGCCAGGAACAGAGACTCCAAAGAGCAACAGAGGAGGCAATGAGGGACATTTTGAGAAACAGGAGCAGAGGTAAGAAAGCTGAATCCTGTGTAGCTCAGGCACTGCCTGCCTACCTCTGGTGAAATGTTCTGAGCAAGGGAACTCCCTTGAGATCCATAAGGCAAATAACAGGAGAAAGAAGTAGGAGTCTTGGGTTCACTCCCTAGATACTGCTACTGAGGGAAACCCAGGGCAGGGGGAGATGCCTGCGGAAGGTGGTGGTGGTGGTGGTGGTGGTGGTGGTGGTGTGTGTGTGTGTGTGTGTGTGTGCTGGGAGAACAGCCTTCCCAATTCAGTTACTCTCCACGTGCCACACAGGGGAAACAGCCTCCTTTGTCATTAGCTCTAATGTGGCATTCTTAATTTTAAAAAACTTTAAAATACTATTTTTACCCAGAGCATACTTTTTCTTCCAAAAGAAGAAAAGGATCACAACCCACACGACCCTCCCTAGCAGCCCTGAGAAAAGGCAAGACTTAGATTTACACACTGAGTGCGCTCTGCCTCCACATCCACCCTCTCCTCACTCCCAATAAGCAGCAGCAAAAGGAACGTCATGGGTTTAGTACTGTCATTCCTCCTGAAAAACACAAGCAAAAATAGTACAAAATGATGAATGATGGAGCTTCATAGCCAACGTGATTGTCAGTAGTAGTTTTGGCCATTAACAATTATTATTATAGCCCTTGGAATGGAGGAGCATCCTCTGTCTCCCTGTCTCTGTCTCTCTGTCTCCCTCTCTCTCTCACATACACACACACCCCACACACACACCACACACAGCCTTGTAGTCTGGTTTATTTCACCACAAAAAATTATGTTCTGCTCTTTCATAGTTCATATTTCCAATGTTCCTGAAAATGTCCAAGAGAGATACTTAAGTATTATTGGGTCTTTCAGCAGTTTAGGAAAACCTAAACCTTCCACTCACTGTGTTTTCTTGTTTTCCTTTTCCTCCAAGGCAATCTTGTTCAAAAACATCAATACAGTGTTTTCCTTGCCCTCCCATGTGACTAGGTTAAAGTTGGATAGTGGAAGTACTTATCTCTGATGTGTGTGTGTGTTTAAGAAAAAAAAAAAATCTGGTGAAAACCACACAACAGCCGTAGTCTGTCTTAACTTTCTGAATTTGTTTTAAAATAGAAAATATTAAGAGTATTACTCATGCATTCATTTTAAAAGTGGAAGGCAAAGAGGGAGTGGTGATTCATTCTAACACCAAGACCAAGAACAAAACAGTGCTGCAATGACTACTCTCATGCCTTTGCACTCTGGTTGAAGACTTGGTGTCTGCTGTGGGAGTTGCATTTGGGGCACTCCCCGGGGCCTACGCAGGCCTCACTGCCTGCCCACTCCTGTGGCCTTGCTTGCCTGGGTAATGGTGGATGGTGCCTGGCTGAGCCCTTGCCCAGGACTAATAGGGTATATTGGCTCTGTGTGGGGTGCTCCCCTTGCACCTGCATCCTGCACCCTGGGAGGTGTTCTCAAAGGTCACAGGAACCTGGAGCTGTGGGGAGCTGAGCCACAATCCTCTGATGAAGGCCACGATCCTCATTACCACTTTCCTCCTGGCACCATCCCTTATGCTCTGGAAATGGCCTTGCCAGGTGGAACAGGGCTGGCTGAGCTCCTGAGACTTTCTACCCCCACAGCACTTAAGAAATAGACAAAAAAGGCACTGGAAATGCATGGAGGGGGGGAGGAGAAAAAGAAGTATGGCTTAAGGAAAACCCATTATCGGATATTTGCTGCAAAGGGGGGGAAATTCCAAGTAATGGTTTGTAGCAGGCACCTGATAATATTTTGTAAAGAAAGATCTACCTACAAGAATATTAAACAGATCCGTCAATCCCAGGCAAAGTGGGTTTGCTAAATAAACCGACAATTAATAGCCCAGAAGATAAAGCCACTCAGGGAAAAGTAGCTAAAAGGCTGGCATTTAAAAGGAAGGTGTTTACTTTAGGAAAGAGAAAATGAAGTTAAAGGATCAAGTACCAGGTAGGAAACATGCTCTTCCCAGGCTCTAGCCCCAAGTGTCAGATTCTGAACTGATGCTCTGCCTTTTAGGGCTGAAATTCTACCTTACTAATCACTTCACTTAAAAAAAAAAAAATCACAACTGCCTCTTGAAATGTCTGTTTTTTAAAGGGTTAATTCATTTTCAGCGTTTGTCTTTTAAAGGAAATAAGATCCAGGGTTTTTTTGTGTTTTGTTTATTTGCTTGTTTTAATTTGAGATAACTTTTCAAACACATAACAGACATTTGGGAAGATTGTATATTACTATAAAATAATGTGATTCCAAACAAAATCTCCTGGGAGCACGTTGAACCCATACATCTGAGGCACTTTGTTATTTGTTCACAGCCAAAGACAGACTACAAAGCTAGAGTTCAACCTCAAGTTCACCAGCACACTTACTAACTGTGGCTTTGGTTTGTAAATCTATTCCTGATGTTAACTGTTTACATAGGAGCTTCTTTCTAATCATTTCTGGTAAGGAACTACTAATTTTCACAAGGGTGTTCCGATTTCTACAAATGTTTCTTTTTTCGGTGATGATGGTGAGCAGGGGAGGGCCTCCCCAAAGCAGGTGGGCTGCATCCCAGAACAGTGGGGCCCCATCTTCCCACATCACAGCCTCCCCTACATCCTGGGAGTGCTCTTGACGCAAAATTACTCGTCACCACAGTGCAGCTAGAACGGTCTCCATGCCAACTCCTGCTCTGCAGGCCCCTGGGAGGCAGAAGGCAGGTATGAGGCATCTTTAATCGTCTCAGCCTTTCGCCATCCCTTCTCCCAAGCCACCCAGTGGTGAGCTGGGCACTCTACCCCCCTGACATCTTCCTCTCCAGCGAGCTTGGACAGCAGGAGTGAACCAGAGAAGGAAGCAGCTTCCTTTCTCAGCTTCAGTCTGTCTCATGTCCTTAGTCCCTGCTTCCTGCGTCTTTTCCAGGGGTGCACATTACCCACGCTGGAGTCTGGAGACAGGGCTGGGTTCCCTCTTTCTTCTTCTTCTAGAACCTGGAAGAGGCGTCCTGCAGTCTTACAGACAAACCATGTGCCCGTGTCCGAGCTCTCCCACCCCTATTTTGGCCTCCTCACTGCCTTTGAGGGTTGGCTCATTGGCCCCATCTGGCCCCTCGATGCCCCTGCTACAAGACCCTCTCCCCTACCTGACTCATACCTGGAGGCTGGGTGCCCCCCAACCTCCTCCCCCTCCAGGGCCACTCATCCCCGTCCTGAGAGCACAGCACTGCATCAACACTTCACAGATTGTCCCAGGGAGACACTCTCTGCCTGACATTCGGGTCTTAACCTCAGCTTGAGGTCCCTGTCACTGAGCTCTTCACTTTGAGGGGACTTTTTCTCTTTTTCTGGAATTACTGAGGCTACGTATTTGTCAGAACTACCCAGGCAATTTGCTCTTCCCTGCCCAGTGTGTGTCTGGAACCAGCTGTTTCTCTGAAGCTGGATGAATCCTAACTCAGCCCTCCCTGTCTGCCATGGGGTGTGGGCAGGAATAGGGCTAGAGTCAGAGCACTTCACTGCAGCACGAGACAGGGAGTTATAAGCCCAGCCACCTGACTGTTTGAGAGGTCAGGCTCCAAGCTCTAAGACCCCCCTCCAAATTTCTGCAGTAGCAATATACTGGGATGTTCTCAGACCAGCTAACAAGAGCTGGCGATGAGGCCACCTGGCTGGCATGCTGGTCTCAATGTGCTTCCTCTGGCAGGGTTAGCATTCACATTTGGTGTTCTGGATGTCCTGATGCCATGAGTCCCTTCAGACCCACTCCTCATTAGAACATGTTCCCTTTCTCTCCACTGTGAAAGAGAATACAGCAGTGTTCTGATTAATAGGACAGTCACTGTTGTCCATGGCAACAAAGCTGAGTTGGATATGCTGTTTTGTAAGTAGCATGCGTTTGACTTGTGTAGCTGTGAGCTCATTGCACCTGGGGTGGGGGTGGCCCCTCTCGCAGTGGACCTGAATATCTACGTGGAAACTTGGCTGGCATTCGCAGAGAAAGAACCTGGGATAGGTACCCTGAGAACATTTACGATCATGAGAGGGGGAAAAGGGGAACTGGCTGTGATGAGTATTTACTAAGTGCCCAGTTAAGGTCTTATATGCACCCTCGGGTATAGTCTCACGCTGCTTAACAATGGGATATGTTCTGAGAAATGTGTCATTAGGCAATTCTGTCGTTGTGCAAACATTATAGAGGTATTTACACAAACCTAGATGGTATAGCCCACTACTGTAATTATATGTGCTGTACTTGTATAGGACTGGCACACAGTAGGTCTCTTTATACCAGCATCACCACAAACATGTGAGTAATATGTTGCATTACCATGTTAGGGTGGCTATCATGTCACCAGGCAATAGGAATTTTTGGCTCCATTATAATCTTATGGCACCACTGTCCTATATGCGGTTGGTCTTTGATTGAAACATCATTATATGGCCACATGAATGTAATCATTTGGCCCTCCCAACAACCCTGTGTAGTAGATATCTCATTTCACAGATGAGAAACCCAAGACTCAGGGAGAATCTAGCAGTCCAAGGGTTAGTGCTGGCCCTGCACTTCCCAGCTATGTGCCTTGGGCTCCACAATGCCATTACAGCTGCCATTAGAACCAGGCCCATTGGATTCCAGTGGCTGTGACATCTCACCATGAGCCGAGATGCTTTCATGGGCCTGCTGCTTTTGTCCTTACCTCATTCCCTACCTCCAGTGTTCCAAACAGTGTAGGGGCTTTTCAAGGAGACCTGGCTTCAAGTCCAGTTATTATAAGGGTTGGAAGATATCTGGTTTCTGCATTTTGCTGACACTGTAACTTACATAGAGCAGGAAAGTGGAAGTGGGAAATAGCTATAAGCAAAGACTTTGTAAAAACAGAGCTTTATTACAAACAGGGACTTCTAACCCCAGGTGTGGCCCAGGGGAGGTTAAAAGATGTGAGAGTGGACACAGCCGTAGAGGCCGTGAGAGCCTGGGAGAATGCTGGAGGCTGCTGGAGCCAGACAGCTGTGTGGCTCGCACTTCCCAGCACCGAGCAGTCAGCATCACAGAGCGCATCTGTGAAAAGTGTGGAGAACCACAGGAGTCACGCGGGAGAACGTTGCCCACAGTGCCTGGGCATCCTGGTTCGAGACAATAGCAATTAGACCAGAAATGGCAGTAAGAAGGAACAGTAAGAAAATACAGTGTTTCAGCTCTACCCTCAGGGCTCAACTTTGCCGGTTTTCAGGCAGAGCAACTATGAGCAGATTTGTACACCAGGAAGGACCAGAACGGGGCAGGTCTGGATAGACAGACGCGGGCAGCACCAATCAGCAGCAGAACCAGGATGGCTAACCCAGAGAGAGGACGGGGCAAGGGGCAAGGGGCAAGGGGCAAGGGGCAAGGGGCAAGGGGCAAGGGGCAAGGGGCAAGGGGCAAGGGGCAAGGGGCAAGAGCAGAATCACTGCTCAGGTATCTCAGGGTCTTGGCAGGAGAGGGACAGAACAATCCAAGTGGTTCTAGGGCGGGTTTCATCAGACTCTTTACCAAGATGTGAGCAGAGAGGGGGGGCACCCAGTTCAGGGACTGGCCACAGTAGGAAGCCAATGTAAGCATGTTGTTGGGAGCTGCTGAGAAATGCACAGGTAGGGGAGGAGTACACTCCCTGGCAATGGCAGCCCACGCATGGGGAGGGAACAATGCCCTGCTCTCCCTCCTCCCACCCTCCCAGCTCCTGGCGTGCCTCTCGTGGCCAAAACCAGTTAGAGCCGAAGGGCTGATGGGCCCAGGGGATGCAGTTCATTCAAACCAGCCTCCCAGGGCACGAGGCAGGGCAAGGAAGGGTGGAGGGTGGAGGTGCAGAATCAAGTGGAGACAGAGCAGTACTTCAGCAAATACTCTGCTAGGCCCCAAGCTAGGCCAGCTGGGTGCTCACAGACATGATGCTCCTGTCTAGTGGAGGACTTAGTTGGTTATTTTACAAAAGAGGAAATTGTTATATAATTGCAAACCATAACAGGTCACATAAAAGGAAAGGATAAGGGGTGTTGAGACCCAGACTAAGCTGTCAGGAAAGGGTGCAGAAAGAAACCTCTTTGAGGATGGATAAGATTGAAAGGATATGTGGGAGCCACTTTAGGTGAAAGGTGAAGAGTGGGGCTGGTGGAGAAAAATGTCCTGAACAGAGGCTCTGAGAAGTGGATGGGGGCTGACTACACTTGGCTTTGCAGGCATGTGGTCTAAACCAAGAACCATAGGAGGCATTAGGCAGGAGAGTGAGTTACGTGTGTTTTTAAAGAATCAAACTGGCTACAGAGTGTAGACATAATTGGAGGGGCCAAGAGTGGATTTTGGGAGACCAGGCAAGAGGCTGCTGCAGCAACCTAAGCAAGAGGTGACAGTCGCTAGAATGGAAGCCACGACAATCACTCATTCAATCATTCACTCAGCTAGGACTTGCTGTGTTCCAGGCTCTGTTCTAGTCCTATCGATGGAGCAGTAAACAAGACAGATGAAATTTCTGTTCGCATGAAGCTTGTATTCTAGTGAAGAAAGGTTTGACCATGGCTGGCGAAAACAAGCAGATGGAATCAAGGCATACTTAGGAGGTCAAGCCAATGGCCCTTGGATATGGGGTTAGAGAAGGGCAAGTAGGGAGGCTGGCACCCAGGTTTCTGGCTCACACTGCTGGGAGAATGGTGGTGCCACTCACTGAGCTCAGGTATTCTGATGCAGAACCTGACTTTGGTTCTGTGTCAGGCATGCTGGATTTGAGGTGGCTTTGCTACGTGCTACCTGCAGGGTAGCTGTGGCACTTAAATGAGAGACTGTTTCCATGAGCACCACACTGAAATTAAGTGCTCAGCAGGTGTTAGCAACTCTCCCTTGTCTGTACAAAACTCCAAATAAGAAATATATATTAGCCCTGGCCAGTGTGGCTCAGTTGGTTGGAATGTCATCCTGTACACCAGAAGGGGGCAGGTTTGATTCTTGGTCAGGGCACATACCCAGGTTGTGGGTTCAATCCCCTTCTGCATGTGCAGAAGGCAACTGATCAATGTTTTTCTCTCATATTGATGTCTCTCTCTCTCTTTCTCTCTCTCTTCCTCTCTTTCTCAGATCAATAAAAACATATCCTAGGGTGAGGATTGAAATAAAATAAATAATAATAAAAATTTTAAAAACAAGAAATATCTATTAGAGGATTAGTAAATGGAGGTGTTTGAGTGGTTGGACCAAATGACTTCTGTTTTTGTTTTTTAAATATGTCTTTATTGATTTCAGAGAGAGAAAGGGAGAGGGAGAGAAAGAGAGAGAAACATCAATGATGAGAGAGTCATTGATTGGCCGCCTCCTGCACGCCCCAGACTGGAGATAGAGCCTGCAACCCATGCATGTGCCCTGACAGGGAATTGAACCATGATCTCCTGGATCCTAGGTTGATGCTCAACCACTGAGCCACGCCTCACTGGCAGGACTTCTGTTTTAATTGGGAGGACTAAGGAAGAACCACAGAGCAGCCTCGGGGATGCTGGAGAAGAACTTGGCCCTCAGTGGAGAAGTGAATCGATCATAGCCTACCCTGCCCCACCCCTACACTTACCCCCATCCCGGCTGGCAGCTGGGCCAGTTCTAAGAGCTGAATTAGATAGATTCTTGAAAAACTCAAATGTCTAAGGATCTCCCCAGAACTATCTCTGTGGAAGGGATCCCAGGGATAGGCCTGTCTTTGCGTGATTCCTAATAGGTAGTTTGAGGGAGGTTAAGGAGGCCATTCAAGTCAGTGCTGTGCACCTCAGGGACCCAGACTAGCTGGAGCCCTTGGCAATTTCCCAAGTCTGTTCTAAAATCAGGGATGTCTCAAGGAATTTGGGGCCTGACCAAACACCAGGGTAAGTCACTGGCCAACCAACTTCTCTAAAGCAAAGTCTGCTTAAAATAAAAATTAAACAGAATCATGGATGTGAATAAAAAAAGGAAGGTGCCTCTAAAAAGAGCATATGTATCTTACAGGCAGATCTGAAAGTGCAGAAGGTGGGCCCACTGATCTGCCCGTGTGTTGGGTAAGGGCTCTTATGGCTATTGATTTTTCCCCCTTGTAGAATCTGAGGGAGCCAGCTTCTGCCTACAAACTGCCAGCCCCAGCTTCTGTATTAAAATAGGATGGGCCCCTAGAACGGGTGAAGCCTAGTTGATCACCTTTCCAGTTGTGGAGACCACTGGGAGGTGCCTTGGGAACAAGTGACTTTGGTTGGCACACCTGTGCTTTGTACAATACTGAACTCCTCGAGTTCTCAAAGGTTCACATGTTCATTTAGTATTTAGTGAGCAACTACTATGTACCAAAAACCTTGCTAACCAGTGAGACTAGATCAAAACAAAGAGGAAGAGTAGAGAGGGTGAGAAAGAGGGGGCAGTATATCTCACCTACTGTCTTTCATGGTCCATTGACTGAGGCTTCAAAAAGGGAAAAGGAAGATACGCCCGCGACAGAAGGGCCCACAGCAATATTAGTACTGATGTCAGTTCTGTTTTCAAATACGCAGAAATCGAATCAAGGGTGCTTATTTTTAGAATTTTCTATTTGAGCGGTCAGAGATAGTAGCATCTAGGGCGTGGCTGATACCCAGAAAGCCACAGATTAGATTCAGCGTGAAAACATTCTTTGCCTTCCGCACAGGCAGGCTGGCCTGGGGTACACTGGCTGTGACTAGAATGTGTTTTTATTTTTCCTCCATTCTTTTATAGTGATTTTTGAAATTTGACTTGAGAATTGGACAAAAAAGCATCTCAACCAAGATTGTGTATTTGAAAAAGATGCCAAATCATTCCCCAGGGAGATTTATAATTCAGTCCATTACTGACTTTATGCCTAGAAGCAAGCAAAGTAAGTACTTTGTTGCTAAGGAGATTAATTAGTTAATATTTACAAAGGGCTTTAAAGGTGAAAAATACTCTATAAATGTAAAGTATTATTAATATCACCAGTAGTTCTGGTGCTCTTATGTTCTGTAGGAAGACCTGTTCCTTGCCTGGTTATGGGTGCTTATGGTGAAAATGAAAAGAACAGCAAGAACTCACAAAAGAATGCGACCCACTGGGTTTTGTTTATTTTAAAGAAATTTCCATAACTGAAAAAGGCTTTCTTGACATCTCAACCAAAACAGGAAAACTGTGGTATACAATTCTTTTCATTTTGTATGTTGGCATCTCTTCCCCTGCCTCCTCCATCAGTCCGCTCTGTCTGGGCAAGCCGGTGGGGTTTTTGAAAACTGGGTCTTGTGGAAGGCGAGGTGGGCAAGCTCTCCTGTTGAATGTGAGATGCCCAGAGAGGACATACAAATTATCCAGGCCTGAGAGGATGTGGCCCTCCTCACACAACAAAAGTCTGGCTGGTGTGCAAGTGAGGTCTTAGGGGGTGGCTAGTGGGGCCAGTTTCATTCACTGTCACGTATAATGCACTACAAGTTTTGGTGACAACATAGCCAAATGTGACCTGACTAATTCCCAAGGGCTTTGGACCATGAATCAGTTTTTAAAATTAACATAGTAAACAAGAGGGGTATGGCCTTCCTAGGGAGCCTCGGGTTACATCAAATGCCTGTCTAAATACTAAAACATTGAGTCAAGGGCCCTGGGGATGTAAGGTGGCACTGATGGAGAGAAGGCAGAGTGCTGGAAGATTCTCAGAAAGGTATATGTGCCTTCAGCAGTAGGAGCCAACCACCTGTGATTCTGAAGGGCAGCCCTGGAGTAGAGGACAGATTGGCCCAACAGTAGGTGACTGCGACCGTTGCTATCTCCTTTGTGATGCGCCCAGGCATGTCTCTGCTATCAAACACATAGGATGTGCCTCTCCAGGTGTGTCTCACCAGGATACACCCCTTGGGAGGCTCAGAGGAAGTTTGGATAAAGACTACATCAGTGAGATTAGGAAGTAAACAAGAGTGGCGAGGTGAAGGAAAGCAAGACGTTACAGAGGATGGTCTCGTATGGAACTAACCCTCCCAAGTCTCCAGATAAGATGTCAGCTGGTAATAGGCCCATGCACAAAATTAATTGGCCAGGTTCTGAGGATCCATATTTGCTTATGGGAAAATGGACAAATACAAGAAATCATATGACCGAGAATCACCAACCATTTTCTGGTGTTTTGTGAATTCTGCTGCACTTCTGAATCCTGCTCCTTTAGGTTTCACATCGGCCCAAGGAAATGTGCTACTTTTGGAAATGTGGTGGAGCCTTAGGCATCTTCACAAATAAAACTGGTTTTTAAAATACCAGAATCATTTCAATAGAACCACTGTGGCAGAGCAGCCACCCTACCATTGACTTTTCTGCAGATGGCAGAACTCTCTGTCTTTTGAAGATGGTTGAAATGAGAACCAAGATGTGTTCTGGGCTCAGCATTAACACCACTCTAGTGAGTGTTTCTTCCCCATTATTCTTCAGGGCTCCCACATTTCTCTACCGGTCAGAAAGATCCCCACACTGATAGCCTACAGTCCCTTTGTCTTAAAATATTTAACCATCGCACGTGTAGTATCTGTGTAATTTCAATACCTGCCTCATGGTAGGAATTCTGGAACCAGGGAGGAGCCCAGGTACTAAGATGTTGAACTGAATGTCAGGAGGAGGATATGGGAAGGAATGTCCAGAGACAAACACCTCTCAGAGAAAGGAAGGTGGTGGCAAACCAATTTCTCCCTCCCCACTGTTGATGGGCCTCTGCACCCTCCATCATGGGAAAATGGTCCTCTGGATGCTGAGGAGGCAGAAACTTGGAGGAAAACATTAAATGGAGGTGTTTTCCTCTTGTACAAGCCATGATCAGGACGCCCATTTTCAAGCGAGGCTGGAGTCCTCCATGTCCTAATTCTCTAATTCCCAGGGTGTTCAGGTGGACAGTATAATAGCAATAAAATCACCAAGAATCCAGCAAGGCAGACAGACCTTTGTTTTCTTTTAAGATAACCCAGAAGAAAGATGGCTAACAACAGCCTGTTTCCTGTTTCTCCATCTCTCCCTTATGTTTTCAGAAAAGGTCAATAAAGAATCTGTCACAAGTAATCAGGTAGCAGTGGAAATAGATCTTGTGGTGTGTGTATGTGTACACATGTGTGTCTGTGTGCATGTACGTGTGCACACATGCGTCTGTGTGTGTGTATGTGTATGTATGTGTACGTGTGCATGCCCACCAAAAGCAGCAGGTACCGGCAGCAGCCCAGAACACTGTGATGCCGCCCACTGCTGGTGGCCACCCCACCTACCTGACAAGCAGAGGGACAGGCTGCATTTGCCACCCCAAACTGGCTTGCTGCTGGGCGTCCACCTTGACTGCTTTTTGGTTTAGCTGCCTTTGCTGTAATTGTTTAGTTTTTTGTATAGTTTTGTTCTCCCAAATGAGATTATAAATTGCTCAAGAACAAAGACTGTGTCATATTCTGTGTGATTATGAGGCAGTTCCAATGCAGCTCCTCCAATCTTTGTTCAGACTCTCCCCAACGCTAGGTGACCACAGCACTACCACTTCATTTGGTTCCTGAAGTAAGCCAGGTCACATCTGCTGACAGCTGTGAAGGGTCCAGGCCCTGGCGGCCAGCTATTAGTCTGAGACTGGTTCTGGCAGCGATGCCCAGCAGATGGACCCACCGGGCCTTCCCCATGGCTGGGGCTTAAATGAGCACATGTTCAGTCCTCCTACCCCCACGACCAGGGGACACACAGTGGCCCCTCTGCTGACCCTTGTCCCTGGCCCCCACCTTTCCTTGACTGTTCTGTGCCCAGATGCTACTTTAAGGTCTGCATTACGTGGGCTCTCTGACCCTCTGGCTACAAATTGGGCTCAGCCATGGGAGACCAAAGGTGGGAAGGGGGAGAGGTCAAGGTACTACCACACCCTTACGCTAGATGTGACTCTAACAGAGGCTGATTTTTTTCTGGGTACAGTTCTTGTAGGGTGGGCCCTCTCCTATTACTATCTGGGGACCTGAATATCCCTCCATGCTTCCCTTAACCTTGCTCACCCTCAGCAAGTAGTCCACTCATTAACCTTCTTTTGGGTGACTCCTTTGAATGGTCCGTCCCTTCCCCCCACCTGCACTCAATCTTAATGATAAGGCCATAAACTATGAGCCCCACAAGGCCAGGGCTCTGTCAGATTCATCAGTGATCCTCAAAGCTTAGCAGAGTGTCTGGCCCAGAAGTAGGTCATCAGTGATGTTTGATAAAGGAACACTGAATGAAGAGTGAATTAACAAATAGTCTGAACAAATAGTCTGGTAACTACAATGGGGAATGAGCTGGTGACACCTTATCACACAGTAGCAGGAACCAGCCCTCCATTCCCAGTGGCGAGGAGGAGATGCCTTCAGTAGTAGGGAAAGTGGAATACTTTGGCTGTGGCATGTCACACAACCAAACCTATGGCCGTACAACTGATGGCAGTTCACAGCCAGAGCTCCTCATTCAAGCCTCAGGAAGACAGTTGTTAAAAACACCCTCAAGCTTCCTGGCAAACAGAGGCCACACTGTGTTCCTCCTAAACACCAACCAGGAAGTGAAAGGCAACTAGAGAGGGAATGTTTCCTTTTGTATCCAGAACAAGAAAGAAAGGGGAAGAGGAGGGCGCCCCCTCGCTGTGACTGGGAGAAGGGAAGGTGCTGTGGAATCTGAAAGGCCCCATTAACATTTCTCTGGCTGCTCCCATAGCTGCTGTGTGTAGCCTGCTCAGAGAGAGGGTGGATTTCAAGAATGAATGAACCACATTCATGCCTATGTTCCATATTTGCTGTCTAGGAGCAGAAATACTTTTCAAGCAGGATTCCCTCTGGGCAATTCCATTCTTGTTATGGCCTAGAAAAGAATTACACATAGAACTGTACATGTCAAGGCAACTATTGAACCTGTTCTGTCAGAGAGGATTGTAGGGCAGGTGGAGAAGGGCCACAACTTGGCAATTGTCCCAGGAAGAGGGTACGGGGCCCCTACTTTGTCCTAAGGGATGTGAGCTTCTGGGATGAATTGGGCCTAATCCCTCCAGTCCTTCATTTCCTCAGCCCCACAGGCACTCCACCCTTACTGTGGGCTCTGCTGTCCCCTTTACCAGACTCCTGAATTTGCATATTTGAGGTGGGATGTTATGTGTTAAAACAGCCCCATAAATAGCAAGAATAATGAATGTTGGTCAGACTCCCTCATGAGCCCTACCTGAGTCTTGGGGGCACCTGGATGCACAACAGCAGTGCCACATGGCCATCTTTATTACCTATTCACTTACCCTTCAAGAATCCTCTGCTTGCGGCCTCTGTGGGCCTCATAAAGTTATCCCCTCAAGACGAATCTCATCTGTATTGAGCTCGGCAGTTGGGAACCAATCCTATATAGATATGTTCAAGGAAAACAATTTCATTATCTCCTTAAGTGGTACATATCATTTTAAAGACCTTCCTTTGTTACAGTGTCTATCTAGCTCTTAACCTATTTATCAATCCATTAATGATTTGCCAAACACTACTTTAAACACTTAATGCTTTAACTCATTTAATCCTCAGCAACCACAATTTGGGTACTAATGTCATCTACATTTTCAGATTATGACTCTCTGAGGCTCAGAGAGGTTAAGTAACTTACCCCAGATTACACAGCTAGGAACTGTCAGAGATCGTGTTCACACTCAGGCATTCTGGTTCCGTGGTGGATAAGTAACTATTCACTACAACCCTATCAGTTTTTGAAAACAGATCTTTTATTTAGTATGGTTTGACTGGGAATAGAGAATACCTGGGTACCATCCACTGAACAATATCTTCCCGTACTACTTTTGTTTAGGATAATATCTTTAAAATGGAGCAGATATTTAAAGTGTGGTAAGGGACATAGAGATCTATTCCAACAGTGGAGGAAAAGCAGGCTGTGCTGCCTATTGACAAAAAGGTGCTCAGTTCTCCAAGTGACCCTTCCTGAAGGCTGTGCAAAAGTACTTTTGACTAGATTTTATAGGACCTTTGCCTGGGGTTCCCCTCTTGGAGCCCAACAACCATAGAAGGGTGAAGTTGACTCAAGTTTATCACCTTTTATAGGCAAAGCCCCGATGATGCTTGTGTGTGATATGACAAGCACTGTGGTGAAGATGGTTCTCCAGGAGCACTGAATACCCACCATTGATGTCATGGCCAGTGGATGAACAACTGTCAAATGAATGAATGAGTGAAGGAAGGAAAACACTGCACATCAAATCAAGGGCGGAGGTGGTGGATAGGAGTTCTAAGATTCTGGGAAATGAAAGGATGAATGCCTGCTCTTCTCAGGTGTGCAGTGGCTGAGGAGTAACTAGAGAACCTGGTGTTAAGATCAAGATCAAAATTTGTGTCCAGAGCCCCTCAATGTGCAAACACTCCTGCACTGCTACTGCCCCAAAATCATGCTATGCTCAAAAAGATGGAGAGGTTCTGAGAGTTCCCAAAGCTAGTCTTTGTGATGTTTATATGTTTGTCCTTATTTTAGGTTGTGCATAGCGCCCTTGGGAAGTGGGCAGTGTCCACCTTGTGACTATAGCATTTCATGTTGCAGCAAAATAGCTTTCTGAAAGGTACAGGAGGACAAGGGCCTCACTTTCTGAACCTGGACCTGGCTCCCCATTGCTGGTCCTATGACTGAGCCAAAGGACCCCCGAGGAACATTCGTCTTCCCCCTACCCTCCATAACAATTCCTCAGATTTCACAAAACAATTGAAACCATAGGGTTGAATTCACACTAACCAATATGTGGAAGCAATGCAAGTGCCCAACAAATGAGTGGATAAAGTGTGGTATACATACATCACAGAGTAAGAATCAGTTTTAAGAAAGAAGGAAATCCTCACACATGCTATATCATGAATGAACCTCAAGGGCATTATACCAATTGAAGTAAGTCAAACACTAATGTATGATTCCACTCATATGAGGTTCTTGGCCTGGTCAAATTCACAAAGGCAGAAAATATGGGGGTAGCCAGGGACTTTGGAGAGGGAGACCTGGGAGGTGTTATTTAATGGGCATAGAATTTCAGTTTGGGAAGGTTAAGGGTTCTGGAGATTAGCTGCACAATATGAATATACTCGACATTACTGGACTATACACTTAAAAATAGTTAAGACAGTACATTTTGTTATGTATATTTACCACAACTAAAATAAATAATTGTTAAGTAAAATAAATTATAGTAAGGTTCAGTATAATTTTCTTCTCCCACCACCGAGAACCCACTGGCTGCCCAGGGGACCACTGCTCACACAGACACCAGTGGACCTCCCTGCCTCAAATGGGACTTGAGGATATTTTGCCCACCCTCGGGGCAGCCCATGTTGTTGAACCTGGTGTACAGTGGCCTGGGGTACTCTCCCAGTTGTCCTTCTGCTGCCCCAAGGAGTCAAGCTTATCAAGGCGAAAAGGCTGTGTGTGAAGCTCTTAGCACAGTGCCTGGCAGACAGAATGTGTGTGAGCAAAGGAAAGGAGAGGTTGGATTGGGGGAAATGACAACTTCATGTTGTGTCTTTTGAGGGTTAAAAGAAAATTGATTTGTCTTTTTTAAAAAAATTATCTTTACTTCAAAACCCACATCTTTTGGCCCCACGCACTCTTCATAGAAGCATGAGGCTGGCTGTGTGGTTTCCATCATCTCGATCTCTCAACACTGAGAAGCAAGATTATCCACACATTTCACATGTAGAACTTACAATAAAATGTATTTATACTAAAAGTATAACCAATAGAAACAAGCAGAATCTTCAAGTCACTGTATTTTGAAAATCTACATTCTAGGACCCAAGATGAAAATCAAACACATAGGCACACACACGGATAAAAATTTATACAGGAATCCACCTCCCAAGGTTGTGTTCTGGGTCAGGCTTACCTCACGTTCCCCACAGGCAATGTATGTGGGTAGTGGAACAAGCCTAGGACCAGAGGAGAGAAACTTGGATTCTGACTCTAGCTAGATCTGAGGCCAGTCACTTAGCCTCTCTAAAGATCTGTTTTCCCTTTGGCAAAAAAGAATTATAAGATATTTCTATTACACCTTCTAGTCTGACAGTCCATAATTCTGTGATTCCTTCACCACATTCATTGGATTTATGCTGCCTGATATAAAACAAGACCTGCGGTTGTCAAAGAAAGATGAAGAGAGATTCACATTTTTTTACTCACTGAGGAATAAATAAACAATTTAAAAGGCTTTTCAATGACAAGGGTTGAAATAGAAGGTATTTCTGTTTAATGCTTGATTTTCCTCCAAATGAAGTATAGACTCCTGAGCATTTTAAATTATGCTTTGTTTTAAATATTTTAAAATAGCTTTCAGCTAATTTTCAATACTTTTCTTTAGAGATATGTAATTTCCATACAATTTAAACAAATGAAGAGAAATACACGTTAATGATTTACTTATGAATTGCTCACATGGGTTCTCTTTGGGCCAGTGTAATGATAAATTGTCTCTAATATTTATTAATATCCTTTGTGCAAGGTTTGGGTTTTTTCTTGTACTATCTATGGGGATGGAAACCATATATGGGCAATAAGATTTGCAAACCATATCCTTGCTGAGTTGTTATTAAATATTGTTTAAAATGTATGGAAGTGAAATAAATTGGGTTTGAATGAATCCATTTAGAAACTTTCTTTCATTTGAACTACAGACTCATGATGAAGTCAGAACATTGCTGGTTTGGTTTATTATGACTTCTAAGACCAGACTACACTATGGTCCCACACAAGCTGAACTTTGTGGCTCTTGTAGGAAATTCTCCCCGTCCCCTCACTATCTCCCACCATTTGTAGCAACTGACATCAACAATTTCTTTCAGTTCAGCTCAACCAACATTTCTCACTGTTAAGCTCTGTGTTTGCTGGTTTGGGGTGTGTGTTGGCATGTTTTTTATGGTATATAGTGAGAGATGTGTCTTATGTAAGTCAGACTTACTAAACTATGCATGCTAGATTGTCCATGATTATTAATAACTTCTTGTTTACAAAGCATTCTCCATGTATGTCATTGTTCCATCAAACTCAGCTGCCCAGGTCTATTACCCTAATCTCATATGTAGAAAGGAAATGAAAGCTTGAGAGGTGAAGGAATCCCTCCTAGCTCCAGTCATACAATTGCTAATATCAATAACAAAGTCCATGCTGAGCCAGACCCGCCTTTCTCTCCCACCTCCTCCCCATGACAAGCTTTGGCTGAACCTGCTCACCTGCCCGAATTCTTTCCAGGTTCTCAGATGCACTTGCCTCTGTCACCTGCAGATACTTTCCATTGCTCTTTTGTCTGCCCTGACCTGACCTCCCTCCTCACCCTCATTTCACATGGCAGATCCTACCCCTTCCCTCAGCTGTACTCCCTCCACCAGCTCCTGTCATTCCCCCACCTGATACTCACTAACCACACACAATTATGTGTTGAAATTGAACTTCTTTGAGGGCAGGAACATGCCAGCTTCTCCTTTTCACTCTGAGCATCTGAGGCAGCATCTGACACAGCAGATTATTGGTATTTATTGAACCAATCCATGAAAAGGTGAATTGGTGGGACATGGCCTGAGAGGATCCTTTTGCCTTTGTTTCCATGTCCATCAAGCCCTTGCACCCCTGATTGCTAGAAGGGAAAAAAATTTCCTTTCTCCAAGGGTAATCGCCCCAAGGCTAGTGCCCAGTGTGAGTCAATGCAGTACACTCAGCTAACAAAGGCACAGTGGTTTGTGAAAGATGATCAAGGAAGAAGAGCACAGGAGACTTTTTTTAAAAAAGAAAACAAAAGATATTAAATGGGCTCCAAAGGCCTTGCAAATAGGACTCAATCTGTATGACAATTAATGAGACAAAAATGATGGAGGCACACTTGTGCAGATACCCTCCCCTTATTACTCCAGGAACTTAGTCTTCTTTCTGCCTTGTCATGGCAGTTCCAGCTGACCTGGCTTCCTTGGAACACCTAAGGCCCTCGTGAAGTCACGAGGATATAAAGCTGGAAACCAGGGGCGAAGCTAAACCACACAAAGGCGTTTCGCAAGCTCTGGGCCTGAAAGTCGGCCTTCTGTTTGCAGTACTATCACATGACCACATATGAACCTCCTTGGGAAATCCCAGTGAATGCCTTACTTCTCAGACTATCGAAGGACCCAAAGGATGCTATGGCATGGGGATCTAAGTGAGGAGTTTCCCATGTTGGAACGCCTTTCATTACTTGGGTCGATAAGGCAAGATTCCTTTGACTTTGTGGACGAAATATAATACACACCTAAAAAGTTTTTTTCTTTTTAATCTTTCTTTCTTTTTTTTTTTTTTAAAGAGAGACAAAATGTAGAAAAGAAAGCAAGAAATTATTGACCACATCAAAATATATACTTAGGACAATGAAACAAGGAAGGGCATAGAAGAAACAATAGGAGAGTCTCGGCTGGGCTGCTTTGGCGAAGTCAGAGAAAAGGGGGAAAAGGGGGCCTGGAGACAGGTTTAGGGGATTAGCATAGGATGAACTGCTGCTGCCCATTGCTCCCCTGGTTGCAAGTCTCAAGGGGCCCCTTTAAGGTTGGGGACACTTGCCTGTGGGGGAAGGAGAAGGGGGAGGGAATGGCAGAGGCATGCTCCCTTAGAGGGAGAGCCCTTAATCTTTCTTTTTAATTGGAGTTAGTTTTCTAGAGTTTAGCTCACTCCTTCCTTTCAAAACCTTATCTTCCATAGGGTAAAGACCATTTGTGTTCGGCTCTTTCTCCCTTTCCCAGAGCCATCCTTCTTCCAGGTCTCTCCTTGCTCGGCTCTGCTTTCTTAAGAGCCTAAGCAAACCCACAAGGCCATACTGCTGTGTCCATGACCATGCTGTGTCCTTAGCCTTGAGCCCTTTCACCTTCTCCAGTTACCAAATTCCTTTATCTTTAAAGAGTGATCCCAGCTTCATATCTTCTGGAAGTTTTTATTCACCCCTGAGCTGTCATAAATTATTTCTTCTTCCAACCCCCTCCACACTTGGCTGCAATTCTAACATATTACCTATTTTATTTGGCCTTAGGTTTCCATGCTTATCCCTCTGTCTTCTATTAGATCTCAGTTCTTTGAGGATGGTGTCAATGGCCCATTTTGCATCCTTTCCATCTCCAAAACTTCCCAGAGCTTTGCACATGGTAGCTGCCTAGTGAATGTCTGTTGAATGAACTTTGTTGAATTTTCACTTAGTCAGCCAAGAATGGAAAAGGCAATAATTCCCACTGGGCTAGGTCAGCAGGGATGTTCTCAGACTACAGGCTGGGAAAGGATATGGAGAGGCTACCTCATCTATCTCTGCCTCAAGCAAACTCAGCAAAGCCTGACAAGAAGAATGAGCCTGTTCTGCTTGCTGAGGAGGGAGGGAGTCCGCGGTGAGGCCGAACACTTCTTGTCAGGAAATCTTCCTTATAGTACATCCTAAAGCTCGTGTGTTGGTCATTATTGTTACAGCAGCATTTCAGCTGCTGGTTTTTATTATTATGGGATTGACTGAGACCGCTGTGCATGCCCCCAAAGGCTCTTTAAAGCCACTGTCTTAGAAATTAAAAGCACAGTGGAGCTAATAAAATGTGCTTGGTGGGTGTACTCTATTTAGCAAAGTTTCATATCTTCAGCCTCCAGGACTGATAAAAATTAAAGATTTTCCCATACTTCAGCATTAAAATAAAAATCAGCTGATTTTATCTTCCATGTGTGTTTAGAATCACCCTGTCATTGTAAAAAGTTGGGGAGAGGAAGAAGGCCCAACCATCTCTTCTGTCCCATTTTCCCTCACATGTATAATGGAACCATTTCTTACAAAATAGCTTTTCTTCAGCACTAGTTCTCAAGCAATGGATTGCTCACCGAAATGTGTGTGTTGGTGCCTGGAATCATTTCGAAAACCTCTATATATTATTAATTTAAATGTTTTCCAAGTAAAATACGTAATGCCAGGAGTGTGAACCACCCAGGGGGAAGTCAAAACGGTGGTCTGGCCCTGGTCCCCCAAGAGGGCAGGAAACATTCCACTCCCATCCCTAGCCCCAGCCCTCACCCACCACTCACCCCAACTCCTAAACTCCCAAGACCTTCTCTGACAAACAAGCCTATTCTTTGCTTCCATGGATTCCACATGGACCTACATGTCAGGTAGAAAACACCTGACCACGTAGAGCCCTGATCTTGACCTTGTCTAATCTTCCAAAACAGTCATGATATTCATAAGGGATGCTGGCCACATATTAGTCTAGACAAGGTAGTGTTAAGAATGTTGGCTCTGTATCAGAAGGTGCAGGGTTTGAATCCCACTCAGAAAACTTATTAGCTTTGTGACCTTGGATAAGTTATTTATCCCTTGGGCATCAGTTTCCTCATCTGCCAAATGGGGATAAAAATAATGACCTTATTGGGTTGCTGAGCTGAGGCAGATGAGTCTATGTATATAAAGCACTGAGCGTGGCCCCCAGGAACAACACCTACTCTCACTTAACTTACTCCCCAAATGCACATTTGCATGTGAGCACCATGGGCAATACTATGATTCAGAGGATCAGGGGTGGTGGTTTCAGTACCATGGGGGGTTTAAGAGGGTCATATTTAGGAAATAAAGAAAGAGGTGCCCCTTAGCATCTCTAAAGTCCCCACACACTGACTGCCTCTGGCTCCTCCCTAGGACAACAAAGACTGCCACATGTCACTCCCTTTGAGCACCCCTCCCACCCTCGTCCCTGACATCCTGCACCTCCAGCCAGCCTCTGAGGCAGGTCAGGCCATTCTGATGTTGCCCTGTCTCTCAGCCTCAGCAGTATGTTCATGCCCCGGCCCCACCTGCCCCATCCTGCCACAGGCATTGCCTCAGCAAGCAGATGTGGTGGCCGCAGCTTCATTGGTTGGGGATACAGAGACAGCTACCTAGTACCTCCCCAGGACGATCTCCAATTACACTTAGGTTGATCACAGTGCAAAGCCTGTGGTGGCTTCTCATTCATAGCAAAAATTCGGTAGAGCCCACCACCCTTTCCCTCATCTTCTTATCCCTGGGACCTCCACTCTCATGCTGCTCTGGTGCTCACAGAGAGACACAGTGGTCTCCTTGGTTTATCTAGAACATCCCAGAACACCCTCTGCCTCAGGAAGGTCTCATTAGCCGTTTCCTCGCGTTAGCTGTTGCTGAGCACTCTTTCTCCTGAGGTCCACAAGGCTCTCTCCTTCTTCTCTTGTCAAACTCCATTCAAATGCCAGCCTCTCTGCTGACCCATTATTTCAAACTTCAACGTACTAACCCCTTCCTGGCTGCTTTTTCTCTGTAGTATCTCTCTCCTCCTCCCCCTCCACCTCAAGACACCCCTTCTAAATTAATATTCTATTGGTAAGATCCCTCTGGTTTTTTATACCTATACTTCGAAGAATATGCACATCTTGCAAAGCAATATTTCCTTCAGCTGATGTTTATATAGGAAAAAATGTGTACTTATACTCCATTGGCTTCATGTGCCACCTTTAATAAAATGATGTACCAGAGAGTCTTTCGTTACAATCCAAACGCAGTTGGTAGACTGTCAGAAGCATGTGTAGACATTTTGAAAGGCATTTTGAGTGCACTTGGTAAATAATGCTTCATTTCAGAAAATTGCTTTGTGTTTTTTTTACTGTAAAAATAAAAATTTGCTGTAAATTTTACTTGCATTTTTACCTAAAAAATGTCAATTGTTTGATATTTGTTTTATTTATTTGCCATTACTCACCTTAAAGATAATGCTTTTCTATGGCATGAAAACTATACATGTTATGCACACAGGGTGACTGTTGACCTTATCAATTGATTAGAGACCAGGAAGTGCCAATGTAAGCATCCATAATCACATACTTTATAGGTGTTCACTGTTTAGGTTACATGTTAGGAAACTGACTGGAGGTTTCAGTGGACTTGTAACACATCCTAATTTGTCCCATTTAACATAATGTTTGCCCTTATTTGCTTTGCTTATGTCTGTCTGCCCTCACTAACAACATGTGAGTTCCTTGCAAGCAGGGGACTTCAGTCTGTTTTGTTTCCTGTCACCTCCCAGCACATAACAGGAGCTCAGCAAGTTCTTGGAGGAAACCTGTCTGGCCTCCTTGAGCTCCAAGAGGCTACTTAATAAAGAACTTTTAGCCTTTGCATGCAGCACTGGCCCCTTTCTTAGGCTCACACCCACTCAGAGACCCCCACAGTGTGTATGGAGGGGTCCACCTTGGGAAGACTGAAAAATCTGTGCAGCTCTGGACAGTTTGTGGAAAGTTCTCAAGGACCACAGAATAGTAGAGTTGCCGTTGCAGCACTAATGCTCTAGATGTCTACGTAAACTAGAGGGAGACACTGCTACAGTGATTCAGCACCAGCCATGAAGCCAGCGTTAGGCACTTTCTGTACGCATCATGCAGCTACTTCTGCAATGGCTCCCAATGATGCCTGCCTGTGGGCACCCACACTGCACAATCCCCTCCTTTGGTAGGAGGGCTGGATCTAGTGTCTCAGTTATAGAATACAGCAGAAGTGATGAGATGTCACTTCCGAGATTAGGTTAGAAAAACTGGGACTTCTTTCTCTCTCTCCGAACACTGGATCCAGACCATTTTGGGGTTGAATTTGGGTCTAGCAATAGTATGACCTCCATCAATTTGCTTTATGTCTCTGAGGCTCAGTGTCCACTTGTGAAATAAGCTGTTGTGAAGACTAGATGAAGTAACGTGTAATAGTGATCCACTGCTGTGTAACAAATTATCCCCAAACTGAGTAACTTAATTTCTCACCATTTCTATGGATTAGGAAATCCAGTGACCCTTAGCCGGGTCCCCTAACTTAGGGTATCATAAGATAACAATCCAGGTGTCAGCTGGACTAGAGTACAGTCTCATTCTTCCTCCAGAGATCCACCATGGGAATGGCAGCAGAGCCCTACCCAGCATTCGTTGTCACAGCTTTCAGGTTATCTCATAGCAACATAAAAACCACATGTGTATCTTCAGAGAAGATCTTTCAAACACTAGATTTAGCTACATCCCCTCAAACAGGCTGCAAAACTTTAGGCTATAAAATCTATTTTTATTTTCAGGAAGCCACCTGCCTCCCTTCTAACCAAAGCTGGAAAATAATAAACAGATATTTGAAGATTGTGTGCAGTTGGCTTAATTTCTCTCTCACACGTCTGTAATCTCTTGTTTTGACAAAGAGCCACTATCCAGGATCAAGGAGGATTAAAGGATCAGGTTATCACTAATTATCAATACCTAAAGTGTGGGCTCCCTGAAGCTGCCATTAAGGCTAAGCGTGCAAGCCCCTTGGAAAACATGCCTGAGGCCTGACTGGACAGACATGAAGTGGGCCCCCTCGGTGCTCTGCCTCTAGATGAGATCCCTGCCCTTGCTCTCCCTTTTCAGCTGTGCATCTTTCCCAGGACGTTTTTAAGCAAGACTCTTTCCCTTCTAAGGGTTGTAACCCATTCAATATCCCCTAATCAGAGGGCACCTGGCCAGCTTCCCCCATGCTTCAGGAATGACTTGGTGACTGGGTGGCTTCCATCTGTGCCAAACAGTAACCATTTCTGCAGGCTTCTTCCTCATCCAAGAATAAAATACTGAACAGAATTGCTTTTATTGCTTCATAAAGAGAAATCTGTACTAACAAATGAAATTAACTTATTCAAACCTGACTAATTAGTCAACATCAATCATAATATAAAATTACAAAGGGTTTCTTCTCCCAATAGAAAAAGCTTAGACCAGAATCACAGAAAACACTTTCTTTCCACATCTTGCTTGGGTGTGCTGCCCTTTCTTTCTCTATTTTAAATATATCTTTATTTATTTCAGAGAGAGGAAGGGAGAGGGAGAAAGACAGAAACATCAGTGATGAGAGAGTCATTGACTGGCTGCCTCCTGCATGCCACCTACAGGGATTGAGCCCACAGCCTGGGTTTGTGCCCTAATCCAGAATCAAACTGCGATCTCCTGGATCATAAGTCGATGCTCAACCACTGAGCCACACTGGTCGGGCAGGTGTGCTGCCCTTTAGTTCATTTTCACTTCTGCACAGACCTGGTTATAGAGAAAGTAGAGAGAGCCTCCTCCCTCTGACTCACTCTCAGGGCTATGAACTCTCTCTGGAAAGTTCCCAAGCAAAACACAAATATGTCATGCACACCAACATTACCTAGTTGGTTTTAGCTGTGGCCAAATAAATATGGTTAATCACTATCTATCCAGGAAACATGAGGTACTATAAGCTAGAGATTAGAGTTGTACATAAATAAAAATTAATCTAACAAAAGTAACATTCAGTTTTACTCAAGGACAAACTTTTCAATTCACTGCATGATAATTGTGCAGAGATCCAATTTATTAATGTGATGGGTACACTAAAAAATAAGGGATTGACCTGCTACCAATGTTTATAATTTTCTTACATATTTGCAATCAAACATGGTGGCCCCCATTTTCTCTCCTATCATACGCACTCTCATAATGAAGCAAAAGATGAAGGCATTATGAACACTATAGACGTGGGTCCCCTTTCCCTTACTCTCTCCCTGGCCTTGTCTTCTGGGTGCAGAGAACTGACTGTCAGAAAAGCACATCTTCAAGGCCTGGACTGGGAAGGAAGGAATGGTGATGTCACAGTCAAGGGACCCCAGGGTGATGAGGGACAGGACAATTTGTGCTGACCAGGAGCCTAGAGAAGGAGGCCAAGACAAAAGTGCAGCTGGGACTAGATGCCAGACAGAGTTTAGCTACCTAGTTCAGTGACCTTAATTAACCTTAAACTGTTTAAGCTCTCTCAGCCTCCTTTTCTTCACTGATAAAATGGAGATAATAACAGTAGCTACCTTACTGGTTTGTTGTGAAGATTAAAGAAGAAAATGCTTAGTAAATGTACTTAGCACACTTCCCAGCACATACCTGATGCCTGATAAATGGAAACAATGTGTTCTATTACCATTAACAATAAACCTGAGTGTGGCTTCCAACACAGGTCCTACTTAGGAGATGAGAGGAAGCCCAGGAAGATATCTGGTGCCAGGTGATGCCTTTAAGGTGCTGTGGGTGGGAATCTTTTACAAGCAACCCTGAGAGTTTTCCACAAAACAGAATCAATTAGGTCATCCTGCAATGTGTCCAGCATTCCTCACCCTTGTATGATGCCTGCAATTCCAGACCCCAAGTGCCCAGCTCCCGCTCTGGGGTGAAGCTTCCAAAACCTCTGCCATTGACTCTACTAAGCACCTGTGTCCAGGTGGACACACTGGCCAGATGGAAACACTGGCCAAAAGCTGTGTGTGTGTGTTGCTTGGGGTAGGGTTACTAGCATGGTCACAGTAGCACTTAAGTCGGGGACAGCCAGCTAGGAATGGTAGCACAAGGCACAGTAAAGACCAATTCTGCATTTCAAACATCTGACATTCAAGGTCATAGAAAAAGAGAAGGATGAGGGGTGGAGAAGGTGGCTTTGGGCAAATGAGTCAGGAAGATCTGTCCTAAAATGGGGTTTGGGGCCAGTGGGTGGCTCCAAATTGTAGTACACCTGTGGAACGGCCTGTCTTGTGTGTGTCCCTCAGGTCCCAGAAATTCCTGGGAATAAATAGGTCTTTAGTAATAGAGTGACCAGTGTTGGCCAAGCTAAAAGAAGCCCTTCCCATCACATCTCCCTTCCAGCTACCTACATCTTACCAGCAGTCCTAGCAACTGCAATGCCCTCACATGACAGAGTTAACAGCCAAGTTAAAAATTCAAACACAGTTCAACTCAGTAACACTACAAGGTACACACTAACAACAAGATGTTGAATGGGTACTTACTATATCCAAGACTGATGCTTTCCTGGATCCTTGCATTACATCCTCAGATAGCTATGAAAACTCATGTTATCTGCAGTGTACAGGTGAGGAACTTGAGGCTAGAGAGGTGAAACAAATTGCCCAAGGTCACAGTGAATGAAGTGGTAGAACTGAGAGGAAAGTCAGCCCTGGTTTGACCAATTCTGAACTCTCTTGAATTCACAGCACTCTCCTTCTGTCTGACATGAAGAGCAGACGACTTCCTCCCTTGATGGGGAAAGGGCTAGAGATGGCATGGGTGGTGGATGCCTAGAGGTAAGAGGAAAATGAAGACTCGAATGTCAGAGATAAAACCTCCCGCTTTACCATTTCTCTCTTCCAGCTGGGAAGTTCCTGGAAGAGGAAGTACCCAGACATGGTTTGTTCTGGGGACTGCCAGACACTTGTATGTAGGGCTATGTTCCTCCTCCTCAGGCCAACATTATACCCAGGGCCAAAAAGATCCCCCTAGCCAGGCTTCCTCCCACCTCCATAAGCTGAGTTATCATCTTGCAAACCAAGAAGGGCCAGATTGAGGTATTCCCAAACTCAAAGGCAATGAATTTTCTAATTTTTAAGAAAAGATCAGACAAGCAAGTCATCTTCTCACTTAAGATTTGAACAGTTCATGAGAGTGAGCCCTCAAATATACACCCAACATATCCCCTTACTCTCTTAAGGCCTCCCAAGCACTACCACTAATTTATGATTATTAAAAGCCCATGAGCCTGTCTCTGCTGACTGCTTGGAACCTCCCACTGGTGACCTTTAGGAACAACCAGTTCACTTCAAATTGCACCCTAATAACAGGCCACGATTCCAAACGTTCATTTGTAAATAGGGTGCTTGGGATGAGGGAGGCATTTCTACAAACAAACAGTGCTGATTAGACACTAGCCCACAGAAGCCTTTTAGCACACACCTTAACTCTAGTAACAAGCATCTAAAGAGCCTGTGGTAGACATACTGAAGGTCTTGGCATAGCTATGGAGTTTGGGCTTTGCTCTGAATTTATTGGAAAACTGTGAATAAATTTTCTTCTTGGAGTTACCTGAGAAAAGTAATGCTTTGCAACAGTGAATCTGGACATGTTATGCAGTGCAGGCTGAAGCAGAGAGACCAGTGAGGGTGACACTGAAAAAATCCAGCTTTGAGTTGATAAAGGATTGAAGTAAGGTAACTACAACAGAGACAACATTTTATTTACATTCATGAATTCAACCAATGCTTACTGAACATTGGAGATTCGCTCATTCATTCATTCTTCAGTTGTTAGACAATTATTTGCTGAACTTCTAATACGTGTGGGGGTCTGTACTAGACTCTGGAGACACAGAGGTTCCTTATCCTAATGAAATTTTGTAGTCCAGGAAGGCATATAGATATTAAAACTAATAATTGCCAGTGTGATGCATGTGAAGAGGAAGAAGGAAAAGATGCAATAAGCTACACAACAGGAAAGGAGTATGCGTGTGGATGATTTGGGAAAGCCTCTCTAAGAAAGTGAGACTTATAAACTGACACTGGAAGATGGGAGTCCGTCAGATCAAAAAGGGAGAGAAGAAGGAAGAGTATGTACAAGTGAGAATGCACAGCAGCCTCAATCTGGTGGTGGTGGGGAAATGTCGATGGACTCTAGAGATACTGAAGAGGTTGACTGGTCAAGGCTTGGTAATTAGCAAGATGTGGGAGGTTAGGGAGAAAGAGAAATGATGGATGACTCCTGGGCTCCTTGGTGTCAGCAAGTGGGTAGATCACAGTTAACTACTGAGGTAGGAACCATTAGGGGAAGAAGAGGTTTATGGAGAAAATTCTGATCAGTTTGGACAGGTTTTGTCAGCACTTCCAAGATAAACAAGTAGAGGTTTCAGTAGGAAGTTGCAGAGCTGAGTCTGGAACTCAGGTATTTGAGCCCATGATGAGGACCTGGAAATTATCAGCATTGAGATAGAAATTGTGGTCATGAGGAGAATTGGGTCACAGGGAAGGAAGGGGTGGCAAGGGAGAGTGTTTAAAGTGAAAAGGGGTTATAAAGACAAGTCAAAGAAGACAGGGCAGAAGCTGATACTCAAATAGTTGCAAAATTCAGAGAAGAAGAAGGTAACCCACTAGCTTGTCTTGGGTTACAGGGAGATTTGGTAGAAAGAAGAAGAAAGTGAGGAGCTCCGTCAATACTAGCAAATCAGTGAGTACACACTGTATGATGGCACCCTCTTCAACACTGAAGTTCTTACCAGGCTCCTCCTCCTCTAAAGATAGGGAGCTGATGGATAGATAGATGAATGGTTGATCAATCAATAGATCAATTCTGTCCATATTTAGTGAACACCTGCCACATGTTTGCCACTTTCCCCTGCTCTGGAGATAGAGATAAATATGACATAGGTACTACCTAAAGAAATTTGATTTAGAGGGGAGATAGACATTAAAACAGCTGATAATGATCCATATGTGATTTGGTCAATAACAGACATATATGCCATGAATATCACTAAGGGCATGAAGGAAGGAGTGGCCCTTCTACTTTCTAGATGGAGTACAACTCTAGTATCTATATTAGTTTCCCAGGGTTTCCCTACCAAAGTACCACAAACTTGATACTTGGTTGTTCTATAAACAACAGAAATTTATTCTTTCACAGTTCTGGAAGCTAGAAGTTTGAAATCAAGGTGTCAGCAGGGCCATCCTCTCTCTGAAAGATCTAGGGGAGGATCATCCCTTGCCCATTCCTAGATCCTGGTGGCTCCTGGCAATCCATTTCCTTGGTATCTTGAGTCTGGTTATAGGAGACTTATTGAGGCCTTTCTCCTTCTGTGATAGCATCTTGGCCTCCATCTTCATGTGGCATACTTCCCTATGTCTCTGTGTTCAAATCTCCCCCTATCTCTTATAATGACAACTGGGCTTAAGTTTCACTCTAACTCAGTATAAGTTCATCTGAACTTGTGGACATATGCAAATAATCTATTTCCAAATAAGATCCCATTCACTGGTATCAAGGATTAGGTCTTGAACATATTTTTTGAAGGAACACAATTCAACCCACTACAGTATTCACCTCTTTCTAGCACCAAGGTTGGTGCCTGACACCCAATAGATGTTCAAAATATGTTTATTTAATTGCACTGCGACCTATCATGTCAGAAAAGGGGTGATGAGGGCCTTGGCTAAGGGATTGTGATTTGCACCTGATGTGGTCCTAAGGTCAAATCTGGGAAAGGATTTTAAAGCTCATGATCATTGGCATTTTTTAAATAATTTTTCTCAATTAGTAAGTGAACCTTACAGTATTTTGTGCTTAGTTATAGAGCCTTTTGAAGTCTTTCTCCTTCTGAAGGAGAAGTTACTTCACTGAAAAAAATTCTAAAATAGAGTTTAGCTTTTGATCATATATGTTCTGGAGTCTTAATGTGGATGACTTTTCTCAAGCACATTAAGAATTCTCCAATAATTGATAAGATTCTATGGAGAGAAATTCAGCAATACCTAACAAAATTTAAAATATATGTGCCCTTTGACCTAGTGGTTCTAGTTCTAGAAATTTATCCTATAGATATACTCTCATATTTGGAAAACAACATAGTACAAGTTTTTCTTTTAAAATCACAGCATTTTTGAGCTATAGAATGCTAATTAAATAAATAATGATACATCCAGACAATCAAATAATATCACATCATGTAGGATTTATTCTACTGCATGTAACAGAAATTTGGTTACTCTGGATTTAACAAATAAGGAGCTTTTCCCCAGGTAGTAAGAAGTCAGAGGTTGATAAAAATCCTAGAAGAAACCATAGGCAGCAAAATCTCAGACATCTTTCATAGCAATATGTTTGCTGATACTACTCCTAGGACAAGGGAAACAAAGAAAAAAAATAAACAAATGAGACTACATCAAAATAAAAAACTTCTTCACAACAAATAAACCACCAATAAAATGAAAAGAGATACCATTGTATGGGAGAACATATTTGCCAATGATAAGGGGTTAATTTATAAAATATACAAAGAACTCATACAACTTGACAAAAGGAAGACAAACAATCCAATTAAAAAATGGGCAAAGGACCTAAATAGACACTTCTCCAAAGAGGACATGCAGATGGCCAATACACACATGAAAAAATGCTCAAAGTCACTAATCATCAGAGAGATGCAAATTAAAATGACAATGAGGTATCGCCTCATACCTGCCAGAATGGCTGCCATCAACAAATCAACAAACGACATGTGCTGGCGAGGGTGTGGAGAAAAGGGAACCCTAGTACACTGCTGGTGGGAATGCAGACTGGTGCAACCACTATGGAAAACAGTATGGAGTTTCCTAAAAAAATTAAAAATGGAACTGTCCCACTTCTAGGAATATATCCTAAGAACCCCAAAACACCAATCAGAAAGAATATATGCACCCCTATGTTCATAGCAGTGCTATTTACAATAGCTAAGATTTAGAAACAGCCCAAGTGCCCATCAGTAATTAGTGGATTAATTTTTAATCCACTAATTGTGGTACAATTACACAATGAAATACTATGCAGCTGTAAAAAAAAAAATCTTTGAGACAGCATGGAGGGAGTGGAGAGTATTATGCTAAGTGAAATAAGCCAATCAGAGAAAAACAAGTATCACATGATCTCACTCATATGTGGAATCTAGTGAGCAAAATAAACTGACGAACAAAATAGATCCAGAGACATGGATGCATGGAACAGACTGACGAATCTCAGAAGGAAGCGGGGAGAGGGAAGCAGGAAGAGATTAACCAAAGAACTTATATGCATGTATGCATAGCCCATGGACACAGACAATAGTGCAGCAGCCCTAGGGGGAGGGGGAGGCAGATGCAGGGTGGAGGGGGACAGTGGAAAGGAGAAGGGGGACATCTGTAATACTTTCAACAATAAAGATAAACTTTTTAGAAAGTCAAAGGTTGGTGGCCCAGAGCAGATATTACAGCTCTACCCGGCCACCTGCTGCTCTACTTCTTAGTCATGTGAGCATGAGCTTTCTTCCTCATGCTCACAAAATGGCTGCTATGTGCTTAGCCACCATAGCTGCATTCCAGGCAGAAAGGAAACAGAAGAAAGACAGAAGCTGTCTCTTTTTGCCTGGAAAGCAACTACTTTCCCAGAAGCTCTATTTGGGAAACTATCCAATAAACTCCTGCTTACACCTCACTGACCACACCAGATACATGGCCATTTCATATACAAGAGAAGCTGCAAACTGCAGCCCTCAATGAACTTGAGGTTGGGTTGGTTTGAAGGCAGGAACGGTAACTAATAGTCATTAAGAAGAATAAAGTGGTATGTATCGCTGTGGGTCTATCACCAAGATATGCTTTGTGTAGTATGTCCCACATATATACTATAATATATACTGTGTGTATACTACATATATATGTAGACCATATGTATACACACATGCAACATACTGTATATGTGTGTGTATGTGTATTCCTTTATATGCACAGACTATTTTTAGAAGGAAATAAGCAAACAAGTGTTTGTATCTGGGAAGGATTCTTGAGAGGTTGGGTATCAATGAGGGAGGAAAATGTTCATTCTTTGCTCTTTTATGATTTTGAATGTTCCAAAATGTGCATATATTATCTATTCAAATATTAAATAATTTTTACAAAGACAGAAAGAGAAAGACAAGTATCACATGATCTCACTTAAGAGTAGCAAAACTCCTTCCTTGTTGTTGGTATGATGTGTTGTGATCCAAAAGTCAAAAACATGAAAGATATTGAGAATTTAACTGGATGCTTTATTTATTTTTATTTTTTATTTTTTTAACTGGGTGTTTTTTAAACAACTGTAAGAGTCGTGGACCTGCCAGATGGGAAAAATATGAAAAGAATGTAGCATTATTTGGTGAAATCAGGCAGTAAAATTAAGAGGTTATGAAAGACTCATAAAGGCATGACAGAGATTAATAGCTTAAAAGTCTTTAGAGCCAGGCAGGAATATATTAAAATTTCTTCAGAGAGCTAAAGACATGTAAAACCAGTGAAAGGAGGTAAGTAAGAGGTCAGGAAGAAGAATTAGATGACCCAGTCCTTGTACAGTTCACTGTCCCACCAGGGCCTTGGGCACAAGTCACACTCTGTCTCCTGGCCAAGAACTTCTGAACAGCATTTAACCTCAGTCTCTCAAAATGGACACAAATTGCTAGAGACAAGTATGTCCTTAGTAGTTAAGTGATGCTCACTCTGAGAAGTCTAGGATTAATTATAGAGATGATAAAGAAACTCAAACCCACCTCTCTTTTTATAAGTTTAGGAATAATCTATGTATGCTTGGTATTTACAATGTTGGTCACACTTATGAGAAGTTGATATATTAGAGCAGCTGACAGATTAGCTGCATGATTGCAATTTGATATGTAATTGAGTAATAGGTTTAAATTTAAGATTTTAAGGTGGAAGTGTAGAAAAATAAAGCTGGTTAACAATATTGGAACTCCTAAGATAATTTAAGTCCCCATATTTATAAGTTTCATTTATATTTATAAGAATTACTTAATTTGGGTGTAGGCTTTCTTAATCTATTTGAAATACAGAAAAGAAAATAGAATTATTTATAAATGTTTAAAGGAATTTAATTAAGTTGTAAAAGGCTTTTATAAATAATTGTTGAAATTTATTCATTTTAAAACAGAATTATAAGACAATTTCAAAGCTGAAGGGATATTTTAATTTATAACTTTAAAAAATTAAATAGTAAATGATATTTCATCAAATGAAAAACAAGTTAATGAGCCACAGTTTGGCGTGATTCCACTTCAGTAAAAATAAATAAACAGAAATCCCAGTGTATGTGTGTATTTGCCAGCATATGTTACATGAGCAGCATCAAAACTTGTGAGAGTATAGACTTTGGATCTCTCAAGAGAGCAGAACTAGAAGTTAGTCAAGGAGAGTTTGTTTTCATATAGTTTTTAATTGCTTCACCTGTTACAACCAACATGTACTTTTATAATTTGAGAAAATAAAAATAAAAAATTTCCAGAAAAAGAAGCAGTTCTTTCCAATTGTCAATCTCTTTCACATACATTATCACCTTCGAACCTCCCAGCTGTGTAAGAGGAATAAACACTGTTATCTCCATTTTACGGTTAAGGAAGCAGAGTTCAGAGAGGCAAACTGCCTTGTCCAAGATCACAAGACTATTAATGGTGGAACCATGTCTCCCACCCAGGCCTTGACCCACAATCCAGCAGTCTGAGCAGATACCCCAGTGGGTGTGGTAGGAGAAAAGCAGTGGCATCACCCAAAGGGACCAGTGGTGTGTTTCTGGGCAAGGACAACTAAGCAGGCAGGAATGAACTATGGCTGTGACATGACACATCTCTGAATGTGCCATTACCAATATTTATGATGTATATCTAAGAAGGCTGTTTATCTAACTTTGATAAAAAGAGTCAGAATTTGCCAGTAATCTTATTACATCATTCAGAGCTTTCAGTGCTAGTCCCACAAGGTTACTTACTCTAGGTCACATGGCCAAAGGAATGTTCCTAGTCCTAATCTACTGAGAGAGGAGGGAGTGGTGCATGATGTGTCCTTCCTCAACATCAGTGAAGTTCCTTCCTAGCTCTTTCTGCTGGCTCCACAAGAAGGATATCAAGTTGGGGACTGTGCAAGTCCTCACCTGCAGGATCTTCTGCAGGGCATGGGTTTGTGTACTGTTTCTTCACCGTATCAGCATCTTTAGAAAATGTGCTCTGTGCTTATATAACAGACCTCCAAGTCCCTGAAAACTGAGGAGTGTGCATTGTGACATGGCCAAATAAATTGTAGTGGGAGCTCCAGGTGGAACCAGGCCAGCTGCCACCAGCACACCCATTGACCATCCTCCATGGCAGTACATTCTTGTCTCTACAGGCAATGCTTGTCTTTTGAAAATTGATTGGGACTTATGTTATGTTTAGAGGTTTACATCTACTTTGATTAGGTGGTTTGAGCAAGACCAATTAGTTTTAGTAGTACTAATTGTGACATAATGAGAAGCAGAGGCCTGGACTAAAAAACAGTGGTCCTACAGACAGACTCAGCTTTAATATAGCTGTGGGATATTGACCAAGTCAGAACTTCTTTTTGGGTCAGTGTCCTCACCTCTAATCTAAAAATTGTAAAACCTGGCCCAGCCAGGCACAGCTCAGTGGTTGAGCATCAACCTAGGATCCAGGATATTGCAGTTCAATTCCCAGTTAGGGCACATGCCTGGGTTGCAGGCTCGATCCCCAGTTGGAGGCATGCAGGAGGAGGTAGCCAATCAATGATGACTTTCTCATCACTGATGTTCCTATCTCTCTCTCCATCTCCCTTCATTTCTCTGAAATCAATAAAGATATATGAAATAAACAAACAAATAAATAAATAAAAATTGTAAACCTGTACATCAAAATCACAACTAAACTACAGAATAGCTATTATTCAGAACCAACTGAAATCTGGCTGAATGGAAGTACTACAACTAGGGATTTAAAGAAGAAGCCACATTGAGACTCGTAGGAAGGGCAGAGATGTGGAACAAGCTAATTCCACACCTAAGTGTGGCAGATAAAAATCAGGAGAAATACCTCACCTGTAGAGGTTCCCCCCTAAGGAGTGAGGGGTCCCAGCCCCACATCAGGCCCCCCGTCCCAGGGTTCCAATGCCAGAAAGAGAAATCCCTATAACCTATGACTGTAAAAACCAGCAGAAACTGTGGCTGAGTGAAACAGGGCTGCTGGAGTCCAGAGCAGTTCCTCTTAAAGAGCCTGTTGCAGGGATTACTCAGACTCACTCCCTCTAAGTTCCAGCACTGGGGCAGCAGCTCAAAAGGAACCAGGGACATAAGGGGAGGAACTGAATTATCTGGCATCAAGGTGAGAGCTGGGGAGGGCCGCTTTCTGCCAGACAAAAGTAGTGTCAGAGGTCATTGTTCTTTTCTGAGACCCTTCCCCCCCCCCCCCACTTCTCACGAAGCTGGCAGGTGGGTGCCATATCTGAAACTCCAGCAACCTGGTTCATACTGTTTGCCACCCGCTGGTGTTTTCTGAGGCCCCGCCCCACCCAACTTTTCAGTTCCACTTAAGCTGTTTCCAGTGGCTTATCCATACAAATGGCTTGTTTTGGCTCATGCTTCAGATTTTCCTAAAATCTCTCAAACAAGCAGCATTTGGCTTCAGCATGCCCCATACCTCTCCTAAGTGGCCCCAGGCGCCTGGCACTAGCAGAAGTTGGCCTTGGTTCACAGCTTGGCCTTGCCTGGGCATCTCCAAGCTCAGCACAAGTAGCAGCCATCTACAGATTTCTTTGTAGCTCATGCTGGGTGGCCTTGAGCAGAACAGGCAGAGGCTGACCTTGGCCTGCACCTCCCAGGAGGTCTCAGGGCAGGTGCACCCAGTGAACAGCTTCAGACCATGTGGAAGCATCACCACCCAATCACCTTCACAAGCAACACACCCAAGGGGTGGACTCAGAAGGCACCAGAGCCCTGCTGAAATAAGTCCTGCTCTGTGAGGTGAGTTGCTGCACAGCTGAACCTCCAAGGTGGTTGGAGGTCAGTGGTTGGTGGTCACAGCCAGTTCCTGCAGCTGATTGGACTGGGAATAAATCCTTCCCATTGATGTGCCAACAGCAATCAAAACTCAATTACAACAGAAGGGTGTACAGTCCACATTGGGGGGGGGGGGCGGACAGCGCACTTTGAGCGCTTAGCTTGGGTGATTAAGAAGGTCAAGACCTACAGAATGGCTACTATATTAGGCTACCCTACCAAGCCCAGGAGATGTAGCAGCTCTACCTAATACATAGAAACAAACACAGGGAGGCTGCAAAAATGAGGAGACAAAGAAACATGTCCCAAATGAAAGAGCAGAACAAAATTCCAGGAAAAAACACTAAACAAAATGGAGACAAGCAATCTACTAGATGCAGAGTTCAGTACACTGGTTATAAGGATGCTCAATGAACTTAGTGAGAACCTCAACACCATAAATAAGGACCAGTCAGAATACAAGTATACACTAACTGAAGTGAAGAATAATTTACAGGGAATCAACAGTAAAGTAGGTGAAGCCAAGAAGCAAATCAGTGATTTAGAATATAAGAAAGCAAAAACACCCAAATAGAGCAACAAAAAGTAAAAGGAATAAAAAAAAAAAAAAAATGAGGATAGTATAAGGAGCCTCTGGGACAACTTCAAGCTTACCAACATTCCCATTATGGAGGTTACAGAAGGTGAAGAGAGAGAACAAGAAATCAAAAACCTATTTGAAAAAATAATGACAGAAAACTTCCCTAACCTTGTGAAAGAAATAGACAAATAAGTCAAGGAAGTGCAGATAGTCCCAAACAAGATGAACCTAAAGAGGTCCACACCAAGACATATCATAATTAAAATACAAAGGTTAAAGACAAAGAGAGAATCTTTTGTTTATTTATTTATTTATTTATCCTCACCTGAAGATATTTTTTCATTACTTTTTCAGAAAGAGTGGAAGGGAGAGATAGAGAGAGGGAAACAAAGATGCAAGAGAGACACATGGATTGGTTGCCTCCCGCTTGTGCCCTGACTTGGGCTGGGGATTGAGCCTATAACCAACATACATGCCCTTGGCCAGAACTGAACCAGGGACCCTTTAGTCTGCAGGCCGACTCTCTAACCACTAAGCCAAACTGGCTAGGGCAACAAAGAGAATCTTAAAAGCAGCAGGAGAAAAGCAGTCAGTAACCTAGAAGGGAACTCCCATAAGACTATCAATTGATTTCTCAACAGAAACTTTGTAGGTCTAAAGGGATTGGCAAGAAATATTCAGAGTGATAAGGAAAAAAAAAAAAAAAAAAAAGACCTATAGCCAAGATTACTCTACCCAGTAAAGCTATCATTTAGAATCAAAAGGCAGACAAAGAACTTTCCAGGCAAGAAAAAGCTGAAGAAGTTCATCACCACCAGACCAGGATTACATGAAATGTTAAAGGGTCCTCTTTAAAAAGAAGAAGAATAAAAAAGATCAAAAGTATGAACAATAAAATGGCAATAAATACATATCTATGAACAACTGAATCTAAAAAACAAAAAAAAATGAACAAGCAGAACAGAAAAAGAGTCATAGATACAGAGAACATTTTGATGGTTACCAGATGGGAGGGGTATTGGGGGATGAGTGAAAAAGGTGAAGAGATTGAGAAGGACAAATTGGTAGTTATAGAATAGTTACGGGGATGTAAAATACAGCATAGGAAATATAGTCAATAATAGTCTAATAACTATGGTGTCAGATCGGTGTGAGTTTTATTGGCAATAAATACATATCTATCAACAGCTAAATCTAAAATGCAAAATAAATGAACAAGCAGAACAGAAACAGGCTCATAGATATAGAGAACATTTTGCTGATTGCCAGATGGGAGGGCAGTTGGGGGCATGGATGAGAGAGGTGCAGGGATTTACTGGGATGATCACTTAGTAAGTTATGTAATGTCTAATCACTGATGGATATACTTGAAACTAAAATAATAATGTATGCCAACTGTAATTAAAAAATTAAAATGATTTAAAAATGAAAAATAAGAAATAAATATTGTAAAACCTGCTAGGCCTTCCTCATGGATCATTGTGAGACTCAAACTAAAAAATATTTGAGAAAATGTTTTGCAGATCATAAAACACTGCACGAAGTGTTGTTATTGGTTTGCTGTGTCATAAGAACTGAGAAGTCTCTTCTGTAGGGTCCCTTATTTTCAGGCTCATATGAAAAAATATGTGTGTGTGTGTATGTATTCAACTTTAAATTGTTTGTGGTTAATCCAAGTTTCCTGGTAAATCTTTCTGTAATGTTGAATGAAATTCCCTCAGTGCTTTTCATCAACAAATAGGAATATTTAAAAGATGCTTTATTCCCAACCATAGTTATTTCTGCTTGGCACTGTGCAAATGCCTTTAGTTCATCAATGATTTTTCTTATTTCTTAAATGAGAACTTTGGGAACAGGCTTAGTAGAATGCTGTTGCTCGAGACTTTTAAAATGCAAATAAGCCTTTCAATTCAAAGTTCAGAATCTTCTTCCAAATTTAAATAATATCCACTTTAAACATTAATAAAAATAAAAAATAATTATCTCTTTGGATATCAATGAGTCAGAGCATGTAATAAAACTAATTTATACTTCCTGTGTGCCAGGCACAAGGCTAAGTGTTTCTTCCTGGATCATCTCATTTCATCCTCACAACCCAATGAGTAGCTATGTTATTAACCCCATTTTGCAAATGAGGACAACTAAGCTACTGAATTCAAGTAAAGACTTCACCCTTCCCCAAAATGTGTTCATGGAAAGCTCACCTTTAATGTGGGTATTAGTTAAATTTAGAAGACCACTAACCCCTGACGGATGGGCAAAGAATACCAGAAGAGCCCCTCTTTCTATATGTCAGCCACTGTGCTAGACCCTTGTCACAGTGTATCTCATTCAGCCCTCCCACCACTCCACCATTTCCAAAGGAAGAAATGAAGCCCAGAAAGGTGGCAAACTCAGATTTGTTGAGACCGTTCTTAGCCGCCAGGCTAAGTAGTTTTTCTAGTAGTTTTCTCAATTAAACATAAACAGACAATTTACACATATGGAAAGTCAGGAAATGCATAGAGTAAACAGAAATGGGGGAAAATGCTCAACATCTCTAATAATATAAACTACAATTTAAAACATCAATGTGGTACCAATTACACTTATCAAATTAACCAAACAAAGATAAATGCCGATGGGAGTGACTTCGAAGTGCAACTAGTTTATTTATATGTTGCTGGTGGTGCTTTTATGGTCAAACACTAGATGAAGGAGCGGAATGAATACAAATTAAGTGTGTGCTAAGATCATCCAGGTGCATGAAGGGAACACGGCAAAACGAACACAGCCATTGGGTTAGGGTGGAATTAAATTTTTAATCTTTTAAATTGTCTTACTATTTTATAATCCTTTTTTACAATAAATAAACTTGGGAGGAAAAGATATTTTATTATCCCATTGCACCATTTAATTTTTGAGTGTTGCATTCCTGACTTCAATAAAACAGGGATATCACCAATAAATGACAAAAAGCCGAGTAATTTTAAACTGCAGTAATTTTATACCTCAGCCTTGACCTGAGATACTGAAAGGAGGCTCTAAAGCAGAGAATTTTATGATCCTCATTCAAAGCCCTTGTTCTCTTGATGAGGATATGGAGGTCCAGACTCATGGAATTCCTTGTCAAGGTCACTCTGTTGGCCTGTGGAGTTACAGCTAAATACCGTTGTCTCATTTCATAAAAATCCTATAAAATGATAATACATATACTATTTATATGAAACCACCACGTGGCATTTACTACCAGCACCTCTAACACCAAATGTGCCGTGTTTTTCCAGCATCAAAAAATTCTCCAATTCTCTGGACACCAGCTGGGGGGTGTTAACAATTCAATTCAATCCTGACACTAAGTACCTGGAGTTAGCGCAAACCCTACAGATTTTGGGCCAGTTATACAAGACTGCCCCCACTTCAGATGCCAGTCACAAGTTCCAGGAGCCGCTTGGACTTCTGATCAAGTAGCTATAAATCTAGAGTTCCCACGACTTCCTCCTTAGATCTGATAATTTGCTAGAACAACTCACAGAACTCAGAAAAGCACTTCACTTACTGTTACTGGTTTATTATAAAGAATAAAAATGAACAGCCAGATGGAAAGGTACATAGGGGGAGGTCCAGTAGGGTCCCAAGCACAGGAGCTTCTATCCCCATGGAGTTTGGGGATAAGATGAGGAAGGTCTCTGAACCCCATCGTTTAGGGGTTTTATGGAGGCTTCATTATGTAGACATGGTTGATTAAACCATTGGCCATTGGCAATTGAACTCAACTTCCAGCCCTTCTCCCCACCTTGGAGGTCAAAGAATGGAGCTGAAAGTTCCAACCCTCTACTCATGCTAGGTCTTTCTAGCCACCAGTCCCCATCCTAAGCTATCTAGGAGCCACCAGCTGCCATCATCTCATTAGCATACAAAAGACACTGACACAAAACCAAACATATATATTTCTTATTGTATTACACACCAAGAATGTATCATTAAAGAAAATGGGTAGACTTCAGAATCCAAACCTGGAGTAAGCATGTCCATAGCATCCATTCTAGAACTTCTGGTTAGGTATGTTGGCCACCAGTCTTGAGGTATGGGCTAACTCGAACACAGTGGTTTCCACTGTGGGTTCCTGTGCTAGCTGCATCAGCATCACCCGGGCATCTCCTGAAGCTTGTCAGAAATGCAGAATCTCACCATCACCCTACCCACTAAATCAAATCTGCATTTTAGCAAGATATCCAGGTTTATTTGCAGCATTATATTTTGACAAATAATTTTTGATGCCGCTGGATGTGGTAGGCAGCCAGTCACTGAACCAGCCTCCTCTGCCCAAGAAGCCCAAGACTCTACCTCAGTGTGACTTACAAATGTTATCATTATCCACACTGGAAAGAGGCTGGTGGCTCAGGGTGAAAACGGGGTGAAAAGCTAGGGTCTTACCAGGCAGCACAGCCAACAAGAGGGGCTAGGTGGAGGGATGGAAGACAACAGTCATATAGAAGTATCTTTCAATGTAAAAGCTTTAAGAAATAAGAGCTTTTCCCCCTTCCCCACCAGCTATTGCTCTCCTAAACCCCAGCAGCTTACTTAGAATGATAAGGAATAGGTAACAGTGCAGAGCTGTGGGTATCACATTAAAATTGAGTGAGGGCACCCTGGCCGGGTGGCTCAGTTGGGTGGAGCATCGTCCTGTGCACCAAAAGGTTGTGAGTTTGATTCCCAGTCAGGGCACATACCTAGGTTGCAGGTTCGATCCCAGTTAGGGGTGTCTAGGGGAGGCAACAGATTGATGTTTCTCTCTCACATTGATGTCTCTCTCTCTCCCTCCCTCCCTCCTTCTCTCTCTAAATATCTATTTTAAAAAAGGAAAAATAAAAAAATTAACAACACTTGAGCAGGGGCTTGAAGAATGAGGGGGAGAAACCAAGTGAAGGGGGCGCAGAGGAAGTAGAAGACACACAGTAAGCACGAGGCAGGTGTGGGCTATTAATATTTACATTATTATTTCATTCATTTACTCATTTACATTTCATTTACTCTTGCACTCATGCTGCATACAAAAGCCGCTCTAATAATAATATCTAACACCTGACCTAGCAGTTACCGTATGCCATGTGCCAAGGGCTTCCAACTCTTTAACTCATTTAATGCTCATAACCAGCTTATGAAGCAATGACTATCATATTGGAAGGAAACGAAGGCACGGAAAGCTTAAAACAGAGATGACACAACTGGAAGCGGTGAAACCTGGGTTCCCTTTCTCACAGTCTGATTTCAGAGCCCCAGCTCTTACACTACATGACGTCCTAGCTCTGAGTTCCCAGCACCAGGTCCTGGGGCAGATACAGACGAGGTACAGTGAGAGGCAGCAAAGGTTCTAGATTCTTCCAATCAAAAGCTCTGTGCCTAGGAAAAGTTGAATGGGCTCAGCCTTGATTTGCAAAGCGTGGCAGCTATAGAAGGAAAAGCAGGGAGGTGGTGGACAGGGTGGGGACGGTCCCCTCCTCAGCTGCTCCCACTGAAGTTTTTGATTCGCTCCGACATGGTCACATAGAACCTGAGCCCCCAGGAGGGACAACAGCCCAGCCTTTAGCTCACAAGTCTCTGAACCTAAAGGGCATTGGCCCTTCACAAGGCTGTCCCTGTGCAGAGCAGCAGGTGCCTCATCACAGGTAGAAAGTGAGGATCCCCTTTGCCAGAGAGCCCTGGAGGAAATACCCTAGAAGCTGATGCAGAGTTGGGGGACAGACCAATGCCAGGGTCTGGGTCCCAGGGAAACATCCATGGGTGTTTGTAAAATGAGTCCCATCGAGCTCCTCCCTCCTGGGAAGGTTTCTCTCTGCCACCTCTGTGACAAGCCACCACCAACCAGAGCCACTCTTTCAGCCCCAGTGAGAATGGGCTTCTCAGTCTGGTACGACTCGGCAATGATTCTGTTCTTTCTTCCAACAATCTACCTGAAGGTCCCCAGGACCCCGCCTCACCCTTTATAGCCTTTTGACTGGCGTGAAGAGCCAGGCAAATGTCCAGGCAGGCTTCCTGTCCACGTATTGATGGGTGGAGCGCAGAGCTTCTGCCTACAGCCAGGTTGCAGAGGGAGCTGGAGATGCTTCAGACCATTCTGAGGACTCTTCCACCATCAGGCCTTCCCCGGAAGTCACCTGTGAAAGGGAGATTCTTGATAATATCTGAGGGAAAGTTAGGTGTCTCTCCCAAGTTATTCCTAGTGTCCTGCCAAGTATTAGCAGCTTTTATATTATTTTCTTCATTGTTTTTAGTTGTCTGATTATACTTCAAGAACAGAAAAAATTGTGTTGATCAGAATCCTTAGTTCCTTTTTTAAATATACTGTATATATTATTTTTTAATCCTTGCCCAAGGATACATATTCATTGATTTTTAGAGAAAGAGGAAGAGAGAGAGAGATGTGAGAGAAACATAGATCGCTTGCTTCCTGTATGGCCCTGACCGGGGATCGAATCCACAACCTTTTTTGGTCTACGGGACAACACTCCAGCCACCTGTGCCACCTGGCCAGGGCAGACTCCTTAGTTCTTAATTGTCATCAGCAGCCACAGTAAGAGCTGGCAGGTTTAAATTCTGAATCTACCATTAGTGGCAATGTGGCCTTAGGCAGCATGCTCACTCTCTCTAACTGGAAATAAAAAAGGCACCTATCACATAAGCCTGTCACAAGGATAAAGTGAATAACTAAACAGAGAACACTTAGAGCAAGGCTGACGCTCTGTTTCCTGTACGGTTATCGCTCTTCTTTATTCTACTTTTCCCTCCTTCCCTGATCTCTGCTCCCCTTCCCTTCTCCAGGAAACCTGTCTAACGTGTTTGGTACATAATCTGTTGTCCTTGCAGACAGGCTTTTCAAAGTCAGGCTGAGTCTCAGGCCACAGGTCACAGCCGCCAGCCCACGATGCTGTGCTAACAGCTCCCACCAGTGCTGTGTAAACTGTGACCAGCTACAGCAGTCACTGCACTCGGGCTAACAATGCAATTTACCCATAAAATAGATTCTTTATAGGCAGATAATTTTTACTCATGGTGCATAAGTCTGGGTTCTTAGTCGCAAGCAACAGAAATTGACCTCACAGAAGGCCCAGGGGGAGGTGGGGTCCTTGAATCCATGGATTTTATAGAGGCCTGGGCTGAAAAAGGCTGATCATCTTCAGCGTATGAAAATTTCTGGAGACGGTGGTGATGGCTGCACAGCAACATGAATGTACTTAGTGCCACTGAACTGGACACTTAAAAATGGTTAAAATAGTAAATGTTTGTGTTTTACCATAATTTTTTTAAAAGGAAGGAGCTATTGATAAAAACAACAAGACAGAGGAGCCTCAGAAGGCAGTGTGCCAAACGAAAAAGCCAGACACAAAACCCCAACCACTGTATGATTCCATGTATAGAAAATTCAGGAAAAAACGAAACTGCAGGGAAAAAATCCGATTGGTCATCTCTAGGCCCCCAGGTTATGGGAAGGCTCTTATTGATGAGCAGGTGAGGGAACTTTTGGGGGTGACACAAGTGTTCCATACTGTGACTATGTACAATTGTCTGCATTTCTCATATATACACACACTTAACATTGATTTTTAATTTTGTGTAAATTATACTTCAATATGCTGATGAAGGAAACTCTTATCTAAAAATTCTTAGGAAGGAGGATGTGCTCAGGGAGCTCTTTCTGCTCCCTATTGCCCTGTCCTCTGCAGGGACCTCGGGGACCCACACACCAGCAGTTCCCCATGTGAGAGATAAAACAGCAGGGGTTCCTGAGAAGTTCCAAAGCTGCTGCAGAGGAGAGACAGGGAGGAAGGTGAGCTCAGGTGAGGAAGGGGCAGTCTGTCTCAGGCCACTGGGCTCCAGGTGAAGCAAAGACCACCGGGGCTCCCTGTGGCAGCTGTCAATGGTCCGGGGTCACAGGCTATGCTTGGTTGGTATTTCGGCTTCTGCCACAGCCTGCCTGGAAGAACAGCCCTTCCTATTCCTCACCTATTTGATTGTGTGTCCAGAAAAGCAATTCGGGGCTTAACAGGAGATTTTCTTTCTCTTTACTACAGTTTCTTATTCTCTCAGCTTGGGCACTTGTCCTCCAGGAAGGAGCAGGCTCTGACAAATCACTGAAGTGTGCTGCCAGGAGATGCTGGGGGAGGGGAAGGCAAGGATTAACGTACCTTGTGCTCCGTCAGGTCTCTGCTCCCTCAGATCCCAGCCACCAGTGCCCCTCGCCTCTCAGTCACGGCTCACTCCATGACTTCTCTGTGGCTCTCTTATTGATCCCCAGCTGAAGAGAAGGTCAGAAGGAATTTGGCTCATGAAAGTGAGTTCCTTGACCTGGAAACAAATGATTGCTTTAGGCAGAAAGCTCATGGAGGGCCAGAGGGGGCGTGCCGTAGTCACTGGCTCCTTCCTGGCATCTCCCTGGCTGGCCTGGGATTCTGCATGTTAGATGACCAGCAGCAGTAGTTGAGCTATGTACCCCCAAAATACATGTCCAAGTCTTAACCCGCAGGACTGTGGGTATGACCTTGTTTGGAAATAAGGTCTTTGCAGATGTCATTAAGCCGAGGATCTGGAGATGAGATCATCTGGTGCCTTACAAGAGAAGGAGAGGGGGGTTTGAGAAAGGAGAGACACTGGCAAGAAGATCTGGAAGGGACAGAGGCAGAGATTGGGTGATGTGCCTACAGCCAATGAAAGAGAGGAGCCTCAGGAGTTAGGAGAAAAGCGAGAGACAGACTCTCCCTCAGGCTCCCAGAAGGAATCACCTCCACTGAGGACCCCTTGATTTCAGACTTTTCATCTCCAGAACTGTGACAGAATAAATTTCTCCTGTTTCGTGGTCATTTTTAAGGAAACTAATATACTGCCTCTCCTGGATGTCAGGGCCCATTCTGGAGAAGGCCCCAGACTGGGGTCAGGGGACAGGTTCTTGGCCCGTTCCCCACAGACAAGCATTGGCTCGGACAGCTCTTCGCCCTCAGCCTCTCAGGTGACATGTCGATGGCAGTGTGGAGGGTAAATTTGATGGTCTCCACAGTCCCTTCCTGTTCTCAAATATGATGGTTTATCAATTGGAAAAGGCAGCAGAGAAGAGTAAAGTAGTTTTACAAACTTTATTTTTAAGTAGTGGAACCCATTACACATCAAGGGGAATTTATTGCCAGATCCTAACCTATGAAACAGGAGCTCATCTGCTCGAAGCATGGTGGCAGGGCTGTCCTTGACAGCCCAAGGTGAGAGGCCTCAAGCCCCTACCCCCACCTGTCAGCCACTCTACTCCACCCCAACAACCACTCTCATATGCCCACTTCAGCCCTAAGGCATGTCCATGATTCCAGGAAACTCCAGAACAGCCTGAAGCCACAGGCTTTGGGGAGTCTGTACCTGCCCTGGAATCAGGCAGCCAGGGCCTTGATGCCAGCTTCATCATCGACCATCAGGTGGCCTCAGACACACCGTTGCTTCTCTGAGCCTCAGTCTGCTCATCTATAAAATGGGGATTTTAATTTCCATTATTTGAAGTGTTACATGAGACACATAAGTGCGTTCAGCAGCCCACAGTGGGCACTGGGTAGCTGAGGTAACATGACCTCCCGTCTCTTTCCTCTTCTCACTCTCTTGTCCCTGGCCCTTCCCTGTCTGGTCTGGAAGACTGTTTGTAGGGCCATGACCCTTGAAGCTTCATTTTGTGCCAGTCCACTCCATGCATGCTCCCACCTAACTCATGGACACGCCTTTGTACAAACAGGTCCTTCAGCTTAGAGTGTGCTCTCCCTTTACTTTCCCTACACACACACACACACACACGCCCCCTCTACATTCACCTGACAAACCTTTATTCATCTTCCAAGACCATCTCAAAGAGCACAGCAGAGGTGGCTGCTGCTGTGTTTACATACCTTCGTTGGATTATAATTTTTTACATGGTGCCTCCTCCCATACTTTCCCTTTTGTTGTCCCCACTGGACTCTGCATATTTCAAAAGCAGGACTTCGTGGCATGCTCCATGGGTTGACTGCCTAGCGGCCATGTGCCCTCCCTTGCTCTCAGAACCCTGGTTCTGGTTGGGTGGTAGGTGACAGCAAATCATGTCTAGTCTGAACCCTCAAGGAAATTCCCTTCAACTTTGCCAGTTATTGGTCCAAGATGTCATGTGACCCAATTTGGTCAGGACACTATAAGAGGGAGTCAGCTTCCCCCTGTAAGACAGAGATGGGTGCAGCCATATGAATACCACATGCTTGGCCCTACTGCAGTCTTCTTGTCACCACAAGCAACCAGAAGAATTTCAGAGACACCAATACCTTGTCGAGCCTCTGACACGATTCTGGAATTGCTTACTTCCAAGCTTCTTGTGGAGTTAGCTAATAAATATCGATACTATTTAAGCCACTATAAGTCAGGCATTCTGTTAGACACTGTGCCCACTTCATAGACTTGTTACAGAGAGTAGCTGAATTAATTAGTGCCAACCACATGGCCCCTACAGCAGTCTCATCAGCCTTGACCACCCTACCTGTGTCTCCATGCTCAGCACTGAGGCTGCCCAGGAGCCCTCAACTCCTGTCTGAGGGACGAGTGAAGCTCTTTGGCACTGACCACGTGATTTTGATCACTGACCGCCAAGAGTAAGCATCGATCTCTGGGCTGCTTCCTCATGACATTTGTGACAGGTTAGCCTAACATTTACCACTGCTATGACAGTGTGAAGATTTGTAAAGGACCCAGTGTCTCAGGATAGCCATGTTTGACCCACGTTAAGGATATTACTAACTTGACCAGAAGGTGGTCTTATAAACACTTATCTCTTTTCATGTTTCTCATTTTTCTGCTCTCTTTTTATTAAACCCAACTCATCTTGAAATGGTGGCCATCAGAGTCCAGGGTTGTGCCCTGCACAGCACAGCCAAGCCCAAGGCTCCAGACTGCACATGAGGCAGTTTCCAGGCGAAGAGCGTGCCTCCCTGGACAGAGGTTACCATGCTCCTCAAGCTGCTGGACAAATGTCCACTTATCCCCCAGAGCCCCTGGCACACTGGACATGCAGCTACTCCTGTCAAAAGATGAGGGCATCTTTGTAAATGTGCTTTAACCTCCCGAGTTCCAATTTTTCTATCTATAAAATGAGCATGACAAGAGTCCTGACTGTACCCGTTTCAAAATCTCACGTATAAAGCACTAGCACAGGCTGCCCCAGAACAGCTCGTGCACAGGTGTTCATATTGTTGCTGCTTCTAGTTTCAGGAGTCTCAGGCTTGTGATAGAATTGTGAGCAGGCCAACACTGTCACTTTTAAACTCCAGGGTCACAGAATGCCATGCGCCCTAGGGCTGGAGAAGCTAATCTCAGATAAATCTGGCTCAGAGTCTAGGACCCTGACCCCTGCCACTGTTGCCCAGACCAACTGCCTCCAGGTTAAGTGAGTTTTAAGTAGTCCAGGTCAGAGCCATGATTAGGAGACTGAGGACCTTGAGTGAAATGGCCAGCTTCGGCTGGCCAACAGCTGCCATTTATTTCAAAGGGAGGAAAAGAGAGTTTCAAAGGGCATTTGGATTTGGAATGTGTCTGGGGTCCCCAGCCTGAGTGCTGAGTGGGTGCTGAACAGCAGCTCCATGCTCAGCATAGGAGACCTCTCCTTCCTACACCCTCCCCCACAACAAGGAGAAGTCACCCCAGTGAAATCCCTCCAGGCCCCAGTGAGTCCCAAATTGGGAAATTTCGGACACTGCCCAGACAGCCACCCTGAGACGAGATTTCTTGAGGAGATTTCCAGTATCTCAATAGTGACCACTCTTCTGTTTTTCTGTTCTGGAAACCAAGACCATATGGCAGGACATAGAACTTTATCTTCTCAACCCTTCCTCCTAGAAAGCTACTTTGCCACCAAACAAATGTTCATATGCTGTCCTCCTACCTACACTGAGCCCCTGTGGGGTGAATGGAGCTGCCAGAAGTCCAGAGAACAGAGCTTTAGGAATTCCTAATACTCAACTCATGGACACCCCAAGCCACCACACGTGGCATACCTCTCAAAGCCACCTGTGCATTGTCCAAGTGCCTGCAAGTGCACGAATATTTCTCTTGGTTTTTCACATTTGGGCTCAATTCTGGTTTATAGTTGGCCAATGGGTTTCAGTTCTCGTATCTCCATATCTGTCCTCCAAAGGAGGAACAAGAGAGTTGCTTCAAAGGGAGAAATTTACAGCTTACAAATCTCTACCATGAAAACTCTGAATTGTTTCAAGGCAACTTTTAAATAAATTTTCATTATGAACATCCTTGCACACACATAAATACATTTATCTGGCCAGTAGCTTTTCAGGAAAGCTCTGGCAGAGAGACACTCACTAGCCCTGCTCTATACCATGTGCCCCTCCCACCTTAGGGTCGTGCCATGTGACCGGTGCTGGCCACTGAGGTGGGAGCAGAAGCCTCTTCTTTCATTTTCTGAGGAGTTGAGAATTAGTGTAACTCCTCCTCCCTTCTTTTCCTGTCCTGGAAGCCTCCATCCCTCTCATCTTCTGCAGGTGGTATAGCTCCTGTTGGAGAAGAGCCAGCTGACTCACATCAGACTTTGTGAACTACAAACCGAAGATGTGGGGATTTGTCTACTGTGGCAGCTGGCAGTAGTAGCCCGAACAATATAGGATCAGCTTTCAGACATTCAATAGAAGTCAACCATTCACTTTCATCCCATTGCATGTTCTTGAAAGTGGGTTGTTGATGCACCTCATTATCTCAAGCTCATTTCTCAAGCTTGTATGGAGCCCCGACTATAGCCAGGGGCTTCTGGGCCTCAAATTACTGAGCTTCCCTAAGGATTGTACAGCCTATTGGGGCAAGACATGGGCAGTGAGCACTCCCAAACACATATATGTAGACAGTGTGAGCAATCTAACTATCTGTGAGGAATTGTCCAAAGCTCTTGTTTCAGCAAATTCAGAACATAGCTGCTGACAGGAAATACAGGAATTAAAGCATGTATTTTCTTTGATCAGACTTAATCGGACAGATGTTTCAGTGAATCACATTCAATTAGGCCATTAATTGATTCTTTAATTCTTCATCTAATGAGCACACACTGACACAGGTCCATGCGTGTGTGAAACTGACCCTCCACCCCAGAAACACAGAGTCAAGTAGAAGTACAACAAACAAATTCAGGAAAGTGTTCATTCTCTCACGTCATAAAATGGAAAATGAAAGCAGGCTTGAAGGGAGCATTTGTATCCACTAGGTTGCAAAAAAAGTATTTATAGAAAACACATGCACTAGTTTTCTAGGGCTGCCATAACAAAGTACCACATACCAGGTGGCTTAAACAATAGAGATTGATTGTCTCACAGGTGTAAAGGCTGGAAGCCCAAAATCAAGGTGTCAGAGGGTTGGTTCCTTTGAGGATTATGAGGGAGAATCTGCTCTAGTCCCCTCGTAGCTCCTGGTGGCTTGCTGGAATCTTTGCTTGGAGTATAGATACTTCACCCTGACTCTGTCTTCATCTTCACATGACATTCTTCTTTGTGTGTACCTGTTTCTGTGTCCAAATTCTCCTTTTGGTAAGGACACCAATCATACTGGAACTGGGGCCACATGACGCCAGTATGACTTCATCTTAACTTGGTCATCTACAAAGACCGTATTTTCAAATAAGGTCATATTCACAGATCCTGGGGGTTAAGACTTCGATATCTTTCGGGGGACACACAAGTCAACTTCTAATGATACCCAACACCAGCAAGGTTTGGGTGAAACAGGTCTGCTTATACAGTGATGTTTATCACAGCTACAAAATATTAGGGAAGTGATACGGTGTGTACAGCGCTAACCACCAGGGAGAAGGTCCTTGTCCCACCGATCGCACCCTCGAGGTTATCTTAAACCTGTGCAGGTCAAATCTGAGTATTGTTCTTCCTAAGAGTATACAGAGGGAACAAAACATAATCAAAACTACAGGTTACAAAAATCCTTCTGGATCCAAGTCATTTTAATTATATTTAAATGTATTTATATATTATAGTAACATACCTATATCTCTCAGGTCCCCAAATGTTCATTTTCTACTACTGTTAGGAAAATTTTGGTGGGAAAGATCAAGAAGCTGAAACCTATATGTACAAATTGCTATCCCCAAATGAGAAACAAAGAGCCATTATTTATTCAGCTTATATTTACTGAGCACCTTTTATCTGTGGGGCATTGTGTTAGGGTCCAGGGATACAGTGGCAAAAATCATTCTGTTCTCTATTTGCAAGGAGCCTACAGTTCCAATTGGTGAATTTTTAAATAAACTATAGTTTTAACATGTTGATTAATATGCAGACACTAAATGGTAATTAAGAAAGACATAAATTCCATTTAAAATTCATAAAAATTAACCTAGAATAGCATATCCACTATACTTAACTGTTTGAAATATGCGTGCTTGATGACCTTTGTCTTTCTGTTCCCTTCCTTGTGGCTGGCACATGGAGCAAGCTCAATTAGAACTCATTGAACTGAATGGATATAGTGAGGACTGGAAGGTTATATTCATGAAATAAAAAAACTAAAAAAATAAGAAAGACCATGGTCATACTTGGGTAATGAAATCATGAATATGTTTTCCTCCTTTTCTCCAAAATTTCTCCTATACAGTTGTTACTGTAATTTATTGAAAAATAAGTTAATAAATTTGAAAAGAGAGTCCTGGATGCCTTTAGAACTCATATGCCAAGGGAATGAAAATCTTAAGAAAATTAAAAATAAAAAAACTTTGACTCTGGGATGTCCCTAGGGCCAAGAGGCTGTGGTACTTGATTTTTCTCTCTTGGCCACATCTGTTCTTCAATCGTCCCAAGGCTGAAGGCACTAGACAAGCAGGAGGCTGTGCAAAGATCCAAGTGAGACACAGTGAGGGTCCAAACTAAGTCAGTGACAAGGGTGGCAAGGAGGAACTGATTTGAGAGAATTACTCATCTTCTGTGCCCAATTTCTCCACTCTGATTTCCCTAATTTTGCACTGGCTTCTTGCCTGCTTTCTAAAGATGGGAAACTTGTTTCCTATTTTTGGGTGACTTCTAAACAAATTTAGAAAAGCTTGTCTTGGAAAAGGTCTGGTATGGTCAATCAGCTGAGACAGGAAGACAAAACTTCTACCTATCCTGGCAAAATGTATCTATACAAATGAAACCCAAAATGAACTCTTAATATTCAATGGCCCACCCAGCCGGGCTTGGCTCAGTGGTTGAGCGTCGACCTAGGATCCAGGCAATCGGGTTCGATTCCCGGTCAGGGCACATGCCCAGGTTGCGGGCTCGATCAATGACTCTCTCATCATTGATGTTTCTATCTCTCTCTCTCCCTCCCCTTTCCTCTCTCTGAAATCAATAAAGATATATTTAAAAACATATATATTCAATGGCCCTTTGCAAGACCCTTGACTGATTTGACTTGACATCTACCCTCTCAATCTTCCCAGTACATACATAACCAGTCCATCGCCAAGCCTTATAGGTTCTACCTAAAAATATATGTCTCAAGTCCTTCCATTCTCTCCCCCTATAGCCACCTTCTGAATCCAAGGCGCCCAAATCTTCTGCCTGGACTCCTGCAACACTCCTACTTGGTCTCAATGCTTTCACCCTTGGCCTCCCTGATCCATTCTGCCAAGGAGATCCAATAGCCAAGGAGACCTTTTAAAGAACACAACTCACAGGATGTCACTCCTGCTTTAAATCACCTTCAGTGATGCCCATTTCACTGAGGATGAAGTATAGAATCCGTAACATGAACTGCATGGCTCCCTACATGCAACCCCTGCCTGTCTCTCCAGTCCTTCTCTTGGCAATAGACTCATTCACTTCTCTGACCACCTTCTTTCAAGCTCTCAAATGAGTCTAGTTCTTTCATGTCTCAGGGCCTTTGCACATGCTATCCTTCCTGCCTAGAATGTTCTCCTCTTCACTCTTTGCCTAATTAACAGTAATTCTTTTTTCTTTTTTTCTTTTTAGCTCTCAGCTTTAAGTCCTCTTCTTAGAAGGGTTTTTTCTAACCTCTTATATAGGTTAGAAACCCTTGGCATGTTCTCTAAAATTACTCAGTACTTTCCTTTTATATAGTTATCTAAATATTTACATTTCTTGTTTATCTGTGTCATTACTGGTTATTGGCTTAATGTCTGCATCTCCTATTAGTTTATGACTTCTCTGAGGGCAGAGACCATGTCTGTTTTGCTCAACATTGTATAGCCACCCAGTGCCTAGCAAGGTTTCTGGTTCATAATGAGCCCTCGACATACATTTTTCAAATGAATGATGAAATGAACAAACCCAAATATCAGTTAAATCACATGACATATTTCCTAGCCATGCCCTTAATCTGTTGAATCCAAATTTATTCAAGAGTTAGATAACAAAAAGTAACTGAAACGCACTGTAATTTTTTTTACTAACACAGAGGATGCATTTCAAGGACATACTTCTTGGTCTGACAGTTTATTTCCAGAGGTAGAAATAGCGGGCAATCGATGTGGCTCAGGGTGCCAGGTAAGGAAGTGTCTTGAAAACATCATTAAATACTTTATAAATTAGGCAATTTCAGGCTGTGAGGGATAAAGACATACTCAGTTTGTCTCAGTTAATGAAAGTCTATCAGTCAGAACTCTTAATATTGTATGCGACAGGCGACCCACCTCAACAAGAGAACAGATTTATAGGCTTCATGACTGAAAAGTCTAGAGACAAGGCTGTCTTTCTTTGGGAGAGGATTGATGTTATGGCCTGAAAATGTCACCAGGGTCCCAGTTCCTCTTCGTTTCTGACCTGCCTTCCATGCATTGCTTTGTCCTTTGCAAGTGGTCTCCCAGATTCTCATTCCATGGAAACAAAAGAGCTGCAGCTGTCCAGACCTCACACACCCCACCCCGAGCTAGAGAAGAGAGCAGCTCTCTTCCAGAAGCTTCTGTAGGGATCCTAGAACCTGACCAGCAGAATCCCATGACAAGCCAATTCCTAGCACCCCACCCTAACACCTCTACCCCCACATCTGCTGGATAGCCTGAGAATCTGTAATTTTTGAATTTTTTTTACAGAAAATGATAAAGGAGAAACCAAAATTGTTCCACAATTCTATTATTCAGATGACAGTTATTGAAGTTTTCCAGTGAAAGTCACCAATGCACAAAGAAAAGCAGAGTATAAAATGAAATGTTAAAACTTCTCTTTCCATCCCTTCCTCCAAAGGTGTCAGTTATCAGTTTATTGTATATTTTCCATTAAAAAAGAGCTTGTGCATTTTCCAAAATATGTGGTCTATCATTTTTTTAATTTGATGGAAAAGGGATCATCCTAATTCTAGTCTTTTGCTGCTTGCTTTTTCCACCACACAGTGTAACTCAGAGACTGCTATGCTGGCAAATAAAGCTCCGTTAAACTTTCTTTCTTTCTCTTTAAATTTATTTTTATTGTTAGAATACTGCAGATGTCCCCTTTTATCCCTCCCATTGACCCCCTCCTTCTCGCTCCTGCCTCCTCCCCAAGCCTTCCCCACACAACTGTCCATCCATGGGCTATGCAGATATGCATGTAAGAAGTTCATTGGTTAATTTCTTCCCGACACCCCCCTTTCCCTCTAAAATGCATTAGTCTGTTGCATGCCTCAACCTTTTTAAAAGATGTAAGGACATGACCACAGTGTGTTTATCCTGTTCTCTTTTGACAGGCGTTTACATTGTTTGTTATACAGACAATGCTATAGTGACCCTTCTTCATCTACCTTGACCTTCTGTTGTGGACTACACAGGGCTACCTCTGAGCAGTGAGAATGCTGGGTCAAAGGCTATGCACATTTAAGTGACATTGATATAGGTTGACCTTCTGGTAAGGTCCATTAGTCCAGTCTCATTGGAAAGTTCACAAGCGCTGCCCTTGATTACATGTGGGTTTATACAGTGATGGGGGGAAGGGGGCTCTGGGAATCTGTTTTTCAAAACTCATTATGTGATTCTGGAGAACCACTGCCCCACCAAGCCCCACAGGTGCCACCAAAGATGTACTTGTCACTCTCTCCTAGACTGTTAAGGGTGGTTCTCCCCCGATACTCTTGCCAGCACTGGACATTATGAAACTTTACAATTTTTGCCAATCAGATTCAGGAAAGATGGTCTGGCAGGGTTCTGATTTCATTTTCTCACTTCTGAGTAAGGTTGAACACTCTTCATATGCTTATTGGTTATTGGTATTTCTTTTTCTTGCTCTGTCACTTCATGTATTAGCAGCTCTTTGCAAATTAAAAACAGCAGTGCTTGTGTATCTGCGTTCCAAATATTTTTCCCTTGTTTAGCATTTCTTCTGGCTGGTTCATGGGCCTGTTTGTTTCTTTGTTTTACTATAAAGAAGGTTTTTGTTTCATTCTGTTCTGATGTGGGCAAATTTTTAAATCTTTTGCCTTTGTGATTTCTAGGGGAATCTATTTTTTAAAATTCCCCAGGTGATTCTGCCAAGTTTGTGAGTTCCTGCCTTCCAGAATCAGAATATAGCTCCTGCCCTAGGGGGGTTACAACTGCGTGGGAGAGAGAAGTCTATACACAAAAAAGAATGAATGATAAAGGGCAATCCAGAAGTTTCCAATAAGGGAGGCACCAGCCTGCTTGGCCCAGTCCACAGTCCTCAACTAGGGGCACCCACAGCAGATCCTTGTTGAGGGAGTGGGATACCCCATAAGACAGCAGAAGGCAGAGAAAAGCCAGCAACAGAGTAAAGGGGGAGGTGACCAGGGTGACAGAGCAGGCAGGGCAGCAGAAGCAAGGCCTACAGGATGACTCACACAATAGGTAACACACACTCCTGGGCTCAGAGCTGCCTCAGACCACATCAGTCCCCAGCCTCCCCTCCAGAGCCGAGGCCTGGAGTGGGGCTGGTCCACCTTCCTCTGGATATGCCAGGGGGTAGAGATTCCTTTCCTCCTTAGGTCTTGTCCAAACCTAAAAAGTCAAGTAAACAATAAGAGCACTTAATTAATGTGGAGCTGTAGGACTTCAGAGAAAAGCTAAAGTTCCATGGGCCTGGGAACATGAAGTGTTGTGCAGAAAGCCAGAGAGATTTCTAGCTTGGGGTCTCTGGAGAGAAAGAACTGGTTTTCACTCAACTCCGTATCCCTAGTTTAGGTATGTTTCTTGAATCAATTAATCAAGCAATCAATGAGAAAGAATTTGAGTTGGGCTTGCAAAAACTAAGGGTGAGAACCATTCTTTCTTTTAGTAAGTGCTCAGTAGTGTCGATGAGGTGGGGGTGATGGAGTGCACACAGGGCCAGAGGTGAGAGTGCACTGCGAAGGCCCAAGCAGTTCCCTATGGAGATGGCTTCAATCCCAGTGTCTGTCTGCTTCCAAGGGGCAAACCTCAGCTTTCCCACGGTTTGTGTCATATCGTGGACTGGGAGTCGGTAAAGCCAGGAAGACAACCCAACCTGGGTTTCATTACTTTCCTTGTGCAGAGTCACCTGAGCTAATGGTTCCTCCAGGAGCCTCATGAAAATGTGTCCCAACTCAAACTTTCAGCTTTCCATACCCCTCAAAAGCTCATTCAGCATCCTCAAGAAAATGGGGCTCTTTAATAGAGAGACATCACCACTGCTCCCACATTTTTACTCACAAGGAAGAGAGGTTGGTTTCACAGCAGCAGGATATCATCCCCTGACTAATGGCTATGTCTACCTGCATTCAGTCTTCTTTAATAAAAATTATATTCAGCACATTCAAAAGAATCCAATATTTTATATAACTATAAGTCCAATGATGTATGATTATGAAGCCTAGTAATAAGACCCACCACCCAACTTGAGACCTGGAGTCTTAGCAAGACCATTGGCAGTGCTTGTGCTACATCCTCTGCTAGTTTAGGTGTAATTTCAACAAATATCCATCAGGTTAACTCATTCCTCTGTTTGAGTCTAGTTTTCCTGAGGCCCAGGAGCGCCTTCAAATGCCTATTCTACGGCACCCGGGCATTTCCATTGCAGCATTAAGGACACAGGAAAGCAAAAGGAAAATGACAAGTAACAGATCACCCAGGATTTTGAAAACAGTCTGTAAAATTATTCTATCCTGTTTCAATCATGATGACTCATGCAACTGGCCTTTTATTCTTACTCATTTTAATTTTGAAACAAATATGCAAATATACGCTAATAGTATAGCTAAGCACATTACTCATTGCATTTGAGGAAGCACTCCAGCAAATTTTAAAATGGGATCACAGTTCTGACAAAAAGTTCTAGAAACAGACTGAGAAAAAATGAGCAGAGTCCCCTAAATGCACAGTCAGCATGGTCCTAGACACAGCTCTTGGAGAATTTTCATGAACATGCGTTGAGGGCTTCAGAAATGAATGCTCCCTCTCCCCCAGTTCCTTCTGGATTCAGATCAGACACTGATCCTTGGATCTACCCAGGATCCAAGAGGAGCTCTCCAGAAAGACAAGGGAAGTTATGGCTGCTGTCCATGTTATCATGTGCTTCCGTACACTGCTGTTTCTAGAACCCTACTGAAGCAAGGAGCCAAGTGGTCCAGTCACAGACCAGTGTTGGAGCCAAGAAGCTCCATCCAGCAACCCATGTAACTTCAAAATAATTGAAGTGCTTTGTATGCATTTCTTAAACACAGTAATAGAGACACTTGGCCCATAGCAATATTCTTAAAAATCTTCTTTGCTTTCCCATCTAGTTCCCTTAATCTCCAGCCTTTTCCTCCTCAAATCTTCCTAAAGAACTCCTCCTCAGCAGAAGGCTGAGCAGTCAAAGACACACTCTGACAATGGCAGAGCCCTTCCCGGGTGGCCAGGCAGACCAGGCACCTGTGGTGAATAGCTCTCTGTGATGGGCAGGGGCAGGGAAGCCTGGGCCCTCACTTGTGCCTAAATCGTTTCCATCTCTTCTTCACTGTTACCTTTCATAAATGTGTCAGACCAGGAGTCTGTGCAGCTGGGGAACCATTAGTCTGCAGACGGAACTGGATCCAGCCTTAGACTGACAGGTTGCTTAGACCCATGTTGTACTGGAATGCAACAAGTTAAACAGCAGCGGGACTCCCAGTGCTCTCCGTGATGAAATCTTCTTGTCTCCAGAGGCATAAAGAATCATCAGGTCTAAGTGAATATCAAGGTTGTCAATAAAAGCATCACCAGATGACACCATTTTTATAGATCTGAGAAATACAGAGCCTTAGCCAACTTTCCTTTAGCCAGCGGCTACTTCCATCAGCCACCCTCACGGCTGCCATCTCCCACCTTGTGCCCCTCCTTTCCCATTGTGCCTTATGAGAACAATTTCCTTTTGAGTCACCATGGAAGGGCTCAGAATAAACCTTTGAACTGATTTTTTTTTAAAGCATGGGCTGACCTTAAATGCACACCTTGTGTCCTGTTGTTACTCTACCCACCTGTACAGTTCATACCCTCTGCAAGGGCTTCCTAGGGCCATTTTGAGAGGTAAATGCATAGAATGAAAGCTTCTTGAGATAAGGAAGGTGAGAGCGACTGTGAAGAGAGACTCCCTCCTTTACATCATGGGATCTGATCTTACTCAGATTGTTTTCTCCTCAAAGACAACTGCTCTGGCCCAGCTTCCCATACTGAGCTAATCCAGAGTCCAAACACAATTTTGGGACTGTCAAAACAAGACCTGCAGACCTGACACAGACAATTAACATAAGTCAAGGCAATCCCCTCATTCCATCTCTCTCTGGGGATAGCTCATCAGGGCTCTAGCAGAAGCCTGGTGCCTTGCTCCCTCCCAGTCGTGCTATCGCCTCGAGCAGGTTGTTGTGCTGGGGACTCCTGACATTAAGCTGGAAGCTATAATTACCCAGAGTATAATTTGGTTGCTAAATGGATTGTTTACAAAGGTGTGCATGATGAAATCACAGGCAGGGCAGGGATATTGTCAAAGCCAGTTGGGAGGAAGCAGGGTGTCATTAATTGCCATGCCCCCCTCCCAGATCTCACCTGCCAATTGTGGCTGCTGCCACCGCTGCAGACTCTGACCTTGCTGAGTCACCTGGGTCTCTGGCTCCATGATGTTTGGAAATATCTGGCCTTCTTCCCTCAGGTGTTATCAGATAATAAACCCCAGCGGAAGCAGACTCCCCTTGGCACTGGACAGGAGATGGCACTCTGTTGAGCCCCAGGCCTCAGAGTTAGCCTGGAAGGGAAATGAGTCAGCAGGAGCACAGTGATCCCATAGACCAGATGGAGAGGTCAACGTCACAGGGCTCAGTCTAGGCAGGTGACCTGGGGGTCCTTACAAAGGAATCAGATCTGGAGCATAAGCTACTTTGTACCCACAGTTGAAGTAAGGGACTCAGGGACTGTCCCATTGCAGGGAACCTAAGAAGAGGTGAAATAAGCATTAACCTTTCTGCACAGTGGCTGAAATGTCAAAGGCTTTCTGAGATTAGAGGAATGACTTGTCAAAAACAAGATGACATTCAATGAGGACAAGGAGAGGTGGCCCTTTGGGGAACTTGCCGAAAGCTAGAGACACAAATTATGAATAACGGTCTCATGTAAAGAGGCAGCCAGGTCAGATCTCAGGTCAAGCACAATTTGGTAATGAAATGCTCTTTTAAAACAAAACAAAGACAAATTTCAACTAAACCAATGTGTGTTTATGTCAAAAGAATTAAGAATAAAATAATTTACAAAGAAATACTCTTTCTAGTATTAAGAATCTAAATTTTGTAATGGCATGGAAAAATTTAAAAAGGCCGGTGAAGAGCAAATAACTACAGGGGTGGAGAATTAGACTAATGAAGAAAGGGTGTCAGATTCAGAAGTATCTACACAAAAACAGGTGAGAGGGTCAGCCCTCTCAGCACTCTGGTAGTCTCAGGTTCCAGGCACAGCAGTGCTGAATTCCGTCCCACAGGGGTCTTCTGGGCCTTATCCCAGGAGACCGAGTTAATAAAGCATTGAGATAATATATTAACACAAGTTTTATCTACAGAGCAGTCCCACTGCCCCATCACAAACCCACAAAAAGACTATTATCTCAGTAGCATCTCCACACTGCTAATAGGAGTGACAGCCATCTAGCCTGCCATCTGTCTGCCATTCCATCTGGCCTGTGTGCTGACTCTGAGCTTTGGTTCCAGAACCTTCCAGCCTGCTTTCTGATGAGGTGGACTGTTTCAGTCTAGTCTAGTGTAGCTCCTAACAGGACCTGGGGTCCCTGAGGACATCCCCTGTCCCCACTACCAGCAGGAAGGAAGCAGAGGAACAGGCACTGTGACTTCTCTCTCCTCCAGCCCATGGCCAAGCCCAGCTGGAAGCAATTGGGCAGGAGAGTTGGGGGATGGGGGTGGGGGTCGAGCTGGACATTGTTCCTGGAGAATAGCCTCTGGGGCACTGAGCATGGTAGAAAATGAGTTGGAAGTTGGGGGACCATTGGAGACCATTCAGCACAAATAGTAAAAAATGGAACCAGGATTAGAACTGACTGGCACCCAGTTTTTTTCCAGTGAACATAAGGACGCCACAGAGCACTTGGGGAAAAGTGATCCAGAAAGGACTTCAGACCTGCAGACTGGGGTCGTTTAGAACATTTTTCAAATAATGCATAAACCACCTATTGTCCTTCCTTACCATCCTTCAAGACCTGCGGAGATGTGGCTATCATCGATGGTCCCCCACCTACCCACCCACAATAGCCTAGGAGAACAAATGAATGCGAGTCTGTGGGAATTGCACTTAGAGCTTGGCAGCGGGTGGCCCAGAGGCTCTGAAATGCTTCATAAGTATTCATTTCACAAACCCCTTTCATCTGCTTGTCTATGGACGCACCTCTGTTTCTGACATTATGCCATAAAACTCGGTGGATTCGATCCTTTGCATACAGACAAGCCACTATTTTCAGCAGAGACAGGGAGGAAGAGGCTGCACCTGGGAGGTGGGAAACAGTGTGAGGACCAGAGGAGAAAAGAGATTTGGAAGTGCATGCCGCGCCAAGGACAGAGCCCCGGAATGCCTCACATTTCTGATGGAGCAAAAAATGCTAACAATAATCACCGTCAGCTTCACTCAATTAGGAACCCTAGATTACAGACGGCTCATGACCACCACCAAACAAACAAGCAAGCAAACAAACAAACAAATCTAATTTTTCCGTTACAGTCAGAGCTGTTGGCTTCATTTTGACTGAAGGAAACCAGTCAAGCATGACTGAATGCGCCATCTAGTGGCCGTCAGAGGGGCTTTCAATCCCACTGGGTCCTTTTCTTGCAAAAGCTGTTTTCACATAAAAACATGAGACTTGATAAAGAAGAAAAAAAAATTGGCTTCTATGATAGACATTTTTCAAAAGAGGTTGAGCAATGACGACTTCCCATTTATTGGATTTCACACATGATTTTGCTTGGGCCAAACCAAAACCTCATGACTTAAAAACAATAAATAAGCAGAGGACAGAGTGTTCAGGCAATTTTCTCACGGCTGTCTGTTTTTAAGAAAGAAGTCTATGTGCACCAGTAAAAAGCTGCTTTACTTGCATGTGGAAGAGCAGTGCATATATTTCTGGGTGGGGCATCATATTTGAGCCCCTGTTATGGGTTGAATTGTGCCCCCCAAAAATATTAAAATAAAATTAGAATATGTCTTAACCCCAGTACCTCAGAATGTAACCGAATTTGGAGATGAAGTAATTAAGTCAAAATGAGGTCTTTAAAGTGGGCCCTAATCCATTCTGACTGGTGTCCCTATAAGGAAAGGAAATTTAGATATAGACTGCACAGGCACAGAGGAAGACCACGTGAGGACACGGAGAGAAGGTGGCCACCTGCAAACCAGAGGCAGAGGCCTCAGCAGAAACCAACCCTTGATCTTGGACTTCCAGACTCCAGAGTTATGAGACAATAAATTTCCCTTGTGTGGCCCCTCAGTCCATGGTATTCTGTTTTGGTGGCCTTAACTAATACAGCACCTAAACTTCTTTTTCCCCAGAAACTGGGCAAATGTTAGGACATTGGAGGAAACCTTGGTCACACTGACGGTGAAGATGAAAGGGTTGCATTCTTTCATTTTATACACAGTGAATCCTGACCCTTGGAGTGATGGGCAACAGTTTGGGAACCCCCTATGCCCACTTCTCACTCCTATCAGTAGGGGAGCTATTAAGAGTTAAACCTATCCTGAAAATGGGTTCCTGGGTGGAGGGTTAGAGAACCAAGACCCTCCCTCCATGGGGGGAGTGGGTGACAGATCTGCCTTTGACTGACAACTGGCTGTGTGAGTGTTGGGAAGTTACTGGGCCTCTCTGAGCCCTCATGTTGTCCTCTGTAAAGTGAGGGTGATGGGGCTGCCAGGAAAATTAAATGTGCTCATTTGGTATGAGATTTATCGCAGCCTCTGGAACAGAACTGCTCAGAACTCCACCAGCCACTCTGGCGTGGGGACGTGAACATTAGAATCCCCACACTTGGAGGGAGAGGGGAGAGAGCTAGTTACCTATCCAGATGGATATTCAAATACTCCTGTTCCCTGGGCTGCAGTCCCCAGTGCACATCCCAGAAAAAAGATAGGTTTAGAAAATTGCTTCCAATGATTATTTATTTCAAGAACCCCAGTGAAAGGCAGATTACCCTATTGAGGATAGTGGCCTTTGGCAAGGCATTTAGAAACATGACTTTTAAATATATATATCAGAAAGAGGAAGGGAGAGGTAGAGAGAGAGAAGAAACATCACTGATGAGAGAGTCATTGATTGGCTGCCTCCTGCATGTCCCCTAGTGGGCGTCAAGCCCCCAACCCCAGCATGTGCCCTGACCGGAATCCAACACGTAGGTCAATGCTCGACCACTGAGCAACGCCAGCCGAGCTTTATATTTTTATTTATTTATTTATTTATTTATTTATTTATTTATTTATTTATTTATTTATTTTTATTTATTTATTTATTTATTTATTTATTTATTTATTTATTTATTTTTATTTATTTATTTTTAAGGCATTGAAGCACACGGCTGCAGCTGGTGGACATGCAAAGGGCATCTGGGCAAAGGACCGGTCTCCTGGGATGACAGTGCCAAGTCAGCCACTTCCAAGTGAGATCAATACTTGAGCCAGGCCGTTTCCTCTGCCCCGCGGCGGAGCACGGTCCACTGGGGACTCTGCCAGGCAGTGCAGGCCATGGAGCCCAAGCTGTTGCCTGTCACCCGGCTCTACTGCAGGCCCAGGGCCTCTGGTTGCATCCCCGAGCTCAGGCTGCAGAGCCGAGGCCAGAGACAGCCCACTTTGTCCTTGCAAGCCTCAGGCCCCCGGTAGCTAGTCCAATGCACAGCACAGTCCCAGAGGCTGTCACATCCTGGAGTCGAAGACCCTGACCTCTCCTCTTCCCCTGCGCGTCCCCGGACAGAAACCATGGCTCCCCCTGGCGGACAACAGCTCCCTAACGCTGCGCAGGCTATTTCATGACAGTCATCTTCAGTGGTCTGGGGTGGTGGGACTTCCCAGGTGGGTGGGATTTCCCATTGAAAGCCTCAGAGGAATCAGTGGCAAGATTCACTCAGGCTAAGGTGTAAAAAAACAGAAATGCAATAAAAATGAAAAATGGGTAAGGCCAGAAAAGTGCAGAGAATGCAATGCAGCTGAATATGCTCTGAACCAAATAGTGACAGAACACTGCTATCCATCTGTATGTACCTGTACCCCTCAAACAGGAGGGGTGGCTTTCTCTCCTGGAGTCGTGCGGACTTTGGCAAGGAATAAATGTGTTACAAAGGCACTGGTTTTCTTAAATATATTGACTATATCCCACTGAATTTCATATAAGGCTTTTGTCTGAAAAAAGGAATGCATAGTATAAGGTCAATGAACGAGATTTAAAGCACCATAAACTTTAGAAGTTTTTATTTAGATGGTGTGTTGGAAACAAAACTGGTTAAGTAAAACATCTTTATACAAACATCTAAAAAAGCTTATAACTCTAAATGGCAACCGTAATCCAGCCTTGTGTTTTCCTTCCTAAACACAATGGACATATGTGGAAAACAGCTAGGAATTTCACCTAAGTCAGCAGTTAGCCCCTGCACTGCGGCTGCTCCCCCGTGACTCGCTGTCACTTGTGTGGGGTGGGGTGGGGTGGGGTGGCACGTTAGCCGAAGCAGCAGCGGGCAGGCATGTGGTTCTGAGCAGTGCTGCTAGCACCAGAAGGAGAGAAAGGACAAGGAGGAGTAACGGGGAAGAAATATATATAATTGTTTACTTTGCAAACTAAATTGACAGACATATCTCTTTTGGACCAAATCAACAAGGTTGGGATGTGTCCCTCAGGAAACCGCAAGGGGTGGAGAAGCGAAGAGGGACGAAGGGTCTCCTGGGAGGCCCAAGCTGAGCCTGCCTCCAGGCTGCCTCTGCATCAGCCTCTCCACAACCACTGGAGGCTGTCTTCTGCCCTAACTAAAACCCACCAGCCGTGGGTGGGCCAGGCTTTCTTTCTGTCCCTGTCAGAGCAGGGGCTACACTCCTGCCTGGAGGCAGCCCGCCCACTCCGCCTGCTTTTCTGCTCGCCTCACCCAGATGACAGCCTTGGGGTCCAGAGTCAGCTGGAGAAACAGAAGTGCCTGGGGCACTGCAATGGATCTCAGTAGAGACTAAGAAGTAGGGGGAGAGGAGTGATCATAAATCTGCGTAATTCGGATGAAAATGGTACACATTATGCTTTAGCCTTTGTGTTAAGACTTGAATTAAAGTTGTGGTGTTTGCAAGTGCTTTTTTAATTCGAAAGGACATGGAATAATTGTAAGAAAAAGAATTGAGGAAAGAAGGTAAGTTGCTATCTATATATTGATGAAAAAATCATTTTTCTTATCTAATTGAGGTCATATAACACCAAAGACAGCCAGCATCCCTCCATCATTAGGTAGCAAATATTAAGCACTTGTTGCCAAACATTCTTCAAGGAAGCAATGGAAGTCCTGACATCTTTATTTGAAGGTGTAATGGAATTATACTTTACATCACCTGTTCAGATGTAGCAGAACTTACATCAGTGCTTCTCAAAGTGTGGTTCCCAGGTCAACAGCATCAGCATCACCTGGGAATTTATTAGAAATGCAAATTCTCAGGTCTCTCCCTAGACCTATAGACCCTCTGGACCTGGCCCAGCACTCTCGAGTTGAGAGCCTCTACTCTGCATCATCTCTCCCTTGTCGTAGCAAGTGTTTAACTTTGGTTTGAAAGTGAGAGTATATACAAAAGTCATGGAGTTAAAATTGAGTTTAGAATATGGAAAACAAAGCTTGAAAAATGTGGAATCATCACTCCCCACTTCTACCCAGTGCAAGACATCTTACATAAAGCAACAGAGAGCCTGTGAGAAGAAATGGGCAGAATGAAACAGGAGGGAAATGGTGGAGCCTGGACAGAGTGTCTGGAGATGTGCCACAGGGCTCTGCTCTCAGCCAGGCCCACTGAGCCTCTCTATCACTGATAAAACTAAACAAATGTTTACCAAATTTAAAATGTACAGATTTGGTTAAGTTGGAAGAAATCCCAATGTTTCATTGATAGACCTAAGAAGATAGCAACAGCCCGGCTGGGCGTGGCTCAGCGGTTGAGCGTCAACCTAGGATCCAGGCGATCGGGGTTCGATTCCCTGTCAGGGCACATGCCCGGGTTGCGGGCTCGATCAGTGACTCTCTCGTCATTGATGTTTCTATCTCTCTCTCTCCCTCTCCTTTCCTCTCTCTGAAATCAATAAAGATACATTAAAAAAGAAGAAGAAGGTAGCAACAGAATTGGAATAAAGGTTTAAAGCTAATAGCATGTCACCTATTTGGGATAATGTGTCGTAATAGGGACCAAGGAGCCAACAGCACCAATGCCAATTGATTAGACTCTGTAATGACAATAGATTCATTGTAACAGTCAATAGTATGATGTGACCATCAGAAAACCTAATGAGATGCTAGGCCCTCTAAAAGAAAGTGTTATCTTTTAAGAGAGAGTGTAGTAGACTGAAAAATGCTCCCCCACTCTCAAGAAAAAGATATCCACATTTTTATCTTTGGAGCCTGTGAATGTTACCTTATTGGGGGTGAGAAGAGAGGGGAGGATCTTTTTAGGTGTGAATAAATTGAGGATCTTGAAGTAAGGAAGTTATCCTCAATTATCCAGGTGGGCCCTAAATGCAATTATATGCATTCTTCTAAGTGAGAGACAAAGGGAGATTTGACTCCACACAAAAGAGAAGGTGACGTGAAGATGGAACAAAGAAATTTGAAGACACAGGCTTTGAAGATTGGAGGGATGCAGCCACCATCCAAGGAATGCCAGCAGCCACTAGAAGCTGGAAAAGGCAAGGATCAGACACTGCTGTAGAGTCTCTGGAGGGAGTGCAGCCCTGCCCATACCTTGATTTCGGCCCAGTAATACTGATTTTGGAATTTTTGCGTCCAGAACTGTGAGAGAATAAATTTTTGTTGTTTTAAGTCACCATGTTTGTGGTAATTGTTACAACAGCCACGGGAAATGGATACAAAGAGACAAAAGAGTTCTATTCTACTATTCACTTGGCAGTAGTGTTTGGTTCTGGGCACCACACTTTTGAGGACACATTTGCAGAATGAGGCATTAAGAGTTGTCCTGAATGGTCCCAAGAGGAAAGTTAAGACCAGTAGTTATAAGCTACAAAGTGACAAGTTTTGGCTTAACTTGCAGTCAGCACCAAGCAACCAGTAGCACAAATGCAAATTAATTAGGGTCTGCAGTTAATTAAAGGTGTACTTTCTGGGCAAAGAGGGAATGAACAGCCTTATGAGATACATAGTGACTCACTCCACCGTGGCTGCAGGTATTCTAGCAGAGCTGAGCAGCCAGTTGTTAGGAATGTGGACATTGTAAAGGGAGTTCACGCCTAGAGGCACAGTGGATTAGATGCTGGGCCAGGTCCCTTTGAACCCAGAGACTCTGAGCCTTTATGATTTTACAGCAGCTCTCTGCTCTCACTGGGGCCCAGGCTGCCAGGAAGAAAGAAGGTACAAAAAGATTGTAAAAGTCTGAGCGTGCAATGATTAAACCCAGGCACGGATGTGGCTTGGGAGATGGAGAGGAAGGAATGCATTTTTAAAAAGCTTTTGGAGGCTTAAGTAATCAGTCTTTGGCAGCAGCTCGAATTTGGAGAGTATTTATTAGGTGCCTACTGAGACCATTGACCCAGGAGCCACAGGCCAAATAAATGTAAGATGGACACCTGTCCCCAGGGCAAGAGCAGCACCCACTTGATGAAGTACCTTCAATACAGTGCAGACAGGAAGGGGTCGAAGAGGGCCTGATGCATCAACGGTTTTGGTCTGGTTTTTGAGGAAGTGGGCTTGTAAAGATGGCCAGATGTAGTTAAGAGAAGAGGAAAGGGCACTGTGGAAAGAGGAGACCATGTGACAGCTGAGGGGTGGGAGAGGGGAGGAAGTATTCTCTGTTGAAACAATGCAGTGAACACGAGTCAGGTTTGTGTGGAAAACAATAGAAAACAGTCTGGATCCGGTTAAGTGGCCCAGAGGCCAAGGCTAGGCTTGCAGCAAAGATTGCAAAGGAGCAAACTACCAATGTTTCATTGCTGTCACGTTCAATTTGGATGTGGTAACAAACTCTCCAGAGAGGATCCTGGTAGCCCAGAAGTGGAAAAGCACTTTTTAAACAAAACCTCAAAAGTGAGAGGCAAAAGGCCAAAGCTTATGGATTGGAATACATCAGAATTGAAGGGCTCTATTCAGAGGACAAGGTTATCGGACAGATGGCAGATTGGGAGAAGATGCTGGCCCTGTCAGCACTATTACAGACCAGCATCCAGAATATGCAAGAACCCTACAAGTCAACGGAAAGGTTCAAAGTCGCCTCCCCTCCGTGAGCAAAAGATCAGAAGAGGCAAGTCTCAGAAGGAGAGACCCTCCTGGATGTGAAGAGATGTTCAAACTCATCAGTAACTAGTGAAACACATATTAAAATAACAATGAGATGGTCATTTACACCTGTCTGATTGGCAAAAATAGGAAGCCGGATAATGCCAAGTGGTGACCATGACTTGGAGATTCTTATTCAGGTCTCTATGGTGGCTCTCTCTGGCTGCAGACTAGGTCCTTGAACTTGGTTCTCAGCCTGAGATCCCCAGCTCCAAGGGCTCACCACTGTCCCACCCTCAACATTGAACATGTAATTTTGTAGTTGCCCATGTATATTTTTGTGAGAAGAAGGGTCAATGCTTTCATAGGATTCTCAAAGCATATCAGCTTGAAAACTCTTAAGAATCTCAGCTCTAGATGGAATTAAATTGATTAACCAAACTTGACTGGATGAGTTGCTTTACTAGTTCAAACAACATGCCCAATACTTCTTATACTATCTGCATTTCTTTGCTCTTCCCATAGGGACCAGGTCAATGCTTTCCTGAAAAATGCAACGTTATGTTTAATGACATTCCTTGATCTACTAGTTTGGTAGCTCTATACATTAAAAAAATTTTTTTCGGTGTCATGACTTCAACTTTATAGCCCATAATAGGCTCCTTGTGGTGCCACTTTCTTTACTAATGCTCATAAATCATCTGTTCAATATTCAGGTCTGGGCTTGCATCAGTAATTGATATTATGCTTAAGAGTTCTTTTTATTTTGCTCTCAGAAGCAGAGGTTTGGGTTAATCACACTCCTCACACACTTCATCATTGGTTTCTATAGAGCCCCACCTCACTCATTCATTCATTTATTCATGCATGCACTGATTTGTTTGGTTTCCATTCCCCACTTTTTTCCCCCTTCCCCTCACAGGCACCCATTCTAATGTGATGTATGTTGTTATTAGCACGTGCGCTACTAACATGTGGTGTTTCATAGGCACGTAGTATTAAATGCACACAAGGTCCCATAGCCCTCATTGTGTCCTGCTTTCTTGATTAGGCTCGATCCCCAGTAGGGTGCGTGCAGAAGGCAGCTAATCAATGACTCTCATCACTGATGTTTCTATCTCTCCCTCTCCCTTCCTCTTTCTGAAATTAATAAAGACATATTAAAATATACACACATACACACATATGTATATGTGTGTGTGTGTGTGTGTGTTGCCCTAGTCAGTGTGTCTAAGTGGTTAGAGCATCAGCAGGTGCACCAAAGGGTCACAGGTTTGATTCCCAGTCAAGGGCACCTACTTGGTTTGATTACTAGCCCCTGTTGGGCAAGTGTGGGAGGCAACCAATCGCTGTGTCTCTCTCACATCAATGTTTCTCTCTCTCCCCCTCCCCCTGACTCTACTCTTTCTAAAGAATCAATGGGAAAAATATCCTCAGGTGAGGATTAACCAAAAAATAATAAATAAAATTAAAATAAAATGTTTTTACTGATTTCAGATTGAGGAAGGTAGAAGAGAGGGATAGAAATATCGATGAGAGAGAAACATCATGGATTGGCTGCCTCCTGCATGCCCCCTAGTGGGGATTGAGAGGGAAACCAGGGCATGTGCCCTGACCAGGAATTGAATAGGTGACCTCATGGTGTAGGGGATGACGCCTGACTAACAGTCACACGGGGGAGGGGGGGCAGAATTACTCTTGATTCCTCCCTTTTCCCAATACCCCTTTACACACCCAACATTTTGACTCTCCCAACCAAACATCTTTCCGTCCATATGTGGACTTACCACCCTGGCCTAGGTCACTATTATCCATCCTTGAGCCACCGTGGTCACCGCTTCACTGGTCTCCAGTGAGGCCTCCTTCCCTGGGTGGGTCAGATGATTGTACAGTTACCACACCTCCTGCCCCATCAACGCTGGACTGTGTGTGTGATTCGTGTGACTCGCTGGGCCCATGGATGTGAGCAGCAGCTTCAGTGTGAGTGCAGGGAAGGCTTGGCCCCTGTGCTGGTCTCTGCTGGGAGGGCACTGTGTCCTTGTGTCTCATCAGAACCACCTCCTTCTGCTTGGACAGGAGTGGGAAAGAGCTGGAGCAGAGCATCTTTCTGGGCCCTAATTTTTTCCTCCTGAAAACATGGGGGTTCCTTTGAAATGACCTCTAAAGCCCTCTCTGCAATGCTGAGTGTGCTTCACACCCGAGACAACCAAGTCAGGGTTTGGGGAGGAAGTGGCTGGAGGCCATTAGGTGCTAGGTGTACCTTTCGCTGAGAAACAGAACAACTGCAAGCCCTGAAGAGAAATGAAAAGTACTGAGGGGCCCAGTATACCTGGTAATACTGACTTATTCTGGGTGGTTAGGACCCTTCCAGGTGCTGCAGGCAGAAAAGTGGCTCTGACCTGAGAAGATTTGGGTTCTGGGCTCCGCTGGGTAATTTAGCACATTCTTCTGATCTTCAGTTTCTTTATTTATAAAATAGGGTTGATATTGTTAATTTCACTGGGAAGACTAAATAACAAAAATAATAGCTAACATTTACTGAGTGCTTAGTACAGGCCAGACACTGCTAAATTATTTACGTATATTATCTTAATTCTTACAATAATCCTGTAAGTTTGGAATTGCTGTATTATTATCTCTAGTTGGTAGATGAGGAAGCAGAGGCAACTTGCCCAGGGCCCCACATTGAGGAGGTCACAATCTGCATGACTCCTGTCGCTGTCCTCCTAAGCAGGAACCCCCCTGCTTCTCCATCCACTTCTGTGATGGAACCAGCAGTGCCAGGCATGGACACACCTCCATCAGTATTCATTCCCTCCATCCTGTCTACATCTCGGCAGTGCGTGCACTGGGTCCTCTAGAGACAGGCTTCTCTGCATACCATAAAATAAGGCTGGCGGGCAACTGCCTTGGCTTTTTTTGCCCTCGGAACTATTTTGCCCTGAGCTCCGGGTTGGGTGTGTATGCATGTGTGTGCTGAACTTCTAAGAGTTCTCTGTTGCCAGTTGCTTCTCTGACCCCAGATCTTGCATATGGAGCGTGTAGTGTTGCCTGTGCAAAACCAGCTTGGGAAAGGCCTATGGGATAGAGGGATAAAAGGGGCTGGCTGGATGTGAATCACTCTGATAGGTCTGGCAAGGGTAAGTCAGAGCAAAGTGAGGCCATGGGCAGAACGATGAAAACAACTTTTGAAACATGCAGTCTGTGGGCTGTGCTGTACACTGTGTTCCTAAGGCTCAGGGACTGGAAGGATCTGATACATAAAAAAATTCTAATTGGGCTTTTAAAAAGTAACTTGGGTAGAATCAAGACTAGAAATAAACATAAATAACTTTGCTGAAATATTTTATTGATTATTCTAAAAGTTCATTATCCAAAGTGTTTCATCTTTTTATTTTGAAAACTCCTAGGAAACTATAAGATCCTCTGATTCTTTTTTTCCCACCAGACTCTTGCACATAATCATGAGATCTGTGAGCTGGAAGGAGCTGTGGAAGTCATCCAATTCAGTCCCTTTCCGTTCTAGTGAGAAAACTAAGGCCCAGAGATGTGAAGGCTTGGCCAAAGGCACACAACAAGTTCAAGGAACCCAATCTCTACACATATTTAAGAATTGCCTTTCAGCCCGTCAGGGCGTGGCTCAGTGGTTAAGCATCGACCTAGGATTCAGACGATCAGGGTTCGATTCCTGGTCAGGGCACATGCCCAGGTTGCGGGCTGCAGCTGATCGATGATTCTCTCATCATTGATGTTTCTGTCTCTCTCTCTCCCTCTCCTTTCCTCTCTCTGAAATCAATAAAGATATATTTTAAAAAAAAAAAAGAAAGAATTGCCTTTCAGGTCAGAAAAATTTTAAACATCAAATTAACCCAACACCTTCCTCCCCAAAATTCATATTTCTTTTACAAGCTGGTTACCTCTATGCTTGAATGTGTGTGGTCTGGGAGCTAACTAGCCCTCAGAAGGCCTGTCCATCTTTAAGGAGCTCTGAGTATTAAAAAAAAGTCTTTTTATTGATCAAAATTTGATCTTGTGTGGCTCCCACTTGTATCACTATTTCTTATTTGCCTGCTGCTAGAATCTAGCAAATTCAGAGTCTGATGTTTCTGTGAATTTGATCTTGCCTCTGGACTAAATGCAAGGCCTAGAGGAGGTGATGAAAAACACACCAACTTAATTCCAATGCCTACAGATGCCAGTACATGTCCCTGCTGAGAATGACCTCTGAAAACAGCATCACCACCTGAGCTCACCCCCAGTGTCTGCTGAGGATGACATTTTCCTAAACCTGGGCAGAAGGTACAATGCAAGAAGAGAATTGTCTCTGCCCTCCCCATCTGCTGCCTTCAGGGGCTCACAGCTCCTAACAGAGCCCCCCAAGAGAGTTGCCCTAAAAGAGCTCTTCTTGTATGGCCACAAGCTCAGAATCCACCCAACCCATACATCACAGCCAGCAGAAGGCTAACACACTCCTCAGAGAGTCCGTGCCTCACTCAAGCTCAAGAACTCTTGTCACGGTCTTGACAGTTCATGCTTTCAAACCAGATCAGAACCCCATGAGGTGCCGAAGCCACGCTCACCTTCTCTAGGCAGCAACACTGAGCAGCCAGAACTCACACAGAGGTCCTAGCCAGCTGTCAGGCACATTAAGAAGCAAATCCAGGTGGAAGGGCTCAGAATTGTGGGGAGGAGGAAAGTCATCATTAAGTAGACCATACCTTAAAAAAGTCACCATTTATTGACTCCTGGGTGTTAGTCTCTATGCTAAGCATCTTATATGCTGTCTCATTAAATTGCAATTAATCTTCACTAGAACCTAATAAGGAAGCTATTGTCACATGACTTTACTGAGAGGAAACTGAGGCATGGGGAAGTGGAATCATGAGTAAAGGTCACATAACTGGTAAATTATTGAAATAGAATTCAAGCCTAGATTCTCCAAATTAAGTCTGTGAGCCACTTTTCCCCTCCCCACGTACCCCCCCCCCCACCCCGGGGAACACTGTGGCCTGGAAGCTCCCAGGTCTTTAGCGTCGGGCCATCTGTCCCTCCCAGCCTGAGTGTCCGCTGATGCAGCAGCTGTGACTCAGTTATGGAGCAGAACATCAAGTCCACTGGCAGACTGACCTCATTCCCTCTCTCAGCACCAAGTGGCCCGTCATTGGTCAGAAGGAGCAAAAGATCTGATCTAGGACTCAAGTCATGTCTGGAACCTCTAAGGACTTTAAGGGCCTCCCAGACAAATGCTTCTGGAGGGCTCCTCAACCAACCACTGAAGCGCTAGGAACTCTGGTGGGGCTGCCTCCAGCAGAAATCCCACTGCATGTGTAAGCCACTTCCTGAGCTTGGGTGACCCGAGACTGGCACCCAAAGTGATGTCAGCCCATCCAGGGCAGCAGCGGGCAGTGGCTCCACTTGCCTGGGGCAAGACTGCATTTGGAAGTTAGCCCGCGCTCAGGACACTCCCCTGGTTGCCCTGCTTTAAACCTTCAGCTTTACTCTTTATTGCCAACAAATGGGAGTCTGAATGCCTTAGCACAGGACACATGGCCTTTTTACAACCTCCTTTACTAGCCTTGATTTTTATCTGACTCACACACTCTCCCTTCTCTCCTAACACTACACCCTTCAATCTCCAGGACCCTCCAAGTTCTCCCATGATCTGAGCCTCAGCATTCGCTGCTCCCTCTTTATAGAATGCAACGTTCCCTTCTGTGCCTCATGGACCCCACTTACTCTTCCAGACATACCTCAAACATCCCCTCTTCTTCAGAACCATCTCTAGTCCCCAAATACATAAGATATTTCCTCTTATGTATCACATAGTCAGTTATTCAAACATTATTATATTAATGGATGTACTGGACTTGGATTATGCATGTATGCATATCTTCCCTATTAGACCCTAACTTCTTAAGGTGGCAGTAATGACAATAACAACATATGGTACCTGTGGTGCCATATGACTTGGTAGAACAGCCTCATGGTTATTAGTAAAGCACCACTGTATCTATTCACCAGGTGTCAGGCTCTCCCCAGTATCTCACCTTGGTTATGCTTATGGTCCTCATTTCCTATCTTTGAGCTTCTAAGTCCATGCTTAGAGAATTCCCATCTGTTCCTGAAGTTTGATCAATCCTGCAGTTGTCGCTTTTCTCCTTGCTAGTCTTTCTCCTCTTTCTCCTGTTTTCGATGAAGTTACCATTTTGCTCTCCTGGCCAATCCGATCTCTCATCCAATGTTCAATTACCATTTCTACATCTCTTAGACTTCCAACACACAATTCTGCCATTTTAATTGCTTACAACTTTTAAAATCTAAAAATGCATACAATTCTTCCAAAGAATTACTACTAGTTATGACATACTAATATCAAAATTTTAATCATTGCCAATATGAACACTGATTCTTGGATGTGATTGGCTAGCATGGTCACACCCAGCTGGTCCTGGGGAGACAGCTTAGGTGTCATGGGAGCAGGTATTGTAATTAGTATCAGATTCCGTAGAGATGTAGATATGTCCTGCAGGTGTGGTGTTGACAGAGTTCTTCCATGGGCTGCGAGTGTCCACCTAAGATCTTTATATGCATATTAGCAGCTGAGCCTCAAGATAAGCTCTGAGGAAGCCATCACACCAGGAAGTCAGAAAGGTTGTCTGAATACTCTGACCCCTGTCTTTACCCCAGAGCTCAACATGGTGTTTCTTTAATAGGTCGTTCTCTATAAATGTTTGAAGAATGAATGACTGAGTAGAGTAAATGAACAGATGGCAATCTCATCAGTGTCTTCAAGACATGCCCTCCCCGGGAACTGAGGGAAATAGAGCTTTCCCAGGATGTAGGAGGGTAGTGATGGTGATGATGGTAGGTTGACAGGATCACGGTGTGGGAATATTTGGATAACCCCACCCTTCCCAGACCCTGAAGAGATGTGGTTCTAAAGCAGGTGCTTGAGCACTTCTATTGAGATGTGGGAAGGTGGAACTAGAAATTCTATTTATATATTTTTTTTAAGAATAAGAACTTGGTCTGAATTCTGAAACTGGGCATGAAGAGCAAGTCCAGGTTCCCCAAAGGCTCGAAGCCCTGGGACTGCCGGCCACATGAACCCAAACTGGAAGAGCAGAACTCATCAGAAGACTCAAATTTAACCCAACGAACCCACACACAGAAATGCACATGCTTTCCTGTCAAATATCCGTTAATAATAAACACACTCACTTGTTTGAGAGAATATGCCCCCTCAAAGGACAACTGTGTCTGTTAAACAGAAATAAATGGTCAGCTGTAAAAATTCATAACCCTGGTGGTGAGTTTGAGTTTTGAGAGTTTAATGATTATTTTCTATTTCCTATCACCAATAACATTTTTCTTATCTTATGAGATGTAATTATATCCAACACACATTGTTAGCTTTCAGTTGGCATCCACATCATCAATAGCTGGAATTGGCAGGCGTCAGGGAGGCCTGGCACTAGGAAAGAAAGTGAGTAAAAGAGAAAGGGAAAAAGAATGTCACAGCTTCTGCTTATTTGTTTGTTTTTCAATTACAGTTTACTTTAAATATTATTATTATTTAAAAATATATATCTTTATTTATTTCAGAGAGAGGAAGGGAGAGAGAGAGAGATGGAAACATCACTGAGAGAGTCATTGATTGGCTGCCTCCTGCACGCCCCTGACTGGAGATCAAGCCTACAACCCGGGCATGTGCCCTGACCTGGAATTCTAGGTTGATGCTCAATCACTGAGCCATGCCCAGCCTGGCTAAATATTATTCTATATTAGTTTCAGGTGTACAGCATAGTGGTTAGACAATTATTTACTTTACACAGTGATCCCCCAATATTTCCAGTACCCACCTGGCACAAAACAAAGTTATTGCAATATTATTGACTATATTCCCTATCACAATAGTCATGGGGATGGAAAGTCGCAGCTTTTAAAACCTAAAGAATTGTACACTATCCTCCAGGTCAGCTTCTCCTTTTGGGAAGCCTGGTTAGAGTGGCCCTGTGTGGTATTACCGAGTATAATCAGCAGAGGGCAGCTTCTTCTTGTTTAAGGTGGAAAGCCCAGCACCAGGAACTGTGCTTTTCCCAGAAAATGCAGGTTTGAAGGAAGCTTGCCTGAGCAGAGACCTTCCCACCACCAATTGTAAATAAATCTCCTCTTAGCCTTTGCCTCTGTTGACCCTTATCATTTATGATTCAGCTCCTGCTGGAGCTCACTGAGGTTTGTACATGGGGCGGGGTGCTCTGAGGGAGCTGTCTTTGTGGGGCAAAGGTCCCTGGACAGGGGAAGGGGAGCCCAGAGGCCATCAAGCAGCCAGGGAGTGTGGGGGGGGCATCATGATAGCATGGCATTCATCCCCTCCATAGGTGAGCCATGCCTAGGGCAAGACTGCAGGGCTCCACTCCTCCCATATCCTTCCGCCCACGCTTTCCTCCATATGTCTGCTTTTTCCTGACTGACCGATGTCCTCAATGTCCTTGCTGCCACCAGCACCTGGGCCTGACAGAGCCAGCGGGTGGGGTCTTTTGGCTACCCTTTCTTCTTCCCTTCTCCTATCCTGTAGCTCTCTCCCCCGGTGGGAACGTATTTGCCATGATTCTGCTTCTCTTCCTTGGTCACCTGAAGCAGGTTGGTGTGCCATACATGGCTGTCACTTGTCCAGGCCACAGCGTGGTGCAGGCAGTTTGGCCATTAGGCTTATGTGTGAGCTTCACAGGCCCCCTGGCTCCCCCTGTCCTTAGTGTTCCTGCGGCCCCTGCCTCTGCTGGCTGCCTGAGCTGAAGGTTTCCCCTCTTTACATTTCGTCACTCTTGGGACAGGTCCTGGTGCGGGCGCATGGCCTGGCGGTTCCAGGCTGGCGTTAATGTCCTGGGGAGTAACTGGCCCTCATCTTCCCTCTGAGCAGAAATTCAGAACTCACAGGCTGTTTAATTGGGACCATCTGTCCTGCATGCCTGTGAGGCTCCAGCTGCTTTCTGTCCTTGGAGAGCCTGTCCCTGAGTGGCTGCCTTTCTCCTTCAGCCTGGTGACGTAGCTCAGGACCAGCAATCACAGGCCAAAACAAGCACCCCTGCCCACCTGGAGGGCAGCCTGACTCTGTACTGTAGGCGTCACCAGACAACTGAGATTATTGTCAAAGAGGTTAACTAACCTCCTTGGATCACTCGGTTATAAGTGGTGTGACTGGACCTACGCCTTTCTTGGCTCCAGATCCTGGGTTTGCCGCTCCACACTTACTGTTCATCTCTGCTGGGTTATTCAATGTCTTAGGTTGGCTTGTCCTCTTTAAAAAAAAAAAAAAAAAGGAAGAGTGGGAGAAAATAGGAAATACCAAGGTTGTTATGAAGCCAGAAATCTAAAAATAGCTTCTGTAAAGAGCAGCAGACTCGATTGTGGTTTCTCTTTATCTTGAAAAAGCAGCAGCTAATGACCAAAACAGATGCGCTTTATCCAGGCCAGTAACAAGCCACCGAGCGGGCTGGCAGTGTGGACACCCAGGGATCACACAGCCTCCTGAAGGACAGTGCTCCTGCAGGCCAGGGAGGTGTGTCCCAGTGGCCGCTTCCCGTTACAGGAGGGAGGGGAGGGGTCACCGCAGCATCCTGGGCTCCCCTGAGGGCCCAGCTTCCCTGGTGTCAGCAGAGAGGTACACCAATAAGGTTATTTTAAAGTAGTGATCACAAGAAACTCCAGTTGATCCCCCCAGGAAGCCAGTCATTGACCACATTCCCCCTTAAGATCTTATAACAATGGGGGGGAAAATTTCATGACATTTCTAGGTGCATTTACTGTGCTAAGTGCTTCACCTGCATCATTTTGTTGAATTGTCACAGCTCTGTAAGACTCCCCATTTTACAGCATGGAAACAGAGGCTCTAAGAAGTTAAGTAACCTCCCAAGATTTTCAAGGCTAGTGAGTTACAGAAGCTGAATTTAAACCCAGATACAACTGTCTTTCAAACCTCTGTGCTAGGCTGCTTTAGCTGGAAAACGATGCTACAGTTAAAATAAATGACCGTGAGCTCAGCCACGCAGAAAGAATTTCCTGATCTAGAAGGCAGTCAGGCCTCAGAGCTGCTCCTAAAGGAAGACCCCAAACCACCCTGAGACATGGTTAGGCCCCCGGGAGAAGAAAGACTTTGGATGGCCTTTGCCCTTTCAGCTGTGCACCTGCCCTCCCAACAAATGTTTGTGTATCTACTATATGCCATGAACAGCTGTGAACAAGACCAAGCCACAACTCTGATGAATTTGTGCTCTAGAAAGAGAGGAGCAGATAATAAATTAGTGAATAAATGAACAAGATAAACCAGTAAGGGAGAGATGCTGTGAAAACAAGGTGACATGACTGAGAGCACCAGGCAGGAGGGTCCGCCATGACTCTGGTGGAGCAGCACGGCCTTTGGGGGAAGTGGTTGGCACTGAATCTGAATTTATTGTTCACAATGTCACTTAGAAAAATGTCTACCATCTGGGAGCACCTCCTTCCCAGCCAAAGGACCAGCAAAGACCCCAGGTGGGAATGGCCGTGAAACTGGGGAGCAAAGTGATCAAGTAGTGTTTTTAGGAGGCTACTCTGGCTGCTGCCTGGAGGGAGGACGAGACACCATCTGGAGAGAGGCCGAGACATGGTCTGGGTGAGTGATAACTTGGGAGAGAAGCTGGTCCGAGCCTTCTCTCCAGCCCAGGCTCTGGGTACCGCCGATGGTCTGACCCCTCTGCCTGCCTCCTGCACTTGGAGGGAAAGCCAGACAGTCACTCGTGGGTCCCTAACACTCACAGGAGTTGACACACTTGGGAGAGACATTGGAGAGAGAGCCAGCCAGGACATGCTGACTTGATTTGGGTTGAGGGATGAGGGAGGAGAGGTTTAAGGGTGCCTATGAGTTTTTGGCTTAAACAGGCAGATGACTAGATGACCTTTTCCGGAGACAGGGAGGACGGGGGGGGGGGGGGGGGGAAGCACCCATTTGGAGGAAAATCAAGAGTTCTGTTTATTACGTTTTCGAGGCCTGGAGGGAGACCCCAAGCAGAGATGTCAAGTAGACAGCTGAAGAAACTACTCAAGCAGAGATGGATAGGGACTACAGACTGTCACCTGCAGTGACCTAGTGGCTCTGAAAAGACTGCTCTCCTCCCACCTCCCCTCTCCCCACTAGCCCTGCTGCCCTCTACCTTCAGCCCTATCCCCCTCTCTGCTCAGCCGTCTCTCCCTGTGACAGCGCAAGTTACACTAGGGCACCGGGCAACTCCAAACTGCTTTCTCCCTTGAAGCTTAATTAAAAAGTAATTAATTTTTTAAAAAGCCATTGGCTCAGTTATAGAAGAACCGACCCAATTAGGGAGACATTATCCAGCAAAAATGACTGTGCTATAACAGGTCTCCTTCCCGTTGCTCCTGTTTGGGGCCCTCCCTTAATGAAACAGTAAAAAAGCCAGATGACATTAATATGAGCATTGACAACAAATCAGGCCTGTGCCAAGAACTTCATATGCTTTCTCTCATCTTCCGTTCCCAATGGCTCTAGATGGTTGGTAAGTACCATTTTCCCCATTTTTCAGGTGAGGTCGCCAAGGCCTGGACATTTTAGTGAAAAGCTAACCCAACGTCTCACAGATAATAAGGGACAGATAGGATTCAAACCCACATCTGAAATCCACAGTATGAGGGTCTTCCCACTCAGATCTGAGCAGCCCAGAGCCTCTGGAGCAGCCCCAGAGAGATGAGCGTGGCCCAAAAAGAATGAGGCCTTTACCTCAACTTCTGTTCCCAGTCTGTCCGTCTCAGCTGCGGCCACCAACACACAGAGAAACTCATTTTCCCAAATGCAAGTTTCTGATCCAGACAGACAAAGAGGCCATGCTGTCTGGGAACTCCAGGACCAGGCGCTCCTTCTGCATCTCAGCCCCGCCCATGGTCCAGGAGGTGGGAGAGGCTGGGAAGGCAGGAAGTGGGGGTCCAGGAGGGAGCGGGAGAGAGCAGAGAGCAGAGAGCAGAGCCCTGGGCACTGCCCCCAGGCACACCTCCCTGCCCTCCTCCACCTTCCTCCCAGACCCCAAGTGGGAGACAACAGGAAGACTTAGGGTGGTGAGGAGATACAGAGCCTCCAACCGGAGGCCATAAACTTCTCTGTCTCGTACTAGCTGATGGCCCAAGTCAGAACACATACCCACTCTGAGCCTCAGGTTTCCCAGCTGTATAATGGGAACACCTGTCTTTGTAGTATTATTTTGAGATCGGTAATAATGAATGTTAAGATGCTGCCAGGCAGATCTCAGGCCCTCAAAAAATGGGTTGTAGTTACAACAGTGAATTCTGGAGCCAGGCACTTAGGTTCTGATTTCAGTAAGTTACTTCATACACTTACACTTGGTTTACTAAATGTGCACTCACTAAATATAGAATGACAATAACCACAGGGTTGCTGTAAGGATTACATAGTGATACATACAAATAGTTTAGCATGAAGTCCGGCAATCAGCTTTGGCTATTATCACTTTAATCATTTTTTAAAGTTACTGAAAGACTTCAATGCAATAACTCCTCAATAGCAATAAACACACTGTTACCCATGCTTTGTTTTCTAAATATCATTCCCTACTAGAAGTCCTTAAAGAAATAGCCCGTTCCAGATTGAGGACAAGGAGAGCACCAGGTGAGCCTAGAACATTTTTCTGTTCTAGAAAGCAAAGAAATGCTCAACCCAAGCAGATATGTCAACAGTACACAGGAGCCAGCTTGAAGGAGCTCCCACTGACCAAGTTTGGGACATTGAGGCCATCAAAAATAAAAATGACGGTAACAGATTGTAATGCAATGAATAAATACTCCATAAATCCTTGGTAATACCTAAAACAAAGTGAAGAAATTGAATTGTGCAGCCCACTAATGTAAAAATTGACTCAGGAAAGAATCATCAATGGATGCTAAGACCATTGCTGAAGGATGGGGAATAGAATATTCACATCATCTTAAGTCACACGCCCCAAGTTTCTTATGAACTACAAAATGTAAAAGATGCCCTTTACATGAAAAGACTTGGTTGCCACTACTTACCAAAGTTAGCATGACCAACAGTGGGGTTAGGTATCATTCTGTACTTCCTGGGGGAGTTCTCTGAGAGGAGAGAGAGAGGGAGAAAATGTGGCAAAATGTTAATTGATGAATCCAGTGAACAATATATTCATGGTACTATTCTTAAAACTTCTCTGTAGGCTTCCAATTTTTCAAAATGTGTGTGTGTGTGTGTGATGGAAGTGGGAGGAACATTGGGGTTGGGTGGGATCTGAGGCTGTGGTGGCCTTGACTCTCCCTGGCAGGAGTCAAGGGACAAGAATTCAATTGGACAAGCATTTCCAGACAGGAGAGGTCAAGCCTCACTTCTCACTACTTAGGAGGGAACTTTCCATAGTGCTTTCAAGTGCAGTTTCCACAGAGAGGAAGCAGGAGAGTCTTCAGGGCTGAAGGTTAAGAGGTAGGTGAAGGGACAGGCCTGAGGCTGGCAGCTGGGTGCACATGGTATAGGCAGAGCTGATGCAGAAGATCAGGTATGTGCTCAGCCTTCTGATTTGATGGCACTAGAGCTGTAGACCTTCGCATTCAGATAGGATCACCATCCCTTCTCTTGCCTCTGCTCAGAGCTCCTGTTCTACCACTAGAGTCTTGAATGGTCTCTGTCACTCACATCAACTACTACTTCTACTTTCTCTCCTGAAACTGGCTCCTAAGTTTCATGTTACTCTTTTTCCCTTCTTCCTTAGGCTGCACCTTCTTGGTCTCCTTTGCTCAATGCTCTTATCCAAACTGTTCCCCAAATCTTAACATTTCCCAAGGATCAGACCTGTGGGTGCCCTTACCTCACTCTAGTCAGTCTCCTGGGCAATTTCATATTTACACAGACCCCTATGTGTTGTCTACCCCCAAATCTGTGTCTTTGGTCCCAATCAGTGTCCCAATATCCAGGCATGGGTTCTCAAATCTCTGATGGACACCTCCACCTGCACATCCTCTAGGCACCTTAAGCCCAGCAAACCCCAGATTAGTGAGGCATGTTGCCCATCCCATACCCTGAACTTGCTCTTCTCCTTTGTCTTTTCCAGGTTAACAGTGACTCTATCCAGCTGGTCTTTTGAAACCTAGACATCACCCTGACTCCTCTGCCTCACCATTTCCTAAGTCCCACCAGCCACTCAAATCCTGGGATTCTACCTCCTAAGTACCTGTCACATCTGCCCCTCCTTGCTTTGCCCACTGCTTAGGTCAGAGTCTTAACAGTCTCCGCATGGATTACTGAAACAATTTTCCATGGGATCTCCACACTTTCGCTCCCACTTCCTCCAAAAGAATTCCCATGTGCCCACACAATGATCTTAGAATACAAACCTGACCCTGCACTTTGCTGTGGAGCCCAAGGTCCCTCTATACTTAGCTTCAGGCTCTGGTATTTTCCTCATTCTGGTCATAATGAACTTTTCTCAGAACTCCAATGTGACTGTGTGATTCATAATAAAGAATATATAATTGGTCTTCATCCTGTTACTGGCAGAGTTCTTAAACCCTCTGAATTTCCTCATCAAGAGGAAAGCTATAAAGGTGCCTTTGTTATGTTAATGGATGACTTTTGGAAAGCCCCAAAGTCACCTAAGGGTGAGGGCTGGTCACCAGAGGAACCAACCATGTGATTGGAGGGTTGAAACTATTTGTCCCACTCCCTGATTTCCAGGGAGGGGAGAGGGAACTCGAGGTTGACTCAATCACCAATGGCCCATGATTTAATCAATCATGCCTATGCACTGGAGCCTCCATAAAATCCCAAAAGGATGAAGTTTGAAGAAATCCTGCTTTGGGGAACCAGAACATATATGTGCCCTCATGTTGGGCCCCAAACTCCACAGGAACAGAAGCTTCATTGTATCTCTTCATCTGGCTGTTAATTCAAATCCTTTACTATCTTTTATAATAAACCAGTAATCTAGTTAGTAAAAATTTTCCTGAGTTCTGAGAGCTGCTCTAGCAAATTAATGGAACACAATGAGGGCATCATGGGAACCTCTGATTCATAGCCCAGGTAACAACATGGACTTGTGTTTGTTTCCTGAAGCAGAAGGCGGTCTTGTGGAACTGAGTCCTCTGTCAGAATCTGACATGTCTCTGGGTAGATAGTGTCAGACCTGAGTTGGATTGTAGGACACCCAGCTGGTATTGGTGTCCCAAATGCTCCCTGCCCTTTCCCACCTCCTGCCTCTACCCTGTTCCCCTCTATCCATAGGGCTCATGACCTCAAGGATGCCTGGCCATCCTCCCAGACTCAACACACTTCTTGTCTGACCTCATCAAAACCAGAGGCCACTTCCTCTCAGTGATCCCACAGCACCTTGGGTGTAATTCTAGTACATTCTATACTGCACTGTACTGAAAGATTTTACTCTATGTCTGCTTCCCTCACTGGGCTCACTAGAAGCAGGGTCAATATCTGACTCACTGTCTCCATCATTGTGTTTGACTTCGTAAATATGTGATTGTTTCAAGAAATCAATCTGAAAAAATGTTGGAGTCATAAAACATTTAGAGCTGAAAGGGAACCCACAGAATGCCCACTGAAACACCCTCTCTTTCACCTGAAGAAACTGAGAACCTGAGAGGTAAGTGCTGGCCCCAAGTGAAAGCTTTTTGTTACTTGAACTGAGATAATCTTTCCCTTTAGTCTGTGTCAAATCAGATGTAGATAAATAAAAGAATGTGTGAGTGTGGAGAGGTGAGGGAACCATACACCTGGACATCTCCTAGTTTGGAGAGACGTGACTATAGTCTCCTCACGGTCCTTGTTTGTTAAGAGTCCTGATTTGCACTCAGTCAGACTTCTGGCCTGGCCCAATCTCCTTCACACCTTTGCTTCTGGCTGGTAGTAGGCTAGTGTGTGTGATGACACATTTGCTGGCACGTGAAATCCTCTCCCAGGCTCACAGGGCATCTTGAGGGCAGATGCTCATTCTGATTACTGTCTTATACCCTCTCAGCCTCATCAGGGTCATAAAGTCATTTGGTATCTCAGGCAACCTGAAAGCAACTCCCTGGACATTTTAAGCCAAAAAAAGACAGTTCCAAAAAAAGGAAAGAGCAATGCTCACCAGCTGCTACTGTCACATCCTCAGAAAGCCAGTGAGTGGCCTTTCGAAGGACTGAGTGACCTCTGTGTATGAACCAGGTTTTTTGGGGTGGAAGGGAAGAACAAAGGGAAGGCCAGCTATGTAAGAACAGATTCTATTGTTCTAGCTATGAAAACAGATTTCTGTGGTCTGAGTGCTCACAGGGGAATCCATCAGCCCAAATGCAGGTTCATCTTGAAATCACTCAGCCAAAGAGCCATGAGGTACAGTCAGTGGCTTCCTGAAATGTTCAGAGAACCCCCACCCCCTCTTCCAGAAGGCAACATCCAGTCTACTGCCCTTGGCACAGAGCCACAAAAGTGCTCTGTAGTTAGCCTGCTTGCAAAGCCTCCTGCATCCCTCCCCTCCCTTTGCAGCAACCTCTTTCTGCAGCTTCTGTGAAACCTTGCCCTTGAATCTGACTGTGCGGTTCCTGTAAGTCCCCAGGCAGAGAACAGCGAAAGCTGTGATTTTATAGGGCCTCCATTTGTAAGACATGGGGCTTTTCCATGCAGGTGTCTTTTCTTCACGTGGAAAGGAACAAAGGAAGCTGCCAGGCATGTGTCTCCATGAGTCCTTCAACCCTTCCCCCTGGAGGAGCGTGGCTCTGCTACCCACAGAGCATGGACACAAGCAGAGGGGACAGGAAAAGCATGTCCCGAGCCCCCAGGGCAAGCAAAGCCCTTAATAAACAGACACATTCTTCACAGCAGACAGTGGCCTGGTGTTTAATATGCTATCAGCACGGGGCACACAGCTCTCTGCACAGCGCTTGGCGGGAGGCAACAGAGCTGGCATCATGAGTCCCTGAGGGCAGCTCCCAGGTGTGGTGCTGTGAACCGCTGCAGAAAGTCCCTGCATGCTTTCTCACAGAGCCCACATTCCCCAGGTCATGTCCCTGGGGCTCTCGAGTGTTTCCCTTGCTTGAGTTCCCTGATATTCTGCAGGATCTGGAGCCACTGCACTCTGTGGCTTCTAGGGTCTTCAAGGCCATGTGGCCAGTGCTCATCTCAAGTCCTCTGGCTGGGTGGAGTCCACCCTCCCCTTTTTCTGAGCAGTAAGTTCCCATGGTTTCTGATGCAGCGGCTGTTGTCCTGAGGTGACCACTCAGGTCAAGGGTACAGGCTCTCTTTGGGTCTGTGGAGGACACTGACCCCCATTAGCACAGGAAGCTGAGACCCTGCTGATGAATCAAAGCTTCACCACCAGCCTGAGCCAACGGCTTCCAGGGGTCTCTGGCTTGTTATCTTCTTTAGTGAACCCCCAACCCCCGAGCTCTGACTTGGCCCTAAGGTGTGGAAGGGTGAAGGCAGAGTAGAAGTGTGGCCAGCACACACTGTTCCTCCCTGGGATGCCGGGCAGGAACCCCCGGCCCCCCTGCAGTCAGTTCCCCCATAGGCAAGATCCCAGGTTGAATGCTGCTTGACCTTCAATTAAAATCTATAACAGTGGCTTATACCAGACAATCGTTTATATCTCTCTTATATCCAGAGGCTGAAGTGGCCAGTTCCATGCAGTTAATAAGGACCATGAGGGACCCAGGCTATTGCCATCTTGCAGCTCAGCTCTGTGTGATCAGTCCCCAGGGTCTCCTTGGTGTCTCTATCCCAATGTCAGCTATCAGAAAAGAGAAAGGGCAGAAAGGGCACAGCCCTCTTATCAAGGGCCCTTCCAGGAAGTTGTAGCCACCACTTCTGCTTACATTCCATTGGCCAGAACTTGGTCACATGGCCATACCTGGCTGAAAGGAAGGCTGGGAAATACAGTCTCCATTCCACATGGACTGTGCCCAGCAAAAAACTGGGGAAAGTTCTAACAAGAGAGGAGAATGGATAGGAGTCTCTGCCACAGACCTCACCTCCTCATAGGTTTATGAGTTCAAGTGGATACCCACTTTGGGAATCCTTAGTGATCACAGTGATTCCTTTACAGACCTATTTTGATAAAAACATGTGCCACTCCACCTCCTGCCCCCACCAGGCAGTGTTTCTCCAAGTGCAGTCCTCAGTCCACCTGCCTCGGGCCTTCTTGAGCTGCTTATTAAAAATGCAGGCCTCTGAACCCAACACCAGCTCATTGGATTTGAATCTCTGGGGGCGAGTCCTCAGAATCTGCCATTTATACACACTTTCTAGGTCATGCTTATGCACACTAAAATCTCATGTTTACTATTTAGTCCATTTCAGAGAAACTAGAAGAAGAAAACCACCAAGACTGTCAAACATTAAGCTATCAGAACAAATGCTAATTAATGAGCTAGGAAAGATTACTGATGGTGACATCCAGTAGTGCCACTCAAATCATCTAACCCCTCCTCTAGGAACTGGCCCACAATCTTCAGGGCAGGCTTACCATCTTCTGGTCACCAAAAGAAAATCAGTAGTCATTGGCAAGACTATGGTTATTGCCTTCTCCACAGCAGTGAAGGCAGGGAGCAGCCTCAATTGTGAGGCCAAGGAAGAGAAGTGAGGTAAGCGCTACTCACCTCCAGTGGAGCCAGAGAGCTGCTGAACTGTCTTAGAAATGAAGAAGGGGAAGAATAAAAGAGATAAAAATCTGAGCACCAGGACCTTCACAGCGCTGAGGTTTAGGAAGCAGTTTGATATCCAGGTGAGTGGATTCCCAATGGGAACAGAGCTATCATTTGTTGGGAGAGGGGCATTTTTAATGGTCACAATGATGCAGGTGGTAGGGGAGTTACTGGCATTCAGAGGCCAATGATGCTAGACATCCTGATCCTAAAATGTGAGGAAAGTCCCACATGGTGAAGTTTTCTCTTAGGGCATTGATGTTTATAATTTCCTAACTCTAAGAAAGAATTTAATTTTACATAATTTACCAAAACACACATGCAGCATTTTTTGATCTGCTTAAATATATACTGAAGTTTTCAGGAATGCAACTATCAAGTTTTTTCAGAATTCTACCAAGGGTTGGTCACAATTTCAGAAACACATGTCAACCACGACAGCTCTATTCACAGCATACGACTTGCCATTGGGAAAGTTTGCTCTGAGTTTGTTGTCATGTGCATAATGATTTTACGTATATGTGCAAGCCTCTGAGCCCCTCGTTAGGTCTTCTGGGGTGGGTGTGAATAAGCCTTTACATTTTTTTAAATGTGCTATCTTATTATAAGTCACTTGCTCTTTAGTTTTTCGTTACAGTAATACATATATGGATTTTTAAAAATTCTATGAGTTTAACTTCAGGAGATTAAAGGAAGGCTACAAAATATTTGTTATAAAAGGGGCTGCTGGATGTGATGGCAGACCCATGCCAGAGGCTGGCCTGAGCATCGTCGGTGCAGATAAAGGCTGACATTTGTCTTCGTGTGCTTCTTGAGTAGCCAAGTCTCATCTCATTTACAAAGGCTCATGCCAACCAGCTGGCTGCTTTCTGTTGACTCTGTAGGTCCCTGGCACAGACCCAGCTCTGGACACAGTCCCCTATCAGCAAAGACCATGTGGTTTTCCTTGTTGTGGGCACACACTCTCAGGAGGGTTCTTGACAACTCAACACAGTCATCTTGCTACCAGGGACATTCCAACACACTTGCTTTACTCTTGACCCAAGGACATTTCGAGATGGACAGAAACCGTCAAGCTTGCAACTACTTTTATAACCAAGTAACAGCTGAACCAGACCTTCTGCAGCTCTGCTGAGGCCTCCCCTATGCCTCATGTCATGCGCATCCCCCCACCCTCTGGACTCAGGGTGCTTAAGGCTCAACAAGGGGCTGAAGGTCTGGAAGCTCTGCTGCGCTAATTTCTTGGTAATAAGAATCTGTTTTACATTTTTGTTATGGGTCTTTCTGTATAGAATAGCCATTCAAAATGAACTCATCAAAATGACTTTCTTAGAATTCCCTGTTTCACCCCAACACCAGAGGAAATAGGTTTGAAATGGAGCAGGCCAATGAGTACCATTCTGGCTGACCCCAGATGAGCAAAAGAGTACCAGAGTCTTGGCAGAGGTGAAGGGGCAGGTATCCCTGCCCTGCTGCCTCTGACTCTTCCTGCCTTTAGCCAATGGCAAAGACCAAGTGTGGTGGACAGGACTCTGCAGGTCAGCGGCTCAGCCCAGGCGGCTCGATGGAATCGCTCTGATCTCACTGGCCTGGGAGTTTTTAATCCCCACATGATTGCAGGTGTGTGGCTCTGCCTCAGTGTGGCTGTTCTCAGCACTCTCTCCAAGGAGCCTTTACTTTGGCATCTCCCATTTCTCCTGGCTCCAGGGAGAAGGCTTTGGTGACTAATCGCCAAGCAAAACTGTTCATTACTCCTTAATAGGATAAACTGGTGTCACCAACAATAAGCCCTCCTGTGTCCACCCTCTTCCGCTCCTGACAGACACCCATGTCTCACCCTCTTCCTAACCTTCACAGAGATATTCTAATAAGTCCCCATTATTGTGAAAGACATCCTGGCCCTCATGAGGGCTTTTATTGGAGGGGGAGCTACTGGAGAGAGATCACGGCCACACATCAAATTTAACTTGAGGAGATTTTACAGAACTGGGAAGTCCAAGGAGCCTCTGGAGACCCCTGGTCCACGTCTTGGCTCTGGGTAGGATGGCCCGAGAGCCACTGGTGTACAGTCCAGGGACAGGACTGCACAGCTCTGTTAAGAAATTGCCATTTGTGCCCAGCCAGGAGTGGCTCAGCGGTTGAGCATTGACCTAGGATCCAGGAGATCGGGGTTCAATTCCCGGTAAGGGCACATGCCTGGGTTGTGGGCTTGATCCCCAGTCGGGGGTGTGCAGGAGGCAGCCAATCAATGACTTTCTCATCATTGATGTTTCTCTCTCTCTCTTTCTCTTCCTTCCTCTCTCTGAAATCAATAAAGATATATTTTAAAAAAGAAGAAGAAAAGAAATTGCCATTTGTGGTTGGGTTGCTTATGTGCTCTTCTTTAGGGTCATGTACCTCCACCCATCTATAAGTGCAAATTATCTCTACCTTGTCCAATGTAGATTAAAGAGAATTATAACACCTGTTATGGAGTGAATATGTCCCCTTAAATTGGATATGTTCAAGTCCTAGGCCCCAGTGCTTTTGAATGTGACCTGATTTGGAAATGAGTTCCTTATAAGTGTAATTGGTTAAATGAAGATATGGTCACAGCAGTAAGGGGATATGACTTGGTCCTTAAAGAAGATGATCTTGTGAAGACAGACACACACAGGGAAATGTCATGTGATAGAGGAGGATCGGACTTATGCCAAGGAAACCGTGGATGGCTGACAACACAAGAACCTATGAGAACATGAGACAGATCCTCCCCTAGAGCCTTTGAGAGAGCAGAGCCTGGCTAACACCTTGATTTTGGTCTTCTGTCCTCCAGAACTGAAAGAGAATAAATTTCTGTTGTTTTAAGCCACCAAGTTTGTGGTTCTTTGTTACAGAGCCTCTGGAAAACTAATATAAACCAAGTCATAATGTCCACTTTCATCTGGGTAAAAGAGGCAATGATTATGATTATTGAGAGTGTGAGCTTGAGTGTCAAGCAGACCTCAGTTCCACCCCTTCTTGTGACTGGCTGTGTTACAGCTCTGAGCCTCAATTTGCTCATCTGTAAAGTGGGGATACTAACACCCTGCTTCACAGAGCTGCTATGAGACTTGAAACAGATGATGCTTGAGAAATACTTTCTCAGGGCTCAGCTCCTACCAGGCCCTTCCAGAGCACAGGGGCAAGCCGTGGACAAGGCCTTGACTGGAAAGCAGGGGCATCACCACCCCCCTGTGCAGATGCTCTCTGGCTGAAGCCCAGGCTCTATGAGGCAGCCTGTCTGTCTGTCTAGATGATGGGAGGCAGTCTGTCTGTCTGGACAACGGGAGGCAGAGGCCAGGCCAAGTCTTTGCCTTCCTAGGGTGTTGTTGGGGAAACAGATGATGTGTGGAAGCCCTTGGAGTGAGCTACCATGTTAGCATCAAATCACCATCATTATTTTTCCATCGATTTGTCACTATTTCAACAAGCTGGATTTCAGCATGAGGCTGGTCGCTGTATGCTGGGCCTCCGTTCCCACCCCAGGCATCTGGCTGTCATGCAGAGACTGCAAACCCATTCACTTGGGTCTTACTGCTTAATTACTGCAAATTGGCACAGCTTCAGGCACCTTGAGAGCCCTTGGACATGCACCATACGTTCTGGGCAGAAAGGCCCTCCTGGCTCGGGGAGGCAGCCTGTCACTCCTGTAGCTCTGCTCTGCTAAGTGGTGGATCCTCTCCAAACACTGGCCCCATGTGCACAGGATCAAAAACCTGGCACTCAGTGCCACTCTCACATGGGCCCAGCCTGTCAGCCATGTGTCCAATATTTGCCACCAGTGGCAATTTCCAGCCTGACAGTGGGAAGAGGCAAGGGGGTGAGGAGCCAGCAGCCAGTCTCAAGTTTCATGTTTAAGCAGGATTTGTAGAAAATACATAGAACCCAACAGTTCTTAAGCCCCAGACCAGAGTGAAGAGCTATGTCCCTTCCCATCTTGATTGGCCCTTCACTATGGCTACAGAACAAAGGAGAGCTTGACGGGAGCCTCCATTTCTCATTCATTCTTTCCTTCAACCAACCAACCAGTATTTACTGAGTCACTACTCTGTGCCAGGGCTATGCTCAGGCCAGTAACACAGAAATTATCAAGAATGGGGGAGGCCTCTAGAAGCTCAGGAACCAGCCAGACTTGGACCCAGATGAAGAGTCAGCCACCAAGGTCAGGTCAAGGGACAGCTTCCCTGAGCCTCTCTGTGCACAAGGAGTCTTCGCTGCAGCATCCTCGGGAGGGCTGGGAGAGAGTTGGTCCAGTCACAGAGTGTATTAATGACACTCATTTCAATAAGTTTATCAAACCTCTATAATGGGCAGGGCATTTTCTGGGAGCTTGAGCTTCACTGGTGAATTTAGAAAATTCTCAGCCTTCATGGAACTTATATTAAGACCCCAGGGAACCTGAAATCTGCAACCTGAATATTTTTTTTTAAATTCTTCTTGATGTGAAAATATTCCAGTGAAATTGGGGATCTATGAAATCCAGCTTCTGCCTCAAGAATTGACTATGAGGCAAACCACGCAGTCTATGCCATCCCCAAGGACAGTGAACTGCCTGCTCCCTCATCTGCCAGCAGCATGGGTTTGGTCAGAGGTAGAACCAATGTGTGTCCAAAGCTGTAGTGAAACCATGAATGTGCAAGTGAGGCCCTGGGGGAGGGTTATGTTCAGATGCCTGTGCCAGGAAGCCTTGGCCCCAATTATGATCTAAGAAACTAGGAAGAGATCTTGACTTCTCAAATTCCCAATGTAGCAAATGTGTCAGCACAACCTACTCTCTTCACAGAGCCCAGTCATCTCCAAAGCCCACTGACCATCTCAGAGCTCCACTGAAGAGCTACCACCCATTGCAGAGGAGGCGGGCCTATTACAAAGGAGAATCCAGTTCATGTCTGTGGCTACAGCAAAGCCACCCCCCACCACCATCCCTCCTGCGAAGACTGGAGGGACTTTGGCCGCCTGACACCGAGGTGACCTACAAGATCCTCCATAGTAGGGTAAATCAGGTATTAGGATTGTGGATGATTTTGACATTTGAGCTTTATTGTATTTTTCAGATTTATCACAATGAACATGTACTTGTTTAGTAATGAGAGAAAAAGAGGGAAAATATAAACTTCACTCATCACCATGGCTGGTCCAAACAGGTCCCGGGTCCTGCTCTTCTGGGGGACACGTTGAGGTTCCCCGCGGGTCACTTCCCGAGTTCCCTCGCAGCTGCAGAGGGGCTAAATGGGCCGTCTGTGCCACGGGGGGGCCGGGGGGGGGCGGCTAACTTTCATTCCTCATCTCACACAGAGTTGTCTGCAAGGATTGGTAAGGCATTCTCGAGAGGCTGCTGATATTTGGGAAGGGGGGAAAGACTGTAAGGCCAAGTGGCCGGTGACAAAGGGGCAGACAATGAGCTCGTCATCAGCAGAACACTGACTATCCCCCCAAACTGAGGTGTTGCCTGTACTGCCTGAGTAAAGCCACGATTCTCTTCAGTGGATTGTGCCAGAGGGAACCCTGGCTTTGAGACTCACATTTAATTATTGCTATCATTAGTACTGTAATTAGCAATAGCTAATGGATTCTGGCCTCATGCTTTGCTGCTATATACCAGCAGAGTCCCAGCAGCTAGCTGGGAGAAGACAGAAATGCCTTTTCGTGAGAGATGGTTATAAAATGCATTAATACCATTGAAATCCTGAGATTCGCTAGGCCAACTTTAATAAGCAATTTCCCGTTTCTTTTCCCGCTCCTTCTCCAGAAACAGCTTCTCAGTGAAAATTGTCATGACAACCTGGAGAGAGGACACTCTTCAGTGAGCAGAGCGGGGACAGAGGGGCCACGTGTGAGATGAAAGAGAGTCGTGACGAAGGACAGCAGCCCATTTGTCTTCACCTGAGAGAGCTCAGGAATACAAAATCCCAGTGGACTTGGAAGGTCACACTCAGTTTTACAAATGGAAAACTGCAGTAGGACTCTGCCAGGCAGACAATTCTCACCACCACCCCACCCCAAGGTCTGGAGGATGACAGGTTGTGTCCTCTGAGCTGCAAGGGGCTGTTCCTACCCTGCCAGCTCCCCCAGTCCCTCCCAGTCAGCTAATGATTCAATTGTGCTTGACCCCTGAGGTAACCTTTGTGCCAAGAGGTAGGGGAGTGGCCCCCAGATTCTTTCTACCCAGAGCCTTTGAGAAGGCAGGTTGTTTGTCACAGAAGAGCTGTGAAGGGCTTTTCAGAAGCCTCCTGCACTATTTTGGGTAGCAGTTTCTGTGTGGCATGAACAGAGAGAGTGCCGGTCCCGAGCAGGGAGATAACAGATAGCTCATCAGGCTCTCTCCCCTGGTCCCTCTGACCAGCAGATCAGTGAGCCCAAGAAACTGGCTTGTGCCTCTGTTGTCAGGACAACCTGGATCTGCATCCCAGCTTCACCACCTACGCTCTGAGTGACCTAGGCAGCTTATAGAAACTTCTCCAAAACACAATCTCCTCACATACCCAGGTTCTGAGGCCACAAACCTGAGGGTCAGATCCCCTCACCACACCCACACCCACACCAAATCCATCAGCAAGTGCCCTTAGTTCTCCCCAAACATCTCTCCAGTCTGCCCCTTTCCCTGCATTCCACCCCACCCTGGGCCATCACCATGGCCTCCAGCTGGAGTCCCGGCTGCCCAACTGGCCTCCCAGCTTCCAGTCTTGGCCTCGTTGCCCTGCATTCTCCACGTGACAATCAAATGAGTTTTGAAAGCAGAAAGCATACCACACATGTCGCTTGTCTGCTTTTAATCCTTCAGTTCTCAGGATGTGCTTACCACTCAGCAGGCACTGTTCTAAGTGCTTCAAGTACATTAACTCCTATAATCCTCACAGCGACGCTACAAGGTGAGATTCTATTTTCATACCATCCCCATTTTACAGATGAAGAAACCAAGGTCACCAGAGGGTAAGGTTCTTGCCCCAAATCACAGAGAAGTGAGGGCCAAACCCCAGATTTAGATGTAGGCAGCCCGACTCTGAGTCCATACACTCAGCCTCACACTGGATGTGCACCAACTCCTGTGAAATCTCACCAACCTCAACTCTCACCATGCTCCTCTGTGTGCATATGTCCACGTGCTCCACTCATCCAGGCCTTCCTAAAACAGGCTGAGCATGTGCCCACCTTGGGGCCTTTGTGGGGTTCCTCTGCCCAGGTCTTCTACCGGCCACCTGGCTGAATCCTCGCCTCTCCCCTCTCTGCCTAGACATCACCTCCTCGTAGAGGACACCTGACCATCTAGTCTAGGGGACGGCACAGTGGTAAGAAGACAGGGATTTGTCTGTTTCCTTAGTTATCGTCGGTCTCCTCGGCAAGTCCATGAGATCCTGAGGACACATCCAAGTCTGTTTGTTTCACCACATTGATGCTGGCATTGTAAATGCCACATGGAGGTGTTTGTATCTACAGGACGGACAGGAGATGGATAAGTGTCGATGCAGTTAGCAGGCGTTCAGTATTTGGCCCAGATGATAGCATGTCCACCCCCGGGTGAGGGGTCCCTGTCAGTCTAGAGAGGGGCAGTGTGCTGGCAGAGATGAGGGCCACTGAAACAGTAGTGGTGGGATGGAGCAAAGAGAACAGGCTCAAGGAGAACTGCTGAGGTGGCGTTTGGTTGCAAGTGGGGAGTGAGCAAGACTGGAGTGTCCCGGGTGATGCCTGGGTTTCAGGCTGGTGCCCAGGACAAAAATGAAAGGACACAGTCCTGCTCCAAAGGGCTAACATCTGACAAAGGAAAAACAGTCAAGCCTGAGTATCTGAGGTACCAAGCGGTTTATAGCAAATGTCATTAAAGGAAAAAAGGGGTAGAAGAGGGTTTGGGGGGTAAATGGTGATGGAAGGAGGTTTGCAAGGTGAACACACAAGACAATATGCAGATGGTGTACTACAGAATTGTACACCTAACACATGTAATTTTATTAGCCAACGTCACTCCAATAAATTCAATTTTAAAAAAGAGAAAAGGGGGGACAACAATACTGTTGGAGTTCATAAGGGGCTTGAGATGACCACCATTGTCCTCCATGAGCTGGCCACCCTGAGCAGGTAGCAAAAGCCAGTGAAAGGAGAGCAAATTGAAATTCTCTTCCTTTTCCCTAAAATAGAATTTTTTACTCAAGTTGACTTCATTAATCTCAGAGTTAAAATCATGATATTTTGCTGAGAGTCTCCGGCGCATTCAGGGGAGGGCTCCCAAGGGTGAAGGGAGAACCTGCAGAGGCTGTGATGGGGGCCACCTGCCCGGCAGGGAAGGGCTCAGGTATAGGAAGAACAGAGGGCAACTGATATGTCACAAGACTTTCAAGTAGGAGGGTATTAGAAAGCAGTCTTTCAATATATATACATATATATGTGTGTGTGTATGTATATATATATATATACAGCAGCTCTCTTGGGCTCCATGTTCCTGCTCAGACTCCCTGGAGGTATGAAAAGCTGATAAAGCAAGAGGCCAGAGATAGGGCAGGACTCCATGGGCTCTTAGGAGATGTCCAGGTCCCTAAAGGCATGGTGGCACCACCTTCACTTTCCACAAAGTCTTCCCAGGAGGCCACAGAATTCATTCCGTGTTCAGGCAGCAAGCACCCACAGTTGTATAAGAATCGATGCTCTAGAATCCTAACCAAATGGTGTGATGAGTTTCCCTGCAGACACAGTGTCCCTGTGCTGCTTCAGTTCAGGAGCTGTCAGCCTACATATGGGGCTAATACTTGAGGAACTGCGTTGGCCAGTCTTAAGCCCATCACCCCACAAGATTCCTGAACACAAACATGTCGGGGGAAGCAGGGCCATTTTGTGGTTCAGAGCCCAGGCGATGTAGTCAGACAGACTCAGGTCAAACCCCCAAGCCAGTTTTCTCATCTGTACAATAGGAAAAATGATATTGACACTCTAGGGTGGTTGTTTGGAGTAAATGGGAGCATATGTATAGCTCACACGGAGCTTGGCTACCACTATTATTAATAGCACTTGGGCTGTGTCCAAGTAGCCGCCCTCCTAGGAGACTCACAAAGAGCACACGCAGCTACAGAAAACACTGGAACTACACCCCGGCCACTTCCTAACCTGGATTTTAAACTCATCTGTCTGTTTTGAATGCTAGGTATTCTGAATATGAAATGATAAAGACAATCCGAGGTTCTAGGTGACATGATCTCCGAGTAGGATTGACTTTTGCTTTTGGTAGGTACTTGGGCTGGGGGCAGACTATCCTAGTCCAGCATGGACAAGCTGATTCAAAGCTGTTTGCAGTCTTGGTGAAGGCTGGTCCATTTTTTATTTGCTCTTAACCTGGGAGTAACCCCTCAGTTTCCCCAACCCTAAGCCTAGAGTGTTTACCAAGTCCCCTCCTCCTTGGAAGGCCCTGAACTTGAATGTTCATTTTCCCGGCCCTGTGGGACTGCTCAAAGTTCTACTTAGTTTCTCAGCCTCTCCACTGGCTTGATATTGGCAAACACTCCAAAGAGGGGAGAGGAACTGAAGGCTCTCCTCTCTGTAATCCCCTTCTCTCCTTAGGCTCCTCAAGTCCTGGCTGTCTTGGCAGCTCTGATATCTTCAACAGAATTTTTAAAAATATTACATCCAGTTTTTGTCATTCTCGAGGTGGGGGTTGCTGGATGTAAAAGTTTCTATTTGATTTTAATACTTAGGTATTTTCCCTAGTCATCCTGTTTTCCTATGCCTCATTAAGGTAAAGAAGGTCTCACTGGGATGGCTGCGGAGGTGGGAATCCATGTCTCCCATTTCAGTCTAGGATCAAATTCCTCAGGAGGCAGAAAGGTGGACTGTGAGGAGGGGGCCTCATCAGGTGGCGCGCTGTCACAGCCAAAGGGGCGAGGCCACAAAAGGCACACTGTCTGGAGGAGTTTCCTCTACGGCTGGCCTCAGAAGGTATTTCTCCTCAGCCAGTCCACAAACTAGTCTGATTAACAATCACCCTTCCTCCAAATAATACAATTCAGAAGCAAGGTTAGAGAGCCATCTCCTGGTGAGGACTGTGGTGGTGTAGAGCTTCTCGGACTGTGGGAACCTGTGGTCCCAGGAAAGCTGGTTTGGGAAGGTATTCAGAGCAAGCGGATTCCTGTTCCTGTCTCCACCTCACCTTCAGCGAGTGGAGCTCCAGTTTTATCTATTTTATGCACTGAGTTTCTGAGAAAGGCTTCCACTATGTGGAATCTGAGAAGTGCCCCACCATCAAATGAGTTTGAAAGCCATTCATTGATTTCAATGGCTTCATTTTATAATTAGAGTCCCCCAAAGACAAAGTGACTTTCCTAGAGCCATATGAATGATTCCTGTAGAGCCAGGACAGAACTTAGCTGTTCTAATTCCGATTACCACCACCCCATGCTCTGCTACTCTGAGGTCCAGTTTCCCAAAAGTTCTTTGCTTTAGAAAAAAGTGTTTCTTTTAGAGAGTGCTGTTCTGTGCTTTCTTCTAGAGCTTTGTGGGCTTTTCTCACAAACTCCCCCCAGAGGACATGAAGTGAACACAGCTATTGTCGTTTTACTACTGGGAAGTCAAAGGGCAGCAAAGCTAACTGGAGGCACAGGGTGTTCTCCTCTGAGGACCTGGGAGACTCTGCTTGTTCTAGCTCTCTTAACTCACTGTGTGACACTGACAAGTCACGCCACCTCACTGGTCCCAGTTTTCTCCATAAAATGAAAAAACACATGACTCTTCACTCCCTTGGGAAGCCAGAGACATCAGCAAACCTAGAGTACCCGTCCTTTCCAAGAGAGGAGCTACATCTCTGCATCAGGGAAGAAGAATGTATAACATCAGTGTGATAGGCTGGATTGTGTCCCCCCCAAATGCATATATTGAAGCCCTAACTCCCGGTGCCTCAGAATGTGGTTATATTGGAGATAGGGCCTTTAGAAAGGTGATTGAGGCAATGAGATCATCAAGGTGAGTGCTAATCCAATATGCATTTTGCCCTTACCAAAAGATAGCCATCAACAAGCCAAGGAGAGAGGCCTCAGGAGAAACCAAATCTGAAGACACCTAGATCACGGACTTCCAGCATCCAAAACTGTGAGACAATAATTGTCTGTGGTTAAGGCCTCCAGCCCACGGTACTTGGTTACGGCAGCCTGAGCCCACTAATGCAATTGGCAAATTCCCTGCTTAATGGTGCCGACCCCCTCTTTAGAAATTATTCATGTTTGCTCTTCTGACAGTGTCTTTGTCGATGAATTGGAGAGAAACTCATCAATGAATTAGATAATAAAGTTATGATGAGCTGTTACTAGGGACCTACAATTTCTGCCCTACAGCTCACGTCCTTTTGCTGGAAGAGGCACTGGCTGTCTTGCAAGAACTGGGCTGAGATGTGCCAGCCAATCCTGTGCCTGCTGTCATTACTAAGGGATCCATATCAACTCCAGGGTCCAGACTGCTTGGATGATGGAAGAATCCCACCTTGGCAGAAGGCTGGAGCCAAGGTATGGCCTGGGTAGTACTTGGCATTGCATTCAATGGGAAAAAATGGAACGTGAAACACATAGTTGGTCTCTGCTCTTTGGTATCCTGCAATTTTCCTCTCATTTGAGCAAAATGAACCCAAGTACCATCTGGTACAGAAGTTGAAGTTGGCCATGTCTGTCAGACCCTAAAACTAACTCAGGACTGGATTGATGGATGCATCATCAATGGAGCAAAGAACAAAACGATAGCTCCCAATACAGAAACATGTATAAAAAACTACACATAAAGTCCTCTGCTTAGCCAAGAAATTATTGGTCCATCTAGGATTACTGAGCAATGGCCATGCAGCAGCTAACATGACTGGCTCTCTGCTCTGTGGTCAGCACACCAAGACCATCCAGCCTCCTAAGTTCAAGGCTGTTAGCCGGGCCTGGCTTCTTCACCACTAAACTGTGTAACTCTGTCACTCTGACCCTCCTTCTGCTTCCTGGTCTGCAAAATAAGGATAATAAGCCTTTCTCATGGGTGTGACGAGCACAAGAAATAACGGTGTTAAGCATCCTGTACTCAGACTGTATGTAGTACCTACTACTTTTCAGTGTTAAGCTAAGCACCTGCCACTGGCCCCTCCGTGAACTCACAGTGGGATGTGCACACACAAAAGCATGCACCTGGCACTGTTGATTAGTTAAAAATGTGTCAGGTTTGTTAAGGCCGAATGGGCTTGAAAGAGTGGAGAGACTAGTTCCTTTGACTTAGAAGGACCAGAGGGCAGGTTTCATACAAAATGTCAAAATGCCTAAGGCTCCCTTCAGTGACTGAGGTGTGCAATTTGGATGAGGTGTATTGAGCGCCTCTTAACACACCAAAGCCCCACTGGCAACTTTTCCCTAGAAGCTGAAGTCTGTTGTCAGGGAGCAAAGTTCACTGAAGTCATATCAAGTGCATCCCCAGCCCCAAATCCTTAATTAAACAGGAAGGGGGACCAGGACAGGAGAGATGCTCTTAAAACAGAACTCACCCCTCCTGCATTCTAACTAAGCAACAAAGAGAGTCTGTTCTCTTGTGTGTTGGTGGTCCTACATCATAGCCCCAGGTAAGGGCTGCTGAGAGTCTAATATCCTATAATTAGTATTTCACTGTTGTCAGAACTAAAACCAGGCAAAACTCAACATGCCTAGATATGACACACAAGGCCTTGCATGACATGATCTGAGAAAGCCCCATAGTCTGGCCTGCCCTCAAATATCGATTCCACATTTGTGTTGGACACAGTCCCCAAGAAACTTACGTTAGAGTACACCTAGTGGTCAGAGAGGAATGGTGGACCATGATCACTAACTACCACCTTCGTACTGCCAGTCCACCTAATTAGGAGAGAGCTCTACTGGAGAACAGGACAAAGACATCATTTTTGTTTTGTTTTTGTTGTTTTATCTTTATTGTTGAAAGTATTATAGATGTCCCATTTTTTCCCCTCAATTGACCTCCTCTACCTCACTCCCACTCCCTCCTCAGGCCTTCATCCAGTTATTGACTGTGTCCACAGGATATGCATATACGCATATAACTTCTTTGGTTAATCTTTTCCCACCCTCCACCCCCCTTCCCTATTTCCTCTGAAATATGATCATCTGTTGCATGCGTCAATGTCTCTGGATCTATTTAGTTCATCAGATTCTTTTGTTCATTAGCTGCTTCTTAAAGAAGACCCTTCAGCATTTCCTGTAGTGCTGGTCTGGTGGTGGTGAACTCCTTTAGCTTTTTCTTATCTGTGAAGCTCTTTATCTGACCTTCAGTTCTAAATGATAGCTTTGCTGGGTAGAGCAATCTTGGTTGTAGTTCCATGTTTTTCATCACTGAATATTTCTTGCCACTCCCTTCTGGCCTGCAAAGTTTCTGTTAAGAAATCAGCTGACAGTCATATGGGTGCTCCCTTGTAGGTAACTAACTGCTTTTCTCTTGTTGCTTTTAAGATTCTCTCTTTAACTTTTTGCATTTTAATTATGATGTGTCTTGCTGTGGGCCTCTCTGGGTTCCTCTCATTTGGGACTCTCTGTGCTTCCTGGGCTTGTACGTCTATTTCTTTCCACAGGTAGGGGAAGTTTTCTGTAATTATTTTTTCAAATAGGTTTTCAATTTCTTGCTCTCTTTCTTCCCCTTCTGGCACCCCAATAATACAAATGTTGGGCCTCTTGAAGTTGTCCCAGAGGCTCCTCATGCTATCTTCATATTTCTGAATTCTCTCTTTTTGCTCTTCTGGTTGGGTGTTTTTTGTTTCTTCATGTTCCAAATGGCTGATTTGATTCTCAGCGTCCTCTACTCTACTGTTGATTCCCTGTAAATTATTCTTCATTGCAGTTCTTGTAGTCTTCATTTCAAATTAGTCCTTTATTATGTCATCGATTTTCTCAGTTGTTTTCATAATACTCTTACTAATATGCTTGAGCATCCTTATAAACAAAATTCTGAGCTCTGTATCTGTTAGCTTGCTTGGATCTATCTCATTTAGTTCCTTTTCTAGAGATTTTTCTGGTCTTTCCTTTGTGACATGTTTCTTTACCTCCACATTTTGGCTGCTTCCAGGTCTTTGTTTCTATGTATTAGGTAGAGCTGCTATGTCTCCTGGGATTTGTAGAGTGGCTTTGTGTAGTAGGTGTCCTGTAGGGTCCAGTGGCTCAGCCTCCCCAGTCACCTGAGCTGGTCCTTCTTAGGTTCTCCTGTGTGGGCTGTGTACACTGTCCTGTTGTAGTTGAGTCTTGGTTGCTGTTGGCCTCACTGGGAGGAATTGACCCCCAGACCAATCAGCTGTGAGAACCAGCTGCAACTACAGCCAAAGGGCTGCTGTGCTGGAGACACCCCTATGGAGCAGGATTTACTTCAGTGGAGCTTTGGTGTTCACCAATTGTGCCCCTTGAGTGTGTCACTCGTGGATGTGGTAGGATTGTAACAAAGACACTGTTTGATCAAAATAGGAAAGTCAAGAAAAGATACCAGAAAAGGGACCACTGCCTAGGGTCACCAGGTCTCAGTGGGATGCTAGACGATACCCTAGTCACCCCCAGTCAGACAGCCCTGGGGTCAAATCCAGCTCCTCCTCACACCTACAAGCTCTGTGATATTGAAAAACTTACTCAGCTTCTCTAAGTAACAACATCTGTAAAACACAGGTACTTTCTACTTGGTGGTGTTGTGAGGATTAAATGAGCTCATGGGGGCAGCACTAGAACAGTGCCTGTCATGGGTAGTGGCTCAATAACCACAACTTTCCTTTCTTCCGTGGGCAGCACTGCCAAGGCTTCCCCCTTCTCATAGTCTTGTGACCTCTTCAACATGATAACTTCTCCAAGACCCCCCAATCTTGCCTTTGCTCTTCTGTCAGTGACAGTTCAGGCGACACCTAAGAATCAATTCACCTGCAGCAACCCCTAACTGAAGTTGAGGCTGGTGCCACCTTGCCGGTAGCCCCATGTCACGCACTGGGGACACTAACAAAGGCATATTGATGACTTTTTACCCCGCCCAGGGCTATCTAGAAGGGCAACTAGGAAGGCTACTACTTGTTTAATTGTTAGAATAATACCTACCTTTATGCTTAATTACAAGACCTGTACAGACAGAGTGAGCTGTCAGTTTTCTCCTTCACCAGGTGAAGGTGTGGAAAGTTATAATATCAACAATCCATGAAGCTCCTGCTGTTCCCAAGCACCAGGCTTGGAACTAGGGAAAACAGATTTTAGACTGCTTCATGCCCTTTGGGTATTTACAGCCTGGGTGAGAAAATGGGAATTATGTATAAGAAGAATGAAAAGTGTATCGAAGAGAAAATTGTTAGGTGGCAAATGGAAAGTGCAGTGGTGAGCCTGATGGGAGGCTGGCTTGCCTTCCCAGACTTGGAACTGAAGGAAATCCCATTATTGAGGTGAACTGTGAAGTGACAGAGTCTCTTTAAAGAGAGAGTGGCTCCAAGGCAAGGAGAGTTGACTGTAATCTGATACAAGGTATTCATATCTAAGGAATGAATGTGTCAATCAGGAATGCAGGTGGGTTCCCAGAGGAAGCCTTGAAAAACTAAGAACCAGAGAGGAAGACATAGTAACTGCAAAGTCAGTGGTCCCCCCAAAACAGAGTGCCTACATCCCCGGAGGTGCCAAAATGATCCATTGAGTAATGTGACAAAAAACAGAACTTCTATTTTTGTCTTGTTTATCTTTTAAAATTTCTGTATATGGGTTTGCTTTATATTGTGCAAAACATATCATTAGTTCAGTAGAATGTTATTTATAAATAATGAAAATTTGATTTATTTGGGTGTTCATGCTCAAGATGTGTTTTTCTATGGGAGCACATGATAAAATTAATCTAGAGGTCACTTGAAAAATCACTGTTATGAACTGAAAATTGTGTCCCCCCCAAATTCATATGTTGAAGTCCTAACCCCAAAACCTCAGAATGTGACTGTTGTGAGACAGGGTTCTTAAAATGGTGATTAAGGTAAAATGAGATCATTAGGGTGCGTCCTAATTCAATATGACCAGTGTCCTTATAAGAAAAGCAAATTTAGACACAAACAGACAAAGGGAAGACCATGTTGAAGACACAGGGAGAAGGCAGACATCTGCAAGTGAAGGGGAGAGGCCTCAGAGGAAACCAACTCTGTTGACACCTTGATCTTGGACTTGTAGCCTCCAGAACTGTGAGAAAATCTGTTTCTGTTGTTTAAGTCCCCAGTTTGTGGAACTTTGCTACAGCAGCCCGAGCTAATACCGCAGCCCTAATACTGAGCCTGCTGGAACGAGGATGGACATCTCTCACGTCTAAACCATTTCCTCTCCTTCTTGTACAGTCCATGGGGTCTCCAATTCCTGGCCTCACTATTACCAGTCCACCTCATGGTCAAGTCCTTTGTAAGCAGCAGAGACTGTATCAAGAACTGCTTCTCCTGCCTGGTCCCAACTACCCCTGCCCAGCCTTCTGTTTGCCCTCTCCGTTCGTACACCTTACCAGGACTGAGGCCACCACTGTCCCATTTCACTAAGTAAGTAGGTCATTCACTCAAGAGCAGTGCCAAAACCCATCCCCAATTATTCAATTTATAACTTCAGCAAGCATGTATCCCTCATGTCTGCCCAATGACTTTGAAACATTTTTGACCAACTTCCCCTCTCCTAGAATCAAGTATCTGTGAGAAGCCTGAAAAATACCCAAGATTTCGTTGAAATTGTTAATTGCCAGTGTGAATGTCTTTCTTTCACCTGAGCTGCTTAGCTGGAGTTAATTTGTCAGGCTGTTGTAGCCCAAATTTATGATTAGTTGGTTGTTGTACAATCAAACACTTTCAAGTTGTACATCATGTCTCCTCTAAATCTGGGTAACAGTTTTGAGAAATAAATAATTTAAAAGAAGACCTAATTTCAGCCACCCTACACTAGCCTGTTTCTCTTCATGTAATTGGTCACATGCGTAAGTATTTCTTTAGTGATTGACAACATCCTGTATCAAAATATTTGGCAAAAAAAGAAGGATGAGGTATTTTGATTCAAATTGTATTTCTTGTACAAAATGCACAAACTTAACAGTTCTTCCTGGGAGGTGATATTGTCACATGAGGGGCAGCGGATACTGCTGTGAAGAACACTCATTGGCTGGCTTGTGTGGGGTTTTAAGCAAAATATTAAAATTTTTTTACCTTAGCTGCCTCATCAATAAAATGGGTAGTGTAAGCACTGTCTTTGACACATAGTTAAAGCTCAGGAACAGTAAAGAAACAACTTTTGAAAGAAATTTTTTTTTCTTTTTTAATCCTCACCTGAGGATATTTTTCCACTGCTTTTTCAGAGAGACTGGAAGGGAGAGAAGGGAGAGAAAAACATTGATGTGAGAGAGACACATCAATTGTTTGCCTCCCGCACGTGCCCCTCTTGCACATGCTCACCGGAGATCGAGCCTACAATTGAGGTTCGTGCCCTTGGCCGGAACCAAACCTGGGACCCTTTAGTCTGCAGTACTGTGCTCTAGCCACTGACCCAAACTGGCTAGGCCCTGAAAGAAATTTAAAGTTGCATGAGACATAGGCATGAACATAGCATCCATTTCACTAATATTCCGTTACCAAATGAGGTGCAGTGATATAATGAAAAGACACAACAGCAGCTGTTTTTTCATTGAGATGGGAAACATGGTTTGTTTTTTCCATCACATAGCTATGGGTTGGTTAGAAGAAAGAATGGGGAGATTTCAGCAAATAATAATCCAAATGTCTGAATAAAATTTGCAAAAACAATTGAATTTTCTTCCTGAGCACTGGAAGTGGTGTGGGCAGTTGGGCACTAAGGAGCAGCCGTGATTTTCTGCTCTGTTACTACAACAGCAACAAAACACGATGGTGGAAGGCAATGCCAAGTGACAATCCTCATTTCCTTCCTCGGGGACACAAAAAAACATCCATTTATTAAGTCTTTAAAAACTGTAACCACAGATTGCAGCAATAAGACACTACAGAGAAAAGATTTGTTGGGTTGAGCCAACCGTATGTGGCAACCCAATGAAAGATGGTTCCCGTATGGAGGAGTGACAGGCCAGTCCCTGGGAAAAGCCAGATGAACAAAGAGCTCTCATTTACCTCGGAAATGCTGACATGAGTGAGTTCTCCTCAGCCGACTGGCAAGTGCCCTGAAAAGGGAAGATTAATACAAGTAGGGAATATGAACTCTCTCTAGCAAGCTATATCCATTTTCTGCCTGGGGAGAGCTCTGAGTAATGGCTGGCCACTGACCTTGGATTAGGAGGACGGGGGTGAGTTCTGCCCCAGTTCCTACCCCTGCTTCCCAATTCTTTCCATCTTGGCTTAACATAAAGTGAAGTCTCTTTTGTGCAACATCCCTGGGCAAGAGCTAGTTCACCTAAATTCATTTTACCAAAAACTGAGTCTTGCCCATTTAAATTTCAAGCATTTATTGATGTCAAGTTTAACAATTTTTTAGGTAGAAATCTTTTCAAAATGATTGTCCGACCTCCCTGCCTTCTCAGCATGTACTGAACCTCAGTAGGTGGCAGGGAGACGAGTGCGGAGCACACCATGAGCACTGCAGCACCCCATGCTTATTGCTTCATTCATTCATTTCTGTTTATAATTCAAGGACCTCGATGTGAATATTACCGACAAAGGGATGAGTGCAGAGTCAGGTAAGGTGGAAGATAAAGTTGGGGAAATACAAAGGGCTGTGCTTTTTTAGTATCTGTGGCTGTGATTTCTGTCCCCCCCCCCCCCCTTTCACCATTGGCTATTAATGGTCATTTCTTGGCCCTGTTCTCTACACGACATGGCTCATTCAGGCTCCACGTGCTCCCTCAATGACAGACTTGTGCATACAACTTGTGCAGACTTGTGCATACTAGAAAGCTCCACAAAGATATTGAATCCTTAACTCAACCAAACACTCCCAGACACAGCACTCGCTCTAATTACCAACCCTCTTCCTCCCTCTCTGCCTTCTGTCAACAAAGGAAACCCATCATCTAGTTGCTGAAGCCTCAAACCTTGGAGTCACCCTTGACAGCCTTCTCTCCTCACTCCCTGTAAGCGCTACCTTCAAATTTATACAGCAGCTGGCCACTTCTTACCTCCACTGACTGCTGCCACCTTGGTCCAACACACTCCTCTCTCCTAGGCAACTGGAAAGCTTCCTCCCCAGCCGCCCATTCCTGTCTTTGTCTTCCTGTTCTCAACACGTAAGCCAGAGCAACCCTTCTCATCATGTTACTCTTCACAGTCAAACACCCTTCAGTGACCTGTAAGGCCCAAGAAATCTAGATCCCCATGACCTCTCTGACCTTGTCTCCTTATATTCTTCCTCCTGTTCTTTCAGCTTCACCCACCACCCAAGGCCCCTTGCTGTTCCTCATACAAGCCTGACACATTTCTGCCTTGCGGCCTTCGCACTTGCTATTTCTTCTGTCTAGAATGCTATTCGCCTAGATATGCACAAACCCTTACTCAGGTCCTCAGTCTCAGATCCTTCCTCAGATACTACTTTCTAGCAAAGGTCTACTCTCTTTCTCTCCTTAATCGCCTTTATTTTAAATTTATTACTAATATAAGGTATATTTTGCTTCCATGTTTTTTGTGTGTTTTTTTATTCCAACTAGAACGTTAGCTCTATGGGAACAGGAACATTTTTTCTATCTGGTGCACTAATATATTCCTAGCACTCCCCAACCCCTGAAAGTACCTGGAACATAGTTAAGCATAAATAAATATTTGTTAAATGAAGATGTATTTTTTTACTGTAGTCATTGAGCCTACTTCTAGAAATATAGTGTAGTGATTATGAGCATGGATTTCAAAGTCAAACTAATAAAGATTCAAAACCCTGTGCTAACCCAATTTTTAGCTCTGTGTCCTTGGGCAAAGTATTAAGTGTGGTATAGATAAAAACTGTTCTAAATGCAGTTTTATCATCTGTAAGATGGGTATTTACAAAAGGGTGTGTAACACAGTGTGCCATAAATCAGCAAACTGCAATCACTCAGTGCACTTGAGCTTTGAGAGTTATCCCACAGCTGCCATCTCCAAGCAGGCCTCTGTCTTCTGTTATCTGTGCACATTCCCAGTCCTCTCCCTAACTCCAGTCTTACCCTAACTCCAGTGTCTTCTACACATTAGGGCCAGGGTAGTCTTCAAATTATAAATCTGTTAAGAACTTCCCAAAATTCTCTCCTGCAAAAATGTAAGAAGCAAACCGGCAATCGATGGTCAAAATCTGCTTTGCCAGAACTCTGGAAATTCACCCAAGGCTTGCAGTAATCAGGAAATTTTTCATTCACTGTAAATGGCTAACTCGGTAAGAACAGTGAGCTCTATGATGTTCTAACTCACTCTGTTCCATCTCCACACCTTCAGTCCCATGGTTGCTCTTTGCACCAAGCTCTGTACAGAAAGCTCTAGTTGTACCAATTCATGTAACCCTCATGCCCACTAAGGTAAAATCTTATTTTACAGGTTTTTTAAAATAAGTCTCAGTGAGGTTAAGTAACTTGTTGTGGTCACACAGCCTGGAAGTGGCAGGGAAGGCAGGACGTGGCCCCAGGGAGTCTGATTCCAATACCTCCACCTTCCCCATTAGACAAATCTGTGTGGAGACCACTCACTGTGTGTGCCTTTATAATACCTGTGAGCTGTATGAAGTGTTCATTAGCTACATAAATGCCTTTTCAGCAAACGATAAGAATTACATTAATTATAACAATAATAGGGGTCATCATGTATTATGTGCTACGTATGTCTCTGTCCTTCACACACTCACAGTTGTACAGGTGGGCAAAAGTAGGTTTACAGTTGTAAGCAAAAGAGCTTATTCTTGTATTATTTACTAATTATTGTATTATTTATTTGTATTACAACTATAAACCTCTTTTTGCCAATCCCTGTATAACATAGTCTTCCAGCCACAGTGGATAATTCATTAAACTTATCCAATTGAAAAGTCCTGTGGCCCCTTAAAAAGTCATTAGAGAGAAGTTATCAGAGTCCACGCGCTGTCATGCATCATTTCCAGTTTTCCATTTGTGGGTGGCATGACTCCCATCACCCTCTGTCCTCATTCACCAACGGGCCACAGGTAGCTTTTAATGGACCTGTTTAATGCCACACCAATAGGTGGCGCCCAAGTAGCCATTTAAAAAAATGGATCATCTGTGAGTTGGCAGATTTGTCGTGTGTTCAGTAACTTTTAAAAACCCGAATATGTTATATAAACATATCCCTGTAGCCGTACAGGGCTGAGAGGTCCCTCCCTTACTAAGAAGTCATATGGTGTTAGAGTCCATTGTGTTTCCTAACCTTGGTGTGGCATTCTGGAACAGACTTAAAACTTTGGAACAGACTTAAAACAGTATTTCACAAGAAGAAACAATTCTATTATATCCTAAATTTTAAGAGCTTTTAACTTTGCCTTTTTTCTCCTCTTGTAATGGGTCGTGTCGTTGGGCATGGAAATTAACTGGGGGGAAGGATAGTGCCCTTTGTTTGCTAATGTTCTTTCCTTTTACTCATTATTGGGAAACGTAATTCTTTAATAGATGATGTTTACTGTTCTATGTTAACCTCTCTTAAGGCTCTGGTGAGCATGACAAATGTGTGGATTAGGACTTTTCAGTTTTCATTGAAAAGATAAAACATTCATATATTAAATTTGTATTTTAATCAAGTTTTCCCACATGAGGCCTTTAATCTTTTAGTGTTGTCATTGACAAATATGAATCTCCCGTTTTCCCGCAGTGCTGCCAGTCCCCTCTATGATGCCCTGTGCAATAGAGCTGGTGTGCGTGCATCCCAGCAGTGCCCACTTCTAATGCAGTGACCTTCATAGTTCAGAAAAGCAAGGGGTGCTGCTCCTGAATCAGACTCCTCTCCAGAAGGAACTACTCGGGACACGTCAAGGATTGCAAATGGACTTCCTGTCTCAGTAATATGTCATGGAAAGTTCTGAGCTGTGAAACAGCCTGTCCTTTTATCTTCAAAGCTTGAAAGCTCTTGGATCTAAGAAGGAAATAGCTTATTTGGGTTGAAAAAGACAATTTGATTTTAAGATGGTTAAACAAGGGGTTACCAAAAATTAAAACCAAACAACTTTAAACCTAATAAGAAACCCACGTGTTTATAAATCTGTTGGTAACTCATTGATGTCACCTAAAAACCAGGCATCCTATTGTTGGAAATTGCCATACTGAGGTGCAAAATGGGTGAGGCCAGAGGGAGCCTTATTAGAGGTTCTGATAAAACAAGTTGGGAAAATATATTTTGGAATCGGACTATAAACCATGAGAGAACAGCAGCATGGTCCAAAGTTATCTTATAAGCACACACAGCCCACAAACCCACCAGTGTCTTTCCAGGTTACTGCCTACAAAGCCAACAGGCATTTCACTAATCACCATCGTCTGACAGGACTCTGACAGATAGGTTTAACCATAGTGATTTAAAATATTATTATTATTTGGTTATTAAGTGACTAATTGTGTGACCTTAGGCAAGATGCCCAAACTTTCTAAGCCTCAGTTTCTTAATATGGGAAATAGGTTAAATAATTCTTTTTATGCAGGGTTGTTGATAGAGGTTAGCAATAACACAGGTGAAGTACCTAGCACAGTACCTGGTACACAGCGAGCACCCAACACACAGAACTAATTGCTATGACTTTTTCTTATTTGTAATTAGGGTGTGAAGATAAGGAATTTGAGGAAAATGAATATCAATGGTCCTTTTAAAAGGAATGCCCCACAGCTGAGGTAGTTTCTCTCTAAAATGCTGCTCACAGTATCCTATCTTTTTAGATTCTGAGACTATACAAGAGTGTGCATATGTGTGCTATATCACTGTCTTTTAAAATGTGTTGGAATCACATGTTTAAAGGAAAAGCTAGCTCTACTGGTTTCCAGATCCGAATGTAAGGAGCTTCGAAGTCGCCACTCCATCCTAACAAGTAAAAAGCTGAACAGACTGAAAATCAACAATTCTTCTCGGATCCATAGGAGAGGCGGGGACACAGGGTAAACTGCTACCCCTCAAGACTGGAGAGACAGACAGGCAGGTACCAGATGGGGGACTAGAGCAGAGACTTGAGGGCAGAAAGCTCTGTAAAGACCTGAAGTATGATTGACTAATTGCTGGGGGTTCAGTACAGACAAGTGTGAGAGTTAAATATCCAGGGGATCCAGTAGTGGGGGCCTCCACAATGTGAGATTTACCTCCAGGAACTTGACCAGGTTCTACAATAAATATTAGAGAAAAATTTCCATGGGCTTCCAGCAGGAGAGGGAAAAGAGGACCATTTTGAAATATTCCACAGCACTCTGTTCTTCTTAACAAGACTGCCCTCAGGGAAGACTCCTTACCAGAGCCTAACTTGCTACGGTTTATCAGAGCCTAACTGACCTGGGAAAGGAATATACCCGACTCCAGCACACTCTTGCGATCCTTTCCCACCTAAAGGAAGAGAAAAAATCTGAGAAACACTTGTGAAGCTCACAGTTCAGAGGCACAAGCTCACTAAAGGCAGACACCTGGTCAGGATAGTGGGATGCTTCCTCTCCCCCACAACCTCACAGCCACATCACTAAAGGTCTACTTACAGCAGTTTCTCTTACCTGGTACATCATGTTTAGCTATCAAGAAAAAATTCCATGGCATACCAAAAGGTCAAAAACACAATTTGAAGAGACAGAGCAAGCATCACACATGGCAGGAATGTTGCAATTCTCAGAACAGGAAATTAAAACAACTATGGTTAATATGCTAACGGCTCTAATAGATAAAGTAGACAGCATACAAGAACAGATGGGCAATGTCAGCAAAGAGAAAGAAATACTGAGAAAGGAACCAAAAAGAAAGGCTAGAGATAAACACTGTAACAGAATAAAGAGTGCTTTTGATGGGCTTATTAGTAGACTGGACATGGCTGAGGACACATCAATAAAAATCTCTGAGCCCGGCCGGGCGTGGCTCAGCGGTTAAGCGTCGACCTAGGATCCAGGCGATCGGGGTTAGATTCCCGGTCAGGGCACATGCCCGGGTTGCAGGCTGCAGCCAATCAATGACTCTCTCATCACTGATGTTTCTGTCTCTCTCTCTCCCTCTCCTTTCCACTCTCTGAAATCAATAAAGATATATTAAAAAAAAAAAAGTCTCTGAAACTGAAAAGCAAAGAGAACAAAGGCTAAACATAGAAGACTACCCTACATGTAACAGGAATTCCAAAAGGAGAAGAAGAGAGAAAGAAACAGAAGAAATATTTGAAACAATGATTTAGTTTCCCCAAAATTAATGTCAGACACCAAATCACAGATCCAGGAAGTTCAGAGAATACCAAGCAGGATAAATGCCCAAAAAACGATCTCGGTATATCATTTTCAAATTACAGAAAATCAAAGATAAAGAAAAAGCCCTGAAAGAAGCCAGAGGGAAAAAACACCATACCTATAGAAAAACAAAGAATTACATCAAACTTCTCAGACCCAAGAAGAGAGTGGAGTGAAATATTTAAAGTATCAAGAGAAAAAGCCACCCAAATTCAAATGGTACAGCCACCTAGGAAAACAGTTTGGTAATTTCTTACAAGACTAAACATACTGTTACCATAAGATCCAGCAATCATGCTCCTTGGTATTTACCCAAATGAGTCGAAAATTTATGTCCACACAAACACCTGCACATGGATGCTTACAGAAGCTTTATTTATAATCACCAAAACTTGGGAGCAACCAGATGTCCTTCAGGAGGTGAATGGACAATTAAACTGTGGTACATCCAGACAATGGAACATTATTCAGCGCTAAAAAGAAATGAGCTATCAAGCTATGAATAAACAAGGAGGAAACGTAAATGCATATCACTAAGTGAAAGAAGCCAATCTGAAAAGGCTACATACTGTATTGATTCCAAGTATAGGAAATTCTGGAAAAGGTAAAACTATGGAGATAGTAAAAAGATCAGGCGTTACCAGGGGTTGGTAGAGAGGGATAAATAGGCTAAGCACAGATGATTTTTAGGACGGTGAAAATATTCTGTGTGACACTATAATGATAGAAGCATTTCATTATACATTTGTCTAAACCCACTAGGATGTACACTAGGAGTGAACCCTAAGGTAAACTATGGATTTGGGGTGATAACAACGTACCAATGTAGTTCATTTTTGGTAAAAAAAAAAAAAAAAAGTGAACAGAAAGCACCTCTCTGTTGAGTGATGTTGATAATGGGGGGGGAGGCAGGAAGTATATGGGAAATCTCTGTACCTCCCTCTCAGTTTTATTGTAAAACTAAAACTGCTTTCATTTAAAATAAATAAATAAAAATAATTTTTTAAAAAAAGGAAAGGATACCTTTAGATAAGACAGTTTGTAATTGAAGCCACTGTGTGAAATTATTTCTGGAGAACTGTCAATACGATATGCCATCTATTTCTACAAATAAAAGACGTAGGCAGTGAAAGTGAATAGTCAAAAAATACGTAAGAATCTATTTTAAAAGGTTTAAAAAAACAACTACAAAGCAATGAAGTCTGGGAGAAAGCTTGGTCCAAAGACATGCTTAGACCAAGACATGCTGTTGTGGCTGAGCGCAACCCTTAGCTAAGATGAAGGCAAAATGAGAAACATCACCAGCTGCACAGCTTCCATTACTAAGTAAAAGGATCCCCGTGGACATATGAGAACTGAACCCTGAAAGGAACCAATCATATACAGGTCTTTATAGAAGAGTGATTTAAATTTTTTTTTCCTTTTTACTGAATTTATTGGGGCGACACTGGTTAACAAAATTATACAGGTTTTGTTACCAGGGGGAGAAGGCCTCATCTCCCCCAGTTGCTAGTGGGAGTGGGGTTCTTGGGGTACCACTGGAATAAGCATTTCCAGAGGCCCCCACAGGAGGATGAGATATGGTAGAACACTTTATTTCCATGGACTTATATCCCTGATTTTCCAAAGTCCCATTTCCGTTTGTCCAGTCATAGAAGAAGTGTAGTTGGGGCTTCAGTAGAGCTAAAATCAGAGCCAATGTCCAGAGTTTCCTTTCCATGTTGCAGCGGGTCCAGTTCAGCATCAGGCTAGCTGTAGTCCATTAGTCCATTGTGTGTGGGGGTCCACATAGCCATGGGCCAAATGGGCAAATGCAAGAGAATGAAGAGAGTGTGCCCAGAGCAAAAAGAGTCCCAAAAGCACAAGAGATCGAGCTCCTTTGTTCAGGGGATTATGTATTTAAAATCTTCAAGTACTTGCAGTGGCCATACCCATTCTGGCCAATCATCTCTGTGCCCAGGTGTGACTGACAGGCAAGTATCTTCCCTATGTCACCCCAACTTTATGAGGCATGCATCTATCTTCCCTTTCTTGGGTCCCTCCCCCAGTGTTTTGCAGGGAACATGTCTATAATGTCTGGCCTTCCATGCTCCTTTCCTGTTATTAATAACTAGTTAATTACAACAGTATCAGTTTCAGGTGCACACTCCACAACACATAATCTGTACACTGTACTGTGTGTTCACCACCCCAAGTCAAGTCTCCTTCCATCATTATTTATTCCCCCTTTACTCTCCTCTACCTCCTGCCAACCCTGCCAATCACCACACTGTCCGTGGCATGGACCATCTTTAAAAGCCAAGGGTACAATGGATTTGTAGTTCTTCGATGGGATTTCTGGGGGGAACTAATGCAATATAGCCTGGATTTGACCTGATATATGAGATATCTATAAAAAGGGCTGATAAATTAGAAGTTTAGTTCTTGGCTTGTCTGCCCTGGGCTCAGGAAGTAGGGAATGGCTTGATGTGCTGTGAATGAATGATTCTCTACTAGACATGCTCCCATTATACCACGGTTTTCATAACTTTATGCCTTTGAAAATGCTGTTGCAACTGCCTAGAAGGTTCTTTCCCACTCTGTCTACCAATTAAACTCCCTCTCATCCTTAAGACTCTAGCCCATTGCTAGTCAAGTTAGTGTCTTCCTCTCTATGTGGCTGTAGCTGTGATTATACGCACATAACACAGATATTGGTGGTGTGTGTTTATGAATCCACCTCCCCCCGTGGAGGGCAGGGAACATGTTCCACTCTTCTTTGCATCCCCTGGGGGATGTGCAGAACGGTATAGATACCGTTCAATAAGTGCTTGATTAATTAACTGAATGCCTAGCTAATTAACCATAATGGAAAACTTCGTTACTACAGGATCTGTCCAGGACGCCGCTTTGGAATCCCTGCCCCAAGTGAGGATGAAGTTACTTTAGTCTGGCTCATCCTAGAGGCGGGTCAGCATGATTCATAGACCCGTGTTATGCCTTTTCCAACACCTGTCTGTAGAATGAAGTTTCCCCTAAGGGTTCTTCAGATTCCTTCTGGGCACAGAGGCCACCGGCCGAACAATGCTGGCCAGTGTCAGGCAGCGAAAGTGTCAGAGATTAGACACTAGACCCAAAAGAGGGAGACTGCATAACCTTTTATAGGCATGAAAGGGCTGTTTGACCAGCCAGCATGAATGACTTTTAGTATAAAGCTGAGCTGGCTTCTGGGTCAGGGCTTCATCCAGAGTGAGCCCAGGACTCTGGGTGCACTTTGCCATCTCACCTCTCCCTGCACTCTCCCTTTCACAGAGCCACCCTGCCTCTTCACCTGTGCTCGAGGGGTTTCCTCTATCTGGAATTATCTGCTCCACTCCTACCCACTCCACAATCTACTGGTGAACATCTACTCATCTTTTAAAAGGCAGATCAGGCATCACCTTCCAAAGAAAGCCTCTTCTGACCCCCACCACTCCCAGGCCCCAGGAGGCACTGACTCTTCCATGCCCTCCTATCACAGCACCTATCACACCATCGCTGCATTTGTGGGATGAATCTGCAGAGATCCCTGCTGTGAGCCCGGGGCAATTAGGGACAAAGAGCCAGGTCCTCCCATCATCACAGAGAATAGTCTCAGGCCAAGCTGGAGACAAGAGCCTCAGATGCAGCACAGACGGTCTGCGTGTACACAGCAAACAGGGTTCTGAAGGTGGGTTGTGCGATCCTGCTGAGTGTGGACCCTCAAAGGCCCATGTGTGAGCCAGCGTGGCTGGCAGCCAGGGAGGCAGGCTCTCTGAGGGGGGTGATGCAGCCACCCTGTGGTTTTCAGGCCTTGCTCAGGAATTTGTCTGCTCTCAATGGTGACATACAGCTTTGAAGTACATCTTTCTTCCCTTTTCTGCTAGAGAAAGGAAACTAACTTGGAACAGGAGAACGCTGCAAATTAAACTGTCTTCCCTGCAAGGAATGCAAACATCCTTGGCAGGGTGCAGAGGCCACCTGTGGTTAAGAAGGAGCGATGATGGCTCAACCCTGAGAGATCCGGAGCCACAAGGAGCCACAGGAAAACTCCTCAGATCCTGAGTCAGTTCACAAAAGAGATTAAGAATTAGAGAAAATGGTACCAACTGTTTCTTTCATTTCTTCTATTAAAACTTGTTCTTCAAAAGTCAGTCATCTGCTCCAGGAGTTGATATTCAGTTCCACATTTTAAGGGAAGAGAACCCTTTTAAAAAATTAGTCAGAAAAGCCTCTGGAATTCCCTCCCTCTCCCTGAAACCTGGTTTTGATTTTAGCTTTCCTGTTCAGGCTGGGTGGCCAGGCACGCTAAGCACAACACAACAGCACACTTCTACAATTACAGAACCCAGTTTTTAAAAGCTGGCTTAGCTTTTAAAGATCAATTTAGCAAAATAATAAATACATAGCACTTACTAAGGGCTAGACTCTGTTCATATGCTATATATGAATTAATTCATTTAATCTTCCCAACAATGCTGAAGGACTCTTATGATGTCCGTTTTCTAGATAAGGACCTGAGGCTGAGAGGGTCACCACTTGCCCTGGGTCCCACAGCTAGAGACTGAACGCTGGGGTTTCCAGCCAAGCAGCAGCTGGGCTCCAGAACGTACGCTTTTAACCACTAGGCTCCCCCACCCTCAGCTAAAGGCCACATGGTGAGGTGTGCAGGACATAAAGGATGGTCACTGACCATAGTGGGCTTATAGAAAAGCTAAATTGGGTTTCTGGAGGGAGTATCTATGGGCACAGATGAATGAGGGCAAAGAAGGAGAAGCTGAAGCACCCAGTGGGGACTCAAAGAGGCTGCTGCATGGATGGGCGATGACTGAGAGCAGCCAGAGGGCCATATGGATGGGTCCAAGAGAACAACGAGGGTAAAAACTAAAGAGAGCCATAAGGCAAGCAAATACCTAGATGTATGGTAGGCAGTTAGATAGGCACGCACAGAGCAAGGACAATGGGCCAGGTACAGAGGGTCACCAGGGCGGAAAGCCCCAGGTGCCTAGCAATGGACAATTGTAGGAAGGGTCTTCATTCCCAGGGTGACCTTTCCTCCCCTAGTATATTACTGGTCATGCAGTTTGGACCCCTTGACCTTTCATATCGCTGGTCATTCGGTTTGGGCCCACTGACCTCTCCTCCCTAGAGATAACATCGAGGCCTCGGTTGTATTTCAGGTTCATGCCCAAAAGCAGCAAAACCAGACCAGTGACACTAAGGCTGATCTCAGGACCAGTTGCATTGAATAATGACTCCCTGCCCTGGCGCTGACCAATTAATAAGTGGAGACCTAGACCCTGAAAGGACACACGTAGAAATTTGCTGAATATTCTATTGAGGTTACCCTGAAACCTCCCCTAAAATCTCCACCCTTAAAACCCTTAGGACAGGATCCAGAGTGCTCTCTTTCTTGGGAGCACATCCTCACTTTTCCCTTCCCCCCTCCCCCTCCCCCTTCCTCCAGGCCTGTTACCTTGACTTTTCTCACTTTTAAGCTCCAAGGCCCTTCCTTTGCCTCTATAACTTGTTTTCTAAGCCCATTTCTTCTACAAATCACTTCTACCTCTGTGATTTTCTAAATAAATGTTCTCTTATAGTTTGAGTCTTGGCTCTAAATTCTTTCCTGGCCAGAACTCAAGTACTGAGGTTGCTGATCCCAGGTCCTGTCTGACCCCACTGGTCTAACACCTGGTGCCGTTCCCACAGCCACCAAGAGATGCATCCAAAACTGAGGATACGGACAAGTGCAGAAGCCAATGAGGGGCCGGGAGACCAACGTGGACAAGGAACAAGGGCTAAGGTCCCATGGGGACAGGCAGTGGGGTGGCCCAGCTGAGCCTCCTGGTATGTGGTTGATGCAGATACCTGAAGGCCACAGGGCTGTGAGGAAGAGGCCTGTGTTAGGGAGTGTCCTGGTAAAATGACCACAGACATTTGAAGCTGGCTTACTAGCAGTAAAAATGGCACTGCAGATGAACCAGAATGGACTCATCAGGAAACGTTTGGCTGGACCCCACAGCTCCCTTGGGTGGGAGGCGACAATTCTGTTTCTCCCTAAAAGGCACCAGGGGGAAATTTCCCTTCAGTAATCACAGTCTCACTTGCTCAGAGACCTTCTTCCCTGAGGGTACGGATGGCTTAGAGCAAGCCTGCCACCATGTCACACCCTATAAATTTTGAACACTAAGTAAAAACTAAGCTACAGAATGAAAGCACAGAGGTCATTAGCAAAGTAGCAATGATCTTGTCATGTCACTGTGGAGATTTGCCAAGTAAATAATTTCCTTTCCAGCCACCAAGTATCATGATACAACCAAGATTTCAATTTCTTCCTGACTGGTCTCTCAGATTTATGTTCAATCATGTGATGGGCCCTCTTACTGCTTTTCTCTGCATTACTTAATCAAATGGCGTGCAGGTTGACCCTGGCATGTCTTAAAGTTGGGGTTATTTATTGCTATGGTTGCTTGTGTAGGGTCATTCTGGGGCCTAATCTGCATACGTTTCTCAGGAAAGCTGAGAAGTGATTTGCACACAAACCCCCAGGTTTCTTGGGAGGGGCTGTGAAGAGGACAGTGGAGCAGCTGAAGGACAGATTCCCCACATTTAGGGCCCAGCTACCCAAGGGGAGACTCTAGTCAAATCCCAAAAGAGGGCACTCTGGGAAAGTGAGTTCCCACACCCCCTCAAGTCAGGAGTGAGCCAGTCAACATGTGCTCTGCTTCAGAGGGTATCTCGGTTGGTTTGGTCTATCCTGGTGCCATGAGTTGCCATAGTCCCCCAGCTCCTGTGAGGTCCTTCCTAGAGAGGTGTACTTGAGAGCCAGACTGCAACTCCAATGGACTTCCACAACACTCCTTTAACCCCTCTTGGGGTCACCACTTGCCCTGGGTCTCACAGCTAGAGAGACAGAAAGCTGGGGAGTGCAGTCAGGCAGGAGCTGGGCTCCAGAATGCATACTTTTAGATTTTTAAAATATAATTCTCTTATCTATCTTTTCCACATATACTGAGCACTATATAATTTTTGCTTCAACCATCAAAAATGTTTTAAGAAACTCATGAGAAGTAGGATAGTCTATTTGCCCCTATTTTTACCCATTCTGATGTTTTTTTCCTTTTTGAAATTCCAAGCCTCCTTTATTATCATTTCCTTTATGTATAGAGAACTTTTTTTAGCCATGCTAAAAGGACAGGTTTACTAGCAACAAAATCTCTTAGTTTCAAGGAAATCTATTTTAATGTCCTATAAAAAGTCACAACTTCCATATTATTTTAGTTCTTATAGTTTTCCTTTGTTTGTATGTACAATTTTATTGCTAGAAATGTGCACATATCCAGCAAAATGTATGTTTCTTGTGCTACTCTTAAAAAGAGTATTTTGTATTGTCTTCTTTTAATAAACTTTTACCTAAGACCTAAAAAATGAAAAAGCTCTTAATTTTTCTTTGTCTGAGAATGTCTTTATTTCCCCTTCATTATTTTCTTATTTATTTTTATTTTCTTATTTTTTTTAATCCTCACTGGAGGATATTTTTTCCATTGCTTTTTCAGAGAGAGTGGAAGGGAGAAAGAGAGAGAAACATCGATTGGTTGCCTCTTGCATGTGCCCTGACAGGGGCCAGGGATCGAGCCTGCAACCAAGGTACATGCCCTTGGCCAGGTACTGAACCCGGAACCCTTCAGTACGCGGGCCGATGCTCTAACCACTGAGCTAAACCATCCAGGGCTCTCCTTTATTCTTGAAAGATATTTTTGCTGGCTATGGATTGGTGGTTGACAATTTTGTTCTTTCAAAACTTCAAAAATGTTATGCCACGTTCCTCTGGCCTCCATGGTTTCGGATGAGAAACCTGTCATTTGAATTGGTGTTTGCCTATAAACTGCGTTATTTTCCTCTGGCTGCTTTCAAGATTTATTTTGGGGGGGGGGCAGGGAGGAGTATCTTTTAGCTTTTAAAAGTTTAATTATGCTATGTCTTTGCATGGGCTTCAGACCACTTGGGTTTATCAGACCACTTAGCCTCTTGAGCCTATAGATGTGTGGCTCAATCCCACTGATACCTTCCCTACAAAAGTACAGACCACCTCCCACTGCCTCATTGCCTCCCAGGGTGAGTGTGATCTCTGTTTCCTACAGGAGGGAAGTGGAGGGCTGACTCACACTGCACTGCAGGGTTGGTGCAGAGGCTCAGCCCCTTGCTGGGCCCTGCTGGCACCAGGAAAAAGGAGGAGAGGAACCAGCATGCTAGTTAGCCCTGCCCGCTACTCCATTCTGCCTCTTTGATCCCAGTTAAGTGTGAGGCTCAACTAGCTACTGGACTCCACTGACACTACCCTGACAGGAAAATTGAAGCACTGCCTGCTCCCACTGCACAGAAGATGTGAGATCAACTACCCACTCGGACCACAACCACCACCCAGTGGGGGAGTTAGAGCACCACCTGCCTCCACCAAGTTGATGAGGGAAGATTAGGCCTTGCTCTACGGAGCAGAGAAACTGGAGTCCTACCTCTGGCTGCTGCAGAGTGGAGGGCTGTGGTAGGGCATCAGCCCCTTGTTCAGCCCCACCAAAACTCCAGGGTGGGGATGTGGTATTTCCACTGGTGTTTGGTGGAAGTAGGGTGAGTATTGTCAAAAAGATTTCTGTTGTTAGATCATCCCTTTCTCAGTTTTTTTGGCTATAGGGAGCAGGCTTATGTTGAAGATATTTTTGGGTCTCTGCCTGCTGGCAATCGCAGGTTGGAGGCTCATGTAGAACCCTGTCTAAAATATACAGAGGCAATAAAGAAACCCAGGGGACCTACCAGTGTATTGTTCCTCTAGCCGAAGACTCTGGGGAGTCTGCCTTCTTTCTGCCTTTCAGAATCTCCTTTGGAGTGTGTGCTGTGTTATGTCCATGGTCTTTTCATTTTAAGAGGGAAGAGCAGGGAGGAACTGGAAGTCTGATTATGTCTGGCATGTTTAGGAGAGCTCAGGAATGTTCCAAAGGACTATGTTTCCTTTTGGGGTGACAGGCAATCTCAGAGTTTCCTCATGATCAACTGAGTGAAGAAGCTGCTGAGAGACAGAGCAGCGAGCTTGCCAAAAGGTTGCAGTGACACGGAAGAGAAAGTTTTTATTGCTTTAAACATAATGCCTTTCCCACAGATTAAAACCCTGCAAACTGAGCCAGCTTCACAACGCAAACTACAACTTTACAGGGCACAGTTCGCTTCCCATGTTGGACAGGTACGTTTGCTCATTATATTTATTACTCAGTAGGCTGCCCAAGGTACTTAATAAAACCCACCATGAGCACCGTACTTAAGCCAACATTTCTAGAACCTAAATTCTAACATTTCCTAACTGTGGCTTTTTAAGACATTGTCTTCAAAGGCCCTTTATGAAGCATAGCGTACACAAGGCAGGATGGCTGCACCCAGGCAGGCTGGAGCAGCGTGCGTGGTGAACTGAAATGGGCTTTCCAGGGAATGTGGTGAGAAGACACCAAATCAATAAGATGCCCATTGAAAGGAAGACTTTGATATGCTGCAAGGAACAGTGACTTTTATCCCCAATTTCTGACATCTCTTTTGACGTGAAGTTTTTAAACATCTGTTTCTGAAGCAGAGCAGGAAATCGCTAAGCAGCCACAATTCTTTGGTTGTGTCTCATGGCAACTACAGGCTGTCTGCACTTTTTTAAATCCTACCAGGAAATCTTTCTTTTTCCTTTTAAACTAGTTCAAAGCAGAGCATTTAATGGGCATTTCTATGTAGGGAGAGTTGGAGAGGCCACTCTTACAAATGGTGTCATGAGATGAGTCATAGTCAAGGATGTGATTCTGTTCTCGGCAGGGTTATGAATGGGGCTGCTTTATTAGCAAACCTGGGGTGGGGTGGAGAACCACCTGACTCTGCACCAGTCTCATAGAAAAAGCAAACTGCAAATGTATTTCTCAGGTACCTCCCTTCTGGGCACCTCTTTGAAACAAGAATAACTGTTCTGGCCCTTTGTTTGATTGAATGGCTTTTGGAACTGTTTCCAATGGCTGTTGTGTGCTTCAGTGGCCATGGATTAGACAGAGAGGGCATGGGGGGTGCATGCCTGTGCAGTAGAGGGAGGTCAAGATAGGCTCTTTTTTCTTGATGAAATATATGAGGTGTCATACGGTGGAGCAAACTGAGAATACCAGGTATGCCCACATCAGAATCTAATGTGCTGTTACCATGGAGACCAGAGCTCCCCCAGCAATGTAGGGCCTCTATTTCCCTTTCTGAGGAGCTTACGTCTCCAACAGGAACAAGTGTTTTGACACACAAAGGAAGTAAGTCTTGAAGGCAAGACTTCAGCAATTTCTAGTTTCTTTCACCTTGATTTTTCCTGGAGAGTTTTCTCCCTCTCTACTATGGCTCCTATCTGAGCTAAGGCCTTGATGAACTAATAACAACAGGGGCATCTATTCAGATGGTACTTTGTGTTACACATACCGCATCCACCCTTTGGAGTGCTTTATCTACACTTTACAAATGAGGAAAACAAGGCTTCAAGACAACAGAACACTTTCCCGAAGTCGTGAATCTCATGAACATCTGCCACGCTGGAGCCCGAGCCCAGGCCCCTCTGAGTTCAGCCTGCACACTTAACTTCCCACCGAAGGGCGATGAACTCACTGCATCTGGAGCATGTCTTTTCAAAGGATCATCAAAGATTTTTGTCCTCTCTGGGCTTTTCTGAACAAATCCACAGTGTAATCAGAGATGGGACTGGATTAAACTGAGAAGCGAAAGGAAAAGGATGTGAAGTTCCTGCTTTAAAACAGCCAAGTAGTGACTTCCGGGCAGGATGTGCCACGGCCAGAGAGGACGAATGGCTATGGCTCACCGAGCATCTGCCTGCGTCGCTTATTCTTCTGTCCAGTGTGTATTTAGGCCTACTATATGTCAAGCACCGCTGCAAGTCCCATGGATAGACAAAATGAACCAAGCACACAAAAGTCCCTGACTGTGGGGGCTCCCCAAACTCCCCAGTTTGTGTCTGTGTCAGGCACTTGGCCCTGTGAACTCAGAAAAGAATAAAACATGGTCCTTACTCTGGAGTTTACAATTAAGGCACCAAGACAGATGCACAAATAACCTAACTGTAATGCAGTGATAATCCTCGACTCCGGAGACACATGAAGTACTGTGGATGGGAGATTATTGGGTGAGCATGAGGGTCCCAAGGTTTCTCTCACTAGCCTTAGACAACTATAGCCCCCCTCAAGACATCCCAGCTCCACTGACCTGCCTGGGGGTCCCCCAAGAGCCTCATGACAATCTTCTGATAAGCTGGAACCCCTTGCGCAGCACATATTAGCATAGGCCTGTGCCATGTAGTGACTGTTACACCAGGCCTCCCTGACATGTGCATCAGGCACTTGGTACTAGGTACAGGACTTCGCACCTGTCCTGACATTTCACTTCTTTACATTTCATTTTGCTCATCCCAGCTCTTCCTTCCACCTACTGAGCTCTTTTTAAATGTTGTTTCAATAATCTTAAATATAACCTGTCCTCCTCAGCTTTGAGTCATCTAGAAATTTGTCATCTTTCTCTTCACCTTCTATGAAAGCACTTGGAGAGCAGGGTCAAGTACAAGGCCCTCTAGTGTGGTATTAAAGCCCTTCCCAGTCCAGCATAGGTTCACTAATAAATACCCTCTTCTGTAGTCACTCAACCAGCCAACGACCCACATAACCACCATCCAGGTTACATTTCTCTACTCTGTCCATCAGGGCATCATGGCAGATGCTGTCAAATGTCTTGGCAAAGATTCTTCTTCTATCCCCAAGGTGGATGGATAGATGCCTGTGCATTCCCACGTCCCCCCCCCATCCCCTCCCCCCCCACACACACCCCTATCTTGGTAGAGGTTGGAGTGATTGCAATTGCTTTGAAATTGAACATGTAAGATGAGAATATCGAACTGTCTTGCTCTAGCCATGCCAGTAAACTCAAGCTCAAATCTGCTGTTTACACCTGGGTCTTGCTGCAACGGTGCCAAGCTGTCAGTCAAACACGAACTAAACCTTACAACTTCTCCACTTTGCTTTATTAATCTTTGAGTAGAGGTGCATGGTATCAGAGCAACACATGAACAGAAGTCAGTTGCAGCATTAAATAAAATGTATAGCAAAGTAAATCTAGTACATTTTAATAAAATATATGGCTATGATTGTGCTATATGATAATTAAATAGGAAGGATAAGACATTCACAACAATTTAAATACCTTTCTTACACAGTAAAAAAAAAAAAAAAAATCCCTGTGAGTGAGGACTCAGTAAAGAGAGGTCCTAAAAAAAAGGAAGGAATATGACGGAAATAGGGCCATCTAATAAGATTGGGTTGGGGTGGGGGGGTTGCTCTCCTTTAAGCCAAGAATCTCCAAGGACTGCAGTCCTTCCAATCCCTGCCTGTGGCTGGAGATACGAGCTAGGAATTTGGGCAGGGAGAACAAAGTCTGAGAATATTTGTTCAGTTCTTCTAAGAGAACAGATACTAAAGAATTCTAAAACTCAAAAATCAACTCCACCAGGGTCTAGGGAGTATCACTAAGTTGAAAGGTCGTGTCTCCTTCCCACACAGCAAGTGGCAGGGGGAGAGCTGGCTTTCCTACGCAAGTGCTATTTACCAGAAGGCAAAGAGCTAGATGACTGGATTTGAATTATCTAGGAAGCTTACTGAAAATTCAGACACCTAGATCACTCCAAAACCTACCAAACAGTGGGTCTCCAGGGAGGGGTTTAGGCATGTGTATTTTTAAAAGCTCCGTAAGTGGCCCGCTAATCACCCTAGTTGATTATCTAGAAACTTTATGTACATAAACCTTGTACCTTAGGGTCATGAGAAATTGCAGCCAAAGAGAGAGGAAGGATTGGGGAAAGCAAGCTGAAGAAATGTTACAGTGTCTGCATGTATGATAAAATTCAATAGATTTCTTTCCTAACTCTATCTCTTAGGGAACAGGCACTCTGATGGAGCTGGTGGGTGGAGGATTATTTTGATGCAATATGAAGGCTAGTGGGATATTAAAACATGACATTGTAGAAAAACAAAGGGAACTGGGCACTTGATGTGCAGGAAGATGTTTTAGGAGGCGAGAGGAGATGAAAAAACAGAAAGAGGCCTTTTCAAAATTTAGTTGGACTGATTTTGCCTCCAGTCACCAAATACAAAACAGTTTTCAATAAACTCCTTTTAGGTGTGTCCTTCCCTCCTTTCTTCCCCTTTCATTGCCATAGGCTAACAGTGGAAACTGTCCAGGGAGGGGGTGCTTTCTCCCCTATGGCACCACCATACATGCCACCTCACCTCAACCATACTGGCAGCCCTATGAGAAATCGTCTACTTGTATGACCAATGTTGTCTCAGACAATGACAAATGCAAACAAGTATTTAAATTGCTGTGGTCACAGATGTAAGAGATCATAGAATGTAAAATCTGACTGTTAACCAAGAATTGTACAGTCACCCATAGGTGCTTGCCTGTGAGCTCCCCTCGGAGAAGGATTACACTGCACATTTGGGGCTTGCCAGGGCACAGTGGTCATCCCACCTCTGTCCTTTTGGATCTCATTTGTAAGCCTCTCATGCAATAAGCTAACCATCTTCTCCCTAAAGTAGTGGCGGCTCCTATTTTGCCTCTTCCTATTGTCACCCAGCCACAGTCCCCAACATGGGAGCTCTTCCAGTAACTTCCATCTATTTTATCACTTGTTTCATTGGTCATGACCTTGGGATCTGAAATCTCTGAAAAGCAGAAGTGAAGTGCTGGTAAAGTCAGTGGCTGAATAAAGGTTGCCCACATTTCCCACGAAGTGCTATGTTTTGTTATTTTTATCAGTTGAGCATTGTGAGGACATCGGAAGCCCACTGAATATCAAGTACCTACTGTCCCCAAACAAAGGCCAAAAGAAACAGACCACATACTATATACAGGTGTTTTTTAAAATCAAATTAGCACAAGGTTCAGACTGTTTATAAAACAGACACCATCTGCCTTGGCAGGTACTGGGACTTACTCTAGTACTAACCAGCTCTCAGTGTTCTACTGTTACTATATGATGAACTTAAATCCATTGCCTCTAATACATATGTGGCTTGTAAGAAACTGATAAAAACTGAGCCAGTTTTGCTTCAAAGACTGACCACTCAGGTTCTGCTTTATTTCTATCTCCCAGAAGGGGTATAACTTCACTAACAGTAAAAGTGTTTTCTTTTGCAATGAGCAAAGCAGTAATTCTGCTCTAACAATTTCACACATGGACGTTGTAGAGACTGGAGTGGAATCCTGTTTTATGACCGTGGCAAATCACCTCTCTATATCTCAGTTCCTCTACTAGAAAAGTAAGACCCTAAATGTCTGCCCAGCCCTAAAGCTTTCCAGCCTTCCAATTCTAAAACTTATAAATAAGAAAAAATGAAAATTAAAAACAGAAAGCCAAACCCAGTCAGCCAGAGTGATGAGTGCGTATGAGATACACAGTTGCATGGGTGGAGGCTACTGTGGTAGTATATTACTGTTCCCAATATTACTGAACCCCCTCCCTGGGAGAGGATTCTACATTTCTACCCACTGCCATGTGACATCTTGCAGAGGAAGAATATTTCCCAGTTCTACTGACAATGGGTTTGGCTATATGACTTCTTTTGGCCAATAGAATACAACAGAAATGATGTGTGAGACATCTGAAGAGGCATTTTAAGGGCCTTTGAATGCTCCCGAGCCCTCTTGCTCCTTTCCCTATGCCATGAGAACAGAGGCTAATGAAGGTAACAGGAATCTCAAAATGATACAGTGCAGGGAGTAGAATCACAGCCAAAGCACATGTACACAACAGATACACCTTTGCTATTATTGCAAGGCACTGAAATGCTGGGGTTATTTCATTATCCCAGTCTTACCTAGAGAAAGGTGACTAATCCACCACTCTCCATATATGATAAACACTCAAAGAATGACAAGGATGGCTTGGCTATTGTGTGCTCTTAGAGTGAAAGCTCCCAGTGGCAGCAGCCTTATAATTCAGACAGTACCGAAAAGAACAGAAATACACAACTATTCAAATACGTGGAACCAGCTGCCTCCCACAGGAATTTGGAGCTGATATGACACTGCCACTATGGTCATGTCCTCAATACACCATATAACTCAATGGAGTTCAAGGTGGTGAAGAGGGACCTGGACTTGTCATCCAGAGGCCCCAGGCTGCACCCTGCCTGCTGAATCCTTTGGGTCTGCAGGAAACTTTGATCCGAGTCCTGGAGTCAAGTCATGTGATCTATGAAATCTCATAGTTCTCCATTCAGAGAGGTCATCCTCCAGCCCAGACTGTGCATATATATACACATGTACATATATATATGTGAATGTTCATCTAAATGAAAACACAGTATTTAAAAATTCCTCATAGAGCCCTAGCAGGTTTTGCTCAGTGGTTGGAGTGTCGGCCCTCGGACTGAAGGATTCCAGGTTTGATTCTGGAAAAGGGCATGTACCTCGTTGCAGGCTGGATCGCTGGCCCCGGTCAGGGCATGTGCGGGAGGCAACCAATCGATGTGTCTCTCTCACGTCAATGTTTCTCTGTCTCCTCTCTCTCTTTCTTCCCCCCTCCCACTCTCTCTGAAAAGCAATGCAAAAAATATCCTCAGGTGAGGATTAAAAAAAAATTCCTCATAGAACACATGGATTCTCTAGCTCAAGATGAGAAATACTGGATTACGTGATCTATAAGGTTCCCTCCAGCTCTGAAATAGATCCGTCTTAAAGCGTTACCTAATCTGGACACAATTTCCCTCACCATTAGATGGCACATATCAACTTGATGCAGAAAATTAGGGCAGAAAAACAGATGAATTTTCCAAGGGAACTGACAGGATAATTTAGGTAGGATGAACATGGTTATAAGGCAAACCTGTCCCTACTTATCAGTCTTTGTTCAGAGTGATGTATGTATATGCCACTTTAAGAGAAAAAAATCAGAGATTAGATTTACAGTCTGTGAACATAGTGAAAATAAAGAGCTCAGATCTATTTTTTCATCTTTCTATAGCCTGAGGGCAATAGCTAAAGGAAATTACTATAAAGTGTAATGCAAAATAGGCTGTATGAATTTCAATCTGAAATGTGAAGTTAATATTCAACTGCAAATGAAGAAGCGCCTTTGATTTATGAAGTAGGCTTGTTCATAGGAGGAAAAACGCAATCCTATAGACACTTGTAGGAGGGCTAACGGACCGCAGGAGGACCTGGAAGATGGAGGGGTTCACGCACTGAGGAGACACTATGGGGGCAGAGCCACACCACCAGCCAGTGTGTGGAAATGACACAACTGAGGGGAGCGAGCCATTGAGTCTGGTAGCCACATCCCTCCTGAGAAAGCAGGCAAAGCAGCTTATCCACAGCTCAATAACCAGTCATCACAATGAGGTAACTTTAAGGTATGAAAAAGGAAAAGGAAGTGAGGTTTTGCATTTATTTAGACCACGGCCACAGACCAGACATCCAATTTTGCTCTGGGCTTTCTGCTTCGAAGCTGATTTCAAACGCAAGTGTGGCCATCATCCAGTAGTGGATCTGCGTCCTCACGTTAGTGTTCTTCAGAACAGCTTCGCTTAAAGGGTCACAAAGAAGAAATGAGACCAGTGTGATTCAGTCTTACTGCCTACTGGTCTGTGGGCACCTACAGTATGAATGCAAAGCCCTGTGGAGGAGGCAATGATGAGGGTGCTCTCTGCCCTCGCAGGGCTCGCGATCTGGTGAAGAAACAGCTGTAAGAGAACTCATTCCAATAAAAGGCAACCACAACTCTAATACAAGTCACCCGGATGGTGGTGACTGCTGCCTCCACCTGAACTAGCATTCCCTCTCTCGCCACCTGGTGAGCGCCTCTTCATGCTTCAGAACACAGCTGACACCACCTCTTCTGTGAAGTCCTCTTTGTCCTTCCCTCCTCCACACCACTTCTCAGCTACACACCCACTGCTACCAATTCACATACAGGCCCTGGCAAAAGTAGGTTTATAGTTGTCCATATGGAAAATGATACAACAATAAATAAATAATAAGACAAGAATAAACTCTGTGTTTCACACACACACAACTGTAAACCTACAGTGGCCTGTTTCAGGGCTCTCTCTACCAGGATGAGGTCTCAAGGCAGGGGCTAGGCCTAGAATCTGCTGAGCAGTCAATACGTTAAACTGAGTTTACAAAGGTCTAAATGAGAGACCCACATTAATGAATATTTGTGTAAGATTCAAATTAGAATAGATGGAAAAATGAGTCCTGGCTAGCCCTTCCAGACCCCGTCCTGCACAACACGCCATGGATTACACAGAAAACCCTGGGGCCTCTCCTCTGTGGAACCGGAGACCCTGATACCATGCACAGCTTTCTCTTTCTTGTGAAAAGTAAATGGGACTGACAAATATAACCCTGGTCTGTGCTTCTGAATGAAGGTACACAAAGCTGCGTGACCCTCTCTAGATGTACACGTTTCTGCAATGAGGAAAGACAGTGTGCGGTTTGTAAATTCCCTATTTAAAGTGCATAGTTTTTGAGAAATTATGCTGCTTTCTTGTTTCTATTGTAAATAGGGAGACATTTGATCCTTAGTGTGCCAAATAAGGCAAGAACGTTCCAATTGCAGGCTACCACCAAGCTCCATGTTTTTGGTTCAGGGAAGGTACTAAAAGAAGTGAGAACATAGGCCCTCCTCCTCCTGCCGCTCCTACCTGGGCTGAACAACGCCACACAGCCCTCACTGGCACTGGGCAGAACACTGTGCGCACGTCTCTGCCATGCCCGCCAGGAGAGTCATGCCAGTTCTGAGAATCAGATCTTCTGGGTGACTGAAGAACCTCCCCTTTGGCAAAGGCTGAAAGCTGTGTGGGTACTGCCTACATATAGTTCAGACTGTATCTGTCATGGACTAAAGTGTACAGACACTTTGATCTATTTCTGGGGTCCTAAGATTTGTCACATTGCAATAAAAGAGTGGTCCCTAATTTGGGAGGTCCAAAACCCCTAGAGTCAAAAATGGATCACTGCAAATCAAACTGACCCTATTCATATGCCTGGAAAGGGTTAGAAATACTACCCATCACTGCATCTAATTCCAGAGGGACTGACAAGGAGCCGGGGTAGGCATCCAGAGCTGCTTTATTTGCAGAAAGAAAGGGGAAAACCCACACAAGGTTGAAATACCTAACCTGCAATGAGTTGGTAACTGGCTTTCCAAGGTGTCTGGGTAAAGGAGGAAGCCTTGATGTGTAGTGTGTTCTGAGTCCAGGTGTATATACTCTCATCATGGCCCATTTCAAGCTATCTACAGTTCAAAGACTGGCAACACTCTTGAGTGTTCAACCTGGCTGTGGAAAAGCCCATTAGGTACCAGCTCAAGCACCCATTGCAGCTACCACTTACTGAGCATTATTGTGGAACCAGAAAGTGATGAGCGCTTTCAACTCAGTATCTCATTTCATCTTCCCAAGAGTTCTATAAGGAAGATACTATTATTTATTTGCCTGTCCATTTTAAGGTGAGATAACAGAGGCATAGAAAGGGTAAGTAACAGCCAAAGTCACCCAGTTTGGACGTGGTGGAGCTGGAGCTAGAATCCAGGTTTCTGACTATGGAGCAGAAGTTCTCACAAAACCGTAACACCTCTTATGACCCAATAAACAGATCACTTATTTAAATAGCTACAGATCTCAAGCCAAAGAGCAGGAATGGCCTGGCAGGGCGTGGCTCAGTGGTTGAGCGTCGACCTAGGATCCAGGCGATCGGGGTTCGATTCCCAGTCAGGGCACATGCCCGGGTTGCGGGCTCAATCCCCAGACGGGGGCATGCAGGAGGCAGCTGATCAATGACGACTCTCTCATAATTGATGTTTCTATCTCTCTCTCTCTCCCTCTCCTTTCCTCTCTCTGAAATCAATAAAGATATATTTTTAAAATAAAGGAAAAAAAGAGCAGGAATTATGCTTTGACCAGAGTACACACAGTCCAAATAAGACCAAACACTGGTTCATGTCCATCCTCTCCAGTCAGTCACACAATATCCCCCTTCCAAGCTGACGCTCATACCTGTTAATAACTGAGGGTCTCTATTCCACTCTTGTTCCTCCCTTAAGAGTTCCACTCATCTAACTGAAGGACTTTACTTCTCCATGAACACGGAGATGCCAGCAAGCAGCAGTACCACCTTAGGTGGCTGACAGCTGTCTGAAGGTCCCACCCAATGCCAGGAGAACGACACGACCTGGTCCTCCCCAGGGCATGTTCTGATAAGCTGGAGAGACTGTTGTGGACACTGGTACAGGAATCACTGAAAACTGAGGAGGAAGAAAAGAACAGTGACATATTCCTATCATATCTAAAAGTCGGGATTTTAAGACTGAGGAGAAATGAAAACTCACAAGAGGAATTAAACTAGTCCTATGTGATTCAAGACTAGCACATCCAGACTCAACAGAACCAGGGAACAACCAGGAAGGACTGAGAATTGGAGCTCGGGGCATATGAAGCTCAGGGAGGCAGGAGGAGGGCAGGCTCTGTCTCTGACCTGAGGGTTCATTCCCATTTTCCCCTCATTTTGTTGCGCAAAATGAGTCTCATTAAAAAGTCCAATATGTGCAACTTAAACTCGAAACCATTTTTCTATGTGTTTAAAATTTTCTAAATGAAGAGGTCCAGTTGGTTTTGAAACTATTCATATAAAATGCACCTTCCAATTAATCTGCAAGAATTGACATCAGGGAAGATGCAAATTTAACAAAGTTAAATGAAAACTTCTATAGAATTAGTGAGAATGATTAAAAATGAATTATAATTGCACCAATGATTTCTTTCTTCTACTTGGATCTACATACCTTTATAAAGTAACTTTTTCACCTACAACAGTCATTAAAACTAAGCTAAACCGCCATCCCTTAGCCCAAAGTTTGAAAGCATATTTAATCTCAAAACAAATAGGATGCATACTTTTTTGAGGGCATTTCGTACCAATGAAATTTTTCAGTGTTTTCACATTACCAGTCTTTACATTTTCTAATTTTGTGAATATTTTTATAAATGACATACAAATACGACTGTAAATTACAAATATTCTGTAAACTATCAATATAGTAACAGTGTAAAACTCACAAACATGATGGAGTGGCACCATTACAGAAGTCTGTGGAGCACTGTCCCAAGCTGTAGTACAACCAACGCAGTCCTGCCCTATAAGTGGAGAGACATGAAGTCGAGAGCCATGATGGACTTTTAGGCCAAGGGCTTTTGGGAGACAGATGTTAAGAGGAGGCATTGATTTGATTTCTATAAATACTACTTTTTTAAAATGACCTTACATAATTTTGTGAGCATATACTACTTTTTTAAAATGATCTTACATAATTTTGTGAGCATATTTCCTTTGTAAAGTAATTATTATATGGAAAAATACAAAGTAAAGGGTTAAAAGTCTCCCTCATGGAAGAGGTTTTTCTATTTGGTTTAAATTTAAAAAATTTAGCTGCTAATTTTTATTTTTATTTTTTCTAAGAAGTGCTGCATTAGTTTTGTTTACATAATTTTTTTAGGTCTGTGGTCACATAGTCAAAGTATAAAGTGCTCTGAAAATATATATTTTAAAATGTATTAACTAAATCTGTTAGTTCTGGAACTCCTACTTCATAAAATACACTTGAAAAGTAGGTATTTCCGAAGTAGAAACAAATTTCAAATGCTTAATCCAGTTTGTTACAGTCATCTACTGTCACAGGCACATACTAAGTGACACTGTCACTTATTAGAATGCTTTGCTCTTGTTCAGGGGCTTTGCTCAATTTAACCCTGATACATTTATTATTGAAATGTTCATCCTGGTTAAAAAAAAAAATGCTAAAAATTGTTTTAATACGATTCATAGTTTTCTTCTGTAGATATCATTAGGTAAATATTTTTCCATTTAGAAGATAATTGGTGAGAAAAAAAAATGTGCACAGAGTTTATGACTACATGACCTTGATTTCTCCACAATATTTATGGCAATACTTCCAATATTCTAATATTTATGGTATAAATTTCATAATCACCTCAAATTCAACATCATTAGAATTTGAAGACCATGATTACAAAAATATATGTTATCAGAAATCAGTTAATCTATACTTTCTGCTGATTTATCATCCTTCATAAAATGGAACTGTTGGTGGCAGCAAGAACGGCCCCAGGTGTTAGGCAGGTGGGGTCAGACTAGACCTCTGTTTAGCAACCTTCATACTTGAGTTCTGGCTAAGAAAGAATTCAGAGCCAAGACTCAAACTATAAGAGAAAGTTTACTGAGAAAGTCACAGAGATAGAAGAAGTGAACTATAGAATAAATGGGCTCAGGAAACAAGTTACAGAGGCAAAAGAAGGGCCCTTAGAGCTTAGGGGACAGAAGGTAAAAGTAACACACCTGAGGGGAAGCAAGAGAGGGGAAAGGCGCTGGTGTGTTCCCAGGAGAAAGAGCTGCTAGCTGTTAATTTTTAAAAGGAATTCATGCCCGGGCCGGGCATGGCTCAGCGGTTGAGCGTCGACCTAGGATCCAGGCAATCGGGGTTCGATTCCTGGTCAGGGCACATGCCCGGGTTGCGGGCTCGATCAATGACTCTCTCATCATTGATGTTTCTATCTCTCTCTTTCCCTCGCCTTTCCTCTCTCTGAAATCAATAAAGATATATTTTTTAAAAAAAAAGAAAAAGGAATTCATCTATCATAAAAGCTCTTTCTAAAATATTGAGTTTATAGCACTGACAAAATCTATAAAAATTGGTATACCTTGAAAAGTACAGAAAAGATGTTTTCATTGCTTAATAACCCCACACGAAAATTGAAGGGAAAAAATGATTGTTTCCATCAAGAATAGGAACTGAACAGGTTATTTCTTGTGATTAGCAAATACGTATTTCACACAATTCCCTAATGAGAATCCAAGAAAAATATTCATGTCCTTCTAATGTGAATATTTCTGAATGCAGTTTCTAGCTGCCCTGAGCAAACTCCATTCTTTTGTTGTTATGCTCCTGCAAATCCTTTCCAGAGTCTCTGTGGTGTGTGACACTCTGTCCAATTAGTTGTCAGCATATTTCCTTTTACCTTCATTGAAATGACCTTACTTTTTCTAAGGAGATTTCATACAATCAACCTGTTCAATTAAAATTTTAAAAAGCTGTTCTCAAAACCTACTGCTAACCAACAGAAACCTACTAAACTAAATCTCAGGTGAAAAACATTTCTGAAGAGAGATGAGAACAATTATAGCCATTTCACAATAAATTAATTAAATCCAGAATACAGTAATATCGTTAGAATTAATAAGTAGAGGTAAAAACAACAAAGATAACCTATAAGAATTTAAACATTTTTATGAGTGTATACATCTATATCTGAATGTGTACAAAAATATGTAAATATATTTCACATACATGACAGATCCCCAATAAGTAATTTAGTTTAATATGTTTGATCAACCCACATTTGTCACCTGTGCTATGAATGTGGGAGGACAGTATTACATGTCAGTGCACTGTTTTCAAGAGAGCACACTTATTACAAGCTCTTAGCCTTGAAGAAAAACAAATGAAGCTAGTTCTTACAGTAAATGGAGAATAATTTATTATAGTACATTCAAAAATAGATTAGCTTTTGAAATATGGGCTCTGCATTGTAAACTGAACTAAAACATTTTATTCACATTTATCTTTGGGGGGAAAAGTTTTGATTGGGAAAAAGGCTTTTAAAGGCTGGCAGAATTCATGAGAAGGGTTCCTACGGCTTTTTGGAAACCAAACTGTTCTTAAAAAATAACTTTGATAAGTTTTGTGCAAATGAATCAGGAACATATGGATTAAGTTCTCCTTAAAATACACAAGGGTTTAAAAATTAGAGAAAATATGCTTGGTATAAAGTATGTTTGAAAGATGTTACTAAATATATTTCAAAATGTTTGAAAAATAGCTTAAAATCGTTTGCAAATCCCAAGTGAAGCTTGATTCACCCATCTCTAATTTCATAATAATCACTAACACTATAGTTTAGGATTTATGTTATAGAATACAGGAGTCATCCCAAATTTAGTTATTTGTTTAAAGAAGGTGCTAATTGAAAGCATTTTGACATTGTAAACTATACTCCACTCTGGGGTAGTGCTTCAAATACAGACATCAAACCCAGGGCCAAGAATACTGGGGCTACTCTCCTGGTAATTGATGGTGACTATACACATAGCTCTGGACCTGTCACCAGTGGACAGAGACTATAGAGAATCTTACTAATAAAAATAACTGTTAGAGCTCTATGTCACTTAAGTTGGTGGTGGAAACTCTCAGAATGACTGGCTCATTCCATAAAGCCTGCCCTGGAAATAAGTGTGTATTTACACTCAAACACAGCAAATGGCAGCAATACCCCCAACTTCACTTTAATCCCAGAATACAAGAAATACTATTTTTTCCCTATCATTATGACCATAAATACTGTAACCGAATATATCATAGTCATCTGCTAAAAGATTCCTGGTAAAAAGGCATTTCAGGAAAGGGAAGGTAAAGAGTGATTAATAACCTCAGAAAAATGAGTGAATATAACATATTTCAAGAACTGAGTACTTTTGCACTTAACATTGTTGAAAGTAATCTTGGAATATGCAAAGGAAGAGGCTCGGGAACAAAACTGACCTAGGTTCCATTCCTTCTTCCACGTCTTAAGAGTAAAATGACTAGAGCAAGTCACTCTCTAAGTCTCAGTTTTCTCTTCTGCAAAAAGAGAAAACAGTAAATACATCTTAGAGCTAACATATGAATTTAATAAAACAAAATAAAGTCTCTAGCACACAGCAATCATTATAAATGTTAGTTCAAACACTATGTGTCAATTTATCTTATTACTTCTTATCCCTAACTATCATCAACTTGGGTAGTCTGCATTATGCTTCAAAGGCTTAAAGTTCCATAATAAGCATTTTGCCCCCTGGCTCGCTTTCCTTACACCTTATCTGTAGCATTCTTCAAGATCAGAAATAGATTTAAGTCCTGTTTCCCAGTTCAGAATGTGATCTTAAACACACACCTTAAAATCTACCTGGGTTCAGTCCCTTCACCTACAAGATGAGGGGCCTGAACCAAGTCATTTGCTCCCAATTTCAGGTCTCAATACCCTGAAGCTCTCAAAACTTACATGAAAGGTCCTGAGAAGATCTTAGAAAAATTAAAATTAGGGAAGAGTTGGCTATAACCCTTTTCTGATCATAAACATAAGCAGCAGGGACTGAACACGTCTGTTCCTCTCCTTTGATGCCCTTTCCTGCCTGTTCTGGTATCACAGGCGCTATGGCTGCGAACAAGAAGCTGGGAGATCCCAGGTGAATCCCCTCGTCTGTCCAGATGCAGCTGACTGTTGATAGTCGGGAGGAAGGAAAGCCATTGGCACCGGCCTCCAGCATCTGAGCCTGCGCTGATTGAATTAGCCAGCTGAGACGTGAGTCCACCCAGCCTTTGACTGTCCATTTGAAAGGCAGCAGCTGCTGCTGGCCAGGCAAATCTCTTATCTCATAATTTCCAACTAAATACCTGGATTCTCTGGGCAAATACTCAACACTCAAGTATGTTCTGCCACAGGAGCCAGTGACCATGTCACATTACTAGGAAGCACTGGCCATATGCATTGGAGAAAGGAGAAAGGACTGGAGAGTAGGAAAGCTCTAGCCACAAATGTTTCCTATTTTTGTACCTAATAAATTTTGTACGTAATTCTTTTCCTTTATACCTATAAGTCATCAAGTCTTCATTAATGGTCACAGCAAGAAAAAAAGGGTAGGGCAATGAAATTATTGTCAGGTGTCTTCAAGCAATAAATATTATACAACTACATGACAACATAATTATGCATAAATCTCTACTTCATACTTGGTCTACCTGGAACACTTCGGGAAACCAAAAATAAAGCTAACAGGCCACAGAAAGCCTAGAGAAATGACACAAAGCACTAAAACTCAAACAATAAACTTCCCAAGCACTCCACATCCCCAAACAGTTGTACTCCTAATTTACTCATAATTCTAACAAGTATTTTCACAATGAAGACTGGAGGTAGGAACCCAGCTTGTGTGGTTGAGCGCTGACCCATGAACCAGGAGGTCACGGTTCAATTCAGAGTCAGGGCACATGCCAGGGTTGTGGGCTCTCTCCCCTGTTGGGGGCCTGCAGGAGGCAGCCAATCAATGACTCTCTTTCATCATTGATGTTTCTCTCTCTCTCTCTCCCTCTCCCTTCCTCTCTCTGAAATCAATAAAAACATTTTTTAAAAAAGACTGGAGGTAGGAAATTGGAAAAGATATAAAGGTTAAACAGCCCAATAAAGAAGAGTAAAAATATAAAAGCAAACACCAAAACTCAAAGACCATTTAGTGACACGCAGAAAAGCCCTGCTACCCTCCACTAGCTGCTGAGGGTGGCATATCATGGGGGTTACTCTGAATCAGAAAGAAAAGGTTAAGTTCAAACTATTTTACAAAGTCAGGGGAAAAGTGTGATACATTTTCTCAGGGTTTCAATAAAAATAAATTAAAAATAGATAAGCATACGAAAATATGCTCAACATTAGCTCATTAGAGACCTGGAAATTAAAACAGCAATGAGATGCCACTGCACACCTATCAGAATGGAAAACCAGAACACCAAGAGCACCAAATGCTGGGGAGGACGTGGAGCAGCAGGAACTCTCCCTCATTGCTGCTGGCAGTGGAAATGGTACAGCCACTATGGGAGACAGTTTGGCATTTTCTTAAAAATTTTACACATTCTTACCATACATCCCAGCAACTGCACTACTGAGTATTACTGAAATTGAGAAGGTCCACACAAAAACCTGCACATGAATGTTCGTAGCAGTTTTATTCCTGATTGCTAAAACTTGAAAGCAACCAAGATATCCTTTAGTAGGTGAACAAATAAACAAACTAGCACACTCTTGTGATGGAATATTTTCCATGGTAAAAAGAATGGACTATCAAGCTGCAAAAAGCAATGAAAAAACCTAAAATGCATATTGCTAAGTGAAAGAAGCCTATCTAAAAGGGCTATTTACCATATGATTCCAACTATATGACATTCTGGAAAAGGCAAATTATAGAGACAGTAAAAGATCAGTGGTTGCCATAGGTTAGGAGGAGGGGGGAAAATGAATGGGCAAGCACAGGATTTTAAGGCAGTGAAACTGTTCTATGTGACACTATAATGGTTGATATGTGACACTATGCTTTTGTTAAAGCCCACTGAGCTTTGACAACAAAGAGTGAACCTTAATGTAAACTATGAACTTTAGTAATAACCATGTGTCAATATGGATTCAATATGTAGTAGAAATGTACCACACCAAAGCAAGATATAACAAAAGGGGAAACTAGAGGGGTGACTGGAGGGGTGGCGGGGAAAAGTGTACAAGAACTCTCTTCACTGTTTAATTTTTCTGTAAACCTAAAATTGCTCAAAAATAAACAAATAAAGTCTGCAAATTTAAAAAACAGTTTTGGGGACTCATAAAATCGGAGAGTCATCTGGAAAATTCACCATATGGGACATCCATTTTGCAATGGTGTTACACAAATAACATAAGTATATTTATTAGACCAGTCAGAATAGCTGAAAAGCCATTCATCTTACCTGCATCGACCTTGAAATTAGGTGTATAATATGTGGCAAATATAAAATATAAGATTTATAATATGTGATTTTATAAAAACTAAAATTTGGGGAGTCATGGTTTACTAGGGCAGGATTTATTACTCCCACTGGTGACCAGTTAAGTGGGCCAGTAACTGTACATCAAATATGAACCACAAATAAAACACCAACAAGCAACACTCTAAAAATTTATTAACAAATTACAATCTGTGCACAAACACAACTAAGCTCATGAAACTAGCAAAGTAGCAGCACAAAATGTAAGGAAAATCACATATAATAAATACAATTTAGAAACAACTTTTTCTTTAAATTAAATTCAAAATACTGGGAAACAAACACTGAAACAAAAATCTCAAACACTTACAAACCATCATAACATGTAGTGAAGCGATCTCACTGGACACAGTCCATATCATGAGCACTGAAGGGACTCTGCTCCGTCCACCATCTGAATGTGTGTGTTCGAGAAGTGCTTAGGTTCTTAGAGAATGGAAACAAGTTAGGTTCCTAGACTTAATGTTGCATGTTAGCTTGTTTATGAAGCTGTGAGAAACTAGGGGATGTGACGAGGCTGGCCGTAACAAAGATGGGAAGGATAATTCAAACATTTCACAGAAGCTTAATTTGGAATATGTGGCTTTGCCAGAGAAAGAAAAACAAATATTTTAAATAAAAATTTCAGGGTAAAAAAAAAAGTTAATAGGAGGAGGGAAAGAAGAGAAACAAAGAAACGCTTAAACACACAAATCTGTGTGGAGGATGAAATGAATTTAAATAGTTTCCATTCCTTCCCACCTAAAACTAAGTAAGCCTGGTTAACTGAGGTAGACTCTGGAAATAACATGTGCAAAGACTCAGGTTTTCCAAAGGGCAATATTTAGTCATTTCAGAGGTTGTAAAACAAAAGTGCATTTTATAGTTTTAAACATAAAATCAAATGAGAGCCCTTTTACTGGAGGAAAACCTCTATTAATTTCCTACATGTTGTGCCAAATTTCCAAATGTACAAAACCTATACACTGCTCAAGACAAAGCAGTATCCAGGTTATTTATACACATATATAAAATAAGGTCAATCAATAAATGAGAAAGGTAAAATAAAAAGAATAAATTTTATGACATTACCTTAATATTTCTTCTGTTTTATTAATGAGTCACCTGGAAATTTAGAAATGTTTAAGCTAAAGAGTTGTCTGGAACCTAATAAAAATTCAAAGAATTATTGTTAATTTGTGAATGTTTAAAAACATATTATCTTAGGAATTTCATTTTTAAAATATTAATATAGTTCCCACATAAAGAAACAATATTAAAAGTAAATGTCCTTAAAAAGTAAATATGTATGAAAAACCTAATTAAAAGTATAAATAAGTAAACATAGTCATTATAACAGAGTTTTTAGTTTTTCCTGAAAAAATAATTATTGGAGATGAGAACAAAACATTTGGAGTTTATTTTTATCTCCTAACATTCCTCCAACTGTAACTCCTACTTCTTTTCTATTGTGACAGATTCTGAGATTCACATAAATATTATGTGCATCACAAATTAAGTGGTATGCAAAAAATACTATACAATGAAAAAGTTAAGGAACAAAAGATACAAAAATATTAAAATTAATTACTATTGTTTCCTCATACAAGTTAACATGGCCATTTCTTGGAAAAGGCCAGCAAATATCCTTAATGCTTTATGCCTATCATATAGGTCATATCCTAAGGTATTTATCATCAATAAGATCAAAGGAAGAGTGGAAATCTACTATTATGCAAAAAAGATTCAATAATCAAGACAATACTGAAGGAGCCAGAGCCTGCACCACATGAAATACCTGCCTAAGTCCTTTACTGATCTCAAGTTAGGGTGGGGAAGTGAAGCATAACCATTGTCAACTGGTTCCTTTTTTATGACTCACACCATGAATTCAACAGTGTACATAGAAACTCCCTAGGAAGGAATTCAAACTCAAGCTGCTCCAAACCTAAAGACTATCAATAATTTCATATTCAATAGAGTCAGACCACATGTAGCAAAGTGACAATTATATTGTACAATTGGGCTGTGTACACACATTTTTCCTGAGGTATCTGTATGTTCGTTCATAGTAGATTCACCAGATACTTGCCTGCTCACTTTTTGAGTAATTAGTGATTTTAGCATATTTCTTTTCTTTAAATCCTCACCCAAGGATATGGATTTTTTTATTATTATTATTGATTTTTAGAGATGGGGGCGGAGAGAGAGAGAAACATTGATGTGAGAAAGAAACATCAATCGGTTGCCTCCTGAATGCACCTTGACCAGGTATTGAATCTGCAATATTTTTAGTGTAAAGAATGACGCTCCAACTAACTGAGCCACCTGGCCAGGGCCAGCCAACTTTTTGACAGTCAAATATTACATCATAAAAACTAAAATCTCGGAAATTCAGATAAAGCCCCTCATTATGCAGCTAGACCACATGTGCATTGTCTTCCAAGCTGTCCTGGTATTTCTAGAGACTGAGGTCAGAGCCCAGGTGAGTCTGGTCACTCTACAATGCCTATGCTGCTACTGACCAGAAGACAAAGTCTGTGATGTCATTATCTATTGTCTACTTGCATTACTAGAAGGTTTCAGCCTCCATTAAAGAGCTACTTGTCTAGTATATGTCATCAATAATAATTCCTTTAAAAAATAAGAAATTATGCCTGGCTGGCATAACTCAGTGGTTGAGTATCGACCTAGGATCCAGAAGATCGAGGTTTGATTCCCGGTCAGGGCACATGTCCAGGTAGCAGGCTTGATCCCCAGTCGGGGGCATGCAGGAAGCAGATCAATGACTCTCTCACCATTGATGTTTTTTCTCTCACCCTCTCCCTTCCTCTCTCTGAAATCAATAAAGATATATTTAAAAAAAAGAAATTTTGAGAGTAAAATGTTTACAGACAACATATAACATGTTCACATGTCTACCATAATTACATGTGTACATGTTTATAATAAACATGTAGCTTAGAAAATGACAAAAATGATTAATAAAAATAGCCAGATCTGTAAATTATATTATTCTAATAAATGGGTATCAGTTCTAACTTTAAAACAGATTTAAAGAAAGAAAAAGAGAAAACCTTTTACCTATTATCTTTCCAAAGCACACCCAGATTACTGTGCCTCTCCATTTATGATCCGAATTAGTTTCATTAGCTGGAGCCAAAAGCTATACTGTGTAGCTATGGGAAGTACTCAGAAGGATCTGTGCTGCCTGGTTCAACTCTGTAAACACAGAGCCCCCACCTGGGCTCTTGTACACGCCCAAAGCAAGTCTGCTGAATGCAGGAACTATCTGATCAGGTGTCTGCAAGACAGAAGTGCACAAACTGAGTCCTAACAATGTAGTGCTCCAGAACCCAAAATACTCATGCTTTCAGATGAATTAAAGGATCAAAACTTTCTAATTTGATAATGCAGCATAGGAAAAAATAAAACACAACAATGCTCTCATTCTGGGTAAGGCAACACTGTCTGGCAATAAAGATGGTATGCACACAATGTATTGCCAAGGCCAGAGAGAACACCTGAGGGGTCTCTTCAGGGTGGTTCAAGGAGTTGAAGATATTCACATCCACTGACGGAGCAAAATGAGAAACAAAGAAAATAACAAAGCACACCTGACTCACTTAACCTGGTAAAGATAAGTTTCTGGGAAACTTAAGTTTCCAAATACTGCTTAACTAATAATTTTTTTTAAATCACAATTACCATGAAGAATTTCTTTAAAAGTGAAATCTATGCCAAGACAAGTAACACAAAATCTAGAAAAATGCAGTAGCTAATCAACTAAAGTATACAAACAAGTTCTAGCAATCAAAACAATAATGTTTTAATGAATGCCCCTAGGACTGTAGGAAAAAAAAGTTACTGGATGGCTATAGTTTGCAAGATTATCTTAGTGGGATTATTTCTTTAATTAAAAACAAAAGAAACATGTCCCAAATAAAAGAACAGAACTCCAGAAAAAGAACTAAACAAAATGGAGACAAGTAATCTACTACATGCAAGAGTTCAAAACACTGGTTATAAGGATGCTCAATGAACTTAGGGGAAGAGTAGATGAAATAAAGAATAATTTACAGGGAATTAACAGTAGAATAGATGAAGCCAAAAATCAAATCAGTGACTTGGAGTATAAAGACGCAAAGAAACACCCAGTCAGAACAGCAAAAAGATAAAAGAATCCAAAAAAATGTGACAGTGTAAGGAGCCTCTGGGACAACTTCAAGCGTACCAACATTCACATCATGGTGAGGCAAAACAAGAGAGAGAGCAAGAAACTGAAAACCAATTAATGACATAAAGCTTCCCTAACCTGGTGAAGAAAATAGACATACAAGTCCAGGAAGCAGAGAGAATCTCAAACAAGATGAACCCAAAGAGACCCATACAAAACCCATCATAATTAAAATGCAAAAGGTTAAAGACAAAGGGAAAATCTTAAAAGAAGAGAAAATCACTTAGTTAACTACAAGGGAGCTCCCATAAGACTGTCAAGATGATTTCTCAACAGAAACTTTGCAGGCCAGAAGAAAGTGGCAAGAAATATTCAAAGTAATGAAAACCAAGGATCTACAACCAAGAATACTCCACCCAACAAAGGTATCATTTAGAATAGGACATATAAAGAGCTTCCCAGACAAGAAAAAGCTAAAGAAGTTCACCACCACCAAACCATTATTACATGAAATGTTAAAGGGACACGGAGGGAGAGAGGGAGGGAGAAAGGATGGGGGAGGGGAGGGAGAGGGGAAAAAGAGGAAGGAATGGGGGAGGGGGTGGGGAGAGGGAGGGGGAAGGGGGAGGAGGAGGAAAAGAAAGAAGAAGGAAGAAGATCAAAAATATGAACAATAAAATGGCAATAAATATATATCTATCAACAATCAAATCTAAAAAACAAAATAAACAAGCAGAATAGAAAGATACTCATAGATACAGAGAACAAACTGATGGTTGCCAGATGGGAGGGGGGTTGGAGGGATGGGTGGAAAAGGTGAAGGGATTAAGAAATACAGATTGGTAGTTACAAAATAGTCCTGTACAACATAGGGAATATAGTCAATAATATTCTAATTACTATGTATGGTGTCAGATGGGTACAAGATTTATCAAGATGATCACTAAGTTATATAAAGTCTAATCACTGTGGTGTACACCTGAAACTAATATAATATTGCATGTCAACTGTAACTGAAAAATAAAAATGACTTAAAATAAATAAAAAGAAAAAAAATAGAAAGAAAAAAATGAATGAAAGGAAACTTCTCTCATCTCAAATTTTAAAATTAAATTCAATTAAAATAAAATCACAATTTTAAAATCTTAAAAAATTTATGATTTTAACTCATAATCTATGCCTCAGAGGAAAGGGGGTAACTTACAGCATCAGATGAATACTGGAGTTTAGAGTCAGACTTACATTACCTGAAAATTACATCGTTCTTAGTAGGGAAAAAAAAATTCAAGATACTAAGAGGCTTTTTTTTTAAAGTGTCTAATGAGTTGTATTATTTTTAGTTTTAAACCAGTAGGTGCTCCTCAAAATTGGGAATTCAGGATATTATCAAATACAAATTTTAAAAGCTTGACCATCAAACCATAGACTGCCCAATCAAACTAGGATAAATGCAATTTTAAACAAAAGTAATTTTAATTTTTAACATCAGGAAACTCACTCTACTTGTGATTAGATATATGTCACCTACTTTTTCTGGATTCCTTCTGTCTAATTTCTGCTGAACTGAATGAGCATGGCAGATTTCTATCCTAATCTTCTTACCATGTGTACAAGTTCTCAACCTTGACAAAGAACAATTTCAAAATTTTCAAATGAACATCATTCATTATGCACAATGTTATTTTGTTAAATAAGCTGTCTGGAAAACTATAAATTTTGTTTTGTTTGTTTTGCACTAGCCACAAGAGATGAATACAAAAGTCAAATTATGAAAGTCAGAATATAAAAGCAAAATTCAACAAAAATCAAACAGTTTTGAAGCTGAAAAAAATAACAGGCTTCTCTGTTTGACCACATTGAAAGAAAAGTGAAAACAAACTTAAAGGTCTAGAATGAAGAAATGCATCATATCATAATATTCTCCCCACCCTTCCAATATGAAATATGAGAAGTGCCAGCCAAAAATACTAAAGACCAGAGAAACAACCTGGCAAAATGACTCAAAAACCAAAAGCATGAGATATTCTTGCCCAGAGCTGAAGAAATGACTAAGTAGCTAGTAGAAGAAATGGTGGGAGAAGGAAGGTTAAAATTCAAACCATGTGATAGACTCTAACAGTAAATAGCTGAATCACAGAGGTTTAACTAGCAAATTCATTATTTAATCCAAAACTATCATTCCTAACAACAAATAATGAATATGACACAAACTCAGTTTTGATGTTAAAAGTCAACGTATGTAGGTCAACAAATGCAAGTGAGAAACAGAGGTCTTTCTAAATCTTTTGTAAACAAGTCTCCACAATAGCACACTGATCCCTTTCCTCTGCGGCCCTGACACCCTGGTTTTGGGGTGCAATATAATGCATGAGGCTCTCTATGTAAGCTTCTTATTTTCCAACTACATTTATACTCTTGGTTTTAGATTGTTTGCCTTTAAGTGAAAATCTCTCCAATGAAAAGTTCCAAACCTATTTTTTTTAAATGCAGAAATGTCTTCACATTTTATAAACAAAAATACCAGAAATGGAAGAGCTGACAGAAATTCAAGCGGATCCAAATTCTACCATCCATTTTTCATACTTCTCCAAGTCTGCAGCAGAGACAGACTTGGCAATTTTCTTAAGAGCCAACTCAAAGTCTCCTTTGGTAACAGGCATCTGAAGCTCCTCCTTAGAAAGTGCACGGATCTCTTCTGGACTTAAGCCATTGATGCGCCGTCTCATTGCCATTAAGGATGCATCCCTAAAAATGTGCCAAAGTCAGTGAATACTTAGTGTTGCAAATGCTGTAAACACTTTCAGTAATAACAAAGTGAAATGGAAGTATTCGAAAGATCATGTTGTATGATTTTATGATGCTGCATAGAATTTTCTATCTCAGAGACATCCTGAAAGTTCAGGAAAGATTAAAACAGGATGCAAAGGACTTAAACATAAAATGTATTGTTATGTACCCTAAGAGTCCACGTTGTACTCAGGTAATACTGAATTTTATTTTCCCTACTTGCTCCTCAAAGACAGGCAAGAAGTTTAGAAAACTGAAGCAGAATTTTGAAATACTGAATTGTACACTTGGAAATGAACATATGGCTAAATATTAAGATAATTCAAATCTTATACCAATTTGTCTACAATCTAATCAGAGGAGGTAAAGCCAGGAACCTCTCTCTCTAGAATATGAATTTATCTGCATATAGTGGATATGGAATTCCCTTCTTGGATAATTTGTAGGCCACTAAAAGGATAACAAATCTGCCCAGCTGGTATGGCTCAGTGGTTGAGCATCAACCCATGAACCAGGAGGTCACAGTTCCATTCCTGGTCAGGGTACATGCTGGGGTTGTAGGTTCAGTCCCCAGTAGGGGGAGTGCATGAGGCAGCTGATAGATGATTCTCTCTCATCATTAATGTTTCTATTTCTCTCTCCCTCTCCCTTCCTCTCTCTGAAATTAAAAAACAAACAAACATTAAAAGAATAACAAATCTGACTTCTCCAGATAGTATGTTTAGCTCCATTCTGATCACTTGTAAATCACTATGAAGGTTTTGAAAAAAAACAGACAATTAGTGCTCATGAAAAAGCTATTAGAATGTCAAGCCAACCAAAACTTCAAATTCTTATATATTTTACTATAGTGATAATAGAAACTATTGTGAGTTTACTGTGTGCCACTAAACTTAGATGCACACAGGAAAAATACTAGTAGAAAAAGTCAGAAACACAGATGTGGTTTTAAAAAAAGGCCACTGATGTCAATTTAAGTATCATTAGGAAAGTAAGAACTAAAAGAAAAAATCCTCTTCATTGAGTGATGTAGATTGTCTAAAAATTATATCACTAAATTGAAAGGGAAATTTTAATATATATGTATCTTTCACAGCTTAAACTGGTCAACTTTGTTCATCTGCATATGATAAAATTATGCCAACCAAAACTAAGTGATACGATTTTACGGAGATGCAGCAAGGCTCCAATTCAGGGCTAAATTAACCTTAGATTGTCAAAGTTATTATTAGGTTGTCAAAGTCATTATTAGGTTGTCAAAGTCACTATTAAGTTAGACACAACAATTTCTTAAAAATCACAGGATAGAAAAGGTGACCATATTGTTATATAATTATTCATCTAACAATGAACAATGAAGTTATGTAGGAAAAAAAACAAGACAAGTGGGAGATCATTTCAAGGAAATGGGTGGCTGCTTTCATGTCAAGGGCTAATAACTATACTAACTTTCAGATCAGTCCTCCTGCCAAATCTATAACTAATCTCCAAAGTCGCAGATAATTTTTTAAAAAATACCTGCAAACATTAGTTATATCAGCACCAGAATAGCCCTCGATCTTCTCTGCTATATCCTCCAGTTGAATATCAGGATCCAATTCAACCTCACGAAGATTGATCTTTAGAAGCTCGGTTCTTCCTTTTGCTGTTAGAAAATATTTTGTTATTGTTAGATATTTTTCTTTATATATCATTTTGATGAGAAATCACATATAAGAGAGTCAGTAACTGTGAGTCCACTAGTATTCCCAATTCACTGTATGACTCCTGGAATCATCTAACTTCCTATGTGCCTTGGTTGAAATAACTAAAATTAGAAAGAGCCTGGCCGGGCGTGGCTCAGCGGTTGAGCATCAACCTAGGATCCAGGCGATTGGGGTTCAATTCCTGGTCAGGGCACATGCCCGGATTGCAGGCTCGATCCCCAGTTGGGGGCGTGCAGGAGGCAGCCAATCAATGACTCTCTCATCACTGATGTTTCTATTTCTCTCTCCCTCTCTTTTCGTCTCTCTGAATCAATAAAGATATATTTAAAAAATAAATAAATAAAATTAGAAAGAAACTCAGCATTTTCCTTAAAGATTGTGAAGACACTTGCCATAAGAACAATGGGTCTGAGATCCTTTTACGAAAAATAAAAACATTAGTATTCAAGCACCAAAAATGCTTTCATTAAAAAAAAATAATAGAAAAAAAAAAACATTTGGCCTAAGTTTTATAAAACTAGACTGCATGGAGTATAACTCCTATAAATTACTTTGCTCACCTCTTTAATATGATACAGGAAAAGAGTTCTACAACTCTAGTCAGCAGTTTTTAAAAAATCCAATTTTCTTTTTCTGGAAAGCAGCAATTGGCACAAAATGCTTATTAATGTATGTTTTACTTGGAGAACCAGCCCACAGACATTTGCTGTTCCAGTATGATTGAAATGTGGACTGAGTAAACTCAAACAAACCACACAATTTTTAAAAACCTCATCATGCTTACTATCAGTTTTAGTGGCAAATCTGCTTAATCAGCAAATTAAGATAATGCATAATTAGTTGGATCTGGCTCTCTACTATTTCTTGATATATAAAATAAAATTTAATTTTCCCCAACTTTCATTTTAAAAAATTTTGAATCTACAAGTAAAAAACTCAATGAACACCTATTTACTTTTCCTCTAGATTCACCAATTGTTAACATACTGCCATTATCACTCCCTTCTCCTCTCCTCCCCACCCTTTTAGAATTGAGAGCTAGCTGTAAGCATCACAACACTTCATCTTAAATTCTTCAGTACTTATCTCCTAAGAACAGAGGTTTCCCTGCAATTATTACACTTATCCGGAAATTTTTTTTAATCCCCACCCAAGGATATGTTTAGAGAGAGGAAGGGGGAGAGGGAAGGATGGGGGGGGAGAGAGAGAGAGGGAGAGAAAGAGAGAGAAACATTGATCAGTTGCCTCGCATATGTGCCCCAACCAGGGATGGAAACCCGAAACCTAGGTATGTGCCCTGACTGATAATCGAACCACCACCTTTTGGTGTGTGGGATGACACTCCAACCAACAGAGCCACCTGGCCAGAGCTAAACTGAGTAGTTTAATCTATGTTTCTGTATCTGAGTAATATTTTTCACATACACACACACACACACCCATTCGTAGGCACACAAAGTAAGGCAAGGCAAAGCAAAGAGCAACCACAGTGGAAAAAGAAGCAACCAGGTATTATCTGGGGCTGCCACACAAAAAAAGGGTGTGACTAGAAAATCTTTATTTCTAGAATTCTTTAATCTTGGGAGCTCCCTATCCTTGGTCATCCCTGGCCAATAGCCCACCTTATAGTTCACCAGGGTACACTGCAGCAAATAACTCCTCCTCTCAGGTGGTCAGCAGGAGTGTGGGAAGAAAGAGGAAAGGGGAGGAGGCTCCTGGGTCCCTGCTACAGAAGGTAGCTGTGCTCCTGATGGCCCAGTAAGAACTCTGAACTTAAGAGAATAACTCATTTCATAGTGCCTCACATGGAGCAGGTGGCTGTTAGTGAACGAATATCACTTTGCTCATTTGTCCCAATATTAGACCACTACTGTAATTGTAAAGCAAATGATTTACTGTGGCCTGCCCTAAGAACTTAAACACCAAGTTTAATGAAATGTTTTCTCCCCAAGAAAGGAAGTTCTACACAGCCAACTTAAATGAACCTGTTCAGACCTGGTGGTCTAAAGATTAGTTGGAAGTGTCCCCCTTTTCCCTAATAACTATGCTTTAGGAAAAATTAACTTTTAATACTGGTTGTATCGGTGATTTGTTAGGAGATTCTAAATGGGGTTTATCAGCTCCATAAAACTGAATTGATGATATGTAATGACCTTTTAAAAGGATTTAACGAGGGATTAATGTGTTAATAATAATATAAAGACTGCTACATAGCCAAGTTAAGACACATTCTAAATATAAATAAATGCTGTGATAACAATTCTACTTCAGCACGCTAGGCAGTTCAGTGAAGTGGATAACCAGTGTGTGTGCTGGGGCCAGATTGTGCTCACATCCCTTTTCTGCTGCCCTGGGCAAGATACTTAACCTCTCAGTGCCTCAGCTTCCTCATAAGGAAAATAAAGATCAGGCTCTACCTCATAAGAATATTGTGAAAGTTAAAGGAGCTAATATAAGACAATGAAAGACTGGCCCACAGTCAGCACTCAGTAAATGTCCCATCACCACCACCATTAGTGAACAAACAGGAGTAAAGGGAAATTGAAAATGCAGATGAGACACCCAGGGACATGGAGTCCACACAGGGAGATAGACCAGGGCAAAGAAAGCCTCAGAATTAAATGCTTTAATGTCGACTTTGAAAATTTAAATGGAAGGGGAAAAAATGAACAATCTAGGAAATGGGAGCATCATAAATAATGACATGGAAGTAGAAAGAAGCACACATGTACCAGAGTGAAAAAAGGTCAGTAGGAAAAGTACAACAGAGCACTATAAAAGGTAAATGACACAAACAGGAGAGAGAGAGAAGGTATGAACTTGGGGTAAAACAACAACAACAAGAAAACCTCTGACACTGATGTGATAGAAAATGAGAGTCACTCGGAGTCTACAAGATTCAATGATGCCTTGGTGGTTATAGAGCAAAACAGAATTACATGAAGGGGGCTGGAGGACGGGGGCTGGAGAAAGGAGTCCATTAGGCTGACCAGGTGGACACTGCCATATTTAGATGCAAGAACTAAGAGGAGACTGAGTATAAGGCCAAGCTCCACCTGTCCTGTTACTTGACTTCTTGCCTTTCATTGACCAGAGAAGATTGAATTGAACAAGATGACTGCAAGAGTTTCTCTTATCCCACATGATCCTACAATGGGGCCTTGCCACTCTCCCACCCAACAGCAGTCTAATTCCCCTCCTCCTGAAAATGGCTGGGCTTGAAAATACTTCCACCCAGAGCAATCAGAAGTGATGATATATGACCTCTAAGGCTAGTTCCTAATAATGTATTTTGCACCTTTTCCAGTGGAACAATCACACCTGGAGCCCTGAGATACCATGTATGAAATCTGACTGTCCTGGAGCCACATGCAATAGCCAAGGTAGCATGGAGGTACTCCAGCTGAGGCCCCAGGCCTCAACCACTAGGCATGTGGGTGGAGACATTCCAGATTATTCCAAGCTCCAGATGTGGGGTCACCCTCAGCCACTGAACCTTCCCATTTGTGACCGCAGGCATCATGAAGGAGAAAATCTTTGCCCCTTGGAGTAAACAAAGACTTCTTAAGACACAAAAAGCACTATCCATAAAGAAAAACTTGACAAGAAGACGTCATCAAAATTAAAACTACTGCTTATCAAAGGACACCATAAAGAAAATTGAAAGGGAAACCACAAAATGGAAGAATATATTAACAATGCCTGTATATGATAAAGAACTACACAGGATTAGACAGCAAATAAACCAATTGAAAACTGCACAAAAGACTTGAAAAGACACTGTACAAAAGAAATACCAATGAAAAATAGGCACCTGGAAAGGTGCTCTACATCATTAGTCACCAGAAAAATGCAAATTAAAACCGTAAGATGACATTTCACACTTAACTAAAATGACTAAAATTAAAATACCAACAATACTAAACTTTGACAAGGATGTGGAAGTACTGGAATTTCATTTGTTGATGATGAAAGTATAAAATGGTACAACCACTACGGAAATCAGTTTGGGTGTTACAAAATCAAACATATACCTGCACTATGATCCACCGATTCCATTCTAATCTATGTCACCCAAAAGAACTAAAAACATTCATATATAAAAAGATTTGTAGGAGAATATTTATAGCTTCATTCATAATAGCCAAAATCTAGAAATAATCCAAATGTCCTTCAAAAAGAAAACAAATTGTAGTATAATGATATCACAAATAAACCACTGATACATGTAAGCGCATGGATAAATCTCAAGAACATTATAATGAGTAGTAACTACACTCACAAGTACATGTCATGATTCCATTTATATGGAGTTTAATCATAGGTAAAACTAATCTATGGTGATAAAAATCAGGAAAGTAAAAGGGGTTTGAATTAATTGGTAGGAGGTACACAGAAACTTTCTGAGGTAAAAGAAATGTCCTACATCTTGAGTAGCATAATAACTAAACAGGAATATTCTCTTGTCAAAACTCATCAAATTATACACTAAAAGTTTATACATTTCATTGATTATCTCAATATAAAAAGAAAAGTTCACGTAAGAAAATTTCAAGATTCATCAACAGGATAAAATGGTATTTTTCTAAAGCAGTATATTTTGAAAATGATATCAAGAAAACTTTATTTTTAAAGACTTAAGGTTTAAAAGTAAAAACTTAGATGTCCTACCCAATTTATTAACCTGAATACTGCTCTAAGTGTAAGAGCTGCTCTGAAACGTAGGGAACTTCAAGAGAGTACAGTGGCCTCTATTCCATCTACTACAAATAGGTTTTGTGATGCTGTCAACATCTTTTAGCAGAATGTCAATGGAATAAAGATAAGGGGGGAAAAAGATAACAGGAAGAAAAAAAATTTTGAAACACTGTAAAGGGAATGCATTGTACCTGTTGGGAGAGGTATATAAATCCTTTTTTCTAATCTCCTTCGCAAGGCTTCATCAATATCCCACGGGAAATTAGTAGCAGCCAATACCATCACCATTTTGGAAGGGTCATCATTCTCTAAAGCTCCTCCAACTCCTGCACACAGTAAGAGGAAAAAATCCATTATTCTTTCATTCAACTAACACTTCTAAGCATCAGTCATAGGCTAGGTGTTAGGCTCGATGATAAAAATAACAGTCCTGACCTCTGGATGGTGGCAGACCAGGCACATCAACAGATAATTATAAAAAAGGAGGTAGAAAAATTCACATAATCTATTGCAGGATTCTAATCCAATAAAAAAAACTTTTTTTTTCTGTAAGAAAATGTATATTCCTCTGAAAAGTCATGAAAGATTCTGCTGTTTTATTCCTAATTTTTTTTAATCATAAAGTTCCTCAAAATTTTTTGTGTTCTTTTTTTTAATCTTTTTAAATTTTTCAATCACAATTTACATTCAATATTATTTTGTATTAGTTGGAAGAGCCTCCATTCTATTTTCCATAGTGGCTGCACCAGTCTGCATTCCCACCAACACTGAACCAGGATTCCCTTTCCTCCACATCCTCTCCAACACTTGTTTGCTGATTTGTTGATGGTAGCCATTCTGACAGGTGTGAAGTGATATCTCACTGTGGTTTTAACTTGAATTTCTCTGATGATTAGTGATGTTGAGCATCATTTCATACGTCTGTTGGCCATCTGTATGTCCTCTTCAGAGAAGTGTCTACTCAAGTCCTCTGCACATTTTTTTAACTGGGTTGTTTGGGGGGTATTTTGCTGTTGAACTGTATGAGTTCCTTATAAAATTTGGATACTTAACCCCTCATCAGATGTATCATTTGCAAATATCTTCTCCTATTCAGAAGGTTGTCTTTTCATTTTGATGATGGTTTCTTTTGCTGTGCAAAACTTTTTATTTTGATGAACTCCCTGAACTTTTTCTTTTGATTTCCTTGCCCAAAAAGATATATCAGAAAAAATATTGCTAAGAGAAATATCAAAGAATTTACTGCCTGTTCTTTTTCTTTTCTTTTTTTTCTTTCTTTTCTTTTCTTTTCTTTTTTCTTTTCTTTTCTTTTCTTTTCTTTTCCTTTTCCTTTTCTTTTCTTTTTTCTTTTCCTTTCCTTTCCTTTCCCTTTCTTTCTTATTTATTTATTATTTATTTATTTACTTATTTATTTATTTTTATCTTTATTGTTGAAAGTATTACAGATATACCCTTTTTCCCCCATGGATCCCCTCCACCCACATCTGCCTCCTCTGTCCCCCAGGTCTTGATCACACTATTGTCTGTGTCCTTGGGTCGTGCATATATGCATATAAGTTCTTTGATTAATCTCTCCCCACCCACCCATCACCCTCCAAGATTCATCAGTCTGTTCCATGCTTCTATGTCTCTGGATCTATTTTGTTCCTCAGTCTGTTTTGCTTATTAGATTCCACATAGAAGTGAGATCATGTAAAACTGAATCAGGAAGAATCAGAAAACCTGAATAGGCCAATAACAACTGATGAAATTGAAGCACTAATCAAAAAATTCCCAGCAAACAAAAGCCCTGGTCCGAGCAGGTTCACAGGAGAGCTTTCTAATTCTTTAAGTTGTAGGGTTAGACAGTTTACTAAAAATTTTTCTTGCTTTTTGAGGTAAGCCTCTAGTGCTATGAATTTCCCTCTCAGGACTGCTTTCACTATGTCCCATAGATTTTGGGTTGTGTGATCATTTTCATTTGTTTCCAGGAAGTTTTTGATTTCTTTCTTGATCTTTCTGGTAATCCATTCATTGTTTAATAACATGCTATTTAGCCTCCATGTGTTTGAATGTTTTCGAGTGTTTTTACTGTAGTTGATTTCTAATTTCATGCCATTGTGATCCAAGACGCTTGATATGATCTCAGTCTTCTTGAACTTGTAGAGACTTGTTTTGTATCGTAACATGTGGTCTATCTTTGAGAATGTCCCATCTGCACTTGACAGGAAAATATATTCTGCAGCTTTGGGGTGAAATAAATGTCAATTAAATCCATCTGTTCTAGTGTGTGATTTAGAGTCACTGTTTCTGTGTTGATTTTTTTGTCTGGAAGATCTATCCAGTGAAGCCAGGGGAGTGGTCAAGTCCCTGACTATGACTGTATTGCTGTCAATCTCTCATTTAAAGTTCTTAAGGTTATTATTAATAGGTCATTATTTATTGCCATTTTAATTCTTCATGCCTATGTTTCTCTTTTGATTTCTTACTATTATTACAGCAGTCCCTTTAACACTTCTTGCAATGCTAGTTTAGTGGTGATAAACTCGTTTAGCCTTTTTTTTTTGGGGGGGGGGGGGCTGGGAAGTTCTTTATTTCACCATCTGTTTTGAATGATAGCCTTGCTGCATAAAGTAGTCTTGGTTTCAGATCCTTGCTTTTCATTACCTTGAATACTTCATGCCATTCCCTTCTGGCCTGTGAGTTTCTGATGAGAAATCAGCTGACAGCCTTATGAGAGCTCCTTCACAGGTAACAAATTGCTTCTCTCTTGCTGCCTTTAAGATTCTCTCTTAAACAGAGGGTTTTGGCATTTTAATTATGATGTGTCTGGGTGTGGGCCTCTTTGGGTCCTTCTTGCTTGGGACTCTCTGTGCCTCCTGAAGTTGTGTGACTTTTTCCTTGACCAGTTTAGGAAAGTTTTCTGCCATTATTTCTTCAAATTCTCTACCCCTTGCTTATTCTCTTCCCCTCTGGAACTCATATAATGTGAATATTGTTAAGTTTCATGTTGCCCCCACAGCTCCCTTAGACTGTCCTCCTGTTTTTTAATTGTTTTTCTTTTTGGATCTCTGATTGAGTGATTTTTTTCTACACTGACTTCTAATTTGCTGATCTGATCCTCAGCTGCCTCTAATCTGCTGTTTATTCCTTCCAATGTATTCTTTATTTCTGCTATGTCATTCTTAACTTCCTTCATAGTTTCCATATCTTTTCTCACGCTGTTGAGCATCCTTACAATCAGTATTTTGAACTCTATATCTAAGAGATTGCTTATCTCGATTTCATTTAGCTCTTTTTCTGGACATTTCTCTTGTTCTTTCATTTGGGGCTTGTTGTGTGTTTTTTTGTCTCCCCACTTTGGCTGCCTATTTGAGTTTGTTTCTATGTATTTGATGGATCTGCTAGGACTCTCAGTCTTTTTGGAGGATCTCTGGTGCAGGCCAATGTCAGATACTGTTTGCGACTGGCACTGAGTACCCTGTTTGGAGCTATCACCAACTCAAGGCTTATGGTCTCCTCCGCTGGGCTGGCTTGTTGATCCCTCTGCTGGGCCTGGGTGCATTTGGACAGGACCAAGATGCAGACTAAAGTCTGCTTTTCCAAGCCCCGGTCTAGGAACAGGTCAGGCAAAGATTCAAAGCTCCCAGAGGTCCGCCTCTGCCTGCAGGCTAATTGATCTTAGTCTCTTAATGAGCCTCAGGCTGTAGACCACAGCAAGGAGGAAACTCCACAGGGTGGGGCAAGAGGTATTCCAGTGGATGGGGTAATTGCTTCTCCCTCCGGCAAAAGCTGCCTGGCTGGCAAAGGTCTGCCTGAGAAAAATGTCCTCTGTAGTATGGGGGGAATGACTCAGCACAGAAATCCAGATGGCCGCCCTTTGAGAGGCCATTTGGATTCCTGTGCCCAAAACGCCAGGTTCTTCTCCAGAGCTCAAAACCCCAAAACCACAGCCCAAAACCCCAGGTTCTTCACACACAGCTCTAGTCCACTCTGCCCTCCCCCTGCTGGAGCTCAAGGTAAGTGGCTGCACACAAAACTTTGTGCACTGGCCCTTTAAGAAGGTGCCTACATTTCCAGCTGTCTCTTACTGGGAGACAGAAACCTTGCTGCTTTTCACAGCCAGATGTTATGTGGGTACCTTTCTCAGTTCTGGTGCTCTGGGCTGGGGAGCCCAGCTTCATGTTTAGGCCCTAGAGCCCTCAGTGGGAAACCCCCACAACTGAGGTATCCCTCTGCACCTTCAGGTGCTTTCTGTGGGAGCCCAGCCAACCCTCTCTTGCCTCCAAGCTTCCTACCAGTCTCTATGCGGTGTCCCCTTTAGGTCCTCGGTTATGAGGGCGCTCTCCAGCTAGTGTTTAGTTGATGCTTCAGGATGTTTTTTCTCTATTTTAGTTGTAATTCCAGTTTGGTCCTGGGAGAGTGTCAGTGTAGCTTCCACTCAATCTGCAACTATCTTGAGTCCACTGCCAATGTTTTCTTCTAGGAGGTTTATGACTTCACGTCTCACATTTAAATCTTTAATCAATTTTGAATTTTTTCTCATATATGGTGTAAGAAGGTGGGTTAGTCTCATTTTTCTGCATGTATCTGTCCAATTTCCCCAACACCATTTATTAAATAGACTGTCTTTATCCCACTGTATGTTCTTGCCTCCTTTATCATATATTAATTGACGATCTAGGTGTGGGTTTATTTCTGGGCTCTATTCCATACCATTGGCTTACGTATCTGTTTTTATGCCAGTATCATGCTATTTTGATTACCCTAGCCTTGTAGTATAGTTTGATATCAGGTATTGTGATACTTGAGACTTTGTTTTTCTTTCTCAAGGTTGCTGTGTCTATTCAAAATCTTTTGTGGTTCCATATAAATTTTTGGATTATTTGTTTTAGTTCTGTGTAAAACACCATTGGAATTTTGATAGGAATTGCATTGAATTTATAGATTGCTTTGGGTAGTAGGGACATTTTAATGATGTTAATTTTCCAGTCCATGAACATGGTATACACTTCCACTTATTTGTATCTTCTTCAGTTTTTTTCTTCAGTGTCTTATAATTTCCTGAGTACAGGTTTTTTACATCCTTGGTTAAATTTATTCCCGGATATTTTTCATGCAATTGCAAATGGGATTGTTTTCTTAATTTTCCCTTTTTGATATTTCATTATTGGTGCATAAAAATATAACCAATTTCTGAATACTTATTTTGTATCCTGCTACTCCAATGAATTCATTTATCACTTCTAGTAGTTTTTTGGTGGAATATTTAGGGTTCTCTGTATAAGTATCATGCCATCTGCAAATAATGACAGTTTTACTTCTTTCTATCCTATGTGGATGTTTTTTATTTCTTCTTATCTGATTGCTGTAGCTAGGACTTCCAGAACTAAGTTGAATAGGAGTGGTAAAAGTGAACATCTCTGTCTTTTCCCTGATCTTAAGGGAAACACTTTTAGTTTTTCTCCATTGAGTATGTTAGCTGTTAGTTTGTCGTATATGACCTATATTATGTTGAGGTACGTTCCCTTTATTCCCTCTATTTGCTGAAAGTTGTTATCATAAATGGGTGCTGGATTTTGTCAAATGCTTTTCTGCATCTATTGATATGATCATGTATTTTTATACTTCATTTTGTTTATGCATATCACATTGAATGATTTGCGAAAATTGTACCAACCTTGCATCCCAGGAATAAATCCCACTTGATCGTGGTGTATAATCTTTTTAATGCATTGCTGAATTCAGTTTGCTAATATTTTGTTGAGAATTTTTGCATCTGTTCATCAAAAATATTGGCCTATAATTTTCTTTCTTTTCACTGTTTTTATCTGGTTTTGGAATTAGGATAATGCTGGCCTTGTGAAATAAGCTTGGAAGTCTTCCTTCTTCTTGAATTTTATGGAATAGTTTGAGGACAGGTGTTAGATCTTTGAACGCTTGGTAAAATTCACCTGTGAAGCCATCCAGTCCAGGGCTTTTGTTTGTTAGGAGTTTTTTAAATTACTGCTTTGATTTTGTTGGTTGTAATTGTTTTGTTCAGATTTTTTATTTCTTCTTGATTCAGTCTTGGGAGATTTTATGTTTCTAGGAATTTATCCATTTCTTCCAGGTTGTCCAATTAGTTAGCATATAGTTGTTTGTATGTACAAATACAAAGGGTATTTCTGAGGTGTCAGTTGTTATTTCTGAGGTGTCAGTTGTTATTTCTCTTTCATTTCTAATTTTATTTATTGGGGCCCTTTTTCTTTTTTTCTTGATTAGTCTGTTTCAAGGTTTATCAGTCTTGTTTATCTTTTCAAACAAGCAGCTGTTGGTTTCATTGATTTTTTGTATTTTTTTAGACTATTTCATTTATTTCCACTCTGATCTTTATTATTTCCTTTCTTTTATTCACTTTGGGCTTTGTTTGTTGTTTTTCTAGTTCCCCTAAATGTAAGGTTAGATTGTTTATTTGAGATTTTTCTTGTTTCTTGAGATAGGTCTATAATACTATGAATTTCCCTCTCAGAACTGCCTTCACTGTGTCCCATAGATTTGGGGTTGTTATGTTCTCATTTTCTTTTGTCTCAAGGTATCTTCTGATTTCTTCCTTGATCTCATTGTTAAGCCATTCATTGTTTAGAAAGATGTTATTTAGTATCCATGTGTTGATGTGTTTTTCAGTTATTTTCTTGTAAATGATTTCTAGTTTCATACCAGTGTGGTCAGAAAAGATCTTGATATGATTTCAATCTTCTTAAATTTATTGAAATTTGTTTTCTGTCCTAACTCTTGGTTTATCCTAAAAAATGTTCTATGTGCACTTGAAAAGAATGTATATTCTGCTGCTTTGGGGTTAAATGCTCTTGAAAACATCAATTAAATCTATCCGATCTAGTGTCATTTAAGGCTGCTGTCTCCTTGTTGATTTTCTGTCTGGAAGATCTATCCATTGATGTCAATGGGGTATTACTTTGACTGCATTACTGTCAACCTCTCCATTTACATCCATCAAGGTTTCCCCTTTATATATTTAGGTGCTCCTTTGTGGGATGCATAAATGTTTACAAGGGTTGTATCTTCTTGTTGCATAGATCCTTTTACCATTATGTAATGTCCTTCTTTGTATCTTATTATAACCTTTGTTTTAAAGTCTATTTTGTCTGCTATAAGAATTGCTTCCCTAGTGTCTTTCTGGTTTCCATTTGCATGAAATATCTTTACTTTTAGTCTATGTGTTTTTCATTCTGAGGTGGGTCTCATGTAAACAGTATATGTACAGGTCTTGTTTTCTTACCCATTCAGCTACCCTTTGTCTTTTGATTGGAGTATTTAATCCATTTACATTTAAAGTGGTCATCCATACAAACATATTTATTGCCATTTTATTATACATATTTATGTTCCTTCTTCTTAAAGAAGTCCTTTTAACATTTCTTTGTAATATTGGTTTGGTGGTAATAAATGCCTTCAGCATTTTGTCAGGGAAGCTCTTTATTTCTCCTTCAATTTTAAATGATAGCCTTTCTGGGTAGAGTTATCTTGGTTGTAGGTCCTTGCTTTTCATCACTTTGAACACTTCATGCAATTCCTTCTGCTCTGAAATGTCTCTGTTGAGAAATCACCTGACAGTCTTATGGGAGCTCCCTTGCAGATAACTGTCTTTCTCTTGCTGCTTTTAAGATTTTTTGTCTTTAACCTTTGCCATTTTGATTATGTGTCTTGGTGTAGGCCTCTTCGGGTTCATCTTGTGTTCCAAATTGCTGATTTGATCCTCTGATTCATCTAGTCTGCTATTGATTCCTTCTAGTATATTCTTCATTTCTGACTAGTTCTTTTTTATGGTTTCTATGTCCTTTTTTATACTTGCTATTTCTTTGTTGAAGTTCTCACTAAGTTCCTGAGCATCCTTATAACCATAATTTTGAACTCTATATCTGGTAAACTGTCTGCCTCCATTTCATTTAGTTCTTTCTCTGGGGATTTCTCTTGTTCTTTCATTTGTCTCCTCATTTTGGCTGACTCTTTATATTTGTTTCTGGGTATTAGGCAGATCTGCTATTTCTCCCAATCTTGGTAGGGTGGCCTTATGTAGTAGGTGCCCTGTGGGCTCAGTGATGCAGTCTCCCCCTAATTAACTGAGCTAGGTGCTCCAGGAATGTCCCTTGTGAGGGATATGTGAGCCCTACTGGTATAGTTTAGTCATGACTGCTGTTTGCCATCCATTGGCCCTGAGGCTGGCTGACTGTGAGGATTGACCCCAACCACAGTATATGAACTGCTGTGTGAAGACTGACCTCACAAAGCAGAATTTGCCCCAGCATGTCTGGTGCCTACCAAGATCTCCCTTCAGATATGCCACTTATGGAACTGGTAGGATGATATTCTCATGTGGTCCAAAGCCAGCCACCAGGTGTGTTGGTTCTGAGGCCTCTTGGGATGAACTCTGGTGCAGGTCAATGTGAGACACTATGACCAGCCATGGGCTACCTTCTTGAGAGCCATCCAAGAAAGACTGCACACTGGTGCAGACTGGTAACAGCCAGCAGAATCCCCTGCTCATTGCAATCTTGGCAGGGTGAGGTCACAGTGAGTTGGGAGAATGGGGCTAGTGCATCTCCTCAGGCTGATGTCAAGGGGGGGGGGGGTGATGGATGTTGCCAGTTGAACACATGGAAAAATCAGACCTTGCCCTAATGCCACTCCACTCAGACTCCCTGTGCATCTCATTTCTGATACCCCAAGTCTCCCTCAACTTCCTCAATACTCTGTAAGGTGAGAGTTTGGCAGGGTGGCACCACAGGGAGTCAGGAGTGTGGGGCTAGTGCATTCCCCCAGGCTGATGCCACATGGAGGGGAGAACTCAATCCAGGAAAGATGGTATCTGTGAGCAGCATGGGACAGAGACTCAAGATAGGGACACTGGCAGCTGTCCCTCCAGCCTTCTCCCCAAACTCACAGAACCCAATCTCTCCCTGTATGACTTGTCTTCTCTGAGCTGTCATTCCTCTGCCAGAGCTCAGGGTGAGTGCCTGCAGACGAGATTTTGTGCACTGGCCCTTTAAGAGGGCACCTGGGTTTCTAGCAGCCTACTACCTCACTCTGGTGGACAGAATCCCCACTGATTTTCACAGCCAGATGTTATGCAGGCTCTTTTTCCCGGCACTTGTGCTCCGGGCTGGGGAGCCAGGCAGAGGGTTCAGAGCTCTCACTCCTCAGGGGGGGACCTCTGCAGCTGAGATATCCCTCTAGATTCTCAACTGCACATGGATGCAGCCATTTGAGTCTCTGCCCTTCCTACGAGTCTCAGCATGGCTTCTTATGTAAATCTGTAGTTATAGGACTTCTGTTCAGCTAGGTTTCAGTTGGTTATTCAGGTTTATTGTCCTATAATTGAGTTATAATTCTAATTTGATCCTGGGAGGAGGTGATTGTAACTTCTACCTACTCTGCTGCCATCTTGGATCTCCCTCCTGAAAAATGTTATTTTAGTTGTTAATTTTTTTATTTTTTTCAAGAAGAGAGAACAGAAGGGGGTTCACATTTACTTAATATACTAGCATGCAATCATAATTTTGAAAGGCAGTTTATACTGTAATAGTTTTGTCCTTCAAACTTATAAGTAACTCTTTAAAAAAACCCTTATAAGTAACTCTTAAATAAGAAATTTAAAAATAAACCTAATACTCAATTGCTACTGAAAATACCATTTCTTTTTATACCAAACCAAACATGTATACAGACAGCCTACTTTTTCTAGAATTAACATTTTAGAACAAATAACTTCAGGTAATACAATGAAAACTCTGGAAAATATGCAAAGAAAAAATAAATATATCAACAACTCACAACAGTCAGAGTTTCTAGACTGGCATAACAAAGTAGTGGATTTAAAGCAAACCAGTTCAATATGGTATTTTCTTAATAAATGATTACTAAACTACCATTTGACTCCATACTACTATTATCAGAAAGAATCAAGCTATCCAACTAATAATCAGCAACAGTCACAAATACCCCTAAATGAAATTCAGCTGACTAAGTTCGTATTCAGTGATATTTTTAAAACATATAATGTGTTTTCCTCCATATCCATTCCCCCACAATGCAACATAGTCACTTCTTTCTCTTACACGTCAGCAGAAGTTAAAATGGCAAAATCTTTGAGAGAAGGGACTTGTAGTACATTATTTTATTTATCTTACAGTCACTGGCAGTGTATACAATACCCCTTGTAAGTGTTCAGTAAATATACATGGTTGGTGGATAACCACAGCTGTTTTAAAACAACACACTCTAAATATTTGTTTTAACAGTTTTTATGTTTTCTCATAGTTTGCTTAAATAGCCTCCTGTTTACCACACAACCACCAGAGTACTATATCTCTAAAAAGCAGCTCAGGGCTTGTCATTCTCATCCTTCAATGGCTCCCCAGTGCCTTTTCTTCTTTGTCTGACTTACTTATGCTAATGCTTCAAAGCCTAACTTGGCTATTCCCTTCCATGACTCCCTAAGTCTGGGTGGCACCTCTCCTACAATGTTTTCACTACGCCCAGAGTTTAATTACCACAGAAATTATAATATATTGTAATGTCTGTTAAGTTGCCTGATTCCCATCTAGGTCAGTGGTTGTCAAACTTTCTGGTCTCAGGATCTTCATATACCCTTAAAAATTATGTAACTCCAAAGATCTTTTGTGTGTGTGGAGTACAGCTATCAATATTTATCATCAGAAATTAAAACTGAGAATTTTAAAAAATATTAATGCATTTTAAAGTGACAATATATACATTATTTGTTAATGTAAATAACATTATTATGAAAAATAACTATGATTTTCAAAATAAAATAAAAATTAGTAAGAATAGTACATTTCTTTTTACATTTTTACAAATCTCTTTAATGTCTGACTCCACATGGAGAACAGCTAGATCCTCACATCTGCTTCTGCTTCCCATCTATTTATTATATTCTACATGTCTCGTAGCCTCTGAAAAACTCTACTGTACACTTATTAAGAGAATGAGAGTGAAAAAGGTAAATAATGTCTTGATATTATTATGAAAATAGTTTAGCCCTTACAGACCTTTTGAAAGAATCTTAAAGACCCCTCGGACCTCTAAAATCTTTGCTCAAAGTAATTAATTCCTTGAAGGCCATGGCATTCCTTTTCTTTGTATCCTCACAACCTGAAATGGTACAAGATTCCTAACAAGTATACAGTAAGTGCTTGTTGAGTGCATAAACAAATGAACAAATAAATGGATAAACAGATGATTACAAATAAATTCAGGCTGCCTTCGAGTCCATTCACTCAGAATTTCCAAAGTATTAATCTACACAAAGCTCAAAAAGTAAATATAACAGTTTTGAGACAATTAAACATCAATTACCATCCATCTGAATGAGTAGCTCAGACTTGACTCTGCGACTAGCTTCATGCTCATCAGAGGTCCCCCTTCGACTGCAGATAGAATCTATCTCATCAATGAAGATCGTGGTAGGGGCGTAAAATCTAGCCTTTGGAAATATTTTAAAGGAATCATTCGATTATCTCATAAAACAATATGAATTTTTTAAAATGCCATTTCCTCCTTCTAAAATCATGGTTAAATCATGGTTAAAGAAGAGCAGAAGTTTCTCACTGCTTTAGTCACCATTTTTGGTTATTGACAGAGGTTAAATCAACCATTCATATCAAAAAAGTAAATTTCTAAAAAATAAAAGATAAGTTATATGGTTGGCGAAGCTCAGGGACAAGTATGTGGGGATAGTACTATTCTTTCTCCTATAATGTTTGAAAATTTCCAAACTACAAAATATTTTTTAAAAGATAAACCAACAATCTCTTTACTCAAATATGCATTCTTAACTATTGCAAACCTCTTATGAAAAGGAACCGACTTAAATGATAGATCAATTTCTAACTGATTTTTAAAATATTTATTAAAATAGACTTCTGCTCAACCAGTTCATTAGAGATCCAGAAATGTCAGTCGCACCAAACACATTTAAAGTCTTTTACCCTCACTGGATAGGATGCCAAAGGGCCTTCTTCTACCTCAGAGAGGAAGATACATCAAAAACACATCAACAATTCCAGAAACCCTAAATCCCATATTTTATTAGTATGTCAAGAACTATTAAACTACAACAATACTTGCCCTAGATGAATGGATTTAGATTATAGGGATATCACTGTTTACACCAACAGTACTTTGAAATCTAAATATATCATCACTCACCATTTCAAACAACAGACGGACTAATTTCTCAGATTCACCTCTATATTTAGATGTCAATGTAGAGGAGGAAACATTGAAGAATGTTGTGCCACATTCAGTGGCAACAGCTTTAGCTAGCATGGTCTTACCAGTGCCTGGTGGTCCAACCATCAGCACACCCTGAAATTTCAAAAAAGGTAGTAAATGATTTATCAGATTAAAATGATTTCTTATAAAATATTAGCTATTAAAGTTCAAGAAAATTTTCCCATATCATTTTATAGATACAAAAAAATGAAAAGTGCTCTAGCTGGTTTGGCTCAGTGGTTAGAGTGGTGGCCCTCGGACTAAAGGGTCCCAGGTTCAATTCCAGCCAAGGGCAAGTACCTCAGTTGCAGGCTCAATCTCGGTCAGGGCGCATGAGGAAAGCAACCAATTGATGTGTTTCTGTCACATCAATGTCTCCCTCTCTCCCTCTCCCTTCCACTCTCTGAAAAGCAATGGAAAAATATCCCCAGGTGAGGATTTAAAAAAAAAAAAAAAGAAGTGATTTCATAAAATGTCTCAAATCAGAGATACTCAGAGATGGGCTAACAAAGAGCCTAGACAACAAGGAATCTTCTGATACACTTAGAAAGAACCTACCCAATTTTCCTAAACCTGGCAGAAGATAAATATGCATAGTCTTAAATACCACTTAAGAGTGACTGCTCTGTGTAAGCAAAATGAAAATAAGATGAGAAACTTATCTTCCATAACACACTTATAATATATACCTTTTAATCAAAAATAAAGATCCGTTTATCAGTTAACACAGTAACTAAAATCTAGTGGTGATTCAAACATAATCAAGTTAGCTAGCATTTTATCAGTTTAATGTGCTAGATAATAGTTTACATAAAATACTGTTACTGATGGAAGAACCACTAAATATGAACTAAAAACTAAATTGTAGTTACTCCTCACCTTTGAAAATAAATAAGCAGGAAAGTATTCTATAAAAATAAAGTAATGAGGAGTAAAAATTATTTGAAAACACTAGTTCTCTAGCCTTGAAGGCTAATAGATTCTTAAACACTTACTTCACTATCCACTTCTATTGGGAGCTCAGATCATAGTTAACACTATGATCTCATTTCTTTTGCATAATAGTTGGTGATCTAAAAAGGAATTCTGACCCATTTGTTAATTTAGTTTAATAAGCTGAGGATTTAAACTTTGAAAGCTATGTGCACATCAAAGTTTCACAACTAAATTCAGAAACCAGCTGTAGAACAGACCAACCAGGGATCACCAGGATTTAAAACACTAATTTTAGTAAAAATTTTGTGCTTTGCCAGGAGCCTTTAACTGTGCATGAGACTGCTATTTTGAAAACTACAAAAGAACTAAAGTATAGGCACAGCTATAGCCAAGTTCATTCTTCTCTTTCTAATGGCCCCTCCCTTTTCCAACCTTAAATATAGTACAATATTTTTACTTCTGACCTCCTCATGGCATTACTCCTTTGAGTACCTATTCTATTTCCTATATTTCTTTCTCTACTGGCCCTTTCTCCTTGGTATATGAACATACTTAAATCTGTCCCATTTTTTAATAATCCTTTGCTTAACTCTATAAATCCTCTAGCTACTTTCTACCTCTCCCTTCCCTTCTCAGCTAACCTTCTTAAAGAAATGGTTTAAGTTTACTATTGCTTCTTCATGAGCTACAATCTGGCTTCTGCCTCCACTACTTCACTAAAAATACCAAATTCACTAATCTACTGCCACTTTTCAGCTCACATGTTCCTTCTTTCTCTCTGACCTCTGATGTTGCTGATACTTGGTATTCAGTCCCTTCTTCCTGAAACCCTTCCTCCCTGGGTTGGTTGTAACACTGCTCTTTTTTGACACTTCTCCATCATGACTATCTTCAGTGTCTTCAGGTCTACTCTTTATCCTGCCCTTTACATTCCCAAAGCTATTCTAAGTCTTTTGTGTTCTTTTATAAACTCCTTGAACAATTTCATCTACGTGCATATTATCAACCACCACTTATATCTCACAATTTTAACTTAAACCCTATTCCAAGCTCCAGACCTCTAATTACCTGTTGAACATTTACTAAACATATTTTGTTTCTACTTAAACCTGTTCCTTTTTTCAATTTCCAACATCAGCTCATTGTACCCTATATAATAAAAAATTTGGCTGGCCAGTTCCTGGGAGGAAGACTCTAAATTCTTGGACTTTCCCAACTGACAGGAGTGTCTTTGTTGTCCATGTTGAGCCCTGAAATTTTATGCTAATGAGGTGGCTCATGGTGGGGCCCTATATAGTTTACGCTAATAAATTACTCAGGATGGGGGCTGCCCTTCCTAAAAAAAACCCAACCATGTAATTAGAGGGTTGGGGCTCTGGGGAGAGGAAGGTGAGACTGGAGATTGAGACATGGACAATGATTCAATCAATCATGACCATGTAATGAAACCCCAACAAAAACTGGAAGCTGAATCGTGGGCGAGCTTCCCTGTTAGTAACACTCTATGCACTGTCACACATCTTTGTGCTAGGAGGGTAAAGCAACCTGACTCCACAGGGAGAGGACACAGAAGCTTTACTTTCAGCATCCTCCCAGATCTCGCCCTATGTATTTCTTCCTTTGACTAATTCTGAATAACTTCCTTTTTCTATAATAAAACTGCAATCTTAAGCATAATGCTTTCCTAAGTTCTGTGAGTCTTTATAGAGAATTACTGAACCTGAGGGGGTAGTAAGAAGCCCCAAATTTATAGCTAGCGGATCAGAAGTGAGGGCGACCTGGGGAACACAAGTTTGCAGCTCGCATCTCAAGCAGGGTAGTCTTGTGGGAAACTGCCCTTAACTTGTACCAATTTGGGGTAGTGGGTGTCAGAAGTAACTGCATATTCCTTCGATTCAAGCCTGGAATTATCAAGTCATAAAACTTGCCCAGCCGGGCATGGCTCAGTGGTTAAGCATCGACCTAGGATCCAAGCGATCGGGGTTCGATTCCCAGTCAGGGCACATGCCCGGGTTGTGGGCTCAATCAGTGACTCTCATCATTGATGTTTCTATCTCTCTCTCTCCCTCTCCTTTCCTCTCTCTGAAGTCAATAAAGATATATTTTAAAAAAAACAAAAACGAAAAACTTGTCCCTCTCCCTTGTCCCTATAAATTATCATATACCTCAAAGCATCTCTCATAAATCTACCCATTTGTTCATTAACCAAATAACAGATGCCTTAGTGCAGGTCCTCATCATTGGCTAGACTGTTGCAACAGCCTCCCGATCAGACTCCTCATCTATATGCAATCTATGCCAACTCCAATCTATCCTCCATACTGCGGTCACAGCGATCTTCCACATTTGCAAATCACCCTTCTGCTAAAAACTTACAGGGCTCCTCATGAAGGTAGATTACACCTACCTCCACAGCGACTTTAAAAGTCCTTTAAACACCTATTTTAAGACCTTATTCTCTCTTTAAAATATTGTTTTAGATGTTATAATAAAGGGAAAATGTATGGTAATATGTTCCCCAAATTAGGTAAATCTATAACAGTCTATAAAAGTACTTGAGTCCTAGACAGTGTGTTCAGCGGTTAGAGCATCAGCCTGCACACCAAAAGGTCATGGGTTCGATTCCTGGTCAAGAGCACGTACCTGGGTTGTGGGTTCACTCCCTGCCCCTAGTCAGGGCCCGTGTGGGAGGCAACCAGTCTATGTGTCTCTCTCACATCAATGTTTCTCTCTCTCTTTTTCTCCCTTACTCCCTTTCACTCTCTCTGAAAAGCAATGGAAAAACTATCCTCTGGTGAGGATTAACAAAACAAAAAAAAGTATTTAAGTTGTGAGACCAAATCAAAATGCCATGGTGCCCCAACTACTTGTGTAAACAAAAAGGAGAAGGGATTGAGAAGAGGAAACAGACCTTCCCAGCTAATTCAGGAGGGCAAAGTAAAACCACTCTTTTATTGCACTCTTACCAGTTAAAGTAAAGGAAGGCTCTGCCTCTGCTAAGACCAAAGTACATTTCAGGCAGCAGCTGTTGGAAGGGTTTTTCAGTATGCTAACAGGAAAACACTAGAGTTAGGAGGAACTAGTTCTAGGAAGGTTTTAAATTCTAAAGCAGATGGCAAGCTAAAAGGAAACACATATTCTGATTATGTCTGAGATTTATATGAAGTCTAGATGAAGTGATCAAAATAATTAGTGAAAAATAGGCTAATTTTTAGAAAGGTATTTATTTGACCAAACTTATTCTATAAGACTATGTCTGATTACTGTTTAATTTGCTTGCTTTTTATTTACAGAAAGGGACATCTAGAAAATTCTTAAAATGAATCTCTAGCTGAGCAGCCCTGAGTGAAATAACATAACTAAAGACTATAGTTTCAACACTCCAAGCCCCTCTCCTGCCATGCAGAGGCTGCATAACTCAACTACAAATTCAAATCCAGGAATTTGGGGTACATAAAAACCTCTCTCAACCTTTACAAACTGTGTTAATAAACACATATAGAAACTACAATGCTGTCTTTCATTATCACGCAAGCAGCATTTTTACACCTATATTATTTTAATAAATTCTCACCTTCCAGGGCCTTCTAATCCCTTTGAAGAAGTCAGGCATCCACATCGGAAGAACAACAGCTTCCCTTAGCAACTTCTTAGCTTCTTCCAGATCTGCTATGTCATCCCTTTGCAAGAACAGCAAAGTTTCATGGGTATTCAAGAATGCTTCTGACTGATGGTCAATACTAATTCTTTTTTTTTACTTGTGAAATTATTCTTATATTAAGAACATTATTCTAATTCTTACTGCATAAAATGTGATCAGTGATCAGATAACATTCCAGTTATTAATTAGAACATGTTACTCAATTAACAACCTCTTTCAGTTATGTCAATATCAAATTAAAGTGTCCTTGTTATATTCTGAGAAAAGGACTGTCCTGTCGATTCAATACACTCATATTATGGATCAAGTCATAAACAAAAGATTAATTGCTAAAAGAGAAGACTCACGCCGAGCCAACCCATAACTTGTCTTCTCTGCTACTTTAATTCAAGAACTTAAAAGACACTAACCAATGAATGCTAAGATTCCTGGACACAATATCTCTCTCAAGGGCTTCCACCAGATCCTTATCATATCCAGCACCATCAAATTTTGGAATTTCACCATCACTCACACCATCTTGTATATTTTTCCTTCCCTGGACACAGGTATAAAAAATGCACTGGTCAATAACAACATAGTTTTAATTAGCATCATTAAGCTATAAAAAATGTAACGTAATCACTTTAAAAATAATTTTTTATTATTTTAAGAAAGTGTTTTCTGATTACCCAAATGCTATCCTCTCCTCAGAAACAGATGAACTGGCCTGCTTTACTATACACTTCTTCAAATTTACATTCTGGGGGGAAGAGCTACAGGTAAACTAAAATGATCCTTGCAAAATACCTCTGAATTGGTGGGTGCAGGGGATTTCCACCAGAAAGTATTGAAAATATTAATGCAGAGAAAAAAAGAAAATTTATTTACTGAAAACCTACTACATAGCAAATAATCTCACATATATTACCTCATTTAATACTCACAACTACAAGGTAGGTAATACTATCCTTATTTTTACAGATAAGGAACTGGGACTGAAAAAGATTAAACAACTTGATCAAGTTCACAATTATGAAATGTCAGAGTAGAGATTTTAACTCAGGTCTTCCTAACTTCCCAAACCCATGCATGCCTCTTCAGATCACCGCATCAGATCACCTCCTGCCTGGCAGAGCCAGCTTAAAGCTTAAGAGTGGGTTGTGTATGGCCAAACTATCACATCCTCCAAAGCATCCGAAAAAGCGGCTGCTGACAAGGAACAGCTGGGTCTCAATTATATCTCACAAAGCCTTTTCCCTGTCGCTTTAAGTACCCCTCAAAGTTCAGTTTCTTCTTAGTAAAGTCCTTGGGCCACATCATAAAGTCACTGTAATGACAATGGTAAAAGAACCTTTTTAAATAGTATTATTAAGACCACTGAAGCAATATACCTACTCAAATTCTTTATCTAAAAATATGGTAGCTTTGAAAAAGAATTTTATGCTATAGTTTCTATGTCAAGACTTATTGAACTACGAAGAGCTTTAAATGAAACATGCTCAGCCGTTACTGGTGTGGCTCAGTTGGTTGGGTGTCACCCTTTGCACCAAAAGGTTGCCGGTTCAATTCCCGGTCAGGGCGCATGCCTGGGTTGTGGACCCAATCCCTGATAGGGGGCGTGCAGGAGGCAGCCAATAGATGTTTCACTCTCACATTGACGTTTCTCTCTCTCTCTCCCTCTCCATTTCTCTCTCTCTCTAAAAATCAATAAAAATATTTTTATAAAAGAAAAAAAAACATGCTCAGTTGCTAGAGACAGTTCAACGACTGGACTGCTTCTGCAAACAGAACGAAGTACTTCCCCAGAGCTTCAGCCTCACCATTACTGTCTCATACAAAAATAAAAGGGGCAAACAATAAAAAACTGAGTCAATTTCCTAAACTTAATCTGAAGAGAGAATAGGATGAATCTATTCTACTATACATACTTCATCAGAGATAAACCAAAGCTGAGATGGCTCCCTTTGACAAATGCTCTAATTCTTTAAGCTACCAGGTAAATCACCAAACAGTAATTTAGTGACTTGACCAAAGAAAATGAGTAACTTATTGTTTCTGGGTAGCATCATGGGTACAGTATTAAACTAAATTTTCAGAAAGATTCTTCTGTTTCAGCTGACACCAATATTGACATTATTAAAAGGAGTAAATTTCTGGCATACCTATACAGCAAATGTAACATTAACAAATTTAAAATGATCAGCCTAGAATCATATTTTATAATACACACAGGCCAAGGCTATAAGGTCATATTTAAATAAATCACTGGGAACACTCTGTAATCATTTTAAAGCTTTCTAGAAATAAATCAACTAAAGAATGCAAAAGAAACTGATATATCTGGGACTTAACCAGCCTTCATTTGGCACTGTAACTTGAGATTTACCAAAAAATTACTATTAAAAAAATGTAAGCACACAGCCATTTTGATATAAATATTCAAGTGGTAGGGAGGAGTTGTAAACATTGCCACAGGAAAAGAAGAGCTGGACATTTATCTGAAAGTAGGAGGAATCATAGGATTTTAAGAACAATAAATACCTAAGTATCTATGTCAGCACATTTTATTGATCATTAAGTTTTAAATCAGTGAATAAAAACACCATATCTGCTCTCATCGAGCATCCATCTTTTGGGTGAAACAAGTAATAAGTAAACAAATCCAAATCACACAGAATTATAAACTGTGAAGTGCTATGAAAGCAGAGTGATCAATGTGGCTAAAAGGAACAGGTTGGAAAGACAGGCAGAGGCCAGCTCACCCAGACCCCTGTTCGCCATAGGAAGGAGTGTGGATTTATTCTGAGTGCATGGGGAAATTTTTGAAATGAGATAAGCAAGGAATAACAGGACCTGCTCTACATATTTACATGACCCTCTGGCTGCTGTGTAGAAAGATGGGTGGACAGAAAAGTAGAAGCGAAGAAATAAAAGCCTGTTGCTGTATTCAAGGCCAGGCGTCTCCATCCACAGAACAGGATACTTGGGAATAAGCCAGTCAATTGACTAGCCCAAGAATCCAAAGTTCCTCAGTTGTAGAGATGAGACATGAATACAAATTAAGTCCAAAGAAGATTCAAAGGACTTTTTCAAATCAAAATGGTGAGGTTATTTAAATAAACAAATTTAGAAAAATTAAAAATAATTTGCTTACATTGGGAAATCAACAAAATGAGTGACAGTTATCTTTCATAACAAATACTCAGATAAACTAGAATAGGGATCTCAAATATAAGTAACCGAGGTTGCAGTTAACCAACTGGAGTAACCGCAATACCTAAAAGAAACATTTTTCAGGCAATAAAGCTAACCTCACTCAAGATATTACCTGTACAATTTATACTAATAATACTAACTGCATTGTCACTGAAATGATCTTAGAATTCTTTGTTTAGATTTTCACATTAATTGACAATAAGGTCAACATTGGCAAGAATTTGATATTTAGCATGAAGACTGGTGTACTTTTTTTCTCATTAAAACAAAATATTTTAGCTTCTTTTTACTAGTATCTAAATTACTCATGTCAAGAAATATTTAATGATTATCCATTGCTATTTAATCATTCTATTTGAGGAAAATGATGCTAAATTTAGTGACTAACACGATATTATAATCAATGACACAGTTGGCCTAAAATGCGAGTGGTTTTTGCATTTTATTGAGGAAATTTAGGAAAACTAAATTTGCAGATGAAGTGCAACATAGCCAGTCACTAGTTCAAGTCTTACATTTCAAGAGAAATAATGACAAATGAATTATACCCAGAGAAGGATGGAGGATGATAAAAGGTTCAAAGCCATGTCATATGCAGAAGGACCAAAGATACCAGAGATATTTAAGCTGAAGTAGAACATGCTAATGAAGCAACACAAACAACTAACCTATTTACCTCTATTTATTCTATATTCTTCCAAAGGAAAGAACCAGAACCAATATAAAGCAACAGAAGAAGTAAATCTGAGATCAACAAAAGAAATAATTTTCTAACAATTTTCTGTCCAACAAAAGTCATCTCTCTTGTTAGGTAGTGAGCTACACAACATCAGAATTTCAAGCTAGTCAGTAATAAAAACCACTGACCCACAGTGGTCTTGTTCCTAAGTAGGGATGTGTAACCTTAATTATAGCTTACTTTTGGTTCCTTCTATAAAGCTACTGCCTCTACTTATCGACTTATCCATCTGTTTTCTGAATTCAATAGCCCAAAGCACGTGCAAAATTTCTTGAAAATCTCTTTTTTTGTTTAAAGTGATCTGTATTCGTATCATGTCTGTGTTAGTTCCCCACTTTCCTGTTACCTTATAGTTAACACTTGTACACTGCCTACTCTGTGCTAGGCACTGTTCTCAGCACCTGACATAGCCTTCTTAAAGGTCCTATGAAGTAAGTACTCTTATTATTTCCATCTTATAGCTGAGAAAACTGAGGTACAGAAAGGATAAGTGAATTGCTCCAGCACACACAGCTACATCCTAGGCAGTCTGGCTCCAGAATCAGTGCTTTCAACCACCTGGTACACAATGATATCCTGCTGCACACTGAGCTACTCCAAACCCAGTGTGAGAAGCACATGCAGGAAAAGTCAGATAACATCTCTGAACTGCATCCTACTCTAAGACTTTATTACTTTAAAAAAAAACACAACAGGTTAATAAATGCAGAGTGGTGCTTCCTAATTTCAGTGTTGTGCCCTGCACTGAAGTGTTAATACAAAATACATTTATACTGAAATAATGAATCCATAGCACTCTGGATACTTATCAATATATATGGTCTTTCAACAATATTTACAAATGCTTTCTATGTGCCAGGCACTATTCTAAGTACTAGGAATAACTATGACCCAGACAGACAAAAATCCTTGCCCTCACTGAGGCACACATCCACATTAGGGAACTCAATATATAAATAAGTAAAACAATTAGGGACAGAACAGCAAGTAACTACTATTACAATCTAATACAATAAGGTAAAAAACAAAGTAAAGCAAAAACCAACACTATAAATTACCTGCTATCAGAGAAAGAATTTGTGGAGTGATTTAATATCCAAAGGACAGAACAAGGTATTTCTTAAAAACAAGTCACTGAAAATACAAATGGCCAATAATCATATGAAAGAACTTTCAACCTCATAAGTTATCAGGTAAATACACAATAACAGTTATTATGCTTGTAAAATCACAATGAGATAGAATTACACCCACAAGAGAGACAACATCAAGTGTTGGTGAGGATGTAGAGCAACTAGAAGTTTCATACTCTGCAGACGGGAATGGAAATTTGTATAATCACTTTGGAAAACTACCTGGTGTTACCTACCAAAGTTTAACATACACATATCCTGTAAGCCCATCTATTCTACTTGTAGGTGTATGCTCACTAGAAATGCTCATACATATGCTCCAAAGTAAAAACATAAAACTATCTAAAGCGCCCAGCCAGGCGTGGCTCAGTGGTTGAGCGTCGACCTAGGATCCAAGCGATCGGGGTTCGATTCCTGGTCAGGGCACATGCGCCGGTTGCGGGCTCGATCCCCAGTCGGGGGCGTGCAGGAGGCAACTGATTAATGACTCTCTCATCATTGATGTTTCTCTCTCTCTCTCTCCCTCTCCTTTCCTCTCTCTGAAATCAATAAAGATATATTTTTTTAAAAACTATCTAAAGCAACATTACTAATAATAGTTCCAAACTAAAAGCAATCCAAATATCCATTAACAGTGAAACAGATTTAACTGTGGCATAATACTGTATATTAATGAAAATAAACAAACTTCAGATACATGCAACAGCATGGAAGAATCTCATCAACATATGTTGTGAAAAAAACCAGACCCCCCAAAAAACATACTTTACACCAAGTTTCAAAATAGGCACAACTAATTTATGGTATCAGAAATCAGCACAGTGGTTACCTTTGGGAAGGAAATGGCAGAACAGTAGTTACTTTGGGGAAGGAAGTGGCAGGGATCTGAAGGGATCATGACTATGGCTTCTGAGGAGCTAAGTCCTCTGTCCTTCCCTCTGAGTGATAGTTACATGGATTACGCAATAGTTACAGGGGTTACATGCACTGGTGTGCTCAAACGTAGCCATTAATAAAAATTAAATTACACCAACTTAGAATAAATTATATTAAAAACAAAGGTAATAAATACTCAAAACTCTTCACTTCTCATTATTTAACTATTACCTATATACATGAGGTTACTTTGGTCTACTGTATCATTATGGTGGAAACACTACAGAATGGTAGGCTAGTGCCCATCTCATCTCTATCAAGTTCAGTGACATCATGTGGGTAGCCTGAAATGAGTCAGAGTTGAAGTATTTATACCATAGAAATCAGCAAATGCTACAAATCAGGGTTTGATTTATTGTTAACTATCTAGACTTAAGAAAGTAATTAAGGAAAATGTTAATAATGCAGATGAACTTAAAAGTGCCTCATTTCTATAGCTGTTACATTGTAAATAGCACACAAAAATTAAGGAAGTATTTTTCCAGTATTTGAAAATTATCTGACTCATCAAAATTGTTGAAGTGATTGATGTATGAGTGAAGTTCCAACATGTGTCTGTTATTTTACTTTCATCTTACCCTTTAACAAAAACAAATTATTGCCCGACCGGTGTTGCCCAGTGGTTGAGCGTCAACCCATGAACCAAGAGGTCACCAGTTCGATTCCTGTTCAGGGTACATGCACTGGTTGCAGGCTTGATGCCTGGAGGGGGCATGCAGGAGGCAGCCAATCCATGTTTCTTTCTCACTGATATTTCTCTCTCTATTCCTCTCCCTTTCTCTCTCTCAAATCAATAAAAACATATTTTAAAAAACAAAAATTATCAACCAACATTCATGTGAGAACTATATTCCTATTCATCTTTCCAGGCTGGCTACAGATACAAGTGTTGAGCAAAGGCATTCTGTAATAGTCCACTGACACTATAAAATTTACAATAAAGAGTACTGTACATTTTATTATTTGTAAATTACATGCTACATATCCTTTGTTCCAGTCAAATTTATAATAAACTTGTGTGTGAATATGTATTTGTGTGCATGTGCACACATAAACACACACACACTTTTTTTCAGAAAAGCAGTTATTAAACATTTCCCAGTACACTGATAGCTGGATGATCATCATTCATCAAATAAGTACCCTTATAATTTATGTACTTTCCTTAATAAAAAAAAAATTTTAAAGTCACTGTTTATGTGTATAATCACCAACAGCTCTCAAAGAATACTCCAATTCAGTCTGCAACACCCCTCCATTTCAGACACCCCTAGACTTAGTTGTAAGAAGTATTCGAAAATGGCTTTTTGTTATATGTAATTCAATGAAATGAAGTTCTGGAAGTTTGATAACTTTAAATTAAGTCTATCAATATAATTTATCAAACTTTAATCTGAATTCTATTTAAAAAACACATACAGCTTTAATCATAAGATCATAATGGAAGCACAGCTCATTTCACTAAGAGTTAATTAACCATAAAGCCATAGTCTTAAAAATACTTGAGAATCAAAGTTGAACGAATTAAATTTAATTTTGGTAATAATACAAAAACATTTCTTCTGCCACCTAATATTTCATAGTCTATCCTTTTTAAATAAAAAATGCATGTTACTTCTATGTAAAATAATAATATATACAAATTTCTCAGTTCAAATAAGACTGAAAAATATAGCTGTAAAGGTTAATTTATTTATGACTACCTCTAGTCAGTAAGAAAATAATCAGCTTGCATCACACTCTATTAAATAAAGTTTATATTCCTAGATCCTAGAAATATGACTTACACAAAGCATGCACTTTAGGTGTGTTAAGTAAATGGGGTAACTAACTGGCCTTTGGTGACTCTGTGGACATCAAGGGGGGGAAACTGTGAGGACAGAAAAACAGATCACTATACAACATGATTCTTACTTACTGAAAAACAGTATTTTTAAGCTTGGACCTAATTTGAAGCCTGTCAGTAGTTTAAAAAACAGAAGAAAAAAGATTTGATTTAATCACTCTCAGAAAATGAAATGGTATTATTATAAGAAATAAGCATTCGTGAGACACGAAAATAAGATAGTAAGCCTTTTCAAACACGAGGCTGTATAGCATAAGAATTAAAAACTCAGATATTATACTTCAAATCCTAGTTCTACCATGTGCTTCAGTCAGGACTTTGGTGCTTCAATTTCTTTAGACGTAGGACAGGGAAATTAATGATGAGATCAAAGTTATTTACAGGAATTCAATAAGCCAATATATGTAAAAAGCTTTAAAAAGGGTTCAGTGTGCTCAAAGAAGGGTGCCATCTGTTGCTACTGCTCCATCACAAAGCTCGCAACACAAAACTAAAAATCCTAAGATACTGAGAATGTTGGGCAAGATCTATAATTTTTCTTGTCCTTTTTTTTTTTAAATTCTATAAAGGTAAGTGGTAGGAGTACAACAGCATCTTTCAGACTTTGGGCCATGACACAAAGTAATAAATGCATTTTAGATCATGAGCTAGTATACACAAGCATATAATTACACACAAGCATTTTTATATGTTCATATGACTACTTTTTTTCTCAATATAATAGTGTCCTTACTATGGGCAATGCACTCTAAATTTTCTAGTCTATGCTACTTCATTTTTTACAAAAGCTGGTTGCAACACACGAAACTGATTTTGAAAAACCAACAACACTGGGGACTACAATATCTTTGAGGATCTTTCCAATACTCATTTTCAAATTAGCTTTCAATGGCAGTGAATATCTGTTTCACCTAGATTGCTTCAAACCCTCTCAAAGCCTTCAGTGAGTTTTAGGGACTCTAGAATTCTAATGAATATTTTAGTGCTTAAGATAATCATAACTGAACCAAGTACACCTTTCAAATTCTAATAAAGTTTCCATGAGTTTTTAAAAATTTTAGTCCCTTTGTTTCCAGAGTGATTCAGAAAATATCTTTTATCTTCAATCAAATGAAGTTTTTTAAATAATAAAGGGCTTACTTTCCCAAGACATTCTGAGTACTTAGCTGTCTATGAAAAAATAGCTAAGATTTAGAAAATTATTTGGAACTTTTTATGGGAAAAACAATTTACAATCTCCAGAAAAAGTTATTTGATATTCAACAAATGCTGCCTGATCATTTTGTTCTTTGCTTAAGAATCACATTTTAAAATCAACATTTACTTAATTATTTGGGACTCTTTAAAATCCAATCCATACTTTTAATTTAGTTTAGTAGGGATACCGCATAATATGAAAAGTCCTAAAATAAAGAGGAAAAAGATCTGTGACTTCACAAATTCCACTCTAAGTTCCATTCCTTACTCTATGGCTCTGGGCAAGTTACTTAGCTCTCTGGGCCTCATTCTCTTCATTTGTAAAATAGGGGTAAGACAACCCCTGACTTCATGGGGCTGTTTTGATGAATTATTGTCTAATCACTCTAAATGGTGCCTAGCAGGGAAGTACCCACAACCAAGGTTCTACTCTTGTGTTATGTGAAATTAAGATGAAGACTAAAAATTCCTCACCCAGTTCTAAAAGTTCACCTAAAAGCTACTAGCTGAGTGAAGGAAAGACTTTAGCGCCCATTTTATCCTCTAAAATACAAACCAAGGTTAGCTGCAGAAAAATAAAGAACAAAGGAAGGAAAAAGATGATACATAAGATACAGATTTTTAAGTATCCATTTATGTGGCTTTTGATAATGAGGGAGAATCAGTTCAATTTCATCAGCAGGAAATTTTTATTTATTTATTAGTATCCCTCACTAATCCCAAAAAGGATCTGAGATTAAATCATTCACTGTTTTATAGCATAATAGCTCCAACAAATAACACACACAAAAAAATCTAATTCATTTTCTCTGTCTTAGTGAGGTAGAGGGACAAAATATATCTTGAATCTATTTCATGAATAGAAATACTCAGAAAACACCAGTTTTATTCTATCATGGTCTAAACATCCATAAGGCTGTATAGAGTCCTTATCAACTAACTGAATATATAGTAAAAATGTTCAAATATATTATATAATTTTAAAGGGTAACCACCTGTTATGGGTTGTATTTTCATTATAAATAGCAAGGCATAAATGTGGTGACATATCCTGAATGCCTAATAAAATTTCTTTGTGGCAAATTCAATATCATCATTTATGACATCACAATGAAAATGGGAAATGCTATCACTAAAGATTTATTTTTGTCTTTTCATTAAAATTAAGGCTAAGAGATGTGTTGGGTCATTGTGATTCACTCCTTACTCTGTAGGATTATCTTCAGCCCATTTTTCTGAAGTCCATTTTAAGAGCAATACAGAATTTCCACCCAGCACTATTTTTATCCACTGATCAATCTCCCAGATAAAGTAAATGTATACAGTGAACCCTAGTCAAGGGAAATTTTCTCATTTAAAAAAAATTTACAGTTAATTCAAAGATGTTTTATATTTTTAGCCATAATAAATCATATCCATCATCTTATTCTGTGAACAGAGTGGGCAAAAGTAGGTTTACAGTTGTGAGTACACAAAACATTCAGTTTATTCTTGTATTATTATTTATTAATTATTGTATTATTTTCCATATGAGCAACTGTAAACCTCCTTTTGCTACACCCTGTATATACAGCCACTTCTTTTTAAGTCTTTCCCCTACAATTGTTTTCATTTAATGTTCATTTTAATTCAGAATAATTGTTTAAATATATTTTTAAGTTTTAAAACTTTATTTTGAATATTTCTACAAAAGATCCATTTTATTAAATATTTGTGTACGTGCGTGTGTGTGTGTGTGTGTTTAAATATACCTCTGAGGTTACTGGCATTGCAGAATGGCCTTCGAAGTACAAAGACTATTTAGGTTTTTAATTCAGGCCTTTTTTAAAATCTCTTGTATATCAAAACCAGGGTACTCTGAAAAACTAACAAAAATTTTACTATGCACCAAAAGTCATGAACTTCAAGTGAGTGAGTTACAAACAGATAGTCTTGCCTTGTCATCTCTCCCTCTTGCTCTACAATCCTTGTCCCTACTTGTGGAGGGCTTCTCACTCTTCGATATAGGATGTGCTCGACCTACAGGTCCCCGGCCTCCTGCTCCTGGCATTTCTTTCCTCAAAGGTTTTACTTCTCGATTGGGACGCCTTATCTGAGGTGGAGCTCTGACAAAAAAATAAAAAATAAAAATTAATCAAAGGCAAAAGTATTTCAATACTACCTTAGTCAATAAAACTATTAAATCAAGATGGCCAAAATCTCCACTCTTCCCCCATTTGCTAATTCATGGCCACATCAATTAGGTCAATGTCTAAAAGTGTTCTTTAAAATATACTGGTTGATACAATTATTAAATACATATAAATAACATATATAGCAGCAATTATTTTGTCAAAAATAGCTATCAATCACCAACAGAGGGCAATACAGACTATTCCCGTCTGATAATCTTAACAGTGTAATGGAAAGGCCATTACTTTACTCAGTACTGTCCTAAACCAAGAATAAGTAACTTAAAAAAACACAGCATAAAAACTGAAAGGACAAGAATTCAAAATATGCCTATCTATACTTTACTAATTTATTTTTTACAACAAAATTATTTTCTCTGATTCTGTATTGGAAAAAAATCCAACATTTCATTTGTAAATTACAAATGGCAGGACTCAACAGCCAAATCTTATAAACATTATCTTTTAAAATATTATTCAATCTTTGGGAGGGTCAAAAATCACAGGATCCTTCAGATTATACAGTCCCCAAATGTGAATCAAGAATTTTGATAACTATGAATAGTGATGGATGTTAATGAGACTTACTGTGATCATTTTGCAATATATACAAATACTGAATCATTATATTGTACACCTGAAACCAATATAAGATTATGTCAATTATACCACGTTTTTAAAGAAAAGAATTTTGATAGCTATATAAATGTAACAATGCACACAAAATGGCATATTTCATTTCACGTAATGTGAAACATGTCTTCTTCAAATAGCAAAATTTTGAGATTACTAGGAACAGTATTTACCAGTTTCCTGGGTGTTGCAAGGACTCATCACTATGTGTGTAATCGCTTACTTCTTCCTTTAACTGTCTCTGCCTCGATTTCCCCACCTTTTCTATTTACAGCTCTGCCTATACTGGTATAGCCCTTCAGATCCCATATGTATATTCATTTTTCACCAATATGCCATATCTACTATTATCCCCTTTCTAGCTTCATGCTTTTAATTCATCTAACTCATCGTGCAGCTTCTCTTCCTGGATTCAGAAAAAGTGGCACATGTATGTACATAACTCAATGAACCCAGCAAAACAGGAAAATGCAGGCAAAGCCAGGAAGGTTGCAAACTCCAGGCAAAAAAAAAAAAAGGTAAGAAACTGACAACATATTGCAGATCTAACAGAGCATCTTCAGTTTGTTGGGATTAGACTACTACATGAACCTGCTAAGGACAGAAAGGCTGGTGGAAATTGTACGTCTATCTACGAGGTTCCCACACACTGTTGAACACCCATTAGGAGCCATTTGGCCTCTGCTGTGCTAGGCCCTCGGAGGAGACAAAGATGAACACATAATCGTGTGAAAGAAACACACAGAGAAGGAACTGGAAAATGGTACACAATAAACTGGTTATAAGGCATTTTCAAATTTAAGATACAATTCTATTATTGGTTCTAGTGCATTATTAGTCTTTTAAGCATTCTGCAAGAAAAGAAAAATGTGATGACACTGGTAAAGAATAGGAAACTAAAAATATTACATTGCTTTATTTATTTATTTATTTATTTATTTATTTAAATCCTCATCTGAGGATATATTTATTGATAAAGGAGGGAGGGAAGGAGAGAGAGAAACATCAATATGAGAGAGAAACACTGATAGCCTGCCTCATGAACATGGCCCAACAGGAGCTCAAACCTGCAACCTAGGTATATGCTCTGACCGGAATCAAACCCACAACCTTTTTGATATATGGGATGACGCCCTAAGCAACTGAATCACCAGGCTGGAGACATGGCTCTATTCTTAGTATTTTGTTGTGACCGCTATTTTCTGACTGAACTTTGTTTTAATGAGGGGAAGATTATTTTTATGTATCTGCATATGTATAAATGCCTTTCCAGAACCCAATTCATGCGTCTGGCCAAAGACAATGAAAACCATCTCCTCCACACAGAACACATGGCAAGTCTGCTCTGTCAGCAGCCATGCCTGTTTAAATAGTCTTCATTGTTTATGGTCCTACTCTTTGGACATAGCCAGGCTGAAGCCTATGCTCACCAGCAGCAGGCCTCGCCACATAGCTGCACCCCGGCCTCGTGCTCAGGGGTGAATGAAAGTGGATCCTGAAGCATGGCCACCACCTCTCCAGACCGTGCTGCCCCTCAGCATGCTCTACCAGGGTACACCACAGTCTCAGGGAAGCTGTGCTGTCAGAAGACTTATTTAAACGCTTGTGCACAGGCTGCATGCCCAGGGTTTTCTACTGCTGACCTGCCCTGCCACTCAATACTCGGATGGGCTCATACAAGGTCTGAGTCAAACTGCTCAAGAAGTCACATGTGCCATTTGTGGTCAGTTCCATCTCACAAAAAGTGGGCCTATGCTCGGTGAGTCTTCAGTTCCATCTCACTGCAGCTGAATGTTACATTTGTAACAGATTCTGTCAGTTTCCCAAAGGACATCCTTGATTCTGTTCTTTACTTCCCCCTCCAGGAACACACCACTGCACAGTGTCATGCTTCAAATTAAGGACTCGGTGACAGCTTCCAGACTGCAACATATATGCCTCAAGGCTTCTTTTACTGGTTTCCTTTTAAAAGGCTTTAGTATGGTTACAGAACACCATCAACCTCCGTCTGAATGGTCAAACAGAGACTGACACTGTATCAGCTTACACTATTTCAAATATAGAGAATAACTCGTAAACCTGCAGATAAAAGACTAGATTGTCTACACTGTGCTTAGTTCTCCTACTTGAGGACATTTCCCCATAGGAATAGAAAGAAATATTCCCTATTCCATCATATTCAAATATGCCTGATTTCCTCCCAAATCCAATACTTCCTCTTTCTAAGCTGTACAATTAAGTGTCAATATTATATGTAAATGTTCTTATCAGCATTGCTTGTGATAACAAGCACCTGGAAACAATCCAAATGTCCAGTATCAGAACAGATACATAAATTACTGCATGTTCACATAATGGGATCCTATATTCACACAAACATGGATTACAGCTACACACAATGACAAAGCATGAATCTCAGACCCACCACACTGAGTGAAAATGTAGGTTCAAAGAATACAATGTAATTACAAGTAAAACAGGATGCTGTTTGGGGATATAAATGTACATATTAAAGTATAAAGAAAGGCAAGGAATGATAAATCCCAAATCCAGGGCAGTGTCCAACTGTGAAAGGGAAGAGAAGGGACTAGGATGCAGAGGAGCCCATAGGGGGAATTCAAAGTTATCAGCAAAGTCCTTAACCTTAAACTCCATGGTGAATGCACAGATGCTACTGTACTGCGATTCCTTATACGTTACATAAATTTTAATTACTCATATTATCTACTGAGTAGTTAATAAAACTGAAATATGATACTACAATGCTAATTAAGACATCTGAGTCCTTAAAAAAGAAGTTATAGGGTTGCTACAAAGTTTGTGTCATGTTCTAGTGATGTGGAATCACGAGTACCCAGCCTCAGTCGGACCTACTGCACCACTATCTGGCAAATCTCCAGAGAAGTCTGGGCTACAGAAATAGGACTGTCTTGTCTCATAGCACTACTCCACCACAACTCCTGAAGTCAAAGCTAAAGGGATCTTTGTGAGGATGTCTTCATTCTATGCCATGTTAAGAAATAGGGTATATGCCACAATTTTCTCTAATTGCTATATAAGCTCTTTCCTAAAATTCCCATCTATTGAGCTCTTTTATTTCTTCTAGCCTTCTGCTTAATGATTACTCTAATTCTTTGATTTTACGGATTTGTTCACACAAGGTTAGAATTCTGATATAAGTAATGTGGAACAGGTCATCTATATGCCCAAGAACATAAGCCAGGATTAGTTAAGGTTAACTTCTGGGGAAAAAAGGAAAATAATCTTACTTTGCTATCACATTAATATACATAATTCCAGAATTAAACAAACAGGAAAATGTCTCTCTCCATAGTTAATGAAAAGGTAAAAAAATAAGTTCCAAGTAATTCATACTGGTATTTTTACTGTAAGGACTTGGAGTCAATTTATCAGACTTCTGAGTCAAAAAAAATTACTTGGTAGGAAGTCAGGCAGCAAAAAACAGCTGGTGTGGCTCAGTTTGTTGGGCATTGTCCTGTGCACCAAAAGGTTGCTGGGTTCAATTCCTGGTCAGGGCACATGCATGCCCGAGTTGCAGCTCAATCCCTGGTAAGGGAAATACAGGAGGCAGTGATCGATGTCTTTTATATCAATGTCTCTCTCTTTCTCCCTCTTCCTTCCTCTCTCTCTAAAAAAAAAAAAATCAATAAAAATATTTTTTTTTAAAGCTTGAATAGAAATTAAAGGGCCTATGATTTGAAATTAGACAATTAAGAATTTTACTGTCCACTCTCATCAAATATATAACTATTTTTTCAACTAAGTAAATACTTACATTTTACCTAATTAGTACAAGAACTATGCTGGATGTTATAGCGACATTAAAATGTTGTAAGCAGCCCTGGCTGACGTGGCTCAGTTGGTTAGGCACCATCCAGTGCACCACAAGATTGCTGGTTCAATTCACCGTCAGGGCACATGCTCAAGCTGCGGGCTCAATCCCTGGTGAGATCACTCTCACATCGATGTTTCTCTCTCTCTCTCTCCTTTCCTCTCTCTAAAAATAAAATTTTTAAAAATGTTGTAAACACTACCCCTACTTTCATAGAGAAAGAGTATGGAGACCAGGAGTCAGTATTAGATTTATAACCCTAAGATCTGGGTACCTTTTTACTCCCAGGGCCAGCAATTACCTATTACATAAGCATATCACATACCACCTACGAGTCACGTGCTTCCTCTGTAAATGGAGCTAATACTTCATAGAATTAAAAAGATTTTTTCTTTTTTTCTTACATCATCTGATTATTGCATTGTGTGTTCACCACCCCAAGTCACACCTCTTTCCATCACCATTTATCTCCCCATTACCCTCTCCTACCTTTTCTCACCCTCCTTTCCTTCTCATAATCACCATACTGTTGTGTCTATGAGGTTTATTTATTTGCTTAATCTCTTCACCTTTTCCACCCAGCTCCCAACCTGCTTTTTTATTTTTCACTGAAATATAACATATATACAGTAAAATGCACATATATTAAATACACAACTTAGTAAAATTTCACACCATAAATCCACAAGTAGATCAAGATGGGACATTTCCCAATATCCCAGAAAGCTTTTCATGGCCCCTCTTAGTCAATCATCAGCCCCGAAAGATAATCACTATTCTGGCCTTATTATCATAGATTAGGTTTGCCTGTTCTAGTTTCATGTAAGTGTAATTCTATAGTACATATTCTGTGTCTGCATTCTTTCTTTCAACATTACCTGTGAAATTCATCCATTTTCCTGCAGATAGCATTAGTTCATCTTTCTTCATAGCTCTGCAGTATTCTAGGACATAGGTAGTATACTACAACTTACCTAGTCTACTGTTGAAAGAAATTTCAATTGTTTTCTGTTTGAGATTATTGTTAAAGCTTCTATGAATATGGGGATTATGTTCACGGAAAACATAAACATTCACTTTTGGGGGTATGTACTCAGGACTGGAAATGCTGGATCATACGATATATGGAAGATTAGCTTTTGTATATACAGCCAGTTTTCCTAAGTGGTGATGCCATTATACACTGCCATCAACGATGTATGAGTGCCACCTGTTCCATCTTAGCCATTCTGGAGGGAGGGTAAGATATCTCCTTGTGGCGCTGCTTTGCCTTTCCTGAATGACTATGGATGTTGAGGCCCTTTCCAACAATACGCTTATTAGCCATGTGAATATATTCTTTTGTGGAGGATCTATTCCAGTCTTTAGTCCACTTTTTTTTTCATTAAGGTTGTCTGATTTTGAATTCATTTATATTGATTGCCGTTCCTTGAAGGCTTATGACAGAGATATTGCAGGTTTGATTCCAGACCGCTGCAATACAGTGAATATCACAATAAAGGAAGGCACATGAAGTTTTTGGTTTCCCAGTGCATATAAAAGTTATGTTTAGAGGATTCCAAGATGGCGGCAGGTTGAGTGGAAGCTACACTGACACCCTCCAGGACCAAACTGGAATTACAACTGAAATAGAGAAAAACTACCCTGAATAATCAACTGAAAAATAGCTGGAGAGCACCCTCATAACCAAGGACCTAAAGGGGAGACTGCATAGAGACTGGTAGGAAGCGCAGAGGCAAGAGAGGGCTGGCTGGGCTCCCAAAGACAGGAGCTAAAGGTGCAGAGGGATATCTCAGCTGGGGGGGTTCCCACTGAGGACTCTGGGGCCGAAACACCAAGCTGGGCTCCCCAGCTCAGAGCACCAGAACTGAGAAAGGTACCCACATAACATCTAGCTGTGAAAAGAAGCAGAGTTTCTGTCTCCCAGGGAGAGAGGACTGGAAATGCAGGCACCCTCTTAAAGGGCCAATGCACAAAGTTTTGTGTGCAGCCACTCACATTGGGCTTCAGCAGGGAGAGGGCAGAGTGGACTGGATTGGTGTGGGGAGAGACATGGTTATAGCTCTGAAGGTGGACCAGAAAGAGTAGCCATCTGGATTCCTGTACAAAGTCATTCCCCCAAACTGCAGAGAACATCTTTCTCAGGCAGATCTGTGCAGCCAGATAGCTTTTGCCTTAGGGGGAAGCAATTGCCCCACCTACCGGAAAACCTCTCACCCCACCCTGTGGAGTTTCCTTCTTGCTGTGGTCTACAGCCTGAGGTTCATTAAGAGAATCAGGTTAATCAGCCTGCATGCGAAGGCTGACCTCTGGGTGCTTTGAGTCTTTGCCTGATCTGCTTCTGGACCCTAGCCTTGAAAAGCAGACTATGGGGTGCATCTTGGTCCTGTCCAAATGCACTCAGCAACAGCAGCAATAACAACAAGCCAGCCAGCAGAGGGAATCACAAGCCATGGATCAATGAGAGCTCCAAACAGGGTACTCAAGGCCAGTCACAAACAGCATCTGACACCGGCCTGAAAGAAAAACCCTCCAAAAAGGCTGAGAGTCTAGCAGATCCACCTAATACATAGAAACAAACCCAAATAGGCAGTCAAATGGGGAGACAAAAAACAAGCCACAAATGAAAGAACAACAGAAGTCTCCAGAAAAAGAGCTAAATGAAATCGAGATAAGCAATCTCTCAGATATAGAGTTCAGAATACTGATTGTAAGGATGCTCAACAGCATGGGAAAAGATATGGAAACTATGAAGGAAATTAAGAACAACAGAGCAGAAATAAAGAATACACTGGAAGGAATAAACAGTGGATTAGAGGAAGCTGAGGATCAGATCAGCGAATCAGAAGACAGAGTATAAAAAAAATCCACAATCAGAGACCCAAAAAGAAAAAAACAATTAAAAAACAGGAGGACAGTCTAAGGGAGCTGTGGAGCAACATGAAGTGTAACAATATTCACATTATATGAGTAACAGAAAGGGAAGAGAATAAGCAAGGGATAGAGAATTTGTTTGAAGAAATAATGGCAGAAAACTTTCCTAACCAGGTCAAGGAAAAAGTCACACAAGTTCAGGACGCACAGAGAGTCCCAAGCAAGAAGAACCCAAAGAGACTCATGCCCAGATACATCATAATTACAATGCCAAAAATTCAAGACAAAGAGAAAATCCTAAAGGCAGCAAGAGAAAAGCAATCTGTTACCTACAAAGGAGCTTCCATAAAGCTGTCAGCTGATTTCTCATCAGAAACTCTACAAGCCAGAAGGGAATGGCATGAAGTACTCACGGTAATAAAAAGCAAGGATCTGAAAACAAGACTACTCTATCCGGCAAGGCTATCATTAAAAAAGATAATGAAATAAAGAGCTTCCTAGACAAAAAATGACCAAAGGACTTTATCACCACCAAGCCAGCATTGTAAGAAATGTTAAAGGGACTGCTGTAATAAGAAATAGAAATAGAGAGAGACATAGGCATAAAGAATTAAAATAGCAATAGACAAATTCCTATCAATAATAACCTTAAAATAAGTTGATTAAATGCTCCAATAAAAAGGCATAGGGTAGCTAAGTGGATAAGAAAACATGACCTAAATGTATGTTGTCTACAAGAGACCCACCTCAGAACAAAAGACTCACATAGGATGAGAGTGAAGGGATAGAAAAATTTTTTCCATGCAAATGGAAATGGAAAAAAAGGCTGGGGTAGCAATGCTCATGTCTAACAAAATAGACTTCAAAATAAAGACCATAATGAGAAACAAGAAAGGTTACTACATAATACTAAAGGGATTGATCCAACAAGATATAATCCTGATAAACATACAGGCATTCAATATAGGAGCACCTAAATTAATTTTTAAAAAAATTCTTGAGGACTTTAAGGGGGAGATCAACAGCAATATAGTTACAGTAGGGGACTTTAACACCCCATTGACTTCACTGGATAGGTCTTCCAGAAAAAAAATCAGCAAAGAAACAGTGATCCTAAATGAGATACTAGATCAGAGGGATTTAATTGACAGTTACAGAACATTCCACCCCAAAGTTGCAGAATATACATTCTTCTCAAGTGCACATGAGATATTCTCAAAAACAGACCACATGTTAGGGCAAAAAACAAGTTTTACAAGTTCATTAATGTTAAAATCATATCAAGCATCCTCTCATCATAATGGCATGAAGTTAGAAATCAACTACAATAAAAACACTAAAATCATTCAAACACATGGAGATTAAATAGCATGTTATTAAGCAATGAATGGGTTACCAAAGAGATCAAGAAAGAAAGAAAAAAGTTCCTGGAAACAAATGAAAATGCACACACAACAACCCAAAATCTATGGGACACAATGAAAGCAGTCCTGAGAGGGAAGTTCAGAGCACTACAGGCCTACCTTAAAAACCAAGAAAAACTTCTAATAAACCATCTAACCCTACAACTTAAAGACTTAGAAAGAGAACAAGAAAAGCCCAGAGTAAGTAGAAGGAAGGGAATAATAAAGAACAGAGTGGAAATAAATGACAAAGAGACTAAAAAAACAATATGAAAGATCAATGAAACCAAGAGCTGGTTCTTTGAAAAGATAAACAAGATTGATAAACCTTTAGCCAGACTCATCAAGAAACAAAGAGAGAGGACCCAAATAAACAAAATCAGAAACAAAAGAGTTGAAATAACAACTAACCCAACAGAAATACAAAGGATTGTAAGAAAATACTATGAATAACTATATACCACCAAGCTGGATAACCTGGATGAAATGGACAAATTCCTAGAAAAATACAACCCTCCAAAACTCAATCAGAAGAGTCAGAAAGCCTGAATAAGCCTATAACTACTGTTGAAGCACTAATCAAAAAAACTCCCAGCACACAAAAGCCCTGGCCCAGATGGCTTCACAGGGGAGTTTTACCAAATATTAAAAGATGAACTAACACCCTATCCTCCCTCAAACGACTTCAAAAAATCCAAGAGGAAGGAACACTTCCAAGCTCTTTTTACGAAGCCAGCATTAGCCTAATTCCAAAACCAGATAAAGACATTACAAAGAAAGAGAATTACAGGCCAATATCCCTGATGAACAATGGTGCTAAAATCCTCAACACAATACTAGCAAGTTGGATCCAGCGATACATTAAAAAGATCATACATCATGACCAAGTGGGATTTATTCCAGGGATGCAAGGCTGGTACAATATTTGCAAATCAATAAATGTTATACATCACATAAACAAACTGAAAGACAAAAAACACATGATCATGTTAATAAATGCAGAGAAAGCATTCAACAAAATTCAACACCCTTTTTTTTATTGATTTCAGAGAGAGAAGAAGGGAGAGGGAGAAAGAGATAGAAACATCAATGATGAGAAAGGATCAATGATCGGCTGCCCCCGCATGCCCCCTACTGGGGATCGAGCCCGTAACCCAGGCATGTGCCCTGACCAAGAATTGAACTGTGATCACCTGGATCACTGGTTGATGCTCAACCTCTGAGCCACACCAGATGGGCAACACCCATTTTTTGATAAAAACTCTCAGCAAAGTGGCAATAAAGGGATCATACCTCAACATAATAAAGACCATATATGAAAAACCTACAGCCAACATCATACTCAAAGGTGAAAAACTAAAACCATTTCCCCTAAGAACAGGAACAGGACAGGGGTGTCCACTCTTATTCAGCATAGTACTGGAAGTCCTAAACACAGTGATCAGACAAGAAGAAAACATAAAAGGCGTCCAAATTGGAAAGCAGGAAATAAAACTGTCTTTATTTTCAGATGACATGATACTGTACACAGAAAATCCTAAAGACTCCACCAAAAACACTACTAGATTTAATTAATGAATTCGGCAAGGAAACAGGATACAAAATCAACACCAATAAATCAATGGCATTTTTATACACCAATAATGAACTCTTAGAAAGAAAAATTTAAAAAAATTTACCATTGCAACAAAAAAATTAAGATATTTAGGAATAAACTTAACCAAGGAGGTAAAAGATCTGTACTCAGAAAACTACAGGATAGTGCAAAAAGACATAGAGGAAGATATAAACAAGTGGAAGAATATACCATGTTCATGGACTGGAAGAATTAACATCATTAAAATGTCCATACTACCCAAAGCAATCTATAAATTCAATGCACTCCCTATTAAAATACCAATGGCATATTTCACAGATCTAAAACAAGCACCTCAAAAATTTATATGGAACCAAAAGGACCCTGAATAGCCATGGCAATCTTGAGAAAGAAGAATAAAGTTGGAGGGATCACAATACCAGATATCAAGTTACACTACAAAGCCACTGAAATCTAAACAGCCTGGTATTGGCACAAGAATAGACATATAGATCAGTGGAACAGAACAGAGAACCCAGAATCCAACCCAAGCCATTATGTTTAATTAATATTTGACAAAGGAGGCAAGAACATACAACGGAGTAAAGACAGTCTCTTTAATAAATGGTGTTGGGAAAATTGGATACATGCAAAAAAATGAAACTAGACCACCAACTTACAACATACACAAAAATAAACTCAAAATGGATAAAAGACTTAAATGTAAGATGTGAAACCATAAAAATCCTAGAAGAAACCATAGGCAGCAAAATCTCAGACATCTCTCATAGCAATATGTTTGCTGATACATTTCTAAGGCAAGAGAAACAAAGTAGAAAATAAACAAATGGGACTATACATCAAAATAAAAAGCTTCTGCAAAGCAAAAGAAACCATCAACAAAACAAATAGGGAGCCCACTGTATGGGAGAACATATCTGCCAATGACACATTTGATAAAGGGTTAATATCCAAAACATATAAGGAACTCACACAACTTAACAAAAGGTAGACAAACAACCCAATTAAAAAATGGGCAAAGGACCTAAATAGACACTTCTCCAAAGAAGCCATACAGATGGCCAAGGGACATATGAAAAAATGCTCAGTCACTAATCATCAGAGAGATGCAAATTAAAATGACAATGAGATGGATATCACTTCACACCTGTCAGAATGGCTACCATCAACAAATGACATGTGCTGGTGAGGGTGTAGAGAAAAGGGAACCCTAGTACACTGCTGGTGGGAATGCAGACTGGTGCAGCCACTATGAAAAACTGTATGGAGTTTCCCCAAAAAATTAAATATGGAACTGCCATTTAACCCAATGATCCCACTTCTAGGAATATATCCTAAGAAACCCATAACACCAATCAGAAAGAACTTATGCACCCCTATGTTCACAGCAGTGCAATTTACAATAGCTAAGATCTGGAGACAGCCCAAGTGCCCATCAGTAGATGAGTGGATAAAAAAGTTGTGATATATTTACACCATGGAATACTATGCAGCTGTAAAAATGAAGGGCCTCTTATCCTTTGGGACAACATGGTGAGACATGGAGAGTATTATGCTAAGCAAAATAAGTCAGTCAGAGAAAAACAAGTGTCACATGATCTTACATGCGGAATCTAATGAACAAAATAAACCAATGAACAAAATAGATCCAGAAACATAGAAGCATGGAACGGACCGAGGAATCTCAGAGGGAAGGCAGGGATGGGGGAGTGGGTGTGGAGAGATTAATCAAAGAACTTATATGCATAAATGCATAACCCATGGACACCGACAACAGTATGGGGAAGGCCTGGGGGTGGGGCAGACTTGGGGTGGAGGGGATCAATGGTGGGAAGGGGACATCTGTAATACATTCAACAATAAAGATAAAGTTTTTTTAAAGTTATATTTACACTATACAATAGTCTATTAAGTGTACAATAGCATTATGTCTAAAAAAACTATGTATATAACATATCTTAATTAAGAAATACTTTATTGCTAAGAACTCCAACCATCTGAGCCTTCAGTGAGTCATAATCTTTTTGCTTATGGAGGCCCTTCTCTCAATGTTGATGGCCTCTGAATGATCAGGGTGGTGGTTGCTGAAGGGCAGGAGGTGTGTAAAAATTTCTTAAAATAAGACAACGATGAAGTTTGCCACTTCAACTGACTCTTCCTTTCATAAACAATTTCTCTGTAGTATGCAATGCTCTTTGATGGCAATTTTACCCACATTCAGGCTCTGCTGCTGTTTAATCAACTAAGTTTATGTAATATTCTAAATCATTTGTTGTCATTTCAACAATCTTCTCAGCATCTTCACCAGGAGTAGATTCCATCTCAAGAAACCACTCTTTGCTCATCCTTAAGAAGCAACTCCTCATCCTTTAATGTTTTATCATGAATTTGCAGCATTCAGTCACATCTTGAGGCTCCACTTCTAATTCTGGTTCTCTTGCTATTTCCACATCTGCAATTACTTCCTCCACTGAAGTCTGGAACCCCTCAAAATCATCCATGAGGGTTGGAATGAAGTTCTTCTAAACTCCTGTTAATGTTGATATCTTGACCTCTTCTCATGAATCACAAATGTTCTTAATAGCATCTAGAATGGTAAATCCTTTCCAGAAGGTTTTCGATTTCCTAGGTCCAGATCCATAAGAAGAGGCACTATCTATGCCAGCTATAGCCTTACAAAATGTACTTTTTAAATAAGACTTGAAAGTCGAAACTACTCCTTGATCCACGGACAGAATGAATGTTGTGTTGGTAGGCATTAAAGCAACATTACTCCCATTAATGCCATCAGAACTCTAGAATGACCAGGTACACTGTCAGTGAGCAGTAATATTTTCAAAGTAATCTTTCTGAGCAGTAGGTCTCAACAGTGGGCTTAAAATATTCAGTAAACCATATTATAAACAATTGTGTGCTGTCACCACCCAGGCTCTGCCCTTCCATTTATAGAGCACAGGTAGAGTAGATTTTGCATAATTCTTAAGGACCCCAGGATTGTCAGAATGGAAAATGAGCACTGCTTCAACTTCAAGTCACCAGCTGCATTAGTTCCTAACAGGAGAGTAAGCCTGTCCTTTGGAGCTCTGAAACCAGACGTTGACTTCTCCTCTCTAACTATGAAGTCTTATATAACATCTTCTTCCAATGAGGCTGTTACATCCACATTGAAAACCTGAGTTGGGACTCCAGTCAAGATGGTGGTGTAGATAAACACAGTACTCGCCTCCTCACACAACCACATCAAAATTATAGCTAAACTACAGAACCACCATCATTCAAAATCACCTGAAATCGAGCTGAATGGAAGTCCTACAACTAAGGAATTAAAGAAGTAGCACATCAAGCCTGGTAGGAGGGGCAGAGACACAGAAAGGGCTGTTCCCACACGCACCTGTGGCAGATAAAAATCAGGAGGGATACCTCGACTGCAGAGGTTTCCCTTGAGGAACGAGGGGAGCCAGTCCCACAGCCCAGCGTTCCACTGCCAGAAAGGGAAGTGCCCATAACTTCTGGCTATAAAAACCAGCAGGAATTGAGGGAAATGGAGAGCTGCTGAAGTCCCAGGGAGTTTTTCTTAAAGGGCCCACACATGGACTTACTTAGATTCACTCCATCTGAACTCCAGCACAGGTGGGGACAGCAATTTGAAAGACACCAGAGAAATACGGGGAAGAACTGACTTGCTTGGCATCAGAGCGAGAGCTGAAGGGGCAACTTTCTCCCAGACAGAAGTGCTGGCAGAGGACACTGATGCTTTGATGAAATCTTCTACCACAGAGCCAGCAGGCAGGCACAACATCTGAGACTCCATCAACCTGGCTCACACTGTTTGCCCCACCCTGGTGATTCCCTGAGGCCCCAAGCTACCCAATTTCCAGGCCTACCCAAGCTGTTTCCAGTGGTTCTTACACACAAATGGCCTGTGATGGCTCATGCTTCAGATTTTAACTATATATATATACACACTCACACTTGACAGAACTACATGCTTCATATTTTCCTAAAGCCTCTCAAACAAGCAGCATCTGGCCTCAGTAAGCCCCATACCTCTAGCTAAGTGGCCCCAGGCCCAGCATTAGCAGCAGCCAGCCTGGGTTCGCAGCTTGGTCTCACCTAGGCACCTCCAAGCCCAGCATAAACAGCAGTCATCTGCAGATTGCTTTGTAGCTTATGTAAGGTGGCCCCAGGCAAAACACAGGTGGTGGTTGACCTTGGCTTGCACCTCCCAGGAGACCCCAGAGCCAGAGAGCCCAGTAGACAGCTTCAGACCACATCGAAGCAATACCACTCAACCACCTCCATAAGTGACATATTCAAGGAGTAGACTCAGTGGGCACCAGAACCCTGCTAAAGTAAGTCCTGCTCTGTGCAGTGGACGCCAACACAGCTGATCCTCCATGGTGGTTCAAGGTCAGCGGTCAGAGGTCACAGGCAGTCCTTGCAGCTGATTAGACTAGGTAAACCCCTCCCATTGATGTGCCAACAGCAATCAAGACTCAACTGCAAGAAAAGGGTGTACACAGCCCACACAGGGGGCACAACTTGAGTACCCAGCTTGGGTGATAGGGGAGGCTGTGCCACTAGACCCTACAGGACATCTACTATATTAGGCCACTCTACCAAGCCTGGGGGATGTAGCAGCTCTACCTAATACATTGAAACAAACACAGGGAGGCTGCCAAAATGATGAGACAAAGGGCAGAACAAAACTCCAAAATAAGAACTAAACAATAATGGAGATAAGCAATCTGCTAGATGCAGAGTTCATAACATTAGTTATAAGGATGCTCAATGAATTTAGTGAGAACCTCAGCCACATAAAAAATGACTAGTCAGAAATGAAAGATACATTAATTGAAATGAAGAATAATTTACAGGGAATCAATAGTAGAGTAGATAAAGCCGAGAATCAACTCGGCTATTTGGAATATAAGGAAGCAAAAAACACCCAATCAGAACAGCAAAAAGATAAAAGAATCCAAAAAAATGAGGATAGCATAAGGAGCCTCTGGGACAACTTCAAGCGTACCAACATTTGCATCATGGATGTGCCAGAAGAAGAGAGCAAGCAAGAAATTGAAAACCTATTAATGAGAGAAAACTTCCCTAACCTGGTGAGGAAATAGACATACAAGTCCAGGAAGCACAAAGAGTCCCAAACAAGGTGAATCCAAAGAGGCCCACACCAAGATACGTCATAATTAAAATGCAAAAGGTTAAAGACAAACAGAGAATCTTAAAAGCAGCAAGAGAAAAGCACTTAGTTAACCTACAAGGGAGCTCCCATAAGACTGTCAACTAATTTCTTAATAGAAACATTTCAGGCCAGCAGGGATTGGCAAGAAATATTCAAAGTGATGAAAGCAAGGACCTACACTGTGATTACTCTACCCAGCAAAGCTATCATTTGGAATCAAAGGACACATAAAGAGCTTCCCAGACAAGAAAAAGCTAAAGGAGTTCATCACCACCAAACCAGCAGTATATGAAAAGTTAAAGGGTCTTTTTTATGAAAATGATCAAAAATATGAACAATAAAATGTCAATAAATACGTATCTATCAACAATTGAATCTACAGAAACAAAATAAACTAACAAGCAGAACAGAAACAGACTCACAGACACAGGGAACATGTTGACAGTTGCCAGATGGGAGGGGAGTAGGAGGGATAGGTGAAAGAGGTGAAGGGATTAAGTAGTACAAATTGGTTATTACAGAATAGTCATGGGGATGTAAAGTACAGCACAGGGAATATAGTCAGTATTAATCTAATAACTATGTATGGTGTCTGAGGGGTGCAAGATTTATCGGAATGATCACTTATTAAATTATGTAAGGTCTTGCCCTAGCAGGCGTTGCTCAGTGGTTAGAGTGTCAGTCTGCACACCAGAGTGTCGCGGTTTCAATTCCAGTCAAGTGCTTGTACCTGGTTGCAGGTTTGATCCCCTCCCCTGGTTGGGGCACATGCAGGAGGCAACCAATCCATGTGTCTCTCTCACATCGATGTTTCTCTCTCTCTCTCCGCCTTCCACTCTCTCTAAAAATCAATGGAAAAAATATCCTCACTCCTTGGATGAGGATAAAAAAAATTATGTAATATCTACCACTGGGGTGTACACTGAAACTAATATAAAATGTATGTCAACTGCAATTGAAAATAAAAAATGATAAAAAAGAAAAATCTGTTGTTGATGCAGCCACCTTCATTAATTATCTCAGCTAGATCTTCTTGATAATTTGCTGACACTTCTACATCAGCAGTTGCTGCTTCACCTTGCACTTTTATGTTATGGAGATGGCTTCTTCCCTTAAGCCACATGAAACAACTTCTGCTAGCTTCTTCTGCAGCTCCCTCACCTCTCTCGCACTTAACAGAATTGAAGAGACTTAGGGCCTTACTCTGGATTAGACTTTGGGTTAAGTAAATGTAGTTGGTTTGATCTTCTATCCAGGTTCCTATCCAGACACATCAGCAATAAGGCCATTTCACTTGCTTGTCATTTGTGTGTTCACTGGAGTAGCACTTTTACTTTCCTTCAAGGACTTTTCTTTTGCATTCACAACTTGGCTATTTGGCACAAGAGGACTAGCTTTCGGCTTATTTCAGCTTTCAATATGCCTTCCTCACTAAGCTTAATCATGTCTAGCTTCTGGTTTAAAGTGAACCAAAACACTTTTCACTAGAACACTTACCAGCCATTGTAGGGTTATTAATTGTCCTAATTTCAATATTGTTGTGTGTCAGAATAGGGAGGCCCAAGCAGGGTACAAGGATAGGGGTTGGTGGAGCAGTCAGAATACAAACATTTATCGATTAAATTCACTGTCTATATACCCACAGTTCATGAAGCCCCAAAACAACTACAATAGTAACATCAAAGATCAACTGATCACAGATCACAATAACAAATATAGTAATAATAAAAAAACTCTGAAATATTATGAGAATTACCAAAATGTGACAGACACCCGAAGTGAGCAAATGCTGTTGGAAAAATGGCACTGACAGATATGCTCAACATGGAGTCGCCACAAACCTTGGATTTATAAAAAATGTAATATCTGCTAAGCGCTATAAAGAAAAGCACAATATAATGAGATGTGCCTGTATATATTGGGGATACAAGCCCCCTGTCAGATATACACATTGCAAGTATCTTCTCCCAGTATATGGCTTGCTTTTTTACTCTTATGGTATGTCTCCTGATGAAGAAAAGTTCATAATTTTAGAATTCTGACTTACCAATCTTTTATCTTTAATGCTTTAGTGTCCAGTTTTTAATAAATCTTTGCTACCCCAAGATCATGATGACATTCTTCTGTTACCTTCTGGAAGATTTATTTTATTACCTTTTACATTTAGGTAGTAATCTATTTTGAATTAATTTTTTTATATGGTGTGGGGTAGGGGTTGAAGATTACACACACACATGGATGAATATTCAATTAACCCAGAAGCCTTTACTGATAAAGGCTTTTCCCACTGAACTGTAGTGCCTTCTTCATAAATCAAGTGACTTCACAGAATTTAATCTTTAATGATAAGTTCTAGTTCTAAAAATAACTTTAGAAGCTTCAGTAGTTTGCTATCAGAAGATTACAAACAAATATTTTATTCTGATATATTCAGGAGTCAGTCTGTTCAAAATATTAACTTTTTCAACAAATATCTAAACTCTTGATGAATGCAAGACACTATGCTACACAATATGAGAGGCCACATTAAGTCTTCCCTCATTATCTAACAAGCAAATCAATCATTTTCAGAAACACACTGAGTACTATTGTAGTACTATAGTACAACAACTCTGAGATGAGTTGTTTTGTGTCCTCAAGGGTGCTATTTATGCAGAAAATACTCTTCAAAGTCTTACTTTCCTTTTTTAAATAGTCAACTTATAAAAGTTAAAATGCAAAAACTCAGTTACTCCTTAAAGCTTTTAAATTCAGCTTACAAATACTTTTCTATATACGAGAGTAGCATATTTTAGAAATCACTTTTAAGAGGCCTTTGAATAATGTTTAATTCCATTTGCAAACCTGGTTAATTAAGTGGCACCAAAATTTTTTACCTACGTTTATAAATTTAATACATTTTACTTCCTTCTTAGTTCTTCAATTGTCTTACTTAATAAAGCATAAATTACATATAAATACATTTATAAACCTAGTAAATTAAACTTATAAATAAGGTAAGCATATATTTCTCTAAAATGTTCCCCAAAAGTAGTTAACATAATTTTTTTTGTAAAACAAAAATCATAGATCTAAATTATCCCATAATACATTTTAAATTGCAATTGCATGGCTTATTAGTGGTATTTTCTTAAATTACAAGTACATAAAAATAAGTAAATATGTACTAATGCACATATCCCTTAACAGAAAGATATTATTATTATAGTTCTGATTCTCTTAGACATTTTTATTTTTAATTCTAAACCTTCCTGGAGTTGAAGGATACTTACCAATTATACAAGTTAACCAAAGTAAAAATTAACCAGAAATTTCATCTGGTATAAAACCTAAAGCTGCAGACATACTTTTCACACCAAATGTTATACAATTCCATTTAACATCATGGAGGTTGCCTTCTTAGCATTTTTGTTACCTACAACCAGATTATTTCAGCTAGGATAGTTACTGGATTCCTGTCAGTGATTCTGATGGGACATACTAAGCCTGATTTAAAGTTGCAAAGCCGGTCATTCTGTCACTTCAAAGGTGAGAGAAAGAGGATGATAACATTACTAATTCTTTAGTGTAATGGTAGAATTCTACCACTCCCCGGGAGGTTAATTACTTGATTGTACCTTGCTCTTCTTTGGCATTAAATATATGGTGACAGTAGAAAATGTGATGTAGTGGGCAAAAATGCAATATACAGATGGTATATCATAGAATTGTATGTACAACTGAAACCTATATAATCTTATTAACCAATGCCATCCCAATAAATTTAATTCAAAAAAATAAATTTTTTAAAGATTTTTTAAAAGGTAGGCCCTTGTCTTTTCCATTTAACTCTAAAGACTTTTGAACCTAAAAATCTTAAAATATTTAATTTATTTTCTGCCAAACCCTAAAGACCTTAAAACTAGATAGACAATGGCATTTCTTCAGATTATAAGGACTACAAAACTTTTACAGATATTAAAATATCAGTTGAACTTAATCTTACAGTTCTTTGTTTAGCTTATAGTCAAGTTCTGAGATTATTCTACTAATTTTCCAAACATTCAATAAGCTTATATTATAGCTAAAAATATACACACATATTTTAAATATTTGTAGCTCAGTTGGTTAGAGCTTCAAGCCAATATGCTAAGGTTGTGGGTTCAATCCCCAGTCAGGGCACATACAAGAAGCACCAATGAATGCATAAATGGGTAAAATAACTGATGTTTCTCTCTCTCTCTCTCTGTCTTTTCCTCTCTCCCTCCCTCTTTCTCTCTCTCAAATTAATTAATAAGAAAAAAAAATTTTTTTTAATTATACTGGACATCCCTTTCTGTGTATACATAAATCCTACAACTAAAGCCTTGCTGAAGCAGAGTTCCAACTAACCCCTAAACAAGAGTCCTCAAAAACAACAAACTGTAGAATAACACCCACAAGAACTTATAATAACAGAAGTACAAAAATAATAAATATATGGTTACAACAAAAATAAGCTGAAAACCTTCCTACTATAAAACATACAGGAATTCTGGATAAATTATAACAAATATCCTGTTATGTACACAGGTGATCTTACCAGAAAGCCAAATGACAATGGTCAAAAAATAAATAAAAGAAAGGAACCGGCAGTTCTTTGGGGTTCCCGAGTCTCAGACACTTAAGAGCTTGAGATGTAATGACAGCACAGTGAAACCTGAGACAAGGCCTTTGGCCCTCCCAAGTCAAAGAAGTTGAACTGAGACTACCATGTAAAGCCAGGACTCTCAAATGGCTACAACCTCAGTGAAAGGATAGAATTTAACACACACACACAAAAAGAGAAACAAGTATGCCTTTCTATCTACTCTGTATTTGTAGAATGAGCAAGTCTTCCCTAGAAATAATAACCAAGGGCCTGCTCTCATGTGATTTGGGATTCAGTTTTACATTACCTTGAGCAAAGAAATTTACCTAAAAGTGGTCCTAAACAGGTAATATCCCCAAGGCACCTGGATGAAACAAAACATAGGAGTACCATCCCTCTAAAGAAGCCCCACATTAGGATAACTAAAACCTCGAGGAGACATTCTCAACTTTACCACAAACAAGAGCCATCAGAAATGAAAAAGATTAGACTTCCAATAATGTCTGACAATAGAACTATCAGTTATAGCTATAAAATGAATATTTAAAGTGGTTAAAAGCATAACAAAGAATTTAAAACAAAAGAAGCACAAGTTTTAAGTGCTATAAATAAAAACAAATCTGCACTTAGATAATTCCTGGTGAAACTATTTAATACCAAAGATGAAAAATAAAATCATAAAAACAATGAGAGAGACTAAAGTTATCTATAAACAAACAACAATTAGACTGATACTGTAAGCCAGAGACAAAATAACACTATTACTAATGTGATCTTCAAGGCACAGAGAATAAATAACTCCCAATCTAGTATTCTATACTAAACTATCATTTAAAAGTGACAGGAGCCTTGGCCGGTTCTGCTCAGTGGATAGAGCATCGGCCCTTGGGCTGAAGGGTCCCAGGTTCGATTCCAGTCAATGGCAGGGCGTACCTCGGTTGCAGGCTCAATCCCCAGCCCATTGGGGCACATGCAGAAGGTGGCCAGTCGATGTGTCTCTCTCACATCGATGTTTCTTTCTCTCTCTCTCTCCCTTCCACTCTCTCTGAAAAGCAATGGAAAGAGTATCCTGGGGTGAGGATTAAAAAAAAAATGAAAAAGTAAAAGTGACGGGAAAATAAAGATATTTCTAGACCAAAACTGAGGGTTTACCATAATAGGGACCTTTGTAAGAACTATTAAAGAATATGCCTCAGCAAAGAAGAAACTGAATCTAGAAAGAGTGAAATGCAAGGAAAGGTAAACAACAATTAGTAAACACATGGATAAATCTAAATAAGCACTTTATTTATTCATTCACTGAAAAAACATTTAAGTGCCTACATTACGTCAGACACTATTCTTGGTGCTGAGGAGACAGCACTGAAAAATGCAAAGGCTCTGACCTTACAGATCTTACAATGTAATGGGAGCAATAGACAATGAACACAATATAATATCAGGTAGCAATAAGTACTATAAAGAAAAATAAAGCAGAGTAAAGGCACAGAGTGATGACAAGTAAGGGGGTAAATATTTTTTTAAAAGGTGGTCAGGGTAAAACTCTCCAGGTGACATATGAACAAAGATATAAATGAGGTAAGGGCATTAGCCATCTGAATGTCAAATGGGGCAGGGGTCAGGGGAACAGGGAAGTGAGTAATAAAAACTACAAATATTTCTTGAGCACTTCCTATGTGCCAGACGTTTCTTTACACTTTACTTGTATTTAATCATTTACTTCTCAAAATAACCCCATGAGGTAACTGTAGAACTGATCCCCAATTTATAAAAGAGGAAAATAAGGAAGAGGTTGAATGCGTGGTTCTCACAGACACTAAAGGGCAGAGTCGGGATGACAACCCCACAGCCTGATTAATCATCCAGCTCTGGGCAAAGGAAACAGCCTTCCTAGAACCTGAGTTCCTGGAGGGCAGGAACCAGCCTCCTGTTCTGTGCATCCATAGTGCCTAGTACATAGTAGATACTGAATATATTGAGCTGAACTGAATACAGTAGGAGCAGCAGCATAAGGACTAGGGACAAGAGGAGGCGGTAAGACAAGGAGCAGAGGCCACAGTCAGAAAAAAGAAAAAGAAAATAGTGTAACATCACAGAAGCCATAAGAAGAGAGTTCCAAAGAAGAAAGATGATAAACATCAAATGTTACAAAAGTTAAACAAAGTAAGTCTTAAGAACAGACATTCCACAATTAAATCAGGAGGTGACCTTCAAGAATTCACTCCCAATACTGCAATGAATGGAGATCCAGGATTGTCAGTTATTAAGGAAAAAGGGGCAGTGAAAGGCAACAGATGTACAGTGTACATTTTAGCAGACAGCAAAGGAACAAAGAAGGGAAACAGCAGTGGCTAACATGCAGCAAGGCAAAGGTTTTTTTCAATGAACATTTAAAATAATGTGTTAAGATTTCATTCTGACTTACCACTATCTTGTTCCCATTTCTTAGTTTATCTCTAATGAATTAAAATTTCTATCTTTCGGTTGTGTTTTCTGTAACATAAAAAAAAATGACAGAAATACCAAGTGTTTAGGCACTTGCTTAGAATTCCAAAATGAAGATTTCAAATGAGTACTGAATCCTATAAAATAAGACAAATACTTCCTGGAGAAAACATAAAAGATAGCAAAATGGAATGACCTAGAACTCTTGGCATACCTCAGATCAGAATTTAGACTCTGGGAAACATCTGCCTCCTGCCCTCATTCTCAGACAATCTTGCCTGCTTTCCTCCCTCACTGAAATAATCAGAAGAGACCTTCCACAGGTGCTCATCTGCAAATCTACCTACTTGTCTTAACCGCCTTCCCTCCTATTACTCTGAATCAGATGTCCACGCACCCCTCCACTGGAGCACTAGGTTCCATCTCCTCTTGTCTATCCAAGGACATCGCTCCATAGTTGTCCATTTTCTCCCACATATTTTCAATGTTCTCCGTCCTTCTGTGGCATTCTCATCAGCATACAAACATCCTGTTAGTCCTTTCCCTCCAAAACAACAAATCTTGACTACATGTATTCCCCAACTACTACTCAATTTCTCTGTTCCCTTTCAGCAAGACTCTGAGGAACTGCAGACATTCATTCTTTTCAATTCCTCTGGTTCCATTCTCTGAACCCACTCTGTTATTCTCCACCACCATTCCACCCAAAATGTTCATCAAGGCACCAATGAGCTCCATGATGCAAAATCCATCTCAATTCTCAATCCTACCTTATTTGACCTACACACAGAATTTGATAAAGTTGCTAAGAATCTTTAAATTTCAATGTTTTCCAAAAAAATAGGGATAAAAAAATAGTACTTATTTTAGAGGGTGGTTGTGAAGATTAAGAAATAAACCATGTAAAGAGCTTATTAGCACAGTAACTGGTTCACAGTCAAGAATTCAGTAAATGTCAGTTATCATGGTTAATCAGCACTGCTACCTACATTCTATCCAGAGTCTAAAAATAGAGTCCCTCCCATTCTCCACAAACAGGATTTCAAAAGAGAATATGACTCCAGAATGCTAAAAAATGAGTTTAATCTCAACCTGTGAATAATATTAGGCAAATAACTTCTCCATCACATAAAGAATGACCTTAAATTTTCTTTCTTAAAATCCCTTGCTTACTGGTGATTCCTAAATAACCACCACTAATCTCAATCTCTCTTAAACTCTGGTTCTCATTTCCATTTCCTATTCAACATTCCTGGAAATTTCCTATTCCTGGAAATTTCATTATCTGCTCCAATTTTTCTCTCACTCTCTCTATCTCATTAATCACCAGATCCAGTACATTCTATCTCAGTAATGGCTCTCACACCCACTTTTACTCTAAGGCTACACGCTTAAGAGGGCAGGGATGGAGTCTGTTCCTGCATCCCAGCATAGTACTGGCACAGTACTTGACATATAATAGGTGCCAGCATCCCCGCGAAAATTTCCCAGGATGTCTGGATTATTTTCCAATGTGTGTGTGTGTTTGGGGGTGGGTGTAGAGGGTAGGAAGATTATTACCTTTATACTTTCCACAGGGCCAGAGATAATGGCTAGCATATGATGAATGTTCATAAAACACATGTTGGATAGATCAATGATACTGTATTTTTCTTCCTAAGACTTCAAAACAATTTTACAAAACAATTTCATCACAACATACATTTTACAGAGGAAAAAAATAAGACACAGAAAAGTAAACTAAACTTGGAGGACCACTCAATTAGTGGCAGAACTGACAGAAATTTGCTCTCTTGCCTCCTAATCCCAGGAAAATAACTGAGCCAGAGCCTGGGTGAAATACCTATAAGGATGAGATAGTTTATTGTCTACCAGTACTTGACCTTGGCCTTAACTGATCTTTTTCCACTGCAAATTAAATGCTAGCAGTTACTTAATCTATTTGGATACCCAAAGAAACATAAAGCAATAACTTTAATACCAAGTAAGTAAGAATTTTCCCTTGGCTGAGATCCTACAGAATAACACAAATTCGATACAAATCAACCTTCCTATCTGTATGAACATAGAGACACATTATGCTGTTTTCCCTGGTTCCAGATGAAACAGCATTGAAAAGCCTATTCGAGTTCTAATTTACCTACACAGAATAAGCCAAAGATTTAACTTCAGGCTTGTGTCCCCTATTCTTACTGCCATCTCTCCCAAAATATGTAACTTTAAATATTTACTTAAATTTATTTTTTAAGTTAAATCAAGAATAGTTTATTGAATATATGCTATGTCAAATAATGCTCCAATTCAGAAAATCTTAGCTTTGTGGCCTCAGGTCTCACTGGGAGAGACCATTTTAAAATGGTTTTGTCCTGCCCTGGCCAGAGTTCCCAATGGTTAGAGCATTGACCAGGCACCAAAGAGTCTCGGGTTTGATTCCCAGTCAAGGGCATGTATCTGGGTTGCTGGTTCGATCCCCAGCCATGGTCAGGGCATGTGTGGGAGGCAACCAATTCATGTGTCTCACAGTGATGCTTCTCTCTCTCCCTCCCTCTCTCTCTGTCTCCCTCCCTCCTTTCTACTCTCTCTAAAAATCAATGGAAAAAAATATCTCAGGTGAGGATCAACAAAAAAGTAAAATAAAATAAAAAAGAAAGAAGAAAAGAAAACGAGAAGAGAAAGAGAAGAGGAAGAGAAGAGGAAGAGAAGAGGAAGAGGAAGAGGAAGAGGAGAAGAAGAGAAGAGAAGAGAAGAGAAGAGAAGAGAAGAGAAGAGAAGAGAAGAGAAGAGAAGAGAAGAGAAGAGAAGAGAAGAGAAGAGAAGAGAAGAGAAGAGAAGAGAAGAGAAGAGAAGAGAAGAGAAGAGGGAGAAAGGAGGGGAGGGGAGGGGAGGGGAGGGGAGGGGAGGGGAGGGGAGGGGAGGGGAGGGGAGGGGAGGGGAGGGGAGGGGAGGGGAGGGGAGGGGAGGGAAAAGGTCTCGTCCAGGCCAGGTATTCAATTGGTTAGCACATCGTTTCAATAAACCAAGATTGCAGGTTTAATCCTCGGTCAGGGCACATGCAAGAATCAACCAATGAATGCATAAATAAGTGGAACAACAAAAATCAATGTTTCCCTCTCTCTCCCTTCCTCTCTCTCTAAAAAAAATAAAAAATTAAAAAATAAAATGGTCTCATTAAAGAGAATGTGTTTAATAAACTTGTATGAAAAATATTATAACTTAATTAATACAAGATAGCTTTTAACTTAGGACACTAAGAATGACCTGGAGACTTCATCTCTTTGAAGTTTAATGCTAATATTGCCACTACCTCCCATCAAAATCCTACTTTTGTAGTTTAGTTTCAAGTTTAAAGCAATGAATCTAACTCATTTTAAAAGATTGTTTTGATTTATCCCAGCAGCTGCTGGTGATTGAAAACAGAATCATGACTGAACTCAGCAGAATCATGACATATAAGGTATTAACTTCCAAAAACATGGCATACCACCACTGGGACCCACAGTATACAGATACCTTGGTGTCCAGCCACAGGGATGATGGAGAAGTTTTATGTTAAAAGTCCATGAAGTGAAAAGGACAGAGCCATGAACCAGGCTACCAAATTCGTGCCTAATGCCAAACACATCAGATGCATCCTGGAAACATTTTGTGCAAAATAAGGTAAAGTGAATTCTATTTTCCTATGGACTTCCACTGCAATTTCAGTGTGATGCTCCCATAGAGAAAACTTGAAAGTACATTTAAAATATCAACATTTATTTAATTTAGCATTTTCAGCATCTTTATTCTCCTATCACCTCTAATAAGAATTTCATCAAGTGGATGTATCAGGATATACAGATGATATCAAAACATACCCACAGACACCACTGAGTGTGTGTAGGAAAATAACACTGCAGAATGGATATAAATAAGATACCTCAACTTGAGGAGATCTGGGTTCAAATCCTGGCTCTCCCACTTTCTTGTTCAGATAACTTTGGGAAAATGACAAACTCTATAAGCTTCAATTTCCTCAGCTATAAATGGGGTTCATAATAATAAATTAGCAATAGTAATATGGGTACACAATAACAGAAGCTATTTCATGAGGTCATTGGAGGTTTAAATAAGATAATACTTGTAAAACATTCAGTAAGTGATAATTAGTTATCATTCTTTCCCTGAAAATGATCACCAATTTCATGAGACCTGGATATGTAAAAAACCATATTCTCTCTGCCAGAATTATTCAAAATGGTTCAGAGAACTGCCCTGGCCAATGTGGCTTAGTGGTTAGAACGTCATCCTGAGCACCAAAGGGTTGCTGGTTGGATTCCGGGTCAAGGACACATACCTTGGTTGTGGGCTCACTCCCTGTCCTGGGTCAGGGCACATGCAGGAGGCAACCAATCAATTTGTCTCTCTCACATTGATGTTTCTCTCTCTCTCTCTTCCCCTCGCCTTCCCTCCCTTCTACTCTCTCTGAAAAGCAATGGAAAAAAATATCCTCAGGTGAGGATTAACAGAAAAAAACATTTCAGAGAACTAAGGATTTATGTAGACTGTTCTGGGGAAAAAATAATTTCCTTGAGGAATCTTATGAATGAGGCTATCTTTTTTTTTTTCATGTCAAACTGCTTTATTGCATTTTAAATAACAGTACAGTTTAATATGGGGTCTACCTAGCGTCCAGCTTCCTTGCAGTACACTGACTGGAAATTCAATACAAAAGGGGAGGGCAGGTGCAGATGGGCTCTACAGGTGTTGATAGGAGGGGTTCCACTCAGTTAGGCTATCATTTTTTAATTCTGTTATTTGCTTATTTATCTGAAAGAACATTGTGCTACTTTCTTTCAAAACTGACTATTCATTTTAATTACTTGACCGTTACTGTCTTAGATATTAAATTCTCTTAATTCCATGAGGTAAAGATCCCAGTTTTACAGATAGTGAAGCTAATATTTGGAGAGGCTAAATAACCTGCTCAAGGTCATAAAGCAAGACGGGATCAGAGGTAGACTTCACACTCATGGACTCAAGTCAAGTGTCTTCCCACTAAACCAAGACTATCTAATGACTATATCCACTATTCACTCTTTCTAAGGAAAATTTTATTATGTTTGTTTTATATAACCTATAGAAGAAAAAACTGCGAAAGGAGAAAAATATTTTATTACTCTAACTTCCCATAACTTTTAACCCTAAACTTAAAATCTTAATATTTACTTATTTTATCAGCTCATGAACACACACTGTGCTACAAACCTGTGTAAATTTTACTTCATTAACATCTGCCTTACATATATGTCACTATGATATTATTATTTGATGAAGTATCTTCATCAAATGTGGCTTTGCTTATGTAAAGGTTTTATTCATAAAGTTTATGTAGTATTCAAGGTATTAAACAGATTTTCTTCACTAGTAGAACCTTCTAGAGTTGTATTATTCTATTGTTGTTGATGATATACATGGGAATAAAAATGTTTCCCCTGGGCAATATGCAGTCTTAGATTTGTTTTTATTAAGGGTTTCTGGCCCACAGAAGGGAAAAATACAATGGCTACATACAAAGAAAACTTTATTTTTTAATTTAGCATAGAGAATGGAGGTTCGGAGAAATACATTCTGGTCCATTCATCTTTCATTAGGAGTAAAGATTAAAGCACAAGTATGAAAATAAATCAGATCTATATTTTGGGAAGTTTAGAGAGTACCAAAAAAAAAAAAGGAAATACCAGGGCTAGTATTTTTCAAAAGAGGAAAAGTTTCAGGTAAGTGTTCATCAATGGGAAAATGCCAACCACACTTTTTATTCAGTTTGAGCCACGAATATTACAGTTATTATCTGTGGCCACTGTTTTCTGAAATACATCATGGTGCTCTAGCAATTCAGAACAGGTATTTCCTATACTAAAAGTTATTCCCAGGACCAGATGGCTGCACTGGTAAAATCTACCAAATATTTGAAGATGAGTTAACACCAATCCTTCTCAAACTCTCAAAAAATTGAAGAGGGAACACTTTCAAACTCATTTTAGGAGGCCACATTACCCTGATACCAAGCTCGACAAGAATACAACAATAGAAGAAAACTATAGACCAATATCCCTAATGAACACAGAGGCAAAAACTCTCAACAAAATATTAGGAAACCAAATTCAATAACATAGTAAAAGAATTATACACCATTACCAAGTGAGATTTATCCCTGGCATGCCAGGGTGGTTCTCATATGCAAATAAATAAATACATCCACCACATTAATAGGATGAAAGATACAAATCATATGATCATCTCGATAGATGTGGGAAAAGCAGCTGACAAAATACAACATTTTTTCATGATTAAAAACCCTCAACAAATTGGATACAGAAAGAAAATACCTCAACATAATGAAGGCCATATATGACAAACCCACAGCTAACACACTCAACAGTGAAAAACTGAAACCTTCTTTAAGATCAGGAACAGGACAAAGATGCTCACTCTGGCCACTTTTATTCAACGTTGAACTTGAAGTCCTAGCCAGAGCAAGTAGGCAAGACAAAGAACTAAAAGGCGTCCAAATCAAAGAGGAAGAAGCAAAAATTGGCATTATATGCTGGTAATATTATATCAAAAATAGAAAAGACTAAACCAAAAAAACTGTTGGAACTAATCAACGAATTCAGTAAAGTTGCAGGATATAAAATCAACATACAGATATCAATGTGTTTCTATACACTAACAATGAAACATCTGAAAAAGAAATAAAGAAAACTTTCCATTCACAATAGCATCAAAACAATAATATAAGAAGTGAAAAACAAGTACAATGAAAACTACAAAACTTAAATGAAAGAAATTAAAGCAAACATAAACAAATGGAAATATATCCTGTGTTCATGGATCAAAGATTAATATTGTCAAAATGTCCGTTCTACTCAAAGCTATCTACAGAATCAACACAATCTCTAATAAAATTCCAATGGCATTTTTCACAGAAATAGAAAAAATAATCCTCAAATTTCTATGAAACTACAAAAGACCCTAAATAACCAAAGCAATCATGAGAAAAAAGAATAATGCCAGAGGTCTCACATCATATTCCTGATATCAAATTGTACTGCAAAGCTATAGTAATTAAAACAGTATAGTACTGACATAAAAGTAGACAGACACACAGACCACTGGAACAAAATAAAGAGCTGAGAAATAAACCCCTAAATTTACAGTTAATTAATTAATTGGCAAGCGGGCCAAGAACACTCAGTGGGGAAAGAACAGACTCTTCAACAAACAGTGTTGAGAAAACTGAATAACCACCAGCAGAAAAATAAAACTGGACCCCTACACCACTCACAAAAATAAACTTGAAATGAATTTAAAAGACTTAAACATAATATCTGATACCTTAAAACTCCTAGAAGAAAACATAGTAAAGAAGCTCCTTGGTATTATCTTGGCAGTGATTTTTTGTTTGACACCGAAAGCAAACGCAACAAAAATGAGAATCAACAAATGGGAGTACATCAAACTAAAAAAGTTTCATCACAGCAAAAGAATCCAAAAAATGAAAAGACAAACTATCAAATGGGAGAAAATATTTGCAAACTGTATACTGACTAAGGGGTTAATATCCAAAATATATTAAAAAAATCCATACAGCCCTGGCCAGTAACTCAGTGGTTAGAGCATCAGCCTGCACACCAAAGGGTTGCAGGTTCAATTCCCCGTCAAGGGCATGTACCTGGGATGCATGTACCAGTCGGGGCTTATGCAGGAAGCAACCAATCTACATGTCTCTCTCACATCGATGTTTCTCTTTCTCTCTGTCTCTCTCTCCCTTCCTCCCTCTCTCCCTTCTACTTTCTCTAAAAATCAATGAAAAATATATCCTTGAGTGAAGATTAACAAAAATAAAATAATAAAACTTCATATAACTCATTTTTAAAAAAGATAAACGATCTGACTAAAAAATCGGCAGGACATTTTTCCAAAGAAGACTTCCAAATGGCCAAGAAGTACATGAAAAGATGCTCAATATCACTAGTAATCAGGGAAATGCAAATTAAAACCACAATGAGATATCACCTCACACCTGTTAGAATGGCTATTAGCAAGAATAGGAGATAAGTGTTCCTCTTAGCAAGAATAGGCAAGGATGTGGAAAAAAGGGAACCCTTGTGCACTGTTGGTGGGAATGTAAACTGGTTCCACTATTATGGAAAACAGTGTGGAAGTTCCTCAAAAAAATTAGAGTTACCCTATGATCCAGCAATTCCACTCCTGGGTCTATATCCAAAGGAAATGAAAACAGGATACTGAAGAGCTATCTTCACCCCCATGTTCACTGCAACATTATTCACAATAGCCAAGATATGGAAACAACCTAAAAACCCATGAACAGATGAATGGATAAAGAAGATGTGGTACATATGTACAATGGAATATATTCAGCCATGAGAAAGAAAAAAATCCTGCCATCTGCAGCACTATGGATAAACCTTGAGGGCATTATGCTAGGTGAGATAAGTCAGACAAAGACAAATACTGATTGATATCACTTATACCTGAAATCTAAAAAAGCCAAACTCATAAAAACAGAGAGTAGAATGGTAGTTACCAGGGACTGGGGGTGGTTAAGGGAACGAGGGAAATGCTGTTTAAGGGAACACACTTGCAACCAGTAGAAAAATAAGTCCTGGAAATTTAATGCATAGCATAGTGATTATAGTCAACGTTACTGTATTATAAACTTCGAAGTTACTAAGAGACTAGATCTTAACTGTTCCCTCCAGAAAAAAGAAATAATAATTATGTGATATGCCCTGGCTAATTTGGCTCAGTGGTTAGAACGTCGGCCCTTGGACTGAAGGGTACTGGGTTTGATTCTGGCCAAGGCCACGTACCTCAGGTGCAGGCTCAATCCCCAGCCCCAGTCGGGGTGTGTGGGGAAGGCAACCAATCAATGTGTCTCTATCACATTGGTGTTTCTGTCTCTCTCTCTCCCCTCCCCTTTCCACTCTCTCTGAAAAGCAATGGAAAAATATCCTCTAGTGAGGATTAAAAAAATTATTATTATTATAATTATGTATGTGATAGAGGTGTCTGCTATGATACAGTGATAATCATATTGCAATATATTGTATAAATGTATCAAATTAACACATTCTACACCTTAAATTACACAACGCTTATGTCAATTATTATCATCTTTTGGCTTTAAACAAAATATATTTCTAAATTAATGACTCAGGAAAAAAACAAGGTATTTTATTATATATACATACACAAAATTTTCAAGTTCTGATAGATCAAAATGAAATTATTTCTTTTTCTCAGTATTTACTTTGGTACTTCCATGGTAACAATCCTATGACTCTTGAAACATTGCCTTCTGAGGGATAAAGGTTACCTCAATCCAAAACACGTGAAGGTGGTTATATCTGAGGAAAGCACTATTTTGTTATAGACCTTAGGAAAAGATCATCATCTAGTGGTGTGTTTTTTTTAAATATGTCTTTATTGATTTCAGAGAGAGAAAGGAAGAGGGAGAGAGAGAGAGAAACATCAATAATGAGAGAGTCATTGATCAGCTGTCTCCTGCACTCCCCCTACTGGGGGGGACTGAGCCCGAAACTGGGGCATGTGCCCTGACTGGGAATCAAATTGTGATCTCCTGGATCATAGGTTGATGCTCAACTGTTGAGCCATTCTGGCCGGGCATCATACAGTGTTTTTATAGTGGAAATCATAAAATTATCTGTAACTCGGGATAAATTAACCACTTTTCACAGTTCTTTAAATGCTTTTAGGAAACTTCAAGAGATCAACACGTTCAGGATCACAGCTACTGGCCAAAGGGAAACTTATTTTCTGTGATACAACACTCTGGCCACAATACCACTTCACAATCTAGGTGAATGAAAACCAGAAAGACCTAAACTCAGATCCTGATCTAGCCTAACTTACAGGTCAGGGTCTCTCAGGCCTTACTTTCTTCACTTATGGAATTAATTTAGTTATTCTTTCAGTACTGGTTGAATGCCTATGTGCCAAACCCTGTGTTAACAATGGAAGTTTGTTATTTTTGTTTTGAGTAAATAAAAATTATGGTCCTGCCCAACCAGAGTAGCTCAAAGGTTGAGCATCGACCCATGAACCACGAGGTCATTGGATTGATTCCTGGTCAGGGCACATGGCCGGGTTTCGAACTTGATTCCCAGCAGGGGGCGTGCAGGAGGCAGACAATTGATGGATGTTTCCATCTCTTTATCCCTCCCCCTTCCTCTCTCTCTAAAATCAATTTAAAAATATATAATAAAAAAAAATTATGGTCCTGACTTTGCAAAACTCCTAATCTTGTGTAGAAACCAAAAAATGCAACTTAGCTACTATGACAAACCGTCACACCTGGGCAAATTAGAAAAGGCTGCAGAGAGGAGGAAATACATTTAAGCTGATACTTAACGAATATAAGTTGCTTAGATGGGAACTATGGGTATTCCTTGAAGAAAGAACAGACTGTGCAAAGGCAAGACAACAGTAAAGAATAAGAAGAGAGAGGTTTGTGTAGATGATGCGTAGGCTGGGCATTAGGGAGATAAACTTAGATCTTTATATGCCACACTAGGGAATCTGACCTTTAACCTTTAAGAAACAGTAAAAACTAAGACTGGAAATCGGCTGTAGGTCCAACCAGGTGAGTCCAATTTGTCTACCATTTCATCTAAATTTAAGAGTCTTTCAAAGCAAAAATGTTTTAAAGCAAAGCCATCCAAGTTTTGATATGGATATTATGAAATCTGAAAGACCTCACCTAACTCACAAATTTTAGGACTAGTAGATTTCTATTATTATAAATAAGTACAGTAGTAAACAATCTAAAAGCAAGATATATGACAAGTGACTCACTTCTGTTCTTTATCCAATACAAATTCTATAAACCTATAGGTGTGAAAATTATACACAGATATTATATTTACATGCTCCCCCAAAAGACTTTTTCATCCTTTGTTCAAATAAAGCTTCTCTCTCTCCACTCTGAATATTGATTAGCTACAGAAGTACCTAAAGAAAACATGAAGTCTCATTTACCTGTGCTCTGCAGGTACAGGGGGTGGCCAAACAGCAGGATCTCTAAATGGTTCATCTTGACAGGACACAGGGAAATCTGGGGGCTTGTCGATTTTAAAACTTTCCAAAGTGTTGACAATACTTTTAACTTGTTCATATTCTTCCAATAATTCCTGCCGAACCTTAAAAAACATATATAGCTTTTATGCCAGAAACTGTTTCAAGTTTATATAAATTGCTATAGAATGTAAGTTTTCTTAATGTTTTTCAAAGTATGCAAAATGAGTCATTAAAACATTCAAAAACAAAGAACTACTTAGATAGAAGGGCAGAAATTGGTTTGAAAAAAGACATAATTAAATACCTTTTCACCGGGGAACTAGTAATATCTTTTATAATGGAACTTTACTTCTACCAAGGAATGTAATGACCATGAACATAATTTAAAACAAGCAACTAATTCAGTTAGCCATTCCCAGAAAGCTATAATATTAATACTAAATCATTTTAATATAGTTGGAAACAGCTTCCAAAAAAACTTTTTTATTTATTGATTTTAGAGAGAGAAGGAAACAGAGAGAGAGAGAATCATCTATTTGTTGTTCCACTTATTAATGCATGCATTGGATGATTCATGTATGTGCCCTGACTGAGGATGGAACCCACAACCTTGGCACATCAGGATGACCCTCTAACCAATTGAGCTACCCGGCAAGGGCTAGCTTCCAAAAAATTATCAGCCAAAATTCTGACCAGCAGTTCTTATCTTCAATCTCATTAAATATGAAATGCCTGCCTGTCATGAGCATATGAAAGCCTGAAGTGATAAAATACTATATGAATTATCCACTTCTATTTTTATTTAAATTCTCCTTCACTTAAAATCTGAATTCTTTGGGGCCTCGTTAAATTCTTTCAAGTTCTGGGTAAAGTTTTTGGGGGCTCAGAGGCAAGATTTTTCCTATATATAAAAAAAACCTCACTAAGCACCTATTATGTGGAAATGCTTATGTTTTGAAACACTGAGCCGAATCGAATTTTCAAAGGCAAATAGATAATAGATTGAAAATTACATTTATAAATTCAGTTTAACAATTCTTTTTTAATCAGAAAGCATACTTTACTGTAAAGCAGGGCATAAGAAATGTTCCCTTAACTTTATCTTGAATAAAATATAGAAAGAAACATATAAAGGAGATGCAGAACCAAAGAAAAACCTATGTAAAATTCAACTGCTCATATGTGCAATTATGTGATATACTTGGAGAAATAAAATTTCAGAACCTAATGGAAAGAAACAGTAGAAATATCTGAATCAAAATGGCAACTATTTAACAAAATTAAGGACGTGTCAAAAATATTTCCGTACTAGATTAATAAACCACTCTTATCTGTGGCTAGTATGCGGGATAGACGAAAACAACTAAAAATTTCTGCTTGACTTAGAGCAAGCCTATTGTTCTCACTCAACATAATCTGGTTACACTTAAGTTGGAAAATAAGCCAAATTCACCCTGCAAATTTAGTAAAACATCAATTTCTGACTAGTGGAAAAATTAGAAGAAACACTTAAAAGACATTAGTATGTAAAATGGAAACTTCAAAGAAATGCTTGACTTTGTACTTTTAATTTTAAAAGGATTTTAAGTTTTAAGAATAAGTGGGGAAATTATAATTCAAGGTTTTATTAACTGTACTATTATAAAATCAAGTTGTATAGTCAAGAGACAGCAAATATATTAGTGTTTTTTATTAAATTACTGACTCCTTTGTATTTGTAAGGAGTCTTTCAAAAAAAGAAGAAACTTTCTAAAGGAAAAGTTTATGAAATGGGTCAAAACTACAAGTAGAACTGAAAGGGGAAAGGGCAAGTAGCAATACCTTATTTCAAAAATTGGTACTCACAAGTAGGGAACTAATCATGAAAATTTTTAAAAATTAAAAATAGATTCAATTAGAATCTTTGAAGTATGTCTTATGAAATAATCAAAAATATATATAAAATATTACCTAGGCAAGAAAATTTTTCAGAGTACATTTTAAATATATTTCTGTATTCAGACAAATAAAAACTATTTACATCTCAAGCTCTAATCTTTCAAGTACATAGACTACTGCCCTGACTCACTGAATAATGTGACCTTACCTGTTGCCATTTGCCTTTGATAGCTGGGTCTCTGACTGACTGGCAATGTCTCTGAATCTGCTGGATCACCCCTTGGTAATACACCATTGATGAGTCGTAATTTCCAAGAAGTGCATATTCTCTTCCTTTCTTTGCATTGTCACAGATCTCAGCCAAGTTCATCTTCTTTCAGAGACCTAAACATTAAATATAATGACTTTTTATTAAGTTTTCAGCACTGACTTTAAAATATTTTTTATTAGTCTTTAAAATATCAGCTTAAAACTACTTGGAAGTCAAAATGGTTCTCTCCTTCTCTGAGGTTATCTGAATGCATCTTATAATACTGAACAAAGTTTCTAATTTTGGCAGCACAAAGGCGATCACAAAAGAATACCCAAGGAGATAATGAGAAATTACACAGCTCTGAACTACTGATTCATGTTACAGGTGCTGGTTTTCCTTCCTCATTTACAATGACTACAAGCTGCAATAACAGTAAAGATGATCTTGCTTAATTTCTTTCCATTTATTCTTGACAATGTATTTTCCACTTGTATCAATTAAAACTGCAGAATTTCTCACTAAAATTTTTTGACCCAAGAACAAAAAGTCATACTGAAGAAACACATTTTAAAGGAACAGCCTATAGTTGTCCATGCATCATTTATATGCACTTAATGTCATACAACCTAAATCTAAGCAAAATCCTATGAATTAAACTACCTGAGCCCATCTTGTTCCTCAACTGTAATCACCCATGATCCTGTCATTCTCTATAGCTTTTTTTTTTTTGTCTGTGCAAACAACTATTGCTAATCTTTTCCATTCTATAAGATGCTAGAAGATCATCATCTGAACCTCTGGTTTCCACCAAAGCCCCCCAAGCCCATCATTCTGGCTTTTCTTCCCAGCTTTCCAAACATCTCCTAGAATCATTCCAGACTTCTATGCAGAAATACTTTCTACCCAAGACTACAAAGAGTAGGAAGCCCAGAAATACAGAAGAATGGCATCCCAGGAAGAAGTACAAATTGCCCTACTCTCATTTCCTGAACAGTAAACCAATGAATACGCTTAGAAGAGAAAATCATAGTATTTTTCCATGCTTTCCTGAGAGAATCAGAGTTTGGTGTGAGTAGATTGGCTCTTCCTCTCTGCCTCTTATCTATTCTTAAGGCGCTCTAACACTCTGCCTCAAAATTAAACACATCTAGTTTTAGGCATTGTAAGTGACTACAGTACATTCTTGAAAATAAAGCTGTTTCCTTTATGTGTTTTGGCATGTTACATTTGCCCCTTTTTCAAGCACAGGTTCACTGAAGGCATCATCTATGTTACTTGAGAATTACACTGCAGCAAATTGCATACTACTTTTACACAGTAAGAAATTCCAATATTCCATAAATCTATCACAGAATATAGAACAATCACAGAAAGCCTCTTCTTCAAGTTAGAATATTAACACAAAACAGTAAGGTCTTTTTACAGTGAATAACCTGCAATTAATCCAGTAGAAACAAAACTGTTCCATATATTATTTTCTTTTAAGTAACTGTGAGGCTAAGCACTAATTCTGCTAATATGTGCAGGTACACAACTGTGCAGAATAAAAATACTTTGATGTAAAGCAGCAGTCAGCAAACTTTTTCTGTGAAGGACCACACAGCAAATATTTTAGGTTTCAGGACTAACAGGGAATATTAAGGATAGTATTTAAGTAATAAATACTTAAAGTTTATTAAGTTTTTAGCACAGACTTTACATAATGAGACAAAATTTTCCACAATTTTTATTGATGAAATTCCAAATATTATAGTGATAATAGTTGAGTATAATGTTTGTAAGACAGATCTACGAATAAAAATGAAACTTTTTGGGAGAAGATGAATATTTCACTTACTTGGGATTCAAAGTTACTGTTCCCTAAGATCAAATTCAAACGCAGTCCTGGCCGGTGTATCTCAGTTGGTTGGAGTGTCATCCCATAAACCAAAAGGTTGTGGGTTCGATTCCCAGTCAGAGCACATACCTAGGTTTCAGGCTTAAACCCCTGTCAAGGCTCATACAGGAGGCAATCAATTGATGTTTCTCTCTTCCTTCCTCTCTCTCTAAAATCAGTAAACATATCCTCTGGTGAGGGTTAAAAAAAAAATTGAATGCAAATGTTCATACATTAATGCTGATTTTTAATAAGATTTTATGTATTTCATGTTTGAAAATGTCTTTTTACCCAGATAGATACTGTCACATACTGATATCAAATCACAAGCATACGGGCAGTACGGGTGAATGCCTCAGGCCAGGAGTCCTGATGGCCGCCCTTTGAGCTCCATCTCCAGAGCCCGAAACCCTGGATTCTTCTCACACCGCTCCAGTCCACTCTGTCTTCCACTCTGCCGGAACCCAAGGTAACAACAGAGCCATTTTCTTCTGCGGAACACCTAGCAACCAGTGGGAATGATCTGGTAATACCAATACAATGGAAGAATAGAGTATGGCAAAACAGAACAAACGAGACATAAAGTGACATTTTCAGAAGACATTACTTCTCTTTCAAAATATGTTCCACCCATTCTCTTGGTTATGGAAAGCAAGTAAAGCTTTCAGAGTGTGGGAAAAAAATCAAAAGCATACAATTTCATACAGCATAATCATTGTTTGGAAGGCATTTAAAGAATCTATTCTCCTCTTGATATTGTCTTCTGCATGTCATTACTCTGCAGACTAATCTCTTCCAACTGAGTTAGGAGGAAGTGCCTCATCTGCACAGTAAAATGAATTTTGTGATATGAAAATGTATTCTTTGCACTTGCATCAAAGTCTGAAAAATTATGCTAAAACTGTAGTTTGATCTCAGAAAACACATGTACTGCAAATCCAGTGGGGGGTAATGAAGATCTCACTTCTTTAACTTTTGACTGCATGGAAAGCTACATAACATAGTTTCATATCACTTGTCAGTCAAACATTAGTTGGCATTGAAATGACTTTTAACTTTGCATATAAGCACTGTTTTGTCTTGTAATTTTGGGTTGAATTCCTTAAAAAACATTATCAAGTCTACAGCAAAAAACTGATTTCCAAAGTCATTCAGTGTTCAGTAATAGTGGTTGACAACAGATCCTCTCATTCAGAAAAACTGCAAATCAGCCCTAAGTTCAAAATATTGTAATATAACTGTACCACTGCTAAGCCACTGACTGAACAACAGTGTGGTACAGCAAGTCAGGATATTTAGCTTCTATTTCTGACAAAAATATGGGACAAACAATGGCTAAGTCCGCAAGAGCAATACTTTTGAGACACTACTGGTTCCATATTGCATGATAGATTCAAATATTCTCTGCAAAATACCTGCTGATAAATAATACAATGAATAACCATAGACCTTAACCACATTACATTTCCACAGCTTTGTAAATTTGTTCACATAAGCCTTTGTGTTCTACACCATTAGCTGTCACACATCTGAGCAGTTTCCACTTCAGGTTGTACAGAATTAGTGTTTTCTCAACTTTTTGTAAATATTCTTGTCTGTAGTTATTCCATGAACACTATTCATTAAAACTAATTCTTCAGTAACTTCAAACTCAGTGCTGACTTCTCAAATAAACAACAATTGAGCTGTATTGGTAACATCTGTCAATTCGTCAAGAGCCAAGGAAAACCACTCAGAATCATGACTTAGTTTTTAATTGGTCATTGATGTCCTCAACTCTTCCAGCTACTGTTCCTACCAAAAGGCTAATAGTCTTAAACAAATTTATTTTCTCCTAACACATTTCTTTGCCTGCTATAATTGAACACAATTTAGTTAATTCACTTGCTTGACTAACAAATGAGATACTCAAACTTAATCTGAGTGCAGCCTGATTTTTGTTTTTTAATTTGGTAAAGAAATTCTGCTGTGATAAGATATTCCTTTTTAAGTTTTCTGATTTTTCTGACCTTTGTTTCCTTATGAGTTGGGAATATTATATGAGTGATTAGTCTGGTAATGTCAGTGTATACTGAATTTCTTTAGCACTACACAATAATCACAATGCTTTGTGATCTAATTCAATAGTCTACACTCCATTGTGCTTTAAAGTGTAACATTTCAAGTTCATTTTTCTCACCTTTTCTTGTTTTGATGTGATGTGTATGTGCTAATAGTAAAAAAAGTAAAACATCACAGTACTGTGAAATCATGGCATTTGAAACACTGATTATAGTGCACCATGTAACAGTGCAGAGAAATGAGAATATAACAGAAGTCTCAGTCACAACTGCTGAATTCTGTTACTGTAACACAAAAGCAACTATAGAAAATACATAAACAAATGAGTGTGGCTGTGTTCTAATAAAACTTTATTTATGGACACTGATAACTGAATTTCACTTAATTTTCACATGTCACCAAATAGTATTCTTCTTCTGACTTTTTTAACCATTAAAAAAATGCAAAAACCATTCTTAGTTCATGAGTCATTCAAAAACAAGTGGCCTCAAATTGTTCTTTACCAACTCCTACTTTCAGCTTGTCATAAGGATGTGGGAAAACAAAAGTAAATTAAAACCCAAAAGAAATAAAACAACATAATAAAGTTAGGAGCAGAAATCAATAAAACAGAAACAGACAAACAACCGAAAATTTCAAGGCAGCCAAAAGCTGGTTGTTTGAAAAAATCATTAAAATTGATAAACCTCTAGTGACACTGACAGGGAAATGGAGAGAGAAAACATAAGTTACCAAAATCAGAATAAGGAAGGGGCTACTACTACAAACTTTAGAGATATTAAAAGGCAAAATGGGACTTAATGAAACTGACAAATTCTATGAAGGTCACAACATACTAAATTTACTCAAGAAGAAACAGAATAATTAATCTTAATAGTCCTATAGCAATCAATGAAATTTAATTTATAATATAAGATCTATCTGAAAATACAAAAACAAAAAAAACACTAGATCCAAATGGCTTCACTAGTGAATTCTCCCAATCATTTAAGGAAAAAAAAAAAAAATCTAAACAACATTCTCTCAAAAAAGAAGAGGTGGAAAACATCCAACTCATACTTTTTTTTTTTTTTAAATATATCTTTATTGATTTCAGAGAGAGGAAATGAGAGGGAGAGAGAGATCGAAACATCGATGATGAGAGAGTCATTGATTGGCTGCCTCCTGCACGCCCCTGACTAGGGATCGAGCCCGAAACCTGGGCATGTGCCCTGACCGGAAATCGAACCCTGATCGCCTGGATCCTAGATCGATGCTCAACCACTGAGCCACGCCCGGCCGGGCCAACGCATACTTTAAAGTCCAACATTACCTTGATACAAAACCAGACATTGTAAGAAATTTACATACCAATATCCCTCAGGAACTCAGGTACAAAAACCTCTAAATTTTAGCTAATCAAATCCAGTAACATATAAAAAAGATAATGCATTATGCCCAACTGGGGTTTATACCAAAAATGTAAGGTGTTTTATTATATTTAAAACCAATCAATATACTTTTTTAAATTTTTAACAATTTACATTCAATTATTACTTTGTATGTTTCAGGAATATAGCATAGTGGTTAGACAATCATATACTTTACAAAGCGGTATTTCCAGTACCCACCTGGCACCACAGATGGTTATTACAATATTATTGACTATATTCACTATGCTGTACTTTACATCCCCATGATTATTTGTAACTACCAAACTATGCTTCTCAACAGCTTCACCTTTTTCACCCAGCCCTCCAACATCCCCCCCCCGCAGGAACCATCAGTGCGTTCTCTGTATCTGAGTGTTTCTGTTTTGCTTGTTCATTTATATTGTTCTTTAGATTCCACATATAAGTGAAATCATATGGTATTTGTCTTCTCTGACTGATTCATCTCACCCAGCACAATACCCTCCATCAAAGCTATTGCAAACGGTAAGATTTCATTCTTTTTTATAGCCGAGGAATATTCCATTGTATATCACCACTACTTTTTTATCCACTTGTCTATGGGCACTTGGGTTGCCCTTATATCCGGCCGACCATAAACAACACTGCAAGAAACATAGGGGTGCACATATTATTTTGAATTAGTGTTTTTGGTTTCTTCAGATACATACTCAGAAGTGGAATTGCTGGATCACAAGGTAGTTCCATTTTTAATTTTTTGTGTGTCCTCCATACTGTTTTCACATAGTGGCTGCACCAATCTACATTCCCACCAACAGTGCATGAGGGTTCCCCACTCTTCACATCCTCATCAACAGTTGTTGTCTGTTAATTTATTGATAGCCATTCTGACAGGTGTGAGATGATATCTCACTGCAGTCTCAATCTGAAATTCTCTGATGACAAGTCACACTGAGGATCCCCTCATGTCTATCGGCCATCTGTATGTCCTCTGGAAAAGAGTCTATTCAGGTCCTTTGCTCATTTTTTAATTGGATTTTTTTTGGGGGGGGGGTATTGAGTTGTATGAGTTTTTAATAAATTTTGGATATTAACCCTTTATTGGATGTATCATTGGAAAGTATCTTCTCCCATTCAGTAGGTTATCTTTTCATTTTGTCTATAGTTTCCTTTGCTGTGCAAAACCTTTTCAGTTTGATGTAGTCCCATTTGTTTATTTTGTTTGTTTCCCTTGCTGGAGGATATATATCAGAAAAAATATTGCTGAGAGAAATGTCAGAAACTTTAATGCCTATTTTTCCTTCTAGAAACTTTTTGGTTTCAAGTCTTACATTTAAGTCTTTAATCCACTTTGAGTTTTTTCTTGTATATGGTGTAAGAAAATTGTCTAGTTTCATATTTTTTTTTTGCATGTGTCCAATTTCCCCAAGACCATTTATTGAATAGACAATCTTTACCCCAATGTATGTTCTTGCCTCCTTTGTCAAATATTAATCGACCACATAGGCATGGGTTTATTTCTGGCCCCGTGAGGGGGGGCAGCACCAAACAGGCACCATAGGTTGGGGTGGGGATGGGAGGGATGAGCCACACAACTCAGTTTCTGATACCCCCTCAGACTGCTCAGACCTCTACACCACCAGCCCAGGCTACACCACCAGCCCAGGCAGCTGACTCCTCCGCAGGGCATAAGCTGGGCAGGGCAGAACAACAGGGAGGCGGCTGATGCCACATGGAGGGGAGTGCTTGCCCTAAGAAAAACGGTGCCTCTGGGCAGTGTGGGAGAGGGACTCACCACACAGACCCTGGCAGCTGCCCATTTAGCTCTCTCTGCTCCGAGCCATGCCCCCCGCCAGGATGTGTGGTTGTGAATAAGATTTGGTGCACTGGCCATTTAGTAGGGAACCTGGGTTTCTAGCCAACTACAGTCTCTGCCTGGTGAGCAAAATTTTCATAGCCAGATATTATGTGGGCTCCTCTTCCTGGCTCTGCTACTCTGGGCTGGGAACCCTGGCATAGGGTTGTGATCTCATGCTCCTCAGGGAGAACTTTGCAGATGAGATATCCCTCTGAATTCTCAGAGTGCGGGGCCAGCACTTTTCGCATCTCTGCCCTTCCTACCTCTCTCGATGTTGCTTCTTCTGTAATTCTTTGTTCATAAGACTTCTGTTCAACTAATCGTCACTTGGTTATTCAGGTTGACTGTTCTATATTTTAGCTTGGTCCTGGGAGGAGGTAAGTGTAACTTCCACCTACTCTGACACCCAATCAATATAATTTTGAGACTAGAAACATACCATCTCAATAGATGCAGAAAAAGCATTTGACAAAACTCAACACCATTCCTAAGAACTCAGGAAATTAAGAACAGAAGAGAACTTCCTCAACTTAAAGAGCATCTATGAAATTCCTATGGTTAACATCGTATTTATTGTAAAAGACTGAATACCCTCCCTCAAGACCAGGACAGAACATGGCCATTATATTTGCTCTCACCCCTTCTATTCAAAATTAGAATTAGAGAGTCTAACCAGTGCAATGCAGAAGAAAAACTAGAAGGCACGCAGATTGGAAAAAAAGAAGTAAAACTGGTTTTATTCACTACACCATGGTTGTTAATGGAGAAAATCCTAGGGAATCTACAATAGCAACTAGAACTAACAAGTGAGTTTTATAAGGTTACAGAATATAATGTCAACATACAAAAATCAACTGTATTTCTACATACTAACAGTAACTAATTCAAAACTAAAATCAAAACAATAAAATCATTCAAAAATATTAAATATTTGGATAAATTTAACAAAATATGTGCAAAATCTGAACACTAAAAACAACCAAAAACTGCTAAGAGAAATTAAAAATGACCTAAATTAATGGATATAACTATGTGTGTGCACACATGGGCATTTATGAATTAAAACACTCAATACGGGTAAGATGTCAGTTCTCTTGAAAGTGAACCATAGCCCAGCCAGTGTGGCTCATTGGTTGAGCATCGACCTAGGAACCAAGATGTCACTGGGCTGATGCCCAATCGGGGCACATGCCTGGGTTGTAGGCTCGATCCCTGGTAGGGGGCCTGCAGGGATGATGTTTCTCTCTCACCAATATTTCTATCTCTCTATCCCTCTCCCTTCCTCTGTAAAAATCAATAAAAACATATTTCTTTTAAAAAAAGAAAGTGAGCCATTGAGTCAATGCAATCCCAATCAAAATCCCAGCAGCCTTTCTTGCAGAAACTGACAAGCTGATTCTAAATGTATATGGAAATGGAAAGGACACAGAATAGCCAAAAAGGTTTTGAAAGAGAGTAAAGTAGAAGAAATTATACTAATTCTAAGATTTACTGTAAGTTAGTAATCAAGAAAGTGTGGGACTGGCATAAAGATAGACACACAGACCAATGGAACAAATTTGAAAGTTCAGAAACAGATCAGGCATACAGTATATGGCCAATTAATTCTCAACAAAGATGTCATGGTAAGGCAATGAGTAAAGGACAATATTCTTTTCAAAAAAGGGTGCTGAAACTACTGGATATCCATATGCAAAATACCCTGAACTCTTACCTCACACCTCATGTACTAAAATTAACTCAAAATGAATCATTGACCAAAACATGAGTTAAAACTATAAAACTTCCAAAGACAACCTAACCCAAGATTTTGTTTTTGGTTTTTTTGCACCAGTTTCCCAAGCCCCAATTTGCACAGGTCAACACATACTGGGCCAGATAACATCTACCTATGAAGTAGGTTATATTACAGAAGAGAAACCCCTAAGTTTAGGGAACCCAAATCTATTACATTGATCAGTATGCATGCCTACCCTTTGTTCCAAAGGAAGCTTCTTTTTCTTCCAAGGCCATAAGCAATCTTAAACTTTGCTCGGAGGAAAACACTAACTCTACCTTCCAAGGTTCTTCAACTTGGTATCTCCTCTCATCTTGGGGAGCCCTTCTGCCTCTTCTATGTTGAGTTCTTTTTTGTCTATCACATCTTTCTCTTTTTTTGGTTTACTCCATCTCCTATGGAGCACATTTTCCATAGATGGGAGGTAAAAATTTCTGAGACTATCCATGTCTGAAAATGCCTGTATTCTACCCTCACACTTCAGTGATAGCTTGGCTAGCCCCTGAAACCTAGTTTGGAAATTATTTTCATTCAGAATTTTGAAGGTATTTCTCCATTACCTTCTAGGTTTCAATATGAAGTTAAAAAGACCTAAGTCATTCAAATTCCTGATCTTTTATATATCATCTGTTTTTTGCCCTTTCTGCAAGTTTGTAGCAACTTCTCTTTGACACATGGTTTCTAAAATTGATGATGTGCTTTGGAAAGGGTCTATTTGAAACTCTTTCAACCTAGAAATTAATGTCAATTTTCGGAAAATTTCTGGATTATTTCATTGGTGATTTCTCTCCATTTTTTCTCTTCTCGCTTTATGGACCACTTTTTATTCAGACATTGGAATTCCTAGCTTGGCCCTCTAATTTTCTTACCTTTTCTCTCCTATTTTCCATCTATTTATCCTTTTGCTCTACTTTCTTCACAATTTTATCAACTTTGCATTCTAAACTTCTGTATTTTTCCTTTTATATTTTATTATAGTATATAACACAATGGACATCAATGTGCCTGGTGTGCCCATGGAGAGAGGCTGAGGTGGCCCAGCTCGGGCCTAAGGCACCAAGGCACCGGGAGGGCAAGGATGTCAACTTAGTCTGGGCCACTGTCTGAGCTGTGAGCAAGAGGAAGCTGCAGCCCATCCACCCTCACCCTGACACCTTCAGTAGTAAACACGATAAAGCAACTTAAAGATAAGCCTGAATATGTAGGTGTGAAAGTTGGTGCCTGAACCAGGGGTTGTAATGGCCTTTCTTATACTCTAGAATATATAAAGACAAAAGGAGATTCCGATGAAGAAATTGTTCAAGATGGAGTTAGTGTTCATCAACAGGAAGGCCCAGCTTACACTTTTAGGAATAGAAATGGACTATGTTGAGGACAAATTATCAAAGGCACATGTGGCTGTGGCTTTAATTTGGGTTCTCAGGACTGTTCTGGCTATAAGCTCTAGGAAAGCCTATGGAAGCCCTGAGTTTACTGAAGAAATCATGTGACTGTCACATGCTTAAGGTTTATAATACACTGCTGCCTTATGAGGAAAATAAAGTGATGCATTTTGAAAATGAAGCCAGTGTGTTAGATTTCAGAAGTGATATTTGCATTCTTCTTAGGGGACAGAATTTGAGAAGCCTCCACTCTCTTTGGGTCATTTTCCTGATCTGTAAAGAAAAAAAATCCTACCGTACACTAAATTCTCTTGCATCCTGTTAGAACCAGTTTTACAGAAGGTGCCTGCCTGGGAGGATTTCGGTAAACACATCCTTAATAAGTGCACACTACAGATCTCTGCTGAATGGCTTGAATGTGTATCTCTCCAGGCCAGGCTGATGGTTCTTAAAATTTAGAGGCAGAAAGTCCTGACTGCTGGGTTGAGAAAGATCGTGCCAAGTTTGGGTAGAAAAATGATTTTTTTCTACCCAAACTAAGAAAGGTCATGCCAAGTTTGGGAGGCCTTTCTACATTTTTATCCAAAATTTCATTGCCATATGCCTTATTTGATTACCCTTTAGCAGTAACAGCCATTAGATGAAAGTATCAAAGATTTCCTTGAACTGCAGTACAGAACAGTTTTGAGTGATGGCATCAAAAGGTAAGAAATACTTCACCCAGCATTTTTCATCCATTTCCTTTGCCACTCTAAACATCTGCTCAAGGTGGGATCTCAAGCTGACTTAGATCCTTTTATTTAAAAGGTCTCTTACAAGCCATCTAGCTCACCCCCTCAATGCTATACCTGAGGAAGCAAAACCCTGGGGAAGCAGAAGGGCTTCTGTCCACCCATACACTGCAGAGTGGGGACTACTCACATCTCCCCTTCTGTGTAGGTGACAAGCCAGCCTGGCACTCTGACGCTGGCACTCTGAGGCAGTCAGTGAAGGTAAACAGGTGGTCTGGCTTCTCTATCTGATTGACATTTCGATAAGATTTCTGTATAATTTGATGAAGATCATATTTTTGAGTGAGAAAAATTTTATTTTAAAACCCCTTTATGTGAATTACCATGTTGTTTCTTTTGAAGTATGAAGCAGTGGTTGATTCTAACAGGGAAGACATTGTAGCAACCCAGAAATACCCTTTTGGAATGTAATAGTGATTGTGAAGTAGAGCATAGGGGTCTTCCCCTAAAATTTCCAATATGCATACACTTTCTGGATCCTAAGTCCAACTGCTAAAATTTTTAAATCTAATATTTTAACATTTTTATCACCAATTTTTCTTTTTAACAATGTTCCTTTTGTAATTCAATTATTGATTTCCCTGGGTTTGACATATTGAGTGTTTTAAGAGATGACATATGCTTTTTTTTTGAAAGCCCAGTCTTATGAACTGAAGTCTCTGAGTTCCTTTTTGTTTGTCGTATTTACTGAAGTACCTGTCACAAAATGCACCAAAACCTAGAGCAGTAGCTTTATGCTCATGAGTTTATTAACATGATTTCAACCCATTTATAATTTGTGCAATACTGAATATATGTAGTGACTGAGTTGGCATTTAAAAAATGTGGCCTCTTGCCCAGCCAGGCGTGGCTCAGCGGTTAAGCGTCGGCCTAGGATCCAGGCGATCAGGGTTCGATTCCCGGTCAGGGCACATGCCCAGTTGCGGGCTTGATCAATGACTCTCTCCTCACTGATGTTTCTGGCTCTCTCTCTCCCTCTCCTTTCCTCTCTCTGAAATCAATAAAGATATATTTAAAAAAAAAAAAAAATGCGGCCTCTTTAAAAAACACACAACTCAATGGACTGAGGAAATAGGAGGTCAGACACAGATGAAAGGAGAATCAAGCAACCAGAATATAAGAGCTGTAGAAATTTGCTAATGCAGCATAACAATAGAATAAGCAGGCAAAAATAAGAAATGCAGAATATAGAAAGAGATGGCCGATCATATATCCATTATGAATTCTAGAAGGAAAAAGGAGAAGCAGTATTGACCCATATAGTGGTTAAGGAACTACAGAAGACATGTAACACTCTACTTCAGAATAAATGTAAATAAGTGTATACCTAGAGACAATATAGTAAAAATAAAGAATGCTAAAAGCAAGAGAGAAATGGTACATTATCTACAAAGGGAAGGTAATAAATTGACAGCTAACTCTTCAAAAGGAACATTGGAAGCCTGGAAACAGTAGAGTATCTCCCAAGTACTAAAGGGTGGGGCAGGGGGAGAAAGCCAACCTAGAATTATATATAAAACTAAGCTATTTAAGTGTGAAAGCAATATAAAAATTTCAGACAGAAAAACCTGAATATGAATCCAGGTACCACAAATTTTTAGTTGTGACCACAGGCAAATCATGTAATTTCTCTGCCCTGGCCAGTGTGACTCAGTTGGTTGGGAGTCATTCCAGGCTCCAGGAGGTTGCCAGTTGGATTCCCAGTCAAGGGCATATGCCCAGGTTGAGGGTTTCAGGCTGGATCCCCAGCAGGAGGTAGACAATCAATGCGCTCTCACAGTGATGTTTCTCTCTCTCTCCCTTTTCCTTCTCTCTTTAAAAATCAATAAACTGTTCTTTAAAAATAAAAACGTTATTGCTTTTAAAAAATCATACAATTTCTCTAGGCCTCAGTTCTACATCTATAAAATAAGGAAAATATTTAATATCATAAGGTTATTGTAAAAATAAAATGTGATAATATGTTAACATCATTGTTAGCATATAAGCAGCACTGAATCGATGTAAACTACTTTTTTATCCTACACTCAACATTAACATAGAGGTTTGGAGCAGCTTAAAATTTTCCTGAAAAATAACAAGAAATGAATTGACCCAGTTATCACTATAAATTCCTAGATGCTATTCCATAGCTTTAATTACTTTCAAACATAATCTTTAAATATAGAGGGGTTTTTAAATCTCATTTAATATAAATGAGAAGAGTTTCTAGGACTTTTAAAAGGTCAGGTTACCTCTAAAGAAGGCATGAAAGATTTTAGCAATGTCTGATATTTGACAATATTTCTCTTATTTTGAGTTTATCGTGTATTCAAAAATGAATTCAGCATCTTCTTGCAATATTTATTGCCAAACTGATACAGTAATGTTGCCTTATACAGAATTACCCAAGTAATATCTTCAAGGAGAGTTCTATGCTCAGAATAAAAAGCAGAACTCAGTTCAAGTTCATATTCAGACCAAGAAGGACTATTGCTTATTTGGTCCTAGATAATTATGACTTGTCTTTTCTAAGACTCAGATCTAAATTTAACAAATAAAGCCCTGGTTCCAACCTATTTCTCCAAACATACTCTTCTCTCCTTTAAATCTACCATCCCCCCACCACACACACACACACACACACACACACACACACACACATACACACACAAGCTTTCTCTCATATCAAGACTAAGACATATATTTGAGAAAACTAAAAACTAGCTTATGTCCAGAACCCAAAACCTCTTAGGATGTCACTAATAATTCTTTTTTTTAATGTAATCATAATATTTATAATTCTTTTGTCTCCAGAGTCTAATGGTTTTTAAATAGGAAAGAAAACATTTTTTCAAACTAAATTTTTATAAGTGATATTTAATTCAATTATAATAATATAGGATTTAAGAAAAAAATTCTGCTTTAAACAATTTTCAATCTCACACTTTCATATTCCTCTCATATTGCTTCTTGTCTTCCTGAGTTGTAAATTCCTGAACATAGATATTTATTCTAGAAATATTGAAGCAGCCACCACTACAGCAAATGAACAAAATAACATAACAAGTCAAGTCTGGTTTTCAGCATTTTGTTCCACACTGAATTCTATCAATGTCCAGGCTCTACATATATATATATATACACACACACACATATATACTACCTATACTTTAATGCTTTCCACATCACTAAATTCCAGTTTATTTCATGCAATGACTACTATAAATACAATGAGCAATTTAAAAAACACATAACCATAACTTTTAACATTAATGCATCTTGAAATGTTTTAACAGCAATAAATTAGCCTACTGTGTGAGTACTCATCACCAAAATAGTTAACTTTGAAAGTCACAACGCCTCCCATCTCTTAGTGTTGGGTTATATTCTCAATGACTGTAGCCTGCCATAAATAATGGAGAATATAACTTAATCACAAACCCAGAGATAACAGGAGAATGTCTGTAGCAATTAAGCCTTTTCATTTGTTTCCTTACCTGAGTTCACTTCTCAAATACTTGAGAAACAGAAGAATAACTATTGGTGCAACATAGAAGATGATAGATAGATGATAGATGATAGATAGATGATGATAGATGATAGATAGATGATAGATAGATAGATAGATAGATAGATAGATAGATAGATAGATAGATAGATAGATGATAGATAGATGATAGATGATAGATAGATAGATAGATGATAGATAGATAGATAGATAGATAGATGATAGATAGATAGATAGATAGATAGATAGATAGATAGATAGATAGATAGATAGATAGATGATAGATAGATGATAGATGATAGATAGATAGATAGATGATAGATAGATAGATAGATAGATAGATAGATAGATAGATAGATAGATAGATAGATAGATAGATAGATAGATGATAGATAGATGATAGATGATAGATAGATAGATAGATGATAGATAGATGATAGATAGATAGATAGATGATAGATAGATAGATAGATAGATAGATAGATAGATAGATAGATAGATGATAGATAGATAGATGATAGATAGATGATAGATAGATGATAGATGATAGATGATAGATAGATGATAGATAGATAGATAGATAGATAGATAGATAGATAGATAGATAGATGATAGATAGATAGATGATGACAGATAGATAGATGATAGATGATAGATAGATGATAGATAGATAGATAGATAGATGATAGATAGATAGATGATAGATAGATAATTCTATCTAGAATGTTTCCCAATAGTAACCATCACAATAATTTCTGCCCACGTGCTAAATTCCACTGGCATCTTTAAAACATTACAGAAGATTAAAAAAAAATGTTTATCATCTGCCACTCTATCTCAAGATGGCAGCTTAAACTATAAATCTGAAGTGCAAAATTACCTTTTAGCATGAAAATAATAGTGACAACATTTACAGACTGTGTAATCCCCATCAGGCAATGTGATGAAAATGGCTTGCTAGTCATTATCTCATTTAATCCTCACCACACTACTAAATAAAAATGATTACCCCCATTTAATGGAAGAGGAGGCTAAGGCTTTAAAGAATTTGCACCCGGATATGTCGAACCCAGAGCCTACCACTGGCCCATTATACTCAACTGCCTCAAATGTCTTCAAAATATATCCACTCCTTCAGTTATACAGCTAATCAAAAAATAAAAATAAAAAAGCTAATTAGTAGAGATAAAATAATGTATTTTGTTCAGGTTGCCTATATAATTAAATACTATCGTTCCTTAATTTCTGTTTTTTTGAATAATATAACATCAAACCTTTCAAAACCCTGTCTGCTTTGTATTACTTTTATCAAGTACTCTTTAAACAAGTTATTTTCTTATCATACTCACTCACTCATCATTCAATCCACACTATTTAGTAAGCACCTATCCCATTTAGCAAATACCTGTGACTATGTAAGAAACTATGTAAGGCCACATGGAGTTACTAACATAATTCTTGACTTCAAAGAATACATAATAATGCAGAGGCAATAAGAGGAGTATTAAAAAGCCGATAATCATATCAAGAAGTATGTGTTAAATACCACTTCCATCCATATTCTCCCATAAGTAGAAAAGAAAAAGAAAATACAACCCACTGATCCCCTTATTCACTTCCTCTTCCTACCTCCTAATGGCAAAGAAAAATGAAAAGAAGGGGAAACCATCAGAAAAGAAAGGACATAAGTATAAAGACATTCATGGGGTCAGAGAAATAAAAGAACAAGATATTGACATGCAACAAATAAAGTTATATTGTTTGTCCCTGAAACATATGAAAGTTAGAAATAAAATACATTGTTCTTTAGAGACTATCTCCTTAAGAAACACCAGAGTGAGTATACTACAACTAAAGACAGCACTAACTAGCTAGTAAGCCCCTTTGAAAGAGGGGCCAGATCTTATTTGTGTATTGCCAGGTTTGGTGCAACCTTTAACACAGAGGTGCATAATGTTTCTTGAACCAAAACGCAAGGCACATGTGCTTAATAAATATCCATATAACTCTCATTCTAAAGAGTGCCAAAATACCTTGGGAAATAAATGATTGGTGGTCAGTAACTAAGCACAAAACACAAAACAATACTGACATGTTATAAACTATAAAAGTGTTTACCAAAAAAATCTTCCTAACAAAAGAATGTTAGAAAGAATTAAAATTTGTAACTAGGACTCACTAAGAGAGGTTTAGTAGGAGCTTTTGATCAATAATTACTAATTTAGAATTACAAAGTTACAAAGGGACTTAAAAGATCATTTATTCCACCTCCATACCTTCAAATAGGACCACAATCAAACTATCTCTACCAAAAAACACCTAGTGGAGATTAAACAACTCACCTTAGAAAAATACTCCATTTTTTAAACTACTCTCACAAATCTATGCCTTAACTTTATCTAGCAAGACTTTTACCAGGTATTCTAAGGCATACTTTCATTAGGGCTACCATACAGAAGTATGGTTATTTAGGAAAGTATTTAAAATGCTGAGTACATTAAAATATACATGTATTTTCATTTACAAATAGATGCTTAAATATTAGTGAAATCATAATACAAATCAGCCCAAAAATGAGATGTAGTCATAGAATCAAAGAATTTTAGAGCTATTGGGATCTAAATTACATAGTGGAACCTTGTTTCTTTGAGAATGAAACCAAGTCAAAGATCTTACTGCTATTAATGGACTTTATAGTGTTTAAGGAAGCCTCATTAAAAATAATAATTGATGATACCCAGCTGGCATGGCTCAGTGGTTGAATATCGACCTATGATCCAGGAGACTGCAGTTTGATTCCCAGTCAGGGCACATGCTTGGGTTTTGGGCTCAATCCCCAGCAAGGGGCATGCAGGAGGCAGCTGATCAATTACTCTCATCACTGATGTTTCTCTCTCTCTCCCTTCCTCTCTCTGAAATCGATAAAAATATTTTTTTTTAAAAAAAGGAAAAATTGATAAATCTCTTATAGATCATTTTATAATATAACTACTACCTGATCTACCTGCCTCATATGAACAGGTAATGTCCTAGAATGTGGCCTTTTGTCCAACAGAAATGACAATCTTGCCATGTTGTTGGTAAGGAGGGGGAGATGGGGAAGAGAAAGGTCTTCAGTTACTGAGCACTGTGGGTTTACCTTCATAAAACTGTCTAATCTTCCCAACAATCTTATAAAATAGACAGTATTTACATCTTTTTGAGTATGGGTACAGGTTTGAAAACTTGCCCATGATCACAGAAAATAAGCTGTAGTTCCAGAACTGGACAATAGATCTGACCCCTTCCACACCACTCAACAACTGACCCCTGGAGAATGTCCTCTATAAAAGAATACAATTAAACATGTTGAGGAAATAAAGTACAAAGTACAACCTCGTGTTTTGCTGTCATTGAAAATTATTGATTTCTGCCCTGACCAGTGTGGCTCAGTTGGTTGGAGAGTCATCCCGTGCACCAAAAGGTCACTGGTTCAATTCCCGGCCAGATTGCACACCCAGGTTGCAGGCTCAATCCCTGGTCGGGGTGCGTGCAGTAAGCAGACAATTGAAGTTTCTCTCTCCCTTCCTCTCTTTCTAAAAAAATCAATAAAAACATATTTATAAAAATAAAAAAAAAATTACTGAATTCTACTCTCGGCTCAGTGAAACAATTCTCACTTGTCCTAGCTCAGTCCCCTTTCTACTATGGCTATGCCAAATCCCCAACACTCTCCTTTCCAAACCCTTATCTCTTCCCTCATCAGTTGACCTTTATTCCCATCCACCTCTTGAAAACCATAAGCTTTGAACTTGCTCACCTTTCACCAATCTATAAATATCCTGTATATTCTCACTTCTCTTCTTCCTTTTCAGTGCACCTCTCCTCCTGTCAACACTAGCACTCTGCCTAGGAACACAGCACTTAGTGGGTACTTATAAAATGCAACACATTAGTTCTTTCACCCTGCTCACCCTGTCCTTTCCTACATTTTGGGGAACCACTATCAGCTCTCTCCTCTCTCCTCATCCCCTACATCTTCAAACATTTCCTCTTTATTGGCTTTATCCCTAATAGCTTGTTATCAATCTTAAACAAAATAACTCTATAAACCCTTTTTGGTTACTGCCTCATTGCTTTCTTTTCTACACAGTCATGTTTCATTTAAAAAAATAAAAAAGTTTGGGTGGAGCTCTCCTTCCCAGGTGCACCCCTTACCCCTTTCTTCCCTCTCAGGTGAGCATCTCCTAAAGTCTAAGGGTCCCCTGGAGACTTGAAACCAGGGGAGCAACGGGCAGCTTGCCCTGGGCTAACCCCCTGAACCTGTTTCCAAGGACCCCTTTTCTCTGACTTTTCAGTAAGCTAACAGCAGCTCCGCCTTGGCTTACTCCTGTCCTATAACATTTCTAGAGAGCCAAAGGAGCCCCACCTAGGCTCTTCCCTGTTGCTTCTTCTATCCTAAGCCCTTCCTTGTTTCACTGTCCCCAGCTTTAATAAATGTACTCTCAAAATCACGTAAATAAATAAATAGTGCGACTAGAAATTTTATATTAAAGAAGTACTGTCAATTTTTTGTTTCAAATGTTTTTATTGATTTCAGAGAGAAGGGAGAGGGAGAGATAGAAACATCAATGATGAGAAAGTCATTGATCAGCTGCCTCCTGCACACCCCAGACTGGGGATCGAGCCCGCCACCCGGGCATGTGCCCTGACCAGGAATCGAACTGCAACCTCCTAGTTCATGGGTTGACGCTCAACCACAAGCCATGCCAGCCCGGCAGTACTGTCAATTTTTTTAGTAAAATATCATTGTTACATATTTTTAAATAATCCTTAAAGATACATATTTAAATAATTACAGATAAAATATCTGAGTTTAGTTTTAAAATAATCCAGTTGGAAAACAGGGATTATAGATGAAACAAAACTGGTTGTGTGTTCATTCTTCAAGCTAGGTGATGGCTACATGGGGGCTCATTTATTTCCTTTTCTTTTTTATATGCATTATTATGGAAAATTTTAAACTTTTCTTTCAAGTAGCCTATGCTCAGATTCCTCTTCTTTATTATTGCAAAGTTTAGAAATGATTTGGAGCCACCAAATCCAATCTTCCATCTTTAATTTTACTTGCCCTCTCCGAGGAGCCTGATACTCTGGCCCACTCCCTGCTTACTTTCCTTCTCCTTTGTCGTTTGTTATGCATGCTCTCTGGGGTTCTTCTCTGCCTCCTACCCCAGTATCCTGCGTCAGCTTTTCTCCCACTTCCTCTCAAAAATGCCCAACACATACACCCTTAAATGCTGCTACTTTGCAAGAGTTCCATATTCAAATTTCTTATCCCTTTTTCATTTCTACACATTCCTCCACTGTGAGCTGGTCCATTCCCTTCTATAACTTCACTACTGATCTGCATGCAAACCTGGACCTCCAGCCCTGAGCTCTCTCCTGAACTCCAGATCCAAATGCATCCTTATCTGAATACCCCACAGGAACCTTGAACAAATACTCAAAACTGAACTGATTTATCTTTATCTTTCACCTCCACAAAAACCTGCTCCTTCTCACCTCAATCTATGGTTTCATGATCTGTCAGTCATTCTAGCCAGAAAACTAGGAATCAATTGTCTTAGGGTTCCAAATCTTTCTAGCCCCAACACCCAAACTCTTAAGTCGTATCAACTTTACCTTTTAAATATTTCTACAATCCATCTCTTTCTGTAACTCCAACTGCTTAGTTCAGACTCTCTTAATTTCTCTACTGGACTTTGTTGTTGTTCTACAATTGGTTTCCCTATGACCACTCTAACCTATCCTCTCCAAGGTCCATTCTCCACAATGGACCTGGAGTTTTCTTTCTAAAATACAAACCCAATAACACTATTCCACTTGAAATTCAGTGGTCACCCCAGGTTGAAGAAAAATTCTAAACTCTTTATCATGGTACCCAAGCACTTTAAGATCTGGCCTCACCCACTACACTGCATGTATTCTGGGATTCAATCATCAGAATGGACGAGAGTTCCCCAAACACAAAGCACTCAAATCTATCCAAAAAGCATGTTGTTCCATTTACCTAGAATGGCTCTCCTCATCCTCTCTCCAGTGAAAGTTTACTCAACTTTCTTAGTACAAGGTAAATGTCACATCATACTAGAGTCTTGCCCTGATCTCCTTAGACAGAGTCAGTATCTTCCTACAAATGTGTACAGAGAACGGCACTAGTGGTTGAAATCCTGACTTAGATGAGTCAGACCCATGTGGGTTGAACCCAGGTTCACACCTTATCAGCTATGACTTTAGATAAGGTCTCTAAATCTGTTTTCTCATTTCTAAATTGACAGTAGCTACTTCACAAAACTGTGGGGATTCAATAAGTGGCTACAGAGTAAGTATTCAGTAAGTGTTAGGGTTGTATTATGTATTCCCACTCTGGGCTCCTATAGCAACTTGTACCCATCTCCAGCCCACCATTGTGATGACATGACTCTTCCCAGTGCAGGACACACACCACCTTCTATCATCTCTATATTCCCACCACCTAGCATAATGCCTGGCACATAACAGGCTCTTAATAAATCCTGAATAAATAAATAAAATACTTCAAATACCTATACTATACAAAAAAAGGCTTCAACTTTTTTTCTAATACTCTTACTAAACCTACTTTCCATCTCCTTGTACAAAATTGCTACTTTAAGTAAAATTTACAGAGGCTAGCATCATTTTGAGATAAAAAGAATTTTATACTGGCCTTATGTTGATTTACTGTTTAAATACACACAAAAATAAGTATATAATACTACCAAAAATTTTCCAACATACTATATAAAATACCAAATTTCTAGGACGGTTATCTGTATACTAAAAAAAAAAAATTTTAAAGGTCGTCAAGGCAGGCTGCCTAAGTCTGTGTCAGCTTCCTTACCAGCAGAGGCTAAGCCAACTCTGGGGAATAAGGTGTACTCCAGAATAATAATAATAATAAAAATAATAATAGAATACGGCATTTTTCATCCTGAAAACATGCTCCTGAGATACTCTAAAAAACAACTGACTAATCAAAGAAAATATTACTACTCACTGCTAAAAAAAATACTACTGTAATTTAGAGTTGAACTAATTTTCAAAATAGAATCAAAATATGTGTAGGCACTGTTCACACTGCGGAAGGGGGGAGGGGACGACTCATTTTGCAATCCTGACCCTCAGTAAACAAAATGCAAGACGGTAAAAACTCCAGATACTACTATATAATAGCACGGTATCTTTTATCCACTTCCACACTTAACCATTAAACATCAATGCCCTTTGAGTAATTATTAATCAATGGGTTTAATATGCAAACGCCTCTGGGCCACTGCGGAATAAACAATGATTAAATGTCTAGAAATAAACGTATCAGGGAAAGGCGAGCCTGATAAAATGGGGCTCCTCGGGGTCTCACATCAAACGTATACCATACATACGGTTCTGCACCGAAAGGGAGCAACCTGGGCGGGTCAGAGGCTCCGCAGGCCCCGGGCCCCGCAGCGGGCGGCTCCTCCCCGAGCCTACGCCAGGCGCTGGCCCCGCGGGGAAGGGCCGAGCCCGGCACCCGGGGCGTGCCCCTTGGCCGGCAGGAAGTCAAGTCTCACCTCCACTTCCCTTTCCTAGCTCAAAGAGCCACGTTCCGCGACCACCCAAGAACCCCACACCACAAAGAGATTATTCTCTCTCACTGTCCGCTCAAAGTTTATCGGTCTCTCCCAGCCGTCGGGGCCGCTGGGCTTTGTAGTTCACCCTTCCAGGCCGCCCAGCCAAGGCCACAAGCCCGAGGAGCCACGGAACTACAATCCCCACAATGAACCGCGCCTCTCCCACTCATTGCGCTACGGCCGGCGCCTAAGGGCCGACGGCGGGGAACAGAGTGTGGTTGTCATCTTAGGCGCCCCAGTGCCTGCTCTCGCGCTCGCGCTCGCGCCGGTCTCCCTTGCACTCATTACCCAGGTGCCGCAGGTCCCTACTGTTGGCGATGCGGTCCCGTTTGGGTGGGCTTGGTTGGGGGTGGAGCCCTGGCCGCCCCGCGGCCGCAGAGTCCGTTAGTTCACGACGCGCGTGAAGAGGCGGTGGCGCGGCTCGGTTGCCATGGCTGCGCGGAAGCGCAGTGGTGGCGTTGAGGGGGGTCTCGGAGTCATCTTGGGGGAGGAGCCTGGGAACGCCGCCAGCTTGCGGGGGGAGGGCCGGCGTACGAGTGTGGGACAGAGGGAGACTGTGACATTGAGGACGGGTGACAAGTTGCGCTCTGGGGCTGCTTGGTAAGCCCGGCCAGCTGCCATCCCCGCGGTGGCAGGACGCCTGCCCTGTTCCGGGCGCTCAGCTCCTGGATGCGGCTGGATTCTGAGGGCGCCCGTGTCATCAGAGGAGGGAGTCCGAGCCCACTGGTCCCTGCCGCCGCCCGCTGAGCCAGTGTGTAGCCTGAGCTACCGGGGTCTGGGCTCGCACCGATGTAGGCACGTCTGCGACCTTTCACAGCTCCTTCCTGCCGTTTTCTGAGCAGTGGAGGGGAAGAGAATCTTTCAGTAAGGAGTAATGCGTAAGGCTTTTAGGACGATTCAGGAGGTGTGAGAACTTGCAAGTAGCGTGGGTATCCCTTGCATTTTGATCTGTAGTATTGTTTGTGGACTCCCCCTACCATCTCAGAGATGCTCTGGGCGAGGAGCAAAGTCTCCTCTGCGCTCAAGGTGCTTTCCACTAGTTTAATAGACGTGAGACAGATTCGGAAGAGAAAAATGACCAAATTTAATACATGAGAATCAGAGACCCCACCCCCACATGCCGGAGAGATAAAAAGGTCATTGCAAGAAGATAGGACAAGCGGATGTTTAGTAAATAAGTTTGTCCTCCCCTATAGATAGGTCAAAAGTGATAGGATAATCTCTTATTATAAGCAAGGCCCCTAACTCAAGTATTTCTAGGTAGTTAAGGGAGGGGCAGAACTTTCCTTTAACTCAAAACAATCTGCATACCAAAGGCACAGTTTGGGGTGAGTTGTTCTGAACCCCTACAATGCAGTGTGGTACAAACTGAGATTAGGAGCCCAGTCTTCTACCACTCTCTCATTCCTGTCCTGATGCTACACTGATGTACCTTGATAAGCAACCAGGGCTCATGCTCACCTTTTAATCCTTAATATATCTAGATAATATCCGTCTTACAGTACTCGTGAGAAATAAAAGCATTGATGCCAATGAAGCATTATGAAACAAAGCCTGCCATTTAACGATAACTTTTAATTAGTAGTTATTTAATCCATTATTTATTTAAGAGTCAGAAGATGGGTAGCCTGGAGGCAAGAGTGGGTTTGACTTAAGAGGGAATTTTCTGTAGTTTTGGAAAAGCTCTCTAACTCAAAGTTTGGATTACAGAGGTATATGCATTTGTAAAAACTCATCAAAAGGTATGCCTAAGATTTGTATTTCACTGTATGTAAACTTATATTAATATATATTTATATTAGTTTGGGTTTTTTTTTTAATCTACTCTCAGCAACGTCCAATATACAAAATAGTATTATTAACTATGGTCACCATGCTGTACATTACATCCCCAGGACTTATTTACCTTATAACTTGAAGTTTATACTTTTGACCCCCTTCACCCATTTCAGCCACCCTCCTCCACCCCCATCTCCAACCACCTGGTAGGCAGTTAGATAGACTTGAGCAGAGCAAGGATGATGGGACAGGTATAGAGGGTCACCAGGGCACAAAGCCCTGGGTGCCTAGCAAAGGACAATTTAGGATGCGACCTCACACCCAGGGTGACCTTTCCTCCCTAGCGATAACATTTAGACTTCAATTGTATTTCAGCTCCAGGCCCAGAAAAGCAATAAAACCAGACCAGCAAACCCATGGCTGATCTCAGGACCGGCTGAATAGGATAATGACCCCCTGCCCTGGTGCTCACCAATCCATCAATCAGTGGAGACCTAGACCCTGAAAGGACACACCTGGAAAACTGCTGAATATTCTGTTGAGATCTTCCGGTAAAATCACTACCCTTGAAATCCTTAGAACAAAGGACACAGTGAGCTCTCCCTCCTGGGAGCATGCCTGTCTTTCCCTTTCCCTTCCTTCTTTCTCTTCCCCCTTCCCCCCAAGTTTGTTACCATTACGTTCCTCACTCCCAAACTACTAGGGCCCTTTTATTGCCTCTATAACTTGTTTCCTAAGCCCATTTCTTCTACGAATTACTTCTCCCTCTGTGACTTTTTTTAAATGTTTTATTGTCAATTTTGTTCTTGTTATTTCTCACCTGAGGATATTTCCATTGATTCTAGAGAGAGTGGAAGGCCGGGGGGAGAGGGAAGGGAAAGAGGAGAGAGAAACATCAATGTGAGAGAGCCACATCAGTTGGTTGCCTCCCACACACACCCCAACTGGGAGTGGGGAACCTACAACACAGGTACATCCTTTGACCAAGAATTGAACCGGAAACCCTTCAGTACATGGGCTGAAGCTCTAACCATTTATCCACGATGGCCAGGGCTAACTCTGTGATTTTATAAATAAATAGCCTCTTATAGTTTGAGTCTTGGCTTTGAATTCTTTCCTGGCCAGAACTCAAATACCAGGGTTGCTGAACCCAGGTCCAGTCTGACCCCACCAGCCTAATGCCCAGTGCCGTTCCCACCACCTACAACATGCCAATCTGTTCTTTGAATTGTATCTCCAAGATTATTATTAGAGCTGTAAACTCTCATAGGAACCATAGAGATAGTTTAGGTCTAATTTCCAGATTTTGCTCATGAGGAAAATGAGGCCTGAGATTTAATAAATGGTGGGGAAGGGGGAGTACTAATCCTGTTGTTTTCTAGAAATAAATGTCTCTTGAGAAAGTATGACTGAAAATAGCAAGCTACTGTGTATGTCATCCCATTTCAGCTGGGGTCACCTTGTCCACAGAGATTTTGTTGAGATTGATAAAAGTCCCTTTTCCACCTCCTGTGGAGAGGCCAGTGTTTTCTCCAAGATCACGTATCCCCTGGGGCTGCAACTCTTCTTTCCTGCTGACACACAATTCAGATATCAAACCTTTTTCTTTGCTTATTTGTATAACAGACTCTTCTGAAAGTTTGGAGCAACTGGGGGTTTTGAGTGAAGGATACAAATAACCTAAAATTAGAATTCCCTGCTCTTAAAGTTCTTCTGTATCCCAATGGCATTGATATCCACCGCCCCCATCCTGTTTCAGTATAAACTGGAACTTCCCACTCCCCACCATCTCTGTGTTCCCATCGATCCTGTCACTCTGCCTCTCTTTATACAGTACTTTTAGTTATCTCTGTCTCCTAATCCTACTTTCAAGGCAACCTCCCACTCCTAAACTTTATCAAAGTATTTTCCTACACAAAGAAAATACCTACCCCACCAGGACTCTAGTGCCAGCTATTAAAATAATATTCTTCAGGCCAGTATATATCTGCATATTCTATCTGATTCAGCCCACAATATGGTTAATAAATATTAAGCAGGTACCTACCTAGTGGTTTCAATTATAAAAACTCTTCAGTATAAATGAGGAAGAAGTTGATAGTAGCTGGATGTGATGTCTAAGAGAAAGAAAAGAAACTAAAGTCTACATGATTATACCGTATATTGTACAGAAGAAATGACAACATGCAAGTAATAAAATCCAGAACAAAATCTGAGTATTAAGCAATAATGACATCCCTATAGAAGCAACACCCAGACCTGTCACCTCTGGCTATTTGGTCACAACTCTACATATATGATAAGCATTTAAATAGATTCTCCTTTATTCCCAGAGAAGATGATCCTGATCTGCTATCAGCTGAACACATGTTTTGTAGTAGGGGTGATAGGTTCACTTGATCCGTCCGTCCCTCATCTAGTTTCCCTTGTGACTGGTTGCTTACATTTGCAAGGCAGCTGGCCACAGGTACAGTGCCGTCTCCAAATGCAAGGTCCCAACACATCACCTCTTTGTGTTTTGAAGTCAGGATCCCAGAGAATCAGTTCAGTGAGACAAGCCACTTAAGGAGAATGGATGACAGCAGTGAAAGGAAACAGCTGCTTTGCAAGGAGCAAAAGTAGGGCAGTCATGGAAGGAAGACCCTAAAAACCTCATGTGGCACTGGACAGATGGGAAGGAATGAGGACTGACAATGAACTTTATTGTTTTCACTGAATAGTTTGGACAAGTCCATAAGATAGTTAAATGCAGTGCACAAATCCAAAAGATGGAGCTGAAAGTGATAACAGATTAATCCACTGAGATAGACAATATGGTCAAGAGCCACCACCCTTGTTAAAGAAACTTAGTACATCTGGCTCAAAGCCAGAGGTTTTTCCTCAGTACTCAGTTGCCTGGGACTCTGTAGCATTTGACTCTGCTGACCACCCTCCTTAATGGTCTATGACTTTGGTCCTTGTCAAAGCATACTTCATTGTGTTATTTACTGGTTCTTTGACCTGCTCCTTAAATGTGGGACTAATTCCCTATGCTCAGCCTGTACACCCTCTCCATGTCCAAGCTTCTGTATCTCAGCTCAGTTGGTGCTCAGATTTCCCTTGCTGGCTCTGATGCCCAAGTTCCAGGACCGCTCCGAGCATGCCGTGTGCCCCTTACTTGTTCTATTGCTCCTGGTGTTCTCTTCCCTGGGAATGCTACTGCCAATGCTAAATCCTGCCTATTCTGAAAGAACTAACCCAAGCCTTTACATGAAAACTTCCAGATTGTTCTTGCTCACAACTGTATCGTCCTGCTCTGTACCACAGTGCTTCCTGTCAATGTTACCCACGTAACATCTAACCATCCTGCCTAGTGGCAGTTCATGTGTTGTTTACTTATTGGCTTTTGTCTTCTCACTGGATTTCAAGCTCTTCTAACGTACACTTCCGGGTATTCCCCCAAACATCTTTATAATGCCTTTTATACAAGAAAGACACAATAAATACTTTTGATTGTGGTTCCTTAATTTTTCTCCTTAATAAAACCTCCACTCTGGGAGCTGTCCTCCTTCTAGTACAATACAGGACATTTGTAGCCTCTTAATAGAAATATTCTGAAGCCTGTGGAAGAGTGTGGGCCTCCATATGTATTCAGTGGATGGCTACCTTGGGAGGCAATTCCTTTAAGTCACTTTTGGTATGCAAGGAGATCAGGAGATAAATGGCACTGAATTCTAATACACAAAGTGACCACTATCCTTGAAAATGTCCTAGAGCAGCATTTAGTGGGTCATGAAATCAATTTGAAGAGTCCCATCCAGCTGTTTAATATTTAAAATGGTAGAGTAGGGTAAACTAACTTAGAACACAAAGCAATAGAAAATTAAATGCAGAGTGTGTGCTCATACTCTGGTAAAGTATTATATGGCAGTGTCAACATAAGAACATCCAGACCTGTAGAGAATTTTTGTAAGAGTTTGTTTGAACCTAAATGATGACATATGCAGGGGAGCAATACCTCAAATGCTCTGAATAACAGTTTTGCAGCTTCTTTTATGCATTTGAAATTAAGGGGGGACAGAAGATTACCTGGAGGTGGAAAAAGCAAGGTGGGGATTGGATTACAGGATAATTAACAAGATTATGTGCTCTCTTGAGGGCTGTTAAACTCATTTCAAAAACAATCAATGTACAGGGCTTTCTTAAAGCAAAGATAAACCTTTTACTAAAAAGTTATATGCCTGGGGCATGACTATCCACCATGACCTGCCCAGTTAGGAATTTATGATCAGATCACCCTGTGAGGTTACTTTCCTTAGAACCCCTCTTTTTGTCTACAACAGTTATTGGTCTATTGTCTTCCAGCTTCAGACCTACTCTCTATCTACTGCTTTGTGTTTCTAGAGCTGGATCTGTGCAAAGCACATTTCTCCATTGTCATCTGGCACCCGAGGCCCCTACAGGAAGAGCACAAGACTGGAAGAGGGAAAGGGGCTTGCTGACATGGTTGCTTCCTGTTGGTGTACTAGCTTGTCTGCATCACCTCAGCAATGGCCTTTTAGCCTGTGTTCACAAAATTTCCCCCATCAAGAGTTTAACAGAGGTGTGCCTTGGGCGGGGGCAAGACAAGTGGATATCTTCCAGGCTGTATGGCAGATGCTACAGAATTGCATAAAACAAGGCAGGATGGATGGGGGTACTGGTGTGTGACCCACCCCAGAAAAGGGAGAAATGCCTTACATGCTTGTCCAGAGCATGGTAATGGCCTGCTCCAGGAACCAGCATGCCTGCGGCATGAGGGAGGGATCTATCATACAGACTCTGAGGGTTTATAGGAAGCAATCTCTCTTCTGGCCAAGATCTAGCTTGTGGGTCTGGCAGCAGTCACATCCTGGGACAGTTTTTCCTCCACAGCCTGGTAGCAGTATTTCCTGTCTCCACTTTTTATTGCACTTCCAGAACCACCAGACCACCAGTGTCAGCCAGGCCTTGCCCCTCTTCAGAAGTCTGGGTGCCAGCTCCATGGCACCTCTCCTGGGAGCCTCTGGGTTCTGATAACCCAGACTTCTCTCTTTGGTCTCAGGCCCCAGAGGCAGTAGCTGCTTCTTGCAGTTAGTGCTTATGTGTTCCTCCAGTGTTTCTTTTTAAATTTTTCACTCCTCCCACACCTGTTTCACCATTTTTCTATGCTAAATTATCTCTGTTGAAATATTCTGGTTTCTTTTTTCCTGACTGGTGGACCCTGACAAATATGGATTGTGAAGTAAAATGTTTCCCACCGTGGATGTCAGTCAAAAAGGTTTAAGAAGCACTACCTGAGAGAAGTGGGGGAGTTCTTTTTTAATATATATATATATATATATATATATATATATATATATATATATATTATTGATTTCAGAGAGAGGAAGGGAGAGGGAGAGAGAGAGAAACATCAATGATGAGAGTCATTGATTGGTTGCCTCCTGCACACCCCCTACTGGGGATTGAGCCCACAACCCCAGGGATGTGCCCTGATGGGGAATCAAACCATAATCTCCTGGTTCATAGGTCAATGCTCAACTACTGAGCCACGCCGGCCAGGCAGTGGGAAGTTCTTAAGTAAACAGACAGATGCCCTAAGTGCTCAGGGCCCAGTGCTAGCATGTAAAGGGACTCTGCATTTCAGATCTGTGAGGAGCGAGGGCCTAATGCCACACAGCCGCTATCTCTATGGACGCCAGGCCTAACGTGGCCTGTATGGATCACTGCCCAGGAACCTACTGTGTTCTCCCAGAGTTTGGCTCAAACTGCAAGCTGCATCTGCAATCTGGCCTCTTTCAGACAGGTGGAAACTAAGCTTCTTAACTTGCCATCGGTCTACCCCTTACTGGCAAGTGGGAGAAAGCAAAAAGATAAACATGACAAAAGCCAGGAAGTGGTACCAGTGACCTCATAAAATGAAGTGGAACTTGGTAAGTGGAAGGAAAGGATTAAAAAGATAAATTTTCAGGGGTGGAAATTTTGTCTCTCCAATGCTGCCTTTTCTTACATGTAATAAGAGGAGATAATAGGAGAAGAAAACGAGGAACCTTATACTTAATGCCTTATTCAGTAAAAATGAGACTTTTGTTCTGTTTTATTTATGGACTACTATACTTCAGCCTCAGTGTTCCCATTAGAAGAGAGACTTTCCTTAAAAATCAGAATTATGAGGCCAGCCTCTCCTAATCACATACATACTCTTAATGAAAAAAGAACTCCACATTTTAAGAATTCAAAACATTTCTTATGAATGCTAAAATTAACATAAAACCTCTTGGCAGTAGCCTATGGGGATTCCCTTTGCTTATGATTTTGTATTTCTTGATGCTAATTTAGAAATATGAACAAGAAACTGTTAAGTGGATTTGTAACACTGGAGCATTGTGGGTATGTAACTCGATGAGTCTTCAGTGATAGCAGGAGTCATAGTGTTTTCACTGAGTCCTGCAGTAAGTCAGTGTGTATACTCTGCAAGATGCTAATACATTAGCAACATGTCTTTCTTCTGTTTTAGGATCTTCCATTTAGTAGAGGAATACATAACCAATGTGTATTGCTCGGGAAAATGTTGGCGGGAGTTGCTCCATTTGTGACATGCAGAGTCTCTTCTAGTGAATTGAAAAGCAGGTCACCTTCTGATTTAGCCACTAAAGCATGTTACAATGTAGGTGGCACGTCGTAGAGGAAAAGCAGCTTGTGATCAGGTTTTCTATTCATAGGAGGCAATGTTGTGCCAAGCAACCCCAACACAAAACATTTCAAGTCTGAATGAAAAAAGGAGCTGGCCAGCTGGGATACCATGTTCCCTTCAAAGAAGATATGAGCTACTCTGGAGGGCCCTTCCCATTCCTGGAATTCTTTCTTTTCCCGTCTGTGTACTCTTCTACTTCAGGCATAGACAATTGAGTGTGATGGCTTTGGGGAGGGGGGTAAAATTCCATTTCCTTTCTTCTCTCTTATTTTTCTGCTACATTTTAGGTCTTTTGAGTCATGTGCATAAGTGACACAAACTCATAAATGTTGGCTTGCATGAATCTTTCCTGAATGGTTAACGACTCAAGCAAACAGTTCAGCATCCCATTCTCCTTGGTATTTTCTCCGTGTGTTCATTGGGCTGCCTGACTCCCTTCTCAAATCACACCTCAAATTTCACGTTTCCCAAACCCTCGCTGACAGCTGTAATGAGTCCGAAAGCCCGCACTCAGCTTCATCTCTGTCCCTTTTCCCAGCTCACCAATTACCTGTTCTCACTCTGAAAGTGAAGTTATGATGAAATAAAGTAAGGACGGCAGTTATCTAAGTTTTGTAATGTCCCTTCCTTCTTGATCAGTGCCAGGATTTATGTCTTCATGACAGATGAGGATTTCAGTTTTTGTAACCTTTAAAACATACAAGAAGCCCAGCCGGGCATGGCTCAACGGTTGAACATCGACCTCGGATCCAGGGGATTGCGTGTTTGATTCCTGGTCAGGGCATACTCGGGGCCTGGCTTGCAGGAGGAGGCCGATCCATGATGACTGTCCCATCACTGATGTTTCTATCTCTCTCTCTCCCCCTCTGAAATCAATAAATATATTTTAATAAATAAATAAATAAATAAATAAATAAATAAATAAATAAATGTAAAACATACAAGAAAATGAGAGTTGCATAACAAAAACAAACAAACCTGGTACCATCACATCCTGATTTTGATTTTATTTTTGATTTTATTTAGTTATTTATTTTCTAAACCTCCCTAGAAAGGATTGGTCCCCCAGGCAGCGACTGCAACATGATTTTGTGGCTTAAAGGGACAGCCATACTTGCTGTCACTCGAGCAAGAGACAGGGAGGGTGGTTCCGGTGTAGTATAGAAGCAGCCCAGCTGTGCAGGGCGCTGTGAGGAATGGGTCCCAATTTCCTGGGGTTGGGGCAGAAACAATCCTGACATGAGCCCAGACCCAGTAGTACACTGCCCAGGCCGGAGGGCCTTTTTTTAGTTGTCATGGTTGCTTAGCTAACATATATGCATGTTATTTTTTAGATGCATTTTTTACTATTATTGTGTATCTCTATATTATAAGTATTATATGTTATATTGCTTTGCATGCTTTCAAGATTTATATAAATATTATTATACTATATTTATTTATTTTAAATTTATCTTTATTGTTGAAAGTATTACAGATGTCCCCCTTTTCCCCCCCCATTGACCCCTTCTATCCCCTCCCCAGGGCTTCACTACACTATTGTCTGTGTCCATGGGTTATGCATTTATGCATATAAATTTTTGGTTAATCTCGCCCCACCGACCCACCCACCCCTGCCTTCCCTCTGAGATTCCTCAGTCTGTTCCTTGCTTCTATGTCACTGGACCTATTTTGTTCATCAGTTTATATATAGAGAAAGAAACATAGATTTGTTGTTTCATTTTTTTTTATGCATTCATTGGTTGATTCTTATATGTGCCCTGCCTGGGGATCAAACCTGCACGTTGGGGTATTAGGTTGACACTCTAACCAACTGAGCTACCCAGCCAGGGCTATACTTTCTTGAAATTGCCCTTTTCTGTTCAACATTGTGTTTCTGAGGTTTATCCATTTTATGAACTTAGAGTTAGTTCATTCATTTTAATTGCTGTAACCATGCAATACAGTTCATCCATTTCCTATTAATGGATATTTAGTTTCTTCCCAACCTTCATGTTTTAGTGCATTTGGGATACTATCAGAAAAATACCACTGGATGGCTTATAAGCAATGGAAATTTTCTTCTCACATTTCTGGAGCCTGGAAAGTTCAAGATCAAGGTCTAGCAGATTCGGTGTCTGTGAGGACCCACTTCCTAGTTCATAGACAGCAGTTTTTTTGCTGTTTCCTCATATGGCAGAAAGAGAGAGGGAGCTCCACCCTCATGACCAAATCACCTTCCCAAAGCTCCACCTCCAAATACCATCATATGAGGAGAGGGGTATAGGATTTCAACATGTGAATCTGGGAGAGGACACAGTCTATAATATTCCACTCCTAGCCACCCCACCCCTCAATTAATGTCCTTCTCGCTTGCCTCAACTCAAAAGTCTGAAGTCCAAAATCTCATCCAAATATCACCTAAATTACACATGAGTAAGACTCAAAGTTAAGATACATCCTGAAGCAAATTCCTCTCCTGCTGTGAACCTGTGACACCAAACTTGCCAGGTGCTTCCAAAATACAAAATGGTGGGACAGGCACAGGACAGACATTCTCATTCCAAAAGGAGAAATGGGGAGGAAGAAAGGAGTGACAGGTCTCAAGCAAGTCCCAAACCCAGTGGGACAAATTCCATTAGACCTTAGGGATCCCATCTTCCGGACACACTGGCGTGGTGGTCCTGCCCTCACAGCTTTGCTGAACAGGAGTTGGGCTCCCAAGCTCCTGAGGGCCCTGTTCCCAGGGATTTGGATGGTCTCTCCCCCATGGCTCTGCTGGGTATTGCCCCAGCTGGTGGGGTGTCTCTGAAGTGACTCTGCCCTCTCAGTGGTACCACTCCATGGCTCCATAGAACATTGGTTCTGCTCTTTGAATCTAGGTGGTTTTGCTGACAGTGCCCTATGGAGGGGCAGCCACTACAGCCCAGGCTATACCTGGGCCTCCAGCACCTCACCTAGGGCAGTTGAGGAATGCAGTGCCAGTGAGGGAAGCCATCTGCAATGTGAAGCCACCCTCTCCAGATCCCACTGAGGTCTTGCAAGCCAGCAACTTCTTGGAAACTTTTCTAGCTGCCCTTGCACTCAGGGTCTGTGATGGAATTGGGACCCCTGAGGATCTCTAAGTCACCTTGCTGAGGGAACAAGTGTATCTTTCTTCCATTGTCTTGGAGAATAGCTCCAGGCTTCTGCTTAGCTGGCTGATCCAGTACTAATCTCCTTGTCAAATGATCACTGGGCCACACCCTTAGTTAACTCCGAAGCAGACTTTCTCATTCTTTTCAATAAGGATAGACTGAGCATTTTCCACATCTTCTGATGAAAATTTCAGGCTTTAAGTTACTTCTCTTTTCTGGCATTGTACCCTAAGGGCTTAGGAGGAACCAGGCTGCTCCTGAAACACTTCATTTATAAACTGCTTCAGCTAAATATCCAATGTAATTGCTTGCAAGTTCTAACTTCCACAAAATGCTAGAACATGAACACAATATAAAGAGGATGGTCATTCCTCCATCGTCCAGTAAAATGTTCCTTATGTTGAAAGCTTCATCAGAATGGCCTTTACTGTCCTTGTTCCTACTAACATTCTGATCAGGATCACTCAGGAAGATTGAGCCTATCCTCTTTCTGAGCTCTTACCAGAATCTCCTGTAATGGTCCATCCCTGTCAATGCCAGATTTTTCTAGCAGCCATCATTATCAGGGACCCGTGCTCCTTCTATCTTGTTGATCTGTCATTCACAACATGTGGCTCCTACCTCCTTGCACAGTATAGCTGCTCCAGCGTAGCCACCATGCTGCATTCCAACCATTCAAATCCCTTCTACTTACTGTGGCCAGAACTATTATGTTAAAATGCAAATCTAATCATGATACTTCTCTGGGTAAAAACCCTTCAGTGGCACTTCTAGCCTAGAGCAGAGTATCTCAAACATACAGGGTGGGGCAAAAGTAGGTTTACAGTTGTGAGTACTTGAACCTCAGTGTTTATTCTTGTATTATTATTTATTAACTATTGTGTTATTTTCCATATGAACTGTAAACCTACTTTTGCCCCACCCCGTATTTAACCATTAAACACGGTACTTAATACATACATATATGTATATGTGTACACATAAACACACACACTCAAACATATGCCTATACTGAAACGGTATACATATACCTTTCATGAAACAACTCACCCTTACTCCATAGCATGCATATTCCCTATTCTATTTCATTGACATTTAATTCACAAACTGCTAATGAATATGGGAGACATTGGCTTGCAGGACACAGTCCAGGGTACACAGTGACCTGGTTGTGCATGCTTTCTGTACTCCAGGCTCCTCATGCTCCCAGCCTGCTGTGCCTATATACCTCCTCCTTCTGCCTAAACCACGTTCCCATCTCCCCTTTGCTCTTCAAGAACCAACTCCAACATTCCCTCTGGAACTTATTCCCAGACCCCCTGTCTCCTTCCTTGTGCCCCATAGAACTCTGCCTCCCACCATCACAGCCCTTATGCTGACTCTAGTAATCTGTCACTCTCTGTTCCCCCACTAAATAATCAGTTCCTCGGGAATGGGGACTGTGTCTTTACCATTGTGTGTCCCCAGCCCTTGCATAGTGCCTGACATAAAGTAAAAAGTTAATAACTATTTCTTGTATGAATAAAGTGAATGAATATCATAGAGTAAGAAGCTGCTGACAACATTTATAAAAATCTATTGTATGTAGAGCCTTGTACTGAAAAGAATTATGAAAAAAAATAGTGAAACTTGACAGTGAAAAAATTTTAAAATGGTATGTAATGACCTGCTTTTATAAATAAGGAGTGTCTTGGTATCTACAACTAAATACTATCAGTTGTCTCACTGAGAGTGGATTGAATGATGAACATGGGATTAAAAGAATTCATTTCTCTCATCTCTTCTCTGAACCAATCCTGTTTTCATCTCTTAGGAGAGGAACCTCAGACATTCCTCAAACATTTCTCTCGTAACTGGGTCTGCTCTCCAACAGGGAGGCCCAGTGTTGAGCCATAGAACAGAGCTGGTCAGTAATTTTTTATTAAGTACCCCACATGACTAATTCTGGGCCTTCCAAAACAGGCCCAGAGAGCCAAAATGAGGTACTATGACCTTTATACTATGAGGGTGGTTAAGGACACCTGTAGCAGCTGCTTCAGACACAGTTATGGGCCAGAAATTTTGGGAACTCAGCAGGAAGGGAGCCTGAATCCAAAATGATTCAGGGTCAGAAATCCAAGATGGTGGTGGATTGAGTGGAAGCTACACTGACACTCTCCAGGACCAAACTGGAATTACAACTAAAATATAGAAAAACCATCCTGAATAATCAACTGCAACTGAAGACTAACTGGAAAGCACCCTCATAACCAAGGAGGAAAAGTGGAGACCACATAGAGGCTGGTAGGAAGTGCGGAGGCACGAGAGGGCTGGCTGGGCTCCCACAGGCAACAGCTGAAGGTCTGGAGGGATATCTCAGCTGTGGGGGGTTCCCACTGAGGATTCTGGGGCCTAAACCCCAAGCTGGGCTTCCCAACCCCAAGCACCCAAACTGAGAAAGGTGCCCACATAACATCTGGCTGTGAAAAGCATCAGGGTTTCTGTCTGCCAGGGAAAGACAGCTGGAAATGCAGGCACCCTCTTAAAGGGCCAATGCACAAAGTTACATGTGCAGCCACTCACCTTGTGCTCCCGCAGAGGGAGAGAAAAGTGGACTAGAGCTGTGTGAGGAGAATCCATGGGAGCTGGCTGGAAGAATAGATCTCAGAGGGCATGCATCTGGACCCTGGTGCTGAGTCATTCCCCCATAGAACAGAGGACATCTTTCTCAGGCAGACATTTACCTTCCAAGCAGTTTTTGCCTGGGGAGGAAGCAATTGCCCCACCCTGCTGGAAAAACCTCTTGCCCCATCCTATGGAGTTTCTACAGCCTGAGGCTCATTAAGAGACTGAATAACAGCCTCTGGGTGCTTTGAGTCTTTGCCTGATTTGCTTCTGGACCCAGGGCTTGGAAAAGCAGACCTTGGTGCACATCTTGGTCCTGTTCAAACACACCCAGCCACAGGAAAGGAAACCAGAAGCTGTGGAGTATGGAAAACTTCAAACAGAATACTCAAGGCAGTCACAAACAGCGTCTGACATTGGCCTGCATCCAAAAGACTGGGAGTCCTAGCAGATCTACCTAATACATAGAAATAAATCCAAACAGGCAGCCAAAATGGGGAGACAAAGAAACAAGCCCCAAATGAAAGAACAAAAGAATTCTCCAAAAGAACAGCTATATGAAATGGAGATAAGCAATCTATCAGATATAGAGTTTGGAATACCAATCATAAAGATGCTCAACAGCATGAAAGAAGATATAGAAACTATGAAGGAAATTAAGAATGACATAGTAGGAATAAAAGAAACATTTGAAGGAATGAACAGAAGATTAGGGAAAGCTGAGGATCAGATCAGCAAATTAGAAGACAGGGTAGAAAAAGTCACTCAGAGAACCAAAAAGAAAAAAACAATTAAAAAACAGGAGGACAGTTTACTGGAGCTGTGGAACAACATGAAATGTAACAACATTTGCATCATAGGAGTGCCAGAAGATTCCGAAAGTAAACAGGGGTGTAAGAACCTGTTTGAAGAAATAATGGCAGAAAACTTCCATAGTCTGGTCAAGGAAAAAGTCACACAACTTCAGGAGGCACAGAGAGTCCTAAGAAAGAAGAACCCAAAGAGGCCCACACCCAGACACCTCATAATTAAAATGCCAAAAACCTCTCTTTAAGAGAGAATCTTAAAGGCAGCAAGAGAGAAGCAAGCTGTTACCTACAAAGGAGCTCCCATAAGGCTGTCAGCTGATTTCTCATCAGAAACTCTACAGGCCTGAAAGGAATGGCATGAAGTATTCAAGGTAATGAAAAGCAAGGATCTGAAACCAAGACTACTCTATCCAGCAAGGCTATCATCCAAAATAGATGGTGAAATAAAGAGCTTTCCAGACAAAGAAAGGCTAAAGGAATTTATCACCACCAAACAAGCATTGCAAGAAATGTTAAAGGGACTGTAATAAGAAGTGGAAATAGAAAGAATGAGAAACATAGGCATAAAGAAATAAAATGGCAATAGGTAAACACCTATCAATAATAACCTTAAATGTAAATGGAAGAAATACCACAATCAAAAGACATAGGGTAGCTGAATGGATAAGAAAACAAGACCCAAATATATGCTCTCTACAAGAGACCCACCTCAGAACAAAAGACTCACACTTTAAAGGAGAGCTCGACAGCAATAAGTCATCGTAGGGGACTTCAACACCCGCTGAATTTACTGGATAGATCTTCCAGACAAAAAAAATCAGCAAGGAAACAGTGACTCTAAATGACACACTAAATCAGATGGATTTAATTGACATTTACAGAACATTCCACTCCAAAGCTACAAAATGCACATTCTCCTCAAGTGCACATGGGGTATTCTCAAAAAGAGATCACATGTTAGGACACAAAACAGGTCTCTACAAGTTCAAGAAGATTGAAATCATATCAAGCATCTTCTCAGACATCTACACCATAGAATACTATGCAGCTGTAAAAACAAAGGGTCCCTTACCCTTTGAGACAGCATGGTGGGACCTAGAGAGTATTATGCCAAGTGAAATAAGCCAGTCAGAGAAAGACAAGTGTCACATGATCTCACTCATATATGGAATCTAATGAACAAAATAAACCGATAAACAAAAATAGATCCAGAGGCATAGAAACATGGAACAGACTGATGAATCTCAGAGGGAAGGTAGGGGTGGGTGGGTGGGGAGAGGTTAGCATAAGAATTTGTATGCATATATGTATAACCCATGGACACAGACAATAGTGGGGTGAAATCCTGGGGAGGGGGTACGGGGGGGAAGGGGTCAATGGGAGAAAAAAGAAACATTTGTAATACTTTCAACAATAAAGATAAATTAATAAAAAGATTCAGGGTCTCCCTCTCAGACACATCTTTGACCCCAAGAAGTCCAGCCTATTCAGGTCAATTCTGCAATTCTGGCTGGTAAATTAACAACTAAACCAGGCCCCCAAAATATGCAGGCTATATTAGAAAGAATAGAATACTGTAAGGTAACAACTCACATTTTGAGGTTAATTTAAAATCTCAGGCTCAGGTAATCAGCATTAAAATACCTGACCTCACTCAAACCACTGCTTTCTCCCTCTAGTCAGTAATAATAGCAACAGCTTCTATTTGTACTGAGTTTTACAGTCTCCAAGAAGCATTATCTCATACGATCTTGAGAAGCCCTGTGAGGTAGGTCCAAGTATTATTCCCATTTTATAAAAGTAGGCCTTATCCCCATTTTATAGATAAGGAAACAGAGGTTAAACAGCAGCCCAGGGGTCACACAGTGAGCAAGTAACTAGAACTGGTTTGGGATTCTAATTCATAATAGTACCGATTTGTTTCAAGGGAATGGCAATCTGAAACCTGGATTCTAACCGCAACACTACGAAACAGTGTGGTCTTGGACATGACATTTGACCTTTCTGAGATTCATTTCTTTGCCTGTAAAAAACGTGCATAATAGCCCGGTCTGTGTGGTTCAGTTGGTTGAGCGTCATCCCATGCACCAGGGGGTTACTGGTTCGATTCCTGGTCAGGGCACATGCCCGGGTTTCAGCCTCAATCCTCAGTAGTGGGCATGCAGGAGGCAGCGGATAGATGTTTCTCTCTCTCATCGATGTTTCTATCTCTCCCTCTCCCTTCCTTTCTCTGAAATCAATAAAAACATATATATATTTTTTAAATATATCTTTATTGATTTCAGAGAGAGGAAGGGAGAGGGAGAGAGGGAAATAGAAACATCAATGATGAGAGAGTCATTGATCGGCTGCAGCCCGCAACCCGGGCATGTGCCCTGACCGGGAATCGAACCCTGATCGCCTGGATCCTAGGTCGATGCTCAACCGCTGAGCCACGCTCGGCTGGGCAATAAAAACATATTTTTTAAAAATGTTCATAATACCTTCCCTATCTGCCTCGCAGATGCTTATGAGAACACACCTGTTGGTATACGTGAAAGCATTTTCTAACTGGGAGGGTAATGTCAGGTCTTAGCAATCTTTACTAACAAATAATAAGAGTAATACTTATCATCTTTTTACTTTGACAGTGCCTTTACTGCAGGCATTCAATAGTTTTTCAGCCTACTGTTGCTTATTAACACCCCTGTTGCTACCACCTCCACAGGTGCACCAGCAGCTGGCCAGTGGGGGAGGAGGAAGCTCTTTCTCCTCAGAGTGGCTTTGGGGCAGTGGTTCTCAATGTTGTAGCAAATTGGCATCACCCGTAGAGCTTTAAATCTGCACGTATCTAAACAGCATGGTGATTGCCAGAGGGAAGGGGGTTGCTGGAAGGTAGAAGAAGGAAAAGGGGGGGATAAATGGTGATAGAAGGAGACTTGACTTCGGGTGGTAAACATACAACATGATGCAATATATAGATGATGTTTTATAGAACTGTATACCTGAAACCTGTATAATTTTATTAACCAATGTCACCCCAATAAATTCAATTAAAAATATGCAGGTGTCTAGACTCCACTGTGGCCAATTAAAATTCAAATCTGAGGATAGGGGAAGAACTGGGCATCAGTATTTTTGAAAGTTCCCCACATGATTCTGATTGGCAGCTGAAGCTAGGAACCCCTGCTGTAGAGGCTACAAATCCGTCTACTATTCCAGAGATGAAATCCATTAGCTGAGTATATCTGAGGTCATGTGGGAAAGAGATCCAGGAGCTAGACCTTGAACCACAGATCCTAAAGTACCATGGGCAATGTGTGAATGCTGGAAAAGGTGGTGAGCGCAGAGGAGAAAGAAGTCCGAGCCTCTCCCTACCCCCTACCCTTGGCACTATTTCTCTACTAAGTTCTGCTTCTCAAAAACATTCCACAATAACTTCCGTAAGTCATAGGTATTTGAAAATTGAGTATCTTTATTTTTTTTAAAAAAAAAATCTGAAAATAAGCATACAATGTTCAAGTGGCCAATTCTACAATTTTCCCCACTGGTAATAAGGAAATAATCATGTATCATTTAATATTAGCTTCTTCCATTCAATTCCAGTGCAATTGCAAATTACCACATTCTATATATTTCATTTTAGGGTTAACCAAAGAAGCATAAATTTACTTTATAAATGCAATATGTTTTGTATATATTAAAAGTATTTAGTTTCTAGTAAAAATATAGCTTTAGCTATTTGGCTCAAATTTCTTAAAGAAGCCATTATTGAAGAAAATATCCAGCAAAAGTCCAGAGTATGCCTATAATTAGACCCTTGACTTTGTGTCTTCATAGGAGATGAATACTTTCTCAACTTCTCACCTCTGAACTGCCTTCTCACACCATGAATGAAGAAACAAAATAAATAAAAGGAATGCCCCTCTCGTTCTGGGCACCACTGGAAAGAAGTATTCCCTTAAACTGGTCCCATTAGAAATTATCTCGAGATGAATTATATACTCTCATCTGACCCCTTCTCTCACAAGACTGGAGACAATTTGGTTGGAATGAACTCCTGTTACAAGACCTGGAGATTTAAATAATAAAGAGGTTTATCTCTCATCTGAGAAGAATTTATAGTCTGCAGATGAATATTTACGCCTCTGGGACCCCACAAAGGCAGTAATTAGGCAGTATTGTATAGTGATGCAGTGAGTGTGCAGAGGATGGAGCTGGGCTACTCTCAGGGGCTTTGGAACAAAATAGGCTTCCTGGAGAGCCAACAGAAGAAGTCTGGCAACCTAAAAATGTTTAAAGAGCTTAGGACCCCCGTGGGAGAATTTCCAACTAGTGAAGTAGAAAAGGTTAAGCATTTGCTAAATCCAAAAATGAAAAACTCAGCAGTGTGCTTAGACATTGAGTAGGGTATCTTTAAAATAATTTAAAGTATACCTAACATATACAGAGTAATCTAATTGGAGACTACATTTTCTTTATAATGACATAAGAAAAAGGATCCAAATACAAACTCTACAGATAATGAACTCTTTTTTATCCCGAGTTTGTGAGAATACAACACCTCTGTTATATAAAAGGTATGTTCCATCTACCATCTCTTCGGCATAAATCTGGACATGGTCAAGATCCTTTTCTCTGGCCTCTAATTACAACTCTGCTACTTGTTCCTGAACACAGCCTGCATTTCACACTCTGCTTATATGAATGAGATGCAGTGTGCGCTGTGGTTAAGCTCTTGGGCACCAGGCCCAGCTTCCTGGCTCAAGCTGTCTGACCTTGGCAATGATGTCACCTCTTTGTGCCTTGGTTACCCTGCCTGTATAATGGGAATAACAATAGTTCCAGCCTCATTGGGTTGTGGGAAGGATTAAAGCAGTCATTCCATGGAAAAGCACTTGAGAAAGTACCCGATACGCAGTAAGAAGTCAATAAATATTCACTACCGTCACTGCACTTTACATTTCCTTCAGTGCCTGTGAAAATACTTAGCATATTTTAAAAATAAGAAACAAGACACATGGTCTAACAAAGAATTGTTTTCAGATTTGTGGATATATTTATATGGAAAATCTCAACAAGCCATGGAGTTACATACACATTTAGGGTATCATTTTTTTATTACATAGGATCTTAAATTTCAGGAAGTATTCCACAACATGGCCTCTGATCTCAGCCAGTTTATTCTGCATTTGATGAACAGAATATGCTCATGAGACATTAATTCAAAGTCCAGAGCACTTCATTATTATGTATAATAAGTCCAACCATAGAGCTATAGAAATATGGAAGAGAAATCATCCTGAGGAAATCTGTGTAGAGAACAGTTGATTAGGAGCTGCACGTAGACCATGGAATATAGGTAAGAAAAATGAAGGGTGTCCAGCCAGAGGGAAGGCATGAAGCTAAGGCAAGTAGAACCCCCAGTCCCAGCTAATAGGTGTTTGAAATTAGGCAAGAGAGATTGACAAAGCCACTTAGGACACAGGATATGTGGTTGGGGGCTTCTACTGCCAGAGAGGAGAGTTTGAAAGTCCCTGAAGTTTTGTTAGTTGGAAAGTGGCATGAACACAGATATACGCGGGATGGATTCGTGTGGGGAGAGACCAGAAGCAAAGATAAAAGTTGTATAGCTTTTCATAAAAACAGGAATGAGGTGATGAGGTCTTGGCTGAAGGTGGGGACATTGGGAACAAAAAGGAAGAAACAGGCATGAAGGCATGACAAAGATTTGTCCCCTTCACTCTATTTTTACAGCCAAAATGCTCCCTGGTCTAGGCCTTTGTTATCTGAGCACAGCAAGCCAACTTTAGGAGGGGCAGGTGCATTTTCGAGGTTCCTGGGGGTGCCTGGGCTCTGGGTGGCAGGTGTTAGAGGACAGAGGCACCCTGGCCTCCAGGAAGCTTCTCCAATGCCCTGGTGGACTGTCACATCCTGCTTCCTATTTTCTCCCTCTTGCCTTTCTATTTTGTGTATGTCCATTAGAATCCAGAGAGCAGGATGAAACCATATTCATGTCCTGCTCCCTCTAAAGTTCACCTAGTACTTCTCAATTGTGTAGAGTTTTAAAAATTATTTTTTATTTGTATTGAATAATTTTAAATTAATGTAATTAGTAAGTTAGTAGTTTAAAAGGTTAGACTAGTATATGCTTTAAGTGGTACAATATAGTTTATTGTACCATACCTTAATTATTCCTAAAGTTAATTTAAAAAAAAAAAGGTTTGATGGTTGGAGATACAGAGAGGTAACAATTACAGTTTGAAGGTCAAGTAAAAAAGCTAATGACCTTAGTTCCTGGCATTAGCTATCATGGTTTAGAAGGCTATGTCGTTTGTTATGTGTGTGGTAATGTATCTCATGTTGAATCACTGGATCATATCTTCTGCAAGATTAACAACACATAACCACCCAAACAACCAGTTTCAATTTCTACAAGTATCCGGACATAAAACTGCAGTCATCTGCTTTGATTTAATGCCTTACTGGGGTAGACGCAGTGGTGCCGTGGATAGCAGTTTAAAGCGATGATTTATCTAGATAACCCCTTAAAATGCTTTTCAACTCAGCAAGTAACGTGTGGAGTAGTGTTTTCTGTGACAAATTTAGTGACGGAGATAGCAGCATATAGAGCAGCACCACTCAAAATGGTCAGTGGATGGGCAGTGTCAGTGTCACCTGCTGGCTTGTCTTAGAAACAGGTTAGAAATGCAGATGCTGGAGCCCTGCCCAACACCTTCGGCGTCAGCGGGGTGGGGCCCAGGAATCCAGCAATCATGTTTTATATCAGGAGTGGGGAAGCTGTGTAAGTGTACGTCACTGTCCACACAGCGCTGGGAAGCAGAAACATAATGAAGAGCCACACTGCTAAAAATACAATAAATTTAGTTCTTTTAGGCATATATATTTTATATAGTTATATAAAAAGATAGAGATTTGTTTTATAGTGACATGTCTCTATAGAAATAGAATATTGCTCCAATTATTTTTAAATTTTAGAACTTACTATTTCCAGTAAGCTCCTAACATACAACAATACATTCAGAGGTTGAGAGAATTAATGTTTCTTATGCTCACGAAATACACAAAAGAAGAATGTCATAATCCTGAAAATGTCTCTTTTTGAGACTCTGAGTTTTTCTTAAACCCTTAGCATGTTTTTCAGCCACAAATGTATTCATGACTGCTTCAACCATGTCATTCAACTCGTGCACCCACCAAAACGGGCCCGGTCACTGCACAAGCAGAATCTCTTCTAAGATTGTGTGTGCTGGGGGACCACAGGCAAGTGTTTGATATTTTTATTTTTTTGGAGGGAGGACTGTAATAAGTTTCAGTCCTCTGAAAATGAATCCAAAACAATAAAACAGGCTGAAGGTATTTATCCAGTGGAAAAAAGGAAGCAAACCTACTACAGGTAAATTGAAATCTTCAAATAGACTCATAACACATTGCTGAGACTTTCTTGAGAAATGGCTTTTGTTAGACTCGGGCCACAAATCTTGACATTTCTTCATTCGCCTGCCAGGACTAATGAGACTTTATGGTGGCCAAGCTGTTTATCCCTTGAGTGACATTGGCAAGAACAACTACACTTTTATCAATCAAAAGTTTTCTGCACTGTAGCTTTTTCTCCACACAAGACCACCCTGCCTCGATCACAATATTCACAACCTGTGAGAACCCCATTTCTTCATATAAACACACCACCCATCCCCTCTGTTGTCTGGATCTAATCATTCTTTCCTAACATCACACTACTCCATAGAAGGGGCTGGCAGATGAAATGATAAAAGGAAAAGAAATGAAAAGAAAGTTTCAAAAGGGACCTGTAAAGAGACGCAGCGCTGACAACTCCTCACTAGAATACTGTGTGTGCCCACTGACCATTAGGAAGAGAGCTGCAGACCAGCTGCTGCTTGCAGGATCACAGTTGCTGGACAGGTAAAGGTGGCTCTGTCCTATCAAGGGTGGCTAGGAATAAGAACATGGTGACCACCACTTCAGTCTGGGACAAGGATTTGGCCCCTCCATGGAGCTTTCATACAGCCTACAATAGCCAACATTGTCTTTTTAACACTTAATTAGTACTTACCTACAAACAAATATGCAAACTCATATATTTGACAATGCCCATCTTAAACTCCTACAGTGACATGTCCATTCTACCTTTGTAACTAGGAAAGTGATCCCAGTTCTCTGACCAAAGGTATGTTGGAGAAATGCTTCAGCAAAAGTCAATGAGCAGGATCTAGTTCTGGCTGAGGTGCAGTAAGCACTCTCCACCTACCTCCCAGTGAATACAGCTATAACACCTGGACAGGATGCATGAGCAGCTATTCAAAGACTCTTTGAAAAGTAAAGTAGCAGGTCAGTTGGGGAAGAAAACAAGAATTCAAAGTACCATCAAATTGGCTATGGATTTACCTTTGGTATTCCCTGGAAAGACCTCGAGGTAGCCTGCAATTCAGAACTGCCCATCAGTGTGAACAGAGAGAATGTCGGCAGAAATCTTCTAGTTCAGACTCAAGCTGTGAGAAAGGAGTCTTCTGGAAGTGACAGCAGCAACATGGATGGCCCACAGCATGAGAAAAAACAAGGAAGGGGAACCTTCCTCTCCAATTATAGGAGGGGTGGTCCTGAGAGCAGGCTTTTTCCTCTCTCTGTGCTCCTACCACTTGGCCAGAGTCATGGGTAGAGTCATGGGTGTAGTCATGGGAATTGTACAGAAGAGCAGGGTAAATAAAACTCATTTTCCAGATGGATTAACAAAAAGGAGAACCCCCAGGAAACTGAAAAATACCAAGGAGGTCATGGGGAGAAAGGAGGTGAGGAAACAAACCTACAAAGCTATTTGCTAACTTTGGGGCTCATCTCCAAGCTATGCATGCTTAGATTTGATCACAAAAGCATAGCAAAGACTTTGAGAACTGAACTAACAGAGATATCACCACCTGGGTCCCAGCGTGACCATCAGATGGTGGGTGTTCAGGAGAAATCCGAATAACACTGCGAAGATTCTGAGAAAGGAATCGGAGGGAAAGGGAATCCATATGTTTGTGGGGAAGGAATGAGATAAACACAGGATCTTTAGCACTGCCCCAATACTGCGGTCCTGCATCGTTTCAAAGTTGTACTTGTGTGACTCTTTCCCACTAAGGCAGGAGTTGTGCTTTACTCAGTTCTGTGTCTCCAAAGACTTGCACAGTGGCAGACACATAGAGGCTCTCACATAAATGTAGGTTGTAAACCAGTGAATGGAGGCAAATGTGACTAAATAAATGAACTGTGTGACTGATATAGGCAAAGTCCTGCTAACACATACATGGCTATGCCCTCCTCCCCCATCCAACCTTATCTCTTGCCACAGGAGGCGGTGGTGCAGTGGTGACCCAGTGGCCTAACAGAGATGAGAGTGCCAACAGAGGGACCCAGTCTGGAAATGGGAAGGCAAGAGTATTGAGCCACAGCAGGTGACACATGACCCTGACCCATGGAGGGACATGAGCATCCATATGCTGAGCAGGAAAGAAACAATACAGTGAAATGCACTGAGTCAATGTGTGAATCACGACACCCTCTAAAGCATTTTCTGTTCCCTGATGCTCCTTCAAAGAGTGGTCTGTCTTCAAATGTGGTTAAGAAACACTCCATACTGTCATCTTTTTTTTTTTTTAATTTATTGATTTTGGGGGGGGAGGGGAGAGAGAAAGAGAGAGAGAGAAACATGGATTTGTTGTTCCACTTACTCGTGCATTCATTGGTTGCTTCTTGCATGTGCCTTGACTGGGCATCAAACTCACAACCCTTGGCATATTGGGACAACACTAACCAGCTGAGCTACCTGGCCAGGCCTATGTCTCCTTCTTAAGGATGGACAATGCATATTTGCTTGATTAACCTCTGGAAAATCCCATAGTAAAGAAATAGGTTTAACTTTTTAAAAATTTGATTGAAGTATAATTAATGTAGACATAGACCTCAAGTGTTCAGTTCTGTGAGTTTTGAGAGATGAATACTTCATCTACCACCATTCAGAAACAAGATATAGAATGTTTCCATCATCCCTGAAAGTTTCCCCATCCCAGTCAATGCTTTACCCCTGCCCAGTAGCAACCAGTGTCTGACTGCTCACCACCACAGGCCGCTTTGACTTCTTAGACTTCAAAAATGACAACACACTGCATGGATATTTTTAGGGGGTGGGGAGCCAGGGTCTGTCTTCTTTTGCTCAATGTGAAAGCTTTTCTTTTCATCAATGCTTTTGTGTACATCAGTGGTTCATTATTTTCTTTTTTAATTGCTGAGCTGTATTACATTGTGGTGTGTATTCCCTTTCTCTCTCTGAAATCAATAAACACATATTAAAATAAATAAATAAATAGATATCATGATCTGTTTCTCCATTCTCCTTTTGATGGACATTTGGGTTGTTTCCAGGTTTTGACTATTATGAATAAGGCAGGTATGAGCATTCTTGTGCAAGTCTTTTGTGGACATATGTTTTCATTTATCTTGGGTAAATACTTAAGAAGGCTTGCTGAGCCATAGGATAGATACATTCTCCAAAGTGGCTAGGCCTGTTTAACTTTTTAAACTTAGCATTTCCTGCATTCATCTGACCACAGAGCCCCACACATCTGTGACATGAGCACGTAGGATTAGACAACGTTTCGAATTCCTCCCAGCATTATGCAATACAAAAATGTCCAAGGTGTTCAGAGCAGACTTATTTTGTCATATATATATCTTTTAGGCAAAAGCAAATGAAGTGAAGCCCAGAATGACCAGGAAGAGTTAGGAAGGTTGGGAGTAAGAGGAGTGAAGACGCACAGAGGCCAGGGAGTGGGGAAGAGGTGCCAACAGACAGTCAGTTGGATGGAGGCATGAAACAGGAATTTTTAAGCCAGAGGGAATCAGAGATCCCAAAGCCAGAACCAATTAAAGCCGAGACAATAGTGTACAGAGATTCCCACAGTATTTAAGAAGTTTCCCTGATTAAGGGGCATTAATAGTGACAAGATACTAAGAAAATGCTTCAACATTACTTTTGTTAAAAGAGGGGAGTTGGATAAACAAATTGGGGTAAAAGTAAAAATAACGTACAGAAAAAATTTATTCATCCTAACTTCATTTATTAAGAATTACTGGTTAAAAAATTAATAAGTCATAGGGATATAATGTATGACATAAGGATTATAGTCAATAATATTGTAATAACCTACAATGGGGTAAAGGCAATCTATTTAAACTCAAAATGGATGTAAGACTTAAATGTAAGAGTTAAAACCATAAAACTCCTAGAAGAAAATATAGGCATTAAAATCTTGAACATTTCTCCTAGTAATATTTTTTTCTGATGTATCTCCTCAGGCAAGAGAAGCAAAATTAAAAATAAACAAATGGAACTGCATCAAACTAAAAAGTTTTTGCACAGCAAAGGACACCATCAATAAAATGAAAAGACAAAGGGAAGGCACTGTACGAAAGAACATATTTGCCAATGATACATCCAATGAACTCATACAACTCAACACCTAAAAAACAAACAATCCAATTAAAAAACGGGCAAAGAACCTGAATAGACACTTCTCCAAAGAGGACATACAGTTGGCCTATAGACATAAAAAGATGTTCAATGTCAGAGAAATGCAAATTAAGACTACAATAAGATATCACCTCACACCTGTCAGAATGGCTACCATCAATAAGTCAACAAACAGCAAGTGCTGTCGAGGGTGTGGAGAAAAGGGAACCCTCATGAACTATTGGTGGGAATGCAGACTGGTGCAGCCACTGTGGAAAACTGTATGGAGGTTCTTCAAAAAATTAAAATGGAACCACTTTATGACCTAGCAATTCCACTTCTGGGTATACATCCAAAGAAACCCAAAACACTAATTTGAAAGTATACACCCCTATGTTCATTGCAGTGTTATCTACAATAGCAAAGGTATGGAAGCAACCCAAGTGCCCATCAGTAGGTAAGTGGATCAAAAAGTGGTGGTCCATATATACATGGAATATTACTTAGCCATAAAAAAAGAATGAAATTTTATCATTTGTAACAGCATGAATTAACCTAGAGGGTATTATGTTAAGTCATATAAGTCAGTCAGAGGAAGACAAATACCATATGATTTCACTTATATGGAGAGTCTAAAGAACAAAATAAATGAACAAACAAAACACAAACAGACTCATAGATACAGAGAACACACTGATGGTTGCCAGAGGGGAGGGACTTGGGAGGACTGGGTGAAACAGGTGAAGAGATTGAGCAGTACAGATTGGTAGCTACAAAATAGTCATAAGGATGTAAAGTACAGTATAAAAAATATAGTCAATAATATTGTAATAACTATGTATGGTGCCAGGTGGGTATTGGAAATATCAGGGGAAAGACTTTGTAAAGTATATGATTGTCTAACTTTTATGCTGTATACCTGAAACTAATACAAAATAATATTGAATGTAAACTGTAATTGAAAAAATTTATATAATAATAATAATATTGCAATAACCTTGTCCAATGACAGGTGGTTACTAGACAGTGTGGTGGTCACTTTGTTAGATTTTTTAAAAATATGCCTTCTTTTAATACATTTTTATTGATTTCAGAGAGAGAGGAAGGGAGAGGGAGAGAGAGATAGAAACATCAATGATGAGAGAGTGATTGATCGGCTGCCTCCTGCACGCCCCCTACTGGAGATCAAGCCCACAACTCTGGCATGTGTCCTGACCAGGAACAGAACCATCATCTCCTGGATCAGAGGTAGATGCTCAACCACCGAGCCACACTGGCCAGACACTTTGTTAGATTTTTAATGTTGAATTACTATGTTGTACACCTGAAAATAATATAATATTGTATATTAACTATATTTTAATTTTTAAAAAGAATTTAACAATAAAAGAGGTGTCATAAAATGATACAAATTATGTGTATAGTGTTCCCTCTGGGAGCACAGAGAAGGGAGCAACCTGCTGTGGCAGTCGGGGAAGGACTTTAACCCAAACACTGACCTTTTCCATCTGAAACAGAATATTGTTTCCAAATTACATATTAGCATCCCTTGTGCCCTTCCTGTTGTAAACCATCCTGTCCATTCTTTTCTGCTGTGTGTATTGGGCCAAAGGCCTGACAGCCAGGTTTCTGGCTCCCTCTTGGTTACATGCCACTTTGAGTTATAAGCACAAATTTAGATCTTTTCCAACAGTGGACGAGGGGGAAGTGATGAACCAGGATTCTTTGTGAAAGTACAGAAGAAGAAGATTGGTTGCATGTCTGCTCCATGCTGGGCACAGAGCTGGGCATGTTCATATGTTATCTCATCCATACCTCTCACAGCGATGCTACTAAGTCCTTACCCAGACCCACAGTTGCTGTCTTTCTTTCTAGCTGAATCCCAGCCCTCTCAAACTCCCTAACAGCTGAGCGACTGCAAATGGATGCTGACCAATGGATTCCACTAGAAGCTGGCTGGGGACCCCTAGGAATGTTTTGGGGACTTCCCTTTCTTCCTCTTCTTCCTTCACCTTCCCTCATGGAATGCAGAGCTTAGAGGAAGGCAGAGCAGCCATCTGGCAGCTATGAAGGAACCGACGTGAAGACAACAGCCTCACACCGAAGCTCACGCAGAAGGAAGAAAGAGGCAAGCTTCTCAATGTCACCAGCCCTTCCCCAAATCCCTACCACCAGAATTCCTAAGAAGCGTGAAAAAACAGAGCCTTACTTTGATAAACCACCCTACTCAGCTTTCTGTTATATACAGCCCAAATGTAATTATCTGACCATCGTTATTATGACAATTATACTTAAGTATAGGCATGGTGGAAATAAAAAGAGATGGAAATGATAAGAGATAAGAAATATTTCAGAGAAAAAGTCCCCTGGGAGGGGTTTAAATGAACTCAGATTGCGAGAAGTTTAGAAGATGTAGCATTGAAAACACAGAGCAGTGACAAGAGGGAAGGTGATTGTTTGAGTTCACATGCTAGGCTCTAGTTTTGAGAAAGATACCCAAATGGAAATGTCCAGGAGGCAGAAGGAGATGAGGACTGGGTCTTCAAGGGCAGAGTTATAAATTTTGAAGTCATTTGTACCAACCCAGGTGATGTTTGAAGCCTTAGATGTTTAAAGGTAGTCTTTCTCACAATGTGATACTGTTGAGGATACCACATTAACAACTGCTGGGAGTCAATGTGAAAGACTGGAAATTCAAGTTCTACTTCTGCCACTGACTAGCTGTGTGACCTTGCACAAGATCCTCCATACCTTCTGAGCCTCAGTTTCCGTAACTGGAAAACAGTAATAATAATACCAACCTCTCTGGGAGGTTGTGAATATTAAACAAGCAAATCCTTGTAAAACCCCTGGCAAACTGCCTGTGCAAAGCGTGCCAGGAACCTTGGTAGGTCTCTCTGGGTTCCCTCGCCCCACCCCACACAACTCCCAAGGAGGTGCAATACAAGTCCACTTCTCTTCAGTGTCAAGAGTGAGTCTAGCAACAATAAGCAATCAGTTTGCACTCATTTCAATGGTACATGAAGATCAAATCTTGGCAGACCAATAGAATTTTCTCTGATAACAGATATGCCATATAGATAAGGAATGAGCAAGAGATATGGTCTCTCTGTGCTGGAGTATGATCTTAGATTTCATCACGGATGACTTTTCATCAGCAAGATAGAAAGAAATCAGAGAGACCCTTTTCTTTCTTAAGATGCAGGCACCAAGAGCTGAATAATATCATTCAAAAGATGGCTCTTCGATGACTCAGCCCCAACCTGGGAGCATCCAGCGTGATGACAATCGTGGCAGAGCTGGACCGGTGTGGAACATGTCTATCTTTACCCTAATGAGATAACTGAGAGCTTCCTAATCAAGATCACAGATGACACCAAGTTGTGAGGCATCAGTAAGAAGGTAGGCATAGAAATCCAAATTTATATAACATTAACAGACTAAAAAAATAGTTCTTATGGAGGGTGAGGTTCAACAAGAACAAGTGCAACATATTTTAAAACAACCTATAGAGACAAAAGGAAGGATATCTCTTAAGGAGTTCGCTGGATAATCACTGGTCCGACCCGAAGTCGTAGCCCAGTTAGCAATGCTCAAGCATAGCAAGGTGCTTGGGTGCCCCGACAGGTTCAACATGTAACGGAGAAGAAGGCAAGAAGACAGGAGTAAGGGCAAGAAGAGGCAAAATGAGAGAGGGAGGGAGATAGAAAAGTATGGTGCTAGAATTGTGAAGTGTGTTCAGAGTGGAAGATTCTAGTTAATTGGAATCTGAGTTCACTTATACAGCCAATAAATAATTTATTGAGCAAGTAGTGTGTGCCAAGCTAGGGAATCCATTAATAAACAAGACATTTAGAATCCTGTCCCCGTGGATTCTTCCTCCGTATGACTTCTTAACGTTTAAGGGCCTATTATGAGCCCTCAGACCTCTTCACTCCTTTGGTGACGTCACCCACTGCCAAGGCTTTCCATCCCATCCATCTGCTGATTGATGACTCACAAACTCAGACTTCCATCCCAGGCTCAGTGGCCACTTGTCTACTTGTCCTCTCAATGAATCCCAAAACTGATGTTCCCTCTCCCTGCCCAAGCCTTCCCCATCTCCATAGGCTGCATCGAACATGGCCAAAAGAGAGGTGTTGTCCTTGGTTCCTACATCCCACATCCTGTTGGTTCTAATTTTCCAGAATGAGAATTAGACCTCACAGTTGGATACTAGCCATTTTCTCTTCACCCTCTGAGTTTTTCCTGGCATGAGAGATTCTAGAAATTCTAATGTAACTGGTAAATTGTGTTGATGTCATAGAGCAAATTTCAGTGCAGCTTGCTCTTCCAGGCTGATTTTGAACCACTGCCTTAAGAAGAGACAACATTAAACTTTTGCCTTCCAAATTTCACTGTATAACCAATTTTTACAAATAACACAGGGATAGATCTTATGGAAGATTTTCTGTTTTCTGAAATTTTTTCCTGGTCATCATCTTTTCATGACCAATTTTTCTCCTGCGGTACCCAGGGGAAGTGTGCAGCTTTGTGATGGTTTTTATGCTGTGTCATTATGTCAAGGTGTACAGAGAAATTACCTAATAGAGAAGCAGTAGAGGTGCTGCTAGGCCTGTCAGTAACCTGCCAGCTGAGAAAGGACAGAATGTGTGCTTTACATTTGCCAGAAATAGACTGGCAATTATTTTCACTTTGATGAATTTCCTTCTCTCAAGTGTAGTATCAATAATGAGGAAAAGATGACAGAAAAAGAACAGCATTACTTTTTATAGTCATCAGCATGCAGGAGTACCTACCGCATACCTGGCTCCACCCATTTCTGCCCCCTTCCCCCAACAACAGCCCACGTAGGCCTTATTCTTCTAGGTTTGCAGCTCTGTAAACCAAGCTGCAGAAAGTGAAGTCCCTTGACTGGGCTCAGACTCCTGGGATGAAGTGGAGCCTGGCCCCAAGCCCATACCTCTTGGCCTCTAGTGCCTCACTCGCTTTCTCCAGCATTCAGCCAGGCCACCCTAAGTAACAGCCAACCAAGAATTTTCCACGACCCTCCCTATTGCAGACCCACTTGCCTCTTTATACAAACCTCTTTGCCCTCTTTCAGAATTGTTACTCGTCATTGTAATTGCACAATGACCTTTAAGAAAAAATTCAAACATGTGTGTCAATCTCTCTCACAATATTTTCAGTTTCTAATTCCTTCCAATCTTCATCTATGTGGATTTAACCAGCATATCATTTTAAGTGCTAAAAATTGGCTATCCTTCTTTTTGCACTTAACACTATATCATGAACTCATTCAGATGTTTCTACATAATCTTTATAATTACTAATCTAACAATGGCATAAAATTCCATGAAGTTGATATACCCCAACTTCTTAAATCATTTCCCCTATGTTGAATTGTTTATAATGTTTCCTTAATATAAAAAAATGTTACAATAAATTTTTTCATGTATATATGTTTTTTCCTTTCACTGGGATTTTTCTTTAGGCTACATTCTTAAAAGTATAGTTACAGGACCAAAAGGTTTGAATATATATTTTTTTATTTGAGAGAGAGAGAGAGAGAAACATGGATGTGAGAGAGAAGCATTGATCGGTTGCCTCCTGCACACACCCCAAGGGGGATTGAGCCCCAAACCTGGTATGTGCCCTGACTGGAAATGGAACCTGCCACATTTTGGTGCATAGGACGATGCTCCAACCAACTGAGCCACCCCAGCCAGGGCATGAATATTTTATGTCTGACTGTCTTTGTTACATCCTGAATACATACATATGAGTTTCAACATTCTTCTCATCTTCTAAGTGTACTCGGGGTGAGACCAGCTCTTCAGTTCCCTCACACCTGAGTGGACATTGGGTTAGAATGACTTCTTCAAAAGTTCCTGTGTTTTCCATTAAATACCAGATCAGAAAGAGAAAGAATAATTACATAGCTCTGGCAAGGGTATGAGGAAATAGACACACTAATAAATGTCACAGCATATAAACTGGTAGGATCTCTCTAGAAGGCAACTTGGCAACTTGTAGGAAAAGCTCAAAATGTGTATGTGCTTGACTCTAACCATTCTACCTTAATAATTTATCACAAAGGAGGAAAGTCAAGGATAGATAAAAAGTCTTAGCTATAGGCATATTCTTTATGGTGGTTTTATAATAGCAAAAATGGAAATAAATTTGTGTCTAATAAAAGAAATTGGCTTAGAAATTATGACATCTTTATAATGGGGTACTATGCAACCCTTTAAAATTATAATTGTAGATAATGTAATATATTAATGACATAAACAGGCTCACAATATATTTAACAAAGTAACAAGTCACAGAATAGCACGTGATATATTACCTACTTTTGAAAAATAGAAATAGTTATAGAGATGCTCCAGTTGTTAACAGTATTTATATGTAGATAGTGGAATTATGGGTGTTTAATGGTTTTTGCCTTTTATTTTTTACACCACAGATAGCATTGCTTTTGTAGTAAGTAAAACACAAAGTTGTTGTTTTTTCTTATTTAGACCAGTTTCTAAAGCAGGTACACAAAAAAGTTTTCTACCCGCCATCCAGCTTGGACAGGGACAAAAAGAACTGTCTACACCCACTTCTAGATTCTGTGTGTGCTTATCATCCTTATATCCAATAACAAGGTTTCAGCAACAGAAGTGACAATGTCCCTGTCCTAGTCAGGAAACTGGACATCTCTCCCTGCAGAAGTAATGAGGGGGAGAGTAAGGCTAGCAGGAAGTAGAGATGATCTTTCCTCCATGCATCAATTATCTATTGCTGCATAGCAAACATCCCTCAGACTCAGCAGGTTCAAACAGCAAGCATGTGTGATCACTCACAGTTTCTGTAGATCAGGGATCTGGGAGTGAGTTCACTGGATGGCTCCAGCTTGGATCTGTCGTGAGACTGCAGTCAAGCAGTCACCTGGAGGCTTGACTGGGGCCAAAGGAGCCATCCCTGGGTGCACTCACATCATTGTTAGTGGCCTCACTCAGCTATTGGCTAGAGGCCTCACAACCTTGTCTCATGAGCCTCTCCATCCACTGTCTACATGTCCTTGCAATATGACAGCTAGCTTACTGAATGAGTGAGTCAAGAGAAAGGGAGAGATAAAGCATCCAACCTGGAAGCCACAGTATCTTTTTTATTTTTTATTTCAATAATATAAAACAACAGATAATGCAGTAAATAAAGAGCTTACCAGTGACATTCAATTAAAGGTACAGTGTCCTGTAAAATGAACTTCCATTTCATTATGCTTTGCTTTACTAGAAACTTTTTAAGATTTTCTTGCCAGCCATTTCAAAAATATTGTCATCAATTTATTTTGCTTAGATGTAGATACTACACACCTCAAAAGGGTGTTTTTTGGGTTTTTTTCCATGTCATTGATTTGCTCTGAGTCTTGCTCTGGCTATAATTCTAAAGACACCTATGGCCAAATGTAGTTTACTACTCAGTTGCCTGGAGGTGAGGAGAATTGCAGTTCCTCAAGTATAACATCAGGGTGATAAAGCCCAACATCACCCTCACCTGCTTCATTCCAAAACATGTCAGACCGTAGCTTCTGGGCTGCTGGCCCCTGCAGTGCAGGCCATGCCCTCTGCCTGCCAGACTCCCCACACCTGCCCCAAGGCCACACTATTTTTCCCTTCCTTGCCTCCAATTCCTTTTTAAAATTTTTGCCAACAGGTATGATTGACTATCTCCATATACCCTCCCCTAAATTCTGGAAGGTCATCAAAGATATCAAGTGTAGTGAAGAGTGGAATTTTAGGAAGAAGAATTAGCGTGGCCCTTTATAGTGTTCTAGTGACTTGACTGTAGGATTGCTTTATACCCCCAAGGCTTACAGAAGAGTATTTATTAGACTTGTGAATAAATGAATGAAGAGTTGGAGGAGGAGGAATTTAAGCCTACTAGTGCTGTTGGACAAAATATAAAGTTGACAACTCTGATGTTTCCCTCAACCCTTGCCACATAAAAAAAAAAAAATTTGGCCTGTGAAACTGTGCAGTCCAGGGACCCACAGCTGAGGCCAGTACCGTCATCGTGTTATTTGAATTGGTAGGACCATGACTTTTCTCCTGCCCCTTGAGGTCAGAAGACCAAGTAATGTATATCAACCCTATGATGACCACATAATTACAACATATTGTGTTTGCATTGGGAAGCTTGAGCTAAGTAACAAGAGATAGATAAGAACTTTATAGATGAGATACAGTGTGTGTTTAAAAGCAGAAGAAGGCTTGTGTTGTGGGGAAACTTTACCTGTTTATGGATTTGACAAAGATCAGGATAAATCCAGGGGCCCAAAGGTGGGCTCTCTATTCTAGTAACTATGGTAATGTCTACTAGCAGGATAGCCTGGTGTGTCAACCCTGTATTGCTCAGAATTCTCCCAGTGGCCAAGTGACAAAGGCTGACCTCAAGCTGGCTTAAATAAGGGACTCAGAGGCAAGGCTTTGAATTCTTTCTTCCCATCCTTGTGTCTGCTTTTCTCTGTGTATATATTTCATTTTCCCCTCCTATGGTGAGCTTTCTTCATACAACAGTGGATCTGGGAGCCTACCTCACTGGGTTCACAATCGAGTGACTCTGCAACCAGAGAAGAAAGCGTTCTTCCTCTGGGAATATCCTGGGTTAGGGCTCTGTTGAGTGACAAGCTTATCTCTAATCACTACAGCCCAGAGGCTAGCTGTGTTTACTGTGATTCTCAGCTTCACTTTCCTCAACTGTAAAATAGGGATATTAGTACCAACCACAAACTATTGTTGTGAAAAGTAAAATAATTTAAATGAGATAATACATATAAAGCACTAAATTTCATATCTGGGACATATTCAATGTACAAAAAGACTATAATCTGTTTGGGCAATTATTAATGCTCTATGACCTGGTCAACATAGAGGCCAAACCACAGTATCTGGTCTTTTATTTTTACCTGAATGATGCAATCTTCTGCTCTTGTCAACACTTTTCTATTCCTACAGCCAGTCTGGAATTATGTTGAATAATGTCTATAAAATACTATTAAATTGTGCATACAAGAAGGTGTGAGGGGGTCAACAATGACCAAAACCAGAATCGTGCAATTTAGGACTTAAAAGAATTCCTGGATATTTCAGTTAATAAAACTGCACATTTAGCTGGCTAGATAGAGGCAGAAAATATAAATTAGTGCCTAAGATCCTATTGTCACAAAGAGAAAGCAAACTGGATTTGCAGGCCGACAGCAAGCTAGGCTCGGTTCCTATTGCTGTGCTTCAGGGCCTCTGCTTTTTCCATCTGTAAACAGGGAGAATGGTATTTCCCTCCTACTCCCACACTGAGGTGTGGTGAGACTTAATGAGGCACTGCTGGTGAAATGCTTTGAGCTCAGCTAATAAAAGGCTCTGTGGAGGCTCAGTATTAGCACATGGCCCCTTCATGGCATGTGTTTGGAGTAAGAGGTTGGTTGGCACGACTTTAGAGAACTACTAAGAAAAATAGATACACTAAATCATCTTCTTAAAAACTGAGATTAAATCAGAACAGAAAGGTTGGCCCAGTTACCACCTTGTCCTAGTAAGACCTCACACCCAATCACTTTTCTCTGAGGACCACCTGTGAGTACTGATTACCTACCCACACCTCATTTTTTTTTAACTCTTCTATTAATCCTTCAAATCAAGTATCACCTCATTCCACTGAGGTGTCATCCTTTTGTCACCACAGTTTTAAAGTTAACAGTTAGAGAATGTGAATGGAAATAGATTAGCATTGTGTTAACAATATATGAGTTATATGTCAGTTATACCTCAAAACTGCAGGAAAAATATCCCAATATATGAAGAAAGGTAGTTGTATTCTGTAGAGCAGAAAGTTAAAAATCAGTTTTTTAAAAATATACTAAAATGACTATGAAATCATTAAAAAGGCATTAACCCACAGGTACATTAGGGCCAGCTTATACTGGCTTGTGAGAACTGATTGTTAAATTTTAGGAATTTTTCAAGCCAGCTGTTATATTTATTTCAGGAACTAAATTATATAAGCTTACAATTACAAAAATTATATTACAAAGCTAATCAATTCTTAAAACTTGTCACTTCATAATAATTTTACAATCAGATGTTCTTTTGAGGTTACTTAAGTCTAGTGTTTATGGTATCTGTGGGGGTGGAAATATTACGTAATTATGTGCTTCTGCTCATCTTTATGTTCAGTGATGTCCTTCTGGTAGCTTGAAATTAGCCACAATAGGAATATTTACACCACAGAAATTGGACCTCTGTAAACCAGGGCTCCCCCCTTTCTGCAAAACCTGGTTGCCAAACATTTATCAGCACACCACAGCCTAGAGCCATAAGGACAAAAAGAGAAGAGAAATGAAGACAACAGACCAAAAAAATGTCAACGATATTCTTGAAATTAAAAAAGCAGATGAATGAGAAAGAATTAATTTAACAAAGATAAAGCGAAAACTTAAGCCCATAGGGAGGGAAGCTTGTTAGGGGCAAACCAGCTACACCACAGAACCTTAGAAATAAATAGAAATTGGTTCCCTCTGTGCAGAGCATGGTTGCAGGTGTGCTGAAAACAAGTGTGTTGAAAATTTGTGCCAGGAGCAATGAGATTCCTACAGTTCCTTCTACACTTGTGCAGCCAGGCCACTGGCCCTGCCCAGCCCTGGGAGAAAAGGTCAAATCAGAGGTAATCTGGAGAGTGAGCACAACTGAAAGCTGGTATGTGACAAGCTGCCAAAACAGGATTAAATGACAGTCTGCAGTTTGGACTGAGACATTGCAGTCACCCTCTTGGCTCCCAGAATGCCAGCAGTGAGGCTTGTCCCCCACACACAGAAGATGAGATGATTTCATCTCTAGAGAAGCTGACTAGTCAAAAAGAAAAGACATACAGAGACTGACTTAGCAGAATCCCCCGGAAAACATCCAGATCACTGCAGAATTACGAACAGGGAACCCACTGATCAACAAGTGTCCTCCAGGCACACATCACTCTAGTGACAGCAGTGAAACACCAGACATTGGAGGGAAGCCTCTAACATAAAGAGAAATTATTCCCAAAGTTAGTTCTTGATCCAGAAAAGCTATCACATGCAAGTGCGGAATAAAGACATTTACAAGATCTACAAACATTGACCAGCCATGAGCCCTTTCTCAGAAAGGCACTAGAGGATGTGCTCCAACAAAACCAGGAATTAGCCCTGGCCAGAGTGGCTCAGTTGTTTGGGTATACTCCTGTGCACTGAAGGCTTGCCAGATTGATTCCTGGTCAGGGTTCATGCCAGGGTTGCAGACTCAATCCCCAGTATGGGGCATGCAGGAGGCAGCCATCAATGTTTTTCACATGGATAATTCTTTCTCTCTCTCCCTCCTTCTTCTCTCTCTAAAAAATCAATTTATAAAAAACAACACACCAGGAATTAACCTACAGAGAAGATAGCTTCAATGCAGGGGAATCCAACACAGGAGAGAAGGGCCAAGAATTCCCAGGGGATGCTGAAAGAAAGCTGAGATGGTTAACTGCAGGGGGCCACAGACAAAGCAGCCCTGGGGTCTGGCAAGAAGCAAGCTCCTGGAGGACATCCCCGTGGGGAGGAACAGAACTGAGAGAGTGCCAATGTGTTCCTCACACTGAGGAGAGCTTGGGTGAATTACTCACAAATACCCAAAAACCTACACAATGAAATAGGCAATGCAATTATTAACAATGGGGCAGGGGGATGTACAAGTGCAGAGATGTAATTATAGTACATTGTGAACAATACTTACATAATCAAAACGTTGCAAATACTGATCTTATCAGGGATTCAATCAGAAATCATGATGTCAGAAAGTTTTCAATTCTGCTCTCTCCACGAGAGATTTGTAGTGAAGGAGAATATACATGTAACACATGAATATATTTTACTGGTAACAGAAGATGTCTTCTTGCTTTGGTGGAAGTCATTTTTCAGAAACAGTGACTTGAGGCCCCAGAAGTAATTGCCTGGCGTTGAGAGGTGGAGAGTAGTATTCAGGGTCAGAAGGTGGAGGTCAGAGGGCAGAATTGGCAGGAGAATGGGTTTGTGGTCCACCATCTGGAGCAATGGTGGGGAGGTGGAGAGAGGAAAAGAGAGAGAGAGAGAAGCACCAATTTCTCGCTCCACTCATAGGTGTACTCATTGGTGACTTCCTTCATGCGTCCCGAACAAATACTGAACCTGCAACTCTGGCCCATCTGGACCACACACCAACCAGCTGAACTACCTGGCCAAGGCCTCTAGAAACGATTATAAACACTGTACACCCGTTACCCCGAATTGACTATTAATATTATGAAATATTTGCTTCTTAATTTTTTTTATTTCAAATTTATCTTTATTGTTGAAAGTATTACAAATGACCCCATTTCCCCCCAGGGATCCCTACACCCTGTACCCCTCCCCCCATGCCTTCACCACACTATTCTTTATGTTCATGGGTTATGCATATATGCATATAAGTTCTTAGGTTGACCTTTCCCCACTGACCCACCCCTGCCTTCCTGCTGAGAATCGTCCGTATGTTCCATGCCTCTAGGTCTCTGGATCTATTTTGTTTATCCGTTTATTTTGTTCATTAGATTCCACATATGAGTAAGATCATGTGATAATTGTCTTTCTCTGATTGACTTATTTTCTTTAGCATAATACTCTCCAGGTCACAACATGCTATCTCAAAGGGTAAGGGACCTTATTTTTTACAGCTGCATAGTATTCCATGGTGTAAATGTCCAAGAAGACGCTTGATATGATTTCAATCTTTTTGAACCTGTAGAGACTTGTTTTGTGTCCTAACATGTGATCTGTCTTCGAGAATGTCCCATATGAACTTGAGAAGAATGCATATTCTGCAGTTTGGGGGTGAAATGTTCTGTAAATGTCAATTAAATCCACCTGATCTAGTGCTTCACTTAGAGTCATTGTTTCCATGTTGATTTTTGTCTGGAAGATCTATCCAGTAAAGTCAGTGGGGTGTTAAGTCCCCTACTATGACTATATTGCTGTTGATCTCTCTTTTAAAGTCCTCCAGAAGCTTTTGTTTTTCAGCCTGTGTGAGTCTGTTGTTCTGAGGTGGGTGCTTGCAGACAGCATATATTTAAGTTTTGTTTTCTTATCCATTCAGCTACCCTATGTCTTTTGATTGGGATATTTATTCCATTTATATTTAAGGTTATTATTGATAGGTACTTACCTATTGCCATTTCAATTCTTTATGTCTATGTTTCTCATTCTCTCTATTTCAACTTCTTATTACAGCAATCCCTTTAACATTACTTGCAATGCTGGTTTGGTGGCGATAAATTCCTTTAGCCTTTTTTTTGGTCTGGAAAGCCCTTTTTTCACCATCTATTTTGAATGATAGCCTGCCAGATAGAGTATTCTTGGTTTCAGATCCTTGCTTTTCATTACCTTGAATACTTCATGCCATTCCCTTCTGGACTGTAGACTGTCTGATGAGAAGTCAACTGAGAGCCTTATGGGAGCTCCTTTGTAGGTAACAGCTTGCTTTTCTCTAGCTACCTTTAAGATTCACTCTTTATTTTGGATTTTTGGCATTTTAATTTTGATGTGTCTGGGCGTGGGTCTCTTTGGGTTCTTCTTGCTTGGAACTCTGTGCCTCCTGAAATTGTGTGACTTTTTTCTTGACCAGATTAGGGAAGTCTTCTGCCATTATTTCTTCAAACAGGTTCTCTAAACCTTGCTTACTTTCTGCATCTTCTGGCACTCCTATGATGGAAATGTTATATTTCATGCTGTCCCACAGCTCCTTTAAACTGTCCTCCTGTTTTTTAATTGTTTTTTCTTTTTGGTTCTCTGATTGAGTGACTTTTTCTACCCTGTCTTCTAATTTGCTGATCTGATCCTCAGCTTCCCCTAATCTGCTGTTTATTCCTTCCAATGTATTTTTTATTTCTACTACATCATTCTTAATTTCCTTCATAGTTTCTACATCTTTTCTCATGCTGTTGAGCATCTTTATGATCAGTATTTTGAACTCTATATCTGATAGGTTGCTTATCTCCATTCATTTAGCTGTTCTTCTGGAGAATTCTTTTGTTCTTTCACTTGGGGCTTGATTTTTATCTCCCCAGTTTGCCTGCCTGTTTGGATTTATTTCTATGTATTGGGTAGATCTGCTAGGACTCCCAGTCTTTTGGATGGTCTCTGGTGCAGGCCAGTGTCAGATGCTGTTTGCGACTGGTCTTGAGTACCCTGTTTGAAGTTTTTCACACTCCACAGCTTGTGGTTCCCTCTGCTGGGGCTGAGTGAATTTGGAAAGGACCAATATGTGCACCAAGGTCTGCTACTCCAAGCCCTGGGTCCAGAAGCAAATCAGGCAAAGACTCAAAGCACCCAGAGGCTGATTGTTATTCACAGTATCTTAATGAGCCTCAGGCTGTAGAAACTCCACAGGGTGGAGCAATTGCTTCCCCCCCACCCCCCAGACAAAAGCTGCCTGGACAGTAAATGTCTGCCTGAAAAAGATGTCCTCTGTTCTATGGGGGAATGACAGCACAGGAATCCAGATGGCCGCCCTCTGAACTCTATCCTCAGAACCAGCATCCCTAGATTCTCCTCACACAGCTCTAGTCCACTCTGCCCTCCCTCCACCTGAGCCCAAGGTATGAGGATGCACACGAAACTTTATGTATTGTCCCTTTAAGACCGTGCCTACATTTCCAGCTGTTTCTCTCTGGCAAACAGAAACCCTGCTGCTTTTCACAGCCACATGTTATATGGGTACCTTTCTCTGTTCTGGTGCTCTGGGCTGGGGAGCCCAGCTTGGTGTTTAGGCCCTAGAGTTCTCAGTTGGAACCCCCTGAGCTGAGATATCCCTCTGAACCTTCAGCTGCTGCCTGTGGGAGCCCAGCCAGCCCTCTTGTGCTTCCACACTTCCTACCAGTCTCTATGTGGTCTCCACTTTAGGTCCTTGGTTATGAGGATGCTCTCCAGCTAGTCTTCTGTTGCAGTTGATTATTCAGGATGGTTTTTCTATATTTTAGTTGTAATTCCAGTTTGGTCCTGGAGAGTGTCAGTGTAGCTTCCACTCAATCTGCCAACATCTTGGAAAGCTTCCTCATTTTGAAAAAATAATACAGATAAAAGTTGAACTTATCTGTCTTCTACTCTCAGACTCATTACTCTTTCATCCTTCCCCAAAGCAACTAGTAAAATTAGCTGTGTATTCTCTCTGTCCATTAAATGTTGTGTATTCACCTGTAAGAATGACTACCATCAACAAATCAACAAACGACTCCTACTGGCAAGGATGTGGAGAAAGGGGAACCCTAGTCCACTGCTGGTGGGAATGCAGACTGGTGCAACCACTATGGAAAATAGTATGGAGGTTCCTCAAAACATTAAAAATGGAGCTGCATTTTGACCCAGTGATCCCACTTCTAGGAATATATCCTAAGAATCCTGAAACACTAATCAGAAAGAATATATGCGCCCCTATGTTCATAGCAGCATAATTTACAATAGCTAAGATCTGGAAACAGCCCAAGTGCCGATCAGTGGATGAGTGGATAAAAAAGCTGTGGGACATATACAAAATGGAATACTATACAGCTGTAAAGAAGAAGGATCCTGTACCCTTTGGGACAGTATGGATGGACCTGAGAATATTATGCTAAGTGAAATAAGCCAGGCAGAAAAAGACAAACATCACATCATCTCCCTTATATGTGGAATCTAAAGAACTTAATAAACTGGTTAACAGAATAGATTCAATGTTATGGAAGCATAGGTCAGACTGACGAATGTCAGAAGGATGGAGGAGGGCGGGTGGTGGAGGGGGAAAGAGTAACCAAAGAATTGATATGCATATATGCACAACCCAAGGACACGGGCAATGGTGGGGAGAGGGACTAGGGAGAGGGATGGGACGGGGTGGAATGGGTCATTGGGGAGAAAAAGGGACATCTGTAATATTTTAAACAAAAATAAAATTTAAAAAAAAAAAAAGGCTGTATTCACAAACAGAATGTATTGTATCATTTAACTTGCAAGGGAACATAATTGGCTTTATGCTTTTCATGAGGTTGGGGGGTGAAGCTCCAGTGCCTCTGCTGTTGAATTTTTCTCCCCAAAATAAATGTCAATGTCCTAACCCCTGGTTCCTGTGAATGCTACCTTTACGGATGTAATTAAGGGGAGGAACAGATAAGCAGCTTCCCTATACAAAGACCAAAACTATCTTCCAAAATGAACTCAAAGTTGTACAAACATAAATTTGTGATGACAAGATTTACAGAACTATTCTGTTAAGAAACTAGGTGGGTAGATTGGAAGATGGCATTGTAGTAGGTGGATCTTTCTCCCACCTCCTCCAGAATCTAACTAGAATTGAACTAAATTGGGGAATATTCACCCTGAAATATCAGTTGAAGGCTGACTAACAAGGAGATTTTTAAACAATGAAAGGCAGAAACCATCTTGATACTGCACTTGTACAACTGCTTGCATGACGTGGTCAGGGTTGAGCCTCACAGTTAGCCAGCCTGAGAGGAGATCCCACCCACAAATGGGACAACAAATTTCAAGACCCAATTACATCAGGAGAGCCCAAATAACCCACAAAAGGGTCATCCCTAGAGCACCCAGGTCTCACAGGACATTTACTACAAAAGGCCACCTCACAAAAACCAGTAGTCATAACAGGTATATCTAATACATAGAAAGAAGCACAAAAATACAACTAAACTGGGGAGAAAAGAAACAACTCCCAAATGAAAGAAATAGAGGACTGTCCAGAAAAAGATCTAAATGTGATGGAGGTAAGTAATTCATCACACATAGAGTCCAGAGGAGTGTTTATAAGGATGCTCAAGGAACTTAGAAAGAACTACAAAGATCTTAATAGGAACTATAAGAAACATAGTAGGAACTACATCAGCATAAAAGTCAATAGAGAAACCATGAAAAAGAATCAGACAGAAATGAAGAATACTATATCTCACATCAAGAATACACTTGAAAAAATTAAAAGCAGGCTTGATGAAGCAGAGGATCGAACCTGCAATTTGGAAGACATTGAAAAAAGAAATAGAGGAAGATACAAACAGGTGGAAGCATATACCATGTTCATGGACTGGAAAATTTACATCATTAAAATGTCTATATCACCCAAAGCAATCTATAGATTCAATGCAATCCCTATTAAAATATTATTAGCATGCCCAACTGGCTTGGCTAGGGGTTGAGCATTGACTTATGATTCAGGAGATTCGGGTTTGATTCCCAGTCAGGGCACATACCCGGGTTGTGGGCTTGATCCCCAGCGGGGGGGGGGGGGGGGGGCAGGAGACAGCAGATCAATGACTCTCTCATCATTGATGTTTCTATATCTTCCTCTCTTCCTCTCTGAAATCAATAAAAACATAATAAAGTAAAATAAAATAAAATAAAATAAAATAAATAAAATAAAATAAAATAATTAAATTAAAATAAAATAAAATATAAAATAAAATAAAATTAAAATAAAATAAAATAAAATAAAATACAATCAGCATATTTCTCTGATCTAGAACAAATATTCCAAAAATGTATACAGGACCAAAAAAGACCCCGAATAACCTCAGCAACCTTGAGTAAGAACAAAATTGGAGGGATCACAATACCAGATATGAAACTATACTACAAAGTCATTGTAATCAAAACAGCCTGGTACTGGCACAAGAACAGACATATAGATCCATGGAACAGAACAGAGACCTCAGAAATCAACACACACTATTATGATCAATTAATACTTGACAAAGGAGACAAGAGCATGCAATAGAGTAAATACAGTCTATTCAATAAATGGTGTTGGGAAAATTGGACAGGTATACGCAAAAAAATGAAACTAGACCACCAATTTACACCATACACAAAAATAAACTCAAAATGGATAAAAGACTTAAATGTAAGTCATGAAACCATAAAAATTCTAGGAGAAAACAGTAAAATCTCATCCAACTCATAGCAGAATTTTCACAGATACATATCCTAGGGCAAGAGAAACAAAGGAAAAGTAAACAAATGGGACTACATCACACTAAAAAGCTCCTGCACAATAAAAGAAACCATCTTCAAAATGAAAAAGGAACCCACGATTTGGGAGAACTTATTCTCCAATGATATATCTGATAAGGAGTTAATTTCCAAATTATGTAAAGAACTCATACAACTCAACAAAAGGAAGACAATCCAATTTAAAAAATGGGCAGAGGACCTGAATAGACACTTCTCCAAAGCGGACATACAGATGGCCAAGAAACATACGAAAAAATAGTCAACATCCCTAATCATTAGAGAGATGCAAATTAAAATTACAATGAGGTATCACCTCACACCTTCCAGAATGACTACCATCAATAAATCAACAAACAACAAGTGCTGGTGAGGATGTGGAGAAAAGGGAACCCTAGTACACTGCTGGTGGGAATGCAGACTGGTACAGCCACTATGGAAAACAGTGTGGAGATTCCTCAAAAATTAAAAATGGAGCTGTGATTTGACCTAGCAATCCCACTTCTGGGACTATATCCTAAGAAGCCTGAAACACCAATCAGAAAGAATATGTGCACCCCTATGTTCATAGCAGCATTATTAACAATAGCTAAGAACTGGAAACAGCCCAAGTGCGCATCAGTTGATGAGTGCATAAGAAAGCTGTGGTACATTTACACAATAGAATACTATGGGGCCATAAAAATTAAGGATCTCTTACCCTTTGGAAAAGCATGGGGGGACCTAGAAAATATTATGCTAAGCAAAATACGCCAGTCAGAAAAAGACAAATATAACATGATCTTACTTATATGTGGAATCAAATGAACAAAATAAACTGATGGACAAAATAGGTCCAGAGACACTGAAGTATGGAACAGTCTGACAGATCTCAGAGGGAAAAGGGTGTGGGGTGGAAAGGGATTAGCCAAAGAGCTTATATGCATATACGCATAGCCCATGGACACAGACAATAGTGCAGTAAAGGCCTGGGGTGGAGTGGGAGCTGTGTGGAAGGGGGCAAAAGGAGGAAAATGGGGGACATCTGCAATACTCTCAACAATAAAAATAAATTTTAAAAATAAAAATGAGTTTAAGCAAAAAAAGAACATACGAAAAAGAAACTTTTACTGTGCTATTTTCTGTGTATCATCTGTAATTCATTCTTTCACTCTATTATTTTTTGAGGTCTGTCCATGTTTAGGTATACTTACTTCTAAGTATTCCTTTTAACTTTTAAATAGTATTCCATTGTATAACATTTTATTTATCCATTCCTCAACTAATGGACACTAGAGTTTTATGGTCCTTGCTCTTAGGAACGTTGTATGTGTCTTTTTGTGCACCTGTGAGTCCCTCTAGAGCTGCACTATTCAAATTAGTTAACTAATAGAAATGTAGCTGGTCAGAATTGGGATGTGCTGGAAGTGTTTCTGAGAGGGCCCATTTCCCCATATCATTGCCAATCATTTATATTGTAAACTTTTCAATGTTTTCCAGTCTTACAGGACAAGGTGTTCGAAATTTCCTTATTACTAGGGAGGCCAAAGGTTTTTTAGTAATGGTTTTGGGTCATTCAGATTTCACTTATGTGAATTGTATGTTTATATCTTCTCTCCAATTTTCTATTGAACTGCTTGCCCTTTTCTTACTCTTTTATAGTTCTTAAATATATATATTCTGAATACTATCGAAGTTTATATGCGTTGCAAATATCTTCTTCAATCAGTCATTTGCATTTCAATATTGTTTGCATTACCTTAAAGTATTTTTCATATTTCTCTTTGATCCATTTGAGTATAACTTTTTAAAATGTTATGAGGTAGCGACCTACTTTTATTTTTCTTCACATTGTGAACCAGTTTCCTAAACACCATTTATTACTTCATCTTTTTTCTTACAGAATCATAATTCTGCATTCTTACAATTAATTAAGCAGGTTGAAAATTCCCATTTATATGAGTCTGTTTCCAGTGTCTTTATGCTTTTTTCTACAGACAATACATTTTTGTTTGTTTGTTTGTTTTATAGGTGATAGATATGTATTTGTTGCCATTTTATTATTCATATATATATATTTAATTCTCTCCTGAGGATATGCTTTCGTTAAGTTTCTTTTTAAAAAAATTTTTTTAATATGTCTTTATTGATTTCAGGGAGAGGAAGGGAGAAGGAGAGAGAGAGAGAGAAACATCAATGATGAGAGTCATTGATTGGTTGCTTCCTGCAAGCCCCCTACTGGGGATCGAGCCCGAAACCCGGGCATGTGCCCTGACTGAGAATCAAACCTTGATCTCCTGGTTCATAGGTTGATGCTCAACCTCTGAGTCATGCTGGCTGGGCTGCTTTTATTAATTTTCAAAGAGAAGGGAAGGAAGAGAGAGAAGGAAGAGGAGGGAGAAACACTGATGCAAGAGAGAAACATTGATTGGTTGCCTCCTGTAGGCTCCCTGACCAGGAATGAAACCTGAGACCTTTTGATGTACAGACGATGTTCCAACTGAGCAATCCAGCCAGGGCTTATTATTCACATTTTTAATCTTTTATTTATTTTCTTCTTCTTAAAGAAGATCCATTAGCATTTCATGTAATACTGGATTGGTGGTGATGAACTCCTTTAGCTTTTTCTTATCTGGGAAGCTTTTTGTCCTTCAATTTTAAATGTTAGCTTTGCTGAGTAGAGTAATATTGGTTGTAGGTCCTTGCTTTTCATCATCTTGAATGTTTCCTGCCACTCCTTTCTGGCCTGCAAAATTTCAGTTGAGAAATCAGCTGACAGCCTTATGGGAGCTACCTTGTGGATAACTAACTACTTTTCTCTTGCTGCTTTTGGGATTCTCTCTTTGTCTTTAACCTTTGGCATTTTATGTGGGTCTCTTTGGGTTCACCTTGTTTGAGATATAGACAGTGCGGTTTAATTATTGTGACTTTGAAATTCTTTTCAAAGGAGTTAAACCCCACTTCTTTTAATCTGTTTAGAATCATCTTAGCAACTTGTGGCCCTTCATTGATTGATGAGTTTGTCATGTTTGCCAGAAACTTCTGCTGAGATTCTGATTTGAATTATATTGACTTAATAAATTATTCTTTTCAATGACAAAAAAAAGAAAAGAAATCATGATGTCCCCTAATTCATAATATCCTAAAATGCACATATTTTCTACGTGTTGGAGATCAGACTGTATCCTAGAGTCAATATGATAAGAGAGTACTGGGTCCCAGTTCCATCAGGTGTCCTTTTGTTCTTTTGTAGTGACTCATAAATAATGGTACCTCTTAGAATGAATGGCATCTTGAATAGGAAGAAATATAGAAACTCTGCTGGGAAGTGAGGGAAAATGTGAATACCTTTGTCTGGGGGAGGGAGCTAAACCCTCATCTTCATAGTAATAAGTCAGTAGATGGTTTTTTAAATTTAAAAGTAAATATACAGCTTTATAAACATATTATTTAGAATAACTGCTGCAAATGCCAGAGCACAACTAAAATCATAGATGGTGGTTGTCTCTGGGGAGCAGTGACCAGATGCAAGAATGAATGGGCTGTGATTTTTGTATAAGCTTCATAAATATGTGAAATGTTAAACTATATGTATGTATTAGAAATAAATATAATATGTATAGAAATAAAAATTATAAAATGAAGTGCCCCATTTCAATCCTCTCTAGAACAAACCCTCCCTAGGGTTCTCAAACTGTGAAGATGGAAAGGATCTGTCTATATGTTGTCCTGTTTCAAGACAAGGAGGATAACCGGTCACCTTATCATTCTGGGCTGGCCATCAGATGACAGGGATATTGCCTCTCATGCTACCTCTTGCCTCCCATTTTAGGATACTCAATGCCTGATTTTTCACTCTCAGGAGATTAGATAGTTTATCTTCAAAGTGGAAACCACAGTGCACACAACACCTCTTTCAGATACTTGTGTTACCCAGAGCCCTGGGGGATGAGAAAGGAAGCTGGCAGTTTGGTGGGCATGGAAGCCCTTCCCGCAGACATCTGTGGGTGGTAATGGGAAGCTAGCCCTTCCTCTTTCCTGAGGAAGAGCCCTGGATTCTGGAGAAGATGAGGCATTGTCTTGCCAGTGTGTTCCAGCTGCAGGGCATCCTGGAAGGAGAGTGAGAAAGGAGAGAAGAATCCTTCTGCGAAAGCCGCTAGCTTCTCAAATGTCAGACCAGACATGAGTTTCTGCAAGCACAGAGGCACCCAGCTGTGCCCCAGGATAAACATCTGCAATTCTGCCCCTGAGCCTGTGAGGCCACTGAGGCTTAAAGCGATTTGCAATAAGCACTTACGAAGAACTAGGCATCAAGACCACCAGCTCTTATTCCTACAGGGACTTCTGTTTGACCGCCACAAAATGTTTCAGCCATGCCATGTGTTCATGTGGAAACTTCTCCACTGGTGGGCAAACAGCCACAGCCACAGCCTCGCCCCTAGATTTCCCACCTCCTACCAGCCTACACCCAAAGTGGGAACATAAGGCCCAGCAGGGAGCCTCTGGGAGCTGGCTCAGGTGACAGCTCTAATTGGTCAGACCCACTTGTTAAATATTTTAAATATCTCTTCTTGCCACTAGATCTGTCCATCGGTGAGAGGCCAAAAAGCTGACTTCCTGCAGAAACCCCCACCTTCCTCTCCTGTCCCTTTTCTCTCTAGTCCAATGTTGGCCAGTTTACAGCAGAGAAAGTCTTTCATATGAAGTGTCTTTTTCTATGAGCAGGAAGATCAGCCCTTTTCTCATTCTGATGGGAACCCCGATTCTCCAGGCCCCAAGGAAATTGTCCTAGGTGCCTCTCCCTTCTGCTTTCCTAACTTGTTTATCATGATGGAATAAGGTTAAGGTGGCCAGGGAGAGCTTCTAAAGGGGGAGGCGCAGCCTCCAGGGGAGGCTGGAGGAAAGGGCAGGGCTTAGGGGATGGCACAGCAGCCTGGCTGGAGGCCTCTGGAGCCCCATATTGTTGAATCCTTGCTACCAGATGACTTGTCTCTTCTTCTTTCAGCTGCCATTCTGGGTCCAATCCTGGCAGGAGAGGGATCCCCTGGGCCCTGTGTGGGGCCCAGGTCACAGATCTGAGGATAACCCTCTTACTCAGCTACAGGAAACGGATTATCTTTCCCCAAAGTGGAAAGTTCAGCTGGTCTCTTACCCTTGGTGGAGGCAGGTTCAGGTCTTGCCAGTGGAGTCAAGGAAGAGGCCCCCAACTTTCCTGAATCCATGAGGGCCCTATCCAAGGCCACACTACAGATGGCCTTTGGTACCCGCAGATGTGCATTGTGACCTGGGGACCAGTTCAGTCTATAAAAAACATTCTCAACCTGTCAAAACTATAAGACTTGGGCCCTGGCCGGGTTACTACGTGGTTAGAGCCCCTGCCCGGGAAATTAAGGGTCCTGGGTTTGATGACCAAGGGCACATACCTCGGTTGCAGGCTGCGCCCCAGAGCAGGAAGCAACCAATCGATGTCTCTCTCTCTCTCCCCTCCCCTTCCACTCTCTCTGAAAAGCAATGCAAAAAATATCTTCAGGTGAGGATTAATTAAAAAAACACACAAAAAACTGTAAGACTTGGGACAATTCAGCAAATGGTCATTTTTAGTTTTTTGTTTTGCCTCTTTTTTTGCTTCTTTTCATGTGAAATCAAAGGCAGGCTGCAGAGTGAAAAGGGCCCTGCCAGGAAGGACCCAGAAGATGGAGCCAATCCTTAATCTCTCTGGCTGAGGCCAGCTTTTTATGAAATGAGAAAAAATAGTTGCTGACTGCCTTTCTCAAAGGGTTGTGGTGATAGCAAATTTTACCCAGTTTGTAAAATGCCTTAAAAAGTGTAAAGTAGCTATGCAAATTTAAGGGGTACTGATTTTCACTTTAATTCCAGTGAACTCATGGCCGTGTGTAGGTACAGTCACGCCCTACAGTCATGCCACCATACAGCTTAGCAAAGCCTGCCTCTGCATACCCAGCCTCAGTTCCCTCCTGGTCCACACCCCACTCCGAGCCCCTCCCTCCTCAGATACCCAGTATCCACTATCTGCTCAGGACAAGGTCTCCCTGGGCAGGGGTCCCTCTGGGAGCACTCCTTTCCCATGGTGTGTGGGCTTCAGTGAGCCAAGAACACCCACAGTCCCACTGCAGCACCACAGGTCTGGGTCTGCTGGGGGCAGGCACCAGATGGCCAGATGGACAGCAGGAGAAGACACCATTTGAATAAGAGGGACCTGTTTAACTTGAACAAGAGGCAGTCAGTTTAAGGGGCCATGGTAGAAATCTTCAAATGCACACTGTTATTAAAAAAGATTAAGGTGTTTGGTACAGTTTTAAGAGGTAGAACCAGGCAGGCCTTGTGCTAGAATTTAAGAAGTAAGGGTTTTGTTTCTTTGGCTTTTTTTTTTTTTAATTATTTTAACCATTTTTAAGTGTACAGTTCAGTAGTATTAAATATATTCACATTGTTGTAAAACAGATCTCCAGAACTTTTTCATCTTGCAAAATTGAAACTTTACACCATTAAATACTAATTATCCTTCCCCCCAGCCCTTGGCAGCTACCTTTCAACTTTCTGTCTCTATGATTTTGACTATTTTAAGTACTTCATGGGAGTGAAATCATATAGTGTTTGTCCTTTTGTGACTGGGTTAATTTACTTAGCATAGTGTCCTTGAGGTTCACCTATATTATAGCATGTAACAGGATTTCCTTATTTTTTAAGACTGCATAATATTTCATTGTATGTGTATACCACATTTTCTTCATCTAATCATCTGTTGATTAACATCTGTTGGTTATTATGAATAATGCTGCAATAAACCTGGATGTGCAATTATCTCTTCAAGATCCTGATTTGAATTCTTTTGAATCCCAGAAGTGGGATTGCTAGATCATATGATAAGTCAATTTTTAATTTTTTTAGAAACCATCTTGTTTTCCATAGTAGCTCTACCGATATAGATTCCCACCAACAGTGCATAAGGGTTCCAATATTTCCAAATCCTTGCTAACACTCATTATTTGTTGATTTCTAGATAATAGCCATAATGATTGGTGTAAAATAGTATCTCATTGTGGTTTTTAAAAAAATGTATCTTTATTGTTGAAAGTATTACAGATGTCCCCCCCCCCCATTAACCCACTCTACTCCACTCCCGCCCCATCCCGAGGCCTTCACCACACTATCATTTGTCCATGGGTTATGCATATATGGATATAAGTTGTTTTGTTAATCTCCTCCCGCCCACCCCTCTTCCCTCTGAGATCCTTCAGTCTGTTGCATGCTTCAATGTCTCTGGATCTATTTTGTTCATCAGATTATTTTGTTTACTAGATTCCACATATAAGTGAGATCATGTGATAATTGTCTTTCTCTGACTGGCTTATTTTGCTTAGCATAATAATCTCCAGGCCCATCCATGCTGTCCCAAAGGGTAAGAGATCCTTCTTTTAACAGCTACATAGTATTCCATTGTGTAAATGTACCACAGCTTTTTAATCCATTCATCTACTGATGGGCATTTGGGCTGTTTCCAAATCTTAGCTATTGTAAATAATGTTGCTATAAATATAGGGGTGTATATATGATTGGTGTTTCAGGCTTCTTAGGATATATTCCTAGAAGTGGGATCACCGGGTCAAATGGCAGTTCCATTTTTAATTTTTTGAGGAATCTCCACACTGTTTTCCATAGTGGCTGCACCAGTCTGCATCCCCACCAGCAGTGTACTAGGGTTTCCTTTTCTCCACATCCTCGCCAGCACTTGTTGTTTGTTGATTTATTGATGGTAGCCATTCTGACAGGAGTGGAGTGTCATTTTAATTAGCATCTCTCTGATAATTCGTCACATTGAGCATTTTTTCATATGACTCTTGGAATTTGTATGTCGTCTTTGGAGAAGTATGTATTCAGGTCTTCGGCCAATTTTCAAATTGGGTTGTCTGTCTTCCTTTTGTTGAGTTGTATGAGTTCTTTATATATTTTGGAAATTAACACCTTATCAGATGTATCATTGGCAAATATACAAGGGGTTCCCTTTTCATTTTGATGCTGGTTTCCTTTGCTCTACAGAAGCTTTTTAGTTTGATGTAGTCCCATTTGTTTATTTTTTCCTTTGTATCTCTTGCCCTGGGAGATGTATCTGTGAAAATTCTGCTACATGAGATATTTTGCTACCTACGTTTTCTTCTAGGGTTTTTATGGTTTCATGACTTACATTTCTTTTATCATTTTGAGTTTATTCTTGTGTATGGTGTAAGTTGGTGGTCTAGTTTCATTTTTTTGCATGTACCTGTCCAATTTTCCCAACACCATTTACTGAAGAGGCTGTCTGTATTCCATTGTATGCTCTTGTCTCCTTTGTCAAATATTAATTGAACATAATGGCTTAGGTCAATTTCTTGGTTCTCTGTTCTGTTCCATTGATCTATATGCTTGTTACTGTGCCAGTACCAAGCTGTTTTGATTACAGTGGCTTTTTAGTATAACTTGATATCTGGTATTGTGATCCCCTCCAATTTTGTTCTTTTTTCTCAAGATTGCTGCAGCTATTTGGGGTCTTTTTGGGTTCCATGTGAATATTTGGAGTATTTGTTCTTGATCTGTGATATGCTGTTGGTATTTTAATAGGGATTGCATTGAGTCTATAAATTGCTTTGGGTAGCATGGGCATTTTAATGATGTTAAATCTACCAAATCATGATCATGGTATATTCTTCCACTTGTTTATATCTTCCTCTATCTCTTTTTGCAATGTCCTGTAGTTTTCTGTGTATGGGTCTTTTACCTCCTGGGTTTAGTTTATTCCTAAATATCTAACCTTTTTGTTGCAATGGTAAATGGGATTGTTTTTAGTTTCTCCTTCTGAGAAATTGTTATTGGTTTATAAAAATGCCATCAATTTCTGGATGCTAATTTTGTATCCTGCTATATTACTGAATTCATTTAATATGCTAGCAGTTTTTTGATGGAGTCTTTAGGATTTTCTATGTACAATATCATGTCATCTGTGAATAATGACAGCTTTACTACCTCCTTTCCAGTTTGGATGCCTTTTATGTTTTCTTCTTGTCTGATTGCTGTGGCTAGGACTTCCAGTACTAGGTTGAAAGAAGGGGGAAAGCAGACACCTCTGTCTTGTTCCTGTTCTTAGATCAAATGCTTTTAGTTTTTGCCCACTAAGTATGGTGTTGGCTATAGGTTTGTCATATATGGGCTTTATCATGTTGAGGTATGGTCTCTCTGTTGCCACTTTGTTGAGAGTTTTTATCAAAGATAGGTGTTGGATTTTTTCGAATGCTTTCCCTCCATCTATTGATATGATCGTGTGACCTTTATCCTTCATTTTGTTTATTTGATGTATCGCATTGATTAATTTGAGGATATTGCACCAGCCTTGCACCAGCCCTGGAATAAATTCCACTTGGTCGTGGTGTATGATCTTTTTACTATATTGCTGGATCCAATTTGCTAATATTTTGTTGAGGATTTTAGCATCTATGTTCATCTGGGATATTGGTCTGTAGTTTTCTTTCTTTGTAGTGTCTTTATCTGGTTTTGGGATTAGGACAATGCTGGCCAGGTTAAAAAATCTTGGAAGTCTTCCTTCCTCTTGAATTTTTTGGAATGGTTTGAGGAGGCTAGGTGTTAGTTCTTCTTTGAATGTTTGGTAAAACTTGCCTATAAATCCATCCAATCCAGGACTTTTGTTTGCTGGGTTTGTTTGTTTTTATTACTGCTTCAATTTCATTAGTTGTTATTGGTCTATTCAGGTTTCCTGATTCTTCCTGATTGAGATTTGGAAGATTGTATGTTTCTAGGAATTTGTTCATTTCGCCCAGGTTGTCCAGCTTGTTGGCATATAGTTGTTCATAGTATTTTCTTACAATCCTTTGTACTTCTGCGGTGTCAGTTGTTACTTAACCTCTTTTGTTTCTGATTTTATTTGGGTCCTCCCTCTTTGTTTCTTGATGAAGCTGGCTAATGGTTCATCAATATTGTTTATCTTTTCAAAGAACCAGCTCTTGGATTTATTGATCTTTTGTATTTTTTTTTTTTTTTAGGCTTTATGCCATTTATTTCCACTCTGATCTTTCTTATTTTCTTCCTTCTTCTTACTCTGGGCTTTACTTATTGCTCTCTTTCTAATTCTTTTAGTTAGTAGTGTTAGATAGTTTATTAGAGCTTTTTCTTGTTTCTTGAGTTACTCCTGTAATGCTATGAACTTCCCTTTCAGGACTGCTTTTGCTGTGTCCAATTTTTTCAGTTGTGTGTTCATTTTTGTTTGTTTCCAGGAAGTGTTTTCTTTCTTTCTTGATTTCATTGGTAGCCCATTCATTGTTTAATAACATGCTATTTAGCGTCCATATGTCTGAGTATTTTTGAGTGTTTTTATTGTAGTTGATTTCTAATTTCATGCCATTGTTATTGTGGTTTCGATTTGCATTTCCTTCATGATTAGCGATGAGCATCTTTTCATATTGGCCATTTGTATATCTTCTTTGGTGAATTGTCTATTCAAACTTTTTCCCATTTTTTAGTTAGATTATTTGTCTTTTGTTGTTGATCTGTAGACATTCCTTACACATACTTTCTGGATATTACTCTCTTATCAGGTATATGATTTGCAAATATTTTCACCCATTTTGTAGGTTGCTTTTCACTCAGTTGATTATTTCCTTTGATGCACAGAGGTATTTAACTTTGATATAGTCACATTTGTCTACTTTTGTTTTTGTTCCCTAAACGGGCAGATTCTCAAAGAAGTTTTTAATGTAATATGTGCACAGGGTAAAACAACTCAAAAGAAAAAAAAAAGAGAGAGAGATAAAAATATAAATATGTGTGTAGGTCTCCACATACACGTTCATATACATATAAACATAAAATTCTCCCTTCCACTCCTGATACCCAATCTCACAGTTTCCTTCCCCAGAGGCAACCACAGTTATCACTATCTTTCCAGATAAGACCTAAACATATATTCATGTGTATCCTTTTCAATCACATAAATGTGATACATATTTCTAAGCCACTCTTTTTTTCTCATAAGTCAATATGAATTAGAGATGGCCAGGGGCAGACAAACCGATGTAAAGGCTTTTATTTTTTTAATTTATTTTTAAATATGTCTTTACTGATTTCAGAGAGAGGAAGGGAGAGGGAGAGAGAGAGATAGAAACATCAATGATGAAAGAGTCATGATTGGCTGCCTCCCGCACTCCCCCTGCCGAGGATCGAGCCCGAAACCCGGGCATCTGCCCTGACTGGGAATCCAACTGCGATCTCCTGGATCATAGGTGGATGCTCAACCACTGAGCCATGGTGGCCAGACAAGAATGATTTCATTTTTAAACAGCTGTCTGATATTCCATAGAACAGATATTTCATAATTTGTTGAATCAGTCCCCTGGTTAAGCTTTTAAATTATTTACAGTCCTTTACTGCAATGAATATCTTTGCACATATGTCTTTGAGCCCACAGTGACTATAAGATAAATCGGTAAAAGTGGACTTGCTGGTCAAAGGCTTTGTGCATTTACAATTTTGATAGATACAAAAACATAGCAAATAGATTTTACCCCAAAATAAGAAAAAATTTTAGCAACCAAAACTTTCCGAAGTACTGTGGACTATTTTAGGAGGTTGTGGGTGTCTGAAGGAAATCAAGACCAGGTTTCAAATCAACTTGTCCTGATGCTATTGGATATATTCAAGCAGTCAACACATTGATCGCAAAAGTCCCTTCCAACTCTGATATGATAGCTTTCTAATAACGGGTATAGCCCAAGAGATTATATATTTTTGTGAAATATTGTTCAGTGATAAAGCAAAATGTTGGCTTGATTTGCACTTGGAGGCTTATGAAGGATGAATATAAATGCAATACAACCAAAGAGGCCCCTGAGTGAAGCAATGCTCTAATTAAGTGAATTAAGGACTCTCCCATGGTATGCTTGTACCATGTGGACCTGGGCAGGTGGTTAGAAAAGATATTTAGAGGTCCATTATCACTCACATTGTGCACACCTGGAACACCACATATGAAAAAGTGCTCTTTAGCAGATATGACCAGTCAGGAAGTGGTGTTCTACTGAAAGCATTAGGTCAGGGTCCTGACAGACTGGTGTGTTATAATACAATGTGAGGAGTGTGTGTACTGCTCTTGCCAATTACAGATTGAGGTTTCCCAGGGATAGAAAGTTCCCGGCCTTCAGTCAGCTCACTTAATTTCCAGCGGTTGGGTTTTTTGAAAGATCTTTCCTATATACACTGAACTGACATCTGTTCCTCTGTCAAGTTTCTTGTAGCTTCTGAATACAAAATTAGTATGTTCTATATTCCAGATGTTCAGTTCAGTTCTCTGAGAATGGCCATTAGAAGCCCACTCAGTCTTCTCTGCTTCAGGTTCAGACTCTTCAGTCCTTTCAACCATTTCTTATGTTTCTTGTTTTCCAGATGATCACCATCTTATATGCTCTTTTTGAACACCTCCCAAGTAGCCAGAGGCCTCCAAAGGTGTGCTGCTCAAAACTGTACCTGATCCAGGCCCTAGAGACTGAGCCAGAACCATTTTCTATTTTTTCATGCTCCTTTCTTTTAATGGTCAGAGCTCTGGCTTTGGCCTGTCAAACATGCCTTTCACTTTTAGGGGTAAAAGCACCCTGATTTCCCATTAGGGATTTACTTTCCCCTTATTCTGAGAAGTTTTGAGGGCCCTTTAGTCTAGTTTCTTCCTGTCCCTCCTACTGGGAGGATGGTGGCACACAGAACCCAGTGTAAGCCATTCTGACTCTGGTTCCTTGGGTCTTGAGCCTAGGAGAGAATTAGGTAGCCAAACACAATGGAGCAGAGCAGTTCTGATGGACAGGGGGACGCAGAGTCTACCCTTTCATTCCTGCCAATGGCCTGTTCCTCTTTCTCCTGAGGCCTGGCTCTTCTGCATCCAATTATTCTAGACCTTTCCAGCAAACTTCTTTTCCAATTAAGTTTGTCAGAGTCTATCTCAATCGCTTGCAAATGAAGAACTCTGACACAATCAGATTACCTTATCTTGTCCCAATCCCAACAAGGCTTACTATGGGCCAGACTCCTCAATCTATTTCACGGGTATGATCTGTTTCTATTCACAACACTTCTGACACCAAATGTGTGTGGGGGTTTCCTCACACCAACCAATTCCCCAACTCTTTGGACAGTAACTGGGTACTTAACAACTTAATTCAATTCTGACACTAACTCTCCGGAGCGAGCACAACCCCACAGGTTAAGAGCCCAGTCTTACAGAACTGCTCCTATTTCAGGTGCCAATTGCACCTCCCTCCTCGGGTTCCATAATTTTCTAGAACAGCTTACAGAACTCAAGGAAACACATTCCTTACTAGGACCCATTTATTATAACAGATATTATAAAGGATACAAATGAGCAGTTGAATGGAAGAGATGCACAAGGGAAGGTGTGTGTGTGGGGGGGTGTAGTTTCCATGCCTTCTCTGCACATGTCACCCTCTCAGGACCTCACTGTATTCATTAACCCAGCAGCTCTCCAAACCTCATAATTTAGGGGGTTTTATGGAGGTTTCATTACATAAGTTTGATTGATTAAATCACCAGCCATTGGTTATTAACTCAAACTCTAGCCCCTGTCTCCTCCCTAGAGGTCACAGGGCACAGACTGTAAGTTCCAACCTTCTAATTACATGGTTGGTTCCTCTAGCCATCCGTCCACATCCTGAAGCTCTCACGCTCCACCCCGCCTCCCATCACTTGTCACTTCATTAGCGTAAACTCATGTATGGTTGAAAGCTGCTTATAATGAATAACAAAAGATGCTCTTCTCACTCTATCACTCAAGAAATTCCAAGAGTTTTGGAAGCTTTTGTGCCAGGAACCAGGGATGAAGACCAAATATGTATTTCTTATTATATCACAAGATACCACAGATGCTGCCATTAAATCCCATGCCCTCCAGTTCTGTACTTAGAGAGATGATCTAGGACAAAAACACAATCTTCGAGGGTCTGAGGTCTTTCTTGTTTGCTCCCTTCCATCAGTTAGAAGATAACTGATTGCCTGCTGGTGTGTCTATCTCACCCTCAGAGTCCATCCAAGTCACTGAAAAAATGTTAAGCAGCTAATTATACGTGTGTACTGGATACTTACCTACACGGTGCCATCTTCAAGGCAAAAATATCAGTGCTCAGAGAGGTTTCCTGAGTTGCTAAAAAGTGATGGACCTGAGCTGCAAACCCATCAGTCAGTCCCAAAGCCAAAGAGAAATCAGATTCCCTTAAGACTCACAGCCTACAAATGACAAGGGAGAAGTTACATCTTCAGCTATTCCTGAGGACCTGGAAGAGGCACAAAGAACCAGTGCCAGGCTGCAGAAAGCCCAGGCTCAGATTCTGCATGCTGATTTACAAAGTAGGACAGCTAGAAACTAAAGTCACTGAGTGTTGAGGTGTTCAGTAGACAAAAAATCTGGGTAGGGAGGACTCCTCTCACCTGGGCTCCCTGCAGCATCCTGAGTGCTGGTGGTATCCACACATGCATGTATCGGCATCTCATGGCACCCTCTTTCCAATTCAGGGGTCACAGGAGAGACACCCCTGCTTTCTCATGGTGTCTGTGAACCCCACCTCCTCTCCCCAACTCCCTGCCTTGTTCCCAGAGCTCTTATTGTTACATGCCCTGAGTCAGCTCCAATTTCTGGCAACCCTATGAATTAGTAATGTCCACAGTGTCCTGTCCCCAACAGAACTGCTCAGCTCCTATAGACTTGTGCCTATGGCTTCTTTCTTGGAGTCAATCCATCTCATATTTTGTTGTTGTTAATTCTCACCCAAGGGTATTTTTTCCATTGATTTTTAGAGAGTGGAAGAGAGGGAGAGAGAGAGAAACATTGATGTGAAAGAGACACATCAATTGCCTCCCACCAATGCCATGACCGGGGCCAGGGATCGAACTTGCAACCCAAGTACATGCCCTTGATCAGGAATCGAATCCGAGACCCTTGGTCCCCAGGCCAATGCTCTAACTGAGCCAAACCAATCAGGAGAATCCATCTCATATTTGGTGTTCTTCTTTTCTTGCTACATCCTATTTTTCCCAGCACCATTGTCTTTTCCAAAGACCCGGCCTTCTCCTTATGCGCCTGAAGGAAAAGCAGCAGTGGTTGCCATTGCCCAGGGCTGCACAGTGCTCAAGTGTCATCATCAAACGTTCAATGACAGAAGCGCCTGTGTAGGAGGTCAGCTTTTAGAAGAGGGAACAACACAGAGGTCTGACATGCCCAGAGAAAAGGCAACCACTATGGGGAAATGTAAGTTAAGTTAGGGTAAGTTTAGATGTCGCTTTTTACTGGAGTTAGGTGTGTTTTTTTCTTGCCCAGATTTGGTAGTTTAAGACCCTAATTTTATAACTTTGGTCACTGGGAGAACCGCTACCAAGTCCCGTAACTTTGAATGGCCTTTTATAGTCATAGCAACTCAAGTACACTTCCTTTTCTTTTTTTAACATTTCACATATCTTGGCAGAAATATCTAGCAGAAAGCACCAAAGTTTTTATAATGAGGATAACATCAAAATTTCACACATCAGATTTCTCTTATAGATTATTTCTTCCTGTTAAATCTTTCCCTATTTTAGCTTTATATTTGTGGCTAACAATTTAAAATCTGATTTCAGCCTTGTTCATTCACCTTATAAGATTTTGTTGCCAAGATATTTGCTATTGCTCTGACTTTAAAGTTCCTAAATTGAAGGTCTTTGCCATTGTCATCACTCCAAAGCGTGGTGGCATTCAGGCAATTGTAACCTCCCACTCAAATTCCAAGGGTGAGCTCCAGAATGGCCTTCCCACTTGCCCTGTCTTCGTTTAACTTGGCTTGTCTCTAAGATTTTTCATTTTGAAATGTGTGCTCTGCTCTTGATTCCAGTGTGAAGTTTGTTTGTGACTGGTTTTAGGAGTAAAGATCAAATTCAAATCCGAAATAACATGAGACACACTGTAGGAGCCTCAGGGACAATCTTTCAGTTCACTACAAAAGTGGCCTCTGCCACTTCCAGCTGAGTCACCATGCTCCCCAGACCGTTTCCTTTTCCTCTAGAAACGCTTTCCTGTCTCTACTCAGTGACTAACTCCATCATGAATGTGACCCAGTTTGTTTGGCAAGATGTGATTTTTTTTTAAACTCACGCTGCTCCTACTGGTCACAACTCTCTTGCTGGCATTTAGTGACTCCCTCCAGGCCTCTATCTGGCCCTGCAGCCACTGGATTGATGGCTTTCTCCCCAGCTGTTCCCTTCCAGCCTGCCTCTTCTCCCCCAGCAAATCCATATTCCATTTGCTTTTCGACAGCATTTTGATATCTCCAGTCTCCTTAAAATAGACAGATAAACACTAATCACCAAGGGAAGTTTCAAGGCAGAGCCCACAGATTTGCACCGGCTCAGTAATCTGCTCTAGAGGGCAGCTGGCTGAGATGCAGAACAACACGTAGAGGGCTCTTTATCATCTACAAAGCACTTTTAACTCACACGGTCCCATTTAATGCCCACAATCGCCCACAGTCCAGGTACAAGTGGGCCTGCCATTTTAGAAAAGAGGCACTTGTCTATACAGTGGGAGAAAGAACAGGAACTTGAACTTGCCCCTTTAAAAAGTGCTGTATAGTTTACATTCAATAAAGCACATAGATCTTCAGTGTTATTTGATGAATTTTTATAAATATATATACTTGTGTAACTATCACTCAAAAAAGATATAGAATATTTTCTCCCAGAAAGTTTTCCTAGGCCCTTTCCTAGTAAACCCTCAACCACCTTCTGACTTCCACACCATAGAATAGAGTGCCTTGAACCTGTTTCTGCCTCTAAATTCGTATTTCACATTCTGTTCTTTTTCTTATTGCTCCATGCCGGGTCTTTGAGGTTAACTTAATAGGCACCAGAGGCCCCACAGAGCTGGAGGATATGGACATAGGACTTTAGGAAGCCTGGCTGTAGTCTTTCAGCCACAAAAGTAGGTCAACCAGTGGATTGGACTTCGAGGCTTGAACTTTTGGGATTGTATGGAGAACAATTCCAAAACTGCACAAGGCCTATGTCTGAAGCACACTAGGAATTTACACTGCTCCCAGGCCTCAATAGCACTCCTGGTACCGAGGGTCACTGAAGGGAAGTTGTCGTAAAGTTTAAAAGAGAGGGGTCAAAATTCAGCTTGGAGATAAACACCAGCCTCCATTCCAGTTCTCAGACTTCCTTACGCACCCTGAACTGCCACTGCAGCCTCTGGTGTCACCGGTTGCAGGCAACACCTTGACTTTTTTACACTGGGCCCTTGTGGACTTTCCATGCCCCTCAGGCATGTGTAATCTGTAAACATGGAGTTTTGCAACTGGAGGCCTCCATTTTAGGGAAAATATAAATAAAAGAATGAAAAGAAATACTAGAAGCCCATTCTATAACTTCCAAGGCTGTGGTACCTGGAACTAACACCAGTTCACTTAGGTGGCACTCCTGTCAGGCTTCACTAATAGATGGGTACATAACACAGTGGCCTTATCTGCGTGTCTGCTGGCAGCTTCTGCTGAAGTCTTTGTTCAGTCTAGTAGGTTAACTGGTTCTTCTTGGCTCTTCGTACACAGTGGCGAGCTAGTAAATGTTTAACAGCTGATTCTTGGCTAGGGAAAAAAGCCCTGGTTTGGAGCATTTGCAGATTTCTGCTTGTCCTTGACTCTGGGTTTGGGAGAGGGCCTGTGTGACGGCTCCTGCACACATTCAATACATACTAATACCCGCATCTGAATTCGCACACTTTCCCCATGGGCAGCACAGAGCAGGTGGCCTCACCTGGAACACCAGCCATCTGGGCATGAGTGACCTGTGAGTGGCCCTGTCCCCTCTGCTAGCTCCCCTAGGCTCTCCTACAACAGTTTTCTCTCCCTCAAAGACACATTGTACAGGTGAGAGTATGCCAGGGACTCCTCTCCTGGGCTGAACCCCTAAGAAACTTTCAAAGTAATTTTGAAGTGCACAATAAACGCAAGCCAGCCCCAGGTGAATCCCCACCTGGGATTCAGCTCAGAGTATCTGAATGCGCGGCCTCCTATTTGTCCTTCCTCAATTAATAGGTAGCCTTTAAAAGTGTTGAGAACATCCGTAAATATCCAGCTTTCTTGTTTGGTTTGGAAGACTGACTGCAGAAAAGCACGGGCAAGCCATCACTTCTGCTCCCGGTGGAGCAAGCACGCGGCCCAGAGAGGAGGGGGCGGCGGCCTCCCCAGGAGCCAGGAGCGAGTTCCAAGGTTAAGACGCACCAGGAGCGGCCACTCTGCCAGCATATCCATACAGCCGTGACAGCAGGAGACAAGACCCATGAACATGTGGCAGGCTCATAAATGATCCGTGTGCTGGGAAGGCTGTTCCTTTGAATGAGGGTGTGTGAGGTCAGCCTAGCGGCCCGCCCCTCTCAGGCTGACGTTCGCTGCGCCCCCGCCCCCCTCACCGCCTTAATTAGCCCTCACCCCCCGCGTGTCTTTGCTCCCTCTTCCCCCAGAACGTGCCCCATACTGCGTGCCCTTCTCCGCTCCCTCTGCCAACCAGTTCTTGCTCTTTGCATCCTGCTCCGGGTTCTGCCTTCTGCTCTGCACCTTTCTTCCGCCAGAGCGTTGGCATTACATCTCTAAGCCTTCTGATGGCTTTAGATGCTTCAAGTAATTATCTCAGCCTCAAATAATTGTCTCTTGCTCAGCGCAGTCCTTCCTGTCGTATGCTCATTAAATTCCTCGTACAGGCACTTGGCTAACTGCTTAGGGATTCGAAGACCGTCAAGAAGAGGTCCCTAGTGACTTCTCATCTAGGAGGGGGGAGAATAATAATGTCTAAGCAAGTTGACAGCTTTCTGTCTGTCAGACAGTTTTCACCCATTACCTTAGGCCTCATAAGAACCCTTGAAATAGACACTAATGTTATTCTCATTTTAACAGGCTCAGAGAGGTTAAGTAACTTGCCAAAGTGGCACAGCAGGTAAGTGGTGAAGGCAATTATGATTTTTGGGTTCTGGCCCAAATGATTCCAAAACCTGAGACCTTACCACTGTGGGACATGATCAGTACCCAAACAACGGTAATATAAGGGGGGAGTGCTGATGGAAACACAAAGCCGAATTTAAGAGCTGGGTGATCTTAGAAGATGGAGATGGGAACCAAAGGTGCTCCATGAGAACCTTTCTTTGGGAAGTAGTGAGCTCCCTGCCCTGAAGGTACTTCAGCAGAAACTGGAGCATTCTGGGGTGCTCTAGGCTAGTGCCTGGGGCTGGTACCTCTATAAGTCCTTCAGCCCTTAGTTGGTGATTTTGACAAATGGTCTGGGAGCTGAGCCTGGAAGGAAGGTTCTTGTTGATGTGAATTGAGGGGAGAAGGTGTTCAGGGTAAAAAGAACCCAGGGACCAAATCTCCAGAGCAAGAACACACAGTGGCCCGGCCAGGCGTGGCTCAGCGGTTGAGCGTCGACCTAGGATCCAGGCGATCGGGGTTCGATTCCCGGTCAGGTCATATGCCCGGGTTTCAGGCTTGATCAATGACTCTCTCATCATTGATGTTTCTCTCTCTCTCTCCTCCCTCTCCTTTCCTCTCTCTGAAATCAATAAAGATATAGTTAAAAAAAAGGAAAAAGTATACCTGCGAAGGGAGTGTCTGAGATCTTGCTCCTTGGCATATATTGTCAATTCGGCTCAAATAAACTCATAAAAATTCTAAAAAATATATATATATAAAAAAAAAACACACACACACAGTGGACATCTTTCATGTTGACTGGAGTCCTCAGATACCACAGAGCTGGCCACTATTTGGGTCAAGAATATATATATAGCCCTAGCTGGGTTTGCTCAGTGGTTAGAGCATCAGCCCATGCACTGAAGGGTCCTGGGTTCAATTCTGGCCAAGGGCACATGCCTCGGTCACAGGCTCCATCCCCAACCCTGGTCAGGGCACATGCAGGAGGCAACCAATAGATGTCTCTCTCTCTCCCCCCCTCCCCCATTCCACTCTCTGAAAAGCAAGGAAAAAATACCCTTGGTTGCGTGCGTATTTTAAAAGAACATAATATATGCATACTTTTATACATACACATATATGTATATGTATATGTATACATGTATGTATATGTATACATATATGTACACACACATATATATATAAACAAACAGTTGCTGCTTGACAGTAAAAGAAGCAATAAATGTGACTTTAAAGACAGTAGTTCTCAAACTATGCTCCAGAATTTATCCAGTAGCTGGATTCAGGGATTCTACATCTAAAATTAAATAATTTCAGTTATTACCAGTTTCGGGGACAGTAGAATCATATGAGTGTCCCAAAGGCATCTCAATATTTTCTATTGAAATTTGTCTCTTAAATTTTTCTTAAAACTTTGGCAACTGCTACCACTTGTCTGCCAGTGAACACTATACAATAAAACAAAGAAATGAGTGTAGCTAACAAAAATCAGCAGAAAAAACACAGAAATAACCAATTAGACTTGGTGTGGCAGCCTGATTTTTTTCCCCACAGTTGGTGGTAATTTTAGATTCTATCCATACATTACAGTCATAATTTCCACACATAAAATTTTTCTTAGATAATTTAATAGAAATAAATACATCAGTATTTCATGGTGTTCTACAAAGAGCACATTGGCTTCAGGTATCCCCTTCAGCTTTCTAATAGGCTGCATGACTAAGTGACGATGCTATAATTATTTTACTGCAATGTGAATAAAAATGTAGAAATTCTAAATGGTGGCTTGTACCATTGTTAGGCTGGTGGCAAACATTTTGAAATGTTGGTGGAAAATGGTTTGGTTTAGAGGTACAAAATCCAAGGAGAGTCCCAAGCCTGTTTCCCCTGTGGCAGGGTTCCTCCACCCAGTGAGGATGTATCATAACCACCCAGAAGCTCTTTCAAAATGGATGCACAGTGCTATCTCCCCTGAGGACAGCACCCACGCCTGTCTTCAGCTTATGCCTTGTGAGAATCTCAGGGGCCTGAAGGAACAAGAGGGCACGCACAATTTGAAAGGCCTGACGGTTGATTTCCCCCTTCACCTATTTAGGAACCTCTGTCTAGACCCAGTGACCAAGCCCTTTAATAGTGTTTCACCAATGGTTTAAAATGTTCCCATTTTAAAGAGTCCCCTTGGCCAGCAGAGGGCTGTGACTCAGGTCTCCTCCCCAAGCCCACCCTTCTCCCAACCCTGCAATGGAACCAGAGTTGGGACATAATGTCGCAAGCCCTGAGGGAGGCTGGCTGTGCCCAATCCTCCAGCAAAGCTGGTGTAGGCCATAGCATCCCTGGCAACTGGAGCCTGGTCTGCACCAGAGGCCTGGAGCTGACTGCATCCCAGCCTCGGGCTGCCACCATGACCAAGTCCACTTCTCAGAGCACTAGTCTGTTCCCAGCTGAGCCCACTTCTCCTCCGAGGTTTCAACAATCCACTAGATGAAGTTAGCGTAGACCTCTGGACCTTCTACTTAAACAGCCTCAAACTCGACAGATTTAAGATTAACCTCATCATCTCCTGTCCTGACCCAGCTCCTCTCCTGTCATTTCAAATGCAGTGGGCTGCCCGAGCTGGAAATCTAGGGCCACCACTGAATTCTCATTCTCTCTTCTCCAACGCTGAACCCATCACCAATCAAACATGAAGTCCCGCTCATTTTATGTGCCCGGCTTTCCTGTGGCCACAGTCCTCACCCTGGGCCTCGTCATCCATCTGGATTTCCTGCAGCAGGTCCAGGTCTCTCTGGCTCAGCCTCTTCCCCCCAAATTCCATCCTTCATTCCGCTGTCAGCAGGATCTACTTACAAAGCAATTCACATATCTAATGACACCACCATTGCTGGTCACCCAAAGAAGCTCACGCTCCTTCATATATTACACATGGCTCTACCTCCCCATCTCTACCCCTTACCTCACCTTGCTGAATATTTTAAGCCCCATCAAGACAAAACTGTGCATCTCTTGCCTCCCTGATACCTTTACTTGATCATGCTGCTACCTCCTTCTGCCTTGAAGGCTGACATTCAGCAGATACCACCAGTCATCTCTGATCCCACCTCTTCCCTCCAAAGGTTAGATGCCCTTCTCAAAGGTCCCATGATCCCCAGTGCCTACCCCTGGATTAATTTATTAATTTATATTTCCTATTTATGTGTTTTTCTCTTCCAATGAATGTGAGCTCCTTCAGGGCAGGGACTGTGTTTTCTATTGTCTTTGACTCAGCAGCCCGTAGAATAATGCTTGGCCAGTCATAGAGCAGAATTATTTGGTGGGACTATGTAAAGCAAGCTCCAGGCTAGGAGTTTCTAGCCTTCTGAGATGTAATATCAGAGTCATGGCCTCCCCCAAACCTGAACATGGTGTCTCATTCTATGTGCATATCTTTACTAATAAAACATCTCTCATAGTCTCTAAAACAGAGGCCTAGGGGAGGGAAGGGCTCACACTACCTTCTCTTACTCAGCCCTGATTATCTTTCTCAGTCTCTAAATACGAATGCACCCGAGACATTGGCCAAGATCCAACACCCCACCCCAACGTATTCTCTCCTAGGGCTGGAAGTCACCTAAGGTTCTCCATCACCTACTTATACACACACACAGGTCAGGTGTCTCCTCCCTACCACAGTCCTGCTCCCTTGCAACCGCACCAGGTTCCCCCAAGGTCTGAAGTGTCCCATGACCAGCTTAGCCCAGTTCAGCAGCAGCCTGATGCCATCTTACCATCCCCGCACTGACTATTGCCTTGATACCCTATCAGAATTCCGGTTGCCCCAACCTCGTGTAGCCATAGAGAAGGAACTGACCCTTTGAGTAGTAGATGGTACTATTACGCCTTTAAAGGGCTACCAATGCCTCTTAGCATAGTATCCAGAGAGGAGAGGCATAGCTTCTGGCATGGCAAATCTGTTCTGTACTTCTTCTAATATTTAGTGGATACAGACATACCTCGGAGATATTGCAGGTTGGTTCCAGACCACCATAATAAAGCACATATCACAATAGAGCCACATTCACAACACAAATTTTTTGGTTTCCCAGTGCATATAAAAGTTATGTTTACAATATACTGTAGTCTATTAAATGTGCAATCACATTATGTTTAAAAAAAACTATGTACGTACCTTAATTAAAATACACTTCATTGCTAAAAAATGAAAACCATCACCTGAGCCTGTTGGAAAAATGGTGCTGGTAGACTTGTTCGATGCAGAGTTGCCACGAACCTTCAATTTGTAAAAAACAAATTAGTATCTGTAAAGTTCAATAAATCGAGGTATGCCTGTATTTCCAAGTGTGTGGCACTCAACAACTGGCTTATAAAAGGTAGTCTAATGTCATGAGTAAGAACAGGGGCTCCATAGTCACATGTGGGTTCAAATCCCAAGTGTGCCACTTAGCAGTTGTGGGACCATGGGCAAGTTACTGTCTGCCCGTACCTTTCTATGTCTCAGCTCTCCATATGCATGTGAAGATGACAGCCATAGTACCTCTATCATAGGACTGCTCTGAGTTAATGAAAGAACAGTTTCTGGGAGGCAGGGAGGGCTGCAGAAGTTCTGGTTGTCATTTTCTCATTGACCCCTCACAAACACCTCCATTTTACAGATGAGAAAGTTGAGCCTTGAGATGCAAACCAGACCAGGTTCAAGTACCTCCAGCATCCACATCCTCAACCACACAAGATACTCAGCCACGACACAAGCCCTCCCTTCTCTGGGGTTAAACTGGGCAGGACGTTCTGCATCCTTGTACAGCTATTGCTTGTCTTTTTAGTAGGAAACATGCTCTAAGCTAATTCAAAAGTAGGAAATGTCTCATGCTAAAACCAGTTCATTTTAGAAAAACAAAAGCAGACTAACAAACATCCTTGCCAGTGAACACCTGACCAAGCCACTCCATTAACAGGAAAGTGATACACAGTGGCAGAGCAAGATGACTCAGTGTTTCCGGCAGGCACCTGCAACCCTGGAATAGCAGAGACCTGTGCACACACATGAATGGCAGCTGCAGAGGGGTACAGGGGCCCTCAGCTGCCAAAGGTTGCCTGTCAGGAAGCACTTGGTGCGTTGGTGGTTTCTTGGGCCAAGTGACATAACTGCCAGGTTACACTTCTGTAGTTCCAGCCCCCAGGGACCAGCCACATGGAACAAATCAATGTTAGATTTACCAAGTCTAAAGTAGTAGCTCTTCTACTCCAAGGGAAAACTTGGGAAGAAAAGTGACTTTAGTTTGGGTCTTGAGGTAACACACACATGATAAACAGGAATGTTGTCGTGGGATGATTAACGACACACAGGAGCCTTGGTGTTAGGCTTTGAAAGATTATAAATGCATCTGGATCGTCAAGCATAGCCAGCCAGTTACAAATTACCAGTCATCTTTCTGTTGCTGTCCCTGTACCTCTTGTTTTGAGCACAGTGAGCAAACGACCTCCAACCCTCCAGCAGGGTGTTCCAAGCTGCCCACAGAGCCCTGAGACTCACCTTTGCTCAGGCTGCTCTGTGTGGTTGCAGGTAGGGTTCGACCCAACACGTCCCTTTCCCTTCCTACATGCTGTGGCGTGGATTTGAGGGCTGGGTTCTGACTGTTGGGTGTTCAGGGACGGTTACCTCATTAACATGCCCTCGATCCACTGCTGTGTGCACCACCAGCCACAGACATAAACAGAGCAGTATTTGTGTTTGGAGAGGTTTAATGATACACTCAAAAATCCAATATTAGAAGTTGCTTGCTTTCAGGAAGAGAATATTATACCAGAAGTTATGTTTGAAGAAAATAAGGACATGGCAGCCATCCACAGGAGGCTGGTGTGTTGGTAGCAGAGTTGTTACACCTGCTAACTGGGGCTTCTTTGAGGTTTCAGTGACATAAACACATGTAAGCATGCACACACGTACAAACATACACACCAACAGAAAACATGTGTTCTGCAGCTTAAAGTCTCAGTGTTCAATACGCAAGACACTTGAATCGTCTGTCTCAGACTCAGCTATAGCCCAGTTCTTCCAACATGAGTTCCCTTGCCTTTTAAAATTCACGACAGTAGATTTTTAGTTTACCTAGGTTCTTTGTAATTAAACTAATTAAAATATATTCATCTTAATTGGAAGAAACATTCTCTTTCAAACTGAGGAAACAGCTTCCCTCCAAGTTTACCCAAACCCGGGAAAAAAGCAATTTGGTTGTTTTGGTTTCATTTCTTCTCCTTAAATCCATCAGTCAGAATTGTCCCCATTCTTTAAGCCAATTAATCGAGCAATATCTGGGCAGACCACATTTACAACACACGTCTTTCCCCTCTTTGCATTGCTCCCACACAAATGTGGTACTAAATATTTCACAACCTGTGGGTTTGCACCTGGCAAAGTGGCTGAGCCAGAGGCAGCTCTGACCACTTGCCCAGCACCAGCGCAGTCCCACCTCTGCCTGGGTGATCATGTTCCTCCCTCTGTTCTCTGGTAGGCTATGTACGGTCACAACAAATAGATTCACCCTGTGGGGAAAAAAGGCAAAGACTCCTGCCCTTGTTCTGCTCTTAGTCACAGTTCCCACTGGTAATGTGATAGAATTGTTTTAGAAAATATGGAAAAATTAAATAAACTCTGGTACCAAAAGTAACCCATGGGAAATCAGAACTACTAAGACTACCCCATGATTGTTGTTGTATTCTAAGAAAGTGTGGCCCAGAGCCCGATCATCCACCCAGTCACACCAGCCGGAAACCCAGAAGTCACCATGTCCTTGCCTCTCGGCTTTACATCCAGTCAGTCACCTCGTCCTGTCGAGTGGACCTGTGACCAGCCCTGGAATCCATTTGTGGTCTCCATCCCCTCACCGTGCTCCCTGGACTGGCGGCCTCTGTGCCTGCAGCACTGCCTGTCCCCTGTCCCTCCAGCCACAGCTACAACAGTCGGGGCTCCAAATGCGAACTCAACCAGCTCTTTCTCCTAGGGGGGTGCCCCACCACCTACAGAATAGAGCTCCAACTCAGTAACTTGGCATCTAAAGACCTACAGGATAGAGCTCCCGTTGCCCCTGGACTCAGCAGCACGTGCGTCCCTGTGATACACACAGAGCACCATGATGTAATGAGATCTGTGGGTAGCAGCCTAGGCCCTTGACTGTGAGATCCTTGTCAACAGGCACTGTATCCTTTAGATTGGAATCTCCAGCGCCAAACATGGGAAGGGTTCACTTGCTCAATGAATGTATAATATAAAAAATGTTTATACCCTGCCTCATTCCAGAAAGGGTTTGAGATGGCAAATGAGTCCCATTTACAAGGGTAGTCTTCACCCCTCTCCGACCATCCATGTACTGAGATGAGGACTTGAGTTTCTGAGCATATCAAGTAAGTGATGAGGTCTGCGACCATCTTCAGGGCTCTTCACTATGCCTATTAATGACTGTTGCCATTGGACAATATGTATTAAACACTTTAAATGAAATCCTCAGAGTCTCAGGGGCAGTTTTCTCTTTGTACAGGTGAAGAAACTGAAGCAAGGAAAGGCTGAGGAATGTGTACAGAGTCCCACAACCTGTCAATAAAAAGAAAATGTGCCGCCCTGAGGCCTTCTACCTCCCACTCCCACTCCTCCTGCTTGTCATACTCTTCTCTGCTTAAAGCTGGGCTTCTGACACTATTATGCACTATTACACACCACCAGAATGTTTGCTTATGTCATGGTCTGCAAGAGCTGTGGGTGACACTGCCACTTGGCCTTAGAGGAAGAAGCTGGTGGTGTGCCTGAACTCTGGTCACACTTGCTCTTGGTCCCCAGCCCGTATGTCCAGGCTTATACTCAGGAGAATTAAGTAAGCTGTAGAAGCTGCCTAGAAGAAACTTGACCACAAATAGTGGTGGCGCATAGACAGCTGGACAGTTTGCACCTATTGTCTAGAGGCTGCAGTGGGAACCACCGGAAGATCTGCACGCCGGGACAGAAGGCCCACTCCAAACCCCCTTACAGCTCACCTCCTTTCCAGGCATGGAATTAGTCTCAGAGCCTCTTAGGGCAAGGTAGCCAACATGGGCTCCAGTCTCTGGGGGTGAGGAAAGTATTTTCCTTTATCTTGATGTCCCATCTCACGATCACCCTGCTTGGGTGGACCCGAGTGAGGTGTTTGTCTTGTCTGGTCTGAAGCCTCCTAGTCCCCACTAACATCCCAACCCCCAAAGGAAAATCATGACTTTCCAACTTAAACAAATGGCCAAGTTTCCGGGCACAGCTCCTTCCTTGCTGTGGGCCCAGGCTGGCAGCTGCTGCCTTTGTGAGCCCCTCTTTCTGCTGATTCCAAAGGCAGGAAATTCAAGTCAGAGTGAGGCAGGGGGAAGATCAGGTGTAATGTGAAGCAGGATGCATACAGGACAACCACCTGCTGACAAAAGGCCCAAGTGTGGGCCTTTGAAAAGCCCCAAGTGGCTAGTTCACACACTGAATTTTAAGTGTTTGTTCAGATCATTTAATTAAGTTCAGTTAAGAATTTGCATGGGTTTCTAAACTCCAAAGCATTCTTACTGTGCCTGTGATGAAAACTTCCTCTTCAGGGGCAAGACCCCTGGACTACTAGGATGTGGAACTGGGGAGGCTGGGAACAGAGCAGAGACTATCTTACCTCGGGCTTGAGCCGAACTGCTTGTAAACTGATCATGCAGGTGACAGATAAACATTTTCCCTGTTGGGGTTGTTAGATATGTACCCCTACCTCCTACTACCCCCCAAAAGAATCACAGACATTTATCCAAAGATTTCTTTAAAAGAAGAGGTAAATTCTATGCATTTTGTTAACTGTTTGACAATTTTCGTACACTTCCCTGAAGCGCAGATACGGAAGTAGGAGGACACCTATGTTGTCTCTTTGGAAGTCATTTCTCTCTAGGCTTCTCTTTCTTCACAGGAACAGCTGCTGGTTCTTTGATTTCTATCTAAACTTCACAGAGTAAATTAAGAGGCAGAAGGACCGACTTGGTATTTGAGCTGGACTGGAGGTCGTATGGGCAACTAGAGAATTATGATTACAGATTATTATTTTATTAACAATTATTATTATGTGGGTTGTTAATAAATACTTATGTGCCAAGCACTGTTCTATATATGAACTTAATTCTCACCATCCTAAGAAGTAGATAATAATATTCTCAATTTTACATCAAGAAAACGAGGATCGGGAAAATTCCTTGCTCAGGCACACACAATTCTTAAGCAGCAAAGCTGAATTCAGACCTAGATTTGTCTGATTTCAAAACCCATGCCTCCTCTATCAACTCTCACTCTTCTGAAAAAAAGCCCTGAAATATATTTTTATTTATTGATTTTAGTGAGAGAGAGGAAGGGAAAGAGAGAAACATCAATTTGTTGTTGCACTTATTTATGCATTCATTGGTAAGATTCTTGTATGTACCCTGACCCAGGATCGAACCCACAACCTTGGCATATCGGGACAATGCTCTACCAGCTGAGCTACCCTACTAGGGCCCCTAAAATATATTTTGGACTGTATTTAAGCATTGTTATTTGGTGAGTTATGTCTGTATGTCTATTTAGGTCATAAACTCTTTCATATGCTTAACAGAATACACAAATTTATATACTAAAACTGTTACTTAAAGGTCTGTATCTGATATAAGAATATTATGCCAACATCAAGCTCCTGGTTTTGACAATGCACTGTTGTTATATAAGGAGTGAGTGAAGGGCACATGTGAACTCTATGTACTATTTTGTAACTTCGTAGGAGTCTTAAATGAGTTCAGAACAAAAGTATTTTTTTAAACGTTCTTTGAACGTGATAACAAGGGTGCAGAACAAACAGAAGTAGGCAAGTCAGGCCCCAGATTCTAACACTGCTCTTCACTGGCTGGCTGTGTGGCTTTGTACCCCACACTGCCCAACAGAGGCCTGGCAAAGTCCTGATGATATCCAGGTCCCATTTCAGCGTTAAGATTTCTGTAATTTAAAAAAACAACAACATTCTAGACGTCCATTCTAGGATGTAAGACTGAATATACACATATCGCTTACTCCCTCCCAAAACACAGCAAAACTACAGTAAAGAGACTTCTTTAAAACATACCCCACAAGGACAGGCAGGGGAGGAGTGGAGAGACAACAGCCATAAAATTCCAGAAGCTAGGAAGTGATGAAGTAGGCCTGGAGTTGGCAGTAGATAAAACAAAGGATGAATTCATTTTACACTACAGAATCTTTACAAAAGCTCAGGAACCAACAAATACCTCTAAAAATGCAGGTACGAGGAGGGTGGCTAAAATAAGAATTGGGTGAAACGCCCAGAGATACAGATCTCTAGATTCCCTCCCCCACTGTGTACCACTGGAAGACCACTTTCTTCCCATTCCACCAGAGTCTAGAGCTTTCACTCTCTTAAGAGTGCAAACTAGAAGAGTCTGGACTGGGAAGTTGAAAGCGCCACGTCAAAAACAAGAAGATTAAATGACTATATGCATAAGAAATGCTGAGTGTTGAGACCCCCCAGCCCTCTTCCCCCAACTTAGCTCCCAGAACACTGGCAGCCAAATCTTAAGCTTCCCAGGCAGGAGACTAAAACTCTGCTCTGTAGCATCTGACCAGCCTGAGAGAAATGACCCAAAGATACTGAAATCAGAGATTGCTCAAAAAATGGTCCCCTTAGCCAGATCATCCTACAGTGAAGCTCCGAGTCAGCCAGCCCTGCTTTGAGCTCGGAGCTCCCAGTTAGCTTTGGGGTCCTCAGTTCTTTATCATGAAGACAGATATAAAACAAACAAAAGGAAAAGCAACCTGGAGTCTATGCAGGGAGAAGAAAACTTCCCCCAAAATAATTAATGTCCTCAGAGACAACAGACAACCCATGCGAAAAGAATGTAATGGTATTTTAAAAAGAAACCTACAGAAAGTAACAACAAGAGCCTGTGGGAATTAAAAACATGAGCGCACAGATGACAAATTAGAGAGGCTGGAGAAAAAAGTTAATGGGAAATATCCCAGAAACTAGAGCAAAAAGACAGAGATAGATAATGAAAGAGAAAAGTAGTCTGACATTTAAATAATAGAAGGCACCCCAGAAAGAGAGAATACAGAAAGAGAAAGCAACAAAATTATTCAAGACGTTTTCCCAGAACAGAAGGACATGAGTTTCCCAAATGAAAGGGGCCACCAACACCCAACACAGTAGGTGAAATTAGACCAAGGACAAACACTGGGAAATTTCTAAACACTGGGTACCACAGGGACCAAGTGAAGATCCTATGGGTTACCATAAAGACAAAATAGGTCAATTATAAGGATCAGGAAATACACTGACTGCAGACTTTTAAAAGCAAAAAGGCAATGAACAGAGGCTCCCATTTGGGGTAAGCCGGCAAACATACTCTCCCCCTGGACTCTCCACTGACTGCCCTTATAACACCTGAACAGAGTGATATAGCAGCCGTTTTAGGGAGATAGTAGCAGGCAGATTGAGGAAGAAGACCAGGATCCAAAGTACCACCAAGCCAGCAGTGTGAGTATCATTTTTTCCTGTGGAATACCCAGCCTGACTCAAGGCAGTGTGACAGTGATGGCAGCAACAGCCCAAGGTGCCTAAAACATGGAATATTATTCAGCACTAAAAAGGAGCAAATTATTGATTCACACTATAGAATGGGTCACTCTTGGGTGCATTTTGCTAAATGAAATAAGCCAGATCGAAAAGACTATTATATGGTCACATTTATTTAACATTCTGGAAAAGGCCATAATATAGGAGCAAATCAGTGATTGCCCAGGGGACAGGAGACAGGAGACAGGAGACAGGAAGGGGCTAATTACAAAGGGACAGCATGAGAGAATTTTTGTGATAGAATTATTCTGTATCATGACTGTAATGATGCATACATAACTCTATGCATTTGTCAAAACCTATAAACCATGGAGAATGAAATTTGCTGTGTGTACATTAAAATAAACAGACAAGGATGTGAGGAGACCCAAAAAGGAACATAACTATAACAAATTAACTTAAGTGTATCACAAATGAAAACTATAACCATACCAAAAGGGAAGAAATGAACTTTGGAACTTTGAAAACACTATTTTAAAAGGATATGGGAAGGCTTAAGACAAAAAGAACTCTACACAAACACTGTAATTAGTAAATTTGTTTCTCAGAAGGCTATGGATTAGCAATTCTCAAATCACTTTATGTATATACTACAGTTGAACAAAACAGCAGATTCAGTGTAGATAATGAGGGCCAGGCCTCTGGCGGTCAGAAAAAGAAGTTACAAATGGGGAAGGCTAGAATGAACCCTGTGGTGTTGGGTGGAATCAGAGATACCAGTGTGAACCCATATTTTAAAAATATGTTTACAGATTGATAAAGAAGTAAATATAAAATGTATATATAATATACATGGGTTATTATACATACATATATTTCCTAGCACTGTCTGCTGAGATGGCCTAGAAGAAATGACACGCCAATCACCAAATGTTGGCTTATAAATACTCTGATCCATTACAGGGAATCAAGGCTCTTTTGGAGAAGCTGGGAAAGGGAAAATATAAGATAAGCCTGGAGGTTCTTGTGATGTGAGAAGCTAAGAAAGTGCTCAGAAATGATGGAGGCACAGGATTGAAAGGACACAGGAACCCAAACTGAAAAAGCTCCCAATGGCCAAAGTTAGAACAATGTGGCCTACAGCATAAATGACAATATAATTACATTGGAGCCCATGGGATAAAATAAATACCCATGAGTCCATACTGATATAAGTAAATAATGAAAGAAGGAGAGAAAGAAAGGGGGGGGAAGGGTAAGTTTTTCCTTACAGAAAAATCCCAATTAACAAATATAGGAAAAAATGAAGAAAGTACAGAATCACCATTAAACACCACAAAAGTAATTATTACAAGCAAGATTCACCAATGGGTGCTATAATTGGTGGGCAAAGTTTGAGGAGAAACAGGCTATTTGCATAAGTTAAGTCTCTCCCTCAAGATATTTATTAACTAAAAAAAGGAAAACAGTAACTACAGCAGAGAAATGCAGCCTCTTAGTCCAGTGATCAAGGTTAGCATCATCAGTAATAAGAATTATTGACATAATGAATCGCTTGATATTGTACACTGAGAGGGAAGGGCACATCCCTTCTGTGGTATTCTTGCTGAAATCCATGAGAAACCAACAAGCAAACCCAAATGGAGAGACAGCCTAACTGACTGGCATTTTTCAATAGTGACAAAATCATGATGGACAAAGGAAGACTGAGAGTTGGTCACAGATCAGAAAAGACAAGGAGAAATGACAACCAAATGCAATGTGAAATCCTGGATTAGACCCTGGGGCAGAAAAAGGACATTAGAGGAAAAACTGATAAACTCCACATAAACCTATTTTAGTTCATAGTATTGTACCAAAGTGACTTCTTGATTTTGTTCAATGGACTGTGATTATATAAGATGTCGATATTAGGGGAAGCTGGGTGAGGAATAGATAGAAATCCTCTGTACAATTTTTACTTCTCTGTAAGTCTAAACTTATTGCAAAATACAAAGCTTTTTCAAAGTACATACTATATTAAAATAAGTCATCTGACATCTTACGCTGACCTGTCACCACTAACGTGTAAGGGTTATTCAGTAACGATGCAGACTTACAAATGGAAACAGCAACGCTGAGTTGGTGCCTGGGCCAGCAGCACGGCTGCTTCTCTCCCCGCTCCTCTTCTACAGCAGCCAACAGGTTTGGCTCGAATTCCAAGGCCTTGGACTTCACTGGACTAGAAAAGGGAAGAGAAAAGGGAAGCCAATAGCCACAGGGATGGAAGCTGCTTTCCTATGCTCTTCTAAGCTGCTTTCGCCTCTGGCCCTGCGGAGCTCAGTCCTCTGAGGAAGCCACCCACTCTTTTATTGTGCCCAAAAGATTACAGGGTGATGTAGTCTGGGCTGGAACTATACCACCAGTTTGTACCTTCAGAATTCTAAAACTGATCCCCATGTTTACAAATCTGAGCTTACCTGTCACATTTGTGAGGAAATAACTATGTAGCTGCCAGGCAGTAGCAAGACTGTTCATGTTCAGAAGCTCCTCATGTAGGAGCAGGTTAGGTCCTGAAAGGCGGTTAGCACTTAAGCACATAGTCTGTCAGCCAGTTGCTGAGGATGATTTAGGCCTGCAGTCCAAAGATGGGCTCCGACCAAAGAGCAGCGTTTGAAAATCAAGCATATGCTCCTCCTCCTAACCAGTGTGTGTTCTCTCAGATGTATTTCCCCCACACATTGAAAATGCACTGAGAGAGAGAGTATCTGCAAGTATTGTAAGACTCTCCTTAGCAGCTTCATATCCACCACCCCACTGTACTTTGAAGTCAGGCAAATTCAAAGGGGCCCTGCACAGAGAAAATATCCATGGCTTGGAGCTACCATTTCATCACTCTAGCCTCTAAGTCTTCAAAGAAACCTTTGGCATGCTCCTGAAGGAGGCTGGTAGAGCCTTTGCTGATGCGGCACCTCCAAGCCATGACCCTTCAAATCCTTTCATTTTTGTCCATTCCTTGACCTGGCTGATTACTGTTGACTATAGAGCAAGGCAGCTTTTATACATGACACATGGCCTTTTGTCTTTTAGAACCTTGCCTAATGTGGAAGGATGGTCCATTCATTATTTTATTACTGTTGTCCATTTTTTAAAAATTATACCTTGTCTGTGACTGAATATATTAGTAAACCCTTTCATGGACAGGATGGAGTTGAAAATGTTAGTAAACTACCCCAGCTCACAATGAGCAGAGTAAGAACAGTGTGGGCCCATGTGGCCAGGAACCCTGCTGGGTTAGTGGTGGCGAGTACAGCTTTGCAGACAACCACGACGTTCTCAAAGCTGGGCATCTGTACCTCCCAGAAAGAGCAAGAAGGAGATTCTAAAGTTGGTGCTTGGTACACTGTTTCCAGAATCAACCAAGCAGGAGGTTGATACAATTATCTGGAGGGTTTGGGTGGAAATATACTTATCTACATAATTTTAAGAAAGAATCAAAGATTGGTCCAGAAATTTAAAAAATGGATTACACTGGTGAAGCACTTATTGTGAGTTGGGCACACGTATTTTCTCATTGAATTCTTAGAACAACTGTAAGATATAGATACAGGGGTGGGCAGAAGTAGGTTAAATTACCAGCCATCATTACCTAAAAGATAAATCATAAGTAAGGATCTGAAATAATAACAATAATAATAAGAAGACAAATTATACAATAATGAATAAATAATAATATAAAAATAAACTTTCGTGTACTTACAACTGTAAACCTACTTGTGCGCACCCCTGTATCATCCTGTTAGATTACATTACCCACAGATAGGTAAAGTAACTTGTCCAAAGTCACATAGCTAATCTGGGGCAAAGCCGGGATTCAAACCTGGGTCTCTGACTGCAGAACTCTTAATCTCCAAGCTAAACTTTTTAAAAATATATATGTTTTTATTGATTTTTAGGGAGCGAGGAAGGGAGAGGAATAGAGAAATAGGAACATCAATGAGAGAGAAACATCATCGATTGCCTGCCTCCTGCACTCCCTCTAAGCCTGCAACCCGGGCACATGCCCTGACCGGGAATCAAACTGTGACTTCTTGGTTCCTAGGAGGGCACTAAACCACTGTGCCACACCAGCTGGTCTTCAAGCTAAACTTTTAAGGCAACTACCTCAGCCTCCGGTTAACTCTGACTGTGGAGAAATAAGTATGCTTCTATACTCAAAGCTTTGTGTGACTTTTTCCTTCACAGTACTCTCATCCAAGGGCTGGCAAGGAGAACCTGTGTCTGCCTTGGAACACTCCCACTGTGAGGTCTCCTTCGTATGACAGCCCAGAGCCCCTCTTTCCTGACCCCACATCTTAAGAATCCCCACAACTGTGCTAGCCAGTTTGGTTGTGTGGTTAGACCACTGGCCTGAGAACTGAAGAGTCCTAGGTTTGATTCTAGCCAAGGGCATGTACCTTGGTTGCAGGCTCAGTCCCCAGCCCCTGTCAAGATACGTGTGGGAGGCAACCAATCTATGTCTCTCTCACACATCAATGTTTCTCTCTCTCTCTCTCTCTCTCTCTAAACAATGGAAAAATTATCCTTGGGTGAGGATTTAAAAAAAGAAAAAAAGAATCCCCACAACTGAAAGCTGATGGAAGCTGATGGTGGCTGACTGGGCTTATACAGTGGCTCTCAACCAAGGGTGATTTTGTACCACAGGGGACATTTGGCAATGTTTGAAGATTTTTTTTGATTACCACAATTTGGGGATGGAGAGCAATCAGGGATGCTATTAAACATTCTACAATGCACAGAGGTGCTCACTCCCTCACCCCAGTCTGGTCCAAAATGTCAATAATGTTGAAGCTGAGAAACCCTGAGCTAGGCCCTGAGAGAGTAGCTCAGTTGGTTAGAGCATTGTCCCTATACACCAAAGTTGCAGGTTCAATCCCGTCAAGGCACATATAAGAATCAACAAATTAATGCATAGATAAGTGAAACAATAAATCGTTCTCTCTCTTTCTAAAATCAATCAACAAAAAAATTAACAACAAAAACCCTGAGCTAAAGAAATCAGTAATGCTCTTGAGCTGTCTGCAGCCTGACCTGGGAGGAAGAATCCTAGCCGTCAAGGAAAAGGTATTAGATGGGATGGGATATCTCATCTGAGAGGGGAGATGCTGCTGCTTGCATTTGGACACTTTCCATCCAGCTAATTAGCATCTTTATGGATTGCCTGAACTGACAGACTCCTTTCCCCCTTTAAACAGCATGTTTGCAAGCCTTTCCACTTCAAAATACAGTCCTGACAAGCTAAGCAAGTGATTCAACAAGGTGACTCTTTCTGCTGTGCAGCATAAAGGAGGGTGGCATAATTTAGGGACATCAAGAGGGTGGTATGGTGAGAGTGAAGAGTCAGGTTGATAAGGTTAAAGGGGCATTGGCAGGTAAGGACAGAAGAGAACATTCCATCAGAGGGAGAGACAGGAATCTCTTTTAAGGAACCCTGTGGGTCCCACTCCCTAACTATCTGAGCAGGCAATGAGATCACACTGCTAGCATGGAGATAAGGAGGGGGACCAGCACCAGAAATACAGTGGGCACCACTCCAGAAACTGAACAAGATAGGTGTCACATTTACCTCACGAAAAGTGTAAGGTCTGAGCTGTGATCACCTTGAAGGAACCCGCTCTGGGGGCCCACAGAGACCTGGTTTTGAGTCCCAGCTTTGAAAGGATTCCACCCTGTGACTGTAGGCAGAACACCATCTCTCTGAACCTCAGTTTTTCACCTGTAGAACAGGACTGATTGTAACAACCACTCGGCAGGGGCTCCTGAGCCTTAAGGGTGTGACTGGGGAACCAAGCCACTTCCCTGCCCCTCCTCCTCCTCCCTTTACTGTGAGCACAGAGCAGGAGACTGGTTTCCCTGACAGCCTGGACTGGAGAAGGACACGCCTGAGGGGTTGAGTCAGAGCCCAACAGAGGCTTCTTATTAAATGGAATTTACCATGACCAATCATTCCATGATGTCCAAGGCTTACCAGCTTGCCTCAAACAAGTATTTCTGATTCAAGAACCCCAAAAAGGGACTCCTTGGATATACTTAGTATGCCCAAAGAGTCACCAAATTAGCAGATTGAAGCTAATGAGAACAAATCTCCAGGTATCCCAGTTACACATTCATGGTCATTTGCTTTTGTAAACTTGGCAGTGGTAACATACTATGCCTTTAATTGCTTAAGACTGCTGCTGTTTGGGTGACTTTGAAGTGGCCATGGGCATTTTGGGGATCTGAACCATGAGGAATCTGAGTTAGAGATATCTTTCCTGTGAGTTAGGATATAATGATAAATTTATAGTTAAGTGACTGCTGGCTGTTCTGTAGGGGAGGATTCCTATGGCCCACTGTGCCCACAGATTGGCATGGAGATGTGAGAACTCAGACCCAGAGGCCAGGTCACAGTATGAATGCATCCTGCACCTGAGGTATTATGGGCCAGGGCAGGGGACACAAGATGGGAAACAGAGCCAGAACAGACCAGTCAGAAGCTAGTCCAGGGAACCTTTTCCAATCATCAACCTTGGACAATTCTAGACACACTTACAATTGATAACTGGTCAAGATGAAAGTTCTCTCAAGAATATGAGACCATCAAAATTATGTGCCCCAAAATGCAGGATAAAAGGATTTTAGAAGTGTGCTAAGCAGGTAATAATTTTTTTTCTGAATTTTGTGAAACTTCAATACATAATTTTGTATATACAATGGTACCTTGGTTTTCCAGCGTCTCTGTTGAGGAACATTTAGGTTTCCGAATGCCGTAACCCCGGAAGCAAATGCTTCCGTTTCCGAACACGCCACACAGGGTCTGCTGAGGGCAAGATCCTGAGGCGGAACTGTCGGCTGTGGATCCCTCGGTTTTCAAACTTTTCAGACCTCGAACGGTCTTCCGGAGCGGATCACATTAAAAAACCTAGGTACCACTGTATAACTTATATCCTCTTCAAAAGGGCCTTCAAATTATATAAGCTTCAGGTTCTACAAAACCAGGATCCATCCCTTTAAGTCACATACTTTTATCTTTTTGAAGACAGAAGAATGGGGGAAAGGTGAGGAAGGAGACAAGTAAGCTCCCTAACTCAATTTCCTGAAATAATTATATTTCAGTGGCACAGTGAACCTAGAAAATTGGAAATTCTTTATGTATTTGTTCTTTCTGAAAGAGTTAAATGAAATATGAATTTCAGGTTTCAGACTCTGCAGGTGGCTTTTCTCGGAAGGCTGAGTCCATATTGCATAGTGTTTTGGGAAAGTACTTTTTCTATAATGTAAAATAAAACACACCTAGATTTTTTAAAAATGTTGTGAGTTTCTGCTAAGGCCTTTTATCTGTACTTTATCCCTCCCCTCTAGCAAAGATTCCCCTCCATTCACTCCCACTATTTTCTCTTCTATGCTAAAATCAAAGCAACTCTACTTGACAACTACTTTTGAAAGCATGGAGTACACTATATAAGTTGGAGAAAGTGAAAAAAACTCTTTCTAAATTCAAACGGCTGAACAAGGAAACATTCAGGTAGGCAGAGTCCTCCCACTTTCTGTTCTTAACCACAGAAGGACTTACAGGAGCCAAATGCTGAATGTTGGTTTTCGTTTTCGTGAAAACTCCAGAAGGACCCACAAGCTCAGTGTCTTTTGCACCCCTCACCCCATGGAACTTGATCGACCCAGACGCGTGGATTTCATAAAGAGACAATTTGCTTTCTGCTGATTTCAGAGTTCTGTCTCGCGTTTCCCAAGCCCCAGGGCCCAGTGCCAACTGACCTGCCCCTCCCTCAGCTCAAAGCCCCCAGGGCGCTGCAGCCCGGGGGCCCTCCAGGTTTGCAAACTCGGGCTCCTCTAGCAAGTTGGCAGCAGCACAAACCAGAGAATGGTTGCTGGCTCTTTTCCTTTCCTTGGAAAGCTCTTAGCAACATTAAGACACCCCACCCACTGGTATAACTTCTATGGCAGTCCCGGTTGTTTTACAAAAATAGAGCTCGTGTCTTTAAAACCTACATGTTCGCCCGGGAAGTCAGCATTAGTTAATGACTGCCAGGCGGTTTCTGTGTCTCCGCACCACGTGACGGGGACACGTGACTTGGAGCGGCTGCCGCTCTCCTTTGTATCTGAAGAAAAAGATCAAGCTTATTATTGCACTGAAAGCCTGCGCAGCCTGTCCGTGCAACGTGATTCAGGGCGAGTCACACCTCGCGCTGCGGCGCTGGGCCCTGCCCCCAGCGTCCAGCCTCCAACCTCCCCTTGGCCCGTGCAAGGAGCTGTTTTCTAAGCAACAGAAAACAAACATAGTTTCCTGTTTTCGAAAGTGAGAGTCCATTTCCCCCTTGGAAAATGTATGTTGACACCGAAAAATAAGAGAGTCGGTTTCTCCCAGCGGAGTTGGCCCTCTTGTTGGGATTAGGTAGGACTACTGAACAAACACAGATAAAGAAGGAAAGAGTGAATAACTCCACTCTCTTTTCCAGCTGAAGATTCAGGATTGATTAGACCCTTTCTCCCTCCCTGGAAAAAGTCTGCGAAATATGCTCTTTCCTACTTACAAAAAATGGAAACTAAAAATGACATTTTTAAATTTAAATTTTAAGGTGCATGTGCAGTTTGTTGGGGGTTTTTTTTCACCTAAGATTTCTAAAACATGAACAGTTAAATTTTGACTCAGCACATCCTGCAAAGGAGAGAGCAGAAGGATTGGGTGGGAAGAGCTGGGTGTCCCTTTGCAGGTTTGGGTGGTTTTGTGGATATGTAAATATGTGCAGATTTGCCTCAAAAAGCCCCCCCTTACTATGCATATTTCAATACGGTCTGTAGTTGTTCCCCCATACCCCCTCCCGCATTCAGGAGAAGCCTGGAACTTTTTTTTTTTTTTTTAATGTATCTTTATTGATTTCAGAGAGAGGAAAGGAGAGGGAGAGAGAGAGAGAGAAATATCAATGATGAAAGAGTCACTCATCGGCTGCCTTCTGCACGCCCCCGACTGGGGAACGGAAATCGAACCCCGATGGCCTGGATCCTAGGTGGATGCTCAACCACTGAGCCACTCCCAGCCAGGCTGGAACATTTTTTTGTTTTTGTTTTTGTTTGCTGTCTCCTTTCTCTAAGGTAGTATTCAGTGATGGCTCAGTTACAGGAGAAAGACAAGGGAAGAACAGCGCTGGTTATCTCTGCCCAAGGCCTCCTTTAAACAGAACTGCCAAGGGCTTCTCCATAGCAGTCACTTCCCAGCAGTGCCTGTCGCCTCTAGTAGAGAACAAGTAGGTGAGCCCATTCTCCAACCCAGGCCGGATTTCAACTGGTTATTCAGTTATTCCACAAATCTTGACGGAGTGCCTCCTCTGCCTGGCACTATTCCAGGTGAATGAGGGTGGGACCCCTGCTGCCACCAGAAGAGCCTCACTGTAGAGAAAGCAAGTGGTCTCCAAGAGGCCACGCACAGGAGGCCTGGCCAGGAGACTGGGATGGGGTCCTGCAACTTGAGACTCCCTTCTGCATCATGGCCATTGCTCAGATGATGGGGCCCTTGTCTCCAGGGCACTACAGCCTAATTAATTTGCGAGCTGATGCTTTGGAAACAAGAGGTACATCCTTGCTAGCAGATACAGGTGGGAACTTGTTTCTTAGAGACCTCTTAGGTCAGCACTGAGGAGTCAGCGCTCCCAGCTGCTGATCATGCACGACAAGAGTATGTAGCAAGCTGGGCTCCTGGCTCCCGGCAGCCTGACTAAAAATACATCAGAGCTCTTCAGAAGTGACCTCTGTGTAAGCTGTGACAAAGACATTGCACGACAGAGTTCCAGTCAGAGCATCAGCACCCTCCACTTCCCTGCTTCTCCAACAGCCCTCCTTCAGAGGACTCCTGAGCAACTCTGGCCAGAGCTGCCCAAAAGACTAGCCTCTCCTAGTGCCAGAGGGGCAAAGTGTGGCTTCAGGCAGCCTTCCAAAGGACAGGATGCCAATTTGCTTATATTCCTCAATGAGAGACAGGCGTGGGCCTTCTCTACTTTCACAGGGCCTAATGTGGATCAGAGAGAGAGTGTATGTTCTGAAATCAATGGTGCTTCTGACAGACTGGCCAGGATTGAGGAAGGGAGAGGCTGAGGGAAAGGAAGCAGCCATCACATTCTTAATAAAATCCTCATTAATGGACATTAATGAAGACTTCATTGATGGACATTCAGTAGACACTCTTCTCTCTAGAACTGTGTGCCACAACAAAGGAAAAGGAAGATGGCAAGCTGAAACAAAATTCGGAAACGCAGGCACAATGGTCTGATGGCTGAGAATGGTCCTTTATACAAGGCCCTCAGAGAAGATCCTTGATATCCATGTCTGATAAACAGGACAAATATCAGAACTTAGCTACCCAAATGTGGCCTCCAGTCATCCCCAACCCTGACCTGTGCATCGGCAGAAGGGGCAGCTCATGCTATAGGCAGGGAGGATATGGGCTCTGGCCCTGGGAACTCAGGGTATTTGAAACCACATTTCTTCTCCCAGCCTATCTCAACAACTTCCCATAGTCTCTGGTTTCCTGAGAGCAGCAGTAATTGCCATCTCCCCTCTATCGATGGGGAACCAAAGGCAGAAACTTGGTAACTCCCCGAGCATCAAGTCCTCAGACAATTAAAGAAGAACATTCATGCCTTCTCCAAGCTGGCCTCTTGCAAAGACCTGCACTACCAAGAGTGTCAGAGTGGTGTAGCCGCTATGGAAAACAATATGGCAGTTCCTCAAAAAATTAAACATAGAATGGGATCCAGCAATTTCACTTCTGGGAATATGCACACAAGAACTGTAAGCAGGGACCCAAACAGATATCTGTATATCCATGTTCATAGCAGCCAAAGGTGGAAGAAACCCAAGTGTCCATGGGTGAGTGAATAAACAAAATGGGATCTATACATACAATAGAATCTTTTTAGCCTTAAAAAAGCAGGTCAAATTTTTTTCAATACAAGGCTTTCATTGGGTCTTCAAAATATCACAAATAGGTCTTATCCAACATCTTGCCCTTTCTGTAGCTGGATAACTTAGATATTTATTATTAGCCCACTGAACTGTTCCTTTTTCAAAAACATGGATACCAGCCAAAATTTATCTGATATCCTGTTTTTTAGGGTTGTGTCTTGCTAAATGAAAGCAGGTGAATTTGATACAAGTTAATTGTCATTACGTTCAAGAATTAACTCATCTTGCCCTTGCCGGCCTGCTCAGTGGTTAGAGTGTCACCCCACAGACCTATGGGTCTCGGGTTTGATTTCTGGTCAAGGGCACATAACTGGGTTGCAGGTTCAGTCCCGGCCCCTGTAGGGGATGCGTGCGGAAGGCAACCAATCAATGTGTCTCTCTCACATCAGTGTTTCTCTCCCCCTCCCTCCCTTCCACTCTCTCTCTAAAAAAAAAAAAAAAAAAAAAAAATCAATGGAAAAGATATCCTCAGGTGAGGATTAACAACAACAAAAAAGAATTATCTTTCTGGGCTTGCAATACTGAACCCAGAAGATGTTTTTTTCACCCAAGAAATTTCAGATTTCCACAAGAGACCCATTTTCCTGGATAAGGACATTGATGAGGAAGTGAGCATATACAGACTTCATCTTGTAAGCCCAGTGTACTACCCTTGACCATGTTCTGTATATGACTAGAGATAGCTCCAACAGTAGCCAGTTCCTTTTTATTTCCCCACCATTTGTGAACCCAGAGCCTCTTCTTTTCCTGTTCAAAGAGACTGAGTTCTACATTGATGTGTTGAAGTCCTTCCATAGGGTTCCTCTGGGGCCCTTCACAATAACTGTGCATCCCTTCAGAGTGAGGTTTACATTTTCTGGAATGTCCACACACTGACTGATGAGAATGGTCTTCATTCTCATGGTAGATGTGGCAAAAAGAGAGGAAAGAAATTCTGACACGTGCTACCACACAGATGAACTTGAGGACATTGTGCTAAGTAAAATAAGCCAGTCACAAAAGGACAAATAATGTGCAATTCCACCTACATGAGGTTCCTAGAGTCAAATTCATAGAAGTAGAAAGTAGAATGGTGGGTGCCAGGGGTCAGGGAGAGGGGAAATGGTGAATTAGCATTTAATGGGGACAGGATTTCAGTTTGGGAAGGTCTGGAAGAAGTTCTGGAGATGGATGATGGTGGTTTACAACAGTGCAAATGTACTTAATGCCACCGAGCTGTACATTTAAAAATAATATTAAAATGGTAAATTTTATGTGATGTATATTTACCACTATAAGACACTTTTTTAAGCATGTCAGACGATCACATGGACATTTTTGGTTTCAAGTAACCCCAAACACCCTTTGCCCTAGAAGTCATGTCCTGTGTAGCAGCAGGGTTCCTGGGAATTACCCACCAATCCTATCCCTTCTGATGGATGTCCAAGGAGATGAAATTAAAAAGTGGCCATGTGGTCTGTGACACCTTTTCTCTTGGCCTTTAGCTTTTGTTCTGTGATGCCTGAAGCACAGAGAGGTGAGAACTCAGTCTTCATCAGGCTATTCTCACCTTCACCAGCCCTCCAGTCCCCTGATCTGATTCCCTAGCAAAAGAAATGGTAGCATATAAAAGTAAAATAAAGGATTAAACTCCACCTGCCTGACCTGTTTCCATTGCCTCCCATGGAAAATGTTACAGATTTGCAATAAATTGTGCCTGCACTTGTAAGTTTTCTGTTGCCTATTAATAGATTTTGCAGAAGGTCATGGGAAATGCCTGATGCAGTGTTAGCACCAGAGCTGGACTTCAAGGAATATGAGGAACCATGAGAGAAGAGATTGTACACAGCAAGTTGCAAATGTTCTCTGCCTGGGCTTTAGGACTTAACATACAATAGAACAGTGTGTGTTACCAGAAACCATAAAGAATATTCTGTACTTATATAAAGGGCTCATACTGTCAACTGATGATCATTGACACCAATTCAACGCCAATAGGAATCACCAATTTGGCGTGTGATGAAGAAAGAAACTTTATTCAGTGCAAATAGCTCAATTGTGATACAGCATGGCTGTGACACCACACGGCTATTAGGAGGCACTGGAGCAAGGTAGCCCTGGGGCCAGGAGGCCCTGGGGCCATTTCCCTCTCCTGCTAGACAGCTCTGCTCTGTGCCAGTCTGCTCTGCCCTGTGCTCGGCTGCTCGCAAGGTATCATCCATGTTTCAGCTCCAGCTGGGCAAACAGTCTTCAGTGGAAAGGGAAAGTGCTCTCCCAGAACCAGAAGGGGACTGACTTACATAGACAGAAGTCCCTGCCCCTGGTCCTTGATTGTCCATCCTCATGCAAATTTGATTGGTCCAAAAGGCACTGTCCTGATTAGTCAGAATGGAGACTCAGATTGGTTGGTGAAGATGCTGATGGGGATAAAGCTACACAGTTCCGATTGGAAGGGGAAAGCCTCAGTCCTATTGGCTGAAATAAAATATCAGAAACTCCTTTTTTAAAATATATCTTTATTGATTTCAGAGAGAGGAAGGAAGAGAGAGAGAGATAGAAACATCAATGATGAGAGAGTCATTGATCCGCTGCCTCTTGCACACCCCATAGCTGGTATGGAGCCCACAACCCCGGCATGTGCCCTGACCGGGAATCAAACCACAATCTCCTGGATCATAGGTTGATGCTCATCTGCTGAGCCACCCTGGCCGGGCAGGAACTCCTTTATAAGGACTGGCTCAGGTGGAAGAAATACAGTGCAGGCAGGTAGTTCAGTGAAGAAAGCAGGCAGCTTATGCAGACTTCTTCGTGAAGTGTAGTTTGTGTGAGAGGTCCCTGTATAGAAATGGCCGCTAAGTTCTGTTGTTTTTGTTTAGCCCAGTTAGCCACCAGGAACCCTTCTTAGTAGATATCATCCTTCTCAGGGTCCAGAGTACTGAATAATTCTAAGTAAACAGGGTCATTTGAGCAGCTAGAAAAGAAAGATAACTCTTACTTGGAAAAGCCACCAGCCTCCTTGAAAGAAGTTAAGCTGGTGGTTAGGATGGCCTCAAATTATTGTCTATGTTAAGAGCTGACAGTCGCCATGAGTAATCCATACACCCAAAAACAGGTCAGGTATGGGAGTCTGCTGTGACTCTCCAGCAAACTTGACCCCTGCCTCCTCCTTCATTGAGTCAGGCCTGTGCGGAGCCCACAATGAAGAAACCTCAGGTAGGCTGAAAAATCATTAGGAAAGACCTACTAATGACAAAGCCATAAGGAGACTACAAACTTCTCTCAACTACCTGCCTCATTTTGTGGTTATGCTTACTTAGCTCCATGCTTGTCATTAACAAATGTTTGGCTCATTGAGCATGGTTATTATTATTATTATTATTGTGATTCTGGATTCTCACAAATAAAGCAATCATATTTTCCAAGTCCCAAGATAGGAACTTCTGGTGTAAGATTTATACTCAGGCAGAGAGCAAGATATATTCTTTTGATCCAAGGCTGTCTGGAAAATTCCAGGTTGTGTACAGCCCTTCTCATGGCTTCACTATGGACAGACAACTCTGGCTTAACTATGAAACTTACCCAAGTTCCCATATCTTTTTGGTTTCTACAAGAGTGGTGTTCATCCAGCTAATACAAGTCCTAGTTGTATTCAATTCGATGCGCAAACACAGTGAGCACCTAGATGTAAAATATTACATCTAGTTGAGTGCTGTGCAGAATAGAAAAGTGAAAAGGAGACAGCCCTTTCCTCATGGAGATGAGGGAATGGGAAGGACTGCCCTCATGTTGAGCACAGGGGACTCGAGGGAACTCAGATTCACCCGTGTTAACCTTATAGAGCCTTTATGGCTGTGATGACATTTAAGGTATTTATACTTGATTAGGGCCCAGAAGGTGATGAGTAAGCATGGAGTGAAAGCTTCTCACTGGAAGATGGTTGAATATGGAAAGACAAATATAATTCCAGAGATGAAGAAAGAAAGGCATCCCAGGATGAGGGAACCACACAGATGAACCATGCAGAGGCATGAAATGCCTCCTACCTTAAATTCCCTCTGTCTCTTGCAGGTGTGGGCTTTCCAAGTTGGTAGTCTTGGGACCACAGCACCCATCGTAGTTTCTTTTCTAAGACTCAAATTTGCAACCTAGAGGAAGTAGGAAACCAGTCCTTGGAATTCTGAAATGTGGCCTTGACTTGCCTTGTCCCTCACCTGGAGTAAAGGGAGACAGGCCATCTGGTGTAGCTGCAGGGTAGAAAGTGACAGGTGCTAGAGCTACACATGAGTGGGGACCAATTTCAAAGGGCCTCATAGGCCACGCCAACAAGTTGCCATGTGTCTCATAAGTATAGAATTGTCTGTACCTTGTCAACTTGTTCCATTTCCAACTTGATGCAGGAGGGCTGTCTTAAAGCCAGAACAGACATCGTGGAAAGTGGCGATTTGCTAACCATTCTTGCCCTCCCCCACTGTGAATGAGTGGGGAGGCAGTGGGGGACATATGAGTACTAAAACTTCAAATAAATGATGGCTGTACTTTACCTCATCGGCTTTCATCCAAATTAATGGCTTCTTGCTCCCCTTTACTCTTAAAATTTACACTCAGCTCCTTATGTATCTGAGAGGTTGGACTCCCAGATGGGGAAGTGATATATCTCAGACCATGTTCAAAGGAGGAGCTCACTTTTCAAATCTCAGTTCCGAGATAAATATGCCCTTCCCGCCATGACCTAAACTTCCAAAAACACAGCTGAGTAAAATGTTTCGTGTAGTGCAAGGCCAGAGGTGTAATTAAACTTTAAAGGAGTGTCAATTGCATCGTGTTCAGGAAAAGTGTAGAAAAAGAAAACCTAAAACACTCCACCGCCTAAATTCATCTTGGACAAACAGAAAATAAACAAGTGATTTCTCAGGCACCATGTTTGCTCAAGTCAGCCTTCTGTGAATCTGGCACTGGGAAGGGAATATGTGTGATTGTGTCTCGCCATTTCCAAAGCTCATCTTTTTGAAGAGCCACCTTCCAGGATTGTAGTCATCATGGTGTCTCCTGAACAAAAGAGGTGATGAATGTGAAAATAACTTGAAACATTTTGAAAACAAACTATATATTTATCATATGCTAACATTACTCATGGTTTTTGTTTGTTTGTTTGGAACAGTCAATAGCAAGGGCTCTAGAGACAGATGGCTTGTTTCAAATTCCAGCAGAGTTTTTCTGTTCCATGACCTTGGGTAAAGTACCTGACCTCTCTAAGCCTCAGTTTCTTCAGCTGTAAAATAGAGGCTACCAGTAGCAACCACCTTAAAGACTTGTGGCAAGGCTTAAATGAGCATTGAACCTTGGACTCAGATTGGCACACACCTAACAAGAGTCAATAAATATTAACTCTTACTATGGTGTGATTCTTCCCCCCAGAGGCCAGGGTCTCAGGCTTTGTCTGGACACACCAGTTTGATTTGCAAGGACAGACTCTGTTCCATGGCTTAAATTTCTGCCTCTCATCTCAGCTAGCACCTTCAAAATATTCTTCAGGGGCTAGGTAAGAGGGTGAGGATGAGTCGGCTAGTAAAAAATCAAATTAAAGTCAGTGGTATCTTGTCCATATACAAAAGGCAGCACTCATACTATGAAATAATATGGATTTTTAAGGAAGACTCTAACAGGAGAGTCTCCATTCCGAACCTACCTAAAGAAAGACATGTCAAGCAGAGAAACAACATATGCCACCATTCACAATCCCAAAAGTCACACTTTGCCAAAATTCCAGGTTACTAAGGATGAGATGGATACTATCTATCTAAAGACAGAAATCCTAGGGAAAATAAACAAACCTAAAAAAACTTTTTTTTTAACCTTACAAAGGCAAAAAGAAAACCCAACCTGCTCCTTTTACACCTGTCTGTAGTTGCCCAGTCTTGTTTAACATTAAAATACTTGGAAATATAAAAACAAATAAGGTTTCACAAACTAATCTGTGTGGCTTATAGAAAGCCAATCATTTGGTTTGTCCATCAGTAGGAAGCCCAACTTCTGATTTTAAATTTTGTCACCCTAAATTATTGTAATCTTTAAATGTGAGGAAAGGGAGAGGTGAAGCCTTGTCCTGAACTTTTTCTGAGCTGTCTTGTTTGCTTGAGTAAGACATTATTTAATACCTTCAGAATTTGCTCTTGCCTTGAAGCAATAGGCAAGTATCTGCCGCTCTGCTCTAAATTTGGGAATAGTAAGTACAAATAGAAGATTGAAGATTTGCTTTGAAGCTGGGTGTTGCCAGTGCAGCCTCTCCCAAAGGCTGGGAGCAGGCACCAGGGCTGCAGAGCCTTTGCTCCCAGCTTTTAAAGGCTCACACATTAATTCTGGGCTGCATCTGGTTAGACAGAAGGTCAGGAATCTGATCTTGACCTTCGTACTAATGGTAGTCCTGTGGGAATCCTGAGAGTGGCTGGATGAGTGCTGAAATATTACTAATAATTAATAATGACGATAATGTCCTGAGTTTCTTGTTTTAGAGCTTTTTATCCCCCAAAGGTTTCAAATCACTTCATGACCAATCCTTTCACCCACTGTCGACTTGCAGCTGACTCAGGCATAGAATGTCACCCTGTTGTCAGGAATACAGCCACGCTGAGCCTGTATAAGCATGAACTGAAGAAAGATACCCGCTGAAAATGAAAGTGTAAATATTAGGTAGGCAAGTTATAATTATCCGCTTGAAATCAAGCCAAGAAGTTAAGTTTAATACCCTTGTTTTGTTAAAAGCACCCAGGCAACTCTCCTGACCCTAAACTGACTTCACATTTTTACCTCCTCTAACTCAGAGTTTCTCAACCTCAGCCCTATTGACAGTTGGGGCTGGTAATTTTCTGTTGTGGGGCAGGGGGCTGTCTTGTGCACTGTAGGATGTTCAGCAGCATCCCTGGCCTCTACCCATTAGATGCCAGTAACATGCTCATGCGTGTGCACGCGCACCCACACACACAGTTGTGACAAGTGAAAATGTCTATAGACATTGCCAAACTTCTCCTGGGGGACAAAGTCGCCCACAGTTGAGAATCACTGCTCTAACACAATACCTCTGCAAGGCAGGTTAGAAGCTACCGAATTACCAGAACCTTCCATTCCTCCAGGTTGCTTAAAGAATTTCTCATGAAAGAAGGACACTTATCTGGCTAGGGCTTTTAGGACTCAAAGAAACTTCGATTATGAAATAGGTCTTCAATCATAACTTTGATTGTAAAACAGATTGTGAAACAGACACCTCAAATTAGGTTCCCACTCCCCGCCCCCAAAAAATCAAAGAAATAACAATCTAGACTATCGAATGTTCCCCTCCCCTGCATGGCATGGGATCACTTTCTCAAATGGAACTTCTCCCAAAATGGATTCGTAGGTGATAACAAGATAGCCTTATGACAGCTTCAACATCCACAGGGCCCAACCACCTCTCAGACTTCCTGGGGTCAGAGTTCCTCCCCATCTGAAATCCACAGCCACTTCATCGAATCGCCTGAAGGTGCTGGGAAAACTTCAGCCCCTCACTGACCACAACCTGTGCTCTGCAGCTTCTCACTCTCCCCCACAGCACACACAAAATCCTCCAGGACCGAAGCTCCAGGACCTCCCCCTCTGCGTGGTCCACACCCAGACAGTGTGGCTCTCAAACATTTTCACCGCACCGTATTTTGCATCACAAACCACTGTCCACACCCAATTCACATATACAAAAATACATTTTGTTTGTAAACTTTTTATTTTGAACTAATTTTAGACTTACAGAGAGGTTGCAAAAATAGCACAGAGGATTTCCATATATCCCCTGCTTGTGTCTGATTGCTTGTGTCCGCCTAAGATTCATATGTTGAAATCCTAATAACCAATGTGACGATGTTAGGAGGTAGGGTGTTAGGAGGTGATTAGATCCTGAGGAGGGAGTACTCATGAATGGGATTAGTGACCTTATAAAAGAGCCTCAAGAGAGCTCCCTAGCTCCTAGGGCATAGCAAGAAGACACCATCTATGAACCAGGAAGTGGCCCTCACCAGACACAGAATCTGCTGGCACCATGATCTCAGACTTGCAACTTCCAGAACTATGAGAAATAAATTTCTGTTGTTTATAAGCCGTTCAGTCTATGGCATTTTGTTATGGCAGCCTCAAGGAAATAGGACACCCTCCTCTAGCTTCCCCTAGTGTTAACCATATAACTTATTAAAACCATAATGCAATTGTCAAAACCAGGAAATTAACATAGGTGCAACACTATTAACCAGACTAAAGACCCCAGTTTTGCACTAATGTCCCTTTTCTGTTTCAGGATCCTCTCCAGGATCTCACATTGCATTTAGCTATTTCTCCTTAGTCTCCTCAGTCTGTAACAGTTCCTCAGACTTCTCTTCACTTTTATGACCTCAACATTTTTGAAGACTATTGATCAGTTATTTGGCAAATGTTCCTCCACTTTGGTTTGTCAGCTGTTTTTTTCATGATTGCACTGGGCTTGTACATTTTTGGCAAGAATACCACAGATATGATGTTGTATTCCACCACGACCACCCCAAAATATATCTTAAACAAGTTTTATGAAACTATCTTTGCTATGTGATATACACTCTGACATTTTCTATTATTATTTTTAAAGCTGGTTTCACAACCATATTGCTTCACAGGCCTCTAATGGGTAAGAAAACACTGCCCCAGGCCAGCTGATGTCTGAGGCCTTCCCTTCTTTGCCACTGGCTCTTTCTTGAATCTCTTTAGCCCTTGTCTGCCTCAGTAGCAATGTGCTGACTGCATTTTCTTTCTTCCTCTGTGATCAGCTCTTCCCTGTAAGCTTCGGAGTTTATGTTTTCCTGTCTTCTGTCTGGTCATAACTCACTATACTTATTTCCTCAGTGAGGCGACCCACTTCCTTCATTCCCACCCCACACAGGTGACCCCATTCCTGATCACCCACCTGTGTTTCAGGCTCTGACTTCCAACTGCCTGAGAAATTCCTGTGTGGTTGCCCTGACATCGCACTAAACTAAACAGTACCAAATGACATTTATTTAGTGCTCTCCCCCTCACAAACTAGATGGCAATCCCCACATCTGACACCTATCAGTGCTACACCCTAAACACATGTGAAGCCTGGCTTTCACTGCCACACCTGGAATCCTCCCTGCCCCATCCCCATCCCCACTGACCCCTCTATTCTCCATTTTGTAATTCAGGGGTTCTCAAACTTTGGAGAACATCAGAACCACCTGGGTGGCTTAAAGACTGATCCTAAGGCACATCCCCAAAACTGATTCTGTCTGTCTAAGGTGGGGCCCCCAAATTTGCATTTCTAACAAGTTCCCAGGTAAGACTGATGCTGCTTTGAGAACCACAGTTCTAAGCATGCCACATACAAATTCTAGGCTCATCCTGCACTGTAGGGAACCAGTTGTGGTTCCCCATGGGCCATAGTGGCACTATTCCACACACCTTACTTAGCGGGTGGCATCTCACTTTAAGCCACTGTTTTCCCTGAGTGGAAATCCTGTGTCTTTCCAAGGACTCAAAACTCCTCCATTTTGAAGGGATTAGCTCCAGACCAGCAGCCCCAAGGCCTTTTGCTTCTCCAGCCTTCCTGGAGTCCTGTCTTCTAGTACCTGGTGGCAATGAAAGTCTGTGGTTACAACTGGAGGGTTAGTCCTGCCTCTGCAGCTGGACTGTGCTCCCCATGTCCCAGGCTCCTTTAAGTCATTCTCATGCACTTTGCTGGCTTCTTTCATTCTAGTGCATCCAGTTTTCACCTTGTACCACCCTCCCATACATGCGTGTACACACACACACACACACACACACACACACACACACACAGGGGTTTGAAGCAGAGCATGGGTGTTTGCCCAAGTGCAATCTGGCTGGCCTACCCGAACTTAAATCTAGCGAGGCTTTGCCCTCCTTTTCAAGGACCCTCTGAGTCTGGGGATCGGGTCTTGTGTTCTCTTATCCCAGCAGCTTGGAAAGTGACATATGGCTGAAGGTGTCCAGAAGGGCCAAGGCAGGGGACATTTGAACTCTCCTCTACTTGAACATTTGTCTGTTTTACAATCTCTCACAGAATGTGCAAAGATGAGATTACGTTGTGCACTTGGAAATGAAATCAAGAACCAGCTTGCAAAGTAGAACGTGGCGCGCCGCAGGCCCCTCCCCGCCCCGGGGCCGGGCCTCGCGTCGCCGCGGCCCAGGGGACCCGCACTGCCGCGCGCCACCGGCAGGTGTCTCTTTCCCGGCGCCGCGGCCGCTGGCGGAGTCGCTAAATGGAGGCCGGCGGGGGGCGGCGGGGGGCGGCGGCCGCTCCTCACCTTTGAGACACTTGGGGCGGCGCAGGCCGGGGGAGCGCGAAGAGTCCCCGAGTCACGTGGAGGAAACGCCCGCCTGCCGCCAGCCTGCCCGCTCGGGCTTCTGGGGCTCTCACCCTCTAAGCAGCCGGGTCGCGGCCACCCGGTCCCCGCCGGAACCCGGGCCGCGGGTCAGCGGAGGACCGCGACGCTGGGGAGTTCTGTGCCACGTTTTCCCTCACCCAGCTTCCCAGAAAGCGGTAGGCAAAAGGCCTGCTCCCCTCACGGCTTTTCCCTGTAGAGAATCCACTTTCCTAACGTGTCTTGTTTTGAAAGATGCCCATTTATTGGGCAAGACAGCAGGCCGCTGCGCGCAATTCGGGCCAATAGCCACCACTGATCTTTTCTTGAACAGCCGTTTATCGGTCATCTGCAGGGGCCTGGCACTGCAAGGGAGACGCAGGTGAGCAAGGAAGGACTCAGTCCCTGCTCTCATACCCAGCCCACCAAGAACTGAGTTTTCAGGTGACAAGATGCGCTGCTTGTGCCTTTCCTTGAAAATCCAAGGCAGTCTGGAGGAAGAAAACCCTGCTAGCATACCAAACCATACAGTCCATGCCATGGCTTAGAAGAGGGTTAATGTAGACTTGCGTTCCTTTGGAGCTTTTCACTTCACTTTACAGTAACGTTCAAGAACTGGGGCTGTGCTAGGTGCTGGGGATACAATGGTGAACAAGATGTGTCCCTGTCCTTAAGCAGCTGGCTGCCCAGTGGGGATGGTAGGCCAGTAAAACATAAACAAGAAATTGCAATGAAATTGCTTTTACTCTGGTGCATTAGTTGTCTTGATTCTACAGATTTACTCTGTAAGGCACAAGAGGAACCAGGTCAGACCCAAAGGCCAGTCCCATAGGAAAGTCACCATTTGGTGCTGACGTGCTGACACTCAGGGATGAACATCGGTTGTCCTGTATCCCAGGACAAAGTAATAAGAGCCTCCCAATTTCTGATCTTGTGTCTCTTCCGGCCTACAAATTCATCGCCTGGGAAGTTCCTAGGAACTAGTATCAAACAACTATGTACTTTCCTTCCCTTCTCATGAAACTATGTTCTAGAATCTGGCTGCTGCTGGGAGAGAGAAAGTTTAGCCTTTATGTAGCTTTCATGCAGCTCAGTTCCGGTTATTGTTGTTTTCATGTGCTGAAATTATGTTTGGGCTTTTTGTTTGCTTTTGGAAATAAGTTTTCAAAATTCAAAATTTCAGGAAAGACTTTCTACTTATTAGGTTACCAGAACACTGGCCGTGGGGTTCCAACCTCTGATGTTTCTAGGCAGCAAAAGTTTCATTGCATAGCCAGACAAACAGTCACAAATTCCCACGACATACTTTCAGGCCATATCTCTTCTCCTGGCCTGCTTCTGGACTGTGGGAGTAAGTCCACGCTGGAGATATTAGCTGGAAGGCATCTGGAGTCTCTCCACACTGATATTTTGTCTCTTTTCCTTTGAGTAAGAAACACAGAGTCCTCTACAAGCAATGTTGTTTTTTGTTTGCTTTAATTTATAAAAATACACTGACCTTTGTGTTCTCTGAGCTCTATGTTAATACTCAACAGTTAGTGCTCTTCTTGAAAAAGAAAACTTTTGCCTCATTGAAAAATCATACCAGAGTCTTGTTTACTCTTTTGAATGTCTGTCCATACTAGGATAATTCCTGGCTAATTACCTGAATTGATGACCATGGGATAATTCATCTGCTTTCTCAGCCCTTGAGTGCTAAAATCATTCTCCTTGGAATAGATATCATGTCTTACCTAGAAAGATACCCAGAAAGCAACATTTATAATTATTTATAAGGCTGGTAAGCACACTGGACATCTGAATAAGAATAATTAGGTACATTTCTACTCCTGTAAGGTGCTCTCAGAGAATGACACACAATACTCATGAAATCAAAGTCTCTCTAAATTCCACATATTCTAAACCATGTTTCAGAAAACAGACATTATTTCTACAGATTGAATCCCATTATCACATTCAGAACAGTGCAAATGTGTTCGCATCGAAAAACTGTTTCAGCAAACCAAATTAAAAACTGTTTAAACAAGAAAGAGGTGGCCCGACCTGTGACAATCTCATAAAATTATGAAACAGAAAAAGTCTTAAGTGCTCTCTAATTCAAGTTCCAAACAACATCCATCACAGGTAGCTTTCTCACATCCTCCTGGCCAGGATGTTCTGAGTGGCCACCTTTTCCAACTCAGAAACATCTCTTCACTCAGAGCCTAAGATTCCCAAGCTCTTTCTCAAGCACCCACTCGTTCTTGCCTGGTGGTGCGGGGAAAGCTTCTCTGGTGAAGTGGCTCCTCTAGTGTTTGACGTAGCTCTTAGAGACTTTACTTTGTGCTTTGCCGTCTGGCCTCTTTTTATTCATTGAGTCAATCACAGATTGCTCATTGAGTCCCTAAGGTATATGAGGAGCAAGGGGTGAAAGAGAAAACAAAACAGAGCTCCAGCCCTCCTAGACTTATATCCTATCAAGGAAGGCAGAAAATAAACAGTTAAACAAGTGAGTTTATAATGTAATGTCATGTAATGGTAAATACACTGTAGGAAAAGCAAGGTAAAGAGACTGGGAAATGGGACCGCTTCTAGGTCCTAATGAGGAGGTGACATTTCAGCAAACACTTGACTGAATATGTGGGGGGAAGAGCAGGAGCCCTACCATGATAAATGCTTGATGTCTGAGGAATATCAAGTAAGTCAGTATGGCTGAAGTGGAGACAGAAAGGGGAGAGGGCCAAAGTGAGCTTTGAGAGGTAGCCAGGAGTCATGTGGCCCTCAGAGGGCCACACACTGCAGGGTTGAGAGCAGGTATAGGACATGATTTCAAGACCCTTTCCATCTTAATTGCTGTCTTCTCTCCATATTCTAAATGTTCAGTCTCTGTAAAAGGGAGTAACAAGAATTGCCTCCAATAATGCTGGTGAGGCCAAACTCTTCTTCTCCTTTATTCTGGCCATAATACATCTGTTAATACAATCTGAGACTCCTCTTGTAGCATTTAAAGAAGCCATTTATTGAGTTTATTGTTTTGTTTTTGCATATTACACTCTTAAACCACACTCCTCACCTGAGTTTCTTCCCCAGCGTCACCCTGCTCACCCCTGGCCTAACACCTACTAATGTCATGGAGCTTCAGGAAACATCCCAGAAGCCAAGTGGTGGTCCCATCATAACAAAGTCTTTACAGATACATTTTTGTATTTGCCTCATCCTGGTTCCATTTACACATGACAGTTCCAAACAACCTGAACATGTTTGGGGCTTTTAGGGGCCCAATGGCAGATATTTCCCTGTTAAGTTCTATCCTGTTAGACTTGGCACATTGTTCCAGTCTTTACAAATATATTTGGTCCCTGATTCTAGCATCTTAATGTAAAAGCTAGTCTGTCCATCTTTGTCATAGCCAATTTCTTCAGGGTATCACTTATAACAATATTGTACTGAGTAAGGCTGAAGATAGAGTCCTGGGACAAGTCAATAGAGACCTCCACCAAAGTTGAAATGGATTCATTACCAAGACTTTTGGGAACTGACTGTTCAACCAGTTGCAAATCAATCTAATTTACCCTACACCTACCCTACATCTCTCCATTAATCAACAAGGACAGTATAAAAGATTTTTGTCTAATGTCATACTGAAATTTACATGTACTGCCTTGACCTTCTAGCCCAGTCATGCTGTCAAACAAAGAAATTAAGTTCTGCTTATCCCTTGCAGTTCATATTTTCTTGGATACCTCTCTTTTACCTGCTCTGGACTTTTCCTCCTGGCCTGAGGGTCACCTGACATCAGATACTGGCTACACCTAGAAGCTTGCTTTCTTGTTTTTTACTATAACTTGTACCAGACAATGTTGTCTTCCTAAATGCCTTACACATGTCACTATAAAATTGTGAGTCAATTGTGATTATTTCAGTCATGTTTTAAATCAGGGGTGGGGAATGTCTGGCCTGTGGGCCATGTACGGCCCTCGAAATCATTTGGTCTGGCCCTGCCAAGGCAACCACAGGAGGGACTGGAAATTCAATAAATCTAGGACCTTTTTTCATAGCTAATTTTTAAGTTGATAATTTTGTGTGGCCCTCGAATGACGTTATAAATATCCAAATGGCCCTTGACAGGAAAAAGTTTCCCCACCCATTTTAAATGAACTGTTCAGTCATTCAATCAGTAATTTTATTGATTACTTCCTTTATAGGTCCAGTGTTTCTAAAGTGAAAACCCTTTTGTAATACAAGTATAATACTTTCTAATGTAGATTTTTGTTTGCCTATATTAATTCCCCCCAAAACCTTTAAACAATAATTATAGAGGAGGGCTGTTGTAACTTAAATCACCAGTAAATCCAATACTTGGCACATGATGACTTCGTGCCAGGAAATTCTTTCACCTCAAATCTTCAGCATCAATAAAATTAATAGTATTTTTTATAGCTGGTAGCTTATGTGAAGATAAGCAAAAGAGGTTTCTGTCTAGTTTTACATTGATCCTGAATTATTATTATTATTATTATTTTACATCTTTATTGATTTCAGAGAGAGGAAAAGAGAGGGAGAGACAGATAGAAACATCAATGATGAGAGAGTCATTGATCGAGCCCTTAACCTGGGCATGTGCCCTGACCGGGAATCGAACCCCGATCGCCTGGATCCCAGGTTCCGCTGAGCCACGCCCAGCCAGGCGCCTGAATTACTTTTAAGTCTTTCTTATTCCTCCTTTGCAAACCAGAGCACAATCCCCACAAGGACAGGGATCAGTCTGTCCTGCCTTTCACTATATTCACAGAGTTGGCACAATACCTGGAATATATATAATAGGTGCCCAATAAATACTTCTTGAACAAATAAAATGAGGAATAAATGAATGTATGTGCACAAAATGACATTTTATCTAGTCACAAAATTTTTCTTTTGCATGTGATCAAATGTAGTCATGAACACTGCCTTCTAGAGAGGAACTTTTGGGGCAAAATCATGATCTGAGATGTATAAGTAATAGTAATGTTCTTGATCAGCAGTTCTCAAATATTTTGGTCTCAGGACCCATTTACACTCTTTAAAATAGTTGATAACCCCAAAGAGTTTTTACTTATATTGTATACATTCATTGATACCATATTAGAAATTAAAGCAAAAATTTAAATATTTATTAATTCGTTAAAAATAACAGCAATAAATCAACATAATTAATGTTTTATGAAAATACATTTTCCAAAACAATAGTGAGGAAGGTGACATTATTTAAAATTTTTGAAAATTTCTTGAATGTCTGACTTAGAAGTCAGCTGGATTCTCATATCTGTTTCTGTATTTGATCTATGGTCATATGACAGGCCATGTAGCTTCAAAAAATGCCTTGGTACATTCATGAGAGAATGACAGTGAAAGAGGTAAATTATGTCTTAGTATTATTATGAAAATAATTTTGATCTTTGGACTCCCTGAAAGGGTTGTGAAGACCCCAAGAGTCCCTAGACTGTATTTTGAGAACCACTATTCTAAATATTTATACTTTTTTAAAAATATGTCTTTATTGATTTCAGAGAGAAAAGGGAGAGGGAGAGAGACAGAAACATCAATGATGAGAGTAATTTCCTCCTGCACACCCCCCACTAGGGATCAAGCCCACTACCCGGGCCAGTGCCCTCACCAGGAATCAAACCGCGATCTCCTGGGTCATAGGTCAATGTTCAACCACTTAGCCACACCAGCTGGGCTAAATAGTTATACTTTTAAAATAATAATAGCTATTCAATTCATAACATTTTCTCCTTTAGCTTAAATATTAAAGTTCAGAGCTAAGTTTAGCAATCGGTTCAAACCAGGAATTATAGCCCATCCATCTTTTGTTACTCTGCTCAGTGGCTACCTGTTCCCTTTTTGGCTTTTATTTCTGTTTTAGTGTTACTAGTTTTTGGTCATATTTCTTCTGTATATCTCTATCTAAATAAAGATATACAGAAGAAATATGATCTACACAGCTATATAGATATATTGACATGCCTACCTATGTATACATCTCTCTCAACACACACAAGTTTAAAATTACACTTTTTTATTTTCAGTATCTAACTGGCTCAAAAGGATAAAAATATATGATAGTCACATAAAAGGTTAAGACACTTCTCAGGTTGTCTGAATGGGCTTTCTGAGCAGAGCCCAGAGAACAGGGGTTGAATTGCCAGAAAACTGCTATCTAAAAAAATATAGCTCTGTGACCCAATTTATCACTCAAGAAATTAGGCAAATAATAAAAATCTGCACAGCGTTTGAATTTTTCCTCAAATCCCCCACCTGGACCATCCACTTTTTCCATATCAAGAACTAATTTGATTGATGGATATGACAGTCACACTTCTAAAATGTCTGCACACTGCCCTTCTTTCTTTTCTTGGGAGCACTACCCTCAGTAATCATGAGGATGTGTGCCCCCAGCCACACCTGTCTCAGGTTACCCTACCCGGGAGCCTGATTGGATCCAATTGTGTCAATCATAGTCTCTCTCCTGGGAGTTTTGTATAGGCCTGAGCTTGTTCAATCACCAGGGTTGTCTCTTCAGTATCAGACATGGAATCGTGGTAGTTGTTGAAGAATCATAGAAAAGAAAGTTGATGGCAGAGAGAGAGTGGAAGCAGAGATGAGAGCTGGAGAAGGAGTCTGCCTAGAATCCCAGTAGCCATCTGTCCCTGGGCCCATGAAACACAGCTTTATGCACATAGTTCCCTTAAGCTCAAGTTGATTATCTGCAACCAAAGGGTCTTAACTAAGGTAAATACAAAGCCAGAATCACCTGTGAGTTTTTTTCTACAACTGTCCCTGAAAGGTCCTGAATCTGCATTACTAACTCTCTGAAGGCTACCAACGGGCCCAAACAGCTTCCCATCCAAGGCCAACTAAATGATGAAATGGCATTTCTTCCAGCTTTCCAACCCTGGAGGGCCAATGTTCAGGTGACTGGAGTTAGCAACTGACTCTGTGGGTTGGTATTTGCCGAGGGCACACACCCAGGGACTTGAATGACAGAGATCCCCAGGTGCCAGGGAAGAAGCTGGCGATTATGCCTTCAGTCACCTGCCTGTTTTCCACTTGTCTGTCAGCACTCCTCAGAGCACTGACCCTCCATGACTGGCAGTGCCACCACTTTCAAAAGTGCCGGTTTTTATCAGCTTTCAGAAACATGAAGATGAAGATGCTGGAGGACTGATCTCTCCTTAGATGTTTTTGAAAGTCAACAGATGCTATAGACAAGTGGGACAGAAAGGAGGTAGTGCCAGAGCCCTGGGAGGCTGATGCGACTCCCACCACGGAGCAGCTGTGTGATAGTCAGGTCATCAGCACACCTCCCAGGCCTCAGTCTTTACAGCAGCAGAATGAGAAGGTAGAACTGGATGGTCTTTGATATCCCTCTCACCTTCAACTTTCTATAATCTCTTCGAGCTGGCAAGATTTACACAGAACTTTATCTGATTTTATGACTTGCAGTTCATCTCTGGAGACAGAACCAGCAGCAGCCTGAGCGTGAGGAAGTAGGTGGCTCTGTCTGGGAATATTTAAGAGGTACTGAAAGGTCTGAGTGCCTCTCTCACTCTTCTGCCACAACCAAGGCCTGAGGGTGCCTGGTCCCAGATTCAGACCTGAGACCCACACAGTGTCTTTGTAGACGGGCTAGTCAGAAGGCAAACACGCACATTGCATTGTGTCTCATGGACCGGTCAGGGGCATGGCACATGATGGTGGTAGACACGACTGGCAGTTGAGTGTACTGGGTAGCCTGCAAGCAGCAAAGAGCTCCAAGGGCCAGATAAGGGATGTGCTCTGAGCCACTGCACTTGCTTAGGGAGGCAGGTGGGTTGTCAGCTTCAGGTGCTGCTTCATTTTGACTTACCTCATTCCCCTTTCCCCTTCAGGAGCCCTGCAGTGGGGTGGAAACTTTCCAGCCAACCTCCAGGGCTCCCCTGCTCCTCACGAGGAAAGCCTGGCTTAAGTACCTGAAGGAGGAGGAGGAATTCCTTAGAGGTAGCCTGGGTTTCAGCAGCTACCATCAGGCTGTCATGACAACAGGACTCTGGAGAAAGTTAGCCACCCTGAAAAAATGGCCCAGTTCTGTTGTGGAGAGGCTGCCTGGAACCCCTGAAGCCCCTTCTGTGGTAGATGTTTTCCTTTCTACTTGGTTGTCCACCTAAGGAGCCCCAGACCTGCTACATCACCCACCCACGCCAAAAAACAAGGCTCAGGTGTCAGGTTGTCCATCGTTAAGTCCCTTTTGGTGGCTTCAGCTCTTCACCTATAAAAATGGAGTAAGGATAACCAGGAGGATAACTTCCTAGTACTCGGGGGGGGGGGGGGGGGGGGATTTATCATTATGGTAGTTGTACAAGGTTTAGAAATAAATGAACCATCAGACAGCACTCTAATATTATCCACAACATAGCATCATAAACACCAATCTTCTGTACTCTGTACAAACGTGTGTGCAACATTGTATTTGAGAACTAGGCCTCCCACTGCCTTTCTCAGAAGGCTGAGCTTGTCAAATCTTTAATCTCATTTTTAGGAGACAATTAGGGTATGTTCTGGTGACTTAGTAGTGTAGATGTTAAGTAGTACTAAAAATAACTACTAAGCCAAAACATCCTTAGTGGTATCTTGAAAACTTCTGAAAAGAAATTATTAAAGGAGCCTAACAGTACCAAGTGTGCGTTTACGTTTGCTGGGAGTAAACAGGAAAGGTACACACATACATGCTGAACAGTCCCATCACCAGCACCACGGAGCACCCATCTCCTCAGTCTCCAGCGTGAACACCTTATAATACCACAGGGGCCAAGGATCCCAGTTTTTTCCAGTATTCTTCATAGTCCAGCAGAGATTTCTGGATTTGTTGCAAGGGTCCCATTAAACCTGCAACTTTAACGTGCCTTGTTGGTCTCCTCCTCCTCACACTATTCTATGTTCCTTTGTAGAAGAATGGGAATTTGGGGGACTTAAAAAAAATCCTATTGGATAGACCAGTACTTTTGGGCTACAAGCCTAGAGCCCTGGGGATTTCCCTAAGGAACCACTTTGGTTAACTAGAGACAATGCTTCCTTAGCTCCCACCCTGAAGTTCTAGGAATTCAGACTCCTGCTGATGAAAGGCCTCAGGATGCTACAACCTGAGGAGTAGAGTTGCTGATTATGTCCATTGTGAAATACAAGTCTAGGAGCACTCTGAGCACTTATGGTCATCAGCACCAATTCAATGCCAACAGGAACCTCCAATTTGGGGTGCTGGGAAGAAGAGAGCACAGTGGTGAGGTACCTCTGGGGGACCAGACCCCTCTGTTTAGACTGCTCTTCCCTGGCTAGGCAGCAGTCTGTCTTCACTACAAAGTAGCAGGCACTCTGCAAGCTAGAGGGGAGCGGCATATATGGGCAGGAGTCCCCACCCCTGGACCCTGATTGGTTCATCCTCATGCAAAAGAGGACTCCAAATCCTTGCAGTTTGATTGGTCCAAAAGGTACTGTCCTGATTGGTCAGAACAGAATCCTCCTGATTGATCAGAGCTGCACAGCTCTTATTGGATGTGTGGAAATAGGACTCCAGGAATCCTGTTATAAGGGCTGGCTCACATGGCAGAAACACAGGGCTGGCAGACAGTCCTGTGCAGATGTGGAGAGTTCAGCATAGAAGCAATTTAGCACAGAGGCTTCTCTGTGAAGGGCAATTGCATGAGAGGCCCCTGCGCAGAAATGACTGCTAGGCTCTGTTTTTTTTATTTGAGCCCAATTAGCCACCAGGAACCCTTGTTAGTAGGTATTTTTTTTCTTTTCCTCAGAGTTCACAAAATCTAACCTGCCTATCCTCCAAACAAGGTGTTAGTATCATCTGCTGAAGCTAAACCATTTTATCTTAACACCAGCAAATACTCAGACATAATATATGCTTTGGAGTCAGACAGATGTAGGTTAGAGTCATAGGCCTGCCACTAAGTATATGGTCATGGCCAACTCACTTAGCCTATCCATGCCTCAGTGTCCACATGTGTAAAATGAGAACCTGTCGATTGTTACAAGAATTAAATGCAACAAATCTGGCAACGTTCTTAGCACAATGCCTGACAAGTTAGTTTTTTATCAGGTACCTACTATGTGTTGGGCCTGTCCCCTATGGAAACAGATACTGTGTTCTCTGGCTGTGATGCTGGATCCACTGAATATTAAGTGGCCATCATTTCTGGCAGCAGAAATACCACACACTTCCTTCCCTGGGGCTCTGTTTTTCAGTTCTACCGTCACACCTACCTCCCCTGCTCCGAACCCAAGCTTGCCTGCTCCCCACCCAAGCTTGCCTGCTCCCCGATCCTTTTTGTGCCCTTGGAGAGGACTGAGCTGGGAGCCACCAGCCCTTGTATAAAGCCCAATTCCCTGGGCGCAAACCGGCTGCCGGCAAACTTTCTCATCTGAATTCTTGACCTTGCAACCACATTCAGCGCAAATCCGTATACAGCGTCCAGGCAGGATGCAGCCCTAAGCCTCGGGGCGGGGGCGGGAGAGGTGAGAGAGGGGAAGGGGCGGGAGTAGGGAAAGGAGGCAGTGGGGGCAGGAGGAGAAGGGAGGAAAAGAAGGTGTGGGGAGGAAGTTGGAGACTGGGGGGAAAGGGGAAGAGAAATGGGGGAAAGGAGGTAGGAGGTGGGGCAAGGTTGAAGGTGGGAAAGGAGAAGGTGGGGACATCAGAAGTAAAGGAGAGGAGGTGGGAGGTAAGCGAGGGAAGGAGGAGGTGGGAGACTGCGGGGAAGTGAGAAGTGGGGGAAGGGAGTTAGGAGGAGGTAGGGGAGGGGCGGAGGTGTGGGGGTAGGGAGCGGGTGTGGGAGATGGGAGGAAGCGGAGGTGGGGGAAATGTGAGGGGAGGAGGAGGTAGGAGATTGGGGGAGGAGTGTAGTGGGGTCAGGCAGGGAGGGGGTGTGGGGGTGGTAAGGAGGAAGTGGGGGAATTAGTAGTGAAGGGAGAGGGAGGGTTCAGAGCCCTCGGGGCGGCTGGAGGACCTGGTGGAGGCTGCGAACCCTGCTCGTAGAGAAGACGCTTTGGAGGTTATGCGCTGCGCGTTATAAGCAAGTTCTTTAGTTTCTCTGAAGCCCAGGAGCAGGCTGACGGGTTTGGTTACCCCCGGGAGCGTTCCTGAAACAACCAAAAACAAAAACGGAAGCCCGCCGGCTACCTCGGCCGGCCCCGCACAACCCTCCCAATCCCCCAACCCCCCCCAATCCCCCCAATCCCCCAATCCCACCTCCAAATCCCCCACCGCCCTCCCCCACCCCGGCGGCGTAGTGCGCGCGCGCGGGAAGCGGGGGGGGGGGGGGAGGGCGCTCTCGCCCGTGCTTAGGGCCGCGCAGCTCCCGGGGCTCCGCTCCGGCGCATTTCTGGGGGAGAGGACGCTCGTATTCTCAAAAATCCACCCTACTCCTTTGATGCGCTTTTGTCTTACAGTGGAAAACTACAATAAAAAACACAGCCATGAAAATAAGTGAGATTAGAATCTGCCGGCTTCACTTACTGGAGGCTTTTGGTTGGGGCTTGAAACTAGGAACCCCGGCCGCCCGTCCGTGCCGGTGCCCTTTGGGTCCCTCCACACCGATGCTGCTGCGTCGGCACTGTGCTGGGCAACGTCAGACTTGGGACGTTGCATTGTAGGAATTTGACTTAATGATTATTTCAGCTTTGGTCGGTTAACATTGCCTCCCTTGGTAACACGAAATAAATGCATACACGTTGCAAAAATAAAGGCACAGAGGGAGAGGGGTCTCTTTAGCCCTGCCATAAAGTAGACGTGAAAATGTCCCCTAAAGCACTGCTATACTGACACAATGGAGAATTATTTAAACGGTGTAATGTTAACTAAAACTCACGGGCTAGTTCTGGCACGTATATCATTATATCACATCAGGTCTTTTTGTGTGTCAGAGAGTTCTGTGCTGAAAGAGCAGCTTAACTCTTCAGCAGCAAGATGTCCCAGTTAGGAAATTTACTAATGCAGTTATCATAAAGCAGTATGCGGTGCTTAGTAAAACTGAAGTTCTTCACTCAGAGAGTTTACTCCATTTACCTTTAAAAAGAGCTGAAAGGCCAGGGAATCATACATTTTAAATTGGCCAATGCCAACTGAAGATCACTCCAAAACCTGAATGAGGCAACCCTACAGTTACAGAAAGGCCCAATTTACAAATTCTGATACATCTGTAGAAAATCAAAAGATAATGTGATGCATGTTTTATCAAATTAAACCAATAGTAGTGACAGACTATCTTCATGTAAGCAGGATGCAGACACACACACATCTCTGGTCTGCACCATTTTCACTAAACGATATCACAGTTACTCTATGTAGCTTAACTCCTGGGATTTGCACAGTCTAGACCAGAGGTTGCAGGTGGGATCCCCATGGGCCTGTCTTTGTTTTCCAGACCTGTTTGGCCTTCAAGGTGTGTTTTTAAACTTTTAAATTAGTTAACCTATATTTAAAAATCAGGATGTTTCACATGGGAGGCTGGACTTTTGACTTCCCTTTCAAATGTGCAAAGACCTGACTGCTGGGTGGGCCAGAGCAGAGCAGCAGTATTAAGATGTGACAGTCTGCACCTCCTCTATTGTCCTCTCCTCCCACCCCTGTGCACCTGAATTTTCTAGTTCTGCCCCAGACAAACCACATCACCCAGCCCTTGGCTTTTTGTATAGTATGGTTATTAGAGTGATAGATGATTTAGACACTGTAGGTCTAGGCCTGAGTAAGTACTCATAATTAAAACCTCAAATCTTGCCCGGCCGGGTGTGGCTCAGCGGTTGAGCGCCGACCTGGGATCCAGGCGGTTGGGGTTCGATTCCTGGTCAGGGTACATGCCCAGGTTGTGGGCTCAATCAATGACTCTCTCATCATTGATGTTTCTATCTCTCTCCCTCTCCTTTCCTCTCTCTGAAATCAATAAAGATATATTTTTAAAAAAAACAACAAAAAACCTCAAATCTTGATTTCCATAAAGTCATCTTCACAGATTCAATCAGAAAGTGACTCTGTGTACGTTTCCTGAAAACAAGTGCCACAAAAGGTCCCTGTTCTGGAGCACGTGGCCTCAGGACTTGACTTTATTGAATATTTAATTATGTATGAAATCATCTTCAACAGTACCCAGCCCACAGTAACCACCCTAAATATTAGCTTCCTTCGCCCTTGAGATTTTAGTTATTAATGTGAATACTTGAGAGAGAATTCCTTATTAGATCCTTTTACTTATCTACAAAACCCTGCTTTAATAGAATCCAATCTTTGGTATGCAGGAGACTTACCTGGATACTTGCTTAAAGTGCTTGTTTCTCGGTTTCTCACCCAGGATTTTGATTCAGGAAGTCCCAAATGGACCCCTGGGGTTTGACATTTACCATGTAATTCTCCTATCATCTTGCAGTCTGGTACAACAGTTACTTCCACATTACATATGAACACTTGGCATAACACTGCTTAGGTACTCATTCAATAGTTGTGGAATTTTATTTCCTTTGACAAACCTGTCTTCTGAAACTTAGTTTATGTTCCTTCACTCATCATATATTTATGGAGCAACTTCTCTGAGCCAGGCACTGTTCCAGAAGCTGGGGGTATGGCAGTGACCAAATTAAAATCCCTGCCCACGTGGAACTTCTATTCCAGTCAGGGAGGAAAGGCCATATAAACAACCTATTTTGAATTCCTGTGTATTTGATTGTTATCTGTACCCTGACATTTGCTGCAATCTTGTTTGCTTTGACTCTTACCTCAGTTCCCTGCCAGGTGGACTTCTTTCCCAACCCTGGTCTGCTCAACCCTTACTCAGTGGCAATTCTGTGGCTGGAGAGCTCTCCTGTTATCCAGATGCATTTTGAAACAAAACGTCTGCATCTCCTCTAGGCTTTAACCAAACTTAACCATTCATTTCCAAAAGCTGTAAGCTTCCACAATAGGCTAATTTTTAAAAATGCTGCATCTATTATCATGCTTAGGCTTTCCTTCTCCTTGGTGACATTACCATGCCCCCTGCCCTGACACCTCTCCAGTAAGATCTTTAACAAGCACACTGGGACTCCTGCTGGTCCCTTAGTAATTGGTGACAGGATTCCTCCCGTAGTACAGATACAGGCAAATTTGGTCACTCTTCTGCTTTTATGATATTATTTTAGAAACTGAGCTATTAAAGGTTTTGTTTGAACACATTTTTAAAACTAAGAACTTTAATTAGGGATCAAAAAACTTTAGCTTATGCTTTTTTCAAAAAAATGCAGTGTATTTTAATTTTTTTAAAAATATGTTTTTATTGATTTCAGGGAGAGGAAGGGAGAGGGAAAGATAGAAACATCAATGATGAGAGAGTCATTGATCAGCTTCCTCCTGCATACCCCCTACTGGGGCTCCAGCCTGCAACCTGAGCATGTGCCCTGACTTCGAATGGAACTATGACCTCTTGGTTCATAGGCTGACACTCAACCACTGAACCACATGGGCTGGGCTAGATTTTGCTTTCTAATAACTGGAACCAGTGTCTTTAATTTTTCATATCTAAAATCTACAGAAACTATTATCAGCCTGGCTTCTTTTATTTTGAACTTGTAAAGTTTCCTTCTTCTTAAATTCCCTTTTGTACATCCTGCAGTATGACCTCTTGTGACAGTCATCATTTAGAGGAAACACATGTATCCCAGTGAACAACATTAAATCATCATGTTGACAAGAATTCTAGGGGTTTCTTCTCTAGCCATGGTCACAGCCAATGTCTTCTTGAAAGATATGTTTTCATTTCATTACCATATTAGGTGGCTAAGACTTTCCTGGTCAATTTACTAAACTTTTGACTATCTAGAATTTAATTTGTTCAATAAAGTGGCCAAAGAAACCCACAGATGACTACATGTGCTAATACATATGACACAAATCACATATGTGACTGGGGAAGGTGAGCCACTCCTGTTAGTCTGGAGAATATGTGAGTTGTTTTGTTTTTGTTTGGAGGATGAGGGCCGGCTGGTGCGGGTAGATTTCCAAACTACGCAAGAGACTGTAATCAGGAAACTCAGCAGGCTCAGAGAAGACTCAGAAAGCTGGCCAGAGAGGGAGCTAGAAACAGATCCCATAGTTAAGGGAATTAGATTTGTTTAACCTGCAAAAGCTAAGGGGGGGGGCGGGGAACGACAAGATTATTTTATTCATTCAGAGAAAATATGAATTTCAATTATAGCTGAACATAAAAAGGGAAAACTTATAATTTAGAATCAATAATTGCCATGAGTTTATTAATAACCCTTATTCTCTAACATTTTGTCTACAGTACAGGCATTGAGGTAAAGACTGAAAAAGTGGCAACCAGGTATATGGAAAGTCAGCTTTCACCGAAACATAAGAAAATTTAAAGATGTCAGGTGGGCTTAGATGTTGGTCTTGACACCCTCAGGCTTTTTCTCACAGTGGCCCTGTGGGGGTGGGGATAGTTATGAGGGCAGAGACTTATTCCATGAAATCAACTTCAAAAGCCTGAGATATCTTTCAGATAGACTTTTCTAGCTTAATAATAACCAACTATAGATTTATCATGAAACAACTTTTCTACAAACTTTTTTAAAAAATATGTTTTAATTGACTTTAGAGAGAGGAAGATGGAGAGAGAGGGCGAAATATCAGTCTGCTGCCTCCTGCATGTACTCCAACCGGGGATGGAGCCTGAAACCCAGGTATGAGCCCTGACTGGGAATTGAACCTGGGACCCTTCAGTGCATTGGACAATGCTTTCACTTGGTTGACTTGGGGTAGTGAATACATTCTAAGTGGTTTGCCCCTTAATCTGGACATTGGCCATTTAGAAACACAATGTAAGAGACTTCCAAAATGAGTAAATTTCCCCTGCTGTTTAAATAGCCAAACTTCAGGTTGATTAAGAAAATGCCCAAGCAGGTCTTCTGAGTCATCGGTCACCGTATGATTCTAGACATGTTGCTAACCTCCCTTCAGGCTTAAGTGAAGTTAATATTTTTCCTCCCACCAATTCACAGTGGTTTGGGGATGGAATGGAAAATGAATGTGCAAAGTCCACTGCAGGGTTTTTAAATGCCATAGGAAAAAATCAAGTAAAAACACCTCTTCTGTGAAACGTAGCCACTGTGTGAAAGACACATGGCATGCAGTCTTCTTGGCGCAGAAACAAAAATATATGTCTTTTAGTAATTCAAAACAAAAGGTGGAGGATACCATGGAAGGTTTTAAGAAAGGACGTAGAGCATCCTTTTTAGCCCTATGAGGCAGGTCCGGTTCTTTTCTGATGCCTGTGGAAAGAAAATCTAATCACCATAAAGAAGTTTTATTGCTGATGCTGACGTAAAGGCACTTCAGCGCTCACATCTCCAAAACATGTCTTCAGATGTGATTTCAGACTCTAAAAGTGGGCAGGACTGAGCTTTTCCTCAAGAAAGAGTTGGGAGAAACAAGATGACGGCGTAGGTAACAGCTGCACCCGCCGCCACCCGCAACCACATCAAAATTACAACTAAAATACAGAACCACCATCACTCAGAGCCTCCTGAGATCTGGCTGAACAGAAGCCCCACAACCAGGGAGCCGAAGAAGCATCGAGACTGGTAGGAGGGGCGCAGACGCGGGCGGATGGGGCTGAATCGCAGAGAAGCAGCCGCGGGCCCACACCCGGTGCCGAGGTTGAAACCCGGGAGGGAATCTCAGCGGCAGAGTTTTCCCGGAGGAGGGAGGGGGTCCCAGCCCCACATCAGGCCCCCAGCCCAGGGCTCCAGGGCCAGAAGAGACGTCCCCACAACTCCCGGCTGTGAAACCAGCAGGGACTGTCCTGAGGGTCACGGAGGCTGCGGGAGCCCCAGCAGCTCCTCTAAAGGGCCCGGCACAGACTCACTCGGACGCTCCCTCTGGGCCCAGCGCCGGGCAGCAGCCTGAAAGGACCTGGGACACTCGGGGAGGAACTAACCTGCCTGAAATCTGGGGCGAGAGGTGGAGGGGCGGCTTCCTCCCAGGCAGAAGAGCTGGCAGAGGCCATTGCTCCTTTGGTGAGTCCTCCCCGCACAGCCCCAGGCAGGCGCCATATTTGAATCGCCAGCACCTGACTCACCGTTGGCCCCGCCCCGGTGATTCCCGGAGGCCCCGCCCCTCCCCACCTGCAGCTCATCCAGGCCGTTTCCAGGGGCTTTTCTCTGCAAGTGGCCTCTCGAGCCTCATGCTTAGGACTTTCCTAAAATCTCTCAAACAAGCAGCAGCGGGCCCCATACAGCTTGATAAGCGGCCCCAGGCCTGGCACTAGCGGCAGCCTGCATTGGCTCATCGCTTGGCCTCTCCTGGACACCTCCAAGCCCAGCACAAGTAGCAGCCAACTACGGTTTGCTGTGTAGCTCACGCTGGGTGGCCCTGGGCAAGGCACTGGCACAGGCTGACTTTACACCTCCCAGGAGGCCCCAGAGACAGTGCACCTAGTGGTCAGACTCGACCACGCTGGATTATAACCCTACCACATCCACGAGTGACACTCAAGGGGCGCACTTGGGGAACCAAAGCTCCACTGAAATAAGTCCTGCTCCATAGGGGTGTCTCCATCACAGCAGCTCTTTGGTTGTAGTTGCAGCTGGTCCTCACAGCTGATTGGCCTGGGGGTCAGTTCCTCCCAGGGACGCCAGCAGCAACCAAGGCTCAACTACAACAGGACAGTGCACACAGCCCACACAGGGGAGCACCTAGAAGGCCCAGCTCAGGTGACTGGGGAGGCTGAGGCACTGGACCCTACAGGACACCTACTACACAAAGCCACTCTACAAATTCCAGGAGACATAGCAGCTCTACCTAATACATAGAAACAAACACCTGGAAGCAGCCAAAATGTGGAGGCAAAGAAACATGTCACAAAGGAAAGAACAGAAGAAATCTCTAGAAGAGGAACTAAATGAAATACATCCAAGCAAGCTAACAGATAGAGAGTTCAGAATTTTGGTTATAAGGATGTTTAAGCAGATGGTTAGGGAAATAACTGAGAAAATCGATAACATAATAAAATACCAATTTGAAATGAAGGCTACAGGAACTGAAATGAATAATTTACAGGGGATCAACAGTAGAGTAGAGGACGCTGAGAATCAAATGAGCAATTTGGAACATGATGAAACAAAAAACACCCAACCAGAAGAGCAAAAAGGAAAAAGAATCCAGAAATATGAAAATAGTATAAGGAGCCTCTGGGACAACTTCAAGAGGCCCAACATTTGTATTATTGGGGTGCCAGAAGAGGAAGAAAGAGACCAAGGAATTGAAATCCTATTTGAAAAAATAATTACAGAAAACTTCCCCTACCTGGGGAAAGAAATCGACTTTCAAGTCCAGGAAGCACAGAGGGTCCCAAAGAAGAGGAACCCAAAGAGGCCCACAGCAAGACACATCATAATTAAAATGCCAAAGGTTAAAGACAAAGAGAGAATCTTAAAAGCAGCAAGAGAAAAGCACTTAGTTACCTACAAGGGAGCACCCATATGACTGTCAGCTGATTTCTCAACAGAAACCTTGCAGGCCAGAAGAGAGTGGCAAGAAATATTCAAAGTGATGAAAAACATGGAACTACAACCAAGATTGCTCTACCCAGCAAAGCTATCATTTAGAATTGACGGTCAAATAAAGAGCTTCACAGATAAGAAAAAGCTAAAGGAGTTCATCACCACCAGACCAGCACTATAGGAAATGTTGAAGGGTCTTCTTTAAGAAGCAGCAAATGAACAAAAGAATCTGATGAACTAAATAGATCCAGAGACATTGAGACATGCAACAGACGATCATATTTAAGAGGAAAGAGGGAAGGGGGGTGGAGGGTGGGAAGAGATTAACCAAAGAAGTTATATGCATATATGCATAACCCATGGACACAGTCAATAACAGGGTGAAGGCCTGGGGAGGGGGTGGGAGCGAAGTGGAGGGGGTCAGTTGTGGGGGAAAATGGTATACCTGTAATACTCTCAACAATAAAGATAAATTTAAAAAATAAATGAAGGGAAGGGAAGGGAAGGGAAGGGAAGGGAAGGGAAGGGAAGGGAAGGGAAGGGAGGGAGGGAGGGAGAGAGAGAGAGAGAGAGAGAAGAAGAAAGAAAAAGAAAGAAAGAAAGAAAGAAGGAAGGAAGGAAGGAAGGAAGGAAGGAAGGAAGGAAGGAAGGAAGGAAGGAAGGAAGGAAGGAAGGAAGGAAGGAAGAAAGAAGAAAGAAAGAAGAAAGAGTTGGTTACTGGTGTAATCACAGACATTGGGAGGGTGCCCTGGCTGTGTCTTTTGTCCATTCTCAACTGTTGCTCCTTCCTTGAAATATACATTCTCATTCCCTGCACGGTTTCTTGGTAGCACTGACACACACATACTCTGTGCTGGGATGCCTTTCCCTACTAGTGGGCCACAGGCACAAAGTAGTTTTACAACACATGGTTGTCTGAAGAGCCATCTTTTCAGCAGTGTACACTGAAGCATCTCCCACCCTTAATGGACAAATTTAATCAGAAGTCGGGCTGTCTAGGATTCTAATGGCAGGGAGGCAAGGCCTTCCTTCATTAAGGAGGAAATTGCCTAAAGTGTTATCAAGCAAACTTGTGTTAATTTTTTTCTTGATGGGAAACACCATACTACACACAATCCCACTAAGGCAAGAAACTTAGAAATGGGCTTTGCATTGGTGTGCCCAAAAGAGGTGAGGCGCCACAAACAGCTGGTCAACTGGCCCCTTAGTGAGCAAATGATGTAGGCTGGCATCTCTGAATAGCATAGCATTCTCTAGGAAGTAGGGGTGCACTCCTAACTCACCTACTAAAGGTCAAAGGATGCCCCTTCAGACATGGAAATAGGCTTTGCAGTGGCTACAAGAAATGGATGTAAAGTTTGAAAGAGCACTTGGGTTTTTGTTTGGCTGGTTGGTTGGTTTTCTGATCATGAAAGTAGCCCCCAGACCATCATGTTTGGGATACACAGCTTTAAAAAGCACAAATGCCTGCCTCCCAGATCAAAGTGCTCTTCTATTTCCATGGAAAGTTTGAAGAAGCAGAAATTCTGCTTGCTGCTTCTTTCATTAATTTGCCCAACAAACTACTCAGCACAAAGCACACTTAAAGGAGAGCCAAATCCTGCCTTTAGTTCTATAGCCCATGCCCCATTTTAAGTTCTGCAGATAGGGTTTTAGGGTAATTCACCCAGTTGGACCACTCATTCCAAACAGCAGAACCAGAGACAAGTGATTTCTTGAACTTACCAATAACCAATTCTTGCTAAAAAGGCTGTATCTGGATATAAGAAAGATTCCCATGACCTATTTCAAAGACTTCCTTTAAAAAATACACTTGGAAAGCAAAGGTAAAACAATGCCCTTTTTAAATTCTAAAATGAGATAATGTTGCTGGGCACTCCTAAGTTTTTGGATGTGTACAACAGCAGAACAGAAAAGGTGAGCATAAGGGGAGATTTGTTAGGCCCCTTCAGTTCAGCTATCTTAGAATCATAATCTCTCTTGTCTGTATTTGAGAGGCTTACAAGGTCATCACACACAAGAGGCCAAGGAGGCAAATCCAAGTGTAATGGCTTCACACAGACTCAGTGTAATCAGACAGACTTGTGTGTTGTTGTTTTTAAGAAGGGGAAAAAGCATTACAGATCATGAGACTGGGCAGAGCCTGGATATGGGGATGAAAGCCCAGTCTGGGAATAACCCCTCTGATACTTACTGTGTGCTCTGAACCAGTCACCTTACTTCTTTGGGCCCCAGTTTCCTCACTTGTAAAATGAGGCTTTGTATTAGATATCATCGGATGCTCCTGCTAATTCTCACATTCTATTATTCTGTGATAAGGGTGGCACTATGCAGTGTGTTTTGCAAAATTTTAATTCATTGACAGGTGTTTCATCAATGGCCAAAGTTACTGTAATGCTAGGTTTAGAATAATTGTGATGAGGCTTCTAGGTTAAAAATTAACTAAAATAGATAGGCTGTTTCACACCTCCAATAGTGCTCTCCTTTCCAACTCTCTTAACAGGAGAACAAATCAGCAGTAAACAGCAATGAATTACTTCACAGGCAAAAATGATTTTTGGCAATTAGGAAAGTTAGACACTTTTCTGTTTATACACACCCATTATATACATACATATGTGTATATGTTTATGACTATGTATATACATGCTACCATTTGTCATTAAATATTAATATTCCCAAATAATAAAATTACAATAGCTACCATTTATACTTATTGAGCACATACTATGTGCTAAGCACTGTTAAGACTTTATTTACATTATCAGTAACTTCTATTCATTAATTTCTTCTATTTCCAGTCTTAACACCTACAATTGATTTCTCAAAATGTGGAGGTTTACAAAGTTTATTGCAAACATCTTGTCTGGCAGGCACAACTATCAGAGTGTAGAAAAACAATATTTCATAAAAAGGGCTCTCAATTTACCTGAACTTTTGGTAAAGGCCTCCCTGAAAATGCATACATTTCATCATGTTTATGTCTGGGGGGTAGGAATTCTGCCTCAAACACTCTCTTTTTCTGGAGATGGAGGAAGAACGTTGGCATTTATGGCAAGTGAGAGACACTCCCATCTCTAGTGAGATCTGAGCGATCATCTCTGTAAGGCTCCAGGAAAATTTCCCTGGCAGTGAGGGTTCTATTTGGTAAGTTACTATGACATTTGAATTGCAAGTTCTAGAGACAGGCTATAGAATAAGTTTTCACAACTGAGACTTTAGGTGTGGCTTTCTGTGTGGACCATCCCAGAACCCATACTAGCTCTGTACTGGAGCATCATAGGATCACTAATTTGTATAGTCTTTGCTCGTGCAGCATTCCCGAAGCAGTGAGAAAACATTTCAGAGCATGAGGTATGTGTGTCATAGTATGATGATTCTAATTCCACGTTTTCCCCAAATGTACAAATATGAAATTTGCTGTGTTCGACTCATATCTTGCCTATGGAAAACAGAAATAAACATTGTTGACTTTGGCTACAACAAAAGTCATTCTCTTGTTTAGTGGCTTTTGAATATCCTTCGGCCAAACTAAACACGAAGCCTCTCTATATACAGAATCTGTATTTAATACAACAATGAGTTTCTCACTGCCAGCATCCCTTCTCTCTCTTTTTTATTGACACTATTGTTAAATAAGAAATGGATAATAATGTCAACTTCCCAACAGCACCAGTGTTTGTTGCTATTTCATAAGTAATTCAGGTAAGCAACTGAGGCTTAAAGAAACTAAATTATTTATTACTCTACTCTCCTAGACTGGAGGTCACTATAATCTTCAATATTAATGCCTTTCTTATGAGAGTAAGGTTGAAAAATTGAAGTCAGTGGGTTAAATGGATAAACAATTGTGACATTTTTCAGGTGAATAGTTGATTCCAATTTCATCATCAAACCAAAATAGTGCCTCGCTTAGTGCATGCATCATCTAAATATTTATCTAAGTATGTTGTTATACCTTCTTTAAATGATTGTCATTTAGGGTCATAAGCGGTTTGATTCAGTTCTCCTAAGTCAAGTGCAAGCTTACCAATCACCAATTCAGTGACTAGTGTGGTGTGGGCAAGACAGGCAGGACGGAGCAATGAAAACCAGTTGTCAGAATCCAACCTTGCCAGAGCTGCGAACTCAGACAACTTACAGGTTACCTCAAAGCCATGATCTGGAGAAGCTAGAGTTAGTAAAGAAGTGTCCAGTGTGGATGTCGTCCGAAGGTTTGTGCATTGAGCGCCAGAGTAAAGTCAGAGGAGACACTAGTTCTAATCTTTCTCTCCAGCCAAACTTTAAAGAAAATGAAAGTAAAAACAAAAAACAAAAAACAAACTAACAGAAAAACCCAGGAAACTCCTTGCCTTCAGTTATCATCTGCATAGAGAGTTCTACGTAAAATACACACAGCCCTGATCTCTCACCTGAGCTCGCCCACAGAACGTCTTTATTCCAGGAGCATAAAAATACCTGAAGCGTTTCCAGCTGAAACTTGAAATCCTCTTCCTAAATAATCATGACCTCTTCCCAGTTTTCCTGGAATTAGTGTTGCTACCAACACCCTCCTGATTCCTATGGAATTATTTTGAACCCTGTCCCTTACTGTTCATTTTGACTGCCACACGCTGGCCCAGCCTTCTAGGTTCAACCACCCTGGACACCAGTAGGACACCTGCCTAAAGTGCTGTTTTTATCACTGCACTTCTCCTGCTTGAGAACTAGTGGCTTTTGCCTGCTTTAACACGGGTGCCCTCCTTATGACCCCCACTGTCTCCAAAGGCTGTGTTTCTTCTGCTCCTGAGCTAATCTATTCATTGTCCCCTCTTGTGCTTGCCTCATTCCTGAGCCTAAGCCTTACCATTAGCTTTACCCCCAAATTTGCATTCCACCCCACAGTGTCCTCAAGCCACACCCAAGTTCCTTTTGCATTTGAGAATTTGAGAAGCTGTGTAGGCTCCTCCACTTTGGGGCATCTCTGTGATGGGGTACAGGGTCTGGAGTGCCCCCCACCTCCCGCTTCACCTCAAAGAGTGAATGCTCAGAGAGCACCCAGAGAATGGAGGAAGACACCCATAAATAAATGCTGGGATGGCAGAGGTGCTCTAGTGATAAAGGGCTGTTTGCTTTTCAATATAGAAAAATAATGTTTTATCAGCACACAATAAAGAAAATGCTGTATTAAAGCCATCGAATATCTCTTCAGTTTATGTAGAGTGCAATGGTGTTTGGAAATAAAAGAAGTGGTTGAAAAGGCAAGGGAGAAATGAGTGTGACTGATATCTCCCCACAGACAAGAAAGTGGATATAAATTTGCGATGGGAGATGTCATATGGCTGCCTTCACACCCCCAGACACTATGATTTGGGGTAAAGTCAAATTCCATAGCCCCCAAATATTAGAAAATAGTAGACACAGCTACCTGATGAATATGTTGGTCCAAAACATAGCTCCCAACTGCCCTCTGGTCCTATTCCAATTAAAGTAACTTCCAGAAATAATTTTTTTTCCAAAAATGCATTATCTATGCAGAGGATTCTTTATTAACCTACATCAGAATTTGGCAAACTATCCATGGGCCAAATTCAGTCCACTTACAGCTTGGGTAAATAAAATTTTCTTGGAGCACAGCCATACCCATTCATTTTTGTGTTGTCAATGGTTGCTTCCCACTACAATGATAGTAGTTGTGACAGAGACCCAATGACCCACAAAATCAAACATGGCCCTTCAGAGAAACAGTGTACTGATCCTTGACCTACATGATCTAAGGATATAGCAATTTGGCTAGAAGTGCCATTAACATGCTTTTTCCAGTGGGAGTGTGATATGGTTGGATATGTTATTTTCTGAAATAAATGTCCTTCCCACCAGGGGAGACCTAGGGCCTGGAATCTAGATGGCTAAGGGAGCAGCGGCTTCTGGTTATCAAGTAGAGTAACTAACTTGTTATGGTTCTCCAGGGATGGTTTTAAAACTGAGTTCCAATTTCCAGGAAATCCCTCAGTTCCTGGCAAACCAGGATGGTTGGTCCCTGACATGCAGTGAATAGTTCATGAGTTATTGGGGTAAACTGACTTGGGTTCAAATCCCACTTTTGTGATTGCATGCTCTGTAGCCCTGAGCAGGTTACTTAATCTCTCTGAACCTGTTACCCTATCTATAAATTGGGACTGATTCTATCTTGAGGGATTTTTGTAAGGATTAGGGAGATTGTGCACAGAAAAAACTTAGCACCCAATAGGCATGTACTATATACTACTTCCCTTCTGACCATTTTGACCATCATGAGCTTTTTTTTTTACCATCTTTAGCCATAATTCCTTTTTATTTATTTATTTATTTTTAATATGTCTTTATTGATTTCAGAGAGGAAGGGAGAGGGAGAGAGAGTTAGAAACATCAACGATGAGAGGGTCATTGATCGACTGCCTCCTACACGCCCCCTACTGGGGATCAAGCCTGCAACCCGGGCATGTGCCCTGACTGGGAATCGAACCTTGATCTCCTGGATTATAGGTCGATGCTCAACCACTGAGCCACACCTGCCCGGCTATAATTCCATTTATTTATTTATTTATTTATTTATTTATTTATTTATTTATTTATTTATTTATTATTTTTTAAATATATCTTTATTGATTTCAGAGAGAGGAAAGGAGAGGGAGAGAGAGAGATAGAAATATCAATGATGAGAGAGTCATTGATCGAGCCCACAGCCCGGGCATGTGCCCTGACCGGGAATCAAACCCCGATTGCCTGGATCCTAGGTCAATGCTCAACCGCTGAGCCACGCCCGGCCGGGCTATAATTCCTTTTTAAATACAACTATCAGAAGGGGAAAATGAAAATATCTTTCGTATACCCTCCATTTTCTGATATTATTTCTTTGCCTGTTACAAATAAATACCCTAATAAATAACTTCTACAGTGGAGGAAGTAGCCCATACACATAAAATTGCCTGGTTTTCAACTTGATAACTTTTATGTTTTAAACATAAGCACTTGGGGACAAGTGGTTGTTGAATTCTGATTATAGATATATCCCAGAAAGGTTTGCTCTGCCTAGCTAGTGAAAAGGGCTCATGATGGCCCAGGTCCATGGCCAGATGCAGAACTCCTGGGGTGCAGGGCCTTTTCTAATCTAGAATTTCATGCCTCTAATGGAAAATACTGACAGGAAGTTGATGGAGGTTGAGTGCTACCTCACTTGTGATTCATCCAATGGGTCAGTATGACCAAAGCACTAAGTGGACCAATGTGCTCATTAATTTTTAAAGAGGTTAATAACACACAGATGGTGGTGTACAAATCCAAAAGCTACCTGCATGCCTTCAAAGGTCCCCAGTATGAGATCGAAGGGATGAGATGACATTAATCCCACTCCAATGATCAGCATTTTAACATCCAGTTGGTTAGCAAATGTGCAGGATGGAATTAAGTGATGTGTACTCCTTTAGTCAGTTCTAATCTACGTTACACTTAAAATCCTAGTTGGTTCCCAACAAATTCAATTTCCTTTAGGCTGCAGCTATAGGAGCTTGAGAAATCACTTTTTTTACTAAATGAATTGGTTAAATCAATCCAAAAATGATCAGCATTTTTATTTAATATCCAGTTTAGCAAATGTATAGGATGGAATTAGGTAATGTGACTTCTGTGGTAATGTATCTAAAAGGTTTCAAATACCTGCACAATCAGAGCTGATTCCCAACAAATTCAATTCACTTGAGGCTGTGGCCATATGATTATACCAAATCAAACTCTTTACCTAATTAATTGGTTAAATCAGTCAAAACATAAATTCAGTGAAAAAATAAGTCCGACTGGCTGATTTGAATGGCTAATACAGCAAAGTGAGTCAGATGATGAGCTCGGAATACATACTGCTTTGATTTGATTTAAACTGTAGACATCTGTTTGCCTTTTGGGTAAGGACAACACCAAAAAGCATTGGTTTCCAAACTTCGCTGTCCACTAGAATCACCTGAGGAGCTTTCAGAACATCCAAAGCCCCACCCACAGCCCAGATCATTTAAATCAGAATCTCTGGGGTGAGACCCAGGTGATGAGAGTTTTCAAACAAGCTTGGGAACCACTGACATCAAGTTCAAATACTTAGGAATGAAGCCGCTATACTCTGTTCTACATTCAGGTGGAAGCCTAACTTGGAGAAAAAGAGACTTTGTAATAATGTAATAGTAATTATTATAAGCTAATTATTTCTTATATAATTTGTACTTTTATATTAAATAATACCTGACTATTGAGTCCTAACCAAGTGCCAAGCACTCTGCCAACATTTTACGTGAATTATTTTACTAAATTCTCACACATGCGATTATTGTACCCATTTTACAGATACGGAAACTGAGGCTCAGGAGGTTAAATGCTTGCCCAAGCACACCCAACCAGCAAGTGGTCAAGTGAGAGCTGTTACGAAGTAGTATGACCACAAAACCTGTGCTTGAGTTGTTTTTGAAAACCAGTGACTTAAAATTTAGTGCTGCTTTAGGTCTTTGCACTTCACTGTCTTCTGTCTATGGACCATTGGTTTCTCGTACTTTTGTTTCTGGATACCAAAGCCTCTCCAAATAGCGCACAAAAGCAATTTCTGATGCCCCGGGAAGAGAGGTAGGCCTGGCTTTATAGATATAATAGGCAGAGGAGTTAATATTCTCTGGGGAGGTCTGGCTGACTTAAAGCACTAAGCAAAAAGGCAGCCTGAGACAAGACACCCACCTGGAGGAAACAGACATATTTGCTAAAGTGTTGAAAATGTAGTTAAAAAAGAGTCATGATATAATTGTGCTTCCCATTCACTGCGAATCTTATTTTGTAAAATCTTCGGTGTTGACCTGTAAACATGTATGGATTTGTTTAAAAGGTGTGTTGTTGTTTAGGTAGGCCCCTTAAGTAACGTGTTAAACACCAGCAGAATTCTTAACATTTATATTATAAACATTAACCTTTTTGGTTGCATAGCAAAACAAAATAAAACAGAAAGATGATAACAAGATGAAAATACGATATAAAGTCAGTCATTTGCAGCAGTTACCTGTGACAGTTATGACTGTATACTCATTTGAGGATTGTGTCTTCTCTCCTTCACACATAAAAGCCGAGAGAGGAGCTAAACGGGCCCTGAGACCCTCCCTCAGGACAAAACCCACGACTGTCGCGGCAGATCTGGGCCAGCCCCAGCAGCCGTGTTTTTGTCGGCCCGCTTCCTTCAGGACGGCAGTTTTTCTCCTTCCTCGGCGCCCCTCACACCCGCACCCCGCCAGGCAATTGCCCATTTGAACCCGGACCTACGGCCACTCTGCCGGGCCACACGGGCCTTGAAAGGGACTGGAACTCCCCTCCAGCACCAGGCAGGGCTGCAGAAGAAACCAGTCTGTCTTCCTGGGAGAGCAGGTCCAGGAGGGTCATGCGACTGCCCCCAGCTCCGCGCTGCCGGGGGCGGGGCGGCTCGTCCCAGGCAGAGCTGCGCGCCCACGCGGGGAGCCAACCTTGAGAAGGGAGAAGCCCCGGACGGGCGCGCAATGTGTTGTTTCCCGAGGGTCACCTCTCCCCCTTTCCTTTGGGGAGCAGTGGCTGGGGCTGTGACGGCTTACCCCATTCCTGTTCTGTGTGTGGCTGGGTTTTAATCTCCTTTTGGGCTTTCTTCCTTAAAGACAAATTTCCCATGGTGCTCTATAAATAATAGTCATATTCTCAAGTGTGGAAATGTGGCCAAGGAGAATGTGAATCTTGCAACTAGCAGAAAGCTCAGGAGGAAAATATTTTAAGGAGATAAAGTAAAGGGACTAAACAAATGCTGAGGGAAAGACCATGCGCCAGGAATGCAGAGGGCTGGATTTGATTCCTGGTTCCCCATTAATCTGCTCTGCTCAGAGAGTCCTGTCCCCCCTTCACCTTGTACAAAAGAGGGGACTGGTGCTAAGCAAGCTCTGAGGCTGCTTGAAGATACGTAGAAAACACTTAAGAGCACACGTTCTTCTGCCTTCCATCATCATGTATGCACAAGTAACAAAATCAAAGCCAAAATTTGCACTAGTGCATTGGCCTAAGTCACCGAGGGTTCTGCTAGGCTGCTCCCAAGGGCTGGAGGAGGCCCATGGCCTGCCTGGCTCCTGCGGTGGCAGCAGCTGGCACGCTTCCTGGGCAGCCACCTCCAGCTGCAGCTGTTGGTGCTATTTGCAGCTCTCCACATCCTGAGAGCTGGATACAGAAGCGTCTCCTTGGAGGGTGAGTAAAGCACACACGCAGCCAGTGGGGATGACGGGGACATCAGTCTGGGCCTTCTGGATCATGGAAAGGGTCCTGAGGAACTTCTGTTGGGGCTGTCCCAGGGGGCTCCTAAACATTAGCTGGCCACCGCTGGTCCCAGCCAACTCAAATAGAGCAAGCAGGTGGAAGCACTAATAAAGTTGGAAAATGAATGAACTTTCTGTTATCTCCTCAGAGAGAGGTCTTTTGTGACTGCCTCAGTAGCCCGCCTCCATCTCTCACCCTGTCACGTTACTCTATTTTTTTGTCGTTTCATTTTTTAAAATTTACTGATTTTAGAGGGAGAGGAAGGGGGAGAGGGAGAGAAAGAGAGATCTATTTGTTGTTCCATTTAGTTACACGTTTGTTGCTTTATTCTTGTATGTGCCCTGACCTGGAATCGAACCTGCAACCTTGGCATGTTGGGCTGATGCTCTAACCAAATGGGCTACCTGGCCAGGGCATATTACTCTGCTTTATGTCTTCATGGCCCTTAGCAGCATCTGAAATTATCTTTCTTAGGTATTTGTTGATTTGTTCACTGTCTTCTCCATGAAACTGTAGGTTCATGGAAATGTCATGAGGGGCCCTTGGTCTGTATTATTTAGCTCTGGGTCTCCAGTGCTAAGCATGGTGCCTGGCTCATTTGTAAGTGAGTGAACGGATCCCAAACAAGCAGGCTGCCTACTCCTTGGATTGCTCAGCTTCACATCCACTTAACCTGTGGAGAGAAACCAGATTTGTTTGGGTTCATGAAGTTTATTCTCCCTAGGTTTATATATTTTCCAACCTACAGTGTAGAATCCGGCTTAAAAAACGTTGTGGCCTTTACGATTTCCCCATGTAATGTATGCCAGTTGTCGCTATTTAATGTAATAACCTCATGTCATTTAAAGAAGGTTAAATTACAGGGTAACTAGAAAGTCTCAATAATATAGTCTTAAGCACAATCATTTGGAGGATGATTTTCACCTAAAACTGAGTTAAAAAAACTTGGAAAAGACTCAGTTCAATTCAACAGATTTGACTTAGTGACAGATTCAATGTAGTCTGTTGTATTTAATAAGAATTGAGCCCATAAAGGAAGATTTAATAACATTAATGAAGCTACCTTTATGTATTAATGGAACTGAAGGAGTCTTAACTCTAAAAACAAATGTTCCCTAAACTTGAATATTTTATACTCAAGAAGAAAATCAGCTGAGAGAAAACGCTTGTCAAAAGTGACAATTATTTCTGATAATGATACACATCTGGTGACATTATGAAAAACGATGATATTCACTGGACATATTAATGTCCATTCTTCCCAAGATCTCAGAGTCCGTGACTTATTTCACTGTGATTATAATGAAATGTCCCCATGTTTTTGCTAGCATTACCCTAGGCAACTGAGTGATAGGAGTGATAGCATCAGCCCAATATGCCAAGGTTGCAGGTTTGATCCCAGGTCAGGGCACATACAAGAATAAAGCAACAAACGTGTAACTAAATGGAACAACAAATAGATCTCTCTTTCTCTCTCTCCCCCTTCCTCTCCCTCTAAAATCAGTAAATTCATTTTAAAAAATGAAAAGACAAAAAAATAGAGTAATGTGACAGGGTGAGAGATGGAGGCGGGCTACTGAGGCAGTCACAAAAGACCTCTCTCTGAGGAGATAACAGAAAGTTCATTCATTTTCCAACTTTATTAGTGCTTCCACCTGCTTGCTCTATTTGAGTTGGCTGGGAACAGTGGTGGCCAGCTAATGTTTAGGAGCCCCCTGGGACAGCCCCAACAGGAGATCCTCAGGACCCTTTCCATGATCCAGAAGGCCCAGACTGATGTCCCCGTCATCCCCACTGGCTGCCTAATTTTCTAGAATACTGTATCCTATTCAGTATCAGAACCAACATGTAAGAATTTGTAGTTTGCTGCAGAGTAGAAAATGAATTCGTTCCTGAAGCCCTTATGTATGAGCAGCTACACAGGTGATCCAGCTGTCACAGACAGGAGCAGTCCGAGCCCTTCTGGAACTGACAGCCCTACTAGAAAAACGTTACCAATCATTTGGACGGAGTTGCAAACAATCATGTAATTTGAATTGCATTTTGACTCCCTCCCTTAAAAGAAAGTAGAAAACAAATCTTGTGCCAAAGAACTTGGCTTGAAAATAATGTGCCTGGAGATAGGATACTGGGGATCCAGTGCCACTGCCTATGGCGTTTTGGACACTAGAAAAGAACTTGGGGGTGGGGCTGCCACAGCCCATTGGAGAGAGCTGTGGGGTGTGCACAGACCCTAGAAGTAGCTGAGGTTCTGACCGGCCCCTCAGTGGCTGCAGGCATCCTGTTTCACTGGAGGTTTGGGGTCAGGAGAGGAAGGATCTGGCGTGACCAGCAAAACCTACCTGAGAGAAAAGGAGAGGCTGGGGTTGGCCTCATCACAGAATTTATAGGTCAGGGAACATACTTGTTACCTGAGGGGTCCTTTCATAACTTGGACTCTCAAGGAAAAGACATTTGATTATTTGCCCTGTTTGATCATTTTCGTATGTTAGAAGTCATGCTAACCAGTTTAAGGTAGTGAGGGAACACCTACATACATTGAGTGGTACAGTATCACGTACCTGTAGCAATCACATTTTAATGAATAAAATTCCTTTAAAGCTGCTTTTATAAAACATTGAAAGACTTCTTCATACTTGGTGTAAACTTAGATTTCACCCATGATTTTGATGAGCTTGATTATGAGTATATTGGGCTACTTTATTCTTTAAAACTCTTCCTCAGACTTTCTCCTCTTAACTCTCAGAAGTGCTAACAGATGAGTATTATTTTATGTTTTTAGCTAAAATTGGGAAAGAATGCAGAGTAGATGATGAGATCACTGTCATCTGACAATGTGTCTTCCTCCCTAGAATTAAAGACACCAGAAATTTAAGGGGGTGCACATTCCTGAGCTCTTGAAAGGAAGAGTAACAGTTTTAGGAATTCCTTAGTATTTCTGAAAATTAGCAGAAGCTACTCCTTGGAAGTATACTACAGTGAAATTGTACCACTCCACACCTGCAGCAGGTTGCCTATCTCTAGAAAGAATGATTCCAGCTTCCCTTTCCTGGCATGATTCCAAAGGGACTGCTCCATTTAGAAGGAGGTGCTTTGATTGGGCACTCAGGTCCCGCCAATCAAGGAAATGTTAACAGTTGTAAAAAAAATCTTCCCCAAAGCAGGCCCTTCATCCCTAGTTATATGGGAGCTCCTGCTGGAGCTGAGGACCCGTTACTGTACTAGCTATTCTGACCATCCCTGGCCTCAGCGTTGTCCACACACTTCCCAAAGCGAGACTAGACTGTCCCCAAACTCATATAATATCACAGACTCCATGCATTCATCACACACCTTCCTCTTGGTCTACGGAAAAGTCAAGTACCATATTAAACTCTGGCGTGAGCATTCATTTATTCTTTTTTTTACCTTTCATCCTATTTGATGGTGGAGGCATGAACACTACTAAAGATATGTTTGGATTTTAATTTCTGTTTGAACCAGTGGCTTCTTAATAATGTTCCCATTTTAGAAAAGAGATATTTATAATAAAACAAACTGGGTATGTTCTTATGATTTTTTTTTAGTGAAGTTTTAAACATTATTATTAGCAATAGCCTACTAAGACTGCTCGGTCATAAAGATGAGAAAAAATTAGATTTGACCTAAAAATGAAGACAGCAAAATAAATAAATAAATAAATAAACAAACAAACTGCATCTCTGTTGGGTTTTTTCCAGACCACTTGATTTTTTTTTAAATCCTCACCCGAGGATATTTTTTCCATTGCTTTCTTAGGAAGAGTGGAAGGGAGGGAGAGAGAGAGAGAGAGAGAGAGAAACATTAATGTGAGAGAGACACACCAATGGGTTGTCTTCTGCACATACCCTTATGGGGGCCGAACCTGGAACTAGAGGTATGTGCCCTTGTCCGAACTCGAACCCAGGACCCTTCAGTCCACAGGCTGGTACTCTAACCACTGAACCAAACCAGCTAGGGCCAGGCCAGTTGATTTTTAACCACAAGTCTTTAAAATCCCTCAAGGCCTGCCCAGCCCGGCGTGGCTCAGTGGTTGAGCATCGACCTAGGATCCAGGCGATCGGGGTTCGATTCCCAGTCAGGGCACATGCCCCGGTTGTGGGCTTGATCAATGACTCTTTCATCATTGATGTTTCTATCTCTCTCTCCCTCTCCTTTCCTCTCTCTGAAATCAATAAAGATATAATTAAAAAAATAAAATAAAATCCCTCAAGGCCTTAACATTTAGTTTTTCAAAAACTTCAAGTAGTATAATAGATATAGATATAAATAGAACAGGTATCTATTATATATAATAGACATAGAATGTTATTATACAATAACATATCTCTAATTTCAAAAAGTAAAATCAATATTATTTCTAATGGTCTATTATAATTATCTGAGAAGCTCAACATATAAATTAATCACATAAAGTTTTGCAGTGTTGACTTCTAAATTTTAGGTTCTTTAACATAAAATTTACACTGCTTTTCAGGTTTGAGCTATATAGTGTAAAATCCAAGGTTATCAATAGATGAAATAGATTCCTATGGAATTGACTAGAAGATAAGTTTTTATACTTAATTCAATTTCATGTTGACTTGTTGGCCACCATTAAATAAAACATATACTCCCCAGAACTGTTGATCTGTGTCTTAGTCTTAAATTATATGTAAAAAATACAGCTAACTTTAAGAAAAAAATTCTGATAAAAACAACTAAATAGATTTTGAAAATTATGTAATTATTAAGAACAGTGATAACAATGAAATGAAAATCAAGAAAGCTGTAATGCCTTTGCAAAATTTTCAGTTTTTGCACCCATTCCTATTGATCTACATTTTCTTTTGAGGTCCTGCAATTACTTGAATATAAAAGCTCTTTTAATCTTCAACCTGAAAAGTAAAATAATAAAAGTATAAAGAGGAATGGACATTTCAACCCAATGGCTCTCCAGGTTTTTCAGACTTTTCATCTGCTTGTTTCTGAAGATTTATTCCTTTCACGATTTGCCTGACTTCTGTAGGCTTGAACCTCCATAAAATCTTAGAAACTGTGACCCTACTCTGAATCCCTTATAGGTAAAGTTGTCTGAATAGCCTTCTAGAAAGTTATCGTATTTGGGTGAAAACTTTCTGAAAGCAGTGTGAGAAAACCAAATTTGGATCATCCTTTGATTCAGCCATTTCACTTTAAGAAATACATTTCTAACCTAATGAAACAATTATGGGCACAAGGGTATGGGTAGAAGGATAGTCATCTTAGCCTTCTTCATATCATAATAGGAAAAACTCAGAACCTATGTAAATGTTTTATAAGGTGGGATGGTATTTTACGCTCCTTTAGTGGAGGCACGGAAAATTACGTAGTGCAGAATAAGAATATATGATGACATAAACTTGTTTAAGAAAGACTGTCAAGCAGAAAAAGTAGTTTACAATTAGAATGTTTATAAATGTATTGCCATTTTTGCAAAACAAATATGTATTCAACCAAAAGACAACCCTATTTAAAAATGTGCAACGGACTTGTATTAGGCAGTTCTCCAAAGAAGATATATACAAATGGCCAATAAGCACACGAAAAGATGTTCAACCTCACTAGGCCTTGGGGAAATGTAAATCAAAACCGCATGAAATACGCTTTATACACACTGGCATGGCTATTATTATTTTTTAAATGAAAATAGGAAGTGTTGGTGAGGTTGTGGAGAAATTGGAACATTTATACATTGCTGTGGAAATGTAGAATGTTGCAGCTGCCGTGAAAGATTTTGGTGGTCCTTCAAAATGTTAAAGATATTATTCTGTATGATCCAGCAATTCCATTCCTAGGTATATAAATGTGTGTACATGCGTGTTCATAGCAGCACTCGTCATAGTAGCTGAAAGGGGGTAACAGGCCAAGTGTCCATCAATGGATGAGTGGATAAATGAATTGTGATATATATATATACACTATGGAATATTATTCAGCCACAAAATGGAATGAAGTGCTGACACATGGTACAATGTAGACGAACCTTGAAAACAAGATGCTAAGTGAAAGAAGCCAGTCACAAAGGACCACATAGTATGCAACTCATTTGTGTGAAATACCCAAAATAGGTAAATCCATAGAGATGATGCAGATTGGTTGTTGCCAGGGCTAAGGGTGGGGGGAAATTAATGGGTATGGGATTGCCTTTGGGGGTGATGAAAATGTCTGAAAGATAGGTGGTGGTTGCACAACACTGTAAATATACTAAATGCCACTGAATTGCCATTTTAAAATGGTTAATTTTATACGAATTTTATGTTTTTAAAATGTTATATATTTATATTAAATATATTTTATATATTTATGATATATATAAAACTGAAGGGCACACAGTATTTTTAAGTCTTTCTGACTAGAATTGTAGATTTTTATTTGACTTGTTTTCTTTCAATAAGTGCAAATTTCATTCAGAATAAGGGTAAACAGTTTTCAAAAGTTATTGTAGTGTGTAGTGTGTCACAGTCCTTCCTTCCACCTTTGGAGTTTGTGCTGCTATTCTAAGGACAGGTAAGCAGCACAGTTCTCTAGTGCTTTGCAGCTCTTTACGATCTGTATGATTGGCAGTATTTTTGTCTTGTTTTGTCTGAGAGTGTCCTGAGTCCACGTTAGGAGGCGGGAGGCTGGAGAGGAATCAGTGATGGCAGTGTGCCGCTCTGCTCGCATTTCAACAACTGTAGTCATGGCATGAGAACCCAGGCATGAAAGTGAGGGGCTGGGAGGAAGCCTTTCCAAAGCCCCTTGTTACCATCCTTAAAAAGGAAAGAACTCATACTTTTTTTGCACCTGTGAGCTTGGCACTGCTAGACTGTTTTGATGCTTCTTTTGGTCCTTGAGCAGACTTCTGAGTCTCTGGGGGCCTCTGCCCTCTACTCTGTAAAAACCATAGACTGAACTGGCAGAGCCTTTTGCCTCTAACGTGCTATCCTGCTCCAACAGCCCCCAAAGCAGGAGCAGCTCTTGTTCCTTTTGTAAAAAGAGGCTGTGTGTCAGCCTTCCTGCTTCGCAGCCTGAGTGTGCCTAGCCCAGTCACTACACCCAACTACACCCAAGTCCCAGGCAGGCAAACTCCAGATGCACAGAAAGACCTGAGCTTCCCTGAAATTCAGGTTGGGGCGGGAGCTGCTGTGTCCTTGCCCAGTAGCCTCTAAGCTCCCTTCACACCTTCTGGGCATCACACTGGCACCTGAGGATGTGGTGACTGAGCTTCCTGTTTTTCTGTAGGAGTACTCTCACTCACCCTACAGACACTTATTATGCTTTAGGACCTTTTATTCTCTTGGTTATGTTCAGAACATTTTATAAGATGATCTGTAATTAAAATCCAATGAACGAAAATATGGTGAAGCCTGTAATTAGAGATTCTGTGTAACTCTAAGGAACAAAGTTTAATTCCACTTTAAGCCTGAATACAACTGTTTATAAATGCATTGGCATGTGTCCCATATCCTAAAGCCATCTCCAGCAAGGTGAAGCAGGGGTCTACTTTATCCCATGTAGGGCAGGTCCTCAGTATCCATTCCTTTTTTCCAAGTAACCAGTCACCTAGTGCCCAGAATCTGGCCTACAGTCCTTGACTACAATTTGCAACCAAACTTACTTTTCCAAAACTGTTGTTTGCAGCTTCTATAAAGATTGAGTCTCTGCTAGAAAAAGCTCTCCCCAGTTAGTATCAGATAAAAGTACCTGATACTTCCATTTAGGGCGGAGGAAGTCAAAATGGGAAGGAACTTTCTCGTTTTCACACAATAGATTAGTTATTGCAGTAACGTTTTAGAGAAATAATTTGTTCATTAGTTTAATCCTCACTCGAGGACATTTTTTCCATTGCTTTTCAGAGTAGGAGAGAAACAATGATGTGAGACACATCAATTGTTTGCCTCCTGCCTGTACCCGGATGGAGTCTGCAACTGAATGAAGTAGCTTCCAGGACCCTTGTCCTTGGGCTGACGCTCTAACCACTGAACCAACTGGCTAGGGCATGTTCAGTTGTTTAAATAATCAATAGCCAATCCAAGATTGTCTTTCAGTTCTGATTCTGTCTTCTTGTGTTTGGGTGGCTCTGAATAAATGACAACTTTCAGTATTTTAATTTTGCATTTTTAAAAATGAATAATTATTTCATGGAGCCAAAGAATAACCAGTAAAAACCTGATCGATCATAAAAATCATTGTTGAAATGTTTCACAGCAAGCTTAGCCTTTTGGGGAGCAACTTTTCAGTATCTGACGAAGTTGTAAATGCAAGAATCTTTTGACTCAGCAATTGTACTGAGGTAAAGACCTACATGTGCCTAGAGAAATGTAGAGTTCACTGTAGTATCATTAGAAATAGCATGAGTGAATAACCATCAGTAAAGGAATATCAATTACGGGGCATCATACTATGGAAAGTCACATGTCTGAATTGTGTGACTAAAGAAAAAAGTAAGTGCCTCATAATTTACAAGGATCTCTGCAACTCCCTTTCAGTGACTTTCTGACCATTACTGGCTTTCACTCTCCACATAACCCAACCCTCACCTACCATTCCTCATGTGGTCACCTACAGGTCTATCCTAATTCCAGATTGCTATTACTACTTCTTTTAGTGGGTGACCAGTAGTTCAACTATATAGAAGGTTCCAACCAGTGGACATGCCTAAAGGCACATGACTACATTCCTTCTGGTAGATACATTTTGGATTGAGACCCACTGGAAAATGGGTGTTATATATCCTGGAGTGTGGTGTGAGTTATGCTTGTCATTCTGTTGTGTGGTATTTCTGTGCCATGGTCTATCATTAAATTACAGCAGTCCTAGAGCAATACTTTGCATTACTCCAGGGAGCAACTTGGCTCAGACCCAGGGAATTTCCCAAGTTATAGCAAGCATTAGCAACTACTGTTCACGTTTGCTTGAAGAGGACAAGAAAACCAGCTCCCATCTTTCATTGCATAGATATCCAAACTGTTTTCTGGCTTTTATGTAGTTTTAACAGAATTTCAAGAGCCATTTGAAAATGACAAAGCACAAATATGAACATTTTAAAAAACCACAATCCCTTATTAAAACAGCCTAGTTACTAGCCAATGGTTCACACTTGGGCAACAATTAATTCCAATATTTGATTTCTGCCAATTTGCAGTGATATCATATGTGAATAGCGCCTAAAACTGAGCGCGCGCTACTTTGGGCCTTTAGGTGTGTTGTACCAATCCAACCTAGATTTGAGGCTTCCCCATACATTATGTGATGCCCAAGAAACTGGCCACAATTTTCATTTATTTTGTCTCTTGTGTAGTTTTTTATATAGATACTACCCTAACGCTTGAGTAATATTTACAATTCCGTAGGCAGTGAGGGACGTATTTGTCTAATGACTACTCTTATCACACACTTATCTTTATCATTTCTTACCAGTGAGGCACAGGACTCAAATTATCAACACCTTGACGAAAGATCATCAGATTACAACCCAGCAGGTTTTCAACCTTTGTACAGGAAAGTTAGGAAATTGGATTATATTAGTTTCCAATCAGTATACCAATTTTTTAAAATGCAAAAAATTGAATACTAAAACTTAAACCACTTAATCTTTTCTTGGTAATATCTTTATACTGCACAGTGCTGAAACTATTTCTAAACATTTAAGTTCCTATACATTAACTTTAAAAGAATCATTTGCAGTTTTACACTAAATCATCTATATTGCCTCCCACCTTCATTTACCTGAGTTTTGGCCGCGCACATTCCAGGGGTTACTGTTGAGACAGAGCAAAATGGTTTTCAGATTGAGGACTTTTGTCCACTTTTTTCCTGTTAAGATCTGAAGCCAGTTAGCCCAAAAATTTTATTCAGATTCTCAACATCTTAAAAATTGGTAGTTTTCATGACACACCCACTAAAATTAGCTGAATTCACTTTTAAAGGGATCATACTTGTTAGCAACTGATCTTGAAAACGTGGTTCTACAGCCATAGTAGAAAACTTCCATGTAAATCAGATACTAACTTGCTCCCTTTGACTATGAATTTGATAAATTTGGACACAATGTCAACCTGTTTGAGGTTCTTGTGGCTTAGAAAACTTTTAAGATTCTGAACACTTATAATCACTATCCTTTTTACTTAACATGTGCCTTGCTTTAAAAAAACTACCTTATCTAACCTAACATTCTGCAAGTAAAGCTAGTTTTTCCTCATTTATATATATTTAGCATCCAATCTGGAATCTGACAAAAACCTGCTTATCAGCCCATTAACCTATTTATAAGCATAAAGTATTTTTAAAGAAAAAACTTTGCCAGCCCTTATTTAAATGGTGTTGCTGAGTTATCAGAAACAAGATTAAAATATGTACGTACATAACAAAATCTTAAAATCTTAAGTGAAAGCCATTTAACTAATATTTAAAACCTCTGCAATTATTAGTTTATTAGTATCATCCAGGACTCAGATGTTCAGTATTCCTCCTGAAATTACATAAACAAATGCAAATGAAAAGATCCAAGTCAAAATTATATAACAAAACAGCACTCCATCACAAAAGCGTGTAAAATTACAAGAACGCTATTTTAAAACACTGGCACTGTAAGAGAATGTAAAAAACCACAAAATTGCCAAATTGTTTCCTAAACATCTAAGTGGATAAACATATGACCCTATCGAGTTTTGTAAAAATCAAGTTCAAATGAATTGGACAATTCAAACTGTGATACAAAGTTTGTCTTCTTCCTTCATGTCTATTTGATTCATAAAGGGGCAAACTATAATTTGGAAAATATACTTGATTTTTAAATGTGGCATACAATTTTAAAAGTTGGCCCAATTAATTAAAAATACCTTTAATGGAGTAGTTTCCTAAGCAATCCATATTTAGATGAAAAGAAGACAGTCAGCACTTTTTTTTTCAGAGCCTTTGCCAGGACTAATGTCAACAAAAAACTTCATATGGCAGTCTTGTATTTTAAGCTCACGCTTTTGGGGATACAATCTCAGGTCTTTTTAAATGTGGGAACTGCAAACATAACTGCCATTACATGGTAATGGGAGTTTAAAAAATGTAGAGTCCTCATGTAAAGATTAGAACATATTTTTCTTAGTCCTTCAAGGACAGACTTTCAGAATGTTTGATTCTAATAATCCCATGCTGTGAGTAGAGTGGTTACTTTTCACTTTGTAAATGTAACTGGGCTATGTGAATTTTTATATCAACTGATCAAGATTTTTGCCTTTCAGTTATGGATGAAAACAGTCTAAATTCAACTCTCATTACCCTCATCACGAGTATGTAGGGTGTGTAGACAAAAGGTTTTTATCAGCTAACTATATGAAAGATAAACACTGTAATAAATCATATGATCCAAAATGGGAAAAAGCAAGACTAGCTTCCCCTCAAGAAGAAAAATTTCAGACCTATGAAAAGGACAACAATACTAATAAAAAAAATTGTATTTACTTAGAAGCATTCAGAATGTCAACAAAACAGCTGTAACTTTTTTTTGCAATTACAGAGTGGTATTCAGTTAACAGAACAACAATTATTTTGTATAAGCTGCATCAGAGACAACTGAAGATGAAAAAACTACCATCCCCATATATAACTAATTTGTGCTGTGCACCAACAAGAACCTGCTTTAATTTCCATGCCAATTTACAACCCCCATACTGTACCAGGCAAGGTTAGTGGCTATTGAAAATACCACCAGGACAGGGCTATCTAAAGACACATTCGGTAGTGTGTTAACTATACAAAAAAAGACACTGTACAGTTTAAAAACAAATCTTACACAGCCTTACATTTCAATTTTTTTTTTCTTTAAAAGGAGTGAGTTGTGTACAGGGGGGTTAAATGCTTTATAGACAAGAAAAAAAAAAACTGCGCTAGAACCAACTTATTCATCATCATCATCTTCTTCTTCATCATCTTCTTCTTCATCTTCCTCCTCCTCCTCATCCTCTTCATCTTCCTCGTCTTCTTCCTCTTCCTTCTTTTTCTTGCTTTTTTCAGCCTTGACAACTCCCTTTTTGGCCGCATCGGGCTTTCCTTTAGCTCGGTATGCAGCAATATCCTTCCAAAATAAGAGGCAGGAGAAATTGGTAGGAAAGACAATACAGTTAAAGTAAGGGGAGAAATAAAAGTAACATGGGAAAACTTTATGAAAATCAAGATTCCAGTTATGCTAAAATACCACATATCTGAAAGACTCACTCTACCTCAACAAATAACCAAGATTTTGAAAAATGCATATAAAAACACGACAAGATGATTATAATTCATGGTCTAATATTTGCCATGTTATGGCTCACTGAAGTGAAATTATGCATCACATCCTAACTTTCCTTTATTGGAACTAGAATGTAGAGACTGATTAAAGGGTAGACACTGCCACCTTCTGAATGCAGAAAAGCACTCTACAGGTTTATTTTGCCAGACCCTAATCCATAGTAAGAAATTTTGTCTTTAAAAACAAAAAAAAGTAATTTGTCAAGTAAGCCATGCAATTAGATTAAGAAAACATCTAGAAATTAACACTTTTCCCCAGAATAGCTAAATAAGCTAAAATCTAACTTTAACATTTCAATTCAAAGTATAGGGGTTATAGATTTTTCTTCATATCAATTCATTATGCAGACATTACCTTTTTAACTTAAAATTGAGGTTTTTGGGGTTATCTAGAGAACATAAATGCTTCAAGGTATATTTATGAACACAATCTATATTATTTTGTCCATCCTATTTTTATGTTGTGTACCTGACCATTTAAAATAACTAATCATGACTCAAAGTAACTACCAAAATTTTAATATATTTGGAGATATTGGGGAATAACAAACCCAGACTAAATGTATGGCCTTTGCATGATAATACAAAGTAAAAAAAAAAAAAATTAAAAAAAATTACCACTATAATTAGATATTCTAGATAATTTGAAAGACAGAATAGGACTTAAGACAATAGCCAATGACACACTGAATATAGCTGTTATACTGAAATAAACAAAAACTACATTACACCTCAAACTTTTAGAAATCCCTAAGAAAATGGAAAATTAAGGTGAGGTACCAAGTATAATTTCCTAACACAAGGCATACCCTTTCTTTCCTCATTACACCAAGCAAATCCATACTCCTTACCTTTTCGTATTTCTCCTTCAGCTTAGCAGCCTTCTTTTCATAAGGCTGTTTGTCATCTGCAGCAGTGTTATTCCACATCTCTCCCAGCTTCTTTGCAACATCACCAATGGATAGGCCAGGATGCTCTCCTTTGATTTTTGGGCGATACTCAGAACAAAACAAGAAAAAGGCCGAACTACAAAGAGAAATTTCATTTTACAATTTTAAGTTTACTATCAAATATGTATTGTATTGCTATTTAAAACTGCTTCTAATTTCTAGTATGCATTGGATAGGGTGCAAATATAATATGCTAATTACCCTTCAAAACCAAAGCTTGATTTACAATTTCACTCATGATGCTACTAGTTGAAAAGACACTATTAACACTAAAGTTCCAAAAAGACATTCTGCAAATTACTCTAAGTATTACAGATAAATATTTCTCGAGAAAAGACTCAAAATTACATTTAGAAATACACTGGGTGAAGAAAGCAAATGTCAAATTCCCACAGGAATTTTTCTCATAACACTTAAATCTACCAATGTGAACTACTATCAGCTAAGAAACTTTGCTTATACACTCCAAACCCACAAGGTGGCTTGCTGAATTTCTGCTTCTATTGCAAAGCACTTCTTGAAAGAAAAATGGCAAGATACTTACGGAGGCCTCTTGGGTGCATTGGGATCCTTGAATTTCTTTTTTGTTTCCCCTTTAGGAGGGATATAAGTTTTCATTTCTCTCTCATAACGGGCCTTGTCCGCCTTTGCCATGTCTTCAAATTTTCCTTTCTCTTTAGCAGACATGGTCTACAAAAGAATTATTTGTAAACTTAAGCTGGCAACAAAATTTTAATAAATTGTTTGTAGAAGAACAATTTATTTATTAAAATGAATAAAACCAGTGTCCTTTGTTACTGAGTAGCCTGTTCTAACATTACCACTCACATTATGCAAATAGCAGAGCCTTTTTAAAACCCTAATTAGGAGGTGACTTTTTGGGTATGTTTTAAGCCCTCTTACCTTCCACCTCTCTGAGCACTTCTTAGAAAACTCTGAGAAGTTGACTGAAGCATCTGGGTGCTTCTTCTTGTGCTCCTCCCGGCAAGTTTGCACAAAGAAAGCATATGATGACATTTTGCCTCTCGGCTTCTTAGGATCTCCTTTGCCCATGTTTAATTACTTTCCTAAAAAAATAAATGTTTGATGTTAGCAATGAAACTATGACATTTCAGAGCACTTTAACTCCTTGGAGAGTGTATGAAAACTAACGTACCGATTATTTAACACAGGAGTGACACCAACCTCTCATAATACCAAACCAAAAAATGGTAGTAACAGCCAATTCCAAGAGGCAACACCAAGCAGAAAACGGTCCGTCGGTGTGATCTCAAAAAGTAGACACAATGGTATACAGTATTTGTCACTCATGTGTCTGTTCAGAATGAATACCCAAAAGGTCATTTAAATTTTTTAAAATACACAAACCGTTTTAAATCAACCGGACCAAATGTCAGAAAACTAACGTGCCGACTTGTGGATTTGAAGGACCTAAGAGCCTGAGTAGTAAGCAGGCCCTTCCCAATAACGGGCCGAAACCACTAAAGTTTAGTGATTGCTTGAAAAATATTCGCTTGGCAGAAAGTTTGCTGGGAGAAGGGCGGGTGAGAAAGCTGCCACGCTTGGACCCAGGCTGGGGGTGGCAGTAGTATTTGTGCGGCTGCCACCGCACAGCGAGGCAGCTTGTTTCCTATCGGTTTGGCCCCGAGATGTGTTTCAGTTCTGACTAAACACGTCCGGTCTGAAGTTTCTCTGAGTAAACAAGGATGAGGGACAAAAGCCACTCCTGCTCGGGTTGACCCCCGCCCTCACCGGAGTATTTTTTAATCCGCGAAAGTTGGGGCGCCGCTTGGAGAGGGCTCCCAGCGCCGGGGCTCTGCACACCTTCCCGCCACTTGGCCCCAGGAGTCCGGGAGAAGCAGGCAGCGCGGGGAGCGGCGGCGCGGGCCCGGGGCCGCCACGTGCGCCCGCCGCCCCCATTTTGTCGGGCTCGCCGAGGGAGAAGCCCCGCTCGAAATGGGGGCTGGCTCCGCCCGCGGCCGCCGGCCCGGCGCGCACGGAATGGCCGCTGCGCGTCTTCCCCGCCTGCGCCGCCGCGAGGGCGAGCGCGAACATGGCTCCTTCCCTTTGTGTGTATGTGTGTGAGTGTGTGAGTGCGAGCGCGGGCGGGCGGGGTGCGCGGCGCGCTCTGGCGCACGCTCGGCCATTGCGGCCGGGGGGAGGGGCGGGGGGCGCGCGGCCGGACCCTCCCCTCCCCTCCCCCGCCCGCAGCCGCCGCCGCGCCCGTCTCCCTCCGCGGCCCGCCACCCCCGCACGGGAAACGCGGGGCTGGGAGCGGAGCGAGAAAAAAAAGTTACCTCGGAACTGCGCGCCCCGCTCCCCCGCCCGCCCGCCGCCTTGTTTTCTCCCCGCCGGCAGCGCCGGGCGAGTCAGCCATGTTCCAGCGGGCGCAGGGCGCCGCTCCCCCCTCCGCCGCGCCGCCGCCCGGGCGCAGGCCGCCGGGCCCACCGCGCTGCCCGCCCGGCGCCCGGCTCTGCGGCGGCCGAAGCAGCCCGAGGAGGCGCCGCCGCCCCCCGCGCACGGCGGCCGCCCGAACACTCGGCCCGGGGGCTGAAAACACGTTAAAAATGTTTTTAATAAAAAATTTTTTTTTGCGCCAGTCAGCGCGGACGCCGGCGGGTGGGCGGCGCGGGCGCGGGGCTGCGGCGCTCGGTGGCCCGGGCCGGGGTCCGGCGCGGGGCAGGGCTCGGCGCCCCAGGCTCGCTCCGTGCGCAGTTCCCCCCCGTCCCCCCTCATCCGCCTTTGTGTGGATCCCGACCCACCGCTCCCGGCCGCCGGATCCCGCCGCCGCGCGAGTCGGGCGCTGCCGGAGGCGCCCTCCCCGCCGCAGCGCTGCCCCGGACTCACCCTCAGCGAGCACACAGTCACCCAGTGCCCGTCCGGCTCGCACTTGCCCCGGCGCTGTCTCTATGGAGCTCAATGTACTGCAATGGCTGTGAGAGCGGGAGCCAGACGCAGCCTCCTCACTCTCTCCGCTCTGTAACATTACTCTCCAGCCAGCGCGCCTCCTATTGGCTACCGCCAACTCACGGGGCCCGCTCATTGGCCCGCTCCCTCCCATTGTCCTGACCAGAGCCCGTCGGCTATTGGCTGTCTCCGGGGACACGTCATCAAGGATTGAAACAGCGCGCAAATCTGAATGTGTGTGGATGCCGGGCAAGGAGGCTGAGGCGGGAGAGGCAGAGGCAGAGGCAGCAGCTGCTACGGGAAAGCGAGCTCTATGGTGTGTGTGCATGTGTCTAACCCAAGCCGGCCCCACGCCGGAGCGGCCGCCGGAGCGGCGCGGGCCTGACTTCTCCACCGGAGTCTCCAACTCCTCAGGCAAAACAGACACCCACAGGCCTCCCCCCCCCTCCCTACCCCAAACTCACTTGCAAAGCCGTTGAGATAAGAGACCCCAGAATTTTAGCAGATCTTCAAAAGTGAGGGCGACAGTCTGAGGTCGCGCCCCCTAAAAACTGGGGCTCCTGCCAGTGCGGAGGGGCGAAGGCACCAAGATTGAGGCCCCTCAACAGCACGTGGTTGCATTACACTAGATCTCTGCAAAGGCAGGGCTTTTCCTGTAAGAAAGTGACATGATCCGGCCGGGCGGTTTTAAAATGCCCCTTTTTCTGGGCTCGTAAACCGTAACGTCAGGCTTGCTGAGCAGCTGAAATCTTGACTCACAGTATAGGCATTCGGTTTCACCCTTTTTGTTGGTTTGATCGAGTTTCACACCGTGTCTAGAACTTTTTATTTAAATACAAAGCACTGTCTTAACTTCCTGGAAATCGAATAATTATTCCATGTAATTAAAGCACAGCTATTTCGTTTTGATATGGGGCACTCCGGCAGGAAATGCTTGTGAGGGCCTGCTAGAATTAGCAAATTCATTAGAGACCACGTTTTTAACTGTTTGGCTATTTTATTTGACTTGGTGTGGATTACTGTTATAATCAAACGAATCCTTGTGATGCTATCTCCCCCTCCCATCACACCACTTAGTGCATCCATGTACCTGCTCTAGGATTACAGGAGCTGCAGGGATATGGTTACCTGAAGGACTAGATGGAGGCACAGAGTTGGTATGCCCAAATCCACAGACTGTGCTTTCCCTAGCTTACTAAACTGGCGTTTAGTAGTAAACCCATTTATTATGTCTGTAAAGAAAATGTGTTAGCTATATCAGCCAGTTTTGAAGACCATGCACATATATCAGTGCTTTATGAAACTATTATCTAGTCCTTAGTGGGAGCAGACCACACCCCTATTCAGTTATAACAGACTTCCCCTTTTTCACCCTCTAATGCCATGATCATACGTTTTTAAATCCATCAGCCAATTCCCCCTAATGTAATAGAGCAGTAATTTTCGACCTTTTTCATCTCAGGGCACACATAAACTAGTTACTAAAGTTCTGTAGCACACCAAAAAATATATTATCTTTTTTGCTAATCTGACAAAAAATAGACATAATTTCGATTCATTCAAACCAGATGGCTCTTGTTGTGTTAGCTGATGTCTTTTTTATTTGACATTCTAAGGAAAAAGAGGTCAGTGCCCCTGACTACAGTCAGGTATTGCATGTTTTAAAAATTCTTGCAGCACACCAGTTGAAAATTGATGTAATAGATCCAAGTTTAAATAATCACTTTATTATGATCTTTTTATTTCTTATATCCACTCTACACATCCATAACCCAAAGTATTTGCTTTAATTTATTAAGGTGTTTGAGAATCAGCTTAGATAACCTTCCCTGACCTATGATTTTAATGTTTATTCCTTTTTTAAAATACATGATTGGTCTCAGGGGTTATAGTGTTGATGAATGAATAATACACAACACATGCACACGAAAAAGTGTATATAATATCAAAGAATATATAAACTAGTATAATGCACACTCAGTGTAAAAAGTAAACATCTAAAGTTAATTCATATTCTTTTCATACGTATTTACCCTTATCTACTTCACTTTACTAATCATGCTTTATTTAAATCTAAATATTTATTTCATTTGTTTTACTATTTTGATGCCCATATTACAAAATATTCATGACACTGACTATTTTTATTTATCTTTGTTGTTGAAAGTATTACAGATGCCCCCTTTTTTCCCCCCACTGACCCTTTCCACCTCACTCCCACCCCCTCCTTAGGTCTTCACCTTACTATTGCCTGTGCTAATGGGTTATGGTGATGCATATATACATAAAAGTTCTTTGGTTAATCTCTTCCCACCCCTCCCCCTTCCCTCTGAGATTCGTTGGCTGACACTTTAAATGACATCAAAATTTGACTATTATTTAAAGATAGCACACTATCAATATTTTCCGCAAGCAGTGTTGGATTTGCACTGGCCCAACCACACACTTTTACCAATTATCTATAATAGCTTACTCCTGCCAGGGTAAGTTTATGGTCACAGAACAACATGAGAGCAGTGGACCCACACAGGTTTCTATTTCAGCAGGATAGTACGGTGAGTAATAGACAACTGGATTTAAATAGACCTGAGTTCAAATCCCAGCTCTGCTACTTACTAGCTGTATGATCTTAAGCAAGTTTTTTTAAGCCTCTTTGTGCTTCAGTTCTCCCAACTATAAAGTGGAGGCAATCACAGAGTTGTTGTAAAGATTAAACTTTTTTTTCAAAGGTTTAAAATTGTCATGCAGATCCCTTCAGACCCATGACTTAGAAAACCTCGGATGCAGTTAACATTGAGTTTTTCCTCATACTTTAATTTTATATGAGGGCAGTGGTTGCAACACTAATTAAACTTTTTTGTTTTTAAATTCTGGCCTCAAATAGCACTCATCTTCATCCAATCTAGTGATGGTGCTTTTATTTATTCCCAAGTGTAACAGAGGCCATGTCAGAGAGAATATAAAAACCTACACTTATAGGCACAATGTTTCTCATATTTGTTTTTCCAAGATATAGGCAAAGAGGGATATAAAAAGGAAAGAAACTTTTAAGTAAACCCAACAACTTCTAGCTCTAATCCTGCAACCTTGACATTCACTTATTTACATTAGACCCTTTTCTTCTTCACAATGAATCATTAGCCACAAATTTGGCATATATTTTACTTTAGAGTTATTGGATGTTTTATCCCAAATTACAGCGTTGTCTAATTCAAAAAGCCTGAACACTTTCTCCCATGCCCATTTTAGCCAAATGAATTACAAATCTTCATTAATAAAGTTTATGTCCTTCCTGAAGCCTGCCTTGAACCCCCTATGGGGTAGGTGAAGTGCCTCTCTTCTGTGATCCCATAATATTTTGTATATTGATTACTGTGTTCACAATTGTAATTATCCAGTTCTGTCTGCTTGTCCTACTGCACTGCACCCGTTATAGGCAGGGACCCTCTCTTATCTAGCAGGGTGCTTGGCCTATAGTGGGCACTTAATAAAGTCTTTTGAATAAATGAGTTAATAGCTGAAAAAGCACTTACAGAAAATTATTGTTTTAATCTTCCTCTTCCATCTTTGGAGATAAATATTTGGGTCTCTAAATCAAAAGGTAGGGACCTAGAATAATAATAAGTAATGTTAGGATGCTAAAGTTGAAGATAGATTCCAATTGCACCTCATTCTATATTTGAGAGGATCTCAAATATAGACAAACACTAAATTTTTAGAATTTACCAGTTCTCAACTAGGCCAAGGTTATTCCTTGTTGGATAGAGTGAACTACAGCAAGCCAAATACAAATTTATCACAAAAACTGCCAGAATGTCTGCCCAAAGGTTGCTTCCAACAGGCCATTGAAACTTAACTCTAACGTAAAACAATACAAAACACAGACAGGGGGCTGTAAGTCTTTGGCTGAAGGATACTGATTCCTCCCAGTACAATTAATTCTGAAGTCTAGCTATGTGAATTCTCTTGTTTCTCCTTCTCAAAAAGGGCCAGTTTCTGAAAAAGACAGAAACAGTAAACCAAAGTGTCTGATGAGGGAACTATACGTAAACCCTTTTCTCTTTCTTTCCTTCCTTCTCTTTCTTCTGTCTCTCTCTCTCCCTCCTCCACCCCCCTCCCTCCTTCCCTCCCTCCCTCCCTCCCTTTTTAGGGTGCTGAAAATAAAGGAGAGAGGAATTCAGGAAAAGAAAAGAGCACAGGTATGTGAACTCTGGACTACAAGGTAGGACACTGAGTTCCAACCCTCCGATCCACTACCCATGGACTTCTGGTAGCCACTAAGGTCAGTGCTCCTTGTCCCCAGCTCTTGGGGCTATGATACTTTATCTAACTTGCAAGGATATTACAGAACCAAATGGACAGGCGCCAGAGGTGGAGGGCAGAGAGGTGGTGTTCTACTTGTCAGTATGTGGAGAAGGGGAACTTTGTCCTGAGCTGCTTAAGAGCTTCTGATTGAGCCTCCGTTTTCTGTCTGAATGTGACTTACAGGTGGGCAAATAAGGGCCTTCAGCGGTGGGCAGCATTGATGATGGAGGCAGAGAAAATAGTACAGAAGCTATTTTATATCAATAATTTCTCTAGAATTGGAACATTTCACTGGTGAATAAAGAAGAAGTATCATACCCTTTCTTAATAAGATGCCTATTCTCTAGTTAGTCAAAGAATGATACAAAGAAGGGAAAACTCATTAGTAAAATATTTTATAAAACGATTTAAATTCAGAAAAGATGACTATTTTAGGTCTTGATCTCAAAAACCATATAACATACCTAATTCAACTGCCTTATTAAAAATGCCATAAACCTTAAAAATAAGTATCTAAACACACCTATGAGATTGGCTATAATAAAAAAGACATATAATGGCAAGTGTGGGCGAGGATATGGAGAAATCGGAACCATCGGGCACTGTTGATGGAAATGTAAGACGGTGCAGCCACTTTGGAAACCAGTTTGACAGTTCCTACAAACATTAAACATAGAGTTCCATATGAATTACCCAGCAACTCTACTGCTAGGTATGTACCCAAGAGAAACAGAAGCATGTCCACACAAAAACTTGTACATGAATGTTCATAGCAGCATTATTTGTAACAAACAGTGGAAACCACCCAAATGCCCACATTACAATGTGGATGAAGCTTTGAAACACTGTGCTAAGTGCAAGAAGCCAACCATAAAAGACCACATATTGTATGCTCCATTTGCATGAAATGTCCAGAACAGGAACATTTATAAAGTAGAAAGATATTAGTATTGGCCAGGGGGAGGGAGAGTGACTGCTAACGGGTGTGGGGCTTCCTTTAGGTGGACGAATGGTTGCACAACCCTGTGAACATACCAAACATCACTGAGTTGTATGTATGTGAAGTATATCTCAATAAAGCTGTTTTTAAAGAAAGGAATAAATATTTTACGTGTGGTTTTGATTAACCAAACAAACGGAAAGTGATGATAGAACATGACCTACCTGCCAGTTAAGCCCAATACTTTCTCGTGGTCCATGGTGTTTAACGCCATCTGAAAGTGATGGCATTCCTCTTCGCTAGGTGGACATTCCATGTATTATTGGAGTTACATATTCTGTGGTTAAAATGTATTAAAAGAGCACTTTCAACGGTACCTTGGGAGGTTTTTCTTGAGAGCCTGGGTTGGCTGTAGTAAGTCAGCTGAACCATGAAAGGTTAGGTCAGACAGTACTTACTGGCAGGACTCTGGCCTTATCTGACACAAAGATGTTTCACGTGGACAACACCATGTTTTTAAAAGTTGGAGTTTTTCACATTAAAAAAAATCCAGATATTTGGTTTTTGAAAAATCAGAAATTTAAAAACTTGAATCCACATTTTGGAGTGAACAGGTGCTACCTCCCTCAAAGGTGGTATTTGTTCTGTAATTTGCTGCAGTCCCCATCATTCCCTAGTCATTCTACCTGACTGACCCACTCGTGTCACCTGCCTGGATCCTGTAGTTGGGTCCTTAATATTTTGTAACTGTGACCTGTGATTCTGAGTTTTTTGTCATCAGAGATTCCTTTCATAGGAAACATGTATTATCACACAGAACACAGAGTGGGAAACTGAACTGGAAGGGTCCCTTAAATGAGCAGAACCATTTTGGTGACAGGTAGCATGTACTCTTGATGAGAAATAGAGAATCTGGCTGCGCTGCATAGGATGTCTTATGGCCCAGGCAAAAGACTAGAAAAGAAGCTTTATTTACCATGTGTCTCTTATGTGCTGAGCACTATATATAGATTATTTCATTTAATTTATACAGTGATCCTATTGGCCAGGATACTCTCTCTCTTTTACAAATAATGCTAAGGAGGCTCAGAGACACCAGTGAGATTGTCCAGGGTAACACAGCTAGTGTGAGAGAGCAAAAATATTGACCCAGTTCTGACTCTGAAGCTAAAGTTTTCTCCACTAGGCCACATCACCTTCCAGTTATTAGCCTTGCTAATAAAGCGAACACTGATGACATTTCCCACCTAAGCATACCTCATATTCTCGTGGGAGTCTTGACACAAGTTCACAGACTTGCTTCCAAGGTTTTAGAATATGACCCATACACGTTGCAGATATAAAATTTGAAAAAAGTTTCAGGAAACCATACATTATTGTGATGGGAATCTGATTTTTTCCCCCTTCAAATCAACCATAATTTTACTTCCAAACCCACCTATGGGCCCTGCCTTTAACAAAACACTACAGTAAATAAGCCCCGTTTCCCATTAAGGGTGATATCCACCCTAACTGACAAGTACTGGTGCTGCAGGCTGATTGGACAAGACTGAAGAGAGGAGCAGATCAGGAGAGGTGCCCAGCATCCAGGACCTGCAGCCAGATCTCCGCAGCACACCCAACGAGGTTGGTGCCAAGATTGTGGGACTGTCCCAGAGAAAGACTCTGGAGACAGGAAAGAAGAGTGACACTCTCTGCCACGGACACCTCAGAAAAAATGGGCATTCCAGCCGGAGACCCAGGAAATGTAAAGAAGATGCCTACAAATCCTGAGGCCTAGGAGAGAAATCCTAGCAGACTTTGTAAATACCTTCTTCGCCTAGGTAAGGCTCTCCCCACCTCAGATTTGCCAGTGTGGAGGTGGACCCATTGGGAAGACGGCCTCATATCCCAAGGGTCCAGGGCTTTTGTTTAAAAAACAACAACACTGAGCACCCAAAATGGCTTGTGGAGCTAAATAGAAGGGGACTGCCAACCCATACCTGCTGTTCAGAATAATAAAAAATCAACAACAAAGACCATTTAGGCTTTTTCTGAAAGGTTGCTGTTGATCCTTGTTCTAAGGTTTCCTTTTGACTTCCAAAGACAAAAATAAGGCACTAAGACGGAGATAGCAGGATTTAGTATATTAACATAAGCACTACCAGCAAATTGAGACTTCTATTTAGAAATGAACTCTGCTTTAGAAACATTCATGGCATTTGATCAGTGATTTTCCTTCTGGAAATATTTAGAAAATAATAACCAGAAATAAGTAAAAACACAAAGATTTGAATATTAATTGCAGCATTATCGATAATGTGGAAACAATCTAGATGTTCAATGAAAGGGGCTTGGTTAAATAAATTTTGGTCCATACTTATAATGCATTACTATTATGCAACTATCAAATTGTTATGAATACTAAATTTAATGCCATGTGAAAATATAATATCATGACCAAAACAATTTCAGAAGGATTCCCTGGTTTAAAAAAAAAAGTGTGTATGTGAATCCAAAAAGACTGGAAGGATATACTTGAAAATATTAATAGTATCATTTCTGCTGAAAAGTAATCGTTTACTCCTCATACTCTTCAATATTTCCTCAGTTTTGGACAATCAATTTATATTATTTCTATAATTAGAAAAAAACCCTCCAATTTGGGGGGGGGATGTAGCTATCATCTCTCTTGCACTTTTTTAAAAATTTAACTTATTGGGGTAATACTGGTTAATAAATGATATAAGTTTCAAGTGTACAATTCTATATAAAAAACTCAAATTTTTTAAGAGAAGAAATTTATTAATAAAAGACTCAAAGATTCAGATCATTTTTAAAAATTCAGACTTTAGCCCAGCCGGCATGGCCCATCAGTTGAATGTCGACCTATGATCTAGGAGATCTGAGTTTGATTCCTGGCCAGGGCACATGCCTGGATTTCGTGCTCAATCCCCAGTGGGGGGCATGTAGGAGGCAGCCAATCAATGACTCTATCTCATCACTGATGCTTCTATGTCTCTCTCCCTCTCCCTTCCTCTCTCTGAAATCAATAAAAATATATTTTTTTAAATCTTAAAAAAAATTCAGACTTTATTACTCTAGAAACTCTTCATCTATAAAGATCATGCATATTTATTCTAGCCCTAAAGTCACCAAGGCATTTCCAAGGTGACTGCCCTGATAACATAAATCAGAATCTAGTAACTGTCTGTTTGAAAACTTTTACCTCTCATCTCTACTGATGTGTCTTCTTTAATAGCTATTCCTTCTTTCCCCAGAATTCGGTCCCGAATCATCTTCTCTTTGCTTCTAGGCTCTCTTAGAGACCTCAGTGACCAACTCCCCGTGGAGTTTTCACCTTTGTCTCTATGTAAATGACCCTACGTTTCCCTTTCAGTCTTAGGCTCTATTCTGACCCCAACACTTACTAGTTTCTCTGTCTTGCCAGTTTGCTGTTAAACCACACCTCTTCCCAATTTCCTTCCTTGCCAGCTTCCCACACTGGCTCCAGTTCTAAGAGTCTGATTCCCCTTCTTTTCTCTAACATCAAATTTATAACACCTATGTCACACTACTTTTTAATCATTTTCTTTTATTGTTTTCCCCCATTTCTATTGCTCCCAACTCTATTCTGCTATTTATTATTTTGTGGTTTAGAATGAAGGCTTTGGAACGAGACATTCATAGGTTAGGATCCTGGCCCTGGCACTAGCTAGCTGTGACACCTTGGGCAAAGTGAATTAACTTCTCTGAGCCACAGCTGTTTCTGTAAAATGTATAGTACCCTTCCAAAGAGGAACTGTGAGTTTAAAGTAGCTCATAACAGAGCTGAACCTAGTATGTAAATTGCTTCAAACACTGTAAATGATCAACCAATGTTGGCTGTTTATTTTAGATTCCTTTAAAAATTGGTATTAATATTTTCTTAATGCACCAGAATCAACTACTTAAAAACTTGCCATATAATTTCAATGTTGTTCCAAATTAACTATAATATCCTTACCTGGCCTTCAGGACCCTCTGTAATAAGGCAAAATTTCTCTCTTGCTTTCCCTCCCCACCATTCTCCTAATTTCCAATCAAACTAGACCTTGTACTGTCCTATCTTCGAGCTTCTGGCCACACTGTTTCTTTTGGTTGTAGTGTCCTTCCCCCACCTCTGCTGCTAAAATCCAACCTATCCTTTAAAAACTTCCCAAACTTTATTAATTCTCCACTTGATGAGAATTCATTTTTGAATTCTGTTGCTTTAGGTTGTACCTTTCTAATGGCTTTTATAGTGTTATATGACAACAATATATTATTATGTATTTTATAGCCTATTTAAATATATTACATATTATATTGTCTCACTCATCTTTGTTTCTCCAGCACTCACTCATTACAGGTACTCAATGAATGTTAGTGGAACGTGAAGCTCACGTTCAATTTTCTGCCCACACCTATCACATTGTTGATACTCAGTTTTAATACCCTATGTCCAGAATTCCCTTCCTTTCATGGATTTAATTACATTCTAGTATGCTCACTTTAGGGACATGGAGCAAAACATATGGTCACGTTATCATTTTTGTTGGTCAAAATCAGTTGATACTGGCAACTTCATGTGGTTCAGTTCTGTTTAGGTTGGCCCCTGTCCTGTTGTCTTTGGGCAATGTTTTTATGATCAATTGTTTTAATAAATTTTCTTTATTGCTTTTTACTGTGTGAGGTTCAGAAGCTTGTCAACATATTTATGTTTTAATTCATGTATATTATTAAAAATCTTTAAAGTCAAAACAATAATGCCAAGTTTCTAAATGGCTGTATTTGTGTGGTGACAAAGATGTTCTTAGAGGTTAACACACATTATTTTTCCTCCTACATATTACCAAATATTGCAAAAGTTTTTAAACTCCCCAAATGTCATCATCCTTCTTGTGTAGACATTCAATCTAGGTTTTAGATTGAGATGAAAGCAGTTTGGATTTGCATGGAAGGACTCCCGGTGTGGTGCAGGGGACATGGCTTGTAGTGTGAAGCTGGAAAGTAGAGCAGGCTGACCTGCAAGGCCCCAGGAAGGATCTGCTCCCATGTAGCTGTCATCCCCACTCCCTGCTGTGGTTCCTGGTACCATCACTTTCCCTGCCTCCTCCTCTCTCCCTTCTCCTCTCCTCCCCCCTTTTCTCTCAACAATAGTTCCAGCTCCACAAACAGTGCGTAAAGTACCTCGTTCCTGGGATTTATACTTGCCAAGTGGCTTTGGGGAACAAGCTTTTCTCAAGCCCAGACATCAAAAGGCACTTATTTAAACACTTCAGGGAGAAATAGTAACTGAGGAAATTCGTAATCTCATCCCAAGCAGAAAAATGGATTTCATGAGGCTCTCTCTATGGTTTCCTGCCTTTTAAAAGGCAGTCTCTTGACCCTTTTCCCTCTTGTGTTTTCTTACCTTACCTAAAAGAATGTGAACTTCTTGCAGACAGAAACTATATCCTAACCTAAGTATCATAGGGTGACATGTCATCTTCAAAAGTTATGTGTTTATTAGTGACAATTGGAAGACTCAAAGAACATTTTTATGTGGCTATAAGTTCTTCAGTGGCTAAAACTGAACTTTATATCTTTTTCAAAGGGATTTTCGAGTGGAGCGAAAATAATGAGATTAGAAGAGGAACTGCTAGAGCAATGGAAGGAAAGGATGCCAGGAAGGGGAAGGGGAAGGGGAAGGGGAAGGGGAAAGGGAAAGGGAAAGGGAAGGGGAAGGGGGAGGCAGGACTGGAAGCCAGTGCCAAAGTGGAAACTCAGAAATGCTCCTTCAGTCTGCCCAACATCTGAGAAAGGCGCCCGAGGGAGATGGTGGGCCTTAATTGCAAGGGTTAGATGCTATGTACATTCAGAAAGACTTACTTGACTCTTTCCAAAAGCTGAAAGATTTGGACAGAACTCAAGGCAGAAAACCTGCATTTTTCTAAAGAGAGATGCCAATTACAACATCATAGCTTAGAACCGCAAGATTCAAGGACAGACAGGTCTACTCCAATGGTTTCAGACAACCTAATGTGACTGGCCTTAGCCTTAAAAAACTCCAAGTGATTGTCCTAAAGGAAATATGATAATATGACCATGATATTCCTCTACTTTAGAAATCCCTCTATGACTTCCCACTGCCTTCAAGAGAATGTTCAAATTTCTTAGCAGAAATTTCTAGGCCATTCATGGTCAGCACCTGCTTCTCTCTCCAGCTCCACGCTCCAAGCTCCCACAATCTTTAACTATTAGGAGGTCCTGAAGCGTATATACTTCCTCAGGTACTTGCCAGTCCTTCAGTCAGGAAAATCCTCCAGATATCCAACTCCTGCTTATCTTTCGGTTTGAGCCCAACCCTGGGTGGGTGCTCCCCTAAATGCTCCCAGGGCATCCTGAGCCCACTCCTGTCTTCGCATTCTCACCCAGGCCTGCAGCTGCCGGTGTATCTGTAGCCTTCTAGTCTGCAAACCCTTCAAGGGCAGGGTGTGCCTTAGTCACCATTTTTCTCAGCATCTAGCCTAGTGCCTGGCCTATAGAGGAGCCACTCAATTCATGAGTAAATACTTAAACATGATAAATTGGTAAAGTAATAAAGAAACCTGAATCTAATCATGACTTTGCCACCAAGTACTGTAGAACTTGCTACTGAAATTCACAGTAAAACCAAATGCTGAGTTTCCAGATTCTTCGAGAAAGATCTGTGCCTTGCTCCTCACTCACCATCCCACACTAGCTGCTACTCTCTCCCAAGGATCAGGATGAGCATGAGAGTTGTTCTGTTTTTGTTTTCCAACATTGAAAAAATGACATGGAGCCCAGCTGGGCGTGGCGCAGCGGTTGAGGGTCGACCTAGGATCCAGATCGGGGTTTGATTCCCAGTCAGGGCACATGTCGTGGTTTCAGGCTCGATGCCCAGTTGGGAGCGTGCAGGAGGCAGACGATCAATGACTCTCTCATCATTGATGTTTCTCTCTCTCTCTCTCTCTCTCTCTCTCTCTCTCCCTCTCCTTTCCTCTCTCTAAAATCAATAAAGATATATATTTTTAAAAAATGACATGGAAGTGGAAATACAGAGTGTAATCTTCAATTCTGCAGATGACTTTTGTTCCAGGTGATAAACAGCGTGGGGAATACACAGCCAAAAGTTCTCTCAGAGTTGTGTGAATGTGCGAAAAGTGGGAGACAGGTATTCATGTGGCAAAGAGTAATTTGGGAGAAAAGACTTCAAATGGACTTATAAGATGATGGACTCTGAACTCCTATTTATAACACAGGAAAGGCATCTCGGGAGACATGTGGGCAGCCCCAAAAGGCACCAACTCAGTGCGCTGTGCCATCACAAAGCCACCACACTGGGAGGGATCGTGAGGAAGCACGCAGAAAACACCCTAACCCTGACTTGAGTACACACTACTTTCTTCAGAGCTGCACCCCCACCCCCCATCCCAGAGATGGGTAATAAAAATAATTAGGAGCAATTTGAGACTTTCTAAATAAAAGTATATTTATAAAAGGAAAAAAAAAAGACAGATCTGCAGTCAGTAAAGCTCAAGAAAAAGGGGGACTATGATGAAGTTAATTCAGTTATGTAAAGCACGGACAGGGTAAAGCTACAAGACTAGAAACTGCAGTATTCCTTAAAGTGTGACCAAAGTAATTTAGGGACAACTGTGGGGAAAATACTATCCTACAATAGTATTTTAAATACTATTTCCTACTTACTATTATGTAGTAGTTTAAAGAGGATACATGGGATTTTAGAACAGTTATCAAACTGGTCCCCCCACCCCAATGTTTTAGATGAAGGAGCTAGGCCTGTAAATGTCTTGCCAGGGATCACCCGTCACCTTATGGCAGAGCTACAGACTCCTGACTCCTAGCCTAATGAATGCTCTTTCCTTTAGATTATTTAATGTAAATACACTGTGACAGATGATTGAAGCCCAAAATAGAGAAGCTGGATACAAGGCCAGATAAATAATGTTTTGTTAAGGAAAGCCAGAATGTTGTGTGGAGTAACCCTACAAGTTTGATGCCGACATGGTAGAGAGGAAAAATGTTTTCTCACAAAATCACCCTTAGTCCCACTGTCAGAGGCAGGAGACTGTCTGGGTGATCTGCTGATCTAAACTGATTTAAGCTTCTCACTTGGAGCACCTATTCCCTGAACTCGAATGAATGACCCACACTGTCTACATGGCAGAGAGTAGGCTGGTTCACTTTGCTGCATTCCCTTCAAGGTTGGATGTCCAAGCCAATTTCAGCCACCCTCGGAATGCTGAGGTCAATGGAATTCTACCAACACTTGCAGGGCGGGGAGGGGCGACAGCTGCCTCTAGAAGTGGTACAGGACGATGGGCGGGCATTCCATCCCAGAAAATTCTCCTGCTGCTTCTGCCGGGAGTCTGGTAATCAGAATGCTTGGTACCTAGGAAGACTGGGAATGGGAAATATCTTAAGTATTCTAGTCCTCCACTTTTGGCGCTGCAGAAGCAAGAGAAAATAAAGCCGGGGAACCTGTTGAACAAGACCGTCAAGGCTGCTCTCCTGTTGTTGGAGCCTCCCCCTGCTAGAAGCAGCCTGACTGTTCTTCCTGCCTAGCAGAGGAGGGCGAGGACCAAAGCCCTGAGCACGCAGGATGCCTCTTTGCCAAGATCTCTAGGGAAGTGCTGGGGAATGCTGTGTGAGGGAGCAAGCTTGCGCTCTGCCCTGGGCTGGGGTGACATGTGTAAGTGCCTAAACAACACAATCATGGGAAGAAAACGAAGCTGCTCAAACATTGTGCTGCAGAGGTGTGCAGCTCAGGGATCAGATGCCAAAACTTTGTCCCAAGAGGGGAAAAAGTCCCACATCACCTTTTCCTCACACTTGCCTTCTTTCCTCTGGGTTGTTTTAATGAAGATAGTTCTAATGGGAGAAAAAAAGGTACAAGGAATATGACAGTGAGAGATCTTAGCAATCTGAGCTCAGACCTGAAGGGCAAGATAAACGCAAGTGAGCGGGAGGCATGCGAGCTTGTTTCTGGGAGCGATCTTAGTGTCCTTCCCTCCAATACCCTGCAGAATGAGGAAGTGGCTATTTCCAACTATCTACAACCTCTGCACACTAATAACCTGTGCTCCACAGGGCCCAGTGTCCCTGCCTTGCTAGGCCTGAGTTTTGCGTTTAGCACTTTGCCTTGATGTTTTCATCTGCAAGGAAGGGGATGAAACATTCAGCAAAAAGCAGAGATGGCTTTGTTGGACACAGTGCTTTAAGTGGTGACCTATGAGACACCTTTTTTCACATTCTCCTCAGGAAGGGACCAAGGCTCATGTAAATTTATGCAGACATTTGCAGAAAAAATAAGCATCTGAACTGGATTCTGACTTGGTGATTTCTTTCAACCTGTATATAAAGTTTGTGTAGCTCAGTATCTAAGACATACAGTATTTATCTTTTCATTGTAGGAATGAAGCTAAATGACATTTTTCCTCCTTACCACTTCCCCCCTTCATCTTTCAAAAAGCTGCCATATCTTTTTTATTTTATGGTCTAAAAAAGGTTGCATTCGGGATTCCACAAAGGGGAAATGGAAAAAATTATTAAAAAAATACAGAAAAACAGTACGGCTTGCTTAGAAAATAAGATGCAGGAACTGTTAAGATGGGAAAACACCAGCTACTATGGCAGGGAGAAGACATTTTTGCCAAATTTAGAATCCACTTGAAAATCACAGTTCTAAGTTTAGAACTGAACTAAAAATCTTGAGCTCACATTGCATTTGGCATTGGTTAAAAAAAAATTCTAAGATACTAATTAAAGGAAAAAAATTTATTCTCTTAGTAGTTCTAGAGGCTGGGAATTGTTTTCAAACAAATTCTTTATTGGCTCAATGGACAGGCCTGCAGTTAGAAAAGAAACATTTTTTTCCAATCAAATTTTCCTGACAAAATAATGATTTAAAATTGAGGGGGAAAACATTTTGCCAAAGTCTTTAAGAGTTATAGAATTGTTGAGTAACTTTTGGATCTGACCAAATATACAAGGTGGTTGTACAAAGTTTGTTTATATACTAAATTGTGTCCAAAACAGACATATATCCTACTACTGGTAGACTTTAGAAAATAATAATACATTAACTTTGGGAACTATCACCCTAACAAAACTAAAAAACTCTTACCAGCATTATTTTTATTTTCTAATTTAGATGCTGAGATAGTTATTACGAAGTCATTAAGAAATGGATCAGAATTGCTGCTCTGGAACTAACTCTAAAAAATTTCAGACACGAAAGATCCAAAGTAGTGGGTCAAGAACTAGTATTTAATAGACCGTGCTCCTAATGCATCCAGGGGCTTTACCTGGTTCCAGACCACTAACAAGTTTTGCAATTATAGATGACATGATATTGTACATAGAGAATCCTAAAGACTTCACCAGAAAACTACTAGATTTAATAAATGAATTCAGCAAGGTAGCAAGATATAAAATTAACACTCAGAAATCGATGGCATTTTTATACACCAATAATGAACTCTCAGAAACAGAAACTAAAAAAAAAAATCTCATTTACCATTGCAACTAAAAAAATAAGATACCTAAGAATAAACTTAACCAAAGATGTAAAAGACCTTTACTCAGAAAACTACAGGACACTGAAAAAAGAAATAGAGGAAGATAGCCCGGCCGGGCATGGCTCAGCCGTTGAGCATCGACCTAGGATCCAGGAGATCGAGGTTCGATTCCCGGTCAGGGAACATGCCCGGGTTGCGGGCTCGATCCCCAATGACTCTCTCATCATCGGTGTTTCTCTCTCTCCCTCTGCTGCCTTCTCTCTGAAATCAATAATATATATAAAAAATTTTTAAAAAAAGAGAAAGAAATAGAGGAAGATATAAACAAATGGAAAAATATACCATGTTCGTGGATTGGAAGAATTAACATCATTAAAATGTCCATATTACCCAAAGCAATCTATAAATTCAATGCAATCCCTATTAAAATACCAATGGCATATTTCACAGATCTAGGAAAAACACTTTGAAAACTTATCTGGAACCAAAAACACCCCGAATAGCCACGGCAATCTTGAGAAAGAACAAAGTTGAAGGGATCACAATACCAGATATCAAGTTATACTACAAAGCCACTGTAACCAAAACAGCCTGGTACTGGCACAAGAACAGACATATTGATCAGTGGAACAGAAGAGAGAACTCAGAAACTGACCCATGCCATTATGGTCAATTAATATTTGACAAAGGAGGCAAGAACATACAATGGAGTAAAGACAGTCTTTTCAATAAATGGTGTTGGAAAAATTGGACAGATACATGCAAAAAAAAGAAACTGGACCACCAACTTACACCATACACAAAAGTAAATTCAAAATGGGTAAAAGACTTAAATGTAAGGCATGAAACCATAAAAATCCTACAGGAAAACATAGTAAAATCTCAGACATCTCTCATAGCAATATGTTTGCTGATACATCTCCTAGGGCAAGAGAAACTAAGGAGAAAATAAACAAATGGGACTGCATCAAAATAAAAAGCTTCTGTACAGTAAAGGAAACCATCAACAAAACGAAAAGGGAGCCCACTGTATGGGAGAACATATTTGCCAATGAAACATGGGATAAAGGATTAATATCCAAAATATATAAGGAACTTATACAACTTAACAAAAGGAAGGCAAACAATCCAATTAAAAAATGTGCAATGGACCTAAATAGACACTTCTCCAAAGAGGACATACAAATGGCTAAGAGACATATGAAAAAATGCTCAGTGTCCCTAATCATCAGAGAGATGCAAATTAAAACCACAATGAGGTATCACTTCACATCTGTCAGAATGGCTACCATCAACAAGACAACGAACTACAAGTGCTGGCGAGGATGTGGAGAAAAGGGCACCCAAGTACACTGCTGGTGGGAATGCAGACTGGTGCAGCCACTATGGAAAGCAGTCTGGAGTTTCCTCAAAAGATTAAAAATTGACCTGCCATTTGACCCAGTGATCCCACTTCTAGGAATGTATTCCAAGGAACCCCAAACATCAATCGCAAAGAACTTATGCACCCTATGTTCATAGCAGTGCAATTCACAATAGCTAAGATTTGGGAACAGCCCAAGTGCCCATCAGTAGATGAGTGGATAAAAAAGCTGTGGCACATTTACACCATGGAGTACTATGCGGCTGTGAAGAGGAAAGACCTTTTGGTCTTTGGCACAGCATGGAGGGAACTAGAGAGTATTATGCTAAGTGAAATGAGCCAATCAGAGAAGGAGAAGTACCAAATGATCTCACTTATATGTGGAATATAATAAACAAAATAAACTGATGAACAAAGTGGATCCACTAACATAGAAGCTTGCAACAAACTGAGGGATCTCAGAGGGAAGGCAGGGAGGGGTGTGTGGGTGGGGAGAGATTAATAAATAAAAAAAGATCTCTTATGCTGCCTTCCACATACCTAACACACACACACACACACACACACACACACACACACACACACGCCTAAGAAGACCTGAATTCAAATAAGTAGACAAAAGCTTAGACATCAACACTCAGTGCAAATATTCACCACAGCAAGCATTCAAAAACACAAATGTTGGGGAATTTTTTTTTTCCTTTCTCTTTACTGCTGTGGAGTCTAAATACATTTTTTAGTGACTTTGGAAAGCAGGCTTAACTACTGGTGGGTTTGACATTCTTTTTTCAGAAAGGTCACTAACTCAACAGTTCAAGACCCTAAGCTTCCATTTCCAGGCACTTTCAACCACCCTTGTTGAAGGACATAAATTAATTCCTGAATTGACTGACTTTTCTTACCAAGAAGATGAAGTTTGTACTGGTGGAAAGAGGTTCAAAATGTAAAGCTGTAAAAGCAAAAAACACTGCATATTTAAGTGGAAAATGATTTGTTGAGAATATATTTTTAAATTTACTTGTTATTAAATAAGCATAGGTAAGCAGTTATTATGTATTTCTTCTAATAGCATGTGTAGCTCTCATCAAAATGATAGAGGTTAACATTTCTAAGCTGTGTGCCAAAATCAAAATATAGCTCTGGCTGGGTAGCTCCGTTGGTTAGAGTGCTGTCACATGCACTCAAGAGGTTACAGGTTCGATTCTCAGTCTGGGCACATGCCTGGGTTTTGGGCTCAATCCCCAGTAGGAGGTATGCAGGAGGCAGCTGATCGATGGTTCTCTCTTATCGACGTTTCTCTCTCCCTTTCTCTTTCTCTCTAAAATCAATAAAAACATTAAAAAAAAGAATCAACCATGAATACATACATAAATAAGTGAAACAATGAATTGATGCTTCTCCCCGCCCCATTCTCCCTCCCTCCTTTCCTCTCTCTCTAAAATAAATAAATTAAAAAAAAAGAATTATCAAAATCAGAATATAAATGTAGATTCCCTGGGGCCACTGAGTCACATGCTTCTGCATACATATTCTTCAACATATTCATCTATCCTTTTAAATATAGTTGAACATCTCCCATCTTGAACAATTCTGTTGTCAACCAAATTGTTCATGGAAAAATGTCTCAAGTTGTTGAACAAAACTTTGGTTCTCCTCCCAACAACCCTTTCATGATACCTGTATGATTAGTTGTGTCTCCCAGGCAACAAATAAAGGAGAGAATGTGTGAGTACGAGTCAGTTTATCCCTAAACCTCAAGTGGTTAACATCTCAGGAAATTGTGCTGTCAATATTTTTGTGGGTTTTTTTGTGTCATTATTTTTTGCTCTTGTTGCTGCTTTTTATTATTAAATGCATACAGTAAGTCATCATGGGTTCTAAGAAGGTTAGTGATAACAGCGAAGTGAAAGAAAAGTTGTGAGAACAACATAATTGCAAAGTATGATAGAGATGTTCATATGTCTGATCTGGTTCCAAGAATGGCATGTTGAAATCAAAGACTAGTGCAATTTTAAAACATAAAGAGGTCATCAAGAGTGTTGATGTTGCTAAGGGTGTGAAAGCGCTCGCAAATCAACAATCACAAGCAATTGAGGAGGTAGAAAATTTTTGTGATTTGGATAAATGAAAAGCACTTGGCTGGTGATAGCATTTCTGAGGCAATGATATGTGAAAAAGCAAAGATGCTATATATTGACCTCCTGAAAAACATTCCTGGAATGAGCGCTGAAAGTGATTCCTTTAAGGCTAGTAAGGGATGGTTCAATAACTTTAAGAAATGGCATTCATAGTGTAGTGAGGCATGGGGAAGCTGCCAGTTCTAACAAAGTAGCTGCTGATAATTTCATGACAGAATTTCAAGAACACATAGAGGCTGAGAGATTTGTTCTTCAAGTGTTCAGTTGTAATGGGACAAGCCTCTTCTGGAAGAAAATGCCTGAAGACGACCTATGTCACACAGAAGGAGAAGACATTGCCAGGACACAAGCCAATGAAGGACAGGCTGATGTTACTGTTGTGTAGGAATGCGAGTGGGGATTTTAAATTGAAACCTATACTTGTCTACCATTCTGAAAACCTGAGAGTTTTCAAGAAAAATAATGTCATGAAAAACAAGTTTAATGTAATGTGGAGAGCTAGTAGCAAAGCTTGGGTAACCAGGCTATTTTTTATTGAGTGGATTCATGAAGTGTTTGCCCTAAGTGTGAAGAAATAGCTCTGGGAGACAATTGCCACTCAGGGCACTTCTTAAAATGGACAATGCTCCTGCCCACCCTCCAGGCTTGGAGGCTGAGTTGGTAGAGGAGTACTGCTTCATCATTGTTAGGTTCTTGGCCCCTAACACAACTCCTCTCATCCAGCCTGTGGACCAGCAAGTCATTTCTAATTATAAGAAACTCTACACGAATGCACTGTTTCAGAGGTGTTTTGAGGTGACCTCTGAAACTAATTTAACCTTAAGGGAGTTCTGGAAGGAACATTTTAATATCTTCACTTGTTTGAGGCTCATAGACAAAGCGTGGGGGGAAAGTGTCTTCCAGGACCATGCAATCAGCCTGGAAGAAATTGTAGCCTGAGGCTGTTGCTGAAAGAAGCTTTGAGGATGAACCAGTGTCTGCTGTGGAGGATACAGTATTGTGTCTCTGGGCAAGTTCCTGGGCGTGGAGGTGGAGGTGGAGGGTGAGGTGGAGGAGTTGGAGGGGACCACAGCACTAAGCTGACCACCGTGGAACTCCACACCTTCAGAGGAGGAGGGAAGGGAGGATACTCCTACCTCACTAATCAAGGAAATGCTTGGGAAATGGGGAGAAATGAAAAGTTTGATTGAGAAATATATATCACCCTGACAAGGAAGCAGCAAACAGTATGATAAATTTATTCAATGACAATGCAGTGTTTCACTTCAGGTAAGTGTTAAAATGCAGGCAAAAATAAACATCATTGGGTAGGTTTTTAGTGGGGCAGAGGCCCAGTGAGCCTGAAGCAAGTCCTAGTGGAGCAAAGAGACAAAAGAGAGAAAGGGCCCCAGAGGAACAGCCACCTGGCATTTCCATGGAAGAAGACACTCCTTCCAAACATAATATCCCTCCATCCCTCCATCTCTACTCTCCATATTCAGTCATCAGTACCTCTCAACATTAAAGGTAAGTTCTAGTGAGTATGTAAATTTTCATTTTTTTATTGTATATTTCATTTTTGTTAAATTTTCATTTACATTTCATGTCCTTATTTTTAAAGTGTTTATTTATAGATTAAACAGTACATTTGACATGTACTGTGTGCAAGAAAGGTCAAAACAGAATCATTTGGGGGTCTGGAACAGATTAATTTGAGGAAAAGTGGAAAAAAATGATTCCATTTTTGAATAAATCGCTTCTTGAACAGCCTTCCAGAAGGAATTAAGTTTGAGAACTGAGGTTCCACTGTAATCCACTAAAACTGAATTTCATATTTAGTCTTGTCTACTATTATGTCTTTAAAAGTGCTCTCATATTTATTTAAAATTCTAATTTATAATAAACAACTTTTTGGACCTGTTTCCTTCTTTTCTTGGGTCATAATATCTAGATAAATGGCAAGAAATTAGAAAGAATCTTTATGGTAACAAAAAGTACTTCTTGAACCTCTATGAGGTGGGACGGGCACTATTCTCAGATGGTGGTTAAATCCATTTTATGTGAAGCATTTGCTTTTCTTGGACTCTAGAGATAAAAGAAAGACTCACACATCTACCCAATGCCAGGAAAGCATGGCCAGTGATCCTGGTGCCCTGAAAGATGACTTTATGTGGCATGAATAGGAACAAAGAAAAAGCTGGGTAGTTTGCCAACATCCAGATTTCTGCTTATCTTTGCAGAGTTTTTGGATCCGTAAGCTGTCTTCCAGGCATTTTCAGTTCTTTATCCTGTAAATTATTCCACAGAAATAATACATGAATAAGTTTAGTGTTGCTAACAATTAGGTCCCCCAAATACTTTGTGCCATTGTGCATTTGACCAAATCTAAACCCAAGTTTTCCTATTTTCCACTGATTATAAATGTCTTGTCTGTAATTCTAGCCCATAAGAAATATGTATTTCAATTAATAATTTAGGAATTGATGAGCAAACTTGACAGTGGTAAGTAGGTCTTTCTGAAGAGAAATGCTTTTCTCTGTGAGCTGGGCAAAGATACACTGCTGATATTAAGCAAAAAAATAGCTCTAAGTTCCTATTTCAAACACTTCATTAGATACCTTCACCTGGAACAGAATAGAGACTCCAGAAATAGACCCACATGTAGATTTTCAAAAAGGATGGTAAGATGATTCATTGGGGAAGGGAAAACCTTTTCAACAAATTCTGTTGAAATTACATAGCCATATTGGGGGGCGGGGGGGAGATGAACATTGACCCTTACTTTACACTACACACAAAAATTAACTCAAAATGAATGATGGACCTAAATGCAAAACCTAAAATTAGAAAACTCCTAGAGTTACACAGAGGAGAATATCTATTCAATATTGAAGGAGGCAAAAATGTCTTAGATAGGATACAGAAACAAACTTTCATAAAAGAGAAAATTGATAAACTGAATTTTATCAAAATTTTTAAAATTTGCTCTTAGAAAGATACTATTAAGAAAATGTAAAGACAAGGTATAGTATGGAAAAATGTTTACAATACATAAATCTGATAAAGGGCAGGTATCCAGAATATATATAAAGAACTATTACAGCTCAATAAGAAGACAACAAATGCATTTTTTTAAATGACAAAGATTTAAACAGACACTCTACAAAGGAAGTTACATGAGTGGCTGATACACACATGAAAAGATGTTCAACATCATCAGTCATCAGGAAAATGCAAATTAAAACTTCAATGAGCTACCACTACACAACGATTAGAATGCCTAAAGTTTAAAAACTGACAATACCAACTGTTAGTGAAGATGTGAAACAATTGCTGGTGGGAATGTAAAATGGCACAGCCACTTTGGAAAACTGAGAATCTCTTAAAAAGTTAAACACACACATACGTACCATTCACCCTAGTCATTTCACTTGTAGGTATTTACTCAAGAGAAAAGAAAATAGATCTCCACATGAAGACTTTACTGGAATATTCACAGTTGTTTTATTTGTAATAGTCAAAAACTAGAAATAAACCAAGTGCCCAACAACACACAAATGGGTAAACAAGTTGTGGCATATCCATACATTAAAACATTAGTCAGTAGTAAAAAGGAATAAACTACACATAGGCACAACAACATGAACAGGTCTCAAAATGATTTTGCCAAGTGAAATAAGTCAGACACACAAAATCACATCTTGTAGAATTCCACTGATATAAAACTCTAGAAAATGTAAACTCATTTATAAGTGGCAGAAAGCAGCTCAGTCGTTGTCAGGGGCAGGGGTGAAAGAGGGTAAGGGAATGAGAAAACTTATGGACAACAGAAATATTTAGTATCTTAGATTGTGATGGATTCATGGGTGCATGCATCTGTCAAAACTCTTTCAACTGTATTTAAATTAAACAAAATTTTAAATCGTAGGTGCAATTTGTTGCATACAGTTCAATAAAGTTGTTATTTAAAAACATCTCCAACTGATATGTTCTTCAGGCCACTCAGTCTTCGTATGTCTAAAACAGCTCACAGTCTTCTCCCAAGGCTGTTGCTTGTTTTGGCTATTATTCTCTTTCTTGCCTAATGGCCTCATCGTCTACCTAGTCAGCTAAACTAGACAGCTTAGCAACTACCTTCAGTCCTCCTTCAAATTTAAACTATTTCTCAAATTTATGTTTCTCCCTTTTAAAAAAAATTCAGAAGAGTAATTTAAAAATTGTGGTAAAATACACATAACACAAGGCTTACCATTTTTAACCATTTTTAAGTATACAGCTCCATGGCATTAAGTACATTCATATTGCTGTGCAGCTATCACCACCATCCATCCCCAGAACTTTTTCATCTTCTCAAACTGAAACTCTGTCCTCATTAAACACTAACTCCTCACTCCCCTTTTCCCCCAGCCCCTGGCAACCACCATTCTGTTTTCTGTCTCCATGAATTTGACTGCTGTAGGTACCTCATATAAGTAGAGTCATGCAGTATTTGTCCTTTGGTGACTGGTTCATTTCACTTATCATAATGTCTTAAGGCTCATCCACGTTGTAGCATGTGTCAAAATTTCCTTCCTTTGTTAAGGCTGAATAATATTCCACTGTGTAGTAAGTCCTCACTTAATGTCAATAGATTCTGCTGCTTTAAGTGAAATGATGTATGACAAAACCAATTTTACCAGAAACTAATTGATATAAAGAGTTAAGTTCCTATAGCATCTCATCAATGTTATAACAAAATGATGCTGAACAAAATGATGTTATTTGGAAACCACATCTTGTTAGTCTATTCATCTGTCAATGGACAGCTGGATCATCTCTAACTGTGAATGCCCACTGTTACTACTCCAGCTTACGAGGTTCTCATCATTTCTTGCCTGGATTATGTCAATGGTCTATTAACTGGCCACTCTTAGTTATTTCTCTTATGCACCTTCTAACCTCCTGCTAGCATAGTTTTTCTGAACCAACAATCCTGTTCCTCTACTGCGGAAAGACCTTTGTGTATAATTTCTAACTATAATGGGATCTTATGTCTAATTCTGCTCTGCAGTTTACTTTTTTCCATTCCACTTTTCAACAACTCTGACTAGTAGAAATTTTTTTTTCATTAAAATTTTTTTCTAATTAATTTTTTTTAAAAATATATCTTTATTGATTTCAGAGAGAGGAAAGGAGAGGGAGAAAGAGAGATAGAAACATCAATGATGAGAGAGTCATTGATTGAGCCCACAACCGGGTATGTGCCCCGACCAGGAACCGAACCCCACTCACCTGGATCCTAGGTCGACGCTCAACTGCTGAGCCACGCCCGGCCGGGCTAAAAAATTTTTTAAAAAATCCTTACCTGAGGATATGTTTTTATTGATTTTAGAGAGAGAGGAAGGGAGAGAGAAACACTGATATGAGAGAGAAACATCGATTGGTTGCCTCCCGTACACACCCTCACAGGGGATTGAACCTGCAACCTAGGCATGTGCCCTGACCAGGAATTGAACCCACAGTCTTTTGGTGCACAGGATGATGCTCCAACCAACTGAGCCACCTGTCCAGGGCTCTTTTTCATTTTAACCAATATATACACCTGTTTGCTCCCTCCCATTTCTTCTAGTTCTGCCCTTCAGAACAACATTGAATAAGACTTCTCTCTTTCAGATGGTAGAAAACCCTTCAAATCTGAAGTGGTAGTTGGTTTTCTTTTTCCAGGCCTTTAGTCATTCCTCAGATAACATGGTGGCCCTAGCGATTCTCTGACTGTGATCTAAGTCGGTCAGTGTTCCTGTTGAATAAGACCTAAAACAGAACGTGGTCCTCCAGATGGAAGGTGGAATTATCATCTCCTCCCTTCTGCTGCTCTACTTCTGCAATGCGGTCTAATTTCCATTAACCTTTTTAGCTCCAAAACTGATGTATATTAACTTGAAGTAAATTTAAAAATTTAGGGTTTTTTCCCCAAATGAATTTTTATGACACCATTGGGTACCCTAAGAAAGGATGACCAAAGTAAGGAAGAGGGTGAGAGTTGAAGTTAGGAGAAAAATTTTTCCTTAGTGATTCTGCCTATTTATCAAATGTTTACTGCTTCTGATTAGCAAATGCAGGTCATCTCTGCACCCACTTCTCCCTTCAGGCCTCCTATCAGTTACTTATCAAACTCTAGTCCCTAATAAGTAATTGCCTTTTCAACAATCAGCTTAGACACACAATCTGAAACATGGGCCTCCTCTTTGCACCACCAGTTCTGTCCCTGATAGCTAATGGGCACCTGTGGCAAGCAGGCAATGTTGGCAATTGCCATAAAACACACATATCTAGGAAATGCATTTATCTAAAAGTAATTGGCATTTCAGACATTGAGCAATGAATAAGAGCCTTCCAAAAAAAATGTGCAGGGGAATTGACCCAGAATCCAGTCTTCCCACTTGCCTTCTTCTATGTAGTTAAAAAGTGAAGCTATCAAGAAGATTCTTGATAAAAGAGGTATGGCATCTTTGTTGTTGGATTTTCAAAAGTAGAGTACAATATATTCAATGGGCAAGTTGAAGGATTGCTTTTCCAGGCACTTTCCTGGAATCTTTGAGACATTTAAAGGAAAGACAATTGAACAAGTTTTGGTACTTTTTTCCTTTATGGCCAATTTCAGGCTGATGGTTATTTATTCCTCCACACAGATATTCCTTTCCCCTACCCTCCTAACACACACATTTCACCGATATTCTTGTCATCCCCAGAACTTCATATGTAATACCTTTTACTCCTCTTAGAAATTCAGTACTAATATTATTTTATTTTCTTGATTGCAGAGAGAGGAAGGTATGAGAGAGGGAGATAGAAACATCAATGATGAGAGAGTAATTGATCGGCTGCCTCTTGCATGCCACTGACTGGGGATGGAGACAGCAACCCGGGCATGTGCCCTGACTGGGAATGGAACTGTGATCTCCACGTTCATGGGTCGACACTTAACCACTGAGCCACATCAACCTGACAGTGCTAATATTCTTGTACACAGGGAAATCATGCTTTTCCCAGCCTTCTTTCCCTTCAGTCTGAGCAGAGACCTCAACGTCTGTAGTCATCTCTTCTTTCTCCAAAATTATCCCCTAGCTCTTTCCAGTGGCTCTTTCCTCTTCTCCTTTAAATAGGACCAGGATCCTCCAATGTGAAGATGTTTGTTCAGTACCACTGCACCAACCTACCTCTCTTTTTGCTCACAATCCCACACTTCAAATAATTATTCAACATTTATTCCATCCTTGAATCTACCACTTATTCCACTCTCATTAAACTACAAAAATATATCTTTCAAGGACTTTTGGTTGGACAAATTCAATGGTCTTCTGTAGTTTATCTTCTCATATACTTTTCCTTATCCCATTGGGATCCAGCAGAAGTGGGACAGACTGGAGAGGAGTTATAGCTGTTGGGGGCACAGGGGAAGATTGCTGGGTTTGGTTTCCTCTGCAAGATCATCATCACTCACTGTACTCCTTAGGGTTTTTTTCCCGAGTCTAGTTGTGTAGCAGGATACAATTCTAATAGTTCTCGCCCCAAATATCGCAAATCTAGAAAAGTTTCTTAGTGTAGAAAATTAGTAAATTCTTTGCCTTGAAAATGGGGTCAGAAATCACCCCAACCCCTACTCCCTTCCCACTAATTATAACTAAATGATAGGTTTGCTGAAGTCTGAAATGGGCCCATTTCATCCCTCATCTCCATATTGGGTGGCCTGTCAACAGAAAGTCTATCATCAGTTTTCAAGAAATGCAGCTCTCACCCATCCTTAGTCCTTAATTCAGGGCCTTCCTTGCTGCCCTTTGTTCTTGTTTTTTGTTATTGTTGCTGTTAATACTCACCTGAGGATATTTTTTCCATTGCTTTTCAGTGACAGTGAAAGGGAGGGAAGAAGGGGGAGAGAAAGAGGGAGAAAGAGAAACTTCAATGTGAGAAAGACACATCGATTGGTTGCCTTCTGCATGTGCCCCCACAGGGGTTGGGGAGTGAACCCACAACCCAGGTAAGTGCCCTTTACTGGGAACCGACCCTGCAATCCTTTGGTTGCGGGCTGACGTTTTAATCACTGAGCCACACTGGCCAGGGCCCCTTTGTTCTTGTTTTGAACTGAGTTTCCATCTTTCAAGAAGCTCGTAGTCTATCCCAACACATTCTCCAAACCACACTTTGAAACCACAATTCCCTTCTCTAGTTTGCACAGAAGCACAAAGTGTAAAAAATAGCCCGTTATGAACTGTAGACTCCCTTTCCCTTAAAAGCCACCATTGCTGGTCTTTTACTTCTTAAGATCTTAAGGCCCAAAAGATATCTTGAGAAATCAATCCTTCAGTTACATCACCTTTAAATAATTATGTAATGACTTTATTGAAAGAATGAAGAAAACTGCTGACTTGAGACAGGCTAGTAAGCCAGGACAAGTGAAATAGAGAAACTGAGACAGATAGTTAAAAGGCTAAGCAGGTTACAGTCATCTAGTAAATCACAAAATCCAGCCTTCCATAAAGCACCCATCAGTAGATGAGTGGATAAAAAAGATATGGTGCATTTACACCATGGAATACTATGCAGGTGTAAAAAAGAAGATATCTTACCCTTTGAGACAGCATGGAGGGACCTGGAGAGTATTATGCTAAGCAAAATAAGCCAGTCAGAGAAAAACAAGTATGACATGATCTCACTTATATATGGAATATAATGAACAAATTAAACTGATGGAAAAAATAGACCTAGAGACATGGAAGCATGGAACAGACTGAGGAATCTCAGAGGGAAATGGGGAGGGGAGGCAGGAAGAGATTAACCAAAGAACTTATATGCATATTTGCATAACCCATGGATATGGACAATGGTGTGGTAGGCCTGGGGGTGGTGGGGGTGAGGTGAAGGGGGTCAATTGGGGGGGGCACACTTGTAATACTTTCAACAATAAAGATAAATTTTTAAAAAAAGACTAAATGGTTTACATTTCTCCCCAACCAGAAGGTAAACAGCTTAAATTACCATAGTCAGGGAAAGACAGAACAGAAATCCAATTAGTGCCATTTGTGCCAACCACACCCAAGGGACAGATGAAGTTAAGGGAGTAAATCTCATTTTGGAGCATCAGAATAAAGCTGATGAATATTCTATTGTGCTGCTCCCCTAAGACCTCCCCTAAACGCCCAGCTTTTAAAACACTCAAGAGGGGAGCAATGGGCAGCAGCAGCTGTTCTTGGGCTAACCCCCTAAACCTGTCTCCAAGTCCTCTTTTGCTCTGACTTTCCAGTGAGTCAAAGCAGGCCCTCCTAGGCCCTCTCCTGTTGCTTCTTCTGTTCTAAGCCCTTCCTTGTTTCACTGTCCCCAGCTTTAATAAACGTACTCTCAAAATCACCTGGACTCGCCCAGCTAGCTTGGCTCAGTGATGGAGCATCAACCCATGAAACTGGAGGTCACGGTTCGATTCCTGGTCAGGGCAATGCCTGGGTTGTGGACTGGATCCCCAGTAGGGGAGGGGTACAGGAGGCAACCAATCAATGACTCTCTCTCAATGTTGTTTCTTTCTCTCTTTCTCTCTTTCTCTCTGTCCCTTCCTCTCTTAGAAATCAATAAAAACATTTTTTAAAAACTCACCTAGGCTCGTGTTGTGAAATTTTTCCTACATGAAGTCAAGAATCCAAACACTACTGGCCGGCCCTAGGCTGACCCACTCTGGGCTTGGTTCCTGTCCAGTAACAACTTGACTTAAAATTAAAGTCTGCCAAAAGCCACTGGGGTTTGGTTAATGTGAATCTGAAGTCAGTCTGCCAATCACTCAAGAGTCACTTACTATCTTTTACCTAGAGAAGTGAGTATGATATTCTAATAAAAGAACTTGATCACTTGAAGGGCTACAGGTTAAATGTGAAAGTTGCCATCAGTACAAAAGCTAGGAGCCTTAGTCAAATTACACGATTTTAAGTTAAGTATATATGTAAACTATGATTTGGAACAAGAATTATTAACTTGAGGATTTGGGATCATCTTCAAATGTGCATGTTTTTCTAGTGCAGATTCATCACTTTCATCAGATCTTTTGGGGTTTATGGCCAAAAGTTTTAAGAACCACTGTTTTAGAGGAAAGATAAGATTAAATTCAAGATATTATTATTTTATATATTTATGAATGCATTAAATAAAAATTGCAAGTAACTTCCATTTCAGCAAACAGCAAGATAAATAATGTCCACTATTATAAATAATTATAACATGATTAGTAAGCACGTTTAAACACTAATATAGCCGTGGCCAGTGTGGCTTGGTTAGAGCATCGTCCCATGCATCAGAAGATCGCAGTCAGGGCACAGGGTTTCGGGTTCAATGTCCAGTTGGGGTGAGTACCAGAGATAACTGATTGATGTTACTCACATCAATGTCTCTCTCTCCCCTCACCGTTTCCTCCTTCTCTAAAAAATCAATTAAAAAAAGCAAATACTAATATAGACAATCTTATGCCAGCATTTTAGACACCTATCTAAAATACAATTTACCTTAATATAAATAAAATAAGCTTATTAGGGAGGGGAAGTTCAAGCACAGACTTTAATCTAGATTGAAACCTACCAGTAGATTTACTTCCACTATTTTTTTTAATCCTCAGCTGAGGATATTTTTTCCATTGCTTTTCAGAGAGAGTGGAAGGGGGGAGAGAGATGCATTGATTTGTTGCCGCCTGGATGTGCCTCAGTCAGGGCCAGGGATTGAGCCTGCAACTGAATCGAACCTGGGACCCTTCAGTCCCCGGGCCGATGCTCTAACCATCGATTCAAATCAGCCAGAACATTACTTCCACTACTTTTTAAAAATACTTTAATCAGGTAATTTTGAGGCAATACCAAATATAAATAGAATTATCATTTAACATAGTTCCTCAGTTAGAGCATCTCATTTTCTTAGATAAGAAAAATAAATTATTCTATATGCTTTATAAGAGATTGAATAAAAGATATACTGTGGAAATTCCATTCATAGCCAAATTTTGCAGCCAAAAATCAACTTCAGAGCCTTAATTTTTTAAGCCAGGACCCATTCAGAGGATTCCAAGAATAGTTCTCAAATTGCTGAAAAGTATCACTTCCATAAATTTACTTTGGAAATGGATTTTAAAAGTTAGCAAGTTTGAGAGTGCCATACACAAACCTACCAAGTTATTGTGCACACTATTTGCGCACAATATTTATCCATTCATTTGACAAATATTTATTGAACCTGTGTTATATGCAGGAACCGAACTAGGTGCCAGGATTATGGCAGTAAACAAGACAGACCAAAATATATAATAATACAACAATCTTTGCTTATTGTAAAGCATTCAGGTATAGAAGCGTATAGAATAAAAAAATCAGTGACCCGCATGAAGCCCTGCCTGCATCTCAGGTCTCCCCTTACAGTAACTACTGTTGAAAGTTTAGTGTATTTTCTTCCAGACCTTTTCTGTTTATTTACATAAAATACCTTACATTGTAGTACTTTAAAAACAGCTTTATTGAGACATAATGCACATACTGTATGTGTGTGTGTGTACTTGTGTAAAAGCAGGTTTGTGCAACCTTCATCATAATCTATATAAGTGGGTTTTTAAATTATAAATACATATAGTATTACATGTGTAATTTAAAAATTCACTTATATAGACTATGGTGCTATATGGAGATATACGGTATGTACATAAAACTTTCATTTTTGGTTAGTACTTAACCTTGAAGGTGTTCTCTCAATGTCAGCATAGATTCGTGTTTACTTTCAGAGAGGAATGTGGCATAGCTCCTCTCCCTTGTCAGATTCCTTAGAAAAGGGTGCTGGAAGACAGAGATTCAGTAGGATTGATTATGGTAACCCTGTGATTTCAATAGACAAAGAGAAATTAGTTTATTTACAAAAAGTCTTAAGAGTCCAAAAATATAGAAAATATTTTAAAACACACAAAATCTGGCAAATTTGAGTTTCTTGAAATAATAACATCACTAATAGCTCACAGTTGTTTAACCTTTACTATATGCAAGGTGCTGTTCTAAAAGCTTAACATACAGTAACTTTGAGTCCTTATAACAATTTCATGAAGAATTTATGGTTATCATACCCATTTTACAGATGTGGGTTTACAGAGGTTTACCTCATTAATAAGCTAAAAAAAGGCAGGCTGGCTTCAGTGTCCATACTCTTACCTGATTTGATGGGATGTGGGTGGGGTAGGGTGAAGGACAGGGGGTGGTTCAGGATCAGAGTAAAGGAGGTGAAGTTGGTGAAGGGTCTAGCATAGTGGCCGCCAGCTCCTAGTGAGCACTCACTCACTCAATCAAATCATTGTATGCTGTCCCATACCTTTTAGGAAGAATGTGCCTCTACTATTAGAAAAGTAACATTTTTGTTGCCAGCCTAATGGTTTGTTTGATTAGCTGTCGTCATTTGGGGCTACCACCATTCTGCAGGGTAACTGATGGTGCTAGGCTTTCTTTGGGGAACCTACTAGGTGCTGAGCTCAAGTACTGCAAAGGCGAATAATGGATAAATCAATATGATTTTGACACCTCAAGTACAGCTTCCAGGAAGAGAACCTTGAGATACACATGCAGAAAGAGATGGAGCCCGGCCAGGCGTGGCTCAGTGGTTGAGCATCGACCTAGGATACAGTTGATCAGGGTTCGATTCCCGGCCAGGGCACATGCCCGGGTTGCAGGCTTGATCCCCAGTCGGGGGCGTGCGGGAGGCAGCCCATCAATGACTCTCTCATCATTGATGTTTCTATCTATCTCTCTCCCTCTCCTTTCCTCTCTCTGAAATCAATAAAGATATATTTTTAAAAAAAGAGAGAGAAAGAAGCGGAGTGAATCTCTGTGACCTTACATGCCCTTTAAGAAGGGTTTTTATCCAGAAGGAAATGCAGAACCACTAAGAGGGTAGAATGGAATGCCTGGAGGGGCCATTTAGGAAGCTGGGCGTGAATTGCTCCACCCCAAACATCTGCAGTTCTTGCTAGCGGTTTCTTATCTTTTGACTCAGAAAGTTATTTGTCTTCAAGTTTCTCAATCACAGTGGTCTCAACTGAAAATAATATTTTACATCTGAAACTTAGTTTTGCTTGCTTAGTTTCTCTAGCACTGAAAGGATGTTCAGCATCCTTTCAGTGCTAGAGATGTTCAGCATCCTTTCAGTGCTAGAGAATTTCTAGACACTTCTTTGTCAAACAACAGAGACCTGTGAGAAGGCTGGATAAAAAAAATGACTAAGTTGGAGACAACCAAGGGGAGAATTTAAGGACAAGAATGACAACCAGCAACTCCCTGTCACAGCACAGTCAGAGCTGGGGTGGAAAGAGAGCTGAGGCCAAGGAAAGGTTCCAGTTAGGTTTGAATGGCAAGTGCCTTACAACAAGGGTTACCCTTTCAAATTCGTAGCAGAGAGAAAGAAAGGTGCCTGTCTTGCAAACATGCTCTGACAGCAGGAAGGAAGTTGTAGAGTAATTCTGATTAAAACCAGGGGGGAAAAGTTCCAGATAACTCTTTCCAAGACTGGAATTGGCGGTGGCAAGGAAGGAGACCCAAACCAGCAATGTTCTCACCGAATAGTTCCTGCATTTTTTTCACATTGGTAAATAGTATGTGTTTACTCACATTAACTGGTGAAGATGGCAGTATTATTGTAAATTCACAGTATTTCTCAAATTCAAACTTTTTTTTTTTAAGATTTTTAAATTGATTTTTAGAGAGAGAGGAAGGGAGAGGAGGAGAGAGAAATATCGATGTGAGAATGAAACATCTATTGGCTGCCTCCTGCACACCCCCTACTGGGGGTGGAACCTGCAACCCGGGCATGTGCCCTGACTGGGAATTGAACCGGGAACCTTTCGTAGCACAGGGCGATGCCCAACCAACTGAGCCACACCGGCCAGGGCTCAAGCCTGTCTTTTTGATCCCACTTCTTTCTTCACTCAGTACCATCCTTTCAGGGAAGTAGTCCGAGGACAGGAAGGAGACAGACTAGAGGAGACAAGGACATACCAATGACATACCAAACTGGATGAAAGGGAGAGAGGAAAGCCATGGAAATCAGGGAAAGATAAGGAGGAATGGAGCAAAGCTGCACCCTGGGGCTTTGGCCCTTCCCTAGCCTTTTTCAGGTGGGAGCCTGGGGAACCCGACAGGCAGAAGTGGGGCCTTTGAGTGGTGAGGGATTCTAAGCCTTGGAAGCAGAGAGGGGAAAAGGGCAGCTACTGGGGTGGAAGCACTTAAGATCTGCTGCCAACTTTCATTCTGGCTCCTGACTGAAGGGCACGTTCTCCTCAGCCATGAAGAGCTGTGGAGGAGAGGTAGCAGGCACTGGCTGAGAAGACGCATTCCCAGATTCATCCATGTGTGGTGTGAAGATATACTATTATTTGATTGACCTGACCGTGAGTTGATTTACTGCAACCTGGTAAGCAAATTTCTAGAACCAGGTGATCCATCTGCCTCTCCTGTTTAACTTTTGAGATAAGGTGGCTACTTGCACAGTAGGACCCACCTATGTGGCCAGTCATCAATTAATAAAAGCCAGAAATGCCATGGGTTGACTGGATGGGCACTGAGCCATCGCTTCCATATCACACTATATTAAAAATTGAAAAACAAGCAGAAATGTGTTCCTCAATCCTTCTGGCTAGGTTCTAATCCATGGAGCTAGAAAGAGGAATCTAAGAAAGTTGTTTTTAAACCAGAACCTTATAAAGCCGAAAATGACAAAAAAAAAAAAAAAAGACCTTAAAAAAACCCCTCTTTGTCACCTATTTCATGCTTTCACTCAATCAAAACAGTGCTCCTAAATTTGGCATCTTCCAACTTTGCTTTGAATATTTTTCTAAAGGTATCCTGGCTTTCCCCCATGCCTTTCATTTTGATAATCAGGGGGTTTCCTGATCATAACTTGAATTTTTCTCTCAAATTTTTTCTAAATTTCCCCTCCCCTCACTTTTCAATGATGAGAATATCTGAAAAAATGTTTTCCTATTAATTTTAGAAGTCAAGCTGCACAAAAGCACAACCATCCTGCCTCTGTTCCTGTCACACACACCTTTCACATCTAAGGAACACTGATGAATTAGTCTAAAATTCTCAGTTTCTACTCAAAGCCTAGAGATTGAGACCTATTGCTATTTAGCTCTTGATCTCTTCCTGGGGAAGCAGGGAATGATGATGAGACAATGGAGGAATATTAATTTTGGTCTTTTTGAGGAATTTGCTAAGCTGTCTGGTTAGAGAAGATGCTAATACTATAGCAATGAAATATCAGTGATAGTATTTTCAGTTTATACAATGCTCTGCTGTTTTTCAGGTCTGCTCACATTCATTTGATCTAAGATAGTCTATGATGTAGATATCATCTTCATTTCCCACAGAAAGAAACTGAAGCTCGGGATTGTTTAAATGTCTTAACCAGGATCTTCCCAAGTCATCTAACCCACTCTAGGTCCTAACTTTCACCTATAGGCCAATCATTTCCAAATCTATTTCAGATCCCAGACCCCTGCCCTGCAAAAGCCAAACATTTCTGTAAAATTACCTAGGAGTCAATTTCACCTTGGTGTCCCGCAGGCAGGTGGGAATCTGAAGGACAGTCAGCACCAGTGTTCTTCCTCCACTGTTTCCTGTCGCAGGCAATGGCACTATGAGCTACTTGGTAGCTCCAGCCAGGAATGTGGAACCCTGGTGCCAGAGCACAGACAAGACACATAGAAGTATTTGCTATTCGGGTGATTTAATAAGTGAGTGAGTGAGTGGGGGCGAGTCATCCTCAACACTTCCCCCACCCTCAACCAGAAGATTAATTGGTCATAAAGTCCTGCTGTTTCAATATCATAAATCTCTCACAAATCCTTTCCCCCTTTATAATCCCCACCTTGCCTCCCTTGCTGGATTGTGTCAAGGCTAAAATGAAATTAATACACATAAAAGTGTTTTGCAAAGAATAAACCTCTGGGGAAAAAAGAAAGGATGAAGCTCTCTGGACTCTGACTAAACATACCAGTTCCAGTTTGCCTTTTTGCCTATATCATAGCCTTCAAGCAAAGAGATTTTTTTAAAATATGGTTTTATTGATTGTAGACAGAGGGGAAGGGAGAGGGGACAGAGAAATAGAAACATCGATGAGAGAGAAGCATTGATCGGCTGCCTCCTGCACACCCCCTACTGGGGATCCAACCAGCAACCCAAGCATGTGCCCTGACTGGGAATCGAACCAGGGACCTCTTCGTTCATGGGTTGATGCTCAACCACTGAGCAACACCAGCTGGGCCAAGCTAAGAGATTTTTGTTCTTTTCTCTGCAATGGCTTCCAGAGGCCCATGGCTCAGTTTGTGTGCAAATGCCACCCATCGCCATGGAACAGCCCAGCACCTGCTGGTAGTTTCTTACAGGAAAACCCAGCTCCTGAGAAAGCATTCAGGTCCTCTTAAAAGGAGCTGTTATACAGGTTTTATAGCCTCCACAGCACTATTGCAACCTTAGGCATATAGCAGGTGCTTAATAAATGCTTACTGATGGAGAGTTCAGGTCTCCCCATTAGCCTGAGTTTCTCTCAGGACTCTATTCCTTATTCTGCTTATATCAGGAACATTTCTTCCTAAGAGATCTGACAAAGGAAATTAGTATGGATTAGACTACAGGTTGGAATCTCTAAGTTGTCCATTCTATTAAATGTACCAAGTAAACCAGGGTAGGGGTGCGAGACTGAAATAGTCAACTTTTACAAATATATAGTGCTCATAGACATAAACCTAAAACAATGCATAATATTAAGGAAAATGCCTAAAGCACTGCCAATAGCAATCATAGAATAAAGAAAAAGAGCGTATCAATGTGTTCCTCATCTTTATCTGCTATAGCCATCAGTCACCAGGTCTTGTTGCTTCTCTCTAAAATGACTGTACAACAACATGTTTCCTTTCCACACTTTGTTACCATTTCAGTCCTGGCCTTGCATAGTCCATCTACTTCCACTTCCTCAGCTTCTTAAATGGACTCTTGGACCTGGTCAATCCTTACTCTAATGCAGTTGACCCTCAGTCCCAGATTAACTTCCCCAAACACGGATTTCATTGAGCCATCCCGCTGCCCCAAACCTACACCTCCAGGGCCTCCCTAGGATTCATATCCTCAGCCAGATTTGCAAGAAGTTTTAAATCTAGCCTATCCTCTTGTCCCGGCTCTCTGACTCTTCTTCACAGGGGGTGACTGTGGGCTGCCCCTTAAAACCTGGAAAGTTATCATTCACAATTTACATGGTTAAAGCTCTACCCATGGATGTAAGTGGTATGCGTAAATCAAGAAAAGATTTGCTCTGTAGACAGTGACTGAGGAGCTGCGGGTGACCCAACGCTCCAACCAAAACCTGGGAGCAATGTCAGGGAAGTAGGGTTTAAAAACTGATTGCGGGAGACAGGGGTGATGCAGCTGCAGGTGCCTCATCCTGGTTGCGGCCACTACCACTATGCCAGGGACAGTGGAGCTGCCCACTCTGGAAGATCTGAAAGTGCAGGAGGTAAAAGTCACTTTTGCTGGGCTTAAAGCTGTGCCCATCACTAAGGAACTCAGTGCGACAGAGGCAATAAGGAGTTCCGTAGGGAAAAGAAAGACCAGCAGCAGTGTTCAGAGGAAGGTAAGTTTGTCGGCAAGTGCTCACTGGATCCTTCAAGCAAATAAAATCACTGTGCAGAGTCTTTTACAGAACACTCGGCCTGCATCCATTATTTAGGCCTGGTGCTATTTCATTGCAGTGTGGTGAATGTGTGCTGGACAAACTGGGCTGGGTGTGACCTGACCTGAGAGAGCTGTCCAAGGTCACCAAAGTGAAAACAGATCGACCTTTACCAGATAATCCCTATTGCTCAAGATCAAGACCAGAGCCTCACTCTGAGGCAGGAGATCTGAAGCCTGCCAAACATGGTAGCGGCCTTTTCTTCTGGACCAGGTAAAGATGGGCCCATGGCTCACACTCAGTCATTTGCCCAGACAACGGTGCATGAAAACCCACATGTGGTTTGCATGGACTGATAAGAGTTCTTTCTGGGATCACAAACATTAACAAAAAAGTTAATTTATGTGACTTGACAGTTATTGTATACCATTTCCTTGACATTAACAAATTTAAAGGAGAAAAAGTCATTGTGATTTGGCAAGTAGAAGCAAACAAGGAAGCTGGTTTAGAGATAAAGTGTGACTAGAAGGGCTGGCAAAAGAAACCTAAGGAACAAGAAGCAGTGGACAACAGCTATCTGTTAAGTCAACCAGAATGTCTGTCCATGTCTGTTGATAGGGAAACTGACAGTCCGGCTCTGACACCAGTGAACATTGTAGTCATCTAGCAATCCCCTTCACTAGGTCATGAACCCAGAGCAGTCTCCTCACAGCTGTTTCCCAGGGAATGGGCCCTGATCAGCCAGGCCAGCTGCTATTGTAGTTTCCCCTGCAAGTCAATGTGTTTTCTACATGTGTGACTCAGTCTTGCTGAGCTTGGTTAAGGAGAGGCCACTGCTGAGAAACAAAGCCACTTCCACTCCAACAACAATAATAATTAACAAATAAAATAAATCAAATTCCTAAGCCTGAGGAAGAGCTTCAGGACCATGCTGATGTGACCTCACAGTAAACAGTGTGCTCACCTCTTGGGCACAGTCCCTGCATCACTCTGTGCTGAGGTCACCACTGTAAAACCACATGGCAACACTCTCTTCATCTGGATTCCATTTTCTCCCCAGCTGCCCCATCCTTTTGGGCTCTCTAGTCATTTTTCCCTTGTTCTAGAAAGTCTCTTCCACTGTCCATCCTGTTTTCCCCCTATCTCCCTAGAGTCCTCTGTTTTAGGAAGTCACCCCATACGAATGCTCTGGTATATTGGGCATGTGCCCATCGCACCATCTGCACGTGGGTTTGGATGTCTCCACTTGGACGTAATACAGATGACTCAAACTTAATTTGGGCAACACTGACTTTACTTTTCCCTCCTTAAGCCAGTCAATGGTGCCATCATCCAAACAAGCGGCTAAACCAGGCCCGGGAGTGATCCTAAATCCTCTCTCTTGTTCGCGCCCTCCACCTGACCAGTCACCAGACCTCCTCTCTCCGTGGGCCCCTCACATTTGTCTGCTTTGCCTCTCACCAGAGGACCTAGATATTGTTCCCCTAGGCTGCGATGTAGTCTCCGAACTGGTGTCCTGGCTCTACTCCCGTCCTTCTCAAATACACCTTCCAACGTTGATGCTAGAGGGACCTTTTTGAGGTACAACTCTGTCCATGTCATTCTCCTGCTTAAAACAACTTAGTGGGCTCCCTATCTACAGGGTAAAGCCCAACAAGCCATTATGTTGTGCAAATCCACTGACGACTGGACCCCTGGCTTATTTTGCAGCCTCACCTCTTATTTCTTCCCGTCACCCACGGTACACTAACCTTTTCCTAATTAGGTCACATGGCTTCATTCTTCCTGTCTTTGCCCATATCTGAAATTTCCCCTTGTCCATCCCAACCCTCCACATTCTCCTGGAGAATTATTCATTCTTCAGATCCAGCTCACATGTTGCCTCCTCTGAGCAGCCCTTGGTGACCCACTGACGTGGAATCGATCATGCTTTATTCTGTGAGGCCATTGTACGGTTACTCTACACATTCCGGGGCGATGGTTTGTTTTCTGGACCCTCTCTCTTATCGTGACTTCCCAGAAGCAGGAATTGGATCTTACTGTACCTAGCAAAGTGCCTGGTTCAGGGCAATGACACAACAAAGGTTTGTTACACTGAACAGTAACAAGGAACCCATTAGCTTGGCATTGCTCCTGGTTCTGCCACTTGCCAGCTTTCACCTCTCTACACTCCTATTTCCTCAACTGCAAAATGGGAATAACTGTAGTAGGATTTCTGTAAAGATCAAATGAGATAATATAAACAGCACAGTGCCCAGGACTTATAACTTAATAAATGCTAGCCACTGCTATTATTATCCCTCAGGACCTCAGCTTGGCCAACACCTGGATTTCAACTTCATGACACCTTGAAGAGAGACCTGGCTATGCCTAGTAGGAATTTGAACCTGCAGAACTGCAAGCTGACACATGGGTGATGTTTGAAGCCTCTGTTTGTGATAATTTTTGTTACACAGTAATAGAAAACTAATACTTTTTAATGCCTTTAGTATTGAGCAAAACATTAACATCATACTCAATAAATATTCATTGAGAAAACAATAACTGAAATGACTTTACCCAGTAAGATCAAAATGTCAATTGGCCTTCTCCTTTATCAAAATAAAAACAAAATTTTAACAAATATTTTAACTTGAACACCATTTGTCGTGTTCATATTATACATATTTATTAAATTGCTTACAACACAGTATATTCCAGAAGTAATGTTTTTATAAAACAGGAAAAGAATTACTTAAAGCAGAGATGCACCTAGACATATATCTCATATATTCAGGGGCTATATTTTAGTTTTAGGGCACCAAACATCAATTCGTAGGATATTTTACAAACTAAGGTAATCATGAAACAGACAGGCAAAACTTCTTTGCATAAAATGCCATTACAAAGAAGGACTATGTGTGGCAATATTTTCACATCAGTGCAGAAGGCCTTCACAAACAATGCTTTATTGGTTTGTTTCCAAAATTTTTTATTAGAAAAATATGGCAAATGCTCTGTAAGACATAGCCCTGTGGAGAGTCACAGTTCATCTTACCTACTAAAAACTCAAAAGAAGTCATGAAGTGAATCTATCCATTTAATTTTTTTAACATAGCATTTCCCTTATGTATTTACCCCAGAACATTTGCTTTGAGAAACAGGTTGACATCTTACAGGAATGCCATTTGGGAAATGCTGACCTGAACAAGCTCTTCACTTCCCCAGACCAAGAATCAAATAAAAATATTAGTACGGAAAGGGATGTTTCAGAAATTGAATTAATTAAAGATATTCAGGAGCCAGGAAAGTGTTCTCTCTTCTCCTACTGGCTACAGCAACTTTTTTACTATATTTTTTTGTCGATAAATTAGAAAACTGATATTTAACAACTATATAAACAAAATACTTATACAGCAAAATGAATAGCCCAAGGAAATATTTAGAATAGTTTTAGTGATATCACATATTAATTTGTACATTACTGATGTGTATATTTTTCCAAACAAGGTGGTTTCTGTCATCTAATACCTTACAATTTAATGTAGAGAACACTTTGGACTGACAAACTCTTAAAGAAAAAATATTTTTAGTCATCCAGCTGGGCGTGGCTCCAGGATCCAGGAGATCGAGGTTCAGTTCCCAGTCAGGGCACAAGCCTGTGTGCTGGAGGCAGCTGATCAATGATGACTCCTTCATCATTGAGAGTTTCTCTCTCCCTCTCTCTCTCTCTCTCTCTCTTTCTCTCTCTCCTTTCCTCTCTCTGAAATCAATAAAGACATATTTAAGTATACACACACATACACACACACACACACACACATATTTAGTCAAAGTTAATTGCTAAGGAGGCGAATAAAAGAATAGGATAAGATTTTTAGGCTAGGATTCTTGTGCTTTTAAATACTACAAATGCTAGAAGAAATTTCATGTATAAAATATGAAAGTAAATATTTTTAATTGAATTTGAAATAGAGCTGTGATGCAATTCCAAAAAGGAGGAATAGCCTCAGGATCCTATCAAAAAAAATTTTTTTAATGATTTTAGAGATGCAGAGAGGGAGGGAAACATAGATTTGTTTTTCCACTCATTTATGCATTCATTGGTTGCTTCTTGTATGTGCCCTGACTGGGGGCTGAACCTGCAACCTAAGCGTATGGGGATGATGCTCTAACCAAATGAGCTACTGGCCAGGGCCCCTATCCAAATTTTTTCTCTAGTTCAGTGGTTCTCAAACATTAGCAGGCTTTGCAAAGCAGATTGCAGGGTCCCAATCCCAGAGTCTCTGATGCAGAGGTCTGGGCTGGGGCCCAACAATCTGCATTTCTAGCAAGTTTCCAGGTGATGCTATTTTGAGAACCACTGAGAATCCAGTTCTTGGAAAAGTTTCAAAGGTGGTTTCCATGTGCACCAATCTCTGTGATCCTCTCTGGCTCTACAGTTCTGTGTTTTGGGATTTTGTTCTGGCTCTGCATCTCAAACCCTTTGTTGTTCTCTCTACATGCATCTCTGCACTCAGGAGCAAAATCAGAATGCTTGGAGAGTAAAGGTGGAAGACAGAAACTTAATTAGTTTTACAAATGATCAGCAGAATTTACAGGAGAAAGCTGGCACATGTAATTATAGGTTCTCACTCATCTTCGTTCCAACCTTCTCCCAGTAGCTGGAAAAATGCAGAGTTGACTGAGTTGACTTTAGTGTAAGTAGTGAATGCTCAGTAGTCTGCAACTACCATATAACTATATCCACCTTCTTTTCCCATTTCCCTCTTCATTGGTTTAATTGTCTGTGATTTTAAGACCCAATTTAGAATCAGCTATAAAAGGGTTCTGGTAGAACAGCCAAGAGCAGGATCTTCTGGAGTCAGATGGATTCGAGTCTTGCCCATGTCATTTAGTTGCTGAAGAATGCTGGGAGAGTTCTTTAATATTTCTTAACCTCAGTTCCCTTTTCTATAAAATAGGAAACAGTACCTTGTACATATCATTGTTGTTAGGCGCCAACAAGAAAATGCACAAAAAGCACTTAGCACAGTGCTGAGAACAGAGTAAGGGGTCAACAAATTGCATACAACTCTGACGGCTAACAAAAATGCCATGCAAGTCCTAAAACAAGTGTAAATTCATTTCAATGCTTGAGAAGCAAGAATTATACTATACTATTTGTCAATGAAACAGCTAGAGATGTCACATTAACTTAGATGCCACGCTCATGAACTACCTTTAATAAGTACCAAATACTATCAAATATGAGACCTCTGATTCTAAGATGCACTGAGAAAAAATGCTGCCAATTAAACTATGATGCTTTCTTATCACTCACAAGTTTTTAATTTATACTTTAAAAAATCACTTTTACACTTAGCTTTTTAAAACATTTATTACTTTTGCAAACATAAAAAGAGAAACATAGGCAAAATACATTGATTTAAAATATTCCTAAGTTGTATTCACATTCAGAGGCCCAGACTTTTGAATCTACCGTTTGACTCAGAGTCCTTGTCACTGCTTACTCACTCAGTGTCATCATTTGTCCCATCAAGGGCACTGGCGATGTAGTCGTTCTTAAGAGAATCCACAAATACGCAAGGCTCCTGGGACTGGGCTCTCTATTGTCGATTTTTTATTCTTGCTGTGAGACTATTTCTCAGCACGTAAGGACTTACCATCTTCTCCACTCCCTTTCCCATAAACACTTGGTTCCTAGGGGTTAAAAGAGTACTTTGCTCTTCCTTCTGGGATATTATTGTAAGCAACAGATAGCCATTTTCCAGGTCTAAACACTGGTGCATTTGATGTTCATGAACATGCAGGCAATGACAAGTGTGGCCTGGCCAGCAAATTACGGGACAGTCTCACTTAGATATATTTTGATCTCAGCTGCTGTTAATAAGCCAACCAAGCCCCAAAATGACCCTTGCTGGAGTTCAGCTCTGTTTGGTCATTTGCAGAAAACACAGTGTTATTATTAATAGCCTTTGCATTGTACTTATTTGTTTTCCATAACAGCTTGACATAAAATTCACATACCATACAATTTATAGTGTAAAATTCTATGGTTTTTAGTATATTCACAGAGAATTCCAATAAATCAATTTTAGAACTCCATTACCCCCAAAATAAATCCTGGACCCATTAGCATCCATTACTCCCCCAAACTCTTAGTCCGTCAAACAATTAATCTACTTTTCATCTTTACGGATTTGCCTATTCTGGATATTTCATGTAAATGGAATCACAATATGTGGCCTTTCATGACTGGCTTCTTTCACTTGCCACAATATTTTCATTCATGTTGCAGCGTGTATCATTTCTTCATGCACTTTTATTTTGAATAATAATCAATTGTATGGATATGCCACATTTTATCCATTTATCAGTTGATGGACACTTAAAATGTTTCCACTTTTTGACTATTATGAATAATGCTGCTGTGAACATTCATGTCCAAGTTTTTGAGCAGAGGTATGTTTTCATTTCACTTGGGCACATAGCTAGGAGCAGGACTGCTGGGTCATTTGACAACTGTGTTTAACTGAGGAACTGACAGTTTGTTTTCCAAAACAGCTGTACCATTTTAAAGTTCTGCCAGCAATATATGAGGTTTCCAATTTCTCCATGTCCTTGTCAACGTTTGTTATTATGTCTTTTTGATTATGGCCATCCAAGTGGGTGTAAACTGATAACTCATTGTGACCATTATATCTATTTTGAAAGTACTTTCATGCCCTGGCCAGTGTGGCTAAGTTGGTTGAGCGTTGTCTCATGCACCAAAAGGTCACTGGTTTGATTCCCAGTCAGGGCACAGGCTTGGGTTGTGGGCTGGATCCCAAGAAGGGGGTATTCAGGGGGTAGGTGATGGATGTTTCTCTCTCACATCAATGTTTCTCTCTCTCCCCTGCTCCCTTCTTCTCTCTTTAAAATCAATAAAAGCATATTTTTTATAAAAGAAAAGAAAGTGCTTTCACTTGAATTTTCTCATTTGATCTGACAACATCTGTCGATGTTCCTTATTCACAGTCAAGGAAGCAAACACAGACAGATCGACTAACTTGCTCAGGATAGCTGTTAGTGACAGCACGTCAACTAAAGTGCCTCTAGGTTCTGGGATCACTGCTCCTCACTGCACCAAGCTATTCTAACCTAAGCATAGCTACCACTACAGAGTGAGATCAAGAATGACGATTACGGGTAAGATGGGGAGGGTGGGAAGCTGGTGCAGAATATAGTCCTGGCATTCTACTTTAGAAATGCAGTGCTGGTACTGGCTTTCACAAGACAGCTTCAGCTAGTGAACTGTATTGACCTGCAATGGCTCAGTAAGATGAGTCTGATTTTAGGAAAAGGCCCAGGGATAGCTTGGGAGGTATAGAGGCAAAAAAGTCTACCGCTTGCAACAAAGTCTACAGTTTTGCCTTCACAGCCTATGTAGTAAAAGGCTGCACAATCCAGGTTAGTCTTTTTTCTGGCACATCTGTTCTTGGAATTATAACATTGAGGAAGAAGAATATTCTAGGTCGGACTACCTCCCAGTAGGTATAGTGGACATTAGCTTCAGTCAGTAAGTAGGATTCTTTACTTTTCGTGTTCATGAACTGAGATAATGAAATAATTTTTGCTTACACTTACATTTTCTATTCATAAACTATCTCCTTTATGTGAAAAAAAAAATCAGTATTTTATGAAATACTCTCCTGAGAGGTCAAGTGCTACAGTACTTTTTCTAATCAGAGAAAATCTGCATGCTAAATCTGCATGTTCCCAGCTGAGCAAGGGAAAAGGCCTTTAAAGGAAGCTTTCCTACCTCGCTAGTAAAGCCAACTTCTAATCACTGGACCAAGAAACTTTACTGGATTTACAGAGTGCAACAGGTTGACTGGCATGTGGTGTATCTATTGAAGCCAAACTTTTTTTCCAGGATGTCCCAAAGATGTGTTACATTCTCCGTATGAGAACAACAAAATGATGTTATTGATAAGCTAGTCTCTGCAAATACTGGTGTGGTTAAAAGGACTGGTGTTCTTTGCACATCTGAGACATTAGTTGTTATTCTAATCATGTTGACAGCAGCTGCCACATGCAGCACCTGGTACTGCTATTGTTTTTGTTGTGTTTTTTTTTCAAAAACTGTAAGGCAGTATATAACAATATTAAATAATCTATGTCTAACAATTCTTAATTATATTTTGCTTCCAAACCCTTGTCTACAAGTTAACTCATATAGTTGTAATCAATGTGTGTATACTATTTTGTATTTTTCCTTATTAATCTAGCATAATATTCTAAAACTTTCTACTTTTATGGTTTTCATAGATATTTTAGTGGCTGTATAAGAGTCTGTCCTAATCTGCTAAGCCTTTTCCTGGACACAAAGGTGGCTTCTAGGTGACATCCTCGAAATAAAGTCTTCTGCTCCTTTTCATGATTTCATTGGGGTCCATACTCATACAAGAAAATATAGTTATTGAATACCTATCGTATACCATGCACTTGATGTGAATGAGTCATTATTTCTCTAACTCTGTGACATAGTATTTTTTAAATTCCCATTGTGCAGATAAGAAATGAAGACTGGAGATTAAAGATGGCGGCAGACTAGGTGGAAGCTACACTGACACTCTCTGGGGACCAAACTGGATTTATAACTAAAATACAGAAAAACCATCATGAATAATCAACTGCAAATGAAGACAAGCTGGAGAGCAACCTCATAACCAAGGAGGAAAAGCAGAGAGTGCACAGAGACTGGTAGGAAGTGCGGAGGAGGGAGAGGGCTTGGTTGGGCTTCCATGGGCAGCAGCTGAAGGTCCAGAGGGATATCTCAGCTGTGGGGGGATCCTAAACCCAAAGTTGGGCTTCCCAGCCAAGAGCACCAGACCTGAGAAAGGTGTCCACATAACATCTGGCTGTGAAAAGTGCTGGGATTCTGTCTGCCAGGGAGAGGCAGCTGGAAATGCAGGCACCCGCTTAAAGAGCCTACACACAGTGTCGTGCAGCTACTCACCCTGGGCTCCAGAAGAGGGAGGGCAGAGTAGACTGGAGCTGTGTGAGGACAACCTAGGGTTGTGGGCTTTGGAGATTGAGATTAGAAGGCACGCATCTGGATTCCTGTACTGAGTCATTCCCTCATACAGCAGAAGACATCTTACTCAGGCAGATAATTTGCTACTTATGCCTGGGAGAGGAAGCAATTGCCCCACCCTGCTGGAAAACCTCTCACCATTCCCAGAGGACTTTCTACAGCCTGAGGCTCATAAAGAGAATCAGATTAATCAGCCTGCAGACAGAGGCAGACCTCAGAGTGCTTTGAGTCTTTGCCTGATCTGCTTTGGGACCCGGGCCTTGGAAAAGCAGACTTTGGTGTGCATATTGGTCTTGTCCAACCACACCCAGCCCAAGCATAGGAAACCTCAGGCCAAGGGTTGTTGAAAGCTCCAAATAGGGTACTCAGGGCCAGTCACAAACTATATCTGACACTGGCCTGCACCAGAGATCCTCCAAAAAGACTGAGAGTCCTAGGAGATCTAAATAATACATAGAAACAAACACAAACAGACACCCAAAATGGGGAGATAAAAAACAAGCCCCAAATGAAAGAACAAGAGAAGTCTCCAGAAAAAGAGCTAAATGAAATGGAGACAATCTATCAGATATAGAGTTCAGAATACTGATTGTTAGGATGCTCAACAGCATGAAAAAAAGATATGGAAACTATGAAGAAAATTAAGAATGACATAGCAGAAATAAAGAATACATTAGAAGGAATAAACAGCAGATTAGAGGAAGCTGAGGATCAGATCAGCAAATAAGAAGACAGGGTAGAAAAAAAATCACTCAATCAGAGACCCAAAAAGAAAAACAATTAAAAAACAGGAGGACAGTCTACAAAAGCTCTGGGACAACATGAAATGTAACAATATTCACATTATAAGAATGCCAGAAGAGTTTGAAAGTAAGCAAGGTTAGAGAACTTGTTTGAAGAAATAAAGGCAGAAAACTTCCTTAACCTGGTCAAGGAAAAAGCCACACAAGTTCAGGAGGCACAGAGAGTCCCAAGCAAGAAGAATCCAAAGAGGCCCACACTCAGACACATCATAATTAAAATGCCAAGAATTCTAGACAAAGAGAGAATCTTAAAGGAAGCTAGAGAAAAGCAAGCTGTTATCTACAAAGGAGCTCCCATAAGGCTGTCAGCTGACTTCTCATCAGAAACTCTACAGGCCAGGAGGGAATGGCATGAAGTATTCAAAGAAATGAAAAGCAAGGATCTGAAACCAAGACTACTCTATCCAGCAAGACTATCATTCAAGATAGATGGTGAAATAAAGAGCTTCCCAGACAAGAAAAGGCTAAAGGAGTTTATCACCACCAAACCAGCATTGCAGGAAATGTTAAAGGCACAGCTATAATTAGAAGTAGAAATAGAGAAAGAGAAACATAAGCACAACAAATTGAAATGAGAATAGATAAGTATCTATCAATAATAACCTTATATGTAAATGAATATTAAATGCTCCAATAAAAAGACAGGGTGGCTGAATGGATAAGAAAACATGACTCAAATATAAGCTGTCTACAAGGGACCCACCTCAAAACAAAAGACTCACACAGGATGAGAGTAAAGGTATGGAAAATAATTTTCCATGCAAATAGAAAAGAAGAGAAAAGCTGGGGTAGTAATACTCATATCAGACAAAATAGGCTTCAAAATGAAGACCATAATGAGAGAAAAGAAAGGTCACTACATAATACTAAAGGAATTGACACAACAAAAGGATATAACCCTTATAAACATATATGCACCCAATATAGGAGCACCTAAATTTATTAAAAAAAAAACTTCTAGAGGACTTTAAGGGAGAGATCAACAGCAATACAGTTATACTAGGGGAATTTAACACCCCACTGATTTCATGGGATAGGTCTTCCAGACAAAAAAATCAACAAGGAAACAGTTATCTTAAATGCCACACTAGATCAGATGGATTTAATTGATATTTACAGAACATTCCACCTGAAAGCTGCAGAATATACATTCTTTTCAAGTGCACATCAGTAGATGAGTGGATAAAAAAGCTGTGGTACATTTACGCATGGAATACTATGCAGCTATAAAAAAGAAGGATCACTTATCCTTTGGGACAGCATAGAGGAAACTGGAGAGTATTATGCTTAGCGAAACAAACCAGTCAGAGAAAGACAAGTATCACATGATGTCACTCATATGTGGAATGTAATAAACAAAATAAACTGATGAACAAAATAGATCCAGAGACATAGAAACATGGAACAGACTGTGGGATCTCAGAGGGAAGGTGGGGGTGGGGGAGTGGGTGGGGAGAGATTAATCAAGGAACTTGCATGTCTATAAGCATAACCCATGGACACAGACATTGTTATGGGGAAAGCCTGGGAGTGGGGTGGATGCAGGGTGGAGGGAATCAATGGGAGAAAAAAGGGGACATCTGTAATACTTTCAACAATAAAGATAAATTTAAACAATAAAAAATAAATAAGTAAATAAAATGTAAAATCTATCAAAAAAAGAAGAAAAAGAAATAAAGACTGAGAGAGGCTACACCATTGAATTTAAATATCTCAGATTTCTCATCTATAAAATAGAGGTAATAATAGTAACTACCTCACAGGGCTGTTGGGAGATAACAGCTGTAAAGCACCTAGTGGTGCTTGGTACATGGTAAGACCTCAATCCACATGAACAGGGAGAACGACCATCACTGCCAATCACTTTCCCCCAAAAAATAACCAGGAAGGGGAATGGTCCACCTGACACCAATTCTCATGCCTTGTCCATGACACCACAGGCTTTCTGTGGGAGGGAGGGCTAGGTCAAAGATATCTTTATTTTCTTGCTATTTTCCACAATTGTTCTAACAATTTAGCAGCACCTGGCACTGTTTTGTCTCAGCTGCTCAGAGCACAATCAGCCTGAATTCTTTGCCCCCACGAGCCACTAATTTATTATTTTGATGTTTTCAACACGTCCTGCTAATGGTCTTTTTCTTTGCATCCCACAGCCAGGCAGGATCCTTGGCCAGGTGGGTGAAGAAATGGGACAATAGCTTGCATTTTTCATAAGTGGCCTGGGTAGTTAGATGCTGGCAGCTCAAGGATCCCGATCAGAACAAGGTCCCCACTAATGAGCCTTCTCTCTCTCCAGGGAGGCAGGGGAGAAAGCTGGGAATAGGACCCTGACTGGAGAGGAAGTTGTTGGGACCCAGGAGTTAGGTCTGTTGGCTCCTATTGGCCAGAAGTGAAGCTTCAGTTCTGAGAGATGCTTCAGGGAGAAAAAGTGCTGGCCCGAGGCAGGAGAATGAAGAAAGCCTTCAACCTACTCTCACCTCCCCTTCAACTAATTGAGAATGGAACTGCTTCCCCTTCCCTCTCTCCCCTTCTCTCTCGGGGATGACAAGGGCCTTGGAGACCCTGTAACTGGATAGGTAAAACCTAGGGACTGGGTGAGAGCTCCCATAATACCTCTTCACACCTTCCTCAGATGTTTGCTAGCCTGCAATGACTGGGGGGCTTGCTTCCCCCACCCCGTGACTGTCAGAGTCAGTGTCACCTGGTAGCATGCAGGGCTCCCTTAAGTACAAATGAAATAGAGCTTGATTCACTATGATATAAAGAGATGGGAAAGGAGGTAGGTAAGCTGCCCTTTACTAAGCCAGACATGTGCTGCCTTTTCCATATTCATTCATTTTTAATTTTTTTAATAGATTTTTAAAAATCCTCACCTGAGAATATGTTTATTGATTTTAGAGAGAGGAAGAGAGAGAGGAGAGAGAGAAACATCGATTGGTTGTCTTCCCTACATGCCCTGCCAGGTATCGAACCTACAACCTAGGTATGTGACCTGACCAGGAATCGAACCCACAATCTTTTTGGTGTACAGGATTAGGCTCCAACCAAACCAACTGAGCCCCCAGCCTGGCCCATATGTTATTTCACGTTCACAACAAGACTGTAAGGCAGTATTCTCACTCACCCAAAAGCCAATCAAGACTTAAAAGTAACTTTCCCGAGGCCACATAGCCAAATATTTGGCGAAGCCAAGGTTCAAAGTCAAATATGTCTAATTATGAAAACTGTGTTCTTTCTCTTTTTTAGAATGCCGTCCATAGCCCCCAAACCTCCCCACTCTACCTGATACATAAAATATTTAAAAAAGCAAAGCAGGTGTTAATTATTTTAAAATTTTATTTAAAGTTGAGAACAACTGTTTAAAGAAGCCTGTCAGTGGATTTATGTGCTCTGGTAAAATTACACTGGAAAAGGCAGACACTTTTACTGCATGCTGTCCTCATGTGGTCTTAACAACCTGATCCCCACAGGGAACTCCATGTGCTGTAGCTCCAGTGACCAGCAGCTCATTTCCCAGACTGTTTTCTGCATAAAACTTTTGACTCAGGGCTCCTGTCACCAGCAAAATATGAATGTAAATTGTCTTTTCTCAGGTGTGGGGGATGGGTGAGGTGGGTGATCTTGAACCATTTGCTCTTTTTCATGGCCAACCACAAACTAATTAGGAAAGTCAGAAGGGTGGGATAAAGGAAATATGGGGTTTTCAGCTAAGAGTCCTTCCCTTTTTAGGAAAATAAAGAAGATAACTACTGTGGTGGGGGAGGGTAAGGTCACTTTTACTCATGAAGTACTGACTTATTACATCCTTGCTTTGTCAGAGTCTATACATAAACTCTAGAGGTAACACTCGTGCCACAGGTTGACCAAAAGGCTAAGTGCCTATGTTATATACATATTTGCTTGATTAAAAAAAGAGAAACTGAACTAGTTGTAAATGCAGGATGTCTGGAGTAGACATAAACTCCCAAGACATGAAGTCCACGGGGAAAAATCTGATAAGTATTTAAAAAAGTGAGAACCACCGGACCCACCTTCGAAACTGCAACAGAACCAGGGGAAATGTCCTCCACGGACATTTGTGTGAAGCTGACTTGTTTTTGGAAGCCCTGAGTGGTCAGGACTACTACTATTTCATAAGCAGGTGTCTCTGCATCGTGAGATGGAGATGACAGTAAAGCATCCTAAATGGTGAACAAGGCCATGGTGTACAAGTTCTTCGCACGGTCCCTGTCACAAGGCACCCTGGAAGCCAGTCTATCTGCCTCCCCAGGTGACAGTCCCTGCTCAGACAGGCTTGTGCTTCTATCAAGGCTCCTGGTTCTAAAAGAGGGAAATAATGTGTATTGGGACAAATGTTATAGTTCACATATGCTGGGGGACAGATGCCCTATGACAACTAAGGAGGCCAAATGTGACTGAACTATTACTGGTTGCAAAGATATCAGAACACTCTTTCTGCACTGCAGGCCCTAACTACATTTTCCCACATCTACAGTTTCTTTACAGAGGTTTGAAACATGGCCATTTCAAGCACTGAGTCTGAAACGGGGTTTCATGAAATCCCTTAGGTATAGGAGGCACTGTGAGGTGATGGATACAGTATTGATAAACTGGCACTGGCTTCTCCAGATGCCGAATCAACATCATGCCAGGTCTCTGTGGGAAGAAGTACACGGAGAATATGGACAAGATTTCCATGGTTTCCAAACAAGCTGAACTGGAAAAGGTGGCCCGTTTCAGCCAGATGAGGGCCTCAGGGATGCTGAATCAGCAGCCATACAAGTACTGGTTTCTGTGCATGGTGATGTACCAGCATCCGGCTCTCCCCTACCCTCCCACCATGATGGCCAAAAACAAAACCATAAATGTACTACATCACACCATCTCCTCTGTCCCTTCTTCTTCAATGCTCTCTCCTGGACCCCATTTCCAAACACATTCATACATCCCTCCTACCACTTAACCAAGGTTAAAATTCTAGGCCAGCCTTCCTGTTGGATCTGCAGAACGTGCATTAATTTCCAAACAGGCTGTGGCAATAAAGAGGTGCTCATGATCAGTCAATGAAAAATTCAGATGAAACAATGAGATCCATTTTTCATATATCAAATTGACAAACATTTTAAGAATAATAATTGCAATATAGGTGAAGGTGTGTGTGGGAAAGGAGCTCATACAATCACTGCTGGTAGGAATGTGAAGTAGTGCAGCAAGATAATTATTATCCATGTAGCTATCTTTTGACCAACTCTAATTCCACTTGTAAGAATTTAACCTACAGATCGCCTTAATGAAATGGGAAAAAAATATATGTAAAAATATTTTTGCAGCACTGAGAGCAATAGCAAAAATTATATTGATAGGGGAATAGTGAAATAAATTATGATATACCTATCAAGTAGAATATTATGTGTTTCTTAAAAAGGATGTAGTATATATAAACTATGGCATGAAGATATATTTATTGATATATATGATATGGTCTTATTTGTCTAACAAAAATACACATGCATATTTGCATACGCAGAGAAGTTTTAAAGACCATACACTGAACCATTTCCATTTTGGGGGAGTGGGAGTTGAGGGTAGGGGTCAGAATGGGGACTTTAAGTTTTTACTTTACAAACTTCATTATTGTTTGAATATTTTAGACCAGCTTAAATTGCTATTATAATTTTAAATATTACAATGAATGATGGCATATTCTATGAGGGGTGCCCTGAGCCCACTGGTTAAAGCTGATGATAAAGGGAAAAGGAGAACAGGTTTCAACTAAGATGAGTCTGTCAGGAAAGAAAAAGGTATATTTTCACACAGAAACCCCAGGTACAGTGGTTGTTCCACAGCTACAGGAACATATGGTTTGAAGATGCAGAGCACTTGCGCTGAAAGTGATTCTCATAACAATCACTAACTACCAAGAGGGTCTAGTAATGTGTCCACAATTACCGTGCTGGGTGATACACACACATGCATGTATGTATATATGGTTACATTTTTTTCCTGAATATAAAATTCACACATGCCCATCAGAAAAACAGAAAAATTTACAAAACAGAAATTTGAAGTCCATAATTCTGACTTCCAGAAGTAACTACTAGAGCCATCTTTATGCTACTACAGCATTTCTTTATGCATGTCCAAAATACTATATATTTTAAAATATGGAATCATGACTTTACAACTTGTTTTTTCCCCAATAATAGTATTCAAGTACCTTTCCATATCAGTTGATCTAGGTCCATCTGTTTTTTTTTAATAGCTGTGTAGTATTCTATACTATTGATACATAATTTTTTAAAAAAATCAAAAACTATGACTAAGAGTTCAATCAACTGCCCATGCACATAAATCTTTGCACATGTGTACTTAGAGAGATACATTCTTAGAAATAGAAGATAGCTTGATTGAAGGGACATATATAGGTATCCCCCACTTTTTGAAAGTTTGCTTTACATCACTTCACTTTTACAAAAGACCTACCTTAGTACCTGTTTTCCCTAGTTGAAAGACATCTAAAGAGGACTTTCGCTTTTATGACAAAAGGTACAAAGCGAAAACAGCGTGCAGCGTTCGTTTGGCAGGGAGTCACTGTTGTGGCATTGATTTCCTCTCAGGATACTAGGACTCAAACTTTTCCCCAACTTTTTCCTTACAACACACTTTTCTTTTCCTAACTTCCTAATATGAAGATTTTAAAAAACTGAGTCAGCATTCAGTATTTATATTAGCATATGAACATGTACATACTGTTCACTGTAGCAGACCATCATGACCTTTCCTTTCTTGTACATCTTTGTGTTGCTACAGTTAGTAGCTATCTTTTTTCTTTTCATTGGCTTAGATTTCTATGTGCCATCACCATTTATCACCCTACTATCCAAAAGCACTGTAAACCTCCTCTCACCCCTCAGGCTATTTCTCAGCAGTGTTCCTTTTGGACCCCTGGTCCTCCTTGGGCCCCTGTCCAGGCTGCACAGATTTATGGCTGGCATTCTGCATGGCCATGGTTTGGGACTTTGTACCATCATTTTGGAGATTGTCTTCTTTTCTGCTTCCTGGTACTCTGTCTTCCCTGTTCTCCTGTATATCTTCTAGAAACCTCCAGTGAAAGGGTGCATGGACAGTGAATTTTTTTTGAGACTGTTTTATGAAATATCTTTATTTTACCTCCTCACTTGGAAATAATTTTTCCTCAAAATGTTATGGGCGTTTCTCCATTGTACTGAGGGTTCCAACAGTACTTTTAAGAAGTCTTAAGTTATTTTCTAGCTTGATTCTTTTATCTTTCCACCTCACCCAGCCACACTCAAAGCTTTTAGGATCTCCTCTTTATCTCTGGTTCTAAGTTTCACTATAATGTATTTGGGTATGGAACTTTTAGAAATGTAAGCTTTTTATTAAAAAAAATATGCTATTCTTCAATAAATATATGCAAATCGTAAATATCATTTGCTGAACTTTACAAAATGAACATACTGGGTAATTAGTACCTAGGTTAAGAAACAGAATACTACCAAGAGCCTGCCTCCAGCCACTACCTGCCCCTAGTGGTAACCACTGTCCTAATTCCCAACATCGTAGCTCAATTTGCCTGGTTTTTAATTTTTATAGAAATGACACTGTATACTATGCACTTTTTTGCTACTGGTCTCTTTCAAGCACCATTAAGTTTGTGAGATTCACCCATGTCAATTGCATGTAAGGGTAATTCATTCATTTTCCTTCCACTATATTAACACATTACAATTAATTAATCCAACTCTAGTGCTGGTGGACTTGATTGTTTACAGTTTGGGGCTATTACAGACAGCGTTGTCACCAACATTTCTGCACAAGGCCTTTGCTGAGCAGACGTATCACTTCTGCTAGCTGCTGTGTGACACACTTTTTCAGCTTAAGACTCAGTGAGCCTTTTTGATCTGAATATTTACTTTTTTCAGTTTAGAGAAATTCTTGGATTTCTTCTTTTTTGTTGTTTCCATTTAGTCTTACTTTCTGGAATCTATTAATCACCAGTATTGATCCTCTAATGCTCCAAACTTCTCTCTCATATCTTCTTTTGGGTTATTTTCTGGAAGAGCATTTCAACTTTGTCTTTCGATACTTCTGCTTTTTAAAATCTTGTAATATTTTTAATCTCTAAGAGATTAAAACATTTTTCTCCTGATTTTTAAAATAGTATCTTGATCTTGTTTTATTGTTGCAATATCTTCTCGCATTTTTTAATGTTTTTCTTCTACTGTCTGTAATACCTTGGCCTCAGCTCCTTTTTCGTTTTTCTGTTTGTATTTTTCTCCCTTTCGGCCGGCAGCTTCCCTGAAATGTAGGGCGCCCCATGGCTGCCTCATCATGTTCGGAGCGAGGCACTGAAACCTGACTAAGAGGAGAGCTCATGTGGGGAGGGAGGGCTGCCTGTAGGCGACAGGCAGAGAGCCGGCAGCGCTACGGGGCGGTGGGGGGGTGGGGGTTGGCATTTATACGTCTCTCCTCTTTGACAGATCAGTTTCCTTAGAAATGAATCCTCCAAACTGGGTCCCAAGCAGTTGATAGGGTTGAGAGGTCTCACCGTTCAGCTTACTAAAGAAATTTATTTTTCTTGCTTTTCAGTAAGATAATCAAGGCCCTGTCTCAGCAGTGCCTGCTTTGCTGTCCCTGTGTCTAGAGCTGTACTGTCCAATATGGTACCCACAGACGCGTGGCCACCAAATTTAAATTACAATTAAATACAAAATGTAGTTCCTCGGTCACGTTGGTCACTCTGACTGCTGAGATGCTTGGTGATGGATGATGCTGGTCGAAACATTTCACCATCACGGGGAGTTCTATCAGCCAGTGCGGGGGAATAAACCTCCGCATTTCCGCTTGCGGAGGGCACTTTCTGGACTTTACTGTGGATAAGGGGATGTGAAAGTTTACTTACCACAAAGGAAGAAGAGAATGCCGTGTACTTATTACTTCTTGCGTAACCTTTAATTAATTCTTTAATTTTCAACCTTGCCCCAAATCCAACTTGAGAGGTACTCAAAGACCCCTGGTTCTTGAAATTTGACTTTTAACCCCCCCCCCCCCCATGCCACCAAACATACTTGTAGGCAGCAGGTTTCAGCTTAGGTTGTTAGTAAGCACCATCCATCTGTTTTCCAACTTCCAAAACGTGTTTATATCTATCCTATTCCTTTACTGTCCTTTTAATGGGTTTTAGGCAGGAAGCAGAGACAAACAAGTGTTCAATCTGCCACGTTAAGCCTGATGTCCATTTGAGAATGTTAACAAAGCTGATGACAAAGTGAACAGGTAAAAAGCAGTCTGAAGTTTAGCTTTGTCAAGCAGAAACTCCACAAGGTTTGCTCCTAAATGCTACAGTTTTCAGAAAATTTTATCGTCTCTGATTTTTTAAATATTCCATTGCTTTGTTCTTTTTCCAAATATTATTTGAGAACTTAGTGCAGGTAAGTCTCTGCTCTAGTTATAAGTTATTTTACTTTATCCTTTTGCGCGTGGAAAATACAGTGAAACCTTGGTTCTTGAACTTAATTTGTTCTGGATGACTGCTCAAGATTTGTTAAAAAACGGAATCACTTTTTCCCATTAGAAATAATATAAATTGAATTAATTTATTCCAGACCCCCAAATGATTCCCTGTTTTAACCTTTCTTATATGCAGTTCATGTCTAATGTACTGTTTAGTCTATAAACAAACTTCTTTCCTTAAATTTATTGAACCACCCCCTACTAGCCTTAAACGAATCACTTTTGGCACTAGTTTCACAGGTGCAGCATCTTTGCTTTTTCACATGTCACTGCCTTTGCATCCGAAATGCTGTAACCAGCTAACTGCTTTTCATTTATCCAAGTCAACAACAGTTATTCTACCTCTTCAATTGCCTGTGAGACTTGTTTCTTTCACACCCTTAGCAACATGAGCACTCTTGATGGCCTCCTTATGTTTTAAAATTGTACTAATCATCTATTTTGCCAGCAACAAAAGCAAAAAACACACACAAAAATATTCACAGCATTCTCTCCTTTGTTTGTGGCCTGAAGAGACACTTTTTATCATGCTGATGTTCAGCATGAAAGGGTTGTCAAGTTCAGAACCAAAATTTAGTTCAATAACCAAGACATTTTTTCCGTGAACAACTTGGTTTAGAACAGAACTGTTCCAGATGGGAGATGTTAGAGAACCAAGGTTTGACTGTACTGTTGGTAAACGTTTTTAGTGAAAGTTTATTAACTATGTATGGTGACAAAACCTGAAATAGGGCGAGGTTGTTTTTATTTGACTAAATATTAAGTGTCATTTATCCAGAGCCTGAAGCAGAGTGCGCAAGAAAGCCCATCCGACATAAGTGAATGCTCGTCAATTTTAAGACCCATGAGAATGAGAACAAACTGACGTCAGCCACTGCATTTGGGGCAATTTGTTACACAGCATTATTGTTGTAAGAGCAGTCTACTAGCATGGGATAGGGGTCTTTACAAACAGGACCCTAGCATTAAAAAAAATAAAGATCTGAGTTAGTCACCTATGTGTAGGAGAAATAAAAACTCTCACTCTACAATGGAAAGTTCTTTCTCATCATTTGTTGTCTTTTATCTAATGATGTTTTCCTAAGAGAACTTGCAATAGCAACATCATTATGTTTCAGATTTATTTATTTATTTTTATTTTTTGTTAATACTTACCCGAGGATATTTTTTCCATTGACTTTTAGAGACAGTGGAAGGGACGGAAGGAGGAAGGGTGGGGGGGGGAGGAGAGAGAAATATCAATGTAAGAGACACACAGCGATTGGTTGCCTCCCACACGTGCCCCAACCGGAGTCAGAGATAAAATCTGAAACCCAGGTACGTGCCCTTGACGGGGAATTGAACCTGCAACCCTCTGGTGCGAGGGCTGATGCTTTCCACCGAGCCACACCAGTCAGGGCAATGTTTCAGATTTTTAAATGGTGATATAAGCACCCATTGTGGCAAACCCTGATATCACAAATTTTTTTTACTTCCATAAAGAAGGATAGTTCAATAATAAGCAGTGACTAGCACACAAATTACATCAAGATCTGTGTGCCTCTTTCCCAAAAGATAAATTACATGAATTGTAACAAAATTAAAAGAATATGCATTGTTTGCAGAATTCTTATGAGAGAAGTCCCTCTTTGCCTAGAATTAAGCTTGCTTCTGTGTTTCCATTCAGTTATGATAAGATGTCACTCAGGTCCTACAGCCATTGCTCCAGAGGACCTATAAAGAGTCAGACCATCTCTGTCATGGCAGGAAATGCCCACAGAGCTGTGCTGTGAACTATGGACCAACTCCTCAGGGCTTGTCCCTGAGACCAAATGAATCACACCATTTGGAAGTGCTGGCCTTGGACGGCAAAGGCCCTCAGTGCAGAGCAAAGAGCTGGAAGCAGTCACTGTTAACAGTGTCCCTGACAGTAAATAAAGGAACAGCATGAGCTCCTTTTTGCTGCTTTCTTTCTTGGTGTCCTAAAATTTTAGTTTTATTGGAATCAAAAGAATTTAAGGAAGGTTGGGCCAGATTGGGGTAGCATTCTAAAACAGCACTTTAGTAATAAATACTAATTTTTAAAGTACAAGAGCTTGGATTTTTGTAAGTTTATATTCATATTTACTAGAAAGACTCTAACTGGAATGTGTGTGATATTAAAACAATCTCATGTTTTCTTTAAAACACGAAATTGAAACTCATTATAAAAAAAGTGTTGTTACTAGTCCTGTTATGACTATTGGGAGCTGTGATCCTTTTAGGAAGTCACGTGTGTTTATTTGTTCACATGTTCATTCATATATGTAAGAACTATGGAACACTGACCTTGTGCTAGGCCCCATGCTGAACACTAGGGATGAAATGGCAGGTGGCTTCCCTAGGGCCTGTGTAAGTCAGGGGAGGAAAGCAGACAGTTAGTTATAAGCTATTACAAGTCTGGTAAGTGCTGAGGGTGAGAGTGGGATGAGAGCACGTGGCCTCCCTAACATGGTGGGGGAGGGATGTCAAGGACAGAAAATCTAACTTGTGCCCGGACATCCATCACGTCTCTTTGACTTAGGGAGTGTCTCTTTGTATTATCAATTACTTGCCTTCTTTGTTCAGCTCACCACCCACCAAAGGAATCTTCTGATAACACACCAGGCCACCTCTTCTTGCACCAGAGCATTTGTGGTGGCTAGGTGAGCTCGGCTTCAGCACCTTATTTGTTCTGTCATTGCTACTCAAGCACAAGCATCACTCCCGAGAAGAAATTTCTACATTTGAAAATTAATGTTGCACCCTGGCTGGGTAGCTCAGTTGGTTAGAGTGTCATCCCGATACACCAAGGTTGCAGGTTTGATTCTGGGTCAGAGCACATCAACCAATGAATGCATAAATAAGTGCAACAACTAATTGATGTTTCACTTTCTCTCTCTCCCTTCCTCTTGCTCTCTCAAATCAATAAATAAAAAAATTAACAACAGAAAAGAAAATTCACGTTGCACAAAATATGCTTCCTACTTTGCAAGTTCTGCAAATGTACATTTCATGTATTAAGTTTACTAAGAAGTAGAAATACTTGTATTTTATAAACTGAGACAAACTAGTTGGTGGAAGGTGAAACAAATTCTAGACACATCTGACAGATTTTTAAAATTGCAGGTACTTTGAGTGGCACTAACCTGGCATGTGTTCACTTTAGATTGAATGTAAATCAGTCCAACAGGTGTCAGAAGACAGATGTTCGGCAAATGCTTAGCCCTCGGGGAGAGAACATTCACAAAATATAGAGCATTTTCCCCTGAGTATCAGCAACTGAAGAAAACATTTTACTATCCACTACCGTTATTTCTACAATTTTATAAAATTTATTGAACAACTACTTCATGCCAAGTGAGTAGGTGAAACAGTTTATTCTTGTAGTATTATTTATTATCATATTATTTTATGTACCAGATATGGTAACAAAAGATAAATAAAGCCCTGATTTATCAGTGATGGCTGAAAAGGTTCCATGATTTTATCCTTCCACACATCTCCCCTTCGGGTTTAAAAGACTCCTCAAACTGAACTGGACCAAGCTTCCCTTCTTAGGAATTCACTGAGTGAAACTGATTGCCGAGACCTGTTGATTTTTCTGCCCTATGTCATTTTAAAGCTGTTTGCTCCATTTTCTCTCGGGCACCATTTTCCTTTAGGTCTACATCTAACTACTGTAACATCATGTGAACTAATCTTTCTGCCATAATTTTGCCCCTTTCTATACCATGCTTGTTAAACTGCTGCTAATGCGATCATCCAAAATGCAAAAGATGCATGGAACCTTTCAATGTCACCCTGATGCCTACAGGAAACAGCCCAGACACTCCAGCGCAGCCCACTGCCTTCTCTCGCCTCACTTTTGTCACTGTCCTACCATAAGCATTTTATATTTCAGTCATACCTGACGACTTGGAATTTCTGAAAAGCCCCAAGCTTCCTCACACCTTGGTGTGTCTGTCAATCTCATCGGAGATAGCTTTTCCTCACCGTCTCCCAGTCCCTGCCCATGGCCCCAATTCACTAACTTTTTCCTCCATTTTTTTAATTTTGGAAAATTTCAAAAGTTTAAAATTAGTACAAGAAACATCCATATACTCTTCACCTACAGTCATCAGTTGCTAACATTTTGCCACACTTGTGTTCATATTTACTTTTGCTGAATTATTTGAAAGTAACTTGCAGACCTTATGATATTTTACTCTCAAATCCTGCAGCATGTATCTAACCATAGAGCTTTCTCTTACATCACCACAATACAATGATCACACTCAGGATATCTTGTATTGAAATATAATTGGAATACACAGTTAATATTCAAATTTGTCCCCAATTGGCTGTTACCTATCTTTCAAGGCTAAGCTCTAGTAAAATGACATGGCTATCTAATACACACACACACACACACACACACACACACACACTATGCATTAGGTGTCTCTTCTGTACAGGTTGGGGCAAAAGTAGGTTTACAGTTGTGAGTAGGTGGAACAGTTTATTCTTGTAGTATTATTTATTATTGTATTATTTTCCATATGAAAAAATATAAACCTATTTTTGCCCCAGCCTGTGTTTCTATACCTTTTGTAGTTCTATTGAAGCACGTACCACTTCTATCATATTGTCTTTTTCCTTTTCCGTAGTATCTGAAATTTAACTAGACTCACTTCAACCCCTCTTGCACTTCATACGCTGCCTGGTATTTGTTGTTGACTGAATAGATAAATGCGTACCACTCTCTCATTATAACTGTCTGGGTACCACTCAGGTCTTCTTGATTTCGCCTCATTTCAAAAGCTGCCACCGGTACCCAGTCCTGCATAGACTTGTACTGGCCTTGTGCAGGTGCAACCTGACAGTACCTTGCTCTAAGCCTGTGCTGTGAACTTCTGATTCTGGCCCCAGGGCCACACAGTGCGGTGGCAAAGGATTCCCACAGAACCACTTGGCTCTCAGGTACGCACACACCTCGGCTTGACCATTGAGGGACACAAGTTCATGAAAAAATGCTTCCCTCACTTTTGATCCCAGGGTGGCTAACTTTGAGACACATTTTGTAAGGTTCCTCAGAAGCTCCCACAGGATCAAGTAGCAGATGTTCATAATGGCTGCCAACTTGAAAGGGATCCTTGGAGATTAAACATGATGGTGGATTGAGTGGAACCAACACTGACACTCTCCCAGGACCAAACTGGATTTATAACTAAAATATAGAAAAACCACCCTGAATAATCAACTGCAACTGAAGACTAGCTGGAGAGCAACCTCATAACCAAGGAGGAAAAGTGGAGACCACATAGAGACTGGTAGGAAGTGTGGAGGCTTGAGAGGGCTGGCTGGGCTCCCACGGGCAGCAGCTGAAGGTCCAGAGGGATATCTCAGCTGTGGGGGGTTCCCACTGAGGACTCTGGGGCCTAAACCCCAGGCTGGGCTTCCAACCCAGAAGCACCAGAACTGAGAAAGGTGCCCACATAACATCTGGCTGTGAAAAGTGCCCGGGTTTCTGTCTGCCAGGGAGAGATGGCTGGTACTGCAGGCATCCTCTTAAGTGCCAACACACCAAGTTTCAGGTGTAGCCACTCACCTTGGGCTCCAGCAGAGAGAGGGCAGAGTAGACTGGAGCTGTGTGAAGAGTGAGCTCTGGAGAGTGAGATCAGAAGGTTCCTATCTGGTTCCTGTGAGCAGAGTCATTCCATTCCCCCAGACTGCAGAGGAAGTCTTACTCAGGCAGACAATTTGTTGCTTTTGCCTGAGGGGGAAAGCAATTGCGCCACCATGCTGGAAAACCTCTAGCCATACACAGAGTAGTTTTACAGCCTGAGGCTCATAAAGAGAATCAGATTAATCAGCCTGCAGACAGAGGCAGACCTCAGAGTGCTTTGAGTCTTTGCCTGATCTGCTTTGGGACCTGGGTCTTGGTGTGCATCTTGGTCCCGTCCAACCACACCCAGCCCAAGCATAGGAAACCTCAGGCCAAGGGTTGTTGAAAGCTCCAAATAGGGTACTCAGGGCCAGTCACAAACTATATCTGACATTGGTCTGCACCAGAGACCCTCCAAAAAGACTGAGAGTCCTAGGAGATCTAAATAATACATAGAAACAAACACAAACAGACACCCAAAATGGGGAGATAAAAAACAAGCCCCAAATGAAAGAACGAGAGAAGTCTCCAGAAAAAGAGCTAAATGAAATGGAGACAATCTATCAGATATAGAGTTCAGAATACTGATTGTTAGGATGCTCAACAGCATGAAAAAAAGATATGGAAACTATGAAGAAAATTAAGAATGTCATAGCAGAAATAAAGAATACATTAGAAGGAATAAACAGCAGATTAGAGGAAGCTGAGGATCAGATCAGCAAATAAGAAGACAGGGTAGAAAAAAATCATTCAATCAGAGACCCAAAAAGAAAAACAATTAAAAAACAGGAGGACAGTCTACGAAAGCTCTGGGACAACATGAAATGTAACAATATTCACATTATAAGAGTGCCAGAAGGGTTTGAAAGTAAGCAAGGTTAGAGAACTTGTTTGAAGAAATAAAGGCAGAAAACTTCCTTAACCTGGTCAAGGAAAAAGTCACACAAGTTCAGGAGGCACAGAGAGTCCCAAGCAAGAAGAATCCAAAGAGGCCCATACTCAGACACATCATAATTAAAATGCCAAGAATTCTAGACAAAGAGAGAATCTTAAAGGAAGCTAGAGAAAAGCAAGCTGTTATCTACAAAGGAGCTCCCATAAGGCTGTCAGCTGACTTCTCATCAGAAACTCTACAGGCCAGGAGGGAATAGCATGAAGTATTCAAAGAAATGAAAAGCAAGGATCTGAAACCAAGACTACTCTATCCAGCAAGACTATCATTCAAGATAGATGGTGAAATAAAGAGCTTCCCAAACAAGAGAAGGCTAAAGGAGTTTATCACCACCAAAGCAGCATTGAACAAAATACTAAAGGGACTGCTGTAATTAGAAGTAAAAATAGAGAGAGAGAGAAAAGAACATAGGCATAAAGAATTGAAATGGCAATAGATAAGTATCTATCAATAATAACCTTAAATGTAAATGGATTAAATGCCCCAATAAGAAGATATAGGGTGGCTGAATGGATAAGAAAACATGTCTCAAATATATGCTGTCTACAAGAGACCCACCTCAGAACAAAAGACTCAGGGTGAGAGTGAAAGGATGAAAAAATTTTTCCAAAAAAAATGGAAATGAAAAATAATAGCTGGATAGCAACACTCATATTGGACAAAACAGACTTCAAAATGAAGACCATAACAAGAGACAAGAAAGGTCACTACATAATACTAAAGGGATCAATCCAACAAGAGGATCTAACCCTGATAAACATATATGAACCCAACATAGGAGCACCTAAATTTATTAAAGAAACTTCTAGAGGACTTTGAGAGATCGACAGCAATACAGTCATAGTAGGGGACTTTAACACCCCACTGATTTCAATGGGTAGGTCTTCCAGACAAAAAAAAAATAAGGAAACAGTGACCCTAAATGGCACACTAGTTCAGATATTTAATTGACATTTACAGAACATTCCACCCCAAAGCTGCAGAATATATATTCTTCTCAAGTGCACATGGGACATTCTCAAAGATAGACCACATGCTAGGAAACAAAACAAGTCTCTACAAGTTCAAAAAGACTGAAATTATATCAAGCATCTTCTCGAATCACAATGGCATGAAATTAGAAATCAACTACAATAAAAACACTAAAAAACATGGATGCTAAATAGCATGTTTTAAAAGAATGAATGGGTTACCAAAAAGATCAAGAAAGAAATAAAAAACTTCCTGGAAACAAATGAAAATGAACACACAACTCCAAATCTATGGATCACAATGAAAGCAGTCCAGAGAGTGAAGTTCATAGTACAACAAGCTTACCTCAAAAAACAAGAAAAACTTTTAATAGACTCTCCAACCCTACAACTTAAAAACTTAGAGAACAATAAGAAAAGCCCAGCGTAAGTAGAAGGAAGAAAATAATAAAAATCAGAGCAGAATTAAATGACAGAGAGACTAAAAAAAATATAAAAGACCAATGAAACCAAGAGCTGGTTCTTTGAAAAGATAAACAAGATTGATACTCTTTTAGCCAGACTTATCAAGAAACAGAGAGAGAGGACCCAAATAAACAAAATCAGAAATGAAAGAGGTGAAGTAGCAACTGACCCAAAAGAAATATAAAGGATTACAAGAAAATACTATGAACAACTATATGCCACCAAGCTGGACAACCTGGATGAAATGGACAAACTCCTAGAAAAATACAACTTCCCAAAACTCAATCGGGAAGAGTCAGAAAACCTGAATAGGCTGATAACTGCTGATGAAGTTGAAGCAGTAATCTAAGGGCTCCCAGCACACAAAAGCCCTGGCCCAGATGGCTTCACAGGGGAGTTTAACCAAATATTCAAAGAAGAACTAACACCTACCCTCCTCAAATTATTTCAAAAAATCTAAGAGGAAGGAACACTTCCAAGCTCTTCTTACAAGGCCAGCATTAACCTAATTCCAAAACCAGATAAAGACACTACAAAGAAAGAGAATTACATGCCAATATCTCTGATGAACATAGATGCTAAAATCCTCAGCAAAATATTAGCAAATTGGATCCAGCAATATATTAAAAAGATCATACACCATGACCAAGTGGGATTTATTCCAGGGATGCAAGGCTGGTACAAGATTCGCAAATCAATAAATGTGATACACCACATAAACAAATTGAAAGACAAAAATCACATGATCATATCAATAGATGCAGAAAAAGCATTCAATAAAACCCAACACCCATTTTTGATAAAAACTCTCAGCAAAGTGGGAATAGAGGGATCATACCTCAACATAATAAAGGCCATATATGACACACCTACAGCCAACATCATATATTCAATGGGTAAAAACTAAAACCATTTCTCTTAAGAACAGGAATAAGACAGTGGTGTCCACTTTCACCACTCTTATTCAACATAGTACTGGAAGTCTTAGCCACTGGAAGTGGCTACTGGAAGTCTTAGCTACTGGAAGTCTTAGTCTTTTTGATCAGACAAAAAGAAAACATAAAAGGCATCCAAATTGGAAAGGAGGAAGTAAAGCTGTCATTTGTAGATGACATGATATTGTACATAGAAAAGCCTAAAGACTCCACCAAAAATCTACTAGATTTTATAAATGAATTCAGCAAGGTAGCAGCATACAAAATTAACACCCAGAAATCGATGGCATTTTATACACCAATAGTGAACTATTAGAAAGAGAAAATAAAAAAAACAATCCCCTTTACCATTGCAACAAAAAATTTTAGATATTTAGAATAAACTTAACCAAGAAGGTAAAAGATCTGTATTCGAAAATCTATAGGACGTTGCAAAAAGAGAAAGAGGAAGATATAAACAAGTGGAAGAATATATCGTGCTCATGGTTGGAAGAATTAACATCATTAAAATGTCCATACTACCCTAAGCAATCTATAGATTCAATGCAACCCCTACCAACAGAATATTTCACTGATCTAGAGCAAACATTTTGAAAATTTATATGGAATTTAAAAAGACCCCGAATAGCCACAGCAATCTTGAGAAAGAAGAACAAAGTTGGAGGGATCACAATACTAGATATCAAGTTATACTACAAAGCCACTGTAATCAAAACAGCCTGGTACTGGCATAAGAACAGACATATAGATCAGTCAAACAGAACAAACCCACAAATCGACCCATGCCATTATGGTCAATTAATATTTGACAAAGGAGACAAGAGCATACAATGGAGTAAAGATAGTCTCTTCAATAAATGGTGATGGGAAAATTGGACAAATACATGCAAAAAAATGAAACTAGACCACCAACTTACACCATATACAAAAATAAACTCAAAATGGATAAAAGACTTAAATGTAAGATGTGAAACCATAAAAATCCTAGAAGAAAACGTAGGCAGCAAAATCTCAGACATCTCTTGTAGCAATATGTTTGCCCCTACATCTCCTAGGGCAAGAGAAACTAAGGAGAAAATAAAGAAATGGGGCTACATCAAAATAAAAAACTTCTGCACAGCAAAAGAAACCATCAACAAAATGAAAAGGAAGCCCACTGTTTGGGAGAACATATTTGCTAATGACACATCTGATAAAGGGTTAATATCCAAAATATATAAGGAACTCATGCAACTTAACAAAAGGAAGACAATCCAATTAAAAAATGGGCAAAGGACCTAAATAGACACTTCTCCAAAGAGGACATACAGATAGATGGCCAAGAGACATGAAAAAATGCTCAAAGTCACTAATCATCAGAGAGGTGCAAATTAAAACCACAATGAGGTATCACTTCACACCTGTCAGAATGGCTGCCATCAACAAATCAACAAATGACAAGTGCTGGTGAGGATGTGGAGAAAAGGGGAACCCTAGTACACTACTGCTGGTGGGAATGCAGACTGGTGCAGCCACTATGGAAAACAGTGTAGAGTTTCCTCAAAAAATTAAAAATGGAACTGTCATTTGACTCAGTGATCCCACTTCTGGGGATATATCCTAAGAATACCGGAACACCAATGAGAAAGAATCTATGCACCTCCACGTTCATAGCATCGCAACTTACAATAGCTAAGATCTGGAAACAGCCCAAGTGCCTATCAGTAGATGAGTCGATAAAAAAGCTGCGGGACATTTACACCATGGAGTACTATGCAGCTATAAAAAAGAAGAATCTCTTACCCTTTGGGACAGCATGGATGGACCTGGAGATCATTATGCTAAGCAAAATAAGCCAGTCAGAGAAAGACAAGTACCATATGATCTCACTTATATATGGAATGTAATAAACAAAATAAACTGATGAACAAAATAGATCCAGAGATATAGTAGCATGCACAGACTGAGGGATGTCAGAGGGAAGGTGGGGAGGGGGGAATGGGCAGGGAGAGATTAATGAAAGAACTTATATGTTTATAAGCATAACCCATAGACACAGGCATTGGTATGGGGAAGGCCTGGGGGTAGGGTGGATGTGGGGTGGAGGGGATCAATGGGGGAAAAAGGGGAACATCTGTAATACTTTCAACAATAAAAAAGAAAGGATCCTTGGATTGGCTTCCCCCCCTTCCTGGGGTCATTCTTGTTTCTCAGTCTGCCCCCAAGGGTCATATTCTCAAACTACTTGCACCCAAGTCTTTGGTACAGTCTCTGCTTTCAGGATTGCCCAGACTAACTCAGGGTTGTAAAGCGAAAAGAATACAGGCTTGGGAGCTGGGCAGACTTGAATTTGAATCCATGTTTGGTCACCTACTAACTAGGATTTGGGGCTAGTAATTTACCTTCTTTCAGCCTCACTTTCCTCAGTTTATAATGAGGATAATAATATTTTGCAGGATTATGATAATTAGAAATCCTCCCCCCACATAATGACATACTGTGTGTGTGTGTGTGTGTGTGTGTGTGTGTGTGTGTGTGTGTAGATACAATATGCACATTCCTAGAGTAATACTTGACTACAATAAACCATGCTGGATGTCTGTCCAGCCTAAGGAGCTATCTGCCCCCTTCACATTTCTCTTAAAACCCGGTTCCCTGGGAGTGGGCTCATGTGCTTACATTTTTACTAGCAGACTTAGTGATCCTCCCCCTCTATCCATAGCTAGTTGGACCCTGAAGAGATTCTTTATCTTGGGAAATTGAACTTGAGTTCAGGAAATAGGCAGTTCAGCTCTCGTATGGCTTTAGCTATAACATGTAAATCCAGGATCTGTGGAGGGGATGAAGCAGCACAAAAATCTTATCTATAAAAAGAAGCAAATTCAAAGGACACTCCATCATTAAGGTACTTCATGAAGAAGCAGAGAACCGACAACAAGGGCAGGAGAAAGAGCTTCGTGAGTCCTAATGGCGTCTGGTTCCAGGGTCTACTCCCTTCTTGCAGCCCAACTTTATTCTTCTATCGGTCCACATCCCTTTTTGTGTACTGGCTAATTTTAGTTAGTCGCTTTGCTAGCAAACAAAGTTCTAACTAATGCACTGAATACACTAATACACTGAATGTCTAGAATTATTTTTTAAAATCCCCATCCTAAATTTAGGAAAAGACAAACCACATTTCACAGTATAATGTAATATATTAAATCTAAATTTCAGGGAGAAATTCTCAATTTGTAGATGAAAAACTTAAGAAAACAAGTAAGACATCAACATTTCAGAGGAATATGTTCTCTTTTTTCTACCTAAGATTTTTGAAGCTTTGGGACCTCAAAAGTAGCTTTAATTCAAAACCTCCAATTCATTACCATATCTCCAGGGTCAAACTAGAATGTATAAGGATTATTGTGCTTGAAATATTAATCTGTATGGACCTCACAAAATACCGCAGGTTGCTTATACAATTAGTGGGAAATTAGATTAAAACAAAAAAAGATTCTACTTTCTCAAGAGAAGTGTCAGAAAGAGGAAAGACCTAAGAAAAAGCAATTTATCAAATCCTTAAGATATTGACATTAATTTAATTTACTCCAAATTACTTCTTATGCTAATGTTTTTAATGTCCTAGCTTTTTATGATTTTAGGTAAATTTTTAAATTTTATTAATTAATTTATTTTTAGAGAGAGGAGGGAGAAACATCAATTTGTTGTTCCACTTATTTATGCATTCATTGGTTGATTCCTGTATGTGCCCTGACTGGGTATCAAACCTGCAACCTTAGTCTATCAGGATCACGCTCTAACCAGCTGAGGTACCCGGCCAGGGCCTTCTGTAAATATTTTAAATGTGTAAAGTGAGGAAGAACAATAATTGTATAATGTGTTTTTCTGTAGGCTGAAAAAAGTTACACTGAATCTCACATTTTTTTAGGGTTCTCTTTTTTCATTTTTTTATACAAGCAGTGTTCTAATATATGTCCCTCAATTCTAGCAAAAAATTCCTTAGTTGCTGCACACCAGTCTAAATAATGTAACTAAGAATTTAATTCTAAACATAATCATAGTGATCCTCAACACTATTGAGGGTATAACATACCCTAGTATATATAGTTTTGTGTTATTATTTGTGTATTTTTATGTGTATATATGTGTATGACTCTTGAGGGCAAAGACCAGGCTTATAGATTTCTTGTATATGCCCAATGCCCTGTGCAAAACTGGGCTCCAATAAATGTTGATGATGGAATCCTGGACTATAAAGTCACCTTAGAGTTAAAAGGGCTTTGAGGTCATCTAACCCACTTCTCTAACTACCAATCTACTTTACCCAGCCTTTGCAAAAACACTTCCAGGGAAAAGAATGCCTCTATGCCAAGTCAATTTCCTTAGCCATGATAATGCTGTTACATAAATATTTCTTAAATTGAGTCAAACTCTCTTTTTAGTCTTTCACCAACTGGTCCTCGTTCTAACCTAGGGAATTATATAGAATATGGTTATGGAAAGAACAGGGGACACTGGGGAGAGAGACAGGAAAAAAGTTATTCCTCCATACTTGGAGATGGACTTGAAACACAGGTCTACCAGTTGGTCTGGGTTGAAGTGGGTTGTGAGTCTGGTATGTTGTTACACCAGTGCCCCAGAGGTTCCTGTGCCTGGCTCCCTCCTCTTTTCACATGTCTGGCATATCTTGTCTATGCCTGAGAAGGAGCCATGCTAAAACCATAATAACATATATACCTGAATTAGCATCATATAGCTTCCAAAACTCGAGCCTATGCAAAAGCTATTAAAAAAGCATAATGGAGGAAGAAGGCTTTGAGTTGCTGCTGAGTTGCTGCTTCTTGCCTTTCCCGTGGAGCCTTTCCAGGCAAATGCTGAAGAGAAAACTCTCCTTGTCACTTTGGACTTATGGCAATCTGGAAATTTAACCCTTGCTACCTTGATCGCCTGACTACACTTTTCAATAGAAAGGGAAAAATGAAAAAATAAAATATTCTAGATACTCTATAATTTGATGCAATTCAGTTTATGCTCACTTGGCAAAAGTAAACAGTGCTGAATTTAAAGAACTAGTGTCTATATTTTGCATCTCATTGTGAGCCAAAATTGTGGAGTGTAAAACCATTTGCTCACTAAGACCTCAGGAGGAAAAAACAAAAATAATTGAAATGAATACATAATTCACATAGAAAAGAGATGGACATTTTTTAATTTAAAAAAAGATCAACTTGCCCTGGCTGGGTGGCTCAGTTGGTTGGAGCATTGTCCCCTACAACAAAAAGGTTTTGGGTTCGATTCCTGGTTAGGGCACATACCTAGGTTTTGGGTTTGATCCTCAGTTGGGGCAAGTATAGGAGGCAATCCATAGATGGACTGATTTTTTTTTTTCTCTCTCTCCCTTCCCCTCTTTCTAAAATCAATAAACAGATCCTTGGGTAAGGATTAAAAAAAAACAAAAAAAGAAAAAAGTTAAACCTTGCTGGCTTTAGGGCAATATAAGTTAAAACAGCTGGGCTTGCAGCAATAATACTAGCTCTCAGTGAAACACCAAGTCTATCTCTAGCAGCTTCAGACTCTGAGATTTTCAAAAGACATTCTGACTGATACAGTCAAATCTTTCAAGTGTCTAATAAGGACTGCAAATGTTAATCCTCAAAGCCTCTTTTAGCTTGGCTGCTATAACAAAGTACCACAGACTGGGGGACTTAAATAACAAATATTCATTTCTCACAGTTCTGAAGGACAAAAATCCAAGGTCACATGCCAGCCAGCATGGTATGTTTCTGGTGAGGGCTCTCTGGTTTACAGATGCCCATCTTGCTGTGTCCTTACAAGGTATAGCAGAGAGGAAGCAAGCTCTCTCATGGCTCTTCTTATAAAGACACTAATCCTATTACCAAAGGCTCCTCCCTGAGGGCCTAATCACCTCCCCAAAGGCCCACCTCCTAATACTATAACATTGGGGGTTAAGATTCCAACATATGAATTTTAGGTGGTGGTGGTGGGGACACAAACATTCAGTCCATAACAAAACCACAGGCGTTTCCTTTTGTTTCCCCTAGAACAATGGTTCTCAAAGTGTTATCCTGGGCCAGCCTCCTGGGTACTACCTGAGAACTTGTTAGAGATGCAAATTCTTGGACCCCACCCCAGCTGATACTTACCATATCAGAAACTGGTGTGGGGCCCAGCAATGGATTTTAAAAAGCCTCCAGGTGATTCTGATGGATGTTAAAGTTTAAAGACACCCATGGGTTATATCCTTGAGGGCAGGGACCAAAGCTTGCTGAAAGCCAAAACCCTGGAACATGGCCCATAGTAAAATGTGTTGAATGAATGACGAGCTTACACATTTGTCCAGAAAACTCTGAATCGATAATTATTTTTTAAAAATGAAAAGTACCTTTTAAGTACTTCACTAAAAATAGGTAAATCTGTTTCTTGCATCTATCTTCAAGCACAAAGTCACGAAATTAGTACATTTCCATTATCTCTTAGATTAGGATTTCTCACAAATGTCTCCCACATTACCAAATGTACGGGAATTGGGGGCAAAATCACTCCTGCTGAGAACCACTACCTCAGCTCATTCCTTATGGACAGAGATTAGGAACCTGCCTGGCTCCAAGGCTACCTGTTTTCTGTGCTTTTAGAATGGTGAGGGAAGGACATCATGGGAGAACTCTTTCTCGTCATGACAATGGTCACTCACAACACAATGGACTATTTTACAGGTTAAATCCCCAATCTCTGTCAGATTGCTGGAGTTTCAATGCTGATTTTTAATGCTTCCTTAAGCAGCAAATTCAAATAGTTTGTCATAGTTATGAAATGGTGGAGGTCAGATTCAAACCAACTGTGTACTGTCCCCACCTCTCCAAAAACATGGTGTGTCGGAAAGGAGTGTTCACATAATAGAACCTAATCACAGGAGTGATTTATATTCACAAGTCTCAGGGATTACACAGAGCTTGTACACCAGGGGGCAGGGATTTTAGGGGCCACTACAGAATTCTACCTACCACAGATTCAAAGTCCCTTGGGGGCAGGGATTGCATAGGAAATGCTTCAGAACTAAGCACAGTGCCTCGCCTAAGCACAGTAGAGAGAACTCAACAATTATTGTTGAGCTAAAGTACACCACTGACCATTCCATTAAAATCAGTCCTCATTCTGCCACTGAATGCCCCCTTACCTACATTATCTTTCTTAGTACTTGTCACCACCTGACATTATATACGTTTGTATTTATTTACATGTTACTTGTTTATTTTCTGCTCATGAAAGCCCCATTGAGGGATGGACATTTTCTAGCTTATTCACTCACCACTGTGTCCTCAATGCTTAAAACGAACAGTGTCTGGCATACTGTAGATACCCATTAATAAAAATTTGGTAAATGAAAAACAAACAAAAATAAAAATAAAAATTAAGAAAAGGAGTGTTCATGGGTGTGCTTGTAGTACGCTGCCTACTCTAACACATGAAATCTACATTTAGAGAGCTACAAGTGGAAAATGCAATTTTTGAGTAAGTGGATAGAATTCAGTTTTAGATAGATGGACACCTGGAATGCTGCGCTGCTCAAGTAAGACATAATTGAACTGGAGAAAATTTACAAAAATGTGCTTATGCCCAAGTCTCTACATAACTACTAAGAGGAGGCTGGGAAAAGACTAAAAATATAGAAAAAGTATAGAGAAAGGCTAAAAATATCTCTGCTTGGAGAGAGCAAATTGTGAAAGGATATGTAACTGACAGTTATTAAATAATTAAGGGTATCACTAAGATGAATATGCATTCATTCACCAAAATCCCACACTGAAAAAGTAAGAAGTAGTACAATATAATAAATGACTCCCACGTGTGTTCCAGGTCTCAGGTGCACCAAGATCCGGCCCTTAACCAACGCTCACACAGCGCTTAGCAGAAATGCAATGATTATCTGATCAGCTCTCTTTCCTTATATCTTGTAAACTCCATGAGGGCAGGAACTGTACTGTACGCACCACTGTAGCTCCAGGGTCTAGCACAATAAATATTTGGTGAATGAATCAAGAGGAGTCCCAAAGCTGCAGCAGAGGAAAAAGCTAGAAAGTTAGGAGGAGAAGTGCCAGGGAAAGTAGAATCATGTAAATCAAAGGAGAAAAGCTCCAAGAGGGAGGGTCAGCAGTGTAAGACCACAAAGGCACAGTGTAAGAAAAACCATCCACTGGTTTTGACAGCATGAAGCTCATTAGCAAGTTAGCTAGCAAGAACTATTTCATCAGAGTTTTGGGAACAGAAGTAACTGCAGTGGGTTGAGGAATCAAACAGGTAGGAGAAAGTGGGGATACCCAAATAAAGGAAACTCATTCAAGAAACTTGAATCTCAGGGACGTAGAGAGGGGTCAGTAGCTAAAAGGGAATATGAAGTCGGAGACTCTTTTTCCCAAGGAGGATAGGAGTATAACACTGGATACAAATTCAGCATCAACAGAGAAGTTAGAACACAGACCTGGAAAGTGGGAAGGGAGTGAACTGGCTTAGAGAAGTGGAAGCACATTTCTTCTCCTGGGACAGAAAGTAAGGAAGAGTGGGTAGGTCCTCATGGAGGTACATGTCTAAGTGTTAAGGAAGAGGCTGAGGAAATTCTGGCATGATGGCCTCATGTGCAAAGTCAACTGCCAGAAGGAGAGGGTAGTGGTAACAACACTAAGGGATTTGAAGAGTGGTGGAAATTTAGAAAAACCACTTAGACCAGCAGAGGTTGGAGTTCATGGATCAGAACTAGCTTCAGGTCATATAGTTATATACATGGAGCAAAAGACAAGACAGCTAGGTGTTTGGAGAAATGAAAGATCAATCAGATGAGGCTAGTGTGAGGTCGGAAGCATCTAGAGAAGAAGGGGGGAGCCAGATAACCCCTGGACTTGTAATTCACACTGAATTCAAATAACTGAAGTACTTGATTAAGCAGGAAAGTGACAGATTTAAGAAGACAGAAGTATTTGCAAAAGAAAGTAGGAAGAAAACAAAGGCCTTCTGGAATCAGGGAGCCCAAAAGAAGAGGATATTCACCAAGGTGGGAATGGTCAATGACTCCTTTGTCTGGAGCTCAGAATGAGGAGGCAATTCTCTCTGGTGGTATTACAATCATGGAGGCAGCTGAGGATTACCCGGCCTGTGTGTCATATGAGAAGAGAAAAAGCATAAGTTCCCAAGGAGCACAAACATTAGGTGGGGCAGTGGTAGGAATACAAGACAGGCTTGCAAAGGCTGAGCAGCTGTCAGCAGAGAGGTAGGTTGGTGGACTCAGAGAAGCCAAGGGGAGATAATGCATCCAGAAAGGACAAATGAGTAACAGTGAGATTGCTGCCACATATGGGTGACTGACTGGTGACAAGGACATCTCTAAAGACCCCGCTGAGAGCAGCCAATGCCGTAGTAGGACAGAAGACAGATGACATCTGATTGAGGACTGAGAAGAGCATGAGAAGCCTGTGAGTGGAAACAGAGGGTAGATAACTCTTCTAAGACATTTAAGTATAGTTACGAAAGGAAGGGGAGTAGCTAGAAAGGAACATGTGGCTGAGGAAGAATTTTTTATTAGAATATACTTAAGCATGTTTAAATGTTAGTGAGATCAAGTTCACAGATCCTGAAGACAGACCTCACTCTTGGAGACATGGGTCAGGAGATGGCCACATATTTAAAGACGATAGAATTACTCCCAGGTTGGCTGGAGGAGGTACTACTATTGTAATGGCAGGGGCTTGGTCTTAAAGACGGAGCAAAACAAGGAAAAAGTTTCTGGTTTTCCATATTAGTATCGAAACTAGAGGATTCCAAAAGGGTATGGTTAAGAGTGATCAGTAACCATGAGAGCTTAGCTCTGGAAGAGGAAAGGGAATAGGTTAAGCTTTAATGACCATACTGTCCAAGAGTTGGAGCGGGGATGAATGTTGTACACAGATTGGGGTATAAATCAGGTGTCAGCCTCCAGAGCTCAGTGTGTAAGGTCCACACAGCAATAAGAGCAGGAAGTGCACTTGCCCTGCCTTCTAAGGGCAATTGCTCCAGCAAAGTTTACTAGAACAAGGAAGATTTGCTTCAAGGTCAAAATCGATTTCTGCCATTTATAGAAGCAGCTACAAGTTCTCGTTTAAAGAATAGGGGAGTCTGGGTTTCATGCTGACTGGCTGTGGAGCCTGAGATTGGGTGTGAATGTGATTGTAGGTCTGTTGTTGCTGGACAAATAGAGAATTAAGGATACCATTAAAAAGAAAGAATAGGGGAAAATCTCCATGAATTTAATTTCTGATAGGGTGTCCCCCTACACTATCTGGCTAATATTAATAATATCATCTGGCTATTAATAATAAAACATTTTATTTATTTCACTAGGAACAAAAGCTTCAAAAGCTAGTAGGAGTTATTTTTTTTCCTGCAACTTTACATTTAAATTCTAGCCAAAAGTAACGTAGGACCTTCATGTTACAGGTGTCTTTGACAGAAGTGTTACATGGAAGAAATGGGTTAATCAACTGAGGATAAAGTGTTACATGGAAGAAATGGGTTAATCAACTGAGGATAAAGACATCTCACTGCCAACTGAGACAGGGTTTAAGGATTTGATGTATCCAGTTCATTTATTAACAACTTGTTTAAGCTTTATTTGCTGGTTTCCTACTCTATAACTGTGTTCTTTTTTAATTTACAAGGCAATGAAATTAAAATAGGAAATGGAAAACCTATCTTGCTTTTCAATAAAGAGTTTATTTTAATAATTTCAAGGGCATTGTGCCCAAAATGTTTTAGCTGTGGAAATAAATTCAATTCACATTTTTTAGGGTCAATTTTATTGAGGTGATAGATTCTCAAAGGAAATGCAGACAAATGATGAAGGATGGCACATGCTTAAGATACTGTCCTGTGCTTGCAGAGGTCTGTTTCTCTTCCATTCTAAAGCCTGTTGGAAATAAATTTTAGTAGGTTTATGGTAACTAAGAGTAGTCGTTTCTGTCCTACACAAAGGTTCTGCCGAGGTTTTCTATTGTGGTTAGTAGTGGCAATAACCCAGAAGTCATATTTAAAGAATACAATTAGAACACCAGTAGTTTTTAAAATACATACTTTTATGCCTCTAATATTCATGATTGCAATTAACAAATTGACCTGATGGTATGAATTGTACTCTATGATACCTCATGGTGACAGAAACTGGAGGCACAAACGGAAATTGAAGCCAAAAAAAAATCTGTAATCCTAAACTCAGCATAGGTCATTCAGCATTATAGTTGTAACAATTCTCTTTGCAAAACGAGTTGGTAAGCTGTCACACCTTGGTTAACTAAAGCATAAAGGACCATGGTCTCCTAAGTTCATAAATTAAAACATATAATGATACTATAATTAATGGAATACATAATTCTTTCTGGGCACTGTGGTATCTCTTTACACAGATTATCTTCCACATTCATATTCTTAACTCCATTTCAGAAATGAGAAAATTTTGGCTCAGGAAAGTTATGTAAAAATGACAAAATAAGTGACAGAGCTGAGACTTGAAGTATGACTGGGTTCATATTGAGCTTTTATATTAGGTTAAGAACTCACCTTTGGCCCTTTAAAATATTTGGCCCTGTGACCCATACAGGTCGGCCATCATTTTCAAACCACCCACATATTTAAATGCTGCTACACCACTGTCCACACACACTGTCAGGGCTCCTAGTGTGCTGCCACTAAAATGCTAACATTTGGGAGGTTTTAACTCTGAGGGTTTAGGAAAGGAAGAAACCAAAAGCAGGCAGAGCCTAGGGGAGTAGGTTCCCAGGCAGAGTTGTTATGTTTATGGACAACCTCCCAGGGAGAAAAATATATGCGCCGGAACTGCCTGAATATGCCTTTCACTTATTGCCTGAAGTCCTGCAAAACTAGGGCTTTATTTGGATCTCGTCACAATTTTCAATGTACATACAAATCACCTGAGGATCTCGTTAAAATTCGGAACCTGATTCCAGTCTGGGGATGGGCTGGAGAGGCCGGCTGCATTTTTAACATGCTCCCAGGTGCCGCAATGCTGCTGGTCCTACAACCACACTCCAGCAGCAAAGCATAGAAGGTGTTTGATTTATATTCTCTGGCTGCCCTTACAGGGCCACACTTTTGAAGGAAATCTCCTCTTTGTGCACCATAGTGGGAGGGATGAGTTGAAAATTAGCATTTAGAATTAGAATGAGTTGCCCAGCCGGCATGGCTCAGCCGTTGAGCATCGACCTATGATCCAGGAGATCGCAGTTCGATTCCCAGTCAGGGCACATGCCCGGGTTGTGGGCTCGATCCCCAGCGGGGGGTGTGTAGGAGGCAGCCGATCAATGACTCTCTTATCATTGATGTTCCTCTCTCTCTCTCCCTCTGAAATCAGTAAAGACATTAAAAAAAAAAAAAAGAATCGGAATGAGTTCTTCACTCCTTTGATTTAGTTAGAGTGAGTTCGAATGAGTGCCTGGCAAGTGGTCTAGGTCTGGCCAATTAGAAACTTCTTTCCAGGACCATGACCCTTGTGGCTACAGTGCAGAGAGGCAACAATAATTTAGAAACAGTTCCCAGCAGGGGTGGCATTGGGAGTTCAATGTCAGTAGTTCCAGAGGCAGTGCCCTGTTCAGACAGATTGTTCTTTGGCTTCCCTGCCCTGCTCTGTTTGGCCATTTTCTGAACACAGTGGAGTGTCTGCCTGGCTTATAGGTGCCTGTACACTGCCCTCAATCCCTAGGAGGGAAGTCTGGCAGTGATTTGATACAGGGCACCCCTATTTTTCTTGGGTCCAAAGACAGATTCAGGAGACAAACTCAAACTCTCAATATTCTGAAGTTCAAATATCAGCATTTTGATAAAGACTGCACTACAGCAGGCTTTTTCTATAATTAGCCAGCGAGTAAATGTTTTACGCTTTCTGGGCCACATATGGTCTCTGTCACAACTACTCAGCTCTTCCACTGTAGGGCAAAAGTAGACAATACATAGCGAATGAGCTATGTTGCAATCAAACTTTGTGGACCCTGAAATTTCTGAATTTCATATGCTTTTCATGTATCATAAAATATTCTTTTTCTTTTTATTTCTGTCCGCCCACTTAAAAAGGTAACAACCACTCTGGGCCTGCAGGCCATACACAAATAGTCAGTAGGCTGGATTTGGCTTAAGGGCCATATCGTTTGCTGACCTCTGTTCAGAAGCAGCAATACCTTGATTCGATTTATACTAAGAGATTTTTCTCATTGACACCAGGCATTTATTTCTTCTTACCAAGACAATCTAGCATTTAGTTCATGTCACTTACTTCTCAATATTTTGATCATTATGGAAATCAGTTATAGCATCTTAAAGTTGAGCAGTGATGGAATATTATAAAAAACTGGCTGACTAAACATCTACACAGGCACTGTGATAGGAACGACGAATGCGAAAAGTAGCGCAATAATTAACTTAATATCTAGAGACGTGATGAACAAATGAGTTTTGATTTTAAAAACTTGTGCAGTGCTCACTGTTTTCATAAGCAGCTCACTATGTGTATTGGTAGAAAATTTTATCATAGAGTTACAACTCTCTACCAACCTAAACTGTCTTCAACTAACTACCATTCCAAATCATTTTAGGAGAGCTACCAGGATCAAATTCTAAGTCTCTGGCAAAGGGCCCTGGTATTAGCACTGTCCTTTTTCTAGTCACAAGTCACACTATAGTGAAAAAAAATCAGTTATTTCCTTATCTTTCCTTATTCAGCCCTTGTAGCCAATTTCCAGTGCTCCATTCAAAGCAAAACCCAAAATGTCAATACTAACCCTCTCCACTTATTTACCTGTTAACCAAATTTCCATTAGGTGGTAAATTCCTGATGAAAGGGGTGATGGTGGTGATGTGACTGGAGGGGCTAACAAGTACTGGTAATGGTGGTGAAGTGCGTGGAGAGGCGGACAAACTCTGACAGCTACTTATACCTTCTTTAGCTGGTGCTGCTTAGAACATTCCATCATGACTCTCAAGCCCAACTACATGTATGTCCTTCTAGCTCCACTGCTTGTTCTTTACCCAGATAGAGCTAACAGGCTCCAGAAACTAGAGCGCATTGGCATAGTTCAGAAAGAAAACTGGACAACTCCCTTCGGCAGTTCACCTGCAGCTGAAGATGGACACTTGCCTGCTGGGCAGAGGTTTAATTGTATATAGAAAATTAACCTTTGGCAGTCCCATGACAACTGGTAGTGAAGCTCTAGTGCTGCACTGAGTGGAATTTTCCTTTACCAGTCTACCCTCCCATTCTCCTCAGATCTGGTTCTTTCTCTCGCACAGAATATAGTGGTTGAATGGGGGTCTTCCATGTCCCAATCCTGGAACTTGTGGATGGAAACATGGCTTTGCAGATATAATTAAATTCAGGCTCTTGAATGAGATCATCCTGGATACAGAGTGGGTCCTAAATCCCCTGACAGGTGTACTTATAAGAGAAATGCAGAGGGAGATTTGAGATGGACACAGAGGGGAAGGCCATGTGAAAAGAGAGGCAGAGACTGGAGTGATCAGCTACAACTCAAGGAATGCCAAGGAATGCTGGAAACCACCTGAAGCTGAGATACATGGAGCAGTTTCTCTTTCAGAGCTTCTAGCAGTAGCCTACCTTGCCAACACCTTGATTTTGGACTTCTGGCCTCCAGAATTGTAAAGAATAATAAATTTATGTTGTTTTAAGTCACCAAGCTTGTGGGTAATTTGTTACAGCAGTATTAGGAAACTAGTACAACAAAAATGGTGATCCTAGGACATAGCCAAGTCTTTTGTTGTTGTTGTTAATACTCACCTGAGGATGTTTTTTCCATTGATTTTTAGAGAGAAAGACAGAGAGAGGGAAACATAGACATGAGACACATCGATTGGTTGCCTTCCGCACATAACCTAACCAAGGGCCAGGGATCGAACCTGCAACCCAGGTACGTGCCCTTGACTTGGAATTGAACCCAGGACCCTTTGGTTCTGGGGCCAACGCTCTAACCACTGAACCACACTAGCCAGGGCCACAGCCAAGTCTTAGGTAGCAAAAATAGGTTGACAAAGGTCTGCGGTTCTGTATTCAGCAAGTAGAGCATGCGGCTATGAACACGGGTGCGGGATAAGCTCTGTTAAAGGAAAGCCTTTTCTACCAACTAACGGTATAGTATTCCAAATTTCATATTTAGAGCTTATGTCCTTAAACCCTGTTAAAAAGTGATTTTTTTCTGGGAAAAAATAACACCTTATCTAGTTAAGTTAAATGCATGAATCTTACCTCAAACAGGTCTAGTTCCATTTCCATCTCCAGCTATTTAGTCTGCATTTCTAGATGCTGGGCAGTGTACTAAGCACGTCAACACACTGCCTTGTTTAATCTCCGTAGGTTCTATGTGGCAGGCATCTCCTACTTTACAGATAAGGAAACTGAGCAAGCAATGCCATTAGCTGCCTCACTCACCTGAAATGACATATTCACTGAGGGCAGAGCTAGGTGATGAACTACTTTGAGTCTGATTCCCAAAGCCTCTGTTCTAAATTCCTGTAATGTCTTTCCTGTACTGCCTTTAGAGTGTGTTCTGATGGATACAGAGCAGAAAGCACAGGTTACAACATAGGGGGAGAATGGGGATGGAGGAGTGGGGGAAAAGATTTAAAAAAAAAGGCTTTAGGACACCAAAACCAAATTTATATGCTTTACAACTTGGATCAGTTCTTGTGTTAATGAGGCCAAAGGTTATGCATTTCATATTTCATGTTTGTTTATCCTTGCTCAAGTCTGGAGAAAACGAAGGTTGTCTAAACAGAGTCTATAGTCATCAAGTTCTCTAACAGCCTGCCAAGAAGTTTATAAATGCAAGTGCTGCAGTAAAAGATAGAATAAAGCAGACATATGATTAGGAAACTAGAGCATTCCCTGAGGGAGGGTGTTTGTCTTCCTCCCCATTCATATGTTGAAGCCCTAATCAGCAAGTGAATATCCTTCAAGGTAGGGCCTTTGGGGGTGATTAGGTCATGAGGGTGGAGCCCTCATGAATGGGATTAGTGCCCTTATAAGAAGAGATAATCAGATTTCCAGCCTCCAGAACTCTGAGAAATAAATGTCTATTAAGTCACCCAGTCTACGGTAATTTGTTAGAGCAGCCTGAGCAAACACTTCTCTCTGCATGTGGACAGCACACTAGTTTTGATGACTCACAAGCAGAGAAAATATAGTGAAACAGAAGCCTGAGGCTTTGTGTAGAACCAACCCTTCTGCTTAAATAAGTACACTAATAAAGCAAGCAATATATGAATCAAATTCTCATTCTTTAAAAAAATCACTTGTGAATTTCTAGATGTTAGTGAAAATTCTAAGTGTTGAAAAACTTTAGGGGATAATCAGGTCCTCCTCTTACTCTTAGTGAGTTTTATATACTTAAAAATAATTTAATGGCCTGGGCAGCGTGGCTCAGTGGTTGAGAGTCAACCCATGAACCAGAAGGTCAAGGTTTGATTCCTGGTCAAGGCACATGCCAGGGTTGTGGGCTTGATCCCTAGCAGGGAGCGTGCAGGAGGCAGCCCATCAGTGACTCTCTCATCACTGATGTTTCTCTCTCTCCTCCCTTCCTCTGAAATCAATTAAAAAAACATTTAAAAATTAATAGTTATTTAATGGACAACTGCTTATATTTGCTCTCAGTAAATTTAATGTATGCATCGTGAGAACACACCTGAGATTGTTTCTGTACTGACATTTATGTGAACAGCAAGTCTTACTTGGGAGAAATAAAATAGCTTCAGGCCTAGTTCTCCAAGCTTCTGATGTGAGAGGGAGCATGACTTCAAAGAACTGACTATGAGTTAAAACTTAAAGGGTGAATGTGATGTCAGCAGGTATGAAACAATTCTTCGACTGGGGAAGAGCTTCTGGGGTATGCTAATAAAGACTCCAATTAGGAAGTACCTTTCTTTCCTCATACAAGTCAGCAACAGACTGCAAGGATATATCAGAGATAAAGTGTTTATCTTGGCCTTCAGAGATCACCTGGTTACATTTTATAATGGCAAAAGAATTACTTAATTTTGAAGGAAATTCTAAATGCAAATTCTCCATTGATAAAAATTGGGCTATTTGTTTATTTTAAAAATTTTTTAATGAAGTAAAATATCTAATTAGCATTACAGTAGCAAAGGCAAAATTAAGAATTCAAGACTTCACAATCATGATTAAGATTTTAATGTCACTTTTAATTAACTAAAATTTCCTTTACCTTCACATCTTTTACTTCACAAAACATTTATTATTTCACCAGAGCAAGATATCAGAAGGATAAGTCTTGGATCAGTGAACTTTGCCAATTCTTTGTAACTCTGGTATGAATGAAATTTTCCATATACCTCTGCTTTTCCTAACTCCTAAGACCACTCTCTAGAATAACTATTTATAGATACTAAAGTTTTGGATTAAGAGAGACCATGATTGGTCCTGGCTGGGTATCTCAGGTGGTTAGAGTATTGTCCCGATAACGCCAAGGTTGCAGGTTCAATCCCTGGTCAGGGCACATACAATGAATCATTAAATAAGTGGAACAATTTTGATGTTTCTCTCTCTCCCCCCCCTCTAAAATCAATAAATAGAAAAAGAGAGATCATGATTCATAGGCCTCCCACACTCTTGATTTAATCTCACAAGTACCTAACTATCTATCAACAACACTCTAAGTAGTTAACTATAGATGCCAAGGGCTGACAGCTTCACTTTCAGTTTTCAGAATATCTATTGTTTCAGTGGTGTAAGATCATCATCAGAATTTCTACAAAATAATTAGTTATAATTGTACCTTCTATTAGATTGGCTCTAGAGAAATCAAGAAGGTACAATTCATTAATTATGGGAATGTAACTAAGAATTCTTCTGAGGGGGGGTCTGAATTTCAAATGAAGTCTTCTTTGCAAGTCAGACTCAACTCCTCACTACTCTGTGATGAAGGCTCCTCCAAATGGCGGCAGAAATGTATTACTGTTTAGAAATTCTAGAGTACTGCTGAAACTTACGGTTCTGTAGAGAGAAGAAAAAATTCATAGAAATGTATTCTTAGAAGAACATGAATACTGTCTTGACTGCATCCCAGGGCAGCTTTTCTACAATAGTAAGTTTGTTATGATTTTCTGCACATTATTTAGATATTAGAATATTTTTTCAATGTGGAAAAAATGAGTGACTTGTTTCAGATATGACATTTTATGTATAATTTAAGAAAATTTAAAATATGTAATAGACTGATATACTCAAATTTTTTATAAGCTTTGATTATACACTAAGTACATCAATTGTAAAAAACTGTCTACTCAAAATTTCATGTAATTATAGTTACCAAATTAATATTTGGGGGGAAAGAGGGAGCCAAATGATTCTAGCATTTCTCAACAGGAAGGATCCAGGCTATCAGACCTGGAGGTCTGGCACAGATGGAAGGGAAAAATAGTGAATATACCAATAGATACAGTGGATTTGAAATGCCTAAGATGCCAGTAGGATATTCTTTAAAGTTCAACTCAAAAGTCACTTTCTCTACCAACCTTCGCCAAATACTCCCACTTCCACCTGAAAAGAATTTCTCTTCTGGGCTTACACAACACTTTGCATTTTAATAACAGCATACCTATATTTTGTTTGTAGACACTTCTATGCCTGCATAGCTATTTTATAGTTACTTGTCACCACATTTCTCTAGCAACACCAATCTTCCTCATCACAGCTGTTTTACAAGTTTTTCCTTTCTCTCTTCTCTCTACTTTCCTCCAATCCCTCTGCTTGAAGGCCTGTCTTATTATCATTTCTGGTGCCAACAGTGTTGACACACTGATGGTGTTCATAGTGCTTTGATAATAGCACTATGTTAATGTGATCCCTAGTCAAAATTTCTTCTTAATGTTTTACTTAAGGGATAAAATGCATTCATTTAATAAACATTTACTGAGCACCTATTAACTTCCATGAACTATGATGGGAATATTAAATGAAAATTGTAAGCTTCCCATTCTATGGAAAAGTCTTGACTAGTGCAGTGTTATGGATCAAACTTTTCAAAAAATGCCTTTGGTGGTAAGATTTCTTATTTGGAATAACACATTACAGGCTCTGCCAAGATTCTGATATGCTCTGAAACTATGCTTTGCCTATTTCATAATTTTGCCGAGGGCTCTGCCTTATACCATACTACTATACCATACATGAAAATTCTTTTATGATACTATCTGAATGTTATCTACTCCTTTTATATGATGCTTGCATAAACCCAGCTTGGTTTATTTTCCACTATCCCTGGTAATATGCATATACCACATAAAAGGTCTGGTAATGGCCTAGTATAAGGTCATGTCCATTACTGAATCAGTTATTCTGCATAATTCTAACTTTTTTCATAAGGTTGCACAGGTAAATGCCACAAGAGGATTTTATTTAATTTTTATTGATTTTTAGAAAGAGGGGGAGGGAGAGAGGGAGAAACATTGATTAGCTGCCTCCGGAATGCCCCCCACGGGAGATCAAGCCTGCAACCCAGGTATGTGCCCTGACCAGCAATTGAATAGGCAACCTTTTGGTGCACAGGCTGATGCCCAACCAACTGAGCCACACCAGCAAGGGCTGTATAATTCTATCTTAATCAGTATATTAAAATCTACCAAAAATACAGAGCAAGAGTATCTTTACTGTGTGAATATATTTATTTTAAAGGTTAGCTTAAACATTTTCAAACTATAGCATTATAAAATGAAAAAGTCTTTTTATTGTGTTATTAAGTCAAATTCTTGCTTAGCTGGTTAAAAAACCAAGAAAGCATTTAATATACAAGCCAAGATGATAGTTAACCCTGCTTTAGTTTTTATTTGTTCTTTAAAATTTGAAAGTGATAAGTATAAGCAAAATCAGCTCACATATTTTTAATAAGTACTGAGGAGGACATGCTGGCACCCTTGACTACACTGACATCATCAGAGTATTTGTGTCTCAAGGTTCACAGGGCATTGTTCCTACTTGGAACAGGCTCTCCACATCTTACAGAGGGACTCTATTCACTAATACAATCTGAAGTGCTTAGCATAGTGCTTTATTTAAAATGGACACTCAATCTGTACTTCATTAATTGGATTATAAAATAAACCGTCTCTCTGTTGCTGACAGAAATTCTCACTTGGGGAGTCCGTGTGGCTGAAGGCAACTTTGAAATCTTGTAAAAGAGCTGTTCCTCTCCGTAAGTAATGAAGTTAGTTTCAAGTCTGTAAGATATTGACTTAAAATTAACTTTCTAACACAGTATTGCTATACACCTAATAGGGGGTTAGTCAATGATAGAAAAAACATAAGGAGTCACATTTAAAAGTGCGCGCCCAGGGGTTAACAGGTGATGTGCTGCTTCCACTCTAAACACAGTAAAGGCAGAAGCCCTGTCTCGAAGCCCTCTTCCGCTCGTCATTTTTCTTACCACTATTAACTGGCAATACTATTACCTCTCCTCTGTAAGTTTTAGACACTTTATATAGTAAGTCTTCCTTTCCCAAGTGCATATAATAAAATTCTTATGCTTCTTTCTCCATGTTAGTGTAATTTTTTACAACTTGGATCCAATTTTCAAATCCCACAATGATAGATTCAATTTGATATATACTGTGAAAAGCAATGGATTGATGTCAAGAGGCTTGGGAGACTTATATTCTGGTTCTGCCTGGACCATGAAGGAGACAAATTGTTGGGCCTTACATGGACTCAGCTTCCTTGTCTGTAGCATGAAGAGGATTGTAAAGGCATCTCTCTGGACCTTGTAGGCAATAAAATGCTATGATCCTGTGACTGTTTTCTTGTCACACCTAAGAACACAAATCTGACACACATGAAGCTGCAGGATTTGAGTGCTAACAATTCCTGTTGCTTGAAGTTCTTCCTTTGGATTCAGGGATGAAGGTCTCTTATTTCTTAAGTGTCCCTGTTTTTCCGTTTACCTCGTATTTTCCATGCTTGGCAGTACCACCTCTCACTTCCCTCCACATATTTTCTCTAGGTGATCAGACCCAAACTGTGGCTTCAACTGACATGTATATGCTTGATTCCTCATCTCACATCAGCAACTATCTCCTGAGTGCTTCTGATTTACTATAACCCCAACTGAGCTGTCATTCTCTCCAAATTGGCTCCTTTCTCTATGTCCTCTGTGAGAAACCCCAGAGCCATCCTATATTCTTCCTTCTCCCTTGCATTCCACATCGAATCAATCACTAACTTGTGCTGATTTTATCTCCTAAATATTTTCTGGAATTGATGCTGTTATGGACTGAATGTTTGTGTCCACCCTCAAGGAAGTAATTAAGGTTAAATGAGGTCACAGGGTGGGGCCCTAGGTTTTAGGATTAGTGTCCCTATGAAGCATCAGAGAGCCTGCTCTCTCTCTCTACATGCACACAACCAGGAAAGGCTATGTGAAGACCTAGGAAAAGGCAGCCATACACAAGCCAGAAATAGAGCTCTCACAGAACCCAACCCTGAACCTGACAGCACCTTGATCTTGGACTTTGAGCTTCCAGAGCTGTGAGAAAATAAATTTCTGTTGTTAGGCCACCCAGTTCACAGTATTTTGTTATGGCAGCCCAAGCAGACTTCTCTCCATCTGCTACCATTACCCCAAAGCACCTCATCATAATCCCTCACCCCCCCTCACCCACAATTACCTTGTAGCTTATCACTGTGGGTTAGAGTCAGATCACTGGAGACAGGGTTCTGGTTCTGACATAGATGGTGTAAATGTGAGAAACAAGGTGACTAATGTGAAATGTTAGAATAGTGCTGGGAACATTATAAGCACTCAATGAAAGTTAGCTGTTATTATCTTCTACATTAACACAGTAAGCCACCTGAGCCACAAAGCTGCCCTTGTCAACATGCTTTATAACGCTTCAAAGTCCAGCCTCCTTAGCATGACTTACGGGCTCCGAATAAATCTTCAAGTTCCACGGTAGGAGCTCATGGGAAACTCCTATTGGGGGCTCATTTACATCCTCCTTCAACACGTGATGGCCCACCGCTAGTAAACTCCACGTAGTTCCCGCTCTTCTTTAGTTTGGGGGATTGCTTCCTCTGCCCTAGGCCTGCAATGCCCCCAGTCCTTCGCTTCACCTGGCCAATTCCTACTTACGCTTCTAGATTCCACTTGGACGTTACTTCCCAGGAAGCCTTCATGACCTTCTCAGTCTGTGTTACGAACCCCTCATCTTGGCTCTTTTCATACTTTCTGCAAGCCTTTACTGTAACACTTTCCTCAAGTAATCTACTTGTGTCTTTGTTTCCCTCTAGACAGAAAACTCCTCAAGATCAGAGACTATTTTTTTTTAAACTTATCTTTATTGTTGAAAGTATTACAAATGTCCCATTCCCCCCCGCCCCCATTGATCCCTTCCACACTGCACCCCTCCCCTCAGGGACCACACTATTGCAGAGACCATTTCTTACTCTTTTTTTAATCACAGTATTTAACAACCTGACGTATAGTTAATGCAATAAGTGTTTGACAAACTGAATAAAACAGAACTCTGGAATCTAACCATCTTTCACAGCTCCACCATCATTATCTTAGTTCACATCTTCATTCCTCATTTGAAGCGACACAAAGGATCTTCTGCCTCAAATGTTTCTCTTCTCCATACCATTCTTTAAACCACCGAATTGTCGCCCTAAAGCCCAAATATCTTAGCTTACATATCTCAGATTCAAATCCTCTTTGGGTTTCTCACTACATAAGGAGAGAGTCTAATATCCTCAACAAGGCAACAGGTCCTTTGCCACATCATTCTCTTTACTCTCCTAAACTTGCTACACTGAACTTCTGTTGTAGAAGCAAGTTCCACCTTTTCAAACCTCCCTGCCTGTGCATGCTCAGGTCCCTTTGCCAGGAATGCCCTTCTCTCTTACACCAGGAAGATTCTCATTCATTCTATATGACTTGTTTATCAAAAGTCACCTCCTTTTTCAAGCCTTTCTTGGATTTCCATGGGAGAATTACAGGCACACCTTGTTTTATTGTGGCTCACAGATGTTGCATTTTTTACAAATTCAAGGCAAAACCCTTCATCAACAAAAAGATTATGACCTGCTGTACTGCGGGACTCCCAGTATTGTGGACCTGCTGTATACTGTGGTGCTCTAGAACCAAACCCACGCTATCTGTGAGGTATGCCTGTAGTTGCTTGCTCCTCTGTTCCCACTGCTCATAGTTCATGATAGTACTTACTAAAAGTTACAATTTTGTCTGTCTTACCCATTTGAGTCAAAGGTAAGGACTGAATCATACTCATATTTGTATATACTGGGACCTAGAACTTCACCTGACATTAAGTACCCAGTATGTCTGAATATATTTTAAAATAAATCAACAGGATAGCTAGAAAAAATAAGAAGAACCTCTGGCTTACTAAGTATTATACTGTCATACTACATGTGAGTAAAATCACATTAGAGCACTATTTTTTCAACCTATAGATCATGCTCCATTAAATAATTCGAATAATAAGAAACCTCAGAAGGTGTCACATACACTAAAGGTTGGGTACTAGTTTGCACAGTTTTTGTTTGTTATGTGTGTGTGTGCTGGGTTGAAATGTATAATGCTTTTCCCACTGTGGAGTATGGTATTTTTTAAAAAGCTGCTTGGAAAATACTGCATATGGTCACTTCTTAGTTTAGTATAATTTATTTTTTGTAGTGACCTCATCAATAATATTATGCCCACCACGCGGAATTGTGAGAACACTCACTGAGATGTGAAAATCTGTTAGGTAGACTGGGTCATACCGTTGCTTACTGTGACTGTAATACCAAACTTAATTGCCTTACCCAGAAGGTTCAGTTTTCTCACTGAAATCACCTGGAGGACAATAAAAGTACCCTCCACACAGAGTGACTATGAAGATGATATGAAATAATGTATGTAAAGTCTTTAGCATAGTGCTTGGTAACTAGTATTTACTCAGTAAATCATAGCAATGATGATGATGACAGCATGGTGCCTGGCACAGTAGACATTTAAAAATGTTAATTCCTTCCTTTGAGCAAATAAGCTTAAATCAACTGCTGACACTAAATTAGGGCAAGAGGTCACTGCTAGCACCTTGGAAAGATAGATTAAAATAACAAATGATGCGTTAAAGAAATGAATACTTATTAACAAAGTCAGGATCATCTGGTACAACAGTGGAGCCACTCAATTGGGAGGAAAAGTCTCCTAGACCAAGACTTTATTTCTTCTTCTTCTATTTTTTTGTTAATCCTAATTGTAGATATTTTTTCCATTGATTTTTATAGGGAGTGGAAGGGAGAGAGGGAGGGGAAAAAAGGCGAGCGAGAGAGAAGAGAGAGAGAGAGAAACTTAGATGAGAGAGAGACACACATCAATTGGTTACTTACTTCATGTGCCCCAACCGGGCTGGGGATACAACCTGCAACCCAGGCAAGTGCCCTTGACCAGGAATCGAACCTAAGACCCTTAGGTGTACAGGCTGATGCTCCAACCACTTAGCCACACCAGCCAGGGTGACCAAGATTTTATTTCTGACACAAAGAGACAGTGAGAAGTGAGGGTTTTCCTTACATTAACTACTTCATCTCTTTTGGATTCAGTTTTTCATCTGTAAAAACAATGACAATTTCACAGAGGTTTCCATGAAAAAAAGGTCCGAGTACAACACAAGAAACCAGAAACTTAGTAGGTGTCCAAAAAGAAATATATAAGTTCTGCTTTATTAGCCAGCAAATACCCAGCTGGTTCTAACACCCCCAAAGTAGCTCTTACTTTTTTTCATGAATGAGTCTATTGTATTTATTTATTCAGTCACTTCCTTTTACATATTTCAGTGCTGTATGTGGCATATGAGACAGGAAGAGCTATTTCAGTAATCCTGTTAATATCATTAGACATCACAGGCTATTTGGAATCACCCTGGGTTCACGTTTGGACATTAGCTTAGGCTTGTTTTATTTGTCAATTCATCCCGATTCATGTTAATTGAATCCATAAGAAAGTAATTTGCACAAGATCAGTTTATTGATGTATAATAGGAGATAATAATTGGGCAGCAAATATTTATTGAGCATCTCCTACATGTCAGACAATGAGCTATATACACAGAAAAGCAGGTACCAATCATTTATATTAGACATTTTTTTCCTAGAAGGACATTCTCAGGAGACATTGCCTAGCACCATACCTTGCACATAACAGACATTTAACAAATATTAGTTGGATAAAATCAGAGACTAGAATGACACCCAAAGAGGCAAGAAAGTAAAGTTGGATCTTTTAGAGAATTTCTATTGTTTTCCCCTTGAGTTGTCTTTATCGATTCCCCATATTTTTCCATGTATCTAACCACCACTGGTAATAATAACTTAGACACCCTTTTCCTGAAAACCACTGGCTATATGAGGGCATTCTTTCTCCTTGGCATTTCTACTATAGATGATGCAGACTTACAGCAGCATATCTGCCTGCCTAATGCAAAAAAACAAATAAATTTTAAAAACCCAAAACAAAAGAGAATCCAGTTCCAGAACTGAATCTTATGGTTTAGATTACTCAGAGGAGTGGATACATGATGGCTCCTTCTAATGACAACTCATAAATAGCACAGCCCAGCTTTTGATGATAGCTGAATAGGGTAACCAAGGCTTGGAGAACGGTTTAGAAAATAATGGCTCCTGGGCCAAATCCTGCCTGCAGCTGGTTTTTCTAAACAAAGTTTTCTTAGAACACAGCCATTGCCGCTTATTGTTCCATGATACAATAGCAGACTTGGGTAGTTGGCCTACAAAGACTAAGATATTTATCACCTCACCTTTTCTTAGCTTGGGCTGGTATAACAAGATACCATAAACTAGGTGGCTTATAAAGAACAAAAATTTGGTTCTCACAGTTCTGGAGGCTAGAAGTCTCAGATGAGGGTGCCAGCAGAGTTGGGTGGTGTAAGAGCCCTCTTTCAGGCTGCAGACTGCCAACTTCTTGCTGTGTCCTCACACAGCGAAGAGAGGACAGAGGAAGCACGCTCTCTTTTGACCCTTCATCTAATCCTAATTACTTTCCAAAGACCCTGCCTCCTAATACCATCACATTGCGGGGTATACTTTCAACATATGAATGTGGGTGACACAAATATTCAGTCTTTAACAGACCCTTAGAGACAGTTTGCTTAATCTTGGGTAGTACAAGTATTCATGTTGCTGATGAAGAGCAGAACCACATGTATTTGAGGCCAGACAAGCAGATGATATGGTGAATAATCTATAATGGAAACTGAGGTTCCTAATCAGGACTCTTGCTTTGAAAGAGGCCATCTTAACTCAGTAAAGAGGTAAGACACCTGCAGGCAGGCAGAATTTTCTGCAGGAAGTTTTGAGTTCATTTCAACAAGAACAAAGGCTCAGTTATTTATTATGTCTGTTCACGGAGCTTCCACAGATGATTCTCCTGGGCAAAGACTGCTTTCTTCAATAAACCCATGGCCAGGGAAGGTGGGAGAGATGGGAGAGAAAGTGTCTAAGGACTTGCTGAAGGGAGTGTTCTATAATTTTCAACAGAATCACCAAATCTTGCCAGAACAAGTGGGCATCAAAGCTGGAGCCAACAGCAAGGAAGTAGAGCAAAACAAGACAGGAGGAAGAGAGTGGGGGGTTCAGAACTATGGATGCTTTTATGTAGTATGTTTCAGTGTGCTAGGAGCTGGACACTTAAGACGACATATAGGAATGTTTATTAAACAATGGCCTCTACTGGAATTGGCATAACTTATCCTGTATCTTTCATTTTGCAATCAAAACCTTTAAGAAATTATAGTTATTATTTTTAATTTTTATCTTTAAAGATTTTTTAATTGATTTTTAGAGAGGAAGGGAGAGGGAGACAGAGAAACATTGATGTGAGAGTGAAACATCAATCAGCTGCCTACTGCAAGCCCCTTAGAGATGTGCTCTGACCAGGAATAAAACTGGCGATCTTTTGGTGTATGGGACGACACCCAACCAACTGAGCCACACCAGCCAGGGCTTATTATTTTTTAACTAGAAAGAAAATTACTTTTATGATATCATTTAGATCAGAAAAAGAAGCGATGAAGAATTATTGTCCAAGAAGGAAGAGACATAGCTGCTTAAATCATTTGTTTATCTGTTATCTAACATGGTACCACATCAGGACAGGCTCTTAATACATGATTCTGCTGAATATGATAATTCTCTTTCCCTCACAGCCCACATCCAATCCATCAGTACATCCTGAATCTAACCATGCTCCACCATCTCCACTGTTACAACCTTACTTAGTCTGAACTATCATAATCCCTCCATTGGGTGACTATAGATGCTTCATAATGAGTTTTCCTGTCTCTGTTCCAGTGTTCAGACTGATCTAAGCACAAATCCTTCTCTGATTAAAACCCTTCAATGAATTCCTATTAAGAAACCCAAATCCAAGTTCCTTACCCTAGCCAACAAAACTCAATTCCAACTGTATGAACAGATCCTACCATTCTATTCCAATTACTCCATATCCCAGTCTCACTAGCCTTCTTATTTCTTGTTCCAGCCAAACAATCCTGCCTCACAACATTTACCCTTGCTCCTTTCTCTGACTTGAACCTCCTTTACCAATTATTTGGTCTTAGCTCAAAGGGTCACCTCAAAGAGGCTATTCTTGACTACTTAGCGAAAGTAGTATCACAGTCACTATACTACATTATTCCATTTTATTCTTCATAGTACATGCTAGTACTATGCTAAGTACTAAGCAACAAAAATATATTTCTCATAGATCTGGAGGCTGGAAATCTAAGATTAGAGTCCCACATGGTCAAGTTCTGGTGACAGCCCTCTTCCAGCTGCAGACTGTCTTCCTGTTGTGTCTTCACTTGGTGAACAGAGAACTCTCTGAGATCTCTATTATAAGGGCACAAATCCCATTCCTGAGGGGGCTACACCCTCATGACCTAATCACCTTCCAAAGCCTCAACCTCCTAATACCATCACATTGGGGGGTAAGGATTTCAACACATGAAATTTTGAAAGCACACAAACATTCAGTTCATGACAACCTCTAATCATAATGTTGAATGCCTGGTTTACCGTTTTTATTTTATAGAGAAAACAAAGGCTCAGCAGGACTAAGCTAAGGTCACAGAGTAAGTGGAGGGGGCAGGATTCAAAATGAAATCTGTTTGAGTCCTAAGACTATGCTATTCCCACTATATTTAGAGTGAAGTAGATGGATTCAAGAAATATTTAGAAGGTGAAATATGACAAGTGTAGAGTATAGAAGGGAAGACATACATGTAAACCTAAATTTTTCACACAGTAGTGCCAAAAAGAAAGACAAAAATGCCAAAATAAAGGAGGACTCTAACCCAGAATCTAGGAATAAGCAGTACTGGTTGAAAATGTTTCTTGCATTGAATGACACAACATAGATTTTGAAGGATAGGTAGGCTTCAAATAGATTAGAAAGGAAACAAAGCAGTGGTGGGTAAAATAAAAGGCTCCAAAGAAGCACTGGTCTGTAATACTTTCTGTGATAATGTAAATATCTGATACCTGCACTGTCCAATAAGGTGGCTACTAGTCATATGTGGCTACTGAGCACTTGGTCTGTGGCTAGTGCAATAGGAACTGGAATTTTATTTAATTGTAATGAATTTAAACTTAAATTTAAATAGCTACATGCAGATAGTGGCTATCAGACTGGACAGTGTAATTCTAAATTGTTACAGTTATTTGTGAGCAAGGAAATGCCAAGTTGTTTAATGTTGTTAAAAGATCTAGTTCAAGGTGGACTGAGGCAGGATTCCTATCTAGAAAGGGAAGTAGAAATCATATTACAAAGAAACCCATTTTAAGGTTGAAGCACATAAAATTTCCCATATTAAAACAGTTTTGATTTTAAAAAGACTCACTAATTTTATATACTAGATTGTGCTAAGAATTAAAACACTTTGCATTCTGTTCTCTAAACTCTATGCAAAGCAATACGAATTTTTAAATTTAAGAAAAACTACTCAATTCTTAAACTATATTAACAATATAAATAAGAACTTCTAAGTCTGCTTCGTTTATAATGAGAATCAGAGCTTATTTTATGGTTCACAATACTGTCCTACTGTGGGCAGCCCAACTAAGGAAGTTTGAAAGATCAAGTTAAACTGCATAGGTGAAAAGTATCTGTATTCCTTTCCTCTCAATTTTAATAGAAGGAAAATTGTCAAAATTAGCTTATTTGAATCTCATATCACAGAATTATTTTTTATTAAAATACATATTTATCAATTAAATATCTCTCTTTGGTCAGTATTTACCAACATAAAAGCAACAACATATATACAGACACTTAAAAAAAAAATTCTCCGACCTTATGTTAGATTTATGGGTCTTCTTGAATTCCATTCTCTAGGTGCCTTTTAAAGTCATGTTTCTGACAGTATAAAATCACAGCTCCTTTGCTTTGGCCTGATATTTCATTATTGTATTAACAAAATACAGAATTAGCTATTATATTTCCTTTATTCTTATGTTGTGAATTACATGAAAATATCAATCTTCCCAGGTAATACAATTTTAGTTACAAATAAAGAATAGCACAGACACACTCATTCCCCTATGTTATGTTTGGAAAAAACAGAAATTATCTTTAATGGTACTCTTAATAGAAATAATCCCAGCTTCAGCATATTAGTATGTTATTTCCAAGTTCAAATCAGAATATTTTAGGCAGCCCATGCATGATGACATTTCTCTATTGAAACCAGAGTCACAACATTGAGTGGCTGAGCACGCGTTAGTCATCAGGTGAAATGAATTGTCTAGGATACTGCCACACTGCAAGAGTCAGGAATAAAACCACAACTAAGATCACAGCATCAGAAGATGCAAAATTGTTTTATCTTCAGACTAAAAAGACATCTTTCACCTTAAACTAATGTTAAACATTCACCTATGATACCAGACAGAGGACCTACATTTTAATACTAATTCTATTCCTAGATAGTTGTAGGACCTGAATGACTTCTCTACACTTTCTTGGCCTCTGTGTTCTTATCTGTAAAATAAAGGCTTAGAAAATGTTATTGGCTAAATTGTATTCTCCAAAAGGATGTTGAAGTCCCAACCCCCAGGAACTATGAATGTGACCTTATTTGAAAATAGGGTCTTAGGCAAATGATCAAGTTAAGATGAAATCTTTAGGGTGGACCCTACTCCAATATGACTGCCCATATAAAAGGGGAAATTTGGACACAGAAATTCACAGGGAAAATGCCATGTGAACATGAAGAGAGAGACTGGGGTGATAATGTCTACAAGGCAAGGAACACCAAAGTCTGCCAACATACCACCAGAAGCTAGGAAAAGACCTGGAACAGATGCTTTCTCACAGCCCTCACAATGAACCCACAATACTGACTGGCACAGTGATTTTGGACATCTAGTCACCAGAACTGTGAGGCAATAAATTTCTGTTGTTTAAACCACTCAGTCTGTAGCACTTTGTTACAGCAGCCCTAGCAAACTATTATAGGGAGATGATCTCAACATTCTATGAGGTCTAAAATTGAATAAGTCTATGAAATACTATAAATGTTCAGGAAGGTTTGTCATATTTTACTGTTTACAGTATACGATCAGTCTTTCAACAGGAAACTTAAAACAGATACTCTATAACTATATTCAAGGAATGGCAAACTTTTCTGCAGAGTCAGATAGTAAATATTTTAGGCTTTGTGGGCCATAGTCTCTGTCACATATTCTTATTTTCTTTAACAACTCTTTAAAAATGTAAAATCATTCTTAGCCCAAGGGACATAAAAGAACAGGCCTCAGTCCAAATTTGACCCACAGGCCAGTTTGCTGACTCTAGATGTTTAGGATTAACAAGCCTCTTTTTGCTTGAATTACTCTTTCTTCAGAATTACAAGCCCAATGAAAATTATTTCAGTAGTTTCACAGCCAGGTGGAAGATATTTTACACCAGATCAAGCATGCTTCCAGTGTCCTTAGAGATAGCTGTCCCTTTCTGATTACTATAGTTGAGTCACTCTCCAGGAAGGGGGAATGAACATGCAAGTTACTTATGACTGTCAATGACACACTCTCAGAAGCACCAGCAGCACCCCATGGTATTTCCAGGGCCTTTCCCCAAGGATATGCTGCTTTCACACCTCACAAAATGATTTAAATCTACGTATTTAAATAGTTAAGGTACTTTTCATAACCACCATATATTGTGGATCTGACAATGGCAGGGCTAAGTATATAAAAAGGAGGTCAATGGCCAAAGACTCTAAGTTCCAAAGTGATGCCACAAGGCAATTATATAGCTGTTCTTCTCTTTTTCTAAATAGGCCACAGCTGTTGTCTCATTAAAGGAGATGGTTTATGCAAAGTGAGGTAACATAGTGCCTAGCATGGTGTTCCATAAATGCTAAGGCCCTCTCTCCTTCTTCAATGGGGCTACTCATGTGTTTTTTACAAAGTGAACATTGAAAAACAACATGGAAGCTTTACCTGCTTAGGAAAAATAACTAAAGCTAGTTGAGAGACTATACCTGAAATTATAAGGACTGAAGTTGAAAGAGCCAGGTACTTGGTGAGCATGTGTGTTGTAATGGGACAGGGTTATCTCCAAATATAGTTACATTCTGAAATACTTGGGTTAAAGCTTCTACATATAAATCGGGGTGGGGAGGGTGGGAGCACAGTTCAGCCCGTAACAGACCCAAACTTTAATTTGTCAACACTACAGGTTGCATTTATAGTACAGTGACTGAATCTGTTTATCTAAATGTCACATATGCAAATGAAATAACATACTATGATGATCTGAATTTATTAAAAGGCATCTCCTCTTTTTTCTAGGAAACCCAAATCTATAAATTGTACACAAAGTGTGGTGAGTTACTTGGTAACATGCCAAAGCTGGCCCATGGCAGCAGGTAGACTACAAGGAACACCACGAAAAGATCCCTTTCCTAATCTTAGCCTCCTCACTGGCTTGCCACAAAACCCAAAATTCTATTTTATTCCTTCACTGGCATTTTATTTCCTCTGGAAATGTAAGCAATCTCCGGAAAAGTAATATATTAAGTGATCATCAGTCACTAACACCCTAGGGTAGAACAGCTAAGATTGCAGTCTTCAAATAACTAATTCCATTGGAATGGAATATTTTTTATTGCTGCTCTGCTATTGGAATGTTAATGCAGTCTCCTTTAACAGTAATTCTAGTCTAGGTCATTCACAATTTTTTTAAGATAATAAGACAAATAGCATGTATAAAAACACTTTCTCATCTAATAAAGAAACCTGAGAAGAGTAAGAGGAAGGTGGTGAAACTAGCATTTTTGAGCACCTGCTCTCCATCATACACTCTGTAAGGCACTGTAGCAATCAAATTATTCAGTCCTAAACATAATTCTGTATCGGAGTATTAACCCCATTTTACAGATGAGGAAATAGGCTCACATAAATTAATGTCACTGAACTTACTGATAGGTAAGGAAATTAAAACCCATGTCTGGTTCTGTGGCTTGGCTGTTGGGTACTCATGGGTCAAAATAGTGCTGAGTTTTAGTTTCATTTTTAAAATGAAAGTAATAATGGTACCTACTTTTAATAGCATAGTTATAAGGTTGAAATAAGTTAATCTGCATACATAAGTGTGGTAGAATGCAGAGAATTAACGTTTTGGATTCTGACAGTCTCAGAAGCCTTGAAGCCCTTTGTTTTTGCCCTCTTGGACACTTCTGCCATGTTAGAAAGTCTGAGGGGGACAATGAATGAGAAGAGACCATTGGGAGACACAGAGAGGCCCAGCTGACAAGCAGCACCTGGGCCCCGGCCACACAGTGCAGCCATGAGCGGGCTGACTGCAGCTGCCTGAGCAGATCCAGGTGAGACCAGCAGAACTTTACAGTCACCACCTACAGAATCATGAGAAATAAGACACTGCGTTTTAAAGCCCCAAAGTTTTGGAGTGGTTTGTTGTACAACAAATGACTATTTCAGTTATACTAAAACCATAGTTTACAATCCCAAATTAAAAGTTTAAGAATAAGATAAAAAGAACACATCATAATCCATACTTTAAAGTCCCCACCCCCAAAGATGTCCAAGTTTGAAAAAGTGATTTTTCTAATACATAGTTAAAGTAACCTTAGAATCTATGTAACTAATCATAGCCCGCAGGCTCTATTTGTCTGATGCAATCAACGCTTCGATAAGCCATGAGGAAAAACAATTATTTAGCTTAAACCCGGCTAAAGGAAGGGAAAAATTCTAAAGTACAGATAACCAAATGACCCTATGTCCTTTGTTTCCTGTGTCTTAAGAGAAACACATCAGCAGTCTCTCTCCTCCCCTACACCTTACATTTTCCTCTGTGGCATTTGGTTAAAGAATTTCTTTAGTTTATCATAGTAAATGTCAAGGCTTTCCTTCCAATTTTGACATGTAAACATTCTCTCATTTCTGCCTATTTATTACTTATTTCCAAACTGTTACCTACAGTCCTGACATTTCTCCTGAGATCAAGGCCCCTTTTTCCTAACTACCTAATGGAATAATCTCCTCATGGAGGTACCTTGGAGTCAGTTCAAAATTGAACTCATCGTTTGCTCCACACTTTCTCTTCCCCCTCTCTACTGTTAATAACTTTATCTTCTCTACACTACCAGACTAAGTCCTATTTAGGCATTGTTTCTTCTGGAGACCTTTCAAGAATCTCTGGGGCTAGGTTAGGTGCTAAGCCTTTCTTTAAATTTTAGCACTTATTTTGAAACATTATTGCAACTGTATATATTATTAAAATTGTAAATCTTGTGGACATTATTACCATTGTACTTCTCACCTTACCATTCATTCAACAAATATAACATGTAAGGTGGTGATCAATTATGCAGTAAAGAAAAATAAGGCAGGGTAAGAGGCTACATCCACCTAGTTGAAGGGGTACCCTTCCCTTGACAATTTGCAAGAAAAGAACAGTTCTGCACACAAGAAAAAAGTAATCTTCAACAGGGGGTGTGTGTGTGTGTGCATGTGCACAAACACGTGTGCAGGGAAGGAATCTGTAGGCATTTATAGATTTGATCCTGAGATGGAAAGCCATTGGAATGTTTTGAGCAAAGGCACGAAATGATCTGATTTATGTATTTGCATGACAATTTGGTTGCTGGATGGAGAATAAATGGTAGGGAGGCAAGGAAGAAAGCAGGGAGAACAGGAGGCTATGGCTATAATCTGCTGGCCCTCACCTGCAGGCAATTTTGCCTCCCAGGGTACATTTTAGCAACGTTTGGTGACATTTTTGGTTGTCACAGCTGTGGAAGAGGGGGTTGCTACTTGCGTCTAGCAGGTAGGGGCTAGGGATACTGCTAAAACATCCGATAATGTACAGAACAGCCTGCTCCCTCCAAAAGAATTAGTCCCCAAATGTCAATAGCATAGAGGTTGAGAAACTGTTATAATCTGTAATGGATGCCTGGATTCAGATGGTAGTGGTGAGAGATAGAGAAGTACTTAGATTCTGGATATATTTTAAAAGTAGAGCTGACCATATTTGCTGAGGGATTAAATGTATAATACGAAGAAAAAAAGGAATCAAAGATGATACCAAAGTTTCTCACTTGAGCAATCAGAATAATAAAGTGCCTCCTAGGGAGATGAGGAAGAATGTGGGAACACATCCTTTTGTTTTGTTTGGGGGTGAGCAGAAGTGACTAATAGGACTCAAACATTCAGTTTTGCACATTATTAAATTTAAAATTCTTTCTATATGGCATCAAGGGAATATACCAGGTGGGCAGATGGATTTATGAGTCTGAAGTTCAGGGGAGAGATGGGGGCTGGGGTTATAAACTTGGGAGTCTTAGCATCTACACAGTGTGTCAAGTTATAGGACAGGTAAAATTATCTAGGGATGAATGGACACTGAGAAGGGCTCTGAGCTCTGAGCCGTTCCAATGTTTAAAGTAGGAGACATACTGAAAAGGTAAAGGTGAAGACCTGAGGTAGGAGGAGAACCTACAGCAAGAATGAGTGATAAATGATATCTGGAAGGGAATATTTTCTCCCAACTTCTTGTTTTACATACTCAAACATACAGAAAAGCTTATAGTATGACAACCCCCCTCCTTATATTTACCACAGAGATTCAACACTTAACACTACGATAGTTATTTTTCCTATATGTACATATGCATACATACAGACACACATGCATATTGAAGGTAACTTTACCTCTAAATACACTTCAGATACATATATCCTAAAAAGAAAAAAAAGCAAAAAAAAAAAAAAAAGCCATTCTCCTAAATAACAGTAACAACCATTGACACACCTAGGAAAATAAAAAAATATATCCCCAAATATATTTTTATAGCTAGGCATATTCAAATTCCCTAATATGCGTTTTATAGCAGTTTTTTCAAATCAGGTTTTAATCAAAGTCTTTGCATTGCATTTAGTTACCACATTTCTTTGGTCTCTATTAATGACATTTTGAAAAGACCTGTCTTATAGAATAGATTTGACTAATTCTGTCATGCCATTTAACTTGTTCTGTCCTAGGAAGAAAGTTTTTGAAGGTAGTAAATATATTTATTATTCCTGGCACAATATCTCAAAATTAACACTTCCTAACTTTCCTATATCTCTCTCTACCCATTAACTTTCAGAAAATAATTTATTCCAAGATTTTTTTCATTTACTGTCAACTGAACAACTTTCAGGGTTTAAATACTCCATATTCAGAAAAAATATGCTACCACCTCTCATTTACTCTAAGAATTCATGGGAGATCTCATCTGAAGCTAATCAGTACCTAAACCAAAAATCATTACATTTGTGAAGTAAAATGAATTATCTGAAATTTCTTTCCTGACTAGCAAAATAGTGCCTCTTAATACTTAGAGGGGAAAGCTGCTGTCAAATACGCCTACATGACTGAAAATTGTAACAGCCAAATGAGCCCACTGATCTGGTGATAGGTCATAAGCTCTATATGCTCTTCTGTCTGTGCAGTTAACAGCTTAAATACACATAAATTTTTTGCTTATTACAGCTTCTACAACTGGTCTCTAATGTATAAATTCCTTAAACAACTTAATGAACATTCTTTAGCAACTTAAAATGCAAACTGGCCCAACAATATTTATGGCTAGAATTCCAAAGAACATTGAGGCAATGCCAGTTAAAACATTTTCTGTCATAATCTTCAAATTACTGTCTTTTCCACTGTTCGAAATAGTAAAAATAGAATTCTTTTTATACAAATGAATCTTATATTCTTTAATTCAATGAACATTTCAAGTTCCCTCTAACTTACATTGCTATTTTTTTTGCTATCTTACAAAGCCTAAAATTATTTAGTATATGAAATCTAAAGTACAATGAAATAAATGAATTCTTCATATTTATGAGTTCAAAATGAAATAAATGACTGAAATAGTGAAATAAAAGGGTTCATCTCATATGATGAAATAAATGAGTAAAATAAAATGATTATTATAATTTAAAAGTTTCTATTAAAGTATAGTTGGCAAACAATATTCTATTAGTTTCAGGTGTCCAACCTAGTGATTCTACATTTATATGCCTTAGATGTGATCAGCATGATAAGTCCAGTAACCATCTGTCACTGTACAAAGTTGCTACAATATTATTGATGATATTCCCTGCGCTGGAAACAATGTAAGTGTCCATCAATAGATGAATGGATAAACGTGGTATAAATACAACAAATATTACTCAGCAATAAAAAATAAAATCTTGCCATTTCCAACAACATGGATGGACCTAGTAGGTATTATGCTAAGTGAAAAAAGTCACACAGAAAAAGACAAATACCATGTGATTTCACTTATTTTTGAAATCTAAAAAAACAAACGTTACTTATTTTTGATCATTTTTATTTCATTTACTTGGACTTCTTTAGGTCTCTGGCATTAGAATTTTAATCAAACCACTGACGCTTACTTGAGTGATGATTTTTCATCTCCTTTGGGCCTATGGACTATCACTGCAGTGAGGTAAACGACCTTCACTGCTATCTAGTCCACCTAATCCTGATTACCACTGCAAAAAATCCTCACTTGAATAAACCAGATGCTGGAAATCAGACTTGATGAAGCACCTCCCAGGAGATCAGAAGTAAATTATTAATTTGTGCTAAAATCAAAATTGTATCTATCACCACTTTAGTATAAGGTGCCTGTATATAACCTGAACTTTCACAGACTATCTGGAAGACATGCAAACCAAAAGCAGTCCTGATCATACTATGTAAATTTCTGATTTAGACACAGAGCTAGATAGGAAGGAGGGAGCACTGGTAAAAATCATCCTCTCAACTTATTTTCCAGCTAGGAAATTATACAATAGATATAGAAAAATGCAATTATTTCACAGAACTACCATTAACATTTTAATAATTTTAATGGGATACTAAACATTATTATTTGAAGCAATGTGAGGTAACAAAAATCAAACCAACTTGTTATATAATTGTGGTAGCAGATCCATGATGGTCTCCAATGAGCACTGTCTCCTGGTATTCATCCCTTGTGTAGGTCCCTCCCACATTAGGTCAGGGTGGGTCTGTACAACAGAGTGATATGTCACTTCTGAGGCTAGAATAAAAGACACTGTGGTCTCTGCCCCTCTCAGATCACTTGCTCTGGTGGAAAGCCAGCTGCCATGCTGTGAGGTCACTTAAGCAGCCCTCAGATGAGACACCCTGAATTGGAAATACCCAGCTAAGCCATTCCCAGATTCCTGACCATCAGAAACTGTGTGAAATAATAAGTGTTTGTGTTTTAAGCTGTTTGGAAGCAATTTCTTATATAGTAAATGACAATACAATTATATATACTAATTTAGCTAAAGGTATAACTTTAGAACTTCTCATTTAGGTATTAATATTCACAGCATGTTGATACAATGCAAGCAAGGTATTAAAAAATCCACTAACAAATAACTACTCAGTACCTTCGAGAGCAAGAAAGCTCTTTCATACGCCACATGAAACTTCTTTAAAGTAATATTCATTGCTGATCTCACTAACTCCTTCCTCGAGTAGAAGGAAGTAAATGGTCTGATAAGTTTGAGAGAAGAAATTCTGAGGCTCAGCCACTTCCGCTCTCATTTCCATTTGGGATTTATCCACCTGAAGAGAGCCATTTGTTCTGGTCTGCTCTATGACACACAGTAAATGTAGCGCGACAAGCTCTATTCTGGTAGAAAGATAAACTTAAGGTTTACATCTGCCTAATTTTGGAGTGTAATACAAGTAAGCTCATTGTGGAAGCAAACCTTAGCCACATTTCCCAAACAACTTTCTCAGTAATTAAACTCACATTTGAATCTTTATCTATGTGACTTCTGCATCTTATTTCTTAACTGGATCCAAACTTCAGCAGGAAAAAAAAAGGACATTACTTATCCTTTAACCTCTAAACTAAGTACAAAATAAAGTACTATGAGTGGTATTTTGCACCCTTTGTGGGGTGCAAACTAAAACACCTGAAGGGTTATATAATAATGTAAAAACTACCTAACAAATATAAACTATAAGCAGCAAATAATTATTAACAAATAGATGAAAAATTATGATCACTAGTGATCATAATTATGATCACCAGAGCATCAGAAAACCTGAAGGAGAAAGGTAAAAACACTGATGCCTAGACTCTATGTTAAACCCACAGAACCACGAATAGGACCCAAGCAATTACATTTTTAGTATGTTTACAATATAATGTTGATCCATACTAATTTAAGAACCCAAGGTATACACGGTGAGTGCAATGACTTCAGAAAAAGGAGACTGATATGAACTAGCAAAGGAAAGATAAAAGCAGACAGAACTTGAAGTAAACTTTAAAGGACAGGTAGGGTTTAGATGAGATGGAAGAGGGTCGGGGAAACCAACAATTGCTGAGGGCTTATTAACTGCCAGACACTGTTCTACATATAACATCATTTAAGATAATTTCATTTCATATATGGAAAAATTGAGGCTCAGATAGATTAAATAATTGGCCTGAGCTCACAAAACTGGTTAAATGACAGGATGGGATTAGTAAATATTCTCATTTTATAGATGAAATCGAGCCTCGGGGAGGTTAAATATTTTGTCGGGAGTAACAATATTGGAAAATGGCAGAACTGTGATCAGTGAGTGGCCAAGTTGAAATCAGGTCTGTGAATATAAAGCCTATGCTGCTGCTGCTTCTTAATAAGAGGGAAAGGAGAAGGTCTATACTGCTTAGGAAATTACACAAAGGTAGAAAAACAAAAGTGAACTTAGAAAAGTCAAACTGGACCATCCAAAAAACAGTCTACATTTTAACCTGTGTGTGACACAGCCTGAGAATCAAACATTAAAGACCACCAGTCACTTAAAAATCACTTTTTTAAAAATGTTTTTAAAAATCACTCAACTTTTTGTCTTAATTCATTAGTTTACTAAATAATTACTAATTGAAATTAGCAATCAGTTAGAATCCAATTATTAGATTGAACCAATGACTTAGCAACTAGTTGGAAAGCACCAACCTAGTCAAAACAGTCAGGATGGTTTTCTGGTTAGTTTCAATTTTAGAAGTGTAATGTTTAAGGCCAGAGTAATTTTATTTAGAACTGAAATTTTAAAAGATTGCTTTATGACAATGCTTTGTAAGACTTCTTTGTGGTCAATATTACTATTTTAAGGACTTTTTAAAAAGGGAAGCCAAACATTTATTCCTTTCTATTCTGCATGTAGAGACTTCAGTTCTATTTTTCTATCTTTAAGACAAAAGTCAAAATTCAACTCCATGAGTTCCCCTCTGTAATTAAAATTAATAATTTCTTCATTAATGCTAAAGAGCATTGCTTGCACAACTCTATTTAGCATTTATTTCATTTTGCCTTATATGAAAGCTATCTGTTTACAAATGTTTCTACTTTTCTTTAGGGATAGGATTATTCATTATTCACCTTTGTATTTACCCAGCATTTAGCATACTGTCTTGCACATTCACAAATAAGTTAATATTTTTCTCAACAAGATGAGCACATAAGTTACATACACACCTTCCACTCAACCAACCATGAAGTAACAAATATAAGTACATGGGGTAATATACTGTTGAAAATCTTTCATTTTAAAAGTTTGGTCAGCCACATAAATTGGACCACCAAGAACATTCATTAACAAATATGTACTATGTACCAGGCAATGCATACATAATGGTGAACAAGACAGATGTAGTCCTTGAGCTCAGAGAGCTCGCAACCTAGTAGGGAGACAGAAAATAACAAATATATATGTATATATATATATAGGAAAAGAAAAAACAAAGCAGAAGAAAACAAAAAGCAGGTGGTAATAAGGAACTAGAGTGGGAGTGGAGGGCAGAGGGATGCTCATATAGAGTGGACAGACTGACAAGCCAGTATGGTTAAGGACCCAAAAGTGTGTTGGGAGCCTCAGGTGCTTTAATGCCAGCTTCAAGGGAATAGTTACTACAGTACATTCTCTATTCTATCACTTCTTTTCTGATGGTTTAGATTTTCCTGGCTAAGTTCAGCGATGGCATGAACTCCAGGGAATAAAAGACTATCCATTTCCAAGTAATTCTAATTTCCTTCCAGTCCTTATGACTGATAAAACTCCTCTGGAAGTGACAACTATGTCCTGATTAGGAGTGTTTCTCCATTCCAGTTTTAATTTTATTGTTTTGGAGCCCTCCTGATTGCTAATTAACATGTGTGAATACTTCAATAATTACTTATAGAATGTTATTTTGTCACCAGAAGAAAGCACTGCTGCTTTCTGAACTCGATTGCTTTAAGGCTAGAGCTTAAGCGGAGTAAATACATCTAAAGCAGTCCCTAATCATTGGGCATTCTCAGATCTACTGCTGGAGCCACATGTTAAATGATGAGAGCATTTGATATACTGGAAAAAGTCCTGGATTAGAAATTATAGGTAGATTCTAGTTCCAGATCTGCCACTAGTCATGCAAATCTGGGTAAATTGTTTACTTCTTTTAGGCTTAGTTTTCTTATTGGTAAAGGGGGAATACATAGGAATTACATCTTACACAAATTCAACTACAGGTATACGTGCTTGGCAAAAAATCAAAAAGAAAAATATCAATTTAAGTAGCATTCAATGAGCATATGCCATGAAGTGAGCATGAGCTGGCAAGTGCAAACCTGTTGTTACATCAATCAGTCTCAGTTCTTACATGCTCCTCATTGAAAGTCTTGCTGTGCTATATGATTTGAGTGTTTAAATATCAATGTATTTGTTTGCTTAGGACAAGGTGCCTAAACATATACACTTGCTTCATCTAAGGCTTAAATAAAGAGATAGCCGTTCAGGTGATATGTTTACTTTAGAAACACGTAGGGTGTTGACTCCACTATACCATTTTATTATACTGGCATAGGGAACACGTACATCAAAGTTGATATAACCCTAAAAACACATTGTTGAGACCCTGATTTACCAATTTATGTTACTGGTTATTAAATAACATTTTATCATTTATGTCTCTATCCCAACTGAGCTATGCCACTGTTTTGGGGACAAACATATACACATATGTGGAAAGTGATGATTGTACAGTTATTCATTGCACAATACTTTTAAAAAGGATCAGACACATCTGTAAGACTTTAAACAAAAATAAAAATTATAAAAAGTTAAAAAAAATAAATAAATAAAATAAAATGGATCAGAAAAAAAATTAAATGTCTAAAAAAGGATGATGAAATGATACATATATAATGGAATATTATGCAGCCATAAAAATGAAGAAACATATAATGATATAGAACTTCTAAAACCAGTGAAAAATTAAACTATGCACAGTATGTACCATTTATGTAAAAAAGGGGGGGGATAAAAAAATGTATAGTACTTATTTGCATAAATTTTTTTAAAAAAACCACATAAACTGTTGGCATTAGTTGCTCCTTACACAAGGAACTGGATGGTTGAGGAACAAGTGTGGAAGGAAGACCTTTTTTTTCCCTCATCCGAGGATGTTTTTTCCATTGCTTTTCAGAGTGGAAGGGGTGGGGGGAAGAAAGAGAAAGAGCTAGAGCAAGCAAGCGAGAGAGCACGCAAGTGACGGGGGGGGGGGGGGGGGGACGGGGACACGGGACACACGGACGGAGGGAGGGAGGGAGGGGGCGCACCTATGTGAGAGAGGCATCTATGTGAGAGACACACATGGATCAGTTGCCTCCTGTATGCACCCTGACCAGTGCTGGGGATCGAGCCTGCAACGGAGGTACATGCTCGTGGCCGGAATTAAATCTGGGACCCTTCAGTCCGTGGGCCAATGCTCTAACCACTGAGCCAAACTGGCTAGGACAGGAAGACTTTTAACTGCATATCTTTTCTACGTTTTGAATTTTGAACCATGTGAATGTATTACCTAATCTAAAAGGAAACACAAAGTTTAGATTAGCAAGAAAGTAGTTTGAGATGAAACAGGATCATGTTCTTAATGGAAAACATTTATAAAAAGTAGGTATAGTTCTAAGGGTAAATGCCTGTAGGTAGAATGTTGGGATTATATGTAAGGTACCTTCCTTAAGAGACCCATCTATTTCAAGCTTCTCATAGATCTGTAAACCGATGCCTTGAAAATTAAGTGATTTGTATAAGGTCACATAGCAGAAGTGTTAGGATTAAAAATCAGATATTCCAGTATCTACTCTAGGACTCTTCTTTATCATACCATCTTCTCATTTTGCGTGGGCAAAACAGGGCCAGGTAAGTTTAGGCTAAATAAGGTTGTAATGTTTATCTAAATTTTAGAGCCTAAAGTACAAAATAATCTTAAACCTTTGGATTACCAATTTCTTGTGTGCTTTCCACATGACTACACTAATAGGCTGTGCACATCTCTATGAACAAACATATTACAGAATGATAAATGTACTTTTTTCTATCCTTCTTACACAAGTGAATTCACTGAGGTAAAGAACTGAACTATATTATGCGATTTTAATTTTTTAAATATACAAATGCCTAGCACAACTGTATTGCCCAAAATATTAATATATGTTTGCACTCCTTAACCAAAACCCCAGGGATGGATATGTTTTAGAAGTAATAATTTCTTGGAACTTTAACAACGTTATAAGGTACACAAACCATTATGCAAAACCTAACATACCAGTCAGTGGCCATGGGCCAAGCCATATAAATCAAACACAGTATTTCTTCAATAAATCATAAGTGATAAATAAAGACTATATATCACTTCTTCTTAGTTCAGGTCATATTTTGCTACCAAATGAATTTTGCCTCCAAGTTTAAAAGGTTTTTGGTTTTTCAAAGCCTTCTGATGTTGGAATCAGGTAAGAGATTATAGACTGTACTCACAAAGATGCTGCTAGAAAATACGGTCACTTCAATCCTCATCTTTTTGATGAGACCAGAACAAGAAGGCAGTTTTTACACTTCCAGGTTTGGCCAAAGGCTTGTTCGCCATTAAGGAATCCAACCTAGCAGAGGGGTAAAAGCTGGCATCATCAGAAAAATGAAAAAACAAAATCCTAATTGTAAAACACTGTATTCCTATTATAGCTACTCATTGGTTATTAATTTAATAAAAACTCCCTTTGATTAGATGTTAGTTTTTAAATGTAAATAGATAAATAAAACTCTGTTCCACATTGCTGAAAGCAGATAGAGGCAATGAACTTTAACCCTACTGGAAGGTAACCGGGTTCTTTTGGGGACCAGCGTAGTTCACAGAAAGTGGCATTCTAAATACACACATAAAGAATAAGCAGAAATGTACAGTTTTTTGAACATGATATCATTCTTCTAACATTAATGAAAGAAGAATTTTGTAGTTAACTTCTCCTGATTGACTTTTCTATATTAATATCTTTGCTTCTATCTTATAAAGCCTTATATGACTTTTTCTACCTTTTACAAGGGGGAAAGCTCTGGAACATATACTAAAATCCCTTCAATTTTTTTTACAACCCAAGCTCCACTTCCATTTTGTTATGATTACATATTTTTACCTGGAAAAAATAAACCAAATTTGCACTAAAAGACTACAAATCAACTTTGCAGACAACAATGTTTGACTGATATAATTCAGTTTGGGAATGTTGATTTTTCAATCTTACAGTTTTAGCTACTTTTCAAACCAATTATTTTGTTCGATTTATTAAGTTCATGTTCAGCAAGTGTAATCACAAAAAATGGTAACAGCAATGTTTAACAAGAAAAACTCTTGAGTTTCAGCTACTATTTCAGGAGGAAATACTACGTTCTCATATTTTCATCATATTTCATTAAAAAAACCTAACTAGTGAGAATAAAAAATATATCAGCACATTAATAATCTTGTACAACAAAAAAGGTAAACAAAAACTAACGAGGCTATATTTCAGTCTGGAGAAAAGCAAAACAACAAACTCCCTGCTGGATTTCTTGACTATTTGCATTCAGAAGAACCCAAAACTAAAATCCTTTTTACTTAAGAACTTCTTAGTACACAGGACTTGTTTTCCTCTGTACTACCCTACCAAAATGATCAGCATTATTCCACAATATGATCATTCAGTTTGAGACCACTGAAAAAACAACAGTCCAAATTGCTAATGGTTTACCTGCAAATAACTGGTTAGAAACTACGTATTGTTATTTTAGGACTAGAACCAATCGAACCAAAGGACTACGCTGCCCCCAAGATCCAGAATGCAGATTACGAAATAGCACACGCGGTCACGGTGTCCCTTAAACCACATGACCTTCCTAGGAAAGCAGAGCCTTAAACTTACAAACTAAATGAGAACTCCCCCTTTCTCTTAAAACAAGGTAGGAGCCACAAGTCGCGGCAGGGGCAGATTGGAGGCTGACTAGTTAGTACCGGCCATGAACAGAGTCCCTGTGCTTTGGCTACTGCCCTTACCGTTAGATCTGGGAGGGAGGGAAGGAGGAGAAACACCCCAGAATCCGGGCAGAAAAGCCTCTGGCCTCGAAGATGAGGTTTGGGGTGATAGGGAGGGGCAGCTCCGTGTGTGGTGACCCTTCGTGAACACGCACTCGGGCAGCTCGACTCTCACTGAGGCTTTAGGTCGGTGGCCTATGGAGGCCTCGCGCGGCCCACAGTCGCCGAGAAGGTGGCGCCGCGGCGACGCAACAGCCGACAGCCTCCATGGCACCCTTCGCCGGCTCGGGAGCCGGCCCCTTGCCCGCCCACCAGGTCACTCGAGGGCGCGTCAGCTTCCAACTCGGGGTCGCGCGGGCCAGACAGCAGCAAGACACGTGCCAGTCTCTTTCCTCAGCGTAATCCCTCCGCTGCCGGCCGCGAACTCGTTTTAATCACGCCCCACCCCCGCTGGCGTCACCTACGCCACTGGAGCGCTTTCCAGCAGCTTCCAGAACCGTCACCTCCCCCAACCCAGCCATTCTCAGGAGGGCGGCTCTACAGCCCCCGGCTCCGCCCCTAGTCGTCGTCGAGGACGAAACTGCGGCTGCGGCAGCCAGGCGGACGGCCACGCCTCTGCGGAGGCCTGAGCGGAAGTGCTCCCACCCTCGCCTTCCGCCTCGCTCACGGACGTAATCCTTTCGGGCCCAGCGCGGATAAGGAAGGGGAACTCTTTTGCGGCGGACCGAAACCGGAAACTGCTTTCCTAGCGGGGAGGTCGGTGGGGGAGGCAGGCTGAGGTTGAACGTGGGGTGGACGTTGCACCGTGCAGTGGAAGAGGAATTCAGATCGAACCTGTGCGAAAAAGAGTGCCCGCTGAAGGTAAGGGAGAAGTAGTGTCTTTCAGCTCCCGAAATAGGGAAAGGGGACAGAACCGGGTTGATCTGTGGAGCAGCGTGCGCGCTGAAAGGATGGGCTGGGCTGGGTGAGGGAGGGGCTGGGACGTGGTTCAGATGGCCGGGGTTGAGGTTAAGGTGTAGAGATTGAGGTATAGATTCGTTTGGGCTCAGAGAGGTAAATGCTGAAGAGAAACCAGAGTTGTTCTCCCCTTTCCCGTGGAGCGTGGGGATGGGGAGGGTGTACGGAACCCTGCGCCTCCTCGGGTTTCCAGGGTTGGGGTATCCGTCTCTGATTCACGTGGGCTGGGTTTCGCACCCGGCCCGGTTCGACCCGAAAGCAGACCCTATTCCTCGGCTTCAAGTCTGTGGTGGCTTCAGCTTTGACAGTTCACGTGCGGCGCCCACTTGGCCTTGGAGCGCAAGCTCAGCGAGGCTTGAGGCTCCTCTTGGAACTGTGTGTTCGCTGGGTTTTCCCAGTTCGCGTGCGGGACTGTGAATTAAGCTGAATTGCATCTTTTCCGCTATTCCCAGGGCCAGCTTGACACATTCATTGCGCTGTAACTGGGTCCATACTGGGCTAGTAATTCACACTCGGGCTTCTGGAGTATCCGTGGCTTACAAAAGTAATGAGAAAGGGGGACGTCAGAAGGAAGACGCTGGGGGTGGAGAGTAGAGGAGGTCAGGCTGGGATGTCACAATACAGCCATACTACTACCTCTAGGTCACACTGCCCTGGTTGGACTTTCCTGTGATCAGGCTGGTGCTGAGGTGATTTTTAAGCTCAGACTTGTTTTGTAGAAGCCTCACTTTGGCAGTGATCCGGGGTGTATGTAGATGGCCTGGAAAGAGGTGGGGATTTGAGACGCTTCCAAAGAACTATCCAGAGAATTTAGCTACTTATACTGGGTGAAGAAGAGGGAAGTGAAAGAGTAGAGAACCACTCAAATTTTCTGGTATCTGTGTTTGGAAGGATGGCGATGCCAAAATACAGATGAAATACAAGAGAGAGGAACTGTAGTTTTTGAAGGGAGGACAAAGGAAGTTGTATTGGGAAGCCCTGAATAGCCCGCTCCTGGTATTTTATTAAGTGAGGCTTTTTGGGGGAGGGGAGAGGTTCTGCATATTTAGCATTTCAACCGCCAGTCTACCTGCTTTTTTCATTGAAATGGTGGAGGTGGGATCAGAGGAGCAGATTTGAAGCCTCCTTCTATTTCACTTTTATAATTGAGGGAGAGCCTATGAGAATCAGTGGGAAAAGTTTTCTTGATCCCTCAAGCAAATGGAAATTTTCACTAAAAAACGTTTACTCAACATACATAGATTACCTATTTTTCTTTTGAGAGTGATACAAGATGGGTTGGATATTTTCTACAGAGTGAAAGATTATCACCAAATATGTAGCAGTTAAAATTTACTGTGTCAGATGCTAAGCATTTTACATGTATTAGTGCATTTAATTCTTAGAACAACCAATTTTACAAAGAAATTGCTGAACCCAGATGTAAAACCCATGCCTTTAGCCACTCTGAAACCATAGAAGTTTGACTCTTTCCTATATAGTTTCCTTTTGTAAGCAGATTATAAATAGAACCAGCCGAAGATAATAAATTGGTATTGTCTGTGAGCAGCTTAAAAAGAAAAACATTTAGCACCAAACTAGTTTTTACCCTTTTGGCACTGGTTCTTGATAGGGCGATTTTTGCCTCCCAGGAGACGTGGCAGTGCCTGGAGACATGTTTGATTTTCACAACTGAGGGGTGAGTGCCATTGGCATCTACTAAGTAGAGGTCATAGATGCTGCTAAACATCATGTACAACACACATGGCAGCCCTCACAACAAAGAATGAGCTGGTCCAAGACATCTATAATGCTGTAGTTGAGAAGTCCTGCCCTGTGGATATTTCTTCAGGTATAGGAAATTGAGATTCACTGATACTTTCTAAAAAACATTCATTTTTTAAATTAATGTTTGGCTTGAAAGTGCATAAAATGTAAACAGCTGGAACAGAATAGCATAATTAGTTTTTCTTTTTTAATGTTTTTATTGATGTTTAGAGAGAGAGAGGGAGGGAGAGAGAGAAACATCGATTGGTTGCCTCCCACACTCACCCCGACCAGGAATCAACCCAGGTATGTGCCCTGACAGGGAATCGAACCTGCATCCTTTTGGTGCATGGGACGACATGCCAACCAACCGAGCCATCCAGCCAGGGCACATAACTAGTTTTTCAAGTGAACCTGTGAGCTGCAATTTCCTAGGAGCTAGTTGTTATAGAATCATGGATTCTTAGATTTGGGAAAGACTTTTGCTTGAAATTATTTTACAACATCCCTGCTATGTTATGATTCACTCTGCTGATAAGTTTCCTGAGTCTGGTTTCCCTGTATTTTAAATCCATATCTACTCTACTTTTAATAATCACTTTCCTTACACTGAACTCCAGTCTCATAGAGTTGACTTTCCTGAATGTGATCCTAGGCCTTGGGACTTAACACTCAGAACAGGCTTGTTACATGTGTAGTTTGTACTGTAACAGTGTTTATATTTTTTTGTTTTGGTACAGATCATTTACTTTAATATGAAATAGTATTTTGTTGGCAGCTTTAAAAAAATAACATTAAACTCAATTGCTGAAGTGTTCTTGGTGGTTGAAAGCACTGGGAATGTATGGGGTTCTTTGGTCCCTGTCAAGTAATGTCACAATGGATCTAAGATTTGTTTTTTTGTTTGTTTTAATTGATTTTAGAGAGAGGAAGGGAGAGAGAGAGAGAGAGAAACATCAATGTGAGAGAGAAACATCGGCCGGCTGCCTCTCGTACGCACCCCAACCAGGGACGGAACCAGCAACCTAGGTATGTGCCCTGACCCGGAATCAAACCCACAATCTTTTAGTGTATGGGAGGGTGTTCTAACCAACTGAACCACACTGGCCAGTATGGATCTGAGGTTTTTAAAGTACTTTCTTAATGTAATGCTGATATATTTGTTTCAAATTGTGCATAGACTCTGAAAACTTAGGCTTTCGAACACTCGTCAATAAAAATTGGCTTTAATAGTTAATGTCTGTTCCAAGTTTTAATAAATTTGCTTACAAACGAGTCTATGAAAACCAGTCCTATTGCCAGTCTTCACCCTCTCCCCACAAATTTTCTAGATTTATAAAATGTATTTAGGTATTTTTCCACTTCCAGATTACAACTTCAGAATATGTTTATGCTAGGACATATAGTGTATCTCTTGTAAAATAGTGTAGCTCTATTTCAGATTAAATAGGATTTTTGTTTAATTGTCTATTGACTTTTATTTTTCAGGGTTCATTGAAAAATCCTTAGTGATATTGACATGTTTCAAGTGACATAAATTAGCCAATGACTCGGAATGATGGATTCCCCGAAGACTGGAAATGGTTTGCCAGTGATTGGACCAGGGACTGATATAGGGGTATCTTCACTCCACATGGTGGGGTATTTGGGAAAAGTTAGTGAACTTATTTTTGCCTCAAGGCAAAGTTGGTTTTTTCCCCCCCTCCTATTTTTGAGACTTGAATTCAGTTTTAATTTTACCAGTTAACTTATAAATAAATTGTATCATCTTCCACGGAAATCTTACAGTATTGGCGAAAGATTGTTTTAATGCATTTACCTCTCTGTGTTTTATTAACATGTGAAAGTAGAAATAAAACATTTCTTACTCTTTGAAAATATGGAACATGCACTTTCCCTGACAATTAACATTACCTTTTTTTCTTGCGAATAAACCTGATGTTATTTTTAACACTTAAAACTTAGTATTTAAAACTACAATATATTCTTTTTGGATTAATAGATATATTTAAGGCCTATATGCATTTTTTTTATTTGCCATGTTGAAAATATCTTGCCAGGATACTTAGAGGTGAAAGCTGTAATTCTTTTCTGGTTGCTTTTCCATTTAACATTTTATAATTTGGTACAATCTAGGAATGTCTATATTTTAATTTACTTTATTTCTCTTTTAGAATTATGATTCTGCTAACATCCTGTCAGATGGGTATTGCCCTGCATGTAGAGAGAAGGGAAAGTTAAAAACCTTAAAGATTTACCGAATTAGTTTTCAAGAATCTATCTATTTGTGTGAGGATCTACAGGTAAAGTATTAATTTTAGATAGTATCGAGGTTTTGGCCTTTTGCTTTTTTTCTTCAGTGTTTAAGTTTGTGCTCGTTTTGCATTTTTATGACTGTACATTTTTAATACTTAGATAATCAAGAGTTTCTAGATCTGTCTGGTATACTGTTAAATATTTTCCATTTTTCCACCTGGTTTCCTGAGTTATGCAAGAAGGTGTTTGTTTTTATTGTCATTAAACTTTTGAGAGGAAAAAATACATTTCAAGATTTATTTATTTTTTTTAACCTAGGGGGAGGACTTACTAGCTTTTGGTATGTAGTAGGTAATCTCTTTTCTCTGGTTTATTAACTTTGGGAACTTATTGGAAAAGTTATTAATCTCTACATGTTATGTACTTAAGGTTCTAAATATCTTTTAGGATTAATTACAGTAATTTGTATCTGTGGTACACATTTGAACTCGTTAAACTCCATAATACTGTATGTTTTATTACTTGACAGTTATGAAACTGTTATATACACACTTAATTCTCAAAATTTTGCAAGGTAGGTATTCCTGTTTTGTGAATAAGAAAACAGATGCAGAGAGTTTAGGAACTCAAGATCTCCCTGAAGTGGCAAAACTTTGATTGGAACAGAGCCTTATAATTTCAGATACTTTTATTCCAGGTAAACTAGCAGTTCATCAGGATCACCTGGAGTGCTTTTTAGAAATTCCTGGGCCTCACGTAGATGCTGATAAAGCAGACTTGACCCAGAATTCTGTAGTTTTGTAACTTTTGAGGGTGAGTCTAATGATTAGCCAACTTTGAAAATACTAGTCTAAATTCCTCTGTTGTTGGTAGATAATTTGCTGGGCATAACTTGAAGAAAATCCCAGGCATTCTTACAATTAGGAATAAATTGGTTTTGCCTTTATTTGATAAAATATTTTTTCGAGCATCACCATGTTGGCACTGTTTCATATGCTAGGATACAATGAATAAAACAGTTTTTTGCTCTCAAGAAGGTTATGTTCTAGAGTGGGGGAAAAAATAAGTAAAGTATATATTTTTGTGTGAAGTGATGAAAAGTGCTACGAAGAAGCCCCAGCTGGGTGGCTCGGTTGGAGCCCTGTCCTGTGCACCAAAAAGATTGCAGGTTGGATTCCAGTCAGGGCACATACCTAGGTTGCAGGTTTAGTCAACAGTCAGGCTGTGTATGAGAGGCAACTGGTCGATGTTTCTCATATCAATGTTTTCTCTCTCCCCCCCACTCCCTCTCCCCATCTCCCTTCTCCTTCCTTCTTCCTTCCTCTCCCTTCTGCTCTCTCTAAAATCAATAAATAAGCACATCCTCAGTGAGGTTTATTTTTTAAAAAAAGAAGAAAAGTGCTGTGGAAAAAAAGTAAAGCCACAGGGACTGAATTTCAGGGAATGGGGAGATCACAGTTTTAAATGGCGTGGTGAAGGGAACTCTTCATGGAGAAAGTAACATTTGAGCAAAGCCCTGAAGGAGATGAAGAGGAACAAGCTTCCTAGGCAGGGAGAGTCACAGGTATAAGGCTCTAAGAGTAGAGGCTGCCTGTCCATATTTGTGCCACTGCAAGGAAGCATCAGAGTTGGATCTGAGTACATGAGCAGAGTCATAGAAGATTGATCAGAAAAACAATGGGGAGGGGGCTGGACCAAGTAAGGTCTTTATAGGCCATTTTAAGGTCTCTGGATGACATAATCTGACATGTTAAAAGGATTACAGTGGCAGCTGTGTTGAAAATAATAGGTCATGGGCAAGGTCTGAAGTCAGGAGACTGGTTTGAAGGCAGGTGCAATATTCCAGGGGTAGCAAGTATGAGCAAGGTGATAAGGAATGATTGGATTCTGTATATATTTTTAATGTAGAGCCAAAAGGAAGGAATTGCTGAAAGGTTGGGATACATGGTAGGAGAGGGAGAAATCATGGATGATTCCCAGGATTTTGGCTTGAGTGATTGGAATAATGGAATTGCCAATTAACTGAGATGAGAAGGTTTGGGGAAGAGGAACATTGAGGGGAAGACCAGGAGGTTGGGACCAACCAAGCCTGAAACGTCTATGTGGATCAAACAGTTGTATCTGTGTGTGGCATTAGGTGAAGAGTTTGGGATTGGAGATACACACTTGGGAGCCGTCATCATACAGATGATTGAACCACAAGACGGGTAGTTGACCTAGGAGTATGGATAAAAAACTAAACTATAAAGGGGCCTAGTTTATTGGTCTTTTTATTAAGTAGGGGTGCTGACTGTGAGACTGGTAAAGATTGTTTTGCCTCTTAAAAATTATTTTTAAATTTTTAATTGTAAAAAAGTAAAACTTACCATCTTAACCATTTTTAAATGTACAGTTCAGGAGTGTTAGCTATATTAACATTGTTGTACAACAGATCTCCAGAACTCTTTCATCTTGCACAACTAAAACTCTGTCCCCATTAAACAACTCCCCATTTCCCTCCCTCAGCCCTGGCAACCATCATTCTTTCTGTCTCTGGATTTGACTACTTTAGGTACCTCATACAGGTCAAATTATACAGGACATAAACCCTAGATTTTTGGGACCTTGACTTAACGGACTTCTGATTTAACAGACAAAATTTCCAGTTCGTATGTTGTATGTGAAAATTAACACACTGTTAATTTTAAAATGCTTTTAACCAAGATTTGCTTATCATTAAATTAACATTATTTTTTGTTATTTATTCACTAGTTTTTTTTTGAACAAATTTTAATAGGCCGTGTGTTGGAAAAAACACTGTAGTACTTTCCCCAACATAATTAAATATTACATATCTATAACTATAGTCAACATATTTAAATCCAAGAACCACCGTTTATAAACAATGTTCAGCAAATGATTAGCGCATGATCACACTGCATCGCTCAAAGTAATTGGTTTTGTTGTCTTGTGGTATGACTTTCTGCAGCAGTTTTAACTTGAGCCAGCAGATGTTCCAACACGCAGTAAGCCACGTCCCAGCCATGGCATTTGTTTCCTCGCTGTGACTGGTAAATGCATGCATTTACTAGACTTATTCGCCATAAATTTAAAATTACAGTAATGTAGAAGACTTTTCTGTGAAATTAAACTTTTCATACGTACTTAATTTTAATTAGACAAATGTGCCTACATAAGTAAACATAGGTAAACTAATGTGTCAATTTTTTAACATATGCGTTTGGAAAACCTACTTTATTATATAATAAACTAAGACTTTCGGCTTTAACTGACACCCCCTTGCCTGAATTATTCTGTTACATTGTGGTTTTCTTGTGTTTGTCTTTTTCGTGATGGGTTTATTTCACTTAGCATAATGTCCTCAAGGTTTATCCATGTTGCATCATGTAACAGGATTGTTTTACTTTTTAAAGGTTGAATAATATTCCATTTTGTGTATATACCACATTTTCTTTATCTTTCTGTTCATGAACATATGGGCTGCTTCTGCTCTTAACTGTTGTGAATAATGCTACAGTGAACATGGGCGTCCTTTGAGGGCTATCTCTTTGAGGTCCTGCTTTCAATTTTGAGGGGTATATACTTTTTATGACTCTTTGAATACAAAGTTATTGCTATTAATTTTAAAGTTCTCTGTTTATTGACATGTGGTAGGATTTGGGAAGTAAAGGTGTAAAGTTGAGGGTCAAGTTGCTGTTTCATGGTGACTCAACAACTAGTTGCTAACAGAAGGATCTGAAACTTGTTTTCTGTTAGAGAATCTCATAATAAATGCAGTATTATGAGTATCATGTTCACTTGTATTGAAGAAGCTGTATTTTAAATGAGGATTTAGTGCATTTCAGTAATCTGTTGCTGTGAAATGAACCACCTCAAAACTTAGTGACTGAAATAACATAATGGTTTCACTTATTATTCCTCATGATTCTGTAGGTTGGCCAGGCAGTCCTTACACATCAGATGCTGTTGGCTGGGACGACTGAAATGTCTGCATGGCTGACAGTTGGTGCTAGCTGCTATTTGGAAACTCAGCTCAGACAGTCAGCCATGGTCTCAGGTCTTTTCCACAAGGGCCTCCCTGTGAGGCTTATTGGGCTCCTCACAGTATGATGGCTGGGACTGAGAAGGAGTGCTCCAGAAGGAGGGCTCCAAGAGACAAGCCCAATGAGCCAGTGCTTATCACGCCTTCATGTACATCATGCTTGCTAATGTCCTGCCAGAGCTAGTCACATGGCCTGGCCCAGAATTGTGTAACAGGCTGATTCTTCGAGGGTATGAATACCAGGAGGTGTGGTTCTTAAGTTCACTAGAGGCCATTGAAGGAGCAGCCTGCCATACTTTGTAGAAGGTGGCACATTTTATTTTAATTATTTATTTATTTAATTTTTTTAAGTTTATTTTTTATTGTTGACATTATTACAGATGTTCCCTATTTCCCCCCACTTTCCCCCTTCACCCAGCCCCTGCCCCACCCCAGGCCTTCACCACATTATATTTATTTATTTCAATTACAGTTTATATTCAATATTATTCTGTATTAGTTTCAGAAGTACAATATAGTAGTTAGTCATGTGCTTTATGAAGTGGTCTCCCTCTTATTTCAGGTACCCACCTGGTGCCATACACAGTTATCACGATATTGACTATATTCCCTGTGCTGTAATTTACATCTCTGTGACTATCTGTACCTACCAATTTGTACTTCTCAGTTCCTTCACCTTTTTCACCCAACCTAGCTCCCCTCTGTCAACTGTTAGTCTGTTGAAGGTGGCATGTTTTAAATGAGGGCACATAGAATATATATTTCTTGAATTTGTCTTGTAAAATATTTTGCTAGTTTTCAAACTTAGGGAAAATTCATTGATTAGCAATATTTTACACTGTTGATATTAGACTGAAATTGTATTAATGTACATCATTAATGTACATTAATGATGAAGTCATTAAAATTCACCAAATTTGACCCTTAAACCCAATAAGGATATAAAATTGATGTTCTGATTATTCTCAGATTAGTATTCAGTTTTAAAATTAAGAAACAAATTACTCCATGCAACTTTTTTTATTTGAAAATACTTTTCTTATTTTTAGTGTTATGCAGTTTACCTGTCCCAAAATCAGTAACACTTATCATAAAATGTTTCTTTACACTGTTGAAAATTTTAAATTCACTTGACATTAACTTTTTATTGAGACAAAAGTATGTATGTTTTCCTTGTTAGCTTAACCTAGTGTGATTCAGATTAAAGCCTTGGTCAAATTAACTGGGAAAAGTTATTCTTTTGGGAACCGAATTTTTAATTAAGTAGTTGTTTATCCCTAGTGTCTTCAAATTTAGATTGGTAATATACTCTCTCATGTCAAATTAATGCTAAAATTTTATACATATTTTTCATGACTTAGAAAGAGTAAAGTAATATTTGAGCTTTGAATTTTTGTAGTTTTTATCATTTTATTTTTTCTTCCTAGTGCATCTATCCTTTGGGCTCTAAATCACTTAACTTAATTTCTCCTGATTTGGAAGATCATCACACTCCAAATAAGCCTCAAAAAAGAAAGCTCTTGGAAACCAACTATAAAGATTCACCTTCTTTAGCAAATTCCAAAAAGATTAAAAGTCATATTGCTATTGATGGTGAACAGGCTTTGAGCAGCAAACATAATGAAGAAGCATATAATGAAACCTCATCAGACTTACCTGATTCACTGCACAGTGGTCAGCAGAGTCCAGTCAGGACCTCTGATTTCCTGGGGCAGGATAAGATTTTGGAAGCAGCTGTCATTGATGTGGCTGCTGAAGAAGATGCTACTGCAGTCAATGTTTCTGGAACTGGAGAGACTGATCTTCAGAATGAAGGAAGCATGTCTGAACTGGAAATGCCACTGGAGAGCAGATACATACAGTTTTGCCAGACTTCATGTGTTCAGTGGAAAAATTCTCATGCCCTCTGTTGGTTAGACTGTATCCTGTCAGTATTGGTGCATTTGGAAGTGGTAAAAAATGCGGTGATGACTGACCTGTGCCCTAAAGAGGAATCTGTGTTCTGGCAGTTGTTGACAAAGTATAATCAAGCCAGTGAGCTGCTGCACACCAGCCACTTGGATGCAGTTAAAGGTTGGTAATAATATTTCCCTTTAATTTGTAAAGAGATAAAAGTTGAGTTTTGTCTCACAGATGTGGAAAAGATGCCATCATTAGCCTCTGTTTTACATGGAGGCCTGGGAGCAAGGAGCCCTGGGAGTGTCATGAAGCTTGAGATAACACCAGTTGCATTATCCTGACTGGTGAAAAAGACGTCTTTTTAAAAAACTGAGTGAAGATAAAAGAGGGTATAGTGTATCTTTGCTGTCAGGGTAATGGTGATCATCATAGAGCCCATCAGTGTAAAATTTGAAGTTTTTAAATTTCCATAAAGCAGAATAAAAAAGTAAATACAAATCACGCACAGTTTATCAGTTCCCCCCAAATCTCTCTTCATAGTGAGGGATATATTTTTTTTAGTTTCTATAAAATAGGATACCCATGAAACCACCTCCCAACCCAAGAAAACTTAAAATATTCCCAGTAACTTAACATCTACCTATGTGTTCCTCCCCATCTCACCCTCTACCCCCCCCCCCCCCGGTAGGTAATCATCATCCTGGAATGTTTTATTCCTTCTTAATAGTTTTTGCTACAAATGTATGTTCTAAATAATATATTGTCTATTTTGTTTTCAACTTTATACAAAGGATATACAGTATGTCTTCTGGGACCATTTTTCATAAAGATTTATCTATAAAGCTGCTTGTATTTGTGATTTATTGATTTTCATTGCTATAGAACATTTCCATATTGTAAATATATCGACATATTTATTCATCTGTCAGTGGGGTTTTTTTTGCCATTATAAATACTGCTGGTCATCCCATGCAATGAAAGGTCGCTCGTTCAATTCCCGGTCAGCGCACATGTCTAGGTTGCAGGTTCCATCCCCAGTTGGGGCACGTGTAAGAAGCAACCAATTGATGTTTCTCTCTCCCCCCCTCCTCTCTCTAAAAAATCAATAAACATGTCCTTGGGTGAAGATTAAAAAAAATAAAAACATACTCCTGCTGTGACTTCTCAGGCAAGTCTCCTGGTATACAAAGAGCATTGCCCTTGGATATACCATAGGAATGAAATTGCCAGATCATAGGCTCTGAGTTCAGTTTACAGTATAATGGTGAATTGTTTTCCAAAGTGTTTGTATCAGTCAGTATTCCCATTAGCAGTGTATGAGAGATCTTGACTCATATATTCTCCCTTGGCTGTTTTCATGCTTGGAGATTTTGCTATGTGAATGATGTAAAATAAAATAGTCTGTGGTCTTGGTTTGCCTTCCCCAGACTTTAAACAGATTCAATAGCTTTTCATGTATATGCTTCCTCCTTTGTAAAATGCCTGTTTGTGCTTTATCCCTATTGTCATGTTCTTATTGGTTTGTATGAGTTAAGTGTTTTTATATTTATTGGACATATATTTTTATGTCCGATATGTGTTGCTAAATCTCCCAACTTTTATTTTGTACATTTACTTTTTTAAAGGTATCTTTTGATGACAGAAATCATCTTTCCTTTTACAGCTAGTAATGTGGTTTTTAAAATAAATCTTTCCCCCAAATTAGAAAGTCCTCGTGTACTTTCACTGAAAACTCAAAAGTTTTGCTTTTGACATTGATATTAGTTCTGCTGGAGTTAATTTTTGTGTGTGGTGTGTGGTAAGGACACATTCCCCCCCCCCCCCCGGCATAGCCAGTTTTTCTAGCTCTACTTTTTGTTGCAATTGATCTTCCACTTTTATCATGTAGCATTCCACATGTGTGTGCAGCTGTTTCTTAACTCTTGTTCTCTTGGTCACTTTATCTGTCTCTGAACCAGTACCACACAATTTCAATTATTAGGACATTGGCCCGGCTGGGCGTGGCTCAGCGGTTGAGCATCTACCTAGGATCCAGGCAATCGGGGTTCAATTCCCGGTCAGGGCACATGCCTGGGTTGCGGGCTCAATCAGTGACTCTCTCATCATTGATGTTCCTGTCTTTCTCTCTCCCTCTCCTTTCCTCTCTCTGAAATCAATAAAGATATATTCAAAAAAAAAAAAAATTATTAGGACTTTTTAGGTCTTTTTTTCTGGTAGTATAAGAATTCTTACATTTATTAACTTGACTTCGGTCATGCAATCTTTTTTATCCTCACCTGGGGATATTTTTTCCATTGCTTTTCAGAGAGTGGAAGGGAAAGAGAGAGAGAGAAACACTGATGTGAAAGGGACACATTGATTGGTTGCCTCCTGCACACATGCCGACCGGGGCCAGCCGTGCATCTAGCCTGCAGTGGAGGCACATGCCCTTGGCCAGAATGGCATCCAGGACCCTTCAGTCCGTAGGCCGACGCTCTATCCACTGAGCCAAACAGGCCAGGGCATGTAGTCTTTTATATAAATCTTACCCACTGTTTCCACATTGGTGACCATTCACGCTGCTTACTGTTTTTTGCTCTGAGGAATAAGCACTATGACAAGTATCTATATATTCTTTGAATCCATTGCTGAGTATATCCTAGAAGGGATATTAAAATATGAACATAAAGAGTTTTTCTGAATGGCTTTCCAGAAGGCTTACACCAACATACAATTTTATTTGCATATGTAAAATAAATGTCCCAGAGCACTCTGATCACTTCTGGGTGTAAACGTTTAAAAACTTAAAATTTTCGTTAGTTAGGAAATATTTCCATTTCACTTTCTTTGAGATTTCAGAAGTTATTTTTGCAATTCTTAAAATTCAATTTTTCACAAGCATTTTTGCTTTTGTCTTTTCTCTATTCCAGTTTTCTGTTGTTACAGGGACTCCAATACTGAGTCAGTAATGATTGTTCAGTTGATTGTTGCAGAAGAGCATATCTCTTGTTCAAGTTTTGACTTAAATATTAAATTAGTTTTATTTTTGTATTTTAATCTTATAATATTTTACAGGATAATTGCAGTTTTTATAATATGGTTGTAATTAATTTGTTTGAGCTGCATTACTTTGAATTGTAAGTGTTTGAGGAACTATATGGTATAACCACGGAGAGGGTAGGAAGAATTAAGAAAATTTTGTGTTTTACATTTTGTCTTTGCAAACTTTATTGCCTGATAAACTTTCACTCTTGGCAGTGTCTTACTTTTTTTTGGAAAAGATATAGATTGATGAGAAATTGATAATGTTCTGTACTTTATTTTTAGATAGAGATTATAAAAAACTTACCTCAGAAATATTTGCAAAGATAGAGACCTGTCTGAATGAAGTCAGAAATAACATTTTCATCAGGCTTCAGCCTCAGCTTAGATGCACATTAGGTAAGTAATTTGTATAATTTAACTGTGTAACTCATCTGCCATAAAGAAAAACTTAGATCATAAGGAAATATAATACTGTTTTATTACTTTGATGATCCAGATATTGGGGGAGAAAATCTGGTGGTTTCACTTAGGAATTGACCACTGGTTAAATCATCGGTGGGCAGACCTGGTCCATGTAAATAATGCGAGCAGTGTTCCACCACTAGAGTGGATGCTGGTCTTAGAAACAGGTTGAAGACTCAGGGATACCCTTGTTGCTTTTCCAGTACTTTTCCCCAGCATTTTCAGCATTGTTTGTGCATTCAAAAACACCTAAGGAATTTAAAAGTAAACAATAGTGCCAGGGGCCAATTAAATAAGAATCTCAGGATGGAGCTCAGGTATTAGGAATTTTAGAATTCCCATGTGACTTATTTTTTTGAATCATTTCTGTCCATCAGTTTATTAAGTTCTTTAGATTCCACATATAAGTGAGATCATGTGATGTTTGTCTTTCTCTGCCTGGCTTATTTCGCTTAGCATAATACTCTCCAGGTCCATGACATGTGACTCTTAACAGGTGGACAAGGTTGAGAATCTCTGGTTTAAACCAGCCAGAGTAATTCTACTTTGCCTGCTGGTGATTGGTTTAGAAATGGATGGATGGTACGAATTTTGCCAGTGGGATATGAGGAGAAATATGCTGATGACCTTTTGGGGACACTTTCTTACCTTTAAAATGGGGTACAAGAATAAGACCTGCTTTGTCTTCTATTGGCTTTTGGCCTCTGGGAGCAGTGTGGAGCAAGGGCACTACATCTCTATCTGGGCCTTTCTAAATGTTTCTAGTATTGCAAAGAGGAGCTGTAATGATTAGTTTGTTTGAGGGGGATGTCTATTTTATTTCTATTTATCCTTGTATTAACTCTTCTATTAATATTGTATTGTAGAAGCAGAATATATGGTACTCTTATTAGTATATTACCCATTATTAAATTATGTGAAATATCAATGCCTTCAAGTTTTTCTCTCAACAAGTGCATTTATTTTATCAGAACCAGATATTGTATCTGAATCTGTGCTGCTTTTGCATGGTAGTATCTCCTACTTTGTTTCAGTTTTGTCCCCTAGTTTTACTATCTTATTTTTCATGAACTCCTACAGATAAAAGTTTACTCTGTTATAATAATAAACTGATTTTCCATATGCCAAGTCTTTCACATTGCCTCCTCTAGATCTAAAGAGGCCTTGTCTAATTTATCATTAGGTGGGATCTCAGATGGGATGAATATTATTCTCAAAGTGTAATTAACATATAGTAAAACCCCTTTTAGATGTATACGGTTGTGTAACCATTACCATAATCAAGGTATGGAATGTTTTATCACCCAAAAATTTTTTCCCAGGCTCCTTAGTAGTCAGCCCCCTTCCTTACCCAACCACTGATCTGTTGGGTGAACACTCATTTCAAGGAGTTTTTTTCTAAGTTCACCAGAGTATAGACTTGATTGGCTCCCATTTTGCATTTTGCAAGTATCATTTCCCTCCTAGCATGACCTGAGATGTTTTATTCAGGTTCCAGACTCCAGGTTTCAGTTGAATTAGAGTTACTTCTCGCCCTGGCCGATTTGGCTCAATGGTTAGAGCATTGACTCATGGACTGAAGGGTCCTGGGTTCGATTTTGACCAAGGGTACGAACCTCGGTAGCAGGCTCATCCCCAGCCCTGGTTGGTGCATGTGCAGGAGGCAACCAATCGATGTGTCTCTCTCACATCGGCGTTTCTCTCTCCCACTCTCTCTGAAAAGCAATGGAAAAAATATCCTCCAGTGAGGATTGAAAAAAAAAAAAAAGTGACTTCTCCCCCAATCTGAATCAGCACCCTTATCCCTGGTAATTATGTTTGGAACAAGGTTGAATCTTGCTCACTGCCACCTTGGGCCTGATTTTCTTTGTAACAGAGAAGGGAATTTTAAATGATTATTTGTTTAATCATAGCAATTAGGCGAGCACTCGGCTCTCCTAAGACAGTAGAATGAACCCTTCTCATTTGTGTTCCTACCACTCAATCATTCAGCAATCCTAGGTGCTGTATTAGAGCTTAAGATCTTACTAATGAAATCTGATCTTTGCTTCAGAGAACAGTGTAAAATCTTACCATGTGTGTGTTCTCGTTCAGAATATTAACATGTATTTTAAAGTACCAAATAAAGAGAAGTAGAATCTGTACTGACCCTGAATTTTGGTTAAATTTTTTAAGATCAGCCACTTTTTCATTGTCATTATTGTTTTTGAAAAACACTTCATAAACTATCCTCTCTGTTCTCCCTCCCCACAGTTTAAGAAATATAACATTACAAATACAACTCAGATCCCCCTGTACTCTTCCCCAATTCTTCCTTACCTCTCCATAAAGGTAACTACTATCTTCAGTTTAGTATTTTCTTTTCCTCTGATGTCTATATTCCTTTTTTTTTTTTAAAGAAAAAGCTAACATTATGGCTTTTACTTATTTATGTGTAAGTCAAAAGAGTAATTTAGTCTGAGTGTTGTGTACCAGCGTATGGACAGACAGATAAGTAGAACAGAATAGCCCAGATCAGGACCCCCCCCTTTTGATTACTTTATGCTGTGATGGAGGTGGCAGATACCTAAGAAAGAAATGGCATCAATTGGTTCCTGATACAGGGGAAAAATTGGATCCCTACTTGACACCAAAATCAGAAATAAACTTCAGAATGTTTAAAGACCTAAACATGAAAAGCAGAGTTGTAAAACTTTGGAAGAAAATATAGGTGAATACTTTATCATTCATTGGGGAAGAATTTCTTAAATAAGTTACATAAAAGATTGGTAAGTATGATTACATTCAAGTTTAAAGCCTCTGGGAAATGATTGAGCAAAGAAGCAGTATCTGGCATATCTTATAAAGAACTCTTGTATGTCAGTTAAAAAAGGCAACCCGATAGAAAAGTGGTCAGAAGACATTAATGAACAATTAACAGAAGAGAAAACTTGAATCATTAGACAGCAAAGAGTCACTGAAAGGTTTGCATCATGGAAAATGAAGATAGTTGGGTAGGAGTGGGGGTTAGGTTACTAAAGGCAAAGAAACCACTTAACTAATTTAGGCAGGAGATTATAAAAATCGGAAATAGTCACTGGTGGTATATGTTTTCTAGTAGATTGCTTTATATTTCATTCCCATAAAATTTATAATCAAAGGAAAAATAATTTAGATAAATTTAGGAGCTATATAAATTACCTAAAATGATCTGTAATCACACAACTTATTTAAAAGTATGTTTTGAGTTCTTTCATATTTTGATTCATTGAGAACTTTATGTATTTTTAGGCCTGAAGATTCTGTGTTGTCATTATGAAATGTAAATTATTTCCTTTTTCAATTAATATTTAGTTAAAATAAAGTAAACACTTAAAGGCTGAGAACTAATTACAGATTCATGCTATACTACATCCTGTTTACCCGTGGTATTGCATATGTTCATTTTAGGAGACTGATTTGTATTTATTTTTGTTTATTAAAAAGATTTTGTTTTGATTTTATGTTTTTGTACAAAAATAACAGCAGGACTATACCACAAAGCTGCCTATTAATATAGCCTTTGTAAATACTGATATTAGAGTATGTTTAGGCAATAACAGCTACTACTGTTCTGCCTTTTGGTCCTGCTAAAGTGACTCCTCCAGGTGGTGTTCCTGGCAACTATGGTTCCAGGCTGGGAGGAAACTGGACCATAGATGTAAGACTATACCAGGGGAGGAAAGGATGGAAGGACTCAGATTTTCCCTAGCACCTAAGCTCCCTTGAAGACAGGAAGGAGAGAAACCCATTGGAAAAGGAATGTAAGGGGAAATATAAATCCTCTTTAACTTGCTTGCTGATCTCCACACTGGAAGACAGTATTCATGTCAGTTTTTGTTTTAATGACAACAAAATTCAGATCTTTGCTAGTCTTAAAGTTTTGAAGTTGGGCTTTAATTGTTAAAAGATTAAGAAGAGTGAGCAGTGAGGAGATTTGAGGCTGGTCCTTTCTCCCATGTGTGTCATGCTCTTGCCACGTGGAGAATGAGAGTCAGAATAGAAATGGCTTCTTAATGCTTTTGTCCAACTCTGACATTATTCTACCATGTTTCACCAGTTATATTATTTTCAATATCTGTAGCAAACCATACATATATTTATTTTGTTTTTATAATACTCTAGTGTTGTTATATGGAGTATATTTTTTTCCTGAGAAAAGCTAAGATGATCTGAGATGATAGTGTGGGTCGTTTGCCTTAAGGAGTTTTCACACATGTCCAAGAAAAAGGAAAGATAGAGACTGAAGTGATAATTAAATCTTTATTGTGGACATTTATTATTTGTTTATTTAATTTCTTGATTTTGGTTAATCCTTACCCGAGGATATTTTTTCCATTGACTTTTTGGGGTGGGGGGGAGACATTGATGTGGGAGAGACACATCTCCCGAGTGCCTCGGGCTGGGGATGGAACCTGTGACCCAAGTACATGCCCATGACCCAGAAATCGAACCGAAGACCCTTTGGTTTGAGGGTCGATGCTCTAACCACTGAGCAACACCGGCCAGGGCTATTATGGACTTTTTTTTAGAAAAAAGCTTTAAAAACTTTTTCTTGCTTAACTATGAATAAACTGCTCAGTCATATATTCATATTCACATGTATTCATACCACAGTGTGAGTATAGTGAGAAAAGACAACAGGTTCATAATTTGGGTTTACCTTTTTCGGTTCTTCATGAGCAACCATTTTTCCTTTTCTTTTTGAAGGTGACATGGAAAGCCCGGTGTTTGCATTTCCCCTGCTCCTAAAAATTGAAGCCCGCATTGAAAAGCTCTTCACGTACTCTTTTTCTTGGAACTTTGAATGTTCACAGTGTGGACACAAGTATCAAAACAGGTTCGTTTTTCTATTTTTTAAAATGGATTCATTCTATCGAAAGTGGTTGAGTAATCAAATTTGAATAAAGCTTGTTTCCACTTATAACACTGCTCTCTGGATGGCTCCTTCCACCCTTGATTAAACTTCCCATCCTATCTTGAAGTCTCTTCACCATTAAAAGGAAGAATTTGAGCCCCAGAAACTGCAGTTTGCTTGCTGCTTTAAACTGGAAGAATACCCATGGTTTGAGAGATTACCAGTGGGAAGTTTAAGTTTTCAGTGGTAAGTGGGACAAATGGGAAAAGTAGAACATTCCTTTCTACCCCCTTGTGGATTCCCTGCTGGGTAATAACACCTCTCAGAACTTCTTGAAACTGTGTGTTTTGTTTACTCTTCTGTTATAGACCAGGTTTTTGTTTGTTTTTAATATCATGGAAACTGATTTTGGTCTCCTGGAGTTTGGCAGCAGCTCTCAAAGGTGTATGCTTTCTTGTACCTAACCTTAGTTTCTGAAAGACCAGCTACCCCCAGCATCCCCCATGTGCACTGTCAGCCATAGTTTCCACTTCCCTGCCTCCTATTGGAGGCGTCATGGAAACTGCAGGTTTCTTTTGCTTCCACGCACCTGCCGGTAACATGAGAGAGATTAGGTTTTAGAAGAGGTGGTGTAGGGAGAGAAAGTTTCCATCAGACAGGATACCTCACTTTGTCAATATATGAGAAAGTTGCTAACTAAAGGTTGAAAAGATTACCAGACTGGTTCTGTTAGTCATTTATTCAAATTTTTATAATAGAGATAAATCCTTTTCTCATTTCTTAAACTTGCCTCTACTAAATTAGAAAATTTGAAATCTTTCGAAGTTATTTTTTAAAATGTGAGAAAAATGTTACTTATATATTTATTATCTAAATTGCGGTTATTTTTAGTTATTTGGGGATCAGTCGAGAGTCAAGTCTATGAGAGAATGCCTTAGGGAATGCAAGCAACAGATCCAGAAAACAGAAAACTTTTTTTTTTTAACCAGTTAGCTGGGAAGTATTAGAACAGAACAAGAATGAACATTTCACTCATACCTATGGCTTACATAATTTTGTGAGTGTAAGAACAAATATTTGTTTCCTGATCTTCTATCATTGATTTATATAAATTATCTGATTTTCTTCTCACTTGGCAAATGTGGAAGGTGAATCTTGGAAGAGGTTAAATAGATGTCCAAGGGGACACACTAGCCAGTAAGTGGCAGAATTTAGGGTTAGGTTTCCTGGCCTCTAAGACTTTCTTGCTCACTGTGGTATACTCCCTAATCACCACCTGGATTTTACATAATATAAACAAGCTTGATGATAACATCAGCTCAATTCTAGCTCTTCTAAAATCTGCATCTCAGTTTGACAGTTTTTCTTTGAATATGTTCTGTGTGCCAGGAACTTAACCTGGCTTGGCCTAATTGAGACTAGTTAGCTAGGGAGATAACAGCTAAATATGTAAGAGAGGGTCAGTGACTTCATAATTATTTTGAGCTGTTGGCTGCTTTAAGTTACTTTGTACATGAGGCGATAAGTGCATTTGGAGGTGTATAGAGAAAATACTTGAGAGTTCAAGGGAAAGAAGCCACCAGCCATGTGGATTTGCTTTTCTTTTTTTAATTCCTTTGTTTTAAAAATAAATGTAGATACAGAGGAAAAGCTAAAGTGAAATGATATTTCATTAAATAAATTTTAATATATCATGGGTTAAAACTTCACTTCCATTTAATCTGTTGGAAGAATATCCTGTTTTTAGTGCTGGTTTAAGAGCTTTATCTTGTTTTAGAAGGTATATTCTGGAGTTAAACTTGTGGTCTGCAGAGTCAGACTCCTGGATTCTGATCTCAGGTCTGTCATTTACCATGTGATGTGCATTTCACTTTTCTCATCTGTACAATGGGGATAAGAATAGTACCTGCCATGTAGGGTTGTTTGAAAGAGGAGTGTTGGCACAGTGCCCTGCCCTGCACACCACCAGTGCTCAGAAACGTTAGGTCTCATATGGGGCATTAACACTTCTTCACTGAGACAAACTCACTTTTATAAGCTAAGAAATGAGAGCCTTTACTTGACAGTTATCTTCGAGAACCAAAAATTTAGCAGAAATATAATCGATGCTTTTGTTGATCCCTTTGTGCTGCTTTGCTTTTAAAGTGTTAGCTTCCATGAGAGCTGATACTGTTTTAGCAGCCTGTGCTTATCTTTATCTCTTATGATTTATCAATGTTTGCTATTGTTTGAACAGAGGCTGGTGTCCCTTAGGTAATAAATAATTGTTCTTTTGAAGATAATTTTTATTAAAGTGATTGCAGGTGAGGTGCAGTGTACATCTTTAAAGATCATTGTTTTAGATTCCTGTTGTTCTCAAGTATTCAGACTGAAGTGTGCATTTAGAACTTGTATGACCATTAAAAACAAAATTCTTTCACAACTAATGTTCTAACTTTTTAAGGATCAAGAAAATTAAGTTGTGTATACTCCTGATTTTGTATTTGGAAATGCACCTTTTGTTTTTGACTGTTAGTGGGTAGCCAGATTGTGAATTTTTTGAGTATGGTGTAAGCTCTTAACAAATTTGAAATCCTTAGGACAGTGGTTCTCAACGAGGGATGACTTTGTGTGCTGTGGGTGGGACATTTGGCAATGTTGGGGTATCCTTGAGGCTGTACCTGGGGGCTGTTGCTGGCATGTAGTGTGCAGAGGCATGGTCCTAACATCCTGCCATGCACAGGATGGTCCCCACGACAAGTGTGCACAATGTCAGTGGTACTGCTCTTGAGAAACCCCCCCGCCTCTAACATTTTCTTTGTTTCATAGATGGAAAACTATAGGTAATTCACGTGGAGAGTCTTCACAGAGAGTTTTACCAGGGTTAGGAAGCAACATTGGCCTATTTGTTATATGTTTTGGGGGATAGGTTAAATATGAATAAACAAATGAAGGAAAGTACCTTCTATTTTAATAAATTTTTTAAAATCTTCACTCAAGGATATGTTTTTATTTATTTTAGAGGAAGAGGAAGGGGGAGAAAGAGAGAGCAATGTTGATGTGAGAGAGACATTGATTGGTTGCCTCCTGTATGTACCCTGACAGGGAATTGAACCCACAACTTTTTGGTGTATGGGATGATGCCCCAACCAACTGAGCCACTTGGCCAGGGCAGTACCTTCTATTTTAGACATTGATTTAAATTAACATGAATAAATTTAATTTAAATGAATTTATGTCTTTTTATTTTATAGATGTGTGAAGAATCTCGTCACCTTTACAAATGTCATTCCGGAGTGGCACCCACTTAATGCTGCCCATTTTGGTCCTTGTAACAATTGCAACACTAAGTCACAAATAAGAAAAATGGTATTAAAAAAGTGAGTTAAAATTGACTTACTAATTTTAAAACAAAATGAAGGTTGAGATATATATATATATATATATATATATTTTTTTTAATGTGTAGCATTGAAGGTGATGACAGCAAACTACTTTTCAGGCATTTGAATTAACACATATTTTAAGAATTGCCAAAATGCTTTTCTATCAGGAACTCTGTCCAACAAGCAAGCAAGCAGTCTCCTAGGTGAAATGCCACTGAAGAGTGGACGGACTTAGGGTGATTATCTGACCCCTTTCTCCTAGTGTCTTTTATTCTTTTGCCTTTTCTCTCCCTTTAAGGATATTAAACTTCAATTTTTCTCTCCTCTGCCAAGTACCTGAAGTCACTAGAATCCTGAAATTTCCTTAATCTAATTTCAAGAACTCATGATTCAGAGATGAGCCATAGGCTCATCAGTCTGAATTTCCATCTCCCAGGCCTCTCAGCCTGCTGATTCCTCATCCTCTTGTAAGCTTTCTGCTGCCCTTGAGCAGATGTCTCTTTATTATGTTCTGCCAGCCTTTCTATTTGTCTTCAGTGGGAGGACTGGTCAGAATTACTTTTCCAGTGGTACCAGAAGCCCCATGTCTTTAAACTCACAGGTCAATTCCATTTTAGGTAGTTTGTTTTGTCAATACGCTCACACGTGAACATTCTCTTTAAGCTTTGTTTTCTGTTGCCCTTATCTGTATCTCTACAATAAGTAGATGTTTTGAGGTATAATTTGATGTCATAAAGAACCAGTGATATTCTTACCTTTTCTGATGCCCTTGGATGTGCCAAGAAACCCCTCAGAATCTTTTCTAAAGGTTTTTAAAAAATGTATTGATTGATTTTAGAGAGAAAGGGGGGGAGAGAGAGAGAGAAACATTGATTTGTCATTCCACTTATTTATGCATTCATTGGTTGATTCTTATATGTGTCCTGACCGGATATTGAACCCACAACCTTGGAGTATCGGGATGATGCTCTAGACAACTGAGCTACCCTGTCAGGGCCTCTAAAGGTTTGTTTTCATCCAAGTAATAAATTCCCAATCAGATAGTGCCAAGACTTAAAAAGGAAAAAAAGAGCAGGGCCCCTCGTACCCCATCTCCAGGTATCTACTTTAAACCTTTTAGGAAGTATTTAGTTTGACTTTTCAAAACATTGTGCTTATTCCACCAATGTGCTTATTCCTCCTAAAAGAAGGCTACCATCTTCTTTTACAGTAGTTGAGTATTAGGGCTCTTAACCAACATCTGGGCCCATCTCTTCTCCCTTCATATATGATTGCATTTTGGGTTAAATCTGTACTCATTGTTTATTATGAATATGCATATATTCCCTCCCTAGCCAAGCAGTGTACGTGGTTCTGTTTTATTTCTTTTACAACTCTTTATTTTTTCTGGTATTATTAATTGCCTTGTGTTTTTATTTGCTTTAAGTATACATTGTGATTTTCTAAACACCTATTAATACTTTTCTAAACACTCAAATGCTTCACAGTTTTTTAGTCTTCCTTCCCTACTTTTTTCCTGGAAACCTCTCTTCTGCCTTTCACCCTTCTGCTCCAGTGTTTCAGTCTATACTGATTCCTCTCTGGGCGTGGGGCATGAGAGTGCTTTGTACACACTTCCTGTCACTGTCCCAGTTTTCAGCCCAGCACCTTACCACCACTCTTACACATTGAGTCTTATAGGGCTTCTCTTCTCATCAGTGTGCCCATAGCTCTGTTGCACTCAATGTCATCACTTCGTCCATTCTGTTGAGTCACCACTTTCCTGTTTGCTTTTTGCTGTCTAAATATTTATTGTCTCTTTCTTGTTTTCTCATGTCTCCTTTTTCTTTTTTTGTCCTTTCAGTTAATTACCTTTTTTTTTGTCCTTCACCATCATATGGTAGCATTCACATGGGAGGGCAGAGTGGGAAAGAAGAGGCGATGTCTTCAACCAGCAGGCCATAGTCTGTCTTGGCTGCCTGCAGTCCAAGCTTTGAAATCTTAAGTGCTTCTTTTTTTTTTTTTAAAAGCCCTTTCTTTGATATGGAGGTAGAAGGGCTGCAGGTGTGGGTGTGTGTGCCAACCTGCACTGGACCATTGAAGTGCTTGAGGCTTCTGGGGTATATAAGTTCATCTAAGAGTTTATACCTGCTTTTCCTCGAGCCCCAGCATTGAGGATAAACTCATACTGCTATTTTGTTTGATCTATTAATTGGTCGCATTGCAACATGATTTTTAATTATACAAATATGTTGCTTTACTTACATTAAAGATTCATGTTCTGACCTGGAAATGTATCTGCAGAGAGTAATGGTGTTTGAGCAGGAAATGTGTTTAGAGTTCTAATGGGTCAATTTATAAGCAGAATTTATAATTTGGACATTTACTGTATTCAAAAATAAATTGAACTAATATGTAAAATTTCACTTAAAATTTAAGTGACGAGGTCTTTATAAAATCCTTTGTAGTTTTTTACTTTGAAATTTGTATAACTTGATTTTGGGTTTAATGGAATTGAGAAACAAATTTAATACAATTTTTAGGCATAACTTAAAATTAGGTCTATCATGATATCATGCATAATTCAGTCTTACAGCATTTTAAAAACTAATAGTGTTATAAGTTCCCTGACACTTTGTCTCTGGTAATTCACATCTCTAATATATTCCCATTAGAAAAAGAGTCCATTGGTAAATCAGATGAATATTTAGTGGGTCCACATCTGCCACTTTTCTTCTAAGTAATGTGTTTGGGATTTGCATTCAGAGCATGGTGGTGACATGGAGCACCAACTTAGAATCTGATTTAATTTGGTTTCTCCAACTCTTGAAACGACCGTCCCATTCTCATTACTGCCACAATCTTCTTTAGGAGTTTGGTCATACACTATCCTGGATTCTCATTTAAAAAGCATATTTACTTAAGCTTCAATTTTAACACAGATTTTTTTTTTTAACTATTTGTAAGAGATAGAGGAGTGGTAGGAAGAGAAATAAGACATTTCTGTTCGAAGCTTATAGAGCTTATTAAAGTGTCTAATACAATAATTTTGAGACTTTTTAAAGCAGATAAACTACACTTTCCTCTACAAAACTTTGGATAGAATACTGATATGTTAAATAGTTAAAATTTTATGTTTCTTAATTTAAATTTTCATTGGTAGAAAATGCTTTATTATTTGTATGAAATCCTTGAAGTACCTCCAAAGAACATGTTTGAAAACGTTTATTGAACAGTTGAAATTTTCTAAAGATGTATTTTCTTGTTTACAATTAACATGAACCAATTCTGATTATTTGAATTACACCTAATTTTACTCATATTTTTTTTGGTCTGTCTGAAATAGCTCAATGATGTAATATATCTAAAATGTAATGAGGTTTCAAAATTACATTTACAGATTTTTTTTCCGCCTAAAGCCTACATTATCACAGTTCAGAAGTAATATATACACAGTGTTAAATTTGCATTTTCTAACATGAATTGTTATATTACACTAGTTGGGATGAAAGTTAAAAACTTGTACTGCAGGCCGTTAGCACAAGACCATGGCTGCTCTGTGAGGGTCAGAGGTTCAGTGTCTCTCCTGTCTTTGGTAACAGGGCAGGTAACACACAGGGATTGTGCTTCCTTTCTCTCTTTTCTATTTTCTCTTCCTAAGGGTATATCCTTATAGTAGGCGGAGTTGAACCTCAGGTTAAGGAGATGAAAGCAAATGGATTTTAGCTTGCAATCTCCTGGTTCCAGTTCCATTAACCCTCCCCATCCAATTTTCTTATGCTTGACTCAGAACCTGACTTGCTTTCCTCAACTCTGAGCATCGTCTTTTACACTCCAGGCATTGTGGATAGAAAGGAGCCTGAGAACAAAATCTGTTGCTGGTTAGGGGTAAACTTCTGCCCTTACCTGAGAGACTAGAAATGAGACAAGCTAAAATTATGGGTAGGAGAATACTGTGACTTTCAGGAGACACTGGAGTCTAGTGGACCCACAAGGAAAATAAACTAGAAAAGGGGGAGGAGGCATGTGCTCTATTTTACTGACTCCAAGATGCCATCATTTATAAGTTGCACTATTTTTTAAATGTACTACCATTAAGAAAGAAATGCTGCCTATTTAACATTTTCCATGTGTAAACTCATACTACTGAGATTGTGAAGTCTAGGGATCAACAATAGAATGCTATAGTAACTAGCCTCAGAAGATATCTTGAAAAGGTATCATGAGACCAAGAGAGAACTAAATATTAGTACTTAAAAGAGTCAGGCAGGTGCCTACAGCCTGCCTTTCCAGCTATGAGAAAATATATCTAGCTTTACTGTGGATGGTTGATTCAAAGATAGACTCTTCATATTTTAACATACTTGAAATGGGAATACATCTAAAAATTGCTGGCATGGTATAGTTTAATTGGCAGCATTATTTCATAGTGGTACATTTTACAATCTGGCATTTTTAGATTGATGAAATAGGTATGGTAAAAACAAATGGGAGTCAAGTGTTATGGAGAGTTTTGCAGGACTTTATTTGTAGGTACCTAAACTTTGGAGACTTCATTGTTCTCTAATAGAATGATTGAGGACAGATAATTTACAAATTGTCCTTGTCAGTCTGAATAACCTGTATTTTGGACATTGATTCAAGTTAATTTTCAGCTGAAAAATTTTCATAAACTAAGTTTTGACAGCTGTTTAAATATTGGGAGAGAGATATTCAACATTTTCCTTAAATCCTGAGAGCTTTGTTAAATTTAGTTACTTGAAGCTCATCTTTGGGTTCTGTTTTCTAGTTAGCCACGTTTCTGTAATTTTGTATTTTTGAAATTATGCATATCTTGAAGTTTATAGTAAATTAACCAGTATGTTGTATTTTCTCCTCTACTTAGTTACAAATTAAATTTTTTCTAAATGGAAATTTTAATTTGATGTTCCTCTCTACCTCCTGAGATAACTTAGAGAAAAAGGCCAAATTGTTAGCATGTTGGGGGGTTTTAATGTTTATTTGAACATCTTGGGCTTGTTACTTTGTTTCACGTATTGCCTATCCTCCCTAACAAAAGCATTTCATTTGGGCACTTGATGCCCAGAAAATTCTAACAGGTCTGGATTTTTCCTTTGAGTCTACAAAGTAGTTACCAAGAGATTTTTATTTTTTTAAAGATTTTTTAAATTGATTTTTAGAGAGAGAGGAAGGAGTAAAGAGAGAGAAACATTGATGTGAGAATGAAACATCAATTGGCTGTCTCCTGCATGCCCCGTACTGGAGATGGAGCCTGCACCCTGGGCATGTGCCCTGACCGGGAATCGAAACCTCAACCTTTTGGTGCAAGGGACTACGGTACGCCCAGCCAACTGAGCCATATTGGCCAGGGCCCAAGAAATCTTTAAGCCGAAGCACCACCATGACTTACAGAGCAATTTTTGTTTAGTGGTCTGTGTTGGAGCCTTATTGCATGATGGCTTCTGTCAGTCATCCCGTTCTGAGAAGGGTTTAAATGTTACAGATGTCTTAAAGTGAGTTCTCCATTTCTAATTAAGGCATACACTAGAGGTGCTCAAGAAGAATTAGTGTGGTTAGCCTTAAAACACTGTGTGACTTAGTCACTCCAGACTGTCTTTCGTATTACCGGGAACATGGTATTCAATTCATTTGACCTCTCTTGCCTTTCTCTCTGACAGAGTGTCTCCCGTATTCATGTTGCACTTTGTAGAAGGCTTACCACATAACGACTTGCAACACTACTCATTTTATTTTGAAGGCTGTCTTTACCAAATAACTTCTGTAATTCAGTACCAGGCAAATAATCATTTTATAACATGGATTTTAGACACTGATGGTAAGTGTTAAAACATTTTTTTTTTTTAATGATAATGGACATAGAGACTAAACTCTATTGTTTTAAAAAGACAAACTTTGCCTTCACTCTTTTTTCTCTTTCTTCTTGCCCTGGCCTTTAATTTTTCTGCCCTTTCCTCTGTCACTATGGTTTAGAACCAGTCCTAACTTTTCCCTTTGCTTATGTCAGCATATTTATGTGCATACCTATGCATAAGCATGTTTCTTTTTTAGACAATGAGATCATATACTACTGGTGGTTTACAGTTTGCTATTTTCTACTTAATATCTTTGTTTTTATTTTTCTTACATGAGTAATATATGTTTGGTATAGAAAAATGAATGGTGGTAATTTGATTTTTTTAGGTACATAACCTTGTACCTGTAAAGAAAGTGCATGGTGCTGAAGGGTTTTAATTGAGAAGTAACAGGCTTTACATACTTTGCAATTGTTAGTAATAATAAGTAAAAGTAAACACCTATTTCTGAAACTGTTAGACATTACAGACTATGTAGTCTTCTCTCACTGTGAAATAGTTTGCTAAATAGCTACAGTCAAGGTAAAGCCTTTATTTATTTAAATAATTAAGCTTTATTTAAATAATTAAGCTTTTGAATAGAAGGATAAATAGAGCGCATAGATTTTGCTAATTTCCCCTTTCCATTTGAGTTTGTTTTCCTCATAACATTCACTTTGTCTTAGACAAGACAACTCAATCCCCTTAAAGTGTTCTATCAGGCCATTGATATCTTTTATTTTTCTATTTTTTATTGTTTGGACATTGTTTAATCAAAAATATTTGATATTTTCCTTCTGGGGGTGGTTTGAATGGATGACACTATAATGTGTTATAAAAGTACTTTGCAAACTAAAACTTGCATTATCAATGTAATGGTTACTTTTAAGGTTTACCCTACTTCAGAATTTGGGGGGAGTAGCTCTCAGTAGCAAACAATAACTAAAAAAACCACTTAATTTTTTATTGTATTCCAGGAAATGAAAACCTTCTTTAGGTAAAAGAGGTTAGATGGTTTCCAGCCCTGACAGCATATAAAAATCATGGTTAGCTTATTAAAATTAAAAATGTCCTGGTTCTCCTAGGCCAGTGGTCTGTCTCTGGGGATTGGGCCCAAATGTTAATCAGTTGTTTCTAATGTGCACGTGTGGTAGGGAACCATTGACCCAGGAAGCAAAAGATTCTCAAAGTTGTAATGGGTATAGATTACGAAGTAGTGTGTTCAGGTAGTTTCTGAGGGTGTATCCACATAAACTTACTGAATGGTTTTGTGTGGAGTGTATTTGTATGTAGAGGATTGTATCCATCATCCCATTCCCAGTTGACAAATGAGAAAACAGGTTCAGAAATAAAAAATAAACACCTAACTACCTAAGCTCTTTTTTTTTTTGGTTTAAAAAAAAAGAGCAATAAAATAAGAATTGAAACAAATGTTGCTACTTGAGGTAACAGCTTTATTTATCTTGAGAATTCATATATATGGAGAAAATCTGTTTTCTGATGTTGTTGGATAAACTAGGTGTTACTGTATTCTAAGTCCCAAAAGTTAAATATTCTTCTGTCTTGATTTTTGTGTTTTAAAAAAGAGTAAGAACTCTTTCAAATTTCTGGATGTTAGTCCATAACTTTCATTATCCAAATAAGGACTTTAAGACTTGGTGTAGAAAAGTGGTGACTTGAGAGTACGGTCCTGTTTGTTACCCTCAGTGGTAGTCAGTAAGGCAGCAGTTTATGGTGCCTTTGAACGTCTGACCTGATCTACTTCCTCCCTCATCCCCAGGAGGTTGGCTGGAATGTGATGACCTAAAAGGCCCATGTTCTGAAAGGCGTGAGAAATTTGAAGTTCCTGCTTCAGAAATACATATTATTATTTGGGAAAGAAAAACGGCGCAAATGACAGATAAAGCATCTGCCTGTGTTCCACTTCCAAAGCCTAATGATCGGCATGCTTTCAGTGATGAGAAACAAGTACCTCCAGCATTGTGTTTTGTGGGTGATGCCTCAGCTGAAATACCCTCAGGAACATGCCCCTCAAATGCATCAGTTGCTCCTGATACTCTTTCCCAGGATGAAGCTCATCAACCTCATTTACTTTCAGTTCCGAAAGCTTTGGTTGAAAATGATATTATACCTTTGACACTTGAAAAAATACAGGTTAACTCTGAAGGTTTCCTATTAGAAAATATACCTGTGGCAGAAAGTGGAGTGGTTGTCAAAACAAATACTTTGCAACCACAAGAGTTGCTAATGGCTTCTTTAGTATCAGCTCCATGTAAGGAAAAGTTTACCCAAGACCAATGCGGGGATTTAAGCTTTCCGTCGCAGATTGTAAATACAAGTATGCAGTCAGCACAGCCGAATTCAGAAAATACTATAATTACTAAACCTGTGACTAATATTCATGCTACTGGTCCTATACAGGGAGTAAAGTCAGCAGAAGTTGAGGGTACAGTTGTCCTAGAGAAGGATGTTCTGTTAAAACATTCTCTTTCACCGAAAACTGAGAAATTAAAAGCAGAACAACACCCTACACCTCAGGTGTCTAATTTGAAGAGAAAATTTTCTCAAGCCAAAGCAGCTGAGTCATCACAGAATCCATCTCTGAGAGAAAATCTGAAGAAACCATTTGTGGGAAGTTGGGTTAAAGGCTTATTAAGCAAGGGTGCTTCTTTTATGCCACCTTGTGTTTCAGCTCATAATAGAAACGCTATAACTGATCTGCAGCCTTCGGTTAAGGGGGCAAGTAATTTTGGTGGCTTTAAAACTAAAGGTATGAACCAGAAGGCTCAGCGGGCGTCCAAGAAAACTCGTAGGTGTGCGAGTAAGCCTCCTCCAGCCAGTAACCCTCCACCAAGTCTTCCATCTTCAGGCAGTGTGGCTTCTCCACAAGCTAATGTTAATGCTGACCTGGAAGTTTTGAAGAAACATGAAAATGGCTCATATGGAACCCACCTCAACCACAGATCTTGTGGGAATGAAAATGGTGTTTCTTCAGCAAACCATGAAGACTCCACTGAGGGTCAGATTCATAAACTTCGTCTAAAACTTCTTAAAAAACTTAAGGCAAAAAAGAAGAAATTAGCTGCTCTTATGTCTTCCCCCCCAAATGGAAAACTTTCAAGTGAAAATTTAGAACACGTGTCCCATTGTGGGTCTCCAAGTGATGATCAGTCAATAGAAGGCTTGTTGAAAGAACTGCAATGTCAAATTGATATTGTTGATAATAAATCTGGAGGAGCCACCGTTCCCAGTGTTTCTCCATACAGTGGTCAAACTCATGAAGAAATTTTAGCAGAATTATTGTCTCCTACAACTGTTGTTTCAACAGAGCTCTCAGAAAATGGGGAGGCCGACGTTAGGTATTTAGAAATGGGAGATAACCATATCCCAGCACCAGTACTTAGTGAATTAAATGGTATTCCCCATAACACACACCTGAGACAGGACCATAATTATTGCAGCCCCACCAAAAAAAATCAGTGCCAGGTTCAGCCAGACCCACTAACAAATAATGCCTGTGTTAGAACGTTGAACTTGGAAAGTTCCCTGAAGACTGATGTTTTTGATGAGTTTTTTTCCACTTCAGCATTAAATTCTTTAGCAAACGACACATTAGACTTACCTTTTTTTGATGAATATCTGTTTGAGAGCTGTTGAATGCTTATTAACTCTTTAGTTTAATATTTATTATTGTCTTGGAAAAACTTATGTTCTTGGGTAGTGTTTATACACTGGCCTTCTCATGAACAAAATGTAAGCTGCTGAAGGTTCTACCTTTGGTTCTGCCCATAAAGCATGTAATTTGTTATACAAATTAAAATGACCAGGAATCTGTTCTCCTTGTCGGCTTCATTTTGTATTTATTGGACAATGAGGATTTCAAAACGTTAAAAATGAAAAGCGGTATCTAGTTTCTGGCAATTTGTACAGTTTGGGTACATTAAATTTCCACATTTTAAATTTTGGTTACATTGGCTCGGGAAAAACACTAGTTTATACAAACTTAAATCACTGTATATGCATATGACTGCATGACTGTTTTGCTCTTGGTTCTGTGGTCTTATATAAGAGCCTGAGCCTCTTTCTTACACCATTAGAGTAGAGTGTGAACTTCCCCCCATACAGCTGATCTTTTTTCTCTCCTTACAAAGGGTGGCAGGAAACCTGTTACTTAGATATTTAAGTAATGGTAGTGATCAATAAGTGATCTATAACAGGAAAAAGTAATCTATTTTTGCATTGATGGGAAAAGAGTTACATTTATCATAAATATCTTTCTCCCCGAGAGATTTATTTCTGTAACCAAAGTAGGGCACTATCCAACAGTTCTGTTTTGGGAGAAAGTAACCAGTGCTTACAAAGCTTGCTATGCGCTGGCTTCTGTTATTTATGAAACATTAATACATTTAAACCTTGACATTCCTATCAGCAAGATACCTTTATCACATTTAGCACTTAAGGAAACAGCACAGAAAGTTGTAGAGCTAGGACTGTGAAGCATGGTTACTACAGCAGTTGAAAGTACTTAACTTGCCAATATAGGTTCCCCCTTTCGAGTTTCATTTAAAGTCTTGGGTGCCCAGCAGCACCCCTGCTGTAGTGACTTGATAGTAGCAGTAGTTACTAAGGCTTAAGGGTGGCAGTCTTGGGGTAGAAGATTTTTCCAGGGACTCAGTACTTTATAATTGATTTGTCAAGTTTACTCCCAAACCTCCCTCTCGTTTTTTTTCTGTAATTGCCAGATTTGTTCCTCTGGCTAAGAGATGCAGAGGTGACTTGAGTTTTACATTTTGATAGTTATTTCATCAAGAGTTTGGGTGCCCCCATTGCCCTTAAAAGCAGGTTGCAAATTATTTGATTCTCTTTTTAAGAAATTATAATTCTGTTATACGAGTTCATTAAAATGTACATGTAAGCAAAAAGAAAACTCGCACAACACAGAAATAAGCACAGTTAAGTTTTTGATGTATGTATGTATACACACATGCACACGCACACACACAATTTGGGGTTTTTATCCTACATATCTGAGCTGATACTGAATATACTTCGTAACTTACGTTACTTTACAATATGGGATGAACATATTTTCATGCATTTGTGTGAAACTTCCCAATTGAAAAATAGACCTAGAGAATGGGTTAAAAAAAAAATCCAGTAAGATGCTGGTTAACAAGAAAACTGTCTAAAAATTCTGCCAGATGATTACAGGTAAAATAAAGGTACAAGATACATCAGAAAGTGCTAACAGAAAGAAAGCAAGGGCCATATTTTACTATCAGATTAAAAAATAAAAAGAATTCAGGGCTTAAAGCACACGGGGATAAGGTCGCCTGTGTGAATGTCTTTGCTTCCAGTGCATCATCACATACTTGTTTCTTACTCTTATTTCTTCTTTAAGCCTTTCCAACTCATCTCTGAGCATTTCTTCAAGGTCCAAATGCCTAACCGGAGCTCTTTAAATCCCTGGACAGGTTAGTCGCCCGCTTCTAGGGTTTCCTGCTTCCTGGCTTACACCTTCAGAAGGTTGAGGATTTCCTTCTGCCTCCTGTGGTGCACCTGAAGGGTGGTCTTTCTCAGTCTTTGGCATGTTTTGTGGTTTTTCTTTCTTCACAAGACTTTTGCATGTTGAGTATTTTTCTATTATTTCCTCTTCTAATAAATTAATCCTGCAGGGATTTGGGGGATTTTTTCCTCCTTCCCTCACTGGATTTGTGTTGTGACCAAAAGTCCTGAAAGGATCCGGGGCACTTTTCTTCTCCAGCAATCAGAAGCTGCTACAGGGAGCAGGTCCCGGACTATAAGGACTTCTGCACACATCAACTCCTGGTCATGTGAAGCTCTTTTTTTTAAAGTACAAAAGTAATGCATGCTTATTGTAAGGAAAAAATAGGAAAATACAGAAACACTCAGAAGACTTTGTTTGGATCATCCATTTTCATACTGGGTGGTAACTACAAACATTTTCATATTTTTATGCATATGGACTAAGAAAAGTGGGATTCTGTTGTGCCTCTTTGATCTGTTTTTACTTAATGTTTAGTGAACCTTTTTTCCATCTTACAGTTTTTGACAACTTTTGGATAGCTATGTAATACTACGTTGTGTGGATTACTGTTCATTGTCTCATCAGTCTTTAGATGTTGAGGTGATTTGTAATTTTTTTTGTTGTTAATTGCACTACAGGGATTATTCTTGTTGATAAATTTGTGCACAGATCCAGGCCTTATTTCCTGGGAGTGGAATTGTTGGGTAAATGGATATGTACTTTTAAAAGGTCTTAATAATTGCACAATTGACTTTAAAACTTTTTCAAAAACTTAAACTAGTAAAGGTTTTTACATTTGGTTCTGCTTGAGAGCTGTCGAATGTTTTGTTAACTCTTCTTAGTTTAATATTTATTTTTGTCTTAGAAAAACTTACTATGTTTTAGGTAGTGTTTATAATACACTGGCCTTGTCAAGAACAAAATGTTCTTGAACTCTCACTAACGTTTCCCCCATTGATGGGGGAAACCCCTTAGCTGTTTTTGTTTACATTTCCATGATTACTAGTGAGATTGGATATTTTCTATAACTTTATTGGCCAGTTGAGTTTCTCTGAGGAATTGCTTATCCATCCTTTACTTGTTATTGTTCATTCAAGGATTTCTAGATTTTTGCTAAGTGCCAATGCACTGTTGTAAACATTTCCCAGAGATAAGGCAGTGAAAAAAGTAAATTAAAAAAAGAAATGTTTGCCCTTTAGGAGTTTTACCTTCTAAACAAGGAGGTGTTTTTATAATGTTAGGTGGTAATAGGAGATACGTACGGTCAGTTTTTGTTATTTGTGGTAGTGCTGTTAAATTCACCGTGAATGCTGAATTCACAAATACTGAACCATTGCTCCTAGGGGAAAAGAAAGTTAGGTTTCATCACAACATTTTTGTCAACCGGTCAACAAATGATCTTGTTATTTGTGTGTTTCTGTTTAAAGATAACTTATGGAATACAATGAGTGGTTCTTTATCTATATTCTAAGACCCCAACCTACAGATAGTACCAACCCCTATATAGACTGTTTTTTCCTATAGATACATACCTGTGGTCAAGTTCACGACTTCTCTGGCATTTCTGAATTGCAGCATCAGCGCTCTTGCACTTTGGGGCCATTATTAAGTAGAAGTTTCCTTGAACACAAACTGAGATACCAAAACAGTTGGTCTGATACTGAGAATAGCTAGTAAGTGACTGATGGGTGGGAACGTCTACAGCATGGAGACGCTAGATAGAGGGGGGATTTATATCCTGAGCAGGATGGAGCAGGACCATGCAAGATTTCATCAAGATATCAGAACAGCGCGCAATTTAAAACTTACAAACTTTTTTTCTGGAATTTTCTATTTAATATTTTTGGACTACAGGTAACAACTAACTGCAGAAAGTAAAACCACAGATAAGGTGCGGTGTGTGTGTGTGTGTGTGTGTGTGTGTGTGTGTGGATGAGATTATCATGAACATTGACACAAAGCCAACAGCACTGTAACTAATGTGTGAACAAAGCTTGTCTAACACGTTTTTTCTGTTTTCTCTGTCAGGCACATCACACCTTGCATTTAGGATCACTACACAGCACTTTAGCACTACACTTGGGAGCCATTTTAAACAGTGAAATCACCAACAAAACACAAAAAAGTGAAAAATGTGACAAAATATACTGTAAAAAGAAAAGTGTAAGAATTGAAACAAAGGCAGTGTTGACTTAGACCTCAGCTGGGAACATGAGTGTTGAGTGACTCAAATTTTTCACTGTTCTGTGCATGCCCATAAATGACTACAAAAGCACTGCAAGTATTGATTTTTAGGGTTACAATACATTTTAGAAAGTAGGCAAATTCACATATATAGAATCTGTGAATAATGAGGATTGACTATATGATGTCACATGGCCTAAAAGCTATGGAGGAGAAAAGTGGATGGTGAACGGGAGGACTGTTTTAGACTGAGTGGACTTGGAAGTATTCTTGGAGGTGGGGAGTTTGAACAGGGACTTCAGTTAAGTTAGGGAGTTAGCTGCCTGTGGATGAGAGAAGAACAAATGTCCTGAGGAGTGAGGGTACTTAGGCTGACTAAGGACAGGGAAGAGGTCAGTGTAGCTGAGGAGAGTGAACAAGGGAAGAAGATGATGGAAGCCAGATCTTATATGGCCCTGTGGGCCTAGTGAGGCCCTATCTGCACAGGAGGATAATGGGAAGCCACTGGTGGTTTCAGGCAAGGGAGTAACATGATCTAGTCAGAGCTTTAAAAGGATCACTGAAGATGGGAATGAGATTACACTTGGTCAGAGTAGAAGTGCTGGTCTGTTCCAGTCTCCTTAGAGTTCAGGGTGTTGATAGCTGTGGAGATGTGAAAAAGTAGTTGGATTACTTTTCATTTGCATTTCAAAAAGCCAACAGGGTGTGTTAGGTTGGATTTGGGGTAGAAAGTGCAAAGATCAGTCTCAGGTATTGTTGCCTGACCAGATGGGTTGTAATGTTTCCTGAGATGGGACAGACTTGGGAAGGAAAAAATTTAAAGGAAAGAATTCTGAGTATGTTAAGTGTAAGATTCCTATTAGACTTCCAAATGGAGATAATTTCATAGAAAGATAGAGCTGCAACACTGAGGCCCAGGAGAGAGGCGAGATACTCTTTTAGGAATTAGGAATGCATGGATCATATTTAATGCCATGATATAGGATGGGGTCATTTAGAGGGTTAAGACAGCTCTGGGGAACAAAAGGGACAGTAGGATGAAAACCAGGTGAGTGAGATGTCCTGAAAATAAGGGAAGAAAGTTTTTTATTTTTTAAGGACGGACTGTCAGATGCTGATCTCTCAGATGCTGCTGAGAGATAGAGTGATATGAAGACTGGGAAGTGACCATTGGCTTTGGTAACAGGGAAGTCTTTGATGACTTAGCAAGGACAGTTCAGTGGAACTGTGAGGGCAAGTGAGTGGGTTTAGGAGCATAGGGATAGTGAGAAAGTGCAGATAAAGACTCATTCTTTCAAAACATTTATCTGGTACCTGGTGAGGGCATGGAAGGTCAAGGTTTTTGTTAATGTTTTTAACAAACAATATGTTTATGTGTCAAACTGAATGTTCCTTGGAGAGACAAAGGGATGTTGTAGATGTGAAAAGGGACAGTGTCGGGAGGAAATTTCTCCAGGGATGGGATCCAGTATATAAGGGGAGGAGGGTGTGACCTTAAGAGCTAGAAGAGTTTACCCATTTTAATACTAGGTACAGATACTAGGAGATTTGTTGATTAGAGAATGAGAAAGGTCTAGTGATTATTTTCTCAGGGATATAGCAGAATTACCAGCTGAGGATGTGAGGGGAGCTGGAGCTAAAGATTGGGGAAGAGAGGTTTGGATTATTAGTTTCGAGAGCTAACTGAATAGGGACATGCAGTAGTCTGGCTAAGTGTCCTGAGAGCCCACCAGAGGTTTACGGTCGTAAGTTTAGAGAAGACCAGCTAAAATAGTTTACTTTTCTCCAATCATGTTTGCTACTAAGGTATAGGACAGGGAAAAAGTGGGAAGTTGGATTCAGCCAAAGTTAGAGGTATTGTCAGGTGAATGGGACCGAAAGAGAAAAGGAATTAAGGTTTTATGCAAGGAAAATATAGTAGTGGATACAGAGGAAAGTAAGGAATGGGGCAGGTGATAGTCATTTAAAAAGTGGTGGCAGATCTCAGATTAGAGGTGAGTTCAAAGACTGCTGGAGTGAGACTTAGTGGACAAAGTAAGCTGGTTTGAAAGAGGTGTGCTTGAAATTGGGCTTTTGGAAGCAGTGCGGTTATTGGTGTTAACCAGGTCTGAGGTATTACAAGGAGAATGCCTGGCCAAGGCTCGGGGAGAAGTCCATGAAAAGTAAGGAGAAAAAGGAACCAAGGGACCAGGATAGTATATGGATAGACTTTATGGACGTCAAAGTCGTCTAAATGGCAGAAGGAGTCCTGGTGGAAAGAAATACACAGTAATCCGGGAGCTAAAATCCTCAAGGAAAGGCAGAATACCATGAAAATGACAGATGACAGCAAAAGGTGCAGTAAGGGTGGGCCCTTCAGTCTACTGGTTTGTGCTTCAAAGGCACTGGAGTGTTATAAGGAAGATGGGGGAGGAGGAAGGGCTGGTTGAAATAGCAACAGGGACCAGGAAGACGGGTCTGCATAGGAAGCTGTTTCTTCAGGGGATATTCAGATTTCATGTAGCTCAAGGGCAGGGAAGACAATGTTTTCACTGAAGTGGAGGACACGGGAGGTCCTGTCATTCCAGAGGGCACTGTGGAGAACAAGGTGTGTTGGATAGGAATGTGAGAGATTAGATCTAGAGTTTAATGTCCCAGGAGGCTGAGTTCATAAGGTGATAGAGATAAACAAGAATGCAGATTAGGATGGGATTTGGGGAAGAGGAGATCGGGAGGTTCACCATTTCTAATTACAGCATTTCACTTGGGATGGTGTCTGAACAGGGAGCATGAGGAGCTCTGGGCCATCCTTCAGACCTGCAGTGGTTGAACTGCAGTCTTACTAATTTATATCTGCTCTTTAAGTATAAAGGTATTAAACTTTGTCACATGGCAGTTTTGGATTCCAGGTGACCATCATTTTTATGATTTGACTGAAGTTTTACATTATTTTGTCTTTTTCCTTTTGGTATTATTATGTTTTAGCAAGGTGATTTCTACCCCCAAAATATATAAATATTTACAAATATCATCTAATGAAACTAGGTTTCTTTTCTTTCCCTTCTCTCTCTTTTTGTCCTAAGTCTTTAATTCTTTTGGAATATATTCTGATATGTTGCATTGAGGTCTGTTTTCCCCCCATTAGCAACTTGGAATACCATTTATTGAATCACCTCCCTGTTCTTTAACCATTCAAAATATATCATTCACGTATTTTTCATGTTAAATTTATTAATAAATATTCAATTCTTGTTGCAGGTTGAGGTTTTGTGGGAAAAAATTTAGTGACCAATTGTAGAATACCAGTTAAATACCAATTTTCCAGAAGAAAAAAAAAGGCTAGGAGGAAAGTCTATTAAATTTTAGCTTATTTTTCTTCCAGTTAACATTATCATATTAATGCCCTCTCCAAGTCAGAGAAAGTGTTTGAAAAGAGGAAGATGCGATTTATTCAAGTTTTGTTGTTTTTTTCCTCCCCACTGTTGTTGAGATATAACTGATATGTATCCTGTGTAGTTTAAGGTATCCAGAATAATTGTTTGATTTACATACAGTGTGAAATGATTACTGTATTACGTTTAGTTAATTTAAAGTTTTGCTGGGTACTGCGAATAGAAATAACACAAAATGGACCGCCTTCTCCAAACTTAGAGTCTGGGGGCCAAAAGTGGAGTTAATCAGCTGGATTAGAGAAAGCATCCCAAAGAAGTGACATTCAACTAAAGACTTCATACTGAGCAGTGTCCACAGCCAACTCCCGTGGGCACCCTGCCACAGGCTGTGAAAGAGGCTGCTTAGTGAACTTATCTGTGACAGCCTTGCTCGCCCTTTTCCCCTTTTCACCACCAGGAGCTCCACACCCCTGTGCCCCACTGGTGTCCTCTCAAGAAGCCACAGAATAGGCAAGTGAGGCTGGAAGGCACACCAGAATGCTTCTCAGTAAAGCAGATCCATGAAAAAGGTGCTTATTCTACAAAATAGCAAGAGAGCTATAGACAGCAAATCTGATCCTGGAGAAGTTTAAAACATTCAGGAAAGTAAATAAAATCACAGAAGCAAGAGGTCATCAGGAGAAAAAGAACACCTGTGAAATACTTCAAATGTCTCAATGAAAATGCATTTTGTTTTGTTACTGCAGGCACTTAATAGCTTGGGAAAGCACCCTTCTTGCTAGCCTTCTCTTTATTACAACCTTCCCACTGGGCTTGGAGGCAGAGGCTACCTAAGTGTGCTAGGAGGTTCAAGTGTCTCCACAACCCGCCTGATAGTTGATGCTCCCCAACCCTAAGGTACCATAGAACAGGCCTTTTCAGCAGGATGGCAAAATGTTCGCTGTTGCAAACTGAGGTCCCACTGGCCATGGGTCTCGTAGTTACTGTAAAGAATCCATGTGCTTAGTAATTAATGGAGAAATTCTATATTTAAAACTTTCATTCTAGCCTGGCCAGGCGTGCCTCAGCGGTTGAGCATCAATCTAGGACCTATGGAATCGCAGTTCGATTCCCGATCAGGGCATATGCCCGGGTTGCAGGCTAGATCCCCAGTTGGGGGCGTGCAGGAGTCAGCCAATCAATGACCCTCTCATCACTGATGTTTCTTTCTCTCTCCCTCCCTCTCCCTTCCTCTCTCTGAAATCAATAAAGATATGTTTTAAAAAGAACCAAAAAACTTTCATTCTATATTGTCTCATCCATTGTAGGTTTTCACCTATGTAGTACTTATTATAGTGAATTCCAATGATCAAACTAGCCTATACTCTAGTATAAGTGAATATATGTGCCCTTAAGTATAAATAAACCATCACTCATACATACATGTGATAATCTCTGATAATCTACTTCTCCTTTTATTACTGAAGTAGTTGAACTCCTTATTTTAAAGTGCGTATCTGAAGCCCTGGTCAGGTAGCTTAGTTGGTAGAGCATCACCCCAATAAGCCAAGGCTATGGATTCAATCCCTGGTCAGGGCACATACAAGAATCCACTAATGAATGCATAAATAAATGGAACAACAAGTCAATGTTTTTCTCTCTCTCTCTAAAAAAAAAACAAAAAGGGAAAAAAAGGTCTGAATTTAATTTACCTGTTTGGGAAAAAATAGTTTGAGTCATCTTTGTGAGACAATAGTTTTTGATGTGGTGTTTTTGCTACAAAAAAAAAAAAAAAAAAAAAAGGCAATAAAAAGTGACTCGGTTTCTATGAGTAGCTAACTAAAACATGACAGTTTGCTGGATGTCATTACATAACTCGAAAGGAAAGAAATACATACTGGTTTCTACCGATGGTATAGATCCCTATGACAGTGACCCTGAAAGGATGGCTATATTAAAGCCCTTTACATCCAGTCATTCCAGATTGTGACAAGCATTGTGTTAAAAACTCAAGAAGATATTTTTGTCTCAAGTTCTTAATTATTAGTTTTATGTATCTACTTAATTGCTCAGCAAAAAAAATAAATAAATAAATGGGAAAAAGAAACTGGTTTTTCTTTGTGACTTGTCAATAATATTAGACATTTCTAGTTCTTTGTGTTACCTTAAAATCTTCAGTTTAGTCATTTTCCACACCTAAACACTTTGGATTTGACACACTTTATGACCTTTATACAAATTGAATAAATGAAATACAAAGCTGGGCCTTCAGAATCTGGGGGCTAAGAACATTTCTCCAGACGGTCTGTGACTCCCTTGGACATTGTAAATAAAGTATTATCTGTGAATATGTACATTCTGGAGAAGGGGTCCTTGGCTTCCCATTCAGGTTTTCACAGGGTTCCATGGACCTCCTAAGTTGTCTCTTGGGAAGTTTATCTTAAATAAATGTTTACTTTAAAATGCAGTTAAACATTTTAACAAATGAAGGTTGTTTCTTGGACTAGAAACTTTTTAAAAAATGAAGGTTTTTTTTTTTCTTTTTTTAAAAAACAAGGTTCTAGATGAATTCCATGGTGTAGAATCAGCCACAAGTAGGATAGTCTTTCAAAGCTTCTTCAAGACCCCTCCAAATTTCCAATATCAAGCAATGTTATCACCAGTTTCTGAGTTACCAAGGCTCTAAATGTAGGTATCACCCTCACAGTCCTTCCTGTTTTAGTCCCTAGGTCCTGTCCAATTCCCTTGAATTATAGCCATGCCTTCTTTTCTGTATCCACCATAGCCCAGAGCCTCATTGCTCCTTTCAAATATAATAGACTCTTAACTTCTTTTTAACAGGATCAGGAAACACTTTGTGTGCTAAACTCAAGAATTTGAACCATATATGAAGGAAATCCTTTGGAACATAAAATGATCATTAATAACAGAAAATGGTCTATTCTCTCAAGGGACTTAGAATCTAGTGTACATATACTCACCTTCAAAGTTAAAGGACATGCTTTCCAAGTCCTCATAGCTTCTCTAGTGACAATATTATGCCTTCTTCATCTTGGAATGTTAGACTCAATGGAAATAGTGTGTGGGTGATTGTATGGCCTAATTTCCCCCCATTTTCTTGTGTCTACTGTAAGTGATCCTTAAGTGTCAGTGGAAAATTTAGAATTTTGAGGAGCATCAGAAAGACCCCTACTGGAGGTCTTTCTGGGGGGGGGTCGTTTTGGGGGCTACCTGTTACTCTGCCAGGAATTCCACCCTAAGTGCCAATGGTATCCCCTCTTTTAGGGCTCCTAACTAGGCAACAGTGGATAATTATCAGCCAGCCTTTGCCAAGGCTTTCTAAGAGACAGCCTAGTGAAACAGTTCTTCCTTCTTCTAGGTCTCTAAATTCTATCCGTGAATAGTCCATTTCAGAGACACAGCACCTACCACGTGACCTCAGTCTCAGCAGAAATGAGTTCTATTATCACGTTATCATAGTATCATGTGGTTTTCCATCTGCACAGCAAAAGTCTTATGTGATCATATGCTTGAAAAATATGAGTCTTCTGAGAGACCAGAGTTGAAATTAAGCCATGCAGACCTTTCAGCGGGAACCTATGCTATTTTTGCCTGAGTGTAGTATCCTGTAGAATTGTCACAGTCTGCAGTAAACATTGACGCCTTTGCCTGGGATCAGGTCCGCCGCACACCAGCTGCAGCAGGGCTTCATTGAGCAGACAGTGTCTTAGGGTGCCTGTGCCCCCGCATGCTTCTCGGTACTTCCTGCAGGGCTCTCCAAGTCCTTTTGGCAGATGAGGCGACAGCGAGTACCTACATTTGCTTTTAGTGGTGTCAGGTTTTCTGAGAAAAACCACGGGCATTGAAGTCACTCTCCTGTGCAAGGGCAAAGTGTCTTGCTTCCTTTACGGAGACCACTGTTGGTTGACAGCCTTGGGCAGCCCTCCCGAGCCTGCGTGCAAATTCCCCCTGGGCGCACTGTAGGAATAGAAGCACCGCGGCTCCGGCCGCCGCCGGATGCCCTTCCTCCGAGACGCCCCGCAGCATCGCACTCCCATCGCACTCCCATTCGAGGAGGCGATCAAAAATCTCCCGCTGGCCCGCTTAAAATGCTGTCACGTAGAGGCGGTCTCAGGAAAATTTACGCCTCGTCCCTGGGTGGGCTCGAACCACCAACCTTTCGGTTAACAGCCGAACGCGCTAACCGATTGCGCCACAGAGACCAGCCTGCCCGGGCTTTGCTGCAGTACGTACAGATTCCCGCGGCCACACCTCTGACCGCCGTGGGCGTCGCCCAGCCGGCTTGCGGAAGCGCGGGCGGAGAGGCGGGCGGGAGGGAGGCGCGGGGCTGCGGGCAGGCGCTCGGAAGCCGGGGTGTCCGGGACCTGGGGGACAGGAGGGGCCCACTGTGCCCGCCTCTACCAGGGGGGCCGCCTCCGGCTGCAGGTTTCCTTCTGGGTGGCCGCCCACTAGGGCTCAGTCGGACGCCTTCTCTTTTTTGCTCGGCAAGAGGGGGGTGCGCGCCACACCGTGACTCCATTCGGGTCGACCTGCGACGGACACACCCCACCCCCGTCCTTTCCCATGCCCCATCCTCCTAGTTCCTTTTCTCACCATTTTAACCCACATTATTTTCAAAGACCACATTCCAGGGTATTAAGTACATTCACATTGCGGTGCAGCCATCACCACCACCCATCTCCAGAACTTTTTCATCTTTCTAAACTGAAACTCTGTCCCCATTAAACAACAGCTTCCCATTTCCCTCCCCCAGGGCTGGTGCCCAGCATTCTACTTTCTGTGTCTATGAACTGGGCCATCCTATGTACTTCATGTAAGTGGAGTCATACCAAGTTTGTCCTTTTGTGACTATCTGGCATTCACTGAGCATAATGTCCTCAAAGTTCATCCGTGTTGTAGCATGTGTCAGAATTTCGCTCCTTTTTAAGGTGAATCATATCCCATTATATGGATGGACCACATTTTCTTTACCCATTAATCTATCTGTCCTTGGACACTTGGGATGCTTCTGCCTTTTGGTTATTGTGAATAATGCTGCAGTGAACGTGGGCGTGCAAGTATCTTTTTAAGGCCTTGCTCGTGACTCTTTTGGGTATGTACTCAGAAGTACAAATGATGAAACATATGGTGATTCTAGTTTTAATTTTTTGAGGAACCATCATATCATTTTCCACAGCAGCTACACCATTTCACATTCCCACCAACAGGGCACAAGGCTTTTCTTTCCTTTTCTTCACATCCTGGCTAACACTTTTCCTTCCCTTCTCCTCCCCTCCCCTTCCCTGTTCTTTCTTTCCCTTCTTTTTTTCTCTTTCTTTTAAAAATAGTTCCCATTCTAATGGGTGTGAAGTGTTACTTTATTGTACTACTTTTGATTTGCATTTCCCTAAGGATTAGTGATGTTGAGTATCTTTGCTTAACATTTTTTGCATCTGCATTCTAAGGGTTCTAAGACCCTTCCTCTACTTTGCCTCCTCCTAGCCAGAGCCAGCTCTGCTTCAGTGAGGAGAAAGTTGGGAGTGATGGAGGCAGCTTCTGATAAACGGTGGAGGGAAAGGGCTAAGGGGGCCTGCAGAATTGAGCATGTGCCATGCAAGAGAGATGGAGGAATCTTCTGAGGAGGACCATCTAGAGATCCTGTTGTCATGAAAGGTACTTGCTCGTCTGTGCTGGGCAACAGTTGGAGTTGGTTCTGTTTATCCCAGCTCTATAGGGATATTTGTGTAAGTGTACCTGTGAGTGGCCCCTGTGGGAAGAAGGAATGATGACTTTCACCTTGGAAATATTGGAACAGATAATGTTTTCCAAACTGCATTTGTAAAAGTTAATTTAAAAGTATGCTAATTTAATGGAATTTTTCTTTTGCATCTTCTTAAGGACTGTGAGAATTTCTTTTTAAGTGTTTAAATAATGATCCTTTTTATGTGTGATTCCTCCTAAAAACTCAATGAGATCTTTCAGGTGTATAAGAAATAGAACCTTTTCTATAACTCCATTCAATTTCTATTTTAAGTCCCTGTTCTGCTGCTGCCAAAAGGACAATGTCAGTCAATTCAGGATTCCCTCTATCTCCTTTCCTAGAACTGTTTCTAAGTGCTGAGGCTTCAGAGGGCAGTCATCCATCTGGTTCTTGAGCCACATGTGCACGCAGTTTGCTGAAGAGGCGATTTTGTTCCTGTTGCAGATCCCACGGCTCTCCCAGGTCTCCACTGAGAGAAAGAAATCTCTAGTGAAATTGGGTTTGTTTCATCAGCCATTCCACAAAGTCATTCCTGGCACAGTCCCCTCTACTTATGGGACCTGTTATGGACTGAATGTTCACATGTTGAACCCCAAAGTTCACATGTTGAAATCTAATCTCCAATGTAATGTTGTTTGGAGGTGGGCCTTTAGGGAAATTTAGGTGGAGCCCTCGTGAAGGGTATTAGTGTCTTTTTATGAAGACTCCAGAGAGTTAGTTCATCTCTTTCCACCATGTGATGGTATAAGGAGAGGTCGGCAGTCTGCAGCCCAAAAGAGGGTGACTATGCTGGCACCCTGATTTTGGACTTCTAGCCTCCAAAATGGTGAGAAATAAATGTCTGTAGTTTATAAGCCACCCAGTTCATGGTACTTTGTTATAGCAGCCAGAGCTGACTAAGCTAGGACTCCAGAGTTTTTTATTCTCATCAACCTCCCCACTGCACTTCCCGTTTCTCCAGCCCCAGACTGTGGGATGTACAAATGGTTGCCAGGTTTTAGAGGCACTTTTGTGGAAGGCATAAAAGGAAATAACCACTAAGTGTGTTCTTGGTGCCTCAGGTCCCATTTGAAAGTTTAAGGGTGTCCTTTCAGTCATTCTTTTTTGGAAATATTATCAGATTTCTCTATTAGGCTGAGTTCTGGAGTCTCTCTTCCTCCACATGCATGTGGGTGCCATGGTTTTCTGCAAATAAGATGGCATTAATAGGCCAATTACGTTTAAGTAATTATAGGAACTTATCAAACTATAAAACAGGCACTCCAGGAACCAGATGGTCCTGTGCATTGAAATTACAGTCTCCACTGGAAGCTCCCACTAAAATGTAAGCTCTCCAAGGATAAAGGTTTTAGTTGGCTTTGCTCCCTACTGAATTGCCAGCACCTACAACCTTGCCTGACACACAGCAGATGCTCCATAAATACACACTAAATCAATGAGTAAAAAACCCTGCAAGCCATAAAGTAAACTGGAAAATTAAAATGTGACAGAAAAATTAATTTCCTAATATATAAGGAGCACTTATCAATTAATATGAAAAAAAACACACCCCTCTTTACAACTCAACTTAAAAAAAATCAAGCAAACAAGAAAATTGGGGACATGAGCAGAATATTCTCAAAAGAAGAAATATGTGTACACATGATCAAGATAATCATAAAAGTTTAGCCTCACTAGTAATCAAAATTAAGGTTAAGTGAAATAAAAATTTTCCTTTTCCCAAATAGCAAAGCAGAAAAAGAGATAACGCTAAAATGCTGTCAAGGGCATAGTTAAAGGCCACTCTCACACAGAACTGATGGAAATAAAATTGGTATGTTATTTCTGGATAGTAATTTGATAATATGAACATTAAACAATATCTATACCCTTTCATTTTAGAAATTCTAGTTAGAAATGTCTTCTAAGAAAGTAACCAGAGATGTGACCAAAATTTTAAGTATATCATCACAGTATTATTTACAACAGAGATAAATGGGAAGCAACCTAAATGTCCAGCAACAGGAGAAAATGATGAATTATGTTATCTTTAGGAAATAGAGTGTTAATTACATAGACATCAAAAATAATTTTTTCAAAGAATATTTAAAAACACACAGTCATGATAACGTGTTAAGTATAAAAGGCAGGCTACAGAACCATATAATTATTAAAATAATATCTTCAAATAATATTTGACACTACGGTCATGATAAAATGTTAAGTTAAAAGGTAGGATGGTGAGCTGTATAGTTGTGATAACTATTACTTGCACAGTTCTTTCCCTGTGTGCTCACACTACTGGAAACACTTTACACATATCACCTTATTGAAGCTCATAGTGACCCTATGAAGCAATACTATTACTATCATTCTTACTTCACAGGTGAGGGAATATGTGCATAGAGCACTTTGTTCAGGCTACAGAGCTTGTAAGTGGAAGGGCCCAGTTTCGAACTGGGATCAGGCTCCAGCAGCCACTCCTTTAACCTTGACCCACACAGCCTCTCACATAGCATATCCAGTATAATGAGCCCAAATGTGGTGTGTGTGTGTGTGTGTGTGTGTGTGTGTGTGTGTGTGTATGCATGCATGTGTAGTATTGAAAAATTCTCTGAAACATAATTAGTGGTTATCTCTGCATGGTGGTTTTTATTTTCTTCTTTATCCCATTTCACTAATTTCTCAAGCATTTGCAGCAAGCAGCACTTATAAGGGGCCAGTGATGACAGGCGGCAGCAGCAGTTTCCCTAAATTACAGATAGAGGGTGGTAGGTGGTTATTCTTGTTCTGGATCTTCTCCTTCTGGGGCAGAGGCCTGCCAGTCTGTGACGTGGTAACTTGGTCAGCCCAGTCTGTGCACACATGGGTCTTTGCCAAGCACAGTACAGCTATCACATTGGTCTCCACTCTGCCACCCACCTTGAAGAAAGGGTGCCTGAGGAAGATGTAAACCACTTCTGTGTGTGAGTGACTTTATAATGTGTGACCCTTCAGTAATAAATATGCTTTCATTTAAAAAGAATTGGAGAACCTGAGATTTTAGGTGACTTGTCTACTCTTTTAAAACACCTCTTTGCACTATTTTTTCTTTTTTCACAATGATTTGTTTTCATTTGAATGAAACGTACTGCTGGAAGTTGTTTTAAACATTTGTAAATATACTAAGGAATAGTTAATACAATTTTGGCTAAATGGCAGTCAGATGTTTATTGAGTCTCTTGAGAACCTGGGCTAGATGCTTCAGGAATGTTCCTTCCACCCAAGACTCTGAGACATCATTTCCGCCTACAGATCACTTTAATCTACTTCACGAACAAGGAGATGTATAAAAAAGTTTTAAGGCAGTAAGTGTCCACTGCAATCTGAGGCAACAACAAGCACTGCCCAGTCAGTGGAGGAAGTGGGTGTGGGGCTGATCCTTGGCAGGATCCTTAGGTGGTAAGGAGAAGGAACAGAGGCACAGACATAAGGTCAGCCCAGAGGAATGCAGAGGACTTACATGGAGTGTGGTGGGACATAAAGAAAACTAACTGGTAACAGAGTATGGATGACCTTAAATACCTGGCTAGAAAATTTGCATTATGAACGTATTGTTCATATAGTGGAAAAATTTAAATGACTTAAATGCTCATCAAAGAGACAATGTATCAATTACTGTGGTATATATACAATGTGGTGAGGATGCACTGAACATTTTGAATGGAAGAGAGACTTGATAAAAGCAAAGTTTGGGGGAAGGCTAATGAAGCATGTGAAGGATGGGTATGAAGACGAGAGAGTTGACTATTTCAATAAACCAGATGTGAAATGAAGAGGCCATATTAGAATGGGGGCTGGAATAGAAATAGTGACTCTAGAATAGAGAATGGAGGAACAACATGACGATGTCCCCATACCTGGTTTAACATTCACATCTCAGATTAAAAGATTTTTAAACTTCCTGTTAGATGTTGCCAGGTGGGGTTCCAAAAATCTTGAACCAGATGACGGCACCCCTCCAATGCTGTATAAGCACACACTTTTCTATAATTATTCCCTCAAAGCGTTTTGTCATTTTTATTGGTTTGTCTTCATTTAATACATGTACAAGAATATCTGCCAGCCCTGGCTGATTTGGCTCAGTGGTTAAAGCATTGGACTGCAGACTGAAGGGTCCCAGGTTCAATTATGGCCAAGGGCACGTACCTCAGTTGCAGGCTTGATCCCTGACTGGGGCCCCTGTGGGAGGCAAACAACTGTTCACATCTATGTTTCTATCTCTCTCCCTTCTGCTCTCTCTGAAAAGCAATGGAAAAAATATTCTCGGGTGAGGCTTTAAAAAAGAAGAATATCTTCCATTTTTAAAAATTTGCATTTCTTTAATTGCTTTGGAGGCTGTGCAGTTTTGTGGTGATCTATTCTGCCAATAAACATGTGATCCTACCATGGGCATATTTTATTTGTATCATAAACCAAAATAAAAAATAAAAAAGGATCCACTGGCTATGAGTTAGATATGTTGATCAGTATACCAGTGTTACAGAGACGAATGAAATGCAGTCCAGGTTCTTGAGCAACTGGCATTTGGTTGGAGAGATTATTCACGTCCATGAATACTGGAGGTGTGCCACAGGACACCAGTGGAGTGCCATGCAGGGAGGCATCAAGACTAGCACAGGTGGTAAGAGTTGATAAACGTATCACATTCATTTAAAAGTTCACTGCTTGCATAGTGGGATGTGTCATTGAGGGTGGTGGGGAGGAGTTCTGATTGGCGGGTGCTTCTCGGGTTTATTCTCAGGGAGATTTAAGAAGGTGGGGTCATGGAGAGGAGGAGCAGGGGGACTGAATGGAGAAAATGATGGGATGCAGGAGGGGTAGGCTTCCATGAATACCTGAGTCTCCATAGGCAGTTTCCACTCCCTTATCAGCCATTCCAAACTGTGGTATTCATGAGGGTTCTTTTAGGAGCTACTTTAGGAGAATAAAGGTAGGGAGGAAGTTTCGGACAAAAAGATTCAAAGAGAAATGTATTTTGCATGCATAGTATTGTTGTACCATCTTTCCATATGGAGTGTATCCTAAAAAAGAAGGCCATTTCTCTGACCTTGGTTCTAAAAGGAGGCAGTGTTCAGAACTTGCAGTCAAGATGGCAGCATAGGTAAATGCGGTTCTCAAAGCCTCCCACAACCACATCAAAATTACAACAAACTACAGAACAACAATCATTCGGAACTGCCTGAAATCTAGCTGAATGGAAATCCTACAACTAGGGATTTAAAGGAGAAGCCACAACAAGACTGGTAGGAGAGGTGGAGACATGGAACGGGCTGGTCCCCCACCCATGTGTGGTGGTTTAAAATCAGGAGGGTTGTCTCAACTGTGAAGGAGCAAGTTTTCCCAGCCCCACACCAGGCCTCCTGCTCAAGGTTCCAGAGCCAAGAAGAGAAGTTCCCATAATTTCTGGGTATAAAAACCAGTGGGGATTGTGGCTGAGTTAGACAGAGGGCTGCTAGAGTCCCAGGCAATTCCTCTTAAAGGGCCCGCACATGGACTTACTTGGACTCATTCCTTCTGAGCTCCAGTGCGGGGTCATCGGTTTGAAAGGAACCAGAGACATACGAGGAGGAACTGAATTATCTGGCATCAGGGCGAGAACTGGAAGGGTGGGGCAGTTTTCTGCCTGACAAAAGTGCTGGCAGAAGCCATTGTTCCTTTTCTGAGACCAACTCTGACAGAGCTAGCAGGCAGGTGCCATATCTGAATATCTATCAACCTGGCTCACACTGTTCACCCTGCCCTGGTGATTCCCTGAGACCCTGCCCCACCCAACTTGGAAGCCCACCCAAGCCATTTCCAGTGGCTTTTCCATACAAATGGCCTTTCTTGGCTCATGCTTCAGATTTTCCTAACATCTCTCAAACAAGCAGCATCTGACCTCTGTGTACCCCATACCTCTTGCTAAGTGTCCCCAGGCCTGGCATTATCAGCAGCTGGCCTTGGTACTCAGCTTGGCCTCTCCTGGGCACCTCCAAGCCCAGCACAATTAGCAACTATCTACAGATCACTCTGTAGCTTGTGCCTGGTGGTCCCAGGCAGGGTATAGGCAGTGATTGACTTTGCAACTCTTGGGAGGCTCCAGAGCCAGTGCACCCAGTGGACAGCTTCAGACTATGCTGGATTACAACCCTAACACCTCCAAGAGCAACACACTCAAGGGTTGGACTTGATGAGCACCATAGCCCCACTGAAGCAAGTCCTGCTGCAGAGGGTTAACTCCTGTACAGCAGCTCTTCCACTGTAGTCATGGCTGGTTCTTGCAGCCTATCAGCCTGGGGGTCAATCCCTCCCAGTGACACCAACAACAATCAAGGCGTAACTACGTGGTGGTTGCACAAAGCCCACATCAGGGTGGGGAGGCATACCTGCAGTATCCAGCTTGTATAACTGGGGAGGCTGTGCCACTGGGCCCTACAGGACACTTACTACACAAGGTCATTCTACCAAGTCTGGGAGACACAGCAGCTCTAACTAGTATATAGAAACAGACATAGGGAAACAGACAAAATGCGGAGACAAAGAAATAGGCCCCAAATGAAAGAACAGGAGAAATCTCCAGAAAAAGAACTAAAGGAAATGGAGGCAAGCAAACTACTAGATACAGGGTTCAAAACAATGGTTATAAAAATACTCAAGAAACTTAGTGAGAACTTCAACACCATGAAAAAGGACATAGAAACCATAAGAAAGAATCAGTCTGAAATGAAGGATAGATGAACTGAAATGGAGAATAATTTACACGAAATCAACAGTACAGTACATGAAGTTAAGAATCAAATCAACAATTTGGAATATAAGGAAGCAAAAAACACCAATTAGAACAGCAAAAAGTAAAAGAATCCAAAATAATTTGAAGACAGTGTAAGGAGCCTCTGGGACAATTTAAAGCATACCAACATTCTCATCATGGGGATACATGAAGGAGAAGAGAGAGCAAGGAACTGAAAACATATTTGAAAAAATAATGATAGAAAACTTTCCTAATCTGGTTAAGGAAATAGATATATAAGTCCAGGAAGCACAGAGTCCCAAACAAGATGAACCCAAAGAAGTCCATACCAAGATGCATCATAATTAAAATGCAAAAGGTTAAAGACAAAGAGAGAAGCTTAAAAGCAGCAAGAGAAAGCAGTTAGTTACCTACAAGGGAGCACCCATAAGACTGTCAGCTGATTTCTCAACAGAAACATTTCAGGCCAGAAGAGAGTGGCAAGAAATATTCAAAGTGATGAAAAGCAAGAACCTACAACCAAGATTACTCTACCCAACAAAGCTATCATTTAGAATTGAAGGGTATATAAAGAGCTTCCCAAAAAAGTTAAAGGAATGAATCACCACCAAATCAGTATTACATGTAATGTTAAAGGGACTTTTTGAAGGAGGAGGAGGAGGAGGAGGAGGAGAAATATGAACAATAAAATGGCAATAAATACATATCTATCAACAATTGAATCTAAAAAACAAAATAAACAACCAAGCAGAACAGAAACAGACTCATAGATATAGAAAACATTCTGAAGGTTGTGCAATGGGAAGGGGGTTAGAGGGTGGGTGAAAAAGGTGAAGGGATTAGAAGTACAAATTGGTAGTTACAGAATAGTCATGGGGATGTAAAGTACAGCATAGGGAATATAGTCAATAATACTCTTATTACTATGTATGGTGTCAGATGGGTATGAGATTTATTGGGGTAATCACTTAGTAAGTTATGTCATGTCTAATCACTGAGCTGTACACCAGAAGCTAATGTAATATTGTATGTCAAATGTAATTGAAAAATAAAAGATGATTTGAAAAATAAACAAAAGGAGGCAGTGTTCTTTGCAACAGAATCATTCACTCTGTCATTTACCAACTACTGATGGTGTACTAGTGTCAGACCCTACTCTTGGTGCTACTTGGAGGGACCCTTGCTTCTGGGTTGCAAGCCTTGCAGAGATTCTAAATTCCTTTTTGTAAGTCAGGCTGGGGTTAATGGCTCTTTCTTGTAGCCACTGAGACATCTGTGGGCTCACCCACAAGTGCTGAACAGACAGTTGGGAGGTGCCACTTCCTGTCACTGTGTGGTAAGTGCCCACTGAGAGCCATTGGAGGAAGGAGAGAAACCTCAGAAGAGCCGGTCCCAAAGTGACGGCACCGTAGTCAACCCTGTCTGTCTGCTTACAGTGGCAAATCCCAGGTGGGGAGAGAGAAAAAGGAAAGCTTTGAGAAAAAATGAGTAAAGGGAGGGGACCAAGACAAGGAGCGTGAGCAGGGTGTGAGGAAGGAAAGTGAGAGAGCTCAAGTTACAAGGATGAATGGTAAGCAGATGGTGAGAAGTGTCCTCTAGGAACTGGGAAACAGTCTTATCTTGTTGGAAGAGAAAGATACACTGATGGAGAAGAGGAAGGAAAGAGAAAATAGCATGTCAAGTCAGAACTGGCCAACTGTCTTAGTTTACGGATGAGGAAACTGAGGCCCAGAGAGGGGAAGTGATTGGATCAAGGGCAGATTCTTGGAAGAATCATCTGCTTTCTCTCTCTCCACTTCCTCACCTTCCCTCGTCATTAGTCAGTACTGGAGGACAGGTTGGTCGGAAGCCCTACCTGGATGGGCCTGGGTGGGCATAAAACACAGGAGGGTTGTGGGTCAGGGAAGGGAAGATCTTTAAGATCTCTGCTCTCCTTCAGAGCTACAGATGGATGGATGTCTGGGGTGGCTGTTGCACCTCTAGGCAAACATTCCAGAGAAGGAAAGCTGGCTGTGAGCTGGTGCCCAGTCAGTTGTGTGATTCTGTACAGAGCGCAGGGCTCCTGCAGCTCAGCCAGTGGGTGCTGACACTCTCCACAGCTCTCCTCTTTTTCCCCAGCATTGGGAAGGCATGCCTCTTTGAAAACCTGTGGGTCTGTTCTCCACATTTTGTATTTAGAGTTCTCACATGAGACTTCAGAAGCAAGAAAAGAAGGCCTCTGCACTGTCTCCACTTCCTCCAGGCACACCCCCTTCCCCTGCTGTGGGTTCCTTGCTCACTGTACTTTTACCTCTGTCTTGTAGAATTTGCCTTTGCCCTCTCAGCCTGGATTTTAGTTACAGCACCTCTGTTTGCTTCCCTCTCTAGATTGGATGTTGTCTGAGGCCAGGAGGACTCAGCCCTATTGATATACATACCTTGCTCCTGTCTATGTCAGGGCATGAATGTGTGCCATGCTTTGGAGTTTGGAACTATTGGTCAGAGCAGGAATGTTAGTTACATGTTTACGCTGAGAGTTCTGAAAAGTGGAAAGAAGAGAGATTTTTGTGCTGGAAAGAGAAGGTTATTCTAAGAACGGGTGTGGCAGGAAAGACAAGTATAGCTCATGGAGTGGAGAGTGAGTGGGAGGAAAGGAAGTGGATGTCAGAAGAGAAGGGGTGGGGAGTGAGGGTGGATACATCAGGAAAGGGGAAGGGAGAGCCTGGGCAGACTCGGAGCCCCAGTGCAGCACAAACTTCCCTGTCACCCTCATACTCTGCTTACCTGATGGGAACTCACAGAACCTTAGCCTCAGACTTCCCTGGTCCTTGTCTGCCATTCTTAAGCTGGATTATTTAGAGTTATCATTTGCTTTACTTCCACCAATACTCTGATTTGGGACATTTAGCAAAAAGAGGTCATGGCCCCTTGCATGCTGCCTTAATAAGATGAAAATAAATATACCAATCAAGACTATTTTTTCTTAATAGTTATTTGTAGAAAGAAAAATTCCCATGATCATTCTGGCTTTAACATCATTTTTGGTTCTTTGAGGATAAAATTTACAGTTTGATGCATAATAACCATGATGCATATGTGTGTATGTGAGAAATAGATTTTCATCATTTCATCTCCTGTCCTGTGTTTCTGCCGGTACATCGTTTAAATTTGCTGGAGTTCAGACACCATAACCTAGATCTCAGGAGTTTTTATGTAGGAATGAGCCACTAGTTTTTTCTTGGCTGTGTGACAGGGCCCTGGGCTCTCTCACTGGGAAAACGTTGCTGCCTCCACTGGGCCAGAGGTGCTTGCAGCATGAGCTGCCGTCACTGCCTCTTCCCTCGGTTTGAAACCCATCTAGAATCCTGAACAAACATTTTCTTTGACATTTTATAAAGTCACATATTCTCATTTGTCAAAATATGTCCCAAGAAAGATTTATTGAAAGTGAAAAAAGTCCATAACCTCTTCCTCTCAGAGACCCAATAGAAGTGTGTGGCCATCTCCAGCCAGCCAGGCTGGGCTCTCACCTCCCTGAGTTCTCCTATAGGTGGCCCTGGTGACTAGGTGCTGGCTCACACAGTGGTCTACAGCCCCCTGGATGCTAGCAGAGGAGCTTCCCTCTCTTGTTCTGGTGGGGACTCTTGTTCCCCAGTGCCTGTTTCAGATGAGCTTCCCTCTTCTTCTGGGCTCATCCTCCCTGTGTACAGTCAGTGGTTTCTGCATCTCCGGAGAGCCCCTCATCACAGAGGAATGCAGCTCATTACTGAGAACCAGTGTGGATCCTATAGGCCTCCTGCAATAATGAGGACATCATTTCCCTATGCAAATGTTCCTGCTAGTCCCCGAGTTATCAAGACAGAAGACCTGATGGGTCAGATAACCTAGGAGCGCGCTCTCTCCTCTATTCCCTGCCTAGGGCTTCCCAAGTGGCCCTGGGTGGGGAAGGAGGCCTGAATTCAGAATATTTGCTCTCACAAACCCATTGTCACACTGGATTGTGACCTGAATGCTAATTATTAGGATGCTCTTGACTATTCTAGGAACTGAAGTATTTGACTTTTTTCCATTAAGATGATTTCTGCAAGGAGAGGAACTGAGAAAACCAAATTCCTTGAAAAATAAACAATCAGTCATTGGAAGGGGGCATGTTAAAGAAGAATCAGCTTGAATACCTAGTTTACATCCAGATGTGCTTCGGTGGAATGGCAGTATTATTGAACCACAGTGTGTTACATTCTATAAGCCAGTATACCGAGGCCCTTGGCCACATTGCCAGTCATCCTGGAACTGTGGAAGTCCTTTGGTTCTCATGTCTTGGCGAAGGAAAGCATGATGCTTGATCATTTGCAAAGAGAAGGGTGTTGTGAGGAACTGAGGAGACAGAAGTATTCAAAAGGCTTTTGGGGGTAACTTTTACAGGTTTTTCAAACTAGTGAACATTGATCTTATCCGAACAATTGGGGCATCAGTGGAGCGATCATGAAAGGAAAGGAAGACTGTATGCTATGCGTCCACTCATGTTCAAATTCCTCTCCTCTGTGGGCTACAGAACCTGAACTACATGTTTTCTCTGCACACACCCTCCTGCCCCTGCTACCTCCTCTCCTTCTATGTTCCTCAGCTCACTTCATTCAGCATTTTCTCCTGGTTCTATCCCAAACTCACCCTCTGTGTAAGAGTGGGAGTCAGTGGAGGAATTTGGTTTATAGACAAAATTTTATTTTATGGCCATTTTGCCCCAATATTCTGTACAACAAAGGGTTTCTACATAATGGAGTGATTAAAAGTGTGGGCTCCAGAGTCAGATGGTCTCAGTTTCCATCCCAGCTCAACCACTTACTCTCTATGTCCTCAGGAAAACTCCTCATTGTGGTTTGTTACCCTATTTGTGAAATGGTGACAGTGAGGGTTGTTGTGGGGGGTCCATCAGATTATATATACAAAGTGCTTAAAACAGTGCCTGGCACATAATAAGTGCTCAGAAAATATGAATTCTTCTTATTAATAAGAAACTGTCATCTGTTTCTTGAGCAGTGTGGTAGGTGTACATGGTGTTCATTTTACTAAACTTTACACTCTACATATATCTTACAAATCCTTTTTTTGTGCTGGTGTATTTCACATGCATTAAAAATACATGAACATTTACGAGTTTTGCTTCAGCAATCCAATGTCCCAGTATTCCATGATAGCATTGAAGTAAAAGATCCCATCCCATTATCGGACCCATGAGCCCAATGGTAAGACTGCGGGTATTCTTCATGGTGCAAAAAAATATGGTGACTATCCTGACAGTACTGATTCCCTGGGAATTAATATCTGAGCATATTTTCATTTTTTTTCTCCTTCATAGAACATCATCAGGTTCTAGATACATTAGAGAATGCTGGTAGTCTCCAAACTGGCGATCCTGGCCTATAGAGGGGATGGATGGCACTGGGACAGTCTTGGGGGTGGTCTGGTCCATTTCTGAGTGAAGGCACACTACAGAGACTTCTCCACACATTCCCATTCCCAATGCTTTTCTTGGCTCTCAATTCCTTGTATAAAAAGAGGGAGTGGCTGGCAAGAATGTTTTGTTCTGGGGACCAGCGGAAGTTGTCTATATCTTGCTGTACAAAAAGACACAGCTGTTTATCCCTGGTGAATTTTGTGCTGGTTAGAGTTGCTCTCAGCAGCTTCTACAGCTTCTGCCTGCCCCCACGGCCTATGCCGGCCCAGGAGAATCTTTTGAATCACTGTTGGAACCTGTTGCTGTAATGCTAGTCCCTTTCTTTGTGCTACCAGTTGCATTATAGTTATTGGTGTACCTGTGTATCTCCTCCACTGGGTTTCAAACGTCTTAAAAAGAGAAACTTCACCTTGTTTATCTTTGAATCTCCACAGTGACTCGCTCAGTGTTGAGTGTATGAATGAATGAATGGAAATCATCACAAAGCACAGATCATTCCCTGTGTTTAGAGCTCAGCAGAGGGCTGGGCACCAGGCTCACTCACAGATTGGGCTGCTTGAGAGATCTTCCCCTGAAAGACAGGCTGCCTCACTTCACAGCGCTTCTTCCTCACTGCCAAGTGCTCCCTGGTGACAGCCTCTCCATCAGTATTTTTAGCATGTGGCCTTTCCGAACCCTAAGAACAGCATCCACTTCCTGGAACTTGTTCTGTAGCTGACAGCCAGTGACCCAGAGGAGGGAACTTGGGCTGGGTTTGACAAGCCAGAGTCTGTTGCAGTGCCAATCTGTTGGGGGAAAGGAAGTCAGACTGAGTTTTACAGAAAGCCTCTGTCTCACTCTTCCTATCCTGCTGTTGAGGCCACCAACTTCAGCATAAAATAGAAGCTGAAAGTTAAAAATCCTGTTCATAAATCCCAAGAGGAAGGAAGTCTCTCATATCATTGCCTATATAACAGTTACATCATGGTTGGCCAGGTGATGTTAGAACACCACCAGGACATAAATATAACTTTTATAGATCCTAGGATAGGCCTGAGCAAACCTCTTTGGGATCATAACATCCTTTGTCACACCAAATGGAATCTGACTGGGGGCCAAGCAAAAAAGCCCTGAGGGAAACTTGAATAAGGGTGAAGTGTTTCTCAAATGGGATCCATAGTCCCTAACCTGGGCTGGGGTGGGAGAAGACATGTGACTGCTGTCTCAGACCTGTGAGAGTTCTCTGGCAGGATCTCAAAATTATGTGTTTTTATGTTTATGATAATCTAAAGAGATTGAGATAAGCATATTCTGTGCTGTCCAGATGACTCCTTAGGTAGGAGTACGGCAGGTCCTCAGATAACATCTTTTCATTCAACAGTGTCTCATCATAATGTGGGTGAGGTGCCTGTGGTAAAATTGGTTTTGTTATACGTTGCTTTGCTACATTGAAGAACCTATCCATGGTGTTAAGTGAGGACTTAGTGTACTCTTTTGCCACCTCAAGACCCATATCTACAGATGTGGTTATAATCATTTTGATGCCAAGTGGCATTTCTTAAGTGGTTGTTTACTAATGAAAACGATGAGAGATGAATTTAGTATATAACAAAGCATTTGTGTTCAGTCAAGGCTAAGCGACAGAGTTCGGTTGAACAAACAAGAATGCCAGGGAAGCTGGGCTAGGACAAGCAGGGCCACCTTCATGGTTTGGGGGCAATTAGAGTTCAGTAAAAACATATATCATCTGTCACTCTGAACTACTGTGGTTCCTCAGAATTTGGGGGTTTTGGAGCGTTGCTTTTCATTTGTGGCTGAGCATGCGACAGAAAGAGCAGATGAGATGCGCCTTCAGGAATGGGCTGCTCCAAGGAGAAGCCACAAGTGCTGAGTGCAGTTGCCCAGGTATTCTCCAGGCTTTCCACAGGAAGCCACATCTGCTTCCAAAGTCAGAGTGTGGGAGGGAGCAGGAAAAGAAGCCAGAAGTCTCCTTCGGCACATTTCTATAAAAGAATGAAAATTGGAAATTTCTCTCCCCTCCACCTGAAGGGGACCTGGAGAGCCTAGGGTAAGAATTACCCCAACCAGAGCCATTAATTCCACCCCCCGAAATATCACAATCACTGTTACTGCTGAGCTGGAGTTTGATGAGCACAATTTCTTTTGCTTTCTAAAGGAAAGCTTGTGACTCCACTAAAAAAAAAGAAGAAAGAAAAAGAACCACTGTTTGGGGAAATAGCGTCATAACAATCATCACCATCATGACCATCACTACCACCACCATCAGTACTTAGCTGGTGTCTGTCCCAGGAACTGCAGTAGGTATTAGCAATAGAATGTTGTTGCTGCTTTTCCACTGGAACCTCATGGATGCTGGAGTATTACCTGGGATCAGAACACAGGTCTTGATGCTAATGATGTGAAGGCCCTACATACACCTACCCTGGACAGTGTGGTTCAGATGGGTGAATGCAGGACTTTGTTTCTTAGTTGGGCTGGGCTGGGGGTATAGAAAAGGATTTGGGGAGAATGTCTGCTGTGGAGCCAGAAGACAAGACAATGTATGTTGAATAGTAACAAATGGTCAAGGGAAGAGATCCTTCACCACAGGGTCCCATACTGCTGCGAGCAAAACTGCTTTGAGCTAAAACCAAATCACTACAGTAGGTGATACCTGGAAATGAGACTGGGGACAAACACCAGCAGGACCTCAAGAGCACTCAAAGAATCAGGTATGCTTCCCGCCTCTCTCCCCTTAGGAAATCTACCCCATATGTTAGTTTGAACTTCTTGAAACTTCAAAGATTTAGGTGCATTTGGTTCACACACCCAACTTCCTGGATGTGAGTTTCTGAAGCTTGTCCCATGATGTTTGGGATGTCCAGTGCCTCACTTGCCCTTAGCCCTTGAGTGTCCCATCAGGAATAAGCACATGCACTCTTTCTCCACCCAACACCACCTGCTCACAAAACTCTGTCTTTTCAGTAGTCTTCCACCCACCTGCACAAGAAATCAAATCAAACCATGTTAATGTAATGAATGTATTGATTTTACTATGCTTCTGAAGATGGAAGGGCTTTGGAGGTCACACTGTGTTCCATACTCCTTTCTCTTGTGTCTTCATTTCACCTTTATTATCTTTATTTTTCACCCTGTTTTTTCCCTTCTTGAATCAGTGAGGGATTGCATTTGGCTGCATTAACAGAAACCTGACTGCAGGGGCATAGCCATATAAATAGGATAATTTCTTTCAGAGGTACTGTTTACATGATGCAAATTCCACACATTTTAAGTGTATAGTTTAATGAGTTTTGACAAATGTACTGGAGATCTATATAAAATCACCTATCAAAATAGAAAACATTTTTATCACCCTAGAAAATGATCTCATGTCCTTTTCTTGTCATTCCTGACCATCCCACCCCCCATATCAGGCAACCACTGTTCTGATTTCTCTCACTACAGCTTAATTTTGCATGCTTCTAAAATTTTGTATAAATAAAATAATATAGAATTATTCTTTTATGTCTGACTTTTTTGTTCAACATAATGTTCATAAGATTCATTCATGTTGTTGAATGGGTCAATAGTCTTTTTAATTTTTATGGCTGAATACATACAATACAATTTGCTTACTTATTTACTTGATAAATAGTTGGACTGTTTTTAATTTTTGCTTATTATAAATAAAGCAATTAAAAATATACTTGTATAAGTCTTTTATTTATATATTTTCATTTTTCTGGGGTAAATAGCCAGAAGTAAAAATTTGAGTAATAAATAGGTGCATATTGAATATTATAAGAAACCACCTGCACTATTTTGCACTCCCAATGGCAATGCTGAGGGTTCCAGGTGCCCTGTATGCTTTCTGACATTTATTGTTACCAGTTTTGAATATTATAGCCATTTTAATGGATGTGAAATTTCATTGTGGTTGTAACCCCATTTCTCTGATGAGTTGAGCATCTTTTCACGTGCTTATTGGCCATTTCTATGGCTTCCCGTGATGTGCTTGTTAAAGCTGTTTGCTCATTCTTTGAAAACATTGGGTTATCTTTTTCTTTGTTTTCTCTTTTTTTTTTCATGGATAGCAGTGTATATATTCTGGATACAGCCCTTTGTCAGATAAGTGGATTGTGGTGATTTTCTCCCAGTTTGTGGTTTGCCTTTACATATACTCATGCCTTTTGATGAGTGGAAACTTTAAAGTTTGATGATGCTCTGTAGACCACATTTTAATTTTGTGGCCAGCATGGACCTATTTCTGGGCTCCCTATTTTGTTATATTGATCTATTTTTTTTTTACCCTTATGACACTTTCCACTCTCCTGACTCAGATAGTGTTTTTTCCCCCCCAGAGATAGGTGAACAGGGCTGGTGAACCTGTCCAAGGGAGCCATCTGTTCAGAGCCAGGCTCCATCCGTAGCAGGCGGACTTTGTTTCCCAGACAGCAGGATGGTTGCTTCTTCACTGGCCCCGCTTTCTAGTTCCTGGCAGGAGGAGGAGGACAAACAGGTCAAGGGGCCGGCCAAGTCTGCCTCCTTTTACCAGAAGTGAAAACCAGCAAACCCTCAAAACCAAGCATCATAGAAACCTTCCCAAAGCCCCAGCTAGAATTCATGGACCAGAACTGGCCGCATGGCTGCCCCTGAGTGGCAGTGGGGACCGTGCCCCGCCAGCATTAGTGAGCCGGGAACTGGGCGCGGAGTGGGCAGAGCAGAACCTGTCCTCGGAGCTGGAAGGGGTCAATCGTGCCTGAGCTGTGAGGAGGCTACAAAACATCTTCTTGAGATATGAGTGAAGAGTGAGGACAAAGAGAAACATCCAGAATATATATATATATATATATATATATATATATATATATATATATATGTATATTAATCCTCACCCGAGGATATTTTTTCCATTGCTTTTTCAGAGAGAGTGGAAGGAGAGACACACACAAACACACACACACACATCAATTGGTTGCCTCCCCCATGTGCCCTGACTGGGGCCAGGGATTGAGCCTAAAACTGAGGTATGTTCCTTTGGCTGGAATTGAACCCAGGACCCTTCAGTCCATAGGCTGACTCTCTAAACACTGAGCCAAACCGGCTAAGGACAGAATATATTTTTTTTATTGTGTTTTACTTCTCCAGTTAATTCTATATCAGTGCCAGCAAGGGGGTACACAAGAGGGTGTAAAATTCATGAGGGGGTTTTTTCAAATGACTCAGCTTCCCATTCACAGGCTACCCAATCTGCAACGAAAAACAGTAATCTCTTAATTCAGATCATCAATTAAATTTGCAAAGTTTAAATCATTGAACAACACCTGCCTCATTAATACCTTAAACTAATCAAGTCGAGCACAGCTTACTTGTGTTTAGAACCTACTCTTTGTTCACTTAGTGACCAAGTGAAGGGCTTTTGTAGTGTGGCTGTCCTACCATGTCCCAGAGCAGACATTGCTCACAGGGCCAGCTTGTCTAGTGGACCATTTCTTGCCTGTAGTACTGGTAAATCCCTTTCCACTGCTAGATGTTGAGTCATTTGTTTGGTCTGTAGTAGTATTGCCTCCTTGTTCTTGGAAGATATGGAGTTGAGTGACCTAACCAGCCAAAAACATAGCAGGTAGCAACCCAAACACTCTTCCATTTGGTGAGATGAATTGAGACAGAAGTGTCTCCTATCATGGGAAGATTTGGGGATCATAAAGAATCCATTGAGCTGGTATCGCCCATATTGACTGCTGTATTAGTTTCCTAGAGATGCTGTAACAAAGGGCCATAAACTAGGAGGCTTTATCCAACAGAATTTGTTCTCACAGTTCTGAAGCCTAGCACTTTAAAGTCAAGGGGTCTACAGGGCCATGTGTTCTCTAAAAGCTCTAAAAAAATGTGTTCCATGGCTTTTTCTTAGCTTCTGGTAATGTTGGCAATTCTTGGAGTTCTTTGGCTTGTAGATATACCTCTCTAATCTCTGTCTCCATTGTCACATGGCCTTCTCCATCATGTGTCTGTCTCTCTCTTCTCCTTTTCTTATCAGGATACCAGTCATATTGAATAAGGGCCCACTCAACTCCAGGATGACTTCATCTAAACTAATTACATCTGCAAATAAAATCACATTCTGAGGTTCCAGGGGTTAGGACTGGAACATATCTTTTGGGGGGACACAATTCAACTTGCAATGGCTGCTAAGACATGTCATGGAGTTTGTAAGGTGAGCCAGAACCAAATGCCAGGATTACTATTTTCTAAGGTCTAGGAACAAAGCCATTTTTAGAGGAAGAACGTGTTTTCTTCATGTCAGGCTAGACTGGGTGCTTCTCTAGATAACTCTGGAGGCTGAACTGGAATGAAACATCCACCACCGCACTGCTCTTGCCCCAGAGCCCAGCTCTAGTTGGAGAGGAAGAAGCCAACCCATAGAGACACAGAGCGGGAGGCAGGGAGCATCCTGAGGACATTTGAGTCCTGGTTCTGGATGTGTCTAAGGCCAACTTCCTTCCAGCCAGGCCAAGGTATATGAGCTCACAAAGCTTCCTTTTTGCCTTTTATTTTCTCCAATCCTGAATCGGCAAAGGTTGGGCAGACGAGAGGCTCCGTGTGCATTTGACCAAAACCTGAGGTGCTGAATTTTCCAAGACACCAGAGGGGACACTTTCTGGGGATGGGGGACAGGGGATGGGAAATGGGGTGCTTGTGGTGGTGGCGGGGAAAGCTAACTTCCTAAAGAGGAGCAGTGTCTAGGATACAAGGCTGCAGGAGCACGATAAAAGATTAAGTGGAGTGACAGAGAGGTTGGGAAAGAGGAAGTGACACTGAGGGACACGAGACTTCCTCCCTGCAAGGTGCAAGGAAATGAGTAAATGAGGTAATATTGCAACCTTACAGTAAAAATTGTACCTACCCCCCACCCTGGTCTGGGGAAGGCTTGTGAGCCAAGAGATACCCAGAAAAGGGCCAGAAGTCACTTCTCTTCACAACTTTGGCAGGGCTGGGATGAAGCAGCACTGGCTCCAGCTGTGGGTAGCTCTCCAGTTTGATTCCCCTGCCCCAAGTCTGGACCCTCTCTCCCCTCCCATCCCAGAGCCCTGGAAAAAGGAAGTGTCCTGACATGGCTTGATCATCCTACAAGAACTGTGCAGACCTACCTTCACTGTGAACCTCGGGGTTGTACAATATAGGAAGTCAAAAGAAACAAAAAATACTGGCATTTAACCACAGCTCTCATGGTGTACACGGGAGAATCTGAAAACCTCTGAATTGGGAAATCTTTAGATACCTTGGGGAACATATAAGGCGTTGGCTGTCTCTAGTGCTAGTACAGGGTGTGTGTGTGAAAGGCAGAGAGAGAGTTGGGGACATCTCGTGAACTTCCCCTGAAGATCCACCTGGGCCTCAGGGCCTCATGCAGTGGTTTTAAGGACATAAGCTCTCAAAAGCAGTGTTGAGAGCTGAGTGGTCCCAGGATGTACTTTCAACTCCATTGACTTCTGAACCAAGTTACTTCTGAAGTTCTGTTCCATAAATCTGAATCATGGGTCACATTCCTAGCACAGAGCTAAGGGAGGCTTACCTGCCAATGCCTTGAATAGCTGGGATCTCCCTGAAAGGAGCCCCATGAAGGTTAATTCCCAACCCTTGCTCTTTATAAATGGTACTGAATAAGCGTTAGGGTGAGTGATGAACCTATTAACCTTAAAAGACAAGACTTGAGCTGAGTGTTCAGAGATCGACTAAGCTTGGAACATGTTTCTGTTTTTTTGATGGGAGAAGCCAGGTGATCTTTTCTACTATCTCCTGAGAGAGACACTTGGGCAGGGGAGAGCTAAATTCCCTCCTCACAGAGAGACTTTTCCTGCTCCAAGGGTGAGGGGGTGGGACAGGGAAAGGCCAATTTGAAGAATACATGTGGAGTTTCACCCACGTGCATGGAAACTAGTGTGGTGAGGTATTTTGTCATCATTCAGAGTGAGTGGTCCATTTTGGGGGACTTCATTCATTCTTCCTGCTCTCCTGCCTCTCTGGCTCCTGCTTGGGAGAGAAGCGGGCTGGTGAGGGGGCTTGGGGGAAGGAGCGCTCCTGGGACCCAGCACATGGTTTGCTGCCTGGTAACAGGTTCTCAATGACACTCCGGAGGATACAGTCCTTGACTTGGGAACCACTGGTAGGTGGTTCTAAAATGTTTCTAAGTGGTCAAGAAGTCTAGGTTGCCTTTGAGAAGACTGCTTGCCACTGGGCCCTGGGCACTTGGCAGAATGTCTTCACTTAGCTCATAGTCCCTGGTTCCTGTTAGGAACCTCAGGGTTTGTTGACGTGTTCATTTTACTGTGTGAGCAATGCCATTCCTAACAATCTTGTTACTCACTATACTATTACTCACTCCCTTCCTGAGCTGGTGTCAGGCTACTGGAACTATCCCTTGGCTGGAAAGAGAGGGGACACCTCTGTGGTCAGATAGGTTCTGGATTGGTTATAGCACACCACAAGCTATAGAAAGGCTGTCCTCTTCCTTGGGTTTTCCACCTTGCTCTTTCTCCAGGTTGACATGTGACCTTGGACTGGTCACCAAAGCCCCCTGGGCCTCCATAGAACCACTCTGTTTCACTGGCTTTAGAGTCTAACAGGCCTGACTTTGATTTCCATGTTTTAACTTGTTCTGTGACCACAGCCAAGTCACTCACTCTCCTCATCTGTAAAGAGCAATAATCACACTCTTCTGCCCTTATTAAGTGAGACATTGGCTACCAAGCACGTGGCACAGTGCCTGGAGCATTTGTCACACTTGCTGTATGTTAGCTTTTTTTCTAACCAATGTTCTGTGACTATGAGTTTGGTTGTTCCACATTGCACTGGACAAGGTGAAGGTGCTGAGTGCCTTCTCGGGTATGTGGGCAGAGAGTATCTCCACATTTATTTTCCTTTGTTCCTAAACCTGGATCCTCAGCACCATGCAGGGAGAGGGGCAGCAGTAACTGCTGAGCTTAGAGTGGAATGGGAGGCAGGAACATCATTTACTTAGAAGCAGCCCAGGCTGCCAGCTGCTGCCCTGCCCCAGTGGCTCCTCCTGGCTTTGCCCTGCATTGAGCCCCATGGAAGCCACCCTAGTGCTGGGAAGGCCCCATCCATCAGGATGTGTTCAGAGGTCTGGGCTGGTTTAAAAAGCTTCCAATTGAGTTTCTTTCTGTGACACATTAACACCCCTTTGGGCTCCTGGGCCTCTTTTCAGGAACTTATGTTCAGCAATAGCCCTTTAATTTTATAATATTCCACACTATCAGATGTTATAGATTACCTAAACCCCCTGGCCACCTAAATAAATCTCTAAGTGGTTTTCCACAACCTTCAAATACAATGTAAATTGAAATATATCCCTGGATATGTAAGAACATCTGTTTTTCTTCAAATGAAGTTAAACATAGAAGGGTTTCTTGGGATAACTTTAAAATGGACTTAATATGCCCTGGTCTGTGTGGCTCAGTGGTTAGAGCATCAGTCTGTGCACTGGAGGGTCTCGGGTTCAGTTCTCTATCAAGGGCACCTATCTGGATTGCAGGTCTGATCCCCATCCCTCACCGGGGTGAATGTGGGAGGCACCAATTGATGTATCTTTGCCATTTCAATGTTTCTCTCTCTCTCTCCTCTCTCCCCCTCCCTACTCCCTCCCACTCTCTCTAAAAATCAATGAAAAAAATATCCTCACTCCTTGGGTGAGGATTAAAAATAAATAGACTTAATACAACATCCAGGAATGATGAGCAAAACCTAATCACAATCAAAAGGGAATGTGAGCATTTTATATTAATGACATTGGGATCTTATGTTTAATTCAGTGTTAAAAGTTGACAGTTAAGCTTGTGGGAGTCAGGAAATTCAATTAAAATTATCACAGTAATATAAATTTAGCCACATTCTGAATTAGTTATGAAATCCATTTAACACCACAAACAATAATATTTTCAGCTAGTTTATTCAAAAGGAAAACAGAACCCAAAACATGTTAATACTATATATTCTCTGTTCCTGTGGTCAGGCTAATTTTGCCAGGGGAAGAAATTTAACTTTCAAGTCTTTGAATGCCTAGTCATTTAATGAGTTACTTGCTTGTTGTATAATTTCTGACAATAAAACATAGAAAAACAAGCAAAGGAGCTTTTCTCTCTCCTCCCTGCTGATCCCTAAGAGACCGAGCTGTCTGCACCGAGGGTGTTCTCAGGTGCACGTGACCAGCTCTCTAATTTCTCCCCCCACTCTCCTGTGTCAGGAATGCTCTTTGATTGCAGGGGTTGTAATTCAGTGAGGATGTAGAACCTCAAATCTAGAGCTGGGAGTCCCCTGTGGCCATTTATTTGGGGGAAAATGAAGCTTGTAATTCAATTCTCCACTCATTGAGTCTACTCCATGTGCCTTCCTCCTAGCAGACCACATCTGCCTCTGCTCCTTCTCCTATCAGGAGGCCATAGAAGACGGGCACTCATTTTTCACACGCATACACATGCATCGAGTCTCATTTTCCACATCTCAATAGTACTGCCAAGTGGGTTGTCTGGGAGCTGTGGTGCTTATCAAACATTCCCTCAGGAACAGCCAAAGTGAACCAAGCACTGGGAACTTCAGCTCCGTGCCCGAGTGGTCCCTGATGAAGTACTGTAACAATGATTTGAGTGAAAGGAAGTTCCCAGGGAGTGGCACTGGCATTTATCAGCATGTTGTCAGGAATCTGAGAATTACTCTTGATCCCTCTTCTTATCCCTGACCTCACACTAAGCCTTGTAGTGACTATTTAATAAGCAGCCCTCAAATCTGCCAATTTCTGGCCAATGCCATTGCTACCCACCAGCCATAACCTACCATTGTTTCTCCACAGATCTCTGGAATGGACCCCCAGCTGCTCTTCCTTCTCTGTGCTGGCTTCTCCAATCTGTTCACATTGTAGCCAGAGTGGTCTTCTAAAGTGCAAATCCAGTTGCCAGACTCTTCCTCTTAAATCCTTCAGTTGCTTCTCTTTGCCCCCAGAATCATTTCAAAATTCCTTGATGGTGGTGATGGGGGTGGGGGTGGGGTGGGGGTGGAGGTGGAAGAGGGCATAGAGAGAATAAATGGTGATGGGGAAAAAATAAAAATAATAAAAACAAAAAAATAAAAAACTCCTTGATGGGACTGGCAGGCCCTTTGTAACATGGCTCCCCAGGCCTCTCCCATACCTCCTCTTCAATCTAGTTTCCAGCTAAGTGTAAGTTTTTCAGTTCCTCAACTGCATTGTGATCTTTCTCTTGCTCAGGATCTTTGAACATGTAATTTTCCCTTTTCTCATCTCTTTGCCAAGCTAATATATACTCATCTTTCACGTCTCATCTTAGATGTCACCTCCTCTGGGAAGATTTTCCCAACATCCTCTGTAAAAAAGACTGAAAATAGTTGTCTATTCTATTATCCATTCTCCTTTCATCCCAGACTCTACCAGGGCAGTAATGTGCCTGGTTGAAAGACTACATTTCTAGTCTCTTCTGAAGTGAGGAATGGCCATGTGACAGCATTTAGCCAATGAGATGGAAGTTGAAATTTCAGGGTAGAATTTCCAGGAAAGCTCTTTGAAAGGGTGATTCCTCTTTTTTCTTCTCATCCTTTCTCTTTCTTGCTTCCTAAAGTGAAGAACAGATGGCAGAAGCACCAGAAGCCACCTTGGACAATCAAGTGACAATGAGATGGCAGCCACATGTTATGATGATAGAGCAGAAGGAGAATTGGCACATGGGTCCTTGATGACCTTGGAGTTGCCACACTGGCTCTTGTTTGCCTACCACCAGAATTCCTTTATATATGAGAGAAAAATAAACTTTAATGTGTAAGCTATTGCTATTTTGGTTTTCCTGCTTATATGCAGATAAACTTAATCCTGATGAATATTACCACTGACTGCATCTATTTCTCTTAGTACCAAATCAGGGGTAAGTATACTCAATAAATATTTGTTGAATGATCATTCATTCAATGAGAGAAGATAGAAACATTTAGTCCTGCTGCCTACCTGTCATCTGATCCCTTTTAGGACGTGGGTACTGTGTGTAATTCCACGATTCCTTTAATAGGTCAGTTGAAGATCATTCTTTAACAAATTACTTAGGATTCTAGTCACCACACATCTCTAAAAACAATTGCTCTGTTGAAGATCCTTTAAGATCATGATTTGTTTCAGACCCACTGATTCATTGCTAAAGGGATACAAGAAGCAGAAAATGCAAAAACACTAATGTGTTGGTAATTTTGTGAAGGGTGTAAGGTTTGTGTCTAGATTCATTGTTTTGCACACAGATGTCCAGTTGTTCCAGCACCATATCTTGAAAAGATGATCTTTTCTCCATTTTAGTGCCTTTGCTTCTTTGTCAAAGATCAGTTGACTGCATTTCATATTGTAATAACTATATGTGGTGCCAGGTGAATGCTAAAATATTGGGGGGATCATTTTGCAAATTAGATAATTATCTAACCACTATACTGTACACCTGAGACTAATGTAAAATAATATTGAATGTTATCGGTAATTAAGAAATAAAAATAAATAAATAAAAAGTAAGTCATGAGGATGTAATATAAAGATGCTGACTATAGTTAATAATACTTTATCTTATATTTGGAAGTTGTTAAGGGACTAAATCTTAAAAGTTCTGATCACAAGAACAAAAATTATAACTATGTGTGTGTTGGATGTTAACTAGACCTATTATTATGATCATTTTGCAATTATACAAATATCAAATCATTATATTGTATACCTGAAACTAATATAATATTATATATGTTATATCTCAACAAAAATACAAAAAAGAATGAAGTTAAAAAAATCAGTTGACCATAACCCTGGCTGGTTTGGCTCAGTGGTTAGAGGATCAGCCCATGAACTGAAGGGTCCCAGGTTTGATTGCAGTGAAGGGCTTGCATGTACCTTCGTTGCAGGCTCAATCCCTGCGGTGTGTGTTTCTCTCTCTCTCCCTTCCACTCTCTGAAAAGCAATGGAAAAAATATCTTCAGGTGAGGATTAAAAATAAAAAATGAAAACCAGCTGACTATATTTATTTGGGTTGATTTCTGGGCTCTATATTCTGTTCCATTGATTTATTTCTCTGTTCTTTTTTTATTTCTTTTTTATTTTTTAAAAATATATATCTTTATTGATTTCAGAGAGAGGAAAGGAGGGGGAGAGAGAGAGATAGAAACATCAATGATGAGAGAGTCATTGATTGAGCCCACAACCGGGCATGTGCCCAGACCGGGAATCGAACCCTGATCGCCTGGATCCTAGGTAGATGCTCAACCGCTGAACCACGCCCGGCCTGGCTCTGTTGTTTTTTAAATATGTTTTTATTGATTTTTAGCAAGAGAGGAAGGGAGAGGGATAGAGAGAGAGAAACATCGATGAAAGAGAAACTTTGATCTGCTGCTTCCTGCATGCCCCCTACTCAACCTGGGCATATACCCTGACCTGGAATTTAACTGGTGACCTCTTGGTTCCTGGGCTGACGCTCAACCACTGAGCAACACTGGCCCAGCCTATTTGTCTATTCTTTTGCCAAAGAATAGAAACTGTGTTAATTACTGTAGTTTTATAGTTAGGTCTTCAAGTCAGGCAGTGTCTGAATTTGTTTTTCTCCTTCAGTATTGAGTTGGTTATTGTGGATCTTTTGTCTCTCCATGTAAGTTTTAGAATTTAATTTGTCAGCACCCACAAAATAACTTGGTAGAATTTTGATTGAAATTGCATTGAATCTATAGATCAAGTTGGGAGGAACTGACATCTTGACAATATTGAGTTCAAGAACATGAGGTATCTCTCCATTTATTGCCTTATCTTTTATTTAATTCATCAGAGTTTTGTAGTTTTCCTCACATAAATCTTGTACATATTTTCTTAGATTTATGCTTAAATATTGTATTTTGGGGGAGAGGTGCTAATGTAAATGGTAGTATGTTTTAATTTCAAATCCCACTTGCTCGATTCTGGTATATAAGAAAGTGATCGATTTTTGTATGTTGACCTTGCTCCTGCAACCTTGCTGTAATTGCTTGTTAGTTCCAAGTTTATTTGGTTGATTGATTCTTTCAGATTTGTACATAGACAGTCGTGTCATCTATGAGCAAAGGCAGTTTTATTTATTCCTTCCCAATCTATATATCTTTTCATGTCTTGCTTGCTGCATTAGCTAGGACGTCCAGTATTGGAAAAGAGTGGTATCTCTTTCCTATCTTTAGCAGGAAAATTTCTAGTTTCTCACCATTAAGTAAGATGTCAGCTATAGGTTTTTCATGGATGTTCTCTATCAAGTTGAGGAACTTTCCCTCAATTTCTAGTTTGCTGAGAATGTGTTGATAATTGAAAGTATCCATGTTTCATACCAGCCAATTGAGAATTTAGGAGAGGAGCAGAACTTGTGGCAGAGCTCATAAAAGGTAGAAACTAGACCAGAAAAAGGGCTCAATTCTTCCATTTACTAGCTTAAATCTTGAGCAAGTAAGTTACTGTGAGTCTTAGTTTCTACCTTGGTAAAACGGACCAAATAAAATAACACACATAGAATGTTTAGCACCATCCTGAGTACAAGGTGAGCCCTCAGTAAATGTTAGCTAATACTACTTGTTCTCTAATGGAGCTCCTGTATCTGTATGTCCTCTCCCAGTGTTCTAAGATCCAGGCTTAAGTAGAACCATTCCATTTTCTCTTGGTTTAGGGTAGTTGGTCCCTAGGACTTTACTTGGGATTGGTTACACAGTGACTTACTTTTGTGAAGCCTTTTCTAATCAATTTCTAACAGACAAAGGAAAACTCCTGTTAACTGATTTGCTCCTTCTTTGAGCTAATTTGTAGTTAATTCCTTCCTTTAGCTTCTAGATGCCTTTTTTTCTCCCTCTCCCTCTGGGATTAAGCAGGTAATCCAGTCTCATAGTTGGGTGGCCTTTTGCTGAAGAACTGTAGCAATTTACAGCTATTTCATTGTGTGTGGGTTTTTTTCCTATAGAAGTGTTGTTTGGGCCAGTTCAAGACATCTGGACCCTGACCTTAAAATCTCAGACAGGTGATCATACCACCTATCTACTTAAAATAGAGGCCAAAGCAAACGGTGGGACAAGGGGCATATAATAAGATGTTAGTGTTCCTGGCTTTGTTCTTCAGGCAGCTTAGCTGGTTTGTGAAGGAAGAATAAATTATGGAAATTTCCACCACCTGATATTTCTAACCTATTTGAAATGCAAAGCTAGAAGATCCTTTAATCTATACAGTTCATAGTTTAGTTAATATAAACTCCTTTGTTGAACCTTTATCAAATAAAGTAATTGTGTAATTCTATGCAACTTACTTTAACCTTTATGTGAAAAACACTACTGAGCTACTAAACCCGAAATTTTTAGAAATGCTCTTTTAATATCAATTTTATTGAAGTACAATTTGCATACAATAAAACATACCCATTTTAAGTGCACAATTTGACAAGTTTTGATAAATGTGTACATCCATGTAACAGTCATCAAAATCAAGATATAGAAGGTTTCCATCACCCCATAAGGTTCCCCAGTGTTCCTTCCAGTCCCTGTCCAGCCCAGCCTCAGCTCCAGGCAACCATTAATCCGCTTTCTGTCACTATAGATTATGCTGTTTATCTTTTCTAGAGCTTCATGTAAATGGAATCATACAGCATGCATTCCATTGTGTCTATCTTTTTCTGCTCTGCATTATGGTTTTGATATTCATCTATGTTGTGTGCATCAGTAGTTTGTCCCTTTTTATTACTGAATAATTTCATTGTAAGAATATACCACAATTTGTTTATTCCATTCCCCTGCTGATGGACATTTGGGTGGTTTCCAGTTTTCAGCTATTTTGAATAAAGCTGCTCCAAATATTACAATACAGGCTGTGTGTCTACATGTGGTGAATTTGTATTCCACAAAAATTCTGGGGTCTGTTCTTGCTGTGAAATTTCTCAGGAATCCAGTAGTCTGAGCCATGGCAAATTATATATTCCAAGGTGAAGGACAAGTTCTTACATCTGGCCCCTCCTTCCACTAAGAAAGAGTCAGAATGCCCAGAAGATCTATGTGGATCTTAGAAGCAACACGTATTTCATTTGGAAATGTTAGTCCAACCCATTCACTGAATAACCTTAAAAGCTGCCAGTATTGAGTGAGACTGTATAATAAGAGAAGGCTCTGCATACAAATTCAGGCTACTGTGCAAGTTGCTCTGCCACTTGGGCCTTAAGACTCAGTGGGTATTAAAGGTGCTTGAAGTGTCAGTGGCAGATAGGAATGCTGTTTGGAGCCTTTGGTAGTCACTATAGGTGAACCCGAGAGTAACTTCTTAGGGTTTTGGAGCAAGGCTATATTACCCTCTGAAGATAACTATTTTCCTTTGGAGAAACACCTGGCTTACTACTGATAATAAACATTGAGCACTGTACCATGAGCCATTATGTTGTCTTGTGACCTGAGTTGTCCATCATGAACAGTGTCATCTGATCCAAGCCAGGAAGTTGGGTTCACACAGCAGCAACATCAAGGGGAAGGGGTGGATAAAGGAGACTGGGTTCCAGCAGATCCTGAAGACACACAAAAACTGCACAAGCAAGAAGCTCATGCCCTTGGCCAGCACTGTTGTCAAGCTGACTGCTCCCCTCAGTCTGAACCCATGTCTTTGTGAGGACATAGATTCTCAATGACCATTCGACGGAGGAAGAAAAAAATTGAGGTGTGGTTTATAGGTGTCTGCACAGTATGTTGGTACTACCCCAAAGTGGCTAGCTGCAGACTATAGCTTCACTCTGGGACAGTGCTAAAGGATACTCTCCTTGGTGGGTGAACGCTGAGCAGTGAAAGTGAATGTTCCTTTTGCCCAGAGGAAAAAACATGGCCCTCAGCACAAATCTGCATTAACTCCTGGAGAGTGACCGATGGTTTAACTGGATAGTCAGGAATTTAGAAGGGATGTAATTGGAAACTGGTGGCAAGGAGGCCTGGGGGAGATGCGTATAGATCGATTTCTCTGCATGCACAGAAAATGTGAGAATATGTGTCACATGTGAATGCTTACAAAAGCAACTGAGGCAGAAGAGGGAGGAGCTTAATAGGCAGACAAGATGATCCCTTTTGGTGGCATCAGTTAGCCTCTTTCCCCAGCTACCCTGGTTCTGGCCCAACGGGGCAGGGTTATGTTGACAGAGCAATGTGATTTTCACTCATCAAGGATAATTTAGCTCTAGCTACTACTGAGTACTCTACCTACCATGCATGAAAATCTCTATCAATATGGTGCCATTCCCTGGGTTAGAGCCTGTGAATAGAAAGCCACCTGGTATAGTGTGGTTCTAATGGACCACTCCCATCAGGGCAGGGGTAGTGCTTTGTCTTCAGCAGAATAAACACTTGCTCTGGAAAATGACTTGCCTTCCCTGACTACAGTGCTTCTGCAAACCCACCATCTCTGGACTTAATCCCATTGTCATGGAATTCTATCCAGCATTGCTTCTGACCAAAGAAGTAATTTTATAGCAAAGGAAATCAAGCAATGGGCGCATGGTCATGGCCTTCATTGGCATTGCAATGAAGCAGTTGGCCTGATTAGAACTCTGGAATGGACTTTTAGAGGCTTACTTATAACACCAGCTGGATGGCAACACCTTATAGGGTTATGTCCATCAGGATTCAGTATGTGCTCAAATCAGTGACCCATAAATGATGCAATTTCTCCCACGGCCAGGACTCAGGGGTCTGGGAATCACCGGTTGAAAATGAGAGTGGCTTTTCTCACTGCCACCCCTGGTATTCCAGTAGTGATTTTGCTTCTCATCTTTGCCACTTTCAGAGATTTATATCATTTTTCAAGGGAGAGGATTAGTGCATTTTTCGTTTTATGAGGAAGTTTTGTTGTGTTAGATGGAAGCATGATTTTGCCATTGTCTTTTTTAGAAGTTAACTTCTGTTTGGTTTGGCTGAGGAATGGACAAAGGGTGGACTGTGTGTATTGTGTCTATTTGCCTAGGCTGGAGCCATGCTCTCCTCAGTTCACTTCCCTGAATACTTCCAGGTTAGGGTGTGCTACAGGAGGCATTTTCACGAGGTCAGGAAGGTAGGAGTGAAGTGGCAGCCACCTGTCTCTGTTGAGCTGGGCGGGCAGGGGGCACGCTCTGTTGCACACACATGGTTGCTTACTGCTGGCTCACCTGGTGGGTAGAGCCCTCAGCTCTCCCAGCCTCGGTTGGCTGGAAACTCCTTCAATTTTTCTGACTGCTCTGTGGTGAGGGCACCAGGTTTTTCTGCAGAAAGCCCTGGTCATTGAAGTTTGGGCTTAAAGTCAGTGAGTGACAGACATGGGCTCCAACCTGTCCTTATGGTTTCCTCACAGATTTTAGTCTCAGCTCGTTCTTGTAGGTTCAGGTTTTCCCTTGCTTTCCTCACTTCATGCCCCTCCTCCCTTCCTGACAGCCTGCCCTTTACAGTTTAGGCACCAGCACCAGTTGCAGAAACAGCAGCTTCACTGCTTTGGGTTGAACTGTGTCCTCCAAAAAGACATGTTGAATTTCTAACCCCTGTACCTCAGAATGTGACCTTATTTGTAAATAAGGCAATTGCAAATATAATTCATTAAGAAAAGTTATCCTGGGATAGGATGGCCTAATCCAACATGACTCTTGTCCTTGCAAGAAGATGGCTTTGTGAAGACAGAGGCATGGGGGTGAATACCACATGACCATGGAGACAGAGTGGAAGTGGTTCAGCTGCAGCTAAGGAAAACCAGGGACTGTTGGCCACCATCAGGAATGGGACAAGGCAAGGACAGATCCTTTACTAACAGGTTTTAACATCAGTGTGGCTCTGCTGACACCTTGATTTCAGACCTCGACTCTCCGGAACTGTGAAACAATCAGTTTCTGTTTTTTTAAGGCACCCGTTTGTAGTACTTTGTTATAACATCCCTAGAAAACACATACAACACAGAGACTATTTAGCCAGCTCCCACAATTGTGTTGGGTCATCCCTATTAAAATTTTTATATACATATAACCTTTTAGTGGTTCTGTGTCTCTGGTCAAACCCTGAGTGATACAGGACATGTGTTTTCATTTCTTTTGGGAAAAAATGTTTAGGAGAGGAATTGCTAGTAAAAGGTGTATTTAGCTAAGAAACAGCCAAAGTTCTTTTTAAGTATTTTTATTTATATTTTGCCATCTTTACACTGTCACCAGCAACAGATAGAGTTCCACTTGCTGTTCACTCTTGCTGACCATGCCCAAAGGTGTACAGTGGGCTTTCACTCACTGTCTTTTAGTTGGCACCTCCCTGCTGACTAATGATGGTGAACATATTTTCACGCACTTATTGGCCATTTGTATATCTTCTTTTGTGAAATGTTTGTTTAAATCATTTACCCATTTTAAAAATGAGGTTGTCTTCTTATCATGACTGGAAATAAGTTCTTTATATATTCGGCGCAGAGGTCCTTTGTCAGATTTATATATTACAAATATATTCTCCCTGTCTGTGGCTTGCCTTTGTATTTTCTTAATGGTGTCTTTTAAAGTGCAGAAGTTTTAAATTTTGATGGAGTCTCACCCTAGCTAGTTTGGCTCAGATTTAAAGCGTCGGCCCGTGGACTGAAGGGTCTCAGGTTTGATTCTGGCCAAGGGCACATACCTTGGTTGCAGGCTCGATCCCTTGGGTATGTGCAGGAGACAACAAATCTATGTTTCTCCCTCTCTCTCTCTTTGTCTCTCTCTCTCCCCTTCCACTCTCCCTGAAAAAGTAATGTAAAAAATATCCTTGGGTGAAGATTAAAAAAAAAATTTGATGGAGTCTAATTTATTGATTTTTTTCTTTACAAACTTTGTGTCTTATCTAAGAAATTTTTGCCTTCCTCATAGTCACAAAGTCTTCCTCCTATGTTTTCTTCTAGCAGCTTTATAGTTTTAGTATTTATGTTTAAGACCCATTTCTAGTTATAGTTCATGTGATTCTTAACTGCCCTCCCCCACATATGAATCCAGTTGTTCAAACATTTTCTGTTGAAAAGCTTTCCTTTCCTCATTCAATTTGTCAAAAATCAGCTGAGCATATATGAGCATCATGATTTTTAATCTTATTAAAACTAAATGTTCCCAGGTCAGGTTGTGCCCATTGCCAACCCGCTCTCCTTAGAGAGTCTGTAAAACAGATCAAGCTGATATTCGGGCAGAGGAACCTGTGTCTAATCTCTGTTGTTGTACTCAATACACAGCATGATGTTTTCTGCACTTCTGGGTTACTTGCTTTATTTTTCTGCAAACTCATAACAATACACTGTGCTGTGTGTATCTGTGATAGAAGATGGAAGAGGCTTTCTGTATACCATTGTGGTTTCTTGCAATCTGTGTGACTGTCTGTGGACCTCTGCTTATATTTTCTTACTATCAGCTTCTAGCTTGAGATTCTAGGGAACGAAGGTCATATCTGCAAAAGTCATTTAGATTTGTAAAGCACCTAACTCAGGGTCCTGAGCATGCATGGAATTTAATCAACAGCTTTGAGGTTACAGCAAATTCACCCTCCCTCAGTTTCCTTATTTGTATAATGACATGAGGGCTCCTCTCTATTTAGTTCAATTCAATTCAGCCATGGCTGTTCATATAAAGAAAGGCCATCTGATTGTGGCCAGAGAAGGAGACCTGACACTCAACCAGGCTAATTTGGTTCTCTTGGAGACTATCAACGTGTGACATCTAGAACAGACCATGGCCTGGCATTTGTTCATATCACTTACTTTTCAGTTCAATATTGGTCTGAATAGTCTTTTGATTGACTGAAATTAAAGGAACTGCTTTGTGGCCATCTAAGATTTGCACCTATAGACCTGGGCTATATCTTTATGCCCAGTCTAGTGTTGACACTCCAACCCTGGAGAATTCTGTCCCCTCCCTTACTCCCAACGTTCTGTACAGGGAAATCCTTGTCCTAGTGAGCACTGAGGGTGACAGTGAACCGAGAGCGAAGGGAAGAGAAGTCATAAAGTGGCAATGCACAGTGGAGGTGAGATGGAAGATATGTGGATGTTGTTGCCTGACAACCCAGCGAAGGGGCCCCATGTTGCCATGGTGATGGAGGCTCGCTGCCGCTAAGTGCATGAGCAGCTCCCATGTTTCAAATAGCCGCTCGTTAGTGCCATTGCCTTCTCTGAATTGCTGCCCCCTTGAGTCTCTGCTTGGCCCCAGCTGTCCTGATCTCTATTGACAAATGGTTGTCCTTCACAGAGAAATTACTAAGAGCACTCTAATTAATGAATGTGCTAATTATTCTTCCCCATGCCCAGCACATTTGTCTAACTGGCTTGTCACACTAAATAAGTGCAGCCTACACATAAGCACCTATGGCTCTGGAGCAAGGGTCTGGGAGGGGCAGGGGCTCCTGGCCTTGTAGCTGTGGGATAGTTTTTGTTAAATTACCTTTACTGATGGTCAGGTGTCTGAGGAATATGTTATTTTCTGTGAAATGTATGTTTTCCTTTCTTTTCTTTTACAAAAAAATTTCTCTTTAGGGGCTGAGGGACCATCGCTCAATTCACAAGCCACTGAGGGGGCTGACTGCCCAGCATAGGTGCAGAAGGACAGGAGAATCCCCAGTTCTGAAAATTGGTCTGGAAGCAGTATTCATGGGGATTAAAACCCAGACTTTGAAGCTAGACAAGCCTGGGTTTGAGTCCCAGTTCTACTCCTTACTACATGTTTGGGTGTGTGGCCTAATCCATCTGAACCTCAGTTTCACCTTTTGGGCAATGGGAGGAATAATTTGTACCCAGTGGGTTGTGTTGAAGAACAAATACACAAGCAGGGTTCCCAGGACTCAGAGGCTCAGAACTCCAGATCCCAGGCTTTGTCTGGTTTGGTCCTGCCTACAGAAGGGCCACAAGGCTAGTGAAACTTTTGTTTGTTAGGGATCCAAGATCTGGTGCAGGCCTGGTGCTCTCTCCCTTCCCTTTCCCGTGTAATTGTGCCTTTTTTTTCTGTCTCAGCAGCTTTCTATTGAGATGAATGCCATTTCCAGAGGTTTCACCTCTGATAAGTGTTCCTCTGCACTGCAGCCAGAATCTTAATGTGCGCATTGGGATTTAATGGCCAACTCGGCTGACTATTAAAACACTCTTCCCTGGGGAAGTAAGCTCATTCTACCACACGTGCTGTCTGCCTGGTGGGTGGCTCCAGGGAGCCCAGCTGTGGGTGTCCCACCACAGGAGGGGGCACAGCTACTGACCTCCTGCCAGATGCTGCTACCAGACGCTAAAGTGGGAATGGCTGGGCCCCCCTTGCTTCCCCTTTGTGGAGCTCCTGTGGGCTTGGTAAACAGCAGGAGGCTGCCCCTTCCTGGTTTCCTGAGTTCCACAGAGCTGGCAAGATTTCCAAAGGCATCTGGGCAGACCATGTTGGATTCTGAAGATGTATTTTCCGTGTACCTGCAGAGTTTAGCCCACATGCACACACCATGAACATAAACAGGAGGGAGACTAGGGTGAGCCTTAAAGACACAAGACTGCAGGACAGAGAAACTTCTTTAAAAACTGGGCACTTTAATCTGGGATTATAAGTAGTGGACAGTCACAGCATGATAGTAGATGTACCCAGTAGTCCCCCTGATCCCCCAATCTCTGTTTAGGGAATGATCTCCTTCAACCATATGACAACTATAGAAACTACCAGGTTCTTTCATTTTCCTTCCATCAGGTTGTCCGAGGAATGGTTATCTGACTCCCAAGGCCAGTGAGATGGTCCTAAGAATTAGATGAGCGAAGTCAGTCCTTTATAGGTGACAGAAGCTATAAGACGTAAAACTCTAGAGTTGGGGGTGGATATATTTCCCACAGTGTGAAGAAAACTGGTCAGTAGAGAGAAAAAGGCTGACAAGCTAAAGAAAGCTGACAGTGAGAGAGTGAAAGAGAGAGGGAGAGAGAGAGGGAAGGAGAGAGAGAGGGAGAGAGAAAGAGAGGAAGAGAGAGAGAAGGAGGAAGAGAGAAAGAGGGAGAGAGGGAGGGAGGGGGGAGAGGGAGAGAAGGAGAGAGAAGGGGAGAGACAGAGGGAGGGAGAGAGATTGAGATAGAGATCTCATGAGAGAGAGAATTCCTTGGCGCCAAGGCCCAACTACATCTCTGCTCTTTTCAACTTTTGGCTGTTCAGATCCTTGGGTTCTTTGAGCCAAAAAATTTCCCTTTTTGCCCGTTAGTTTGAGCTATGATTCTATTGTTTGCAATCAGCCCTTTTAAGGGGACTGGCCTTCACTTTGAACACATTGTCACTAAGTTATGATAACTGTTGGTAGGCTAACTATTTGTGGGGGTCAGACTCCTTGTTTACTGGGACCTAAGCATACCTGAGACTTACTAAACTTTCATAAAAATGAGATCTCCTTAAGGAGAACGCAAAACTCTTGCTAGTGCAGAGGCACTCAGAGGGAGCTCAGGTGTCATGACCAGCCTGGACTGCCCGGCACCTCGTTCTCTCTAAGTCGAACTGAGGACACTCAAGCTGGCATCTGCTGCTCTCCCTGTGAGGGGTGTGTGATTACTTCCCCATGCTGGCCTCTCGCACACCAAGAGGCAGCTAGCTCCCTGCTACCACCCAAGTATATCGGTCAAAGTTCTCTTTCCAAGTGAAGTTTTGCTAAAAGCTCCTCTTAATCAGTGCCAAAGAGTTGTTGAATCTGGGATGAAGATTGCAGGAATCTTGCATTTTCTCTGCAACTGCCGAGGGGTTGCCATTTACCAGGGAAAGTTGCTGTGTAAACTGCCAGGTGACCACCTGCCCCAACCAGCAGGTCTACCCTCACACCTTCTCTGTACGCTTATCTTTACGTTGAGAAGACTCCAGGGAAGGTGTCTCCACAATTACCTCTGTGGGACCAGCTGCAGTGTTTAATAACTCTTCCTGTTTGGAAGTTTTCCTTAGGGGTCAGCTCCCCTTTATCTCAATTCTTTGGTTGAGTTTTAATTCTCTTGTTGCTTTCAGCTGCTCCTCCTCACTCATCCAGCCACCTGTCCATTCATTTATCCAGGCTTATTACCTGGCTGCTACTGCAGCCCCTGCCATGTGTTAAGTATTCCTTTCCCCTACTAGGAATTCAAGAAAAGAAAGGCAGCACTCAGGACACAGATCTTTCTGGTGCTCTATAAATAAAAAACAAGTTTTATTTTTCTTTCCTCCCTGATCCTCCCCCCGAGCTCTGCTTCTCCTGGTAGGTCACACTGAGCCAGGGCACTTGGTGGCTGGTGAAGGAGGGAGAGGGGGAAGCACTGTGTAATTGTGCTGGGACCTTCAGAAATTCTAATAATGAAAGACAGAGTGCAGGCCCTCACTTCCCCTTCCTGCACAGTGCAGGCGTGTGTGCCACGGAACAGTCCTCGCTGGTGAGCCTGAAGCAAACATGGACCAAGAAACTCTGAGCAATATTGTCCTGTTGGCCATCGTCACCCTCATCAGCGTGGTCCAGAACGGTAAGGGAAGCCTCTCACTTGGGAGGGAAAACAAGGGGAAATTTTATTTGTTAGTTGTTTGAAAGTCAGACTTACACAGTTCTCTGAGTTCTCTCTCTCTGTCTCCTCTCTCTGTGTACTTTTGCTTTATCTATATTTGTTTCTTTTTATTTGAGTATATAGAGATGTGTGTATACTTCTGCATGGATTGGGTGTTTTGCTTGTCCTGGTCTTTCTTTCACTTTAGTGGTGATGGCTAACCAGGTTTGCAGTGCCAGGGCAGCCACCTGAAGGCTTTACAGAGTCCCTCACCGAGGGGCCCGCAATCCGCATTTAACTATGATTAGTTAGTGGGGCCAGAGAGGAGAGCAAGAAGCTTGGAAAGGGAAAATGAGGCATGTTCACTCAGACACTAGACTTTACTCTGTGCAGCTGGGCTGACTTCAGTGCATCTGAGGTTACTGTCAAGTGCAGGCTAAAAAAAGTGAATTTGGGGATTTGTGAAAGGAAAATCACCTTATCATTATTTTACCTGTGTTGCTTTTTTTTTTTTCTTTTGAAGAAACATGTCTTTTGTAATACTTTTTTCCCCTCTAGCAACGTATAATTTTTGAAGTATTTCCCATATGCATTATATACTTACATAAAGAGAGAGAGAGGGTAAATTTTTTTTTGTTTGGGGTTGCACACCCATTAGTCCTGCTATCAGTTTTTAAAGAAACAAGTAAAATACCCAGACCTGAGAAAGCTAGGACTATGTAGGATTCTCTCTTTAAGGGTCTGAGTTAGGATTGCATCAAACTCTTTTTATAAGTATCCAGGGGCTTTGTATTATGCAATTTACTAAGACAGAGAAAAAAGGAGAGTACTTACTAAGGACAGCACTATAACTTAATGGTAATGAATGTTCACACACCATCACACTTTAGAAATTTGAGTATTTCATCAATTTGGGATATTCTGATATTTTCTCCCAATTTGAATATGGACAGAAGATGGTGATTAACCTTCTGGACACAGAGTGAGGCTTCCCCGTGGCCCCTACACCAGAGGCCCAACTCTGCACACTCTGAGGAGTTTTCTTATATGGGACAGCATTTTGTAACTTTATGACCCAAACATTTTCATACGAAATCACATGGCAGTGGAGTTGCAGCTCGGGAGGGAACAGCTGGATTGTTTAGGTTGCCATTTCCTCAAGCCACTGCTGTTTCATGTGGGCACTGTGCCCAGCCTCTCTCAGCTTGTAAATGAGCAAGGGGCTCATTCATCCCTTAGCACCCTACATGGACCCTGCTCTATGCTAGGCAGTGTCCTATCCCCCAGGGAGGGAAAGATCAGTGGGAACAGATGAGCAGACTAGGTCGGCAGGAAGCCTTCAAGGACCTCTCTGGGAGGCAGTAGTATGGGTGGAAGGCAGGCAGTGCCCATTTAGCTATGTGCAGGATCTTTGCTCCAGCCTCTCCCCATAGACCCATCAACACAGCTGACAAGTGTTCCGGTCAGGCAGCCAGTGCCCTCTCACTGCCTGTGAAGACAGGGCTGAGCTCAGTATGGAGGTTGGCCTTCACTCTGAGCTGCTTCCTCTCAGTTCAGACCTGGGGGACGGGGAGCTGAGGGGGTTGCTGCAGTGTCTCCAGTTATAAGAACAGTCTCTTCATCTCTCCTAAGGGAGATGCACCAAGACCTGGCCCTGGACTGTCGAGTGGGTGCTGGGCTTCTCTGTAATGGCTTAGGGAACCCTGAGCAGAGATGGTGAGATTTTAATTATTTTTGGCAGATGCTATTAAGAAGAAGTTCTTTGGTACAGTGGGGGAGGAGGGATTATAGATGGCCAAATGTCTAAGTTTTAACCACAATCTAAAGGCCATTTTAGATAGATAAAGATATTATCTTTATGATCTCACAGAGTTCCACCAACCGATGAGTGGAATGGAGGCTTCCTGGTGAGAGAGATACAAGTATGAACAAGCACAGAGCTATTTTTGGGGGCTGGAGACTTTTTCATGCTGGGCAGACCCCACGTGACCCCCCCCCCCAGTCTCTGTCCCTCCCCAGCCCCCTGTGAGCAGCTCCAGCAACATGGGGGCATAGTGGCCTTGTACAGTGCTGCCCCACCTAGTGCTTGGGAAGGGACAAACTGAAGCCACAGAAAGAGCCCTTGCCACCACCTCTGGGTGGCTCAGGACAAGCGTGCACCCCTGTTGGGCACAGACCTGAACTCCCATGCAGTGCAGAGCTTACTGTGTGAGGCCTTTTCGTTCATAACTGTTAAACGTGCCATGTAGTGGAACAAGAAAAATCCCCATGACTTAGGAAACAGCACCTCTGCTTGTTTTCTCCATGAGTTTCTAGGCAAACACAAAAGCCCAAATGTATGTCCAGAGCTTCTCTTTGCAATTCTAATCAACCTCAATGTAGCAGCCACAGATCTACCTTACAGGGTTTGGAAAATATGCAAAAACTATGCTTTCCCTCCCTTGCCCACAAAACGTCATTCCAAACCTTTCTTGTTTGTTTTAAGAAATATTTACATGTTGTTGCCAGGCACTGCACACTTTGTCTTTGTCCCAAGACAAGTCCGTGTGTGTCTACTCCAGTGTCTGGGGCTCTGTGCCTTGCTACACCTCAATATGTGGGAGCTCATATTCCGGAGAGGCTGGGGCCCAGCCACCTGGTGGAACTTCCTCCTCTGCCTCCCAAACGTTCTCTAGTCATCAAGATCTTTGAACATATGGCCCTCTTCCAGCTTGATCCAGCAGAACGTAGGCATGGAAATGCAGAACAAGCCTGAAATATATCATTCTAAGAAAGCTAAGCCAGAATCACCAGAGCTTGGTCTCCTAGGGAAGACAGAGAGAGACCTTCCCTGTGAAAAGCACCCAGAGGACCTACATTTTCTCCTTCCCAAGTGCCAGCAGCTTTGACATGGAGCAAAGGTGGGACACAGATTTGGAGAAAGTGATTTCCAGTGTAAGCCAAACTAATTAGATTGGGAGGAGAGAGCAAGTCTAACTGGTGACAGCAGGGAAAAGGTGTCTTCCAGCAGGAGAACTGTTACCTCAGCCACTCTGGTGGTAGGGGAGGTTGCAGGAGTTAGCATCATCCTCTCTCCTCTAAGAGCAACAACCTCCTCAAGTCTCTTCTTACTTTGAAGCCAAGAAGTGGGACATGATGGCCCCTGCAGTCATAAGGGTTTGTGAGAACTGTGATAGGAGGGAAATAGAGCCGGTAGGGTCTACCTATCTCTCCATGCCTTCCCTGCTACGTCCAACTCACGCACTCACACAGTGAGTCTCATGAGCCTCCATATCGGAAGACCTCACAAACCTAGCCTGGGGTTTGATGGGCTTTAGAAACAGGATCAGGGACTTATGAAGTTCCCCGGTGCAGAAATCTTCACACATCCTCAACAGCTCCTACAGGAATACTGTTGTAGTGGAGAGTCTCGACCCACTGAATGTGCCCTGCCCTTTGTCATATGTAATGAGAGTTTGCTCTGTGTCAAGTACAGTCCTTTGTGCTGGGCATAATATTATCTCATTTAATCCTTCTATCCTATGAAATATATTATTAGTATTCCTATTTTACAGATAAGAGAAGTGGGGCTTAGAGAGGGTAGACCATTGGTTGAAGGTCCTAGAGTCAGCAGTGGTGAAGCTGGGATTCAAACTTCCTCCAAAGTGTAGATGCTTACACTATGTATATCGCCTCAAATTCATTTATTCAAGAACTCATAACCCAGGAAGTTCTTTCTAAATTTTTTATTTATTGATTGATTTGAGAGAGGAAGAAAGGGAGAGAGAGAGAAACATTGATTTGTTGTTCCACTTATTTTTGCATTCATTGGTTGATACCTGTATTTACTCTGACTGGGGATTGAACCTGCAGCCTTGGCGTACTGGGACCAACTGAGCTACCCGGCCAGGGCAGGAAGTTCTTTCTAATACTGAGGTGAAATCTGCCCTATAACTTCTATCCACTGGTCCTGTTTTTGTCCTCTGGAAAAGCTTAGACTGTTCCTGCTGCTTCTGTGTTTACAAAATCAGCTGTAATATTCTTTCTTCAACACATCATTTCTCATAGGTCTTGATTTCCAGAGTCCCTTGTCATTGCCTGCTCTTTCCATCTTGCCATGTCCTTTCTAAAATACAGATAGGTGTCTCCTGTGCAGGCAAACTGTTCCTGAGACCCAGACAGCAATTCTGTTAAAATAATCTATGTATGAGATATTCTTTTGAAGATTTGTATGACACTGCTCGCTCATATTAACTTTGCAGTTAACTAAAATCTCATGATTTTTAAATGAGATCCTGAAAAAGTTATTTAACTTCTCTCACCCTCAGTTTCCTCAACTGAGAAGCAGACTTATTAATAACTACCATGTGTGGAGGTTGAAGGTATTGCATGAAATAACATAGGTGAGGCAGCTAGCAGTGCCCAGTGTGTGGTTGATTCTCAGGAGTGGTCTGCAGGCTTCTGTCTCTGATCTCTATCTCTATTTCTCTCTAGCTTGGCCTGATGTTAGCAGCTGGCCAAGATAAGTGTGTTAATGGTCTTTGCACTCACAGTTTCTGCAACATAGTTGAGGATAACAAGGGGCTGGAGTTAGAGTGAGCAAAGGTAGCCCAACTCTTTCAAGTCTAGCTTAGAAAGAAAGAGAGATAGATCTAGTGAATACTGGATAGAGACAGACTTGTTTTCATTTTGTTTTAAGAATAGGAAAGATTTGAGTGTGTTTCCAAGGTAAAGAGAAGGAGGGGGGAAAAAAGCTTGAAGGTTCAGAAAATAAGCAAAACACCAATGCAACAAAGACCTGAAGAAGTAGCAAGAATGGGGTCAAGGTCAAGTCTTGGGAAACAGGAAAGGGTTTGTCCTCTGAGCAAGGAGAGGAAGAAGGGCTGACTCAGGGAAGTACAGTCAAGTTGTGATGCTGGTTGCAGAAATAACCTCTGACTTTCTTAATACTGTCCCAGTTTACATGTTCAGAGGTCAAGATGTCCCCTTGGGTTCTGGAAAGACAATGATTAGAATTTTCTACTGGATTTTGTGCTAAGAAGAGACATTCAGAATGGATAAATGTGTGTTTAAACCCTGTGTAGCTGAGAGGCGCCTTGTAGTGAGCATCAGTGAGACAGTGAGAGGAAAACATGCCCTCAAAGGCCCAGCTGGATCTGATCTCCAGCTTTACTGCGCCCCAAGAGAGTGACTCTGACATCATTATTTAGCCTCCCTGAGCCATAGTGTCCTTATCTACAAAGTGGGAACAACATTGGCCCAATAAGGGATTCTGTCATGTGCCTACCAAAGAGCTCGCAGTATGGTAGATCCTCCTTCATACAAGCTGGCCCTGGAGATGGGCTCAAAATGAGCCCATTTTGGGGGAAGAAATGCACTTTTGCCAGACAGAAAACCATGAAAGGCTTTTATTCCAATATAAGGCATCTTTTCCATGTCTTTCTGAGGAGGTTAATAAGAAGTTGATGAAAGGGAACCTTGTGGATGGATCCCTGACGATTTCACTTTCCTTTGCCCTTTTGACTCTTGAAATAGGAGTAAAGGAATAAAATGAGGGGAAGGGAGAGAAAGAGAGAGAGAGACCTTTACTCCCCAGGGCCAACGTCCAATCTATAGAAAACCCTCTGGATTCTTGTCTCCTCCACAACATCTCTTACATCCCACAGCCATTATTCTAATCAGCTCCCTCCCATTTTCTCCCCTGTCCTGGTCTCATTCCTCTCCATGGTCCCCACACTAAAAACAGGGTGGCTTTCTGATTACACCATGGCTTAGCTTACACTTGTCAATGACTCCTTTTTGCTCTTGAGATGGAAATAAATTCCAAATTTATTAACATGGCTCACATCAAGGTCTCAGTCACACTGTTAAATCCAGTGGACACTTCTCAATCATCATCTTCAAGCCTTGGTTTGCTTATTGCTTCCTCACTGAGGCTCACTCTGTCCAACCTGTAGGGCACTTCCAATGGCCCCATACTATGCTCCGCTTTCTCTTTGCCCATAGCTCTGCACACTGTATAATTGTAATTGATTTGTTTGGTTTCCTGTGTGTGGTCTGTCTCCTCCTTTTCTGTCCTTGCCAGAACATAAGCTCCCCATGCCAAAGCTCTTTGTGTGTTTTGTTCTCAGATGCAAGCTAAGTGTCTGGCACATGACAAGTGATAATAGATAAACATCATTGAAAGAACAATTTACCACCTATCTCTCTGGCTTCATTTGTAATTCAACCTCCCAACTCTCCACTCCCAACTCTCCACTCCCCATCATAAGCTAGACATACTGAACCAAAGACAATTCTTGCCTCTAGACCTTTGCATATTCCATTCTACTTCGGTAGAGTGATCTTTTCTGTTGTCTCCTGCCCCTCCACCTGCTTAGCTAATTCATATTTGTTCTTCAGATTTTACTCTAAGTGTCACTTCCTCTAGGAATTCTTCTGTAACCTGAACAATGAATTAGGTTGCCTCCTTTGCCCCACTATAGCATTGTGTTCTCACTCAATCTCATCTTAGTGTGAATTGCTATAGACTAATTTCTGCTTTACTTCTTCATTTATTTCCTTCAACTGTAAGGTCCTTGAAAGAGGGCTATGTCTTGCTTATGGTTGCACCACCAACAGCAAATACAGTGATAAGGGGAGAGTAGCTGCTGAATAAATTTTGCTAAATGACATTTGATGGAGGACATTTTTTTCTTAACATTTGATATGAGATGGCAGGTTCAAGAGTATGCTGATTATAACCCAAATGTAAACCTTTCCCTGGCAGGGTTCTTCGCCCACAAGGTGGAGCATGAAAGCAAGACCCATACTGGGCGGAGCTTCCAGAGGACAGGGACACTTGCCTTTGAACGGGTCTATACTGCCAAGTGAGTCCAAATCCTGACATTGTTGACTAACAAATTGGGGGCAGGGGCACCAGGGCCTTTCTACTGGACTGATAGCCACCCTCAAGGCCATATGTTTGTCTGGCCCAACCTTCAGAATGCCAGGGAGGCAGGGTTCCCAGGAGAGGTAGAACTCCCCCTGGGAGGCTTTGTGGAAACCCCTCACCATCTCAGTAAGTGAGTTAAGAGAAAGGAAGTGGGAACCCTGGGGGTGAGATCTCCACAACTCCCCCTTGTTCCAGAGCCTTATTCCAGTCATTTAGTTACATAGTTAACCAGTTTCTTGTGTGGTTAGTGCAGAGGTAATACCATGAAAACCAGCTGCTCCTCACCTTCCACCTGCAGAAGCAACAAGCAGGACTTGCTGGCAGCAGCCTGCCACTCATGGACTCTGCGGTCCCCTCAGTGGAAGTCTGGGGGTGAGGCAGTACATTTCATAATGCTGCTCAGCTTGAGCAATCAGAACAAAAACAGAAAAATGGGGGAATTATGCAATGGCTTTCCTACCTTTCATTCTTTGCTTTTGAATATAAAAGGTGTTTGAAAACACCTGAACAGTCCAGTGAAGGAGCCGTTGCTACCTGGGATGCAATGGATTTTATTCAAACCCTCATTTTCCCTCTGTGCAAAATGCATTTAAACAGAGGGCTCAGCCAAATGTGTCTGCTGCTCCTCTGGGCCTATATTTAGAGGCCTGAAAGAAAGGAAGGCTTTGACTGTGAACTGGAGGGTCATAGAAGGTGCTGGGGATCAATGCAAAAGGCCCGGGCATGTTGGCAAAAGCCACAGCCCCCAAGTCTGCATGCCTCTTGTAAGCTACAGGGCCTGGGTGATGTGTTAGTCCAGTAGAAAGCCAACCCCAGCAAGAACTTCTCCAGGGACCTCCAAAAGCACCAAAGAAAGGTGAGTCCTGGGGGTGCAAGAAGAAGACAACATGTCTTTAACCTTGCTATCTAAAAAAATAAAAGCTTAAGATTTACTCATTTTTAATATACAAATGGACAGTAGTAGGTGTATATAATTTATGTAAAACGTATCTGTTAGAGGGTTGCATGATCAAAACTTTTGGTTGATGGGGTGCATGATCATAAATGTTTAAAGACTGGTTATGAAGGAAAAGTAGCAGGAAAGATAAATGATGCTGATAATTAAAAAGCTCAATGCATATTTTTCAGTATAAGATATGATTGTTGACTGATACAGATAGTTCAAGATCATGGGGCAATTGATAAACAGACATCACAGCCAAGTGTGGCCCATCAGCTCAGATTTTGCCTCCATAATGGTCTGCCCCACCCCCAGCCCCATGAGGGCAGAACTGAGCCAGCATTTGAGAGAGAAAAGGAATCTCAGCTTTGACTCTCTGTTCGTGGGTATAAATTATAGTTCAAAGCCCTGTTCACAGCAGATGAACACAGGTAGAGCAGCCAAAGTTTGGTTTTTGGAGAAAAATCTCAGTTAATGGACCTAAGACCCTTCCCCATTAGTGCAGGTAAGCACAGGTTGCAGAGAGGAGATGTCTAATTTCCTAGTACATGTTTCATAGATGAGAAGTTTGTGGGATGTTGACAGGTGTTACAAGAAGAACAAGTTCTGCACAGCAAGACTTTTTGAGAGCCTTCAATGTGCTAAGGGACACTGTGATTCTTGGTTCTCCAAGAAGGGGAGGTGTTTCACAAAATGCGTTTTGGGAAATACCACCCTCATGTTCCTTCTTCCCTGCACCCCTCAGAATCCACTCTAGACTCACTTAAAATCACTTGAAGGTGATAGATCTACATTGAGTCTATTAATTAGTATTGATACAATTACTATTATGTACTTATTTTAAATTAACCTATACTAACTAACTAACAAAACACTAAGTGCTTCCATATCTTATTCCAAAAGGTGGAGAAAAGTGAAAAGTGAAAGGGAAAGTAGCAACGAGTTCTTTTCTCCATCAAAATGTTGGCACAGCAGAATGAACGTGTGGCACAGCAAACTGAGTGTAGTCTGGTGAGCTGTTGCAAGATCTGCTGAGTAGCTCATAGTTAGACCTAAGGCGATGAAATAAAAAATGGGGTTGTCAGTTTTGTCTTGCAGAAAAAAATGGCACAAAAGTCTCCACAAAAGAAAACTTGGAATAATAAATATTTGTCAATAGGAAAGACAAATTTCACTGGGGATTCTAACAAGGAAGACACTGGGGCAAGAATAGCCACCATTTCTTGAATGCTGCCTGTGAGCAAGACACTGCTTTATCTCATGTTATTCCCACAACAATCCAGGAAAGGAATTACTGATGTCTTCATTCACTTCCAATAGATGAGAAAATTGAGGTTTCGTGAGGCCAGGAGATGCATTCACTTTCACACAGCCACTAAGTGGTATTCCCACGTTGGACCCAGTCTTTGTGACTTTGAAGACCACAAGAATGCCCACGAGGCACTACATCACTGACCAAAGTTACTTGAATTCATCCTGGCAGTGGCTCTCTGTCAAGAAGGCCCATGTGTGCATGGGGCTTCGTTCAGGTGGAGACATGTCAAAGAATCCTGGATGGGGGAAGGTACGGGCTTGAGCCAGAGTGAGGGACAGGATTGGGGCATATTCTGAAAATCCACAGGAGGAATCCTTTCTCTTACAGCTGGGAGAGTTTCATTTGACTCTGCAGACTGTTTTATTAGGGAACACAGTGACTTAAGACAATAGGCAGGAATGACTGAATGGCTGATCCAGTGTCAAATCACTAGACATTCTGTCTAATGAGCAAATCCTTTGGTCAATGCAGAATTTTTAGGAATGTGGCGTCACCCAGACAAAATCCGTACTTTAAAACCACCAAATAACCAGCCAACCAACCAAAGCAGAAGCATGAGACTGAGGCAGAAGCAAGGACGATCTTCAGTATTAATAAACTTTCCAACTGTGGGAGCGTCAGATATTAGATCCATCAGATACAAGACGTTATTCAACTATATAAAAAAGGATGTTCACTCTAATTTCCTTGAACTTGGAAGTGGGTCACATTCTCAGTCCTCAAGCTGCAGCTTTGTCCTCTCATAACATATGAGTAGAGGTCATGTTCACGCGAATAGCTGCTGCAGGTATCACTCTGGGACCTGTTTATTCTCCATGCCCTTCACCCCAGGTGGTATTTGTAAGGAGCTCCTGCCCGTCCTCTAGGTAAGTGACAATGAGATCAGCGGGGCTCTACTCTCTCCTGTGTCTGTATCCCAGCGTAAGACACACTGGTTTCTTAACTTTTACATTCATTGATTCCTCCAATAAAGGCTGCTTTGATCATCAGAAGGACAGAAAGGCCCCTGTGGCCAGGAACATTGCCTGCCTCTCTGGGTTCTCTGCAGGGGACGGCCCCAGGGCTGGTAATTCTAGAATTCCCTGTGGTCCCCCTGAGGCCCAGGGCCCTATTAGTTTGAACAGGTGTTCATAGCTGATCCGGGAGGAAAATCGTGAGAACCAGATCAAGAGGGATCCAGATGAAGGAATCCAAGGAAAGAATTTGGATAAAAAGCCAAATATATTTTAAAAATTGCCTCTGGCTTTTACCTGCACAGTTTGAATTACATGAGACCAATACTTCTCAAACCTGAACATGCACCAGGATCACTTTTGTTAAAATACAGACTGCTGGAGGTCCGAGGTGGACATTAACATCTGCATTTCTCAAGAGTTCCCCGAGGGGATTGTGCTGGTCCAAGACTAGACCCTGAGAGCCACCAGTTAGACCACCAACTCTTGGAGCTTAAATGGATCTTAGAGTTATTCATTATCAGTCTCTTAGTTTTACAGGTAAGGAGACTAAGTTTAGAGAGATTGCTGGGCCAGTGACCAACAGCTGGTCAATATCAGGTCAGGGACTCAATCCTAATTCCATACCCTTTCACCCTATTGTGTTACGCCTCTCCTTCTGGGCTTCCTTTACAAGGGTTGTTTTTCCATGGATATGGGTATTGGTTGTCTTGACCTAGACTATAAATTTCTCAACAGGACACTCGCTATTTAATTTCTTAGAGTCAAAGTTATAACATACCTGGTTTAGAGTTAGACTGACCAGTGTGTGAATCCTGGCTGGGTGAACCTGGGCAACTTACTCAACTTCCCCCAACCTCTGTTTCTCATCTGAAATGTGAGAGGAGTTGTGAGAAGAGTCACGGCCCCTCAAGGATTATAGCCCCTATCCTAGCCCTGGGCACCTATGAATATGTTATATTACATGGCAAGGGGAAGCCAAGGTGAGTAACCAGTTGACTTTAAGGTAAAGAGATTGTTCTGGATTATCTGGGTAGGACCCAATGTAATTGAAAGGGCCCTTTAATTGTGGAGGAAGGAGGCAAAAGATTTGGTGTCAGAGCAATTTCAGTGTAAAAAATACTTGATCACCCATTGCTGGTTTTGAGGTTGTAAGGGGCCACCAGCAAGGAATACAGGTGATCTCCAGAAGCTGAAAAAGTCAAGGAAACAAATTCTGCCCTGATCCTCTGAAAGGAATGCAGACATGCTGACACCTGGATTTTAGCCCAATGAGACCTATTTTGGCCTTGTGACTTTCAGATAATAAATTTGTCCTGTTTAAGGTAGTAAGTTTATGGCTACTTGTTACAGCCGCCATCGAAAACTCATGCAGTCACCATATGTACTCACAGGTTCGTGGTGAGCTTAAGTGAGATGAAGGTGTAAAACACTGGTACAGTGCCTGGTGTAGAGCGAGAGCCCCTTGGTGGCAGTGAGAACTGAGCCCTGCACACAGCAATCACACAATCAGCAAGAAAATTTTCTGAACATCAGCTTTTCTGAACCCACCCTGGTTTCTTTAATGTGTGACCTCACCTTTCCTTCCTCAGCCTTGGCAAGGGGAAGCCAAGGTGAGTAACCAGTTGACTTTAAGGTAAAAAGATTGTTCTGGATTATCTGGGTAGGACCCAATGTAATTGAAAGGGCCCTTTAATTGTGGAGGAAGGAGGCCTGTGGGTCTGAGCTGACTGTGTGTCTGCCATAAAGGTCTCTTTAGCTGGGCTCTTCTCCCTGCCACCCTACCCTGACTGCTGCCACTGCGTTGCTCACTGTCAATTCCAGAAGCACTTTGGCAAAGCCAGGAGCAGGAACTCTGCCAAAGCCAATCCATCAAGAAACTGAGTCACCAATGGGCTTCAGTGAGGAAGAGAGTGAATGGGTTCTGAACATGTGTTGCTTTACACCACTGTCAGTTTCTGATGTGGCGACTGGTGCCAGTCTTCAAGGGTATACATGGCATTATGAATGGGCGTGCGCTCCACGTGTGATGGTGCTTATTAATCTGAGGTTTCAGGTATTTTTCAGATGACACTGTGGTGACATGTTTGTTGATTTCTTTTCTTCATATTTGTTTATTCTACAGCCAAAACTGTGTTGATGCGTACCCCACTTTCCTTGTCGTGCTCTGGACTGCAGGGCTACTATGCAGCCAAGGTAATGCAGCAGCTTCTCTCTGTGTTCTCTTTAAAATGTGCTTGAGGAGGCTTCAGTTCAGGTTCTTTGTTGAAAAGACTTTGCCTGACCTCCAGCTCTGATCTGTGAAGCCCTGGAGAGGTGAGACCCCCACCAGCCCAGGCTGTGTTTCCCACTTGCTCTGTGCCTGTGGATTGGTGTGATAATGCATTGCTAATGCTGGCTCCCTGGGGGCTGGTTGAGAGTGACTGCACTGACAAGGGTGGTTTAAGGCTAAATGTGACTCAGAATCCTTAAGCAGTGTTAGCTCAGATACAAGGGCATTATAAATGAGAGTGCCAGAGGGATCTATTCTGGGACTACTGTCACTTGGCTCTCCTGCTAATAAGCTTCCAGCCTGGCAGTCCTCCCTCGGGCCAAGTCTGCAGTCATGGGCTGGATTCCAGGTCTCTAGCCTTCCCTGGTTATCAGCAGCCCACAGTCTTGACTTCAGAAAGTTGACTCCCAGAGTGGATTTAAAATTAAATGGAAACCAGAGTAATATTTTTTGGTCCCCTTTGGAGACTGGCACTGTGTCAGGTGGAGGAGTGGCATGAGATGGCCAGCATCCATGCTGTGGCCCAGCAGGGTGTATCAGGAGAGGCTACTAGTGTTCTCTGCTGAATATTTAATCCTAATCACCTCCTCCCACTTTGTAAAGTAGGCAGAGTGCATATTATTCCCCCTACCGTCTTTGAGGACACTGTGGTTCAGACAGATGGGGTCATTTGCTCAAGGTTACTCAGCTGGTGAATAGCAAACCACACTGAGGGCCCAGGTCTCTTGGGCTATAGCCTGCATTTTTCACAAGTAGCCTTTTACTTTATTCATTTATATAACACACGTACGTAGAACACCTACTCTGTGACAAGCCCTTTGCTTGGATATACCGTGACCAATAAAGAGATGGTGGAGAAACCCATAGTAATTGGCAAGATGAACCACAGAAAATCAGTGAGTGGGTAAATTATTGCCAAGAGTGAGAGATGCTGCGAAGGCAAAGAATAGGGCAATGATAGAGAAGAGAGGCGAGGGATGGCAGAGAAGCCATTTCAGGGACGCCCTGTGGCCTTTTTCTGTGCTCCACAAGGCTATCACCAAGCTCACTATTGATTTTTCACTTTCTATCCCGAGTTAAATAAGGAACATGTCCAGGAGGACTTGAAAAACTAGGTCAAAATATGCTTAGACTAGGAGTTCTGATTTCTTTTCTGTTTTCGATGATACTCGATGAAGAATATAGAGTTGTTCCAGCTAGACAAATACAAAGGGAGTCTACAGGTGTGTCGGAGTCTGTGACTATGTGTTCCCTGGCGAAACATGTGTTGGCATTGCCAGGGGATGAAATGTCAGTAAATCCTTGTTCGTATCAATTAATAGATGGTAGAATTTCTTAGCTGAAAGGAACCTTGGGATCATTATAGCCCAAATCCTTTACTTTACAGAGAAGGAGCCCAAGCTCCAGAGGGACAAGTGGCTTGCTCAAACTTTAGAATTGTAGAACCCAGATTTGCACCCACTGTGCCTCTCCCGCTGTTCCAGGCAGCCCAGGTGCAGAGAGGTCCATACCATTCCTGGCATGAGGGCAACAAGTGAGACCATTTCCCACCCTGACTCCTATTATCGTTCAATGTAGTTGAAGAGATGGGCTACTAAGTTAACTCCGAGCCTAAATAGTGAATGAACCAGGAAAAACTTTGTCTAGAGCAAATTGTGAGTTGTGACAATTTTGTGATATTTGGAGAACAGGATGAACTTCACAAGCAGTTCCTTCTGTGCTTTTGTTTCCTCATTTGTCATATAACAATAGTATTTTGGGAAGCAAGGCAGAGTTGTGGAAAGGACATGGGTCTGGGAGACTGACAGACTGGGGATTATTCTGAGGACACCTTTTGCTGCTGCTGTGACCCTGGGCTGTTACTCTGCTTTCCTAAGCCTCAGTTTCCTCATGTGTAAAACAGGGTGATTGTGTGAAATAATGTGCATTCAGCCCGACACAGTGCTTGGCACATTGGGTTGAACCATATAAAATTGCAGCTATTATTAATGGTGCTGGTGGTGGTAATACTGTTTTGAACTCAGACCTGTTTTCAAATTCCACCTCTTCCTTGGCCCACCTATCTGATATTTATTCATTCATTTGAGAAATATAGAAAGCCAATATGTGCCAGGCATGAGGCCAGGCACAGAGATGATGGCTGGCAAAGCATGGCTGTCCTCATGAGTCTTTTGGTTTGGTAGGTGACTCTGGGTAAACCGACTTTCCAGAGCCTAAATTTCTTTATCTGCCAAATGGTGACAGTAATGTGCTCCTTACCAGGTAGCTGAGAGGACTGGAGACCCATGTACCCAAAGAACCTTGACAGTGCTGACATATAAAAAGTGCTTGGTCAGCACAATAAATCTGGCCGGTTTTCCAAGTGCTTGCATACCCATGCTTCTCTTTGACTCTCAATTATTCCTGATAGGTAGGAAAGCTGTAATCAGCCCTTTGACCAGATGTAGATCGAATTAAGTATCTGCTCCAGCTGATGGCAGTCTTAGTGGGGCTGGGCTTTCTGACTCAGCCCCAAGTGTCATGACTGCAGGATTATTTGGGTGCTGCTTGTGGCTGCTCGTCACAGGCTAGAATACAAATGGAATCTCCTCCTCCAGAGACCTTTTCTGAACTGTAGCAATTGTTCAGAGAAGTTTGAACATTACGCTGCCTGGAAGCCCAGAGGTGAAGGGTATACTTTTAAGAGAACTAGGTTCAGAATTGGGCTTGGGGTCTGCCTCCCTCCCCACAGACACATCTACCACCTGGCAGTCATACACAAGCCTCTTGACCACTCAATACCAAGTGTCCCACATCTGGAAACAGAAAAGATGATACTGGTCATGTGGAAAGGATTCAAATTAGATGGTGGATATGAAAATACTTGATAAATAATCCCATGATGCCAATATAAAGTAACATCACTATTATTATTTTTAATCTTAATTTTTCAATTATAGTTTACATTCAATATTATATTAGTTCCAGGCATACAACATAGTGATTAGACATTTATGTATTTTACAAAGTGGTTCCTCTAATAAGTCTAGTACCCACCTGGCACCATTCGTAGTTATTACAATATTATTAACTACATTCCTTATGCTGTACTTTACATCTCTGTGACTATTTTGTGACTACCAATTTGTACTTGTTAATTCCCTTACCTTTTTAACCTAGCTTCCCAAATCCTCTCCCATCTGGCAACCATCAGTCTGTCTTCTGTGTCTATGAGTCTGTTTCAATTTTGTTTATTCATTAATTTTGTTCTTTAGATTCCACATATAAGTGAAATCATATGGTATTTGTCTTTCTCTGTCTGAATTACTTCACTTAGCATAATACCACCTTGATTCATCCATGATGTTGCAAGATTTCATTCTTTTTTTGTGGCTGAGTAATATTCCATTGTATGTATGTACTACCTCTTCTTTATCCATTCTCCTATTTATGGACACTTAGGTTGGCTATTGTTAACAATGCTGCAATCAACATAGGGGTGCATATATCTTTTCAAATTAGTGTTTTGGATTGCATTTGGATATATGCCCAGAAGTGCGATTGCTGGGTCATATGGCAGTTCTATTTTTAGTTTTGTGAAGAACCTCCATACTGTTTTTCACAGTGGCTGCACCAGTCTGCCTTCCCACCAATAGTGCACGAGTATTCCTTTTTCTCCACACCCTCATCAACATGTTACTTATTGATTTACTTATGATAGCCACTCTGACAGGTGGAGGTGAAATCTCATTGTGGTTTTAATTTGCATCTCTGTGATGATTAGTGATGTTGAGCATCTTTTTATATGTCTATTGGCCACCTCTAACATCACTATTATTAAAATTCCTAGATTTCTTCTAGGCGTAGGCTGTTTGCTGAAGTTTACATCAGCCCAGACTGTCAGAACCTGAAGCCTCTGCTAGATTTTGTGATGAGAAGTAATTGCACAATGACTGTATTAAAATTATGTTAACTTAGCCTGTTTTGGCATCTATGAAACTAAGGTGTTTTTCTTTCTCCACTTAGTTCCTGCTGCCTTTGCTGGGCTGATGTACCTGTTCGTGAGGCAAAAGTACTTCGTTGGCTACCTAGGAGAGAGAACTCAGAGGTAGGCACTGGGAATGTTTCAGAACCATGGAGCAGTCACACTTATTGAACAGGGAGCGTGGTAATTCACAACCATATTCTGCATAGCATTTGAGGGCCTGGGGGACCACTTGAGGTGGAATGGCCAAGGCTGACTAGGAGCTCTCCTACTGTTCCCCCTGAACTTTGTGAGCTCTGAAAATACAGCTGGGGAAATTGAACAGTGAACAATTCCTTCCCTTGGTATTGGGCTCACAAAAGGTGCTTTAACACCATGTGCTGCACATTTTTTGCAACTTCATACTCTCTACCCCCACCCTTCACAGTCTGAGGCTTGATTGATGTTCTATGTCTAGCTTTCCGGGCCTCTGGTGAGTGGAACATTTCATTGTTTGCTTAGAGAAATGAGAACTAAAACTTGCACAATGTGATAAGTCTCTTGAATAACAGACCTTCCGGAGGCCACCAGAACGAATGTTGAGACCATAAGGTACAATCACAGGCAGAGGATGGGGACTGAGAATGCAGTCCCCATTGCTTCGCTTATAGATGGTGCTAACGCTGCTGTGACACCCCCACTCCACCTGGTTTGGAAAATCTGATACTAGTAAAACAAATGATGGCACTTACAGAACATTTGAGTGACAGTACACCTAAGAGAACAGGATTCCTAATGTAGCAGAGCCAGGAATTTGTTCTGGGAGGTCGAGCCCAGCCTTCCCCTCCATTTTTCTTCCTTGTCTAGTTTCACACCCCTCCCAGCCTTTTACAATAGCACTCTTCTCTAGTGGCTAATGGGCTCTCTGTTTAGATAGCATCCTTCAGCGGCAACAAAGGCAGTGACATCCCAGGAGGTCAGCAGGTGAAAGCATTACTTCTGGGGAACTGGGAGCTGCAAAGCTAAATGACTTGGTGGTTCAGTGGCGAGCGGCAGCCGGAGAATAATGGCTTTAGCCAGCAGTTCTTTCCTGGTGCTCATGTCTTCTTCACTCCTCTCTAGTGGCACTCCTGGTTATATTCTAAAACCACAATTCCATTATCTCTCTTATCCTTACCAACACTGTCCCAAATAATGTTCTTTATTCTCTTTTACCTGGGAAAGCCTCTATTCTGCCTTCCCCAGGAGATTATCTGCTGTCAGGAGTTGGGGTGTGTGTCTATCAAAATAAAATAAGAGGGTTCTGCTCTCCTGGTTTGGCTTCCGATGCAGCCCTGTCTTTCTCCCCTAAGTCCCAAGGATTTGGCCAGGTCACAATTTTTCTCTTTATCTGTCACCACTTGACTGAGGTCTTAAAGTTGCTTTAAATCTAAGACAATCTGTACTCATGACAAAATTAGTCCATTTACCCACAGGCTTTTCTTATTTTAAAGATAATTAGTACTAGGAAATGGACAGAACAGCAAAAATAAACAATAAAATATGGACTTAAAATCTGAAAAGTATTTGATTTCTCCAGACCTCATTGAAATATAAATGGCCTAACCTCTTCTTTTTAAATCATTCACAAAATTTTTCAGTTACATTTGATATACATTATTATATTAGTTTGAAGTGTACATGCCAGTGATTAGACATTACATAACTTATTAAATGATCATACTGATAAATCTTGCACCATCTGACACCATACATAGTAATTAGAGTATTGACTATATTCCCTATTCTGTACTTTACATCCCCATGACTATTCTGTAACTACCAATTTATGCTTCTTAAACCCTTCACCTTTTTTAACCATCCCCCCAATGCCTCTCCCATCTGGCAACCATCAAAATGTTCTCGTATCTATGAGTCTATTTCAGTTCTGCTTGTTCATTTATTTTTTTTTTTTAGATTCAATTGTTGATAGAAATATATTTATTGCCATTTTATTGTTCATATTTTTTAACATCATCCTTCTTCCTCCTCTTCCTCCTCTTCCTCCTCTTCCTCCTCCTCCTCCTCCTCCTCCTCCTTCTTCTTCTCCTTCTCCTTCTCCTTCTCCTTCTCCTTCTCCTTCTCCTTCTCCTTCTCCTTCTCCTTCTCCTTCTCCTTCTCCTTCTCCTTCTCCTTCTTCTTCCAGACCCTGTAACATTTCATGTAATAGTGACTCAGTGGTGATGAACTCCTTTAGCTTTTTCTTATCTGGGAAGCTCTTTATATGTCTTCCAATTCTAAATGATAGCTTTGCTGAGTAGAGTAATATTGGTTGTAGTTCCTTGCTTTTCAGCACTTTGAATATTTCTTGCCAAGCCTGAAATGTTTCTGTTGAGAAATCAGCTGACAGTCGTATGGGTGCTCCCTTGTAGGTAACTAACTGCTTTTCTCTTGCTGCTTTTAAGATTCTCTCTTTGTCTTTAACCTTTGGCATTTTAATTATGATGTGTCTTGCTGTGGGCCTCTTTGGGTTCCTCTTGTTTGGGACCCTCTGTGCTTCCTGGATTTGTAAGTCTATTTCCTTCACCAGGTAAGGGAAGTTTTCTACTATTATTTTTTCAAATAGGTTTTCAATTTTCTTGCGCTCTCTCTTCTCCTTCTGGTACCGCCATGATGTTGATATGCTTGAAGTTGTCCCAGAGGTTCCTTACACTAGCCTCATTTGGATTCTTTTTTCTTTTTGCTGTTCTGATTGGGTATTTTTTGCTTCCTTCTATTCCAAACCACTGATTTGATTCTCAGCTTCATCTACTCTACAGTTGATTCACTGTAAATTATTTTTCATTTCATTTAGTATATCCTTCATTTCTGACTGGTCCTTATTTATGCTGTTGAAGTTCTCATTAAATTCATGGGGCATCCTAATAACCAGTGTTTTGAACTCTGCATCTAGTAAATTGCTTGTCTCTGTTTTATTTAGTTCTTTTTCTGGAGTTCTGTTCTGTTCTTTTATTTAGGACATGTTTCTTTGTCTCATCATTTTGGCACCCTCTCTGTGTTTGTTGCTATGTATTAGGTAGAGCTGCTACATCTCTCAGGCTTGGTAGTGTGGTGGAATATAGTAGGTGTTCTGTAGGGTCAGTGGCACAGCCTCCTGATCACCCAAGCTGGGCCTTCAAGGTGCACAGTTTGTGTGGGCTGTGTACTCCCTTCTCTTGCAGTTGAACCTTGACTGCTGTTGGCACACCAATGGGAGGGGTTTACCCCCAGGCTGATCAGCTGTAAGGACTGGCTGTGACCACTGACCTCCAACCACAGTGGATGATCAGCTGAGTAAGGGCCCACCTCACAGAGCAGGACTTACTTTAGTAGGGCTCTGGTGCCTGCTGAGTCTGCCCCTTGAATGTGTCGTTTGTGGAGGTAGTTGGGTGGTGGTGCTTCCACATTGGCTCTGGGGCCTGCCAGGAGGTGCAGGCCAAGGTTATCCACTGTCCCTGTTCTGCCTGGGACTACCCGGCATGAGCTACAAAGAGCTCTGCAGATGGCTGCTACTTGTGCTGGGCTTGACAGTGCCCAGAAAATGCCAAGCTGTGAACCAAGGTGGCTGCCTCTAGTGTTAGGACTGGGCCAGATGCTGCTTGTTTGAGAGATTTTAGGAAAATCTGAAGCATGAGCCAAGGCAGGCCATTCATATGGAAAAACCACTGGAATCAGCTTGGGTGGGCCTGAAAGCTAGGTGCAGTGGGGCCTACCAGAATCACCAGGGCAGGAGAAACAGTGTGAGCCAGGTTGATGGAGTCTCAGATATGGCACCCACCTGCTGGCTCTGCGGGGGAAGCTCATCAAAGGAACAATTGTATCTGCCTGCACTTTTGCCTGGAAGAAAGCTACCCCTAGCTCTTGCCCTAATGCTGGACAATTCAGCTCCTCCCTGTGTGTCTCTGGTGACCTTCTAGCTGCTGCCTCAGCACTGTAGCTCAGACGGAGTGAGTCTGAGTAAGCCCAAGCATGAGTCCTTTAAGAAGAACTGCCTGCAACTCCAGCAGCACTCTGTGTGCCTCAGCCTCAATTCCTGCTGGTTTTTACAGCCATAAGTTATGGGGACTTCTCTTCCTGGGACTGAAACCCTGGGCTGGGGGGCCCGATGTGGGGCTGCAACCCTCTTGTTCCTCAAGGGAGACCTCTGCAGCTGAGATATTTCTCCCAATTGTTTTTTGTTAATCTTTACCTGAGGATATTTTTTCCATTGATTTTTAGAGAAAGTGGAAGGGAGGAAGAGTGAAAGAGAGAGAGAGAGAGAGAGAGAGAGAGAGTGAGAGCGCCATCAATTGGTTGCCTCCCACATGGGCCCTGACCAGGGCGAGGATCAAACCTGCAACCCAGGTACGTGCCCTTGACCAGAAATCAAACCCATGACCCTTTGGTGCACAGGAAGATGCTCTAACCACTAAGCCAAACCAGCCAGGGCTCTCTCAATTTTTATCTGCCACACATGGGTGTGGGACCAGCTTGTTCCATGTATCTGCCCCTCATACCAGTCTCACTGTGGCTTCTTCTTTAATTCCCTAGTTGTAGGACTTCCATTCAGCCAGGTTTCAGGTGGTTCTGAATGATGGTTGTTTTGTAGTTTAGTTGTAATTTTTGTAGTTTAGTGGTTGAGGGAGGAGGTGAGTACCATGTTTACCTACTCTGCCACCTTGACTGGAAGTTTGATGGCCTAACTTCTTAAATCCCTCTGTGGTCTCTGTCATAATACATGGTATAAGAAGATTCCACTAGCCCCTTTCCCCATGATCTGTGATGGCAGACATTACTTAACAATCATGGTGTTCTTTCCTGCTGAGACCAAATGTGGCCTCACAGTGCTTCTTAACACAGAGTTTTGAGCAGTTGTCTTCAACAGAAGTGATACGCTGTGTACTGGACAAGATGTTCAGTCCTAATCTAGACCAAAATGTAGCCTGAGGTAGATGTTAGCCTGAGAGTCTCAGTGCCTAGGTCCAAAGGGATTTTCAATTCTGCCTTCCAGAAACTATTTGCTAACACCCTCGTACATTGGGGACCTCCCTCTTTTGTTCATCTGTATCTGTCTGTGGGATGTGTCACACTTAGTCTCTGTGGACACCTTAATGCCCTAATGCCTCCAGGATCTGCTTCAGTTCTTGGCCTCACCCACAGAGGAAGGTCCTACTCAGTGAGATCCTTCCCCAGAAATTTCTCCCTTGGGCTCTAGATCATCTTTGCTTTTCTCCAAAAGTTACTTCAGCCCTGTCCCCTTCAGAAGTTCCAATGTCATTTTTAGTCCAGTGGGTAGTGAAGACATTCCTTGATGTATCTATTTCCTCTACCAAATCTGCTTCTTCCAAGGATTTTGTAGCTCTTGCCTTTAGTCCTCCTAGAAATTTATGTCTCTTATTCTCAGTCCTATATCCTATTCTCCAAGCCCTTTCTCCCTGTTCTGATTGGGTCATCTGTAGCTTCCTTAACCACACAGCAGTTAAGGATGAATCTTAGTTTCTTCCTTGTTCATTCTAAGCTACTATCTGGGTCCAAACTCAATGGCAGTTGGCATTATATTACAAGACTATCTGACTTTTATCACCCACTTTCAACAGCTTGCACTGGCCTAGTCTCTCTTCCTGTCCTTTTGTTGGAGCTCCCACTAAATTCTTCTGCAATTTAAGGTTCTCAGCTCAGTGGTAGGTGGGAAAAGATTGGCAACTCTCAAGGCCAATAAGCTCAGGTTACTCAGCTCCATCTTCTCCTCATTGCTTGCTCACTCCTCATTTATTCAGCATTTGTTTGGTAAATATTTAATGATCACCTGCTCTGAGCTGGGAACTGTAGAACCATTCCCCAAGGAGACCCTGGAGATCAGGGGCATGGGGCAAATTCAGAAATATTAAACTACCAACATACTAATGGGCACAATTTTCATAAGATTGATCCCTCCCAGTCAATTTCCCTTTTAGTGTCAATATTTTATCAATTAATTAATTTATTATTATTATTATTTAATCCTCACCCAAGGACATGCTTAGAAAGAAGAAGGGAGAGAGAGAGAGAGAAACATAGATGTGAAATTGAATCCTCAACCCAGGTATGTGCCCTGACCGGGAATCCAACCGGCAACCCTTTGGTGCACAGGATGTGGCTCAACCAATTGAGCCACTGCTGCCAGGGAGTGTCAATATTTTAGAGTCTCTGCCTCGCCTCCCAAATATGGACCGTCGGTTATTTCACCAGAGCTGGAGAATGAACTTGCTTCTTTTGGAATTCCTGGGTGAGCATATGGGTATCAAAGCTGGCGTCCTCAAAGTGAAACCCACCAACTAACTGCAGCACATTCCTGGGGTGCTTATTCAAAATACAGCTTCCCAGGCCCCTCTGGGGTATAGGCTCAAGGATCTGCATTTTAACAACTTCTTCAGGAGAGTCTTACATACTTGGAACTTGGGAAACACAGAAGGTTGCTCATTCTTCTTTTCTGAGAATGGTTCATTCATATGACATACACTTATGGAAGGCCTAATTTACTGGAGATAAGTGGGTAAACAAAGGAGACAGTATCCTGTTCTCATGGATCTTACTTTTTTTTCCTTTTAGAAGTTACCAGGTTTAAAGTGATATTTCCTTATTGAAAAGAACAGAATTTTAAAGCCAGAGGAACCATAAAATTTTCTTTTTCTACCCACATTTTGTGTATATTTCTGTGTGAGGTGAGAGAAGAGTGGTGAGTCACCCAAGGCCATACTGCAGAGAGCTGGGGCTGGAACTTGGGTCTCCAAATGCCTGGGTTCACCTCTCTTCCACCACATCTCTGTTTCTTGGAAGTTTTAGGCATGTTTGAGATGGGAATTGTTTGGTACAATGCCTATTTTATATTTTCCTGTAGATGTTATACAGTGTGTGTGTGTTTTGGGGAGGGGCACATTTATTTCAAAACTAATAAACAATTCCTAGTCTCTGGAATCTGAAGGAGTCCTCAGGAAGTCAATTTGGCAAACAGAGCAGGACTCTGGCCTTTCACAGACAAGTGTGGATTTACATTCTGCCTCTTCCTGGCTGTGTGATCTTAGGCAAATTGTTCAACCTGTCTGTTTCCAGTTTCCCCACCTGGAAAATAGGTTAATCATACCTCGCAGAGTGGTTCTGAGAGTTAAAGGAAATCACAGGTATAAAACTTCTGGTTTCTACACATGCTTAATTATTTCATTCTGACCTTCCCCACTTCATTTAGAGAGAACTACGTTATCTTAACCCTAACCCTAATTTTTATTATTTAAAAACAATTTCAATTATGGTTGACATTTAATGTTACATTAATTTCAGGCATGCAGCATAGTGGTTAGACATTTACATAACTTAAGAAATAATCCCTTGATAAGTCTAGAACCTACCTGGCACCATAGTTATTACAATATTATTGACTATATTCCCTATGCTGTACTTTACATCCCCGTGACTATTTTGTAACTGCTAATTTGTACTTTTTAATCCCTTCATCTTTTTTACTACCCAATCCCTCTCCCATCTGACAATCATCAGTTTGCTCTCTATCTATGAGTCTGTTTCTGTTTTTGTTTGTTCATTTATATCTTTTTTTTAGATTCCACATATAAGTGAAATCATATGGTATTTGTCTTTCTCTGACTTATTTCACTTAGCATAATACTTTCTAGGTTCATCTGTGTCATTGCAAATGGTAAGATTTCATTCTTTTTATGGCCCAGGAATATCCCATTGGATATGGGTACCACATCTTCTTTATCCATTTGTCTCTCCATGGACCCTCAGGTTGTTTTCATGTCTTGGCTGTTGTATATGAAACGTTCTTCTTTGTCTCTTGTTATAACCTTCGTTTTAAAGTCTATTTTGTCTAACATAAGTATTGCTACCACAGCTTTAAAAAATTTTCCATTTGCATGAAATATCTTTTTTCATCCCTTTACTTTCAGTGTGTGTGGGTCTCTTGTACACAGCGTGGTCTCTTGTATGGGCCTTGCTTTCTTAGCCATTCAGCCACCTTATGTCTTTTGATTAGAGCATTTAATCCATTTATCTTTAAAGTAATTATTAATAGGTATGTAGTTATTATTATTTTGATCTTTTTTTTCTTCTTAAACAAGTCCCTTTAATATTTCTTATAATACTGATTTGGTAGTAATGAACTCCTTTAGCTTTTTCTTGTCTGGAATATGCATTAACTTTTAGAAACAATAATAGAGACGTCTTGATGGTTTGGTCTGACATGCAGTATGTGCCTTGTTGGGGCCCCTCGATCTTCCTCTGTGTTCTGCTTCATTGCAGTTTCTGTAGCTTTGCCTGAGCCTGGGGCAAGTCTTCATCTGTCCACCTCCAGGGTTGTAGCCCATCTCCAAGCTTGAGAGACTTAAGTTGCATCAGTGAAGTGCCTGGCTGAGGACCCCATTCACACTTGGCCCTGCACATGATGGGCGTGTGCTAAATTCTCTTTGCACTGTCTGAGAAGAGTTAAAGCACCAAGGACACATCTCATTTGGGGGTAGTATTCCTTGAGACCTTTGCAAAATCCTGCCCAAATTCAACAAGACTGCTATTCTATTAGGAGGCATCACCTTTTCATTCCTTACCACAGATTTATCTTGAATGTGTTCTGAACAGCTTCACAAATCCTTTTTGTTTTTGCTTCTGTAATGAGCATATGGTGGCCTCATTCATGTGATAAATTGGAGCCACCACAATATTTGACTTTTCACAATTTAATACCTCTACACCTTCCGTCTGCTGTCTGAAAAATAAACTCCTTTACATTCTTTTCTCTTCCTTATCAGCATTAGCAGGTAACTCAGCATTCATCTGCTAGGGCCACCACAACAAAGTGACACAGACTAGGTGGCTCAAACAACAGAAATTTAGTATCTCACAGTTGGAGATGTTGTTTTCTTCTGAGGCCTCTTTCCTTGTCGTGTAATGGTCATCTTCTCCCTGTGTCTTCACATGGTCATCCCTCTGTCAGACTGAATCAGGGTCCACTCCAGTGCCCTCATTTTATCTTCAGCACCTCTTGACCCTGTCTCCAAATACAGCCATATTCTGAGGTGCCAAGGTTTAGGACTTCAGTGTATGAATTTGGGCAGGACACAATTCAGCCTATAACCCTCTCTTTTGGGACCCCATCCCACCCCCAATATGGAAATAGAACTTCTCACTTCATGAGCATGACTGTGAATCAGTAAAACCAAGGAGAGAAGAGCACAGCTGGTCAAGGAGCAGGGTTCCACAGCTAGCAGTGCTTCCAATATGTGAATGTGCCCAGAGTCACCGAGAGAGCTTGTCAAAATGCAGATTCTGATCCCATAGACCCAAGAAGGGTCTGGGATTCTGCGTTTCTAACAAACTCCATGCTGCTGGTCCAAGGATCACACTTTGAGAAGCAGGAAGGTTTATAATTGCTGAATGGTTTTCAAACTCTTGACATGGGAAAATTATGGGTTACATTGTGAACCTTTGGGGTACCTTTCAAAAGGATAAAATTTCTAACATTAAATTTGTGGACACCAAATTTTGCTCTCTGATTATAGCAAGAATCAGACTCAGCTGCATTAACTCACCTATTCAGCTGAGCTAGCTGTTCTTGTTGAGGAGTCCTGGTTGCCAAAAGATCCCTCACCAGGGTCCATCCTAACAGCTTTAATGAGCCATTTGGCTGGACTTTGCTAATGCCACAAAGATGGACCCAGCCACAGCAGTGACAAGATTCTGCAGACAGAGAGGAAGCCAAGGTGGCTGCTGTGAACAACCAGGCGGTCACATATCCCTGGGGAAATGGATCTTGACCCAAGCTGATGATATGCCTCAGCAGTTCAGGATTAGAACCTTTGATAGGGGGTATAAATGTATAAAAAGCCTCTTTCCCTCCATTCACTTAAAATACCTGTCTTGCCTTGCTGGGGACCCAGCTCTCATTACAATGAACATGAGTTATTCCCAGGGAGATTGAAGCCTCAGATACCAAAACACCTTTTAGATTCTACCAGCCTTGTTAGCTTATTTAAACAATCACTTCTCTCCTGGAGGCCCTTAAAGGCTGCATGATACACAGCTGCCAGCAAGGCTCTTGTAGGTGCTCCCAGAGAGGAGCAGGGTAGAGAGGGTCTGGATGAGTCGATGGGGTTCTTAACCCCCAGTCAGAATGCCAGATGACCAGCAGAGCCTGCTACCTTCACGCCGTCAAGGACCTAGAATTCAAAGGAGACCAGGAGAACACAGAACAGCTGCACGCTGAGCTTTATCAATGAGGGGTTTGAGATCTGGGCTCTTTAGCTGGGTTTTGAAATATGTTCAATGACTAGTAATAGCTGAGAGACTTCCATCCTTCATATGAAGTAAATGGAGCATTCTTGAGTGAAAGGAGCTATAATTTAAACCCCATGTATTTCAAAGTGATAACTTTTTTGTGTGTGTGAAGTGGGTGTCATTTGTGCAGCTTCTACAGGTTTCTCTCTCCTTTTCCAGCACACCTGGCTACATATTTGGGAAGCGTATCATACTGTTCCTGTTCCTCATGTCCCTTGCTGGCATATTCAACTATTACCTCATCCTAATTTTCGGAAGTGACTTTGAAAACTACATAAAGACGATCACCACCACCATCTCCCCTCTGCTTCTCATTCCCTAGCTTTATGCTGAATACAGGGTTGGTGCTCTCATCTGATCAATACCTAGGCGTCATCATTGCTTAGCCCTTGAGAGATGCAGGCCCTCTTAGGAAATAAATCTAATGACCATCCGGGCTTCACAGCTTGAGTTCACCTTGCTTTTTCTGGAAGAAAATAATTCTCTGTCAGCTCCGCCCCTTGAAAATGACAGAGGCCCCAAATTTGTTACTCAGACCCACTCTGTATGTTCCTTGATTTATCCTGCTTCCTGAAGATGTTTTGGGATCAGATTTGTGTTTTCCTAAAATAAAATGCAGACACGTTTGAAGCTGGTAGTTGAATTTTGTGTGTCTGTTGCTACAGTTGAATGACTAGTTTGTTTTCCTCAACCTAAATGATGATAATAAGATATACACTATCTTTACACACACACACACACACACACACACACACACACGGAAAGGTATCCATCAAAATATCAACTGTGATTATCTCTGGGTGAAGAGGTTTAGGGTAAGTTTTACTCTCTTGTTTACATTTTCATGTATTATTTGAAATTTCTTAATGAGCAAATACCATTAAACAAAGAAACAGAAGAGACACAACTGAAGCCTCGCCTCTTCCAAGAAGACTGTCTTAGCTCCAGGTTGGTCTATGTTGCCTGCTGACGTCCCACAGCGCCCTATGCACATCTCAAGTACAGCAAATCCACATCACCATGTAAAGGTATTATTAGGATGTGCCACTCTGCCCCACTAAGTCATCAGCTCTTGAATATCCCCAATGTCCTGTGTGTGTTTTTTCCTGTGCTACACTTACGGACAGGCCCATAGCAGGTACCAATGACTCAAACTATTTGGAAACTTGAACAAATGTCCTGTAAAGTGTTATATTGGAGGGGACTGTAAGTGTGAGTTTTATGAGATTAAGATGTGTATTTTTAAAAAGATTTTAATGGGATAAATTGTAGATAAATGCCAAAAAAGAAAAGAAAAGAAAAACCACTATCCTTCCTACAGATAAACAGACTACCGTAAGAATTGTTTGTTGACTGTGCACCCTGCTGGCCCCCAATAAGAACTAGGTTGCACTCATTATATTATTTCGTTTGAGATGTTCTGTAACTCAGTGTCAGCACGTATGATAAGGCCAGGCCCATCACAGGTGCCCCCAAATAGTGGCTGAACAAGTGAATAAATGAATGACTGAGCTCATATATTGCTGCCTAGCAGTATTTAATAAAATATGTGTTGAGCCATTTCCCATATTGTGGACAGACTCATGGTGGTCCAACCACTGTCACACCTGGTGTCCCTTGACACAAAGAACACAATTTGGAAGATGGCTGGGTATGGTCAAGAGTCTGGGACACCCAACAGAGAGAAGCTAACGTCTACAGAAGAGTCAACTCATCAGGGCTGAGCTCTCAGTTGAGGTGACCAGCAGTAGGTGAGTACACTTAATCCCCAGCTGAGTCTTGTAAGGATCCCCATTTAAGCAGGAAGAGGCAAATCCAGGGGTCAAACCTCTCCCAACATTCCCTGAGTTGCCTGGTTGGGGAGTGGAGCAGATGAAGATATGGAGTCTGGCCTGTGTGGGTCAATGTGCCTCATGTGTGATGCTCAAGGAAGCAGACCTCTAGACTCAGAGGAAAAGTCCCCATGTGGGCAGTTTCCCAGGCCTGTCTGATGGTCCTGGATGAACCTCCTGTGCTTTCCCTGCTGAACCCCGTCCAGCAGAAGCTTCTTAGCGTCCATTGCTTTTGCAGAGTTGCTTCTGCTTTTAGCTTGATGTTGAGAATAGGAATCAAGTGTCCTAGCTGGGCATTTCTGTTCTTGGTGACAGGAAAGATCATGGCTAGCTGCAGGGCTGAAGGGGCCTGTAGGCCTGCCTCAGCCTGCACTTGGTTTGCAGGGTGGTAAGGTGATTGATTGTCTCAGCCTGCCTGGGGCTGAGGAATTCTTGGGAGGTGGGGCTTTCAGTTTTAAAACTGGGACAGTCTTGGGAAAACCAAGATGAGTTGTCTCCCTAAGGGTGGAATAGGTGAGAATATTCCCAGTGGATCCTGGGGACACCTTAGCTCCTAGAGGCCACACTGTCCAAAATGACCATGGGACCTTAGTGTGCAAGGAGAGGAAATGATGAGATGGCCCATCAGAGGCTCTGTGGAGTGGCCTGGATGGAGCATGTGTAACTGAGGGCATGAGGGGTTAAGATGTGGCTGGAGCAGGCTTGCTGGTTACAAAGAATCTCAGGTGCAGAACACCTGCAGGAGGGGCTCCTCCTCTGATGGGAGGCAGCACTGAAGTGGTCAAATTCACTGTCTTCAGAGTTGCTGGCCTGGGCTGAATCTGTCACATATTCAGTTCTGTGACTTCTTTCTAAGCCTCAGCTTTCTCATGTGTTAAACTGGGATAATAGTACTGCCAAATTTATAGAGTTGTCGTGAAGGATAGTGACATAAAGCAAATAAAAATCGTTAGCACATAGTAAGTGCTGAATATTACTATTATCTATTATTGCTATATTTATTATTGTTAGCTTATTGTATTAGTTTTCTATTGCTGCATAACAAATTCCGACAAATACAGTGGCTTAAAACCACATACATTTACCATCTCACAGTTTCCATGGGTTAGGGGTCCTCACGGATGAGCTGGGTCCTCTGTTCAGGGTCTTGCCAGGCTGTAGTCCAGGTGTCACCCTGAGCTGTGATCTCTGCTGAGGCTCAGGGGTCTCTTCCAGGCTCACTGATTGTTGGCTTAGTGCTCTGCAGTTGTAGGACTGAGGCCCCCAGTTCCTGGAATCCCCTTCCCTGGCTCACGGCCTTCTCCACAACATGGTGATTTTCTTCTTTAAGGCCAACAGGAAAGCATCTTTGGTACTTTTTTTTAATTTCTGACCTATAGATCCACTTTTATTAGGCTTACCTGATTAAGTCAGGCCCACCCAGGGCAATCTCCTCTTTGATTAACTTAAAGTCAACCGATTGTGGATCTTAGTTACAGCTGCAAAATCCTTTCACCTTGGCTTTATTGTGCATCTTGGTGAAATCATACTCACAGGGAAGGGATCTTGCAGGGTGTGAGTCAGTTTAGGACTCTGATGGCCTCTCCTGCCATCTGGCCTACAGGAGCAAAGGGAGCTGCATAAACAATGAGATTGTGGGTGCTCTGGGCAGAAGCAGGCTAGAGTATGTGTGTGTGTGTGTGTGTGTGCGCACGCGTGCATGCAGATTTGTGCATGTGAACATCTTGGGGAGAATTCTGTGAGGAAGGAGGCCAGGGTTCCTTCCAACTCCTGAGGACAGGGAAGCTCCTTAGCCTCTTCTGTGGTCCCTGTGGGAAACTGTACAGTGACAGAACAGATGACGCTGAGACATAAAATAAGTGAACTCCTCCTTCCCCTCCATCTTGACTAAAATAGAATTTGTTTCATGCTGAGAACCTCCCTGGCTATGAAGAAAGAATCTGTGTAACTGTTTTTTCTATTCATACCCCACCTCCCATCTCATGCCTTCTCCAGCTCAGGAAATGTCCGGCCCATCACTTGGTTGCTCTTCCTTCCCATCCCACGTCAATCGATACACCGAGTTCCGTCAGCTCAACTTTGAGGTACATCCACGGCTGACTACTCCTACCATCCCCATGCTGTCCCTGCTGTCTGAGGCAACATCAGTCTCTCTCCAAGAAAATTTCCATGGCCACCCCCATCAGCTCTATATCACATGCCCTTGCTTAAAATCTGTGAGGGAATTTTCATTGCTCTTGGGACAAAGGTATGTCCTTGACGTGGCCACGTGAGGCTTGTGCGATGGTTGGCACTTGTGGTCTCTCTGTACACCAACCCTTGTTCACCCCCTCTGCTTGCCACCCACGCTGGCCTGTACCCTGCTCCAATGCAGCACTCTTCTCCCTGACTGCTCTGTGCTCTCACCTTCCTTTTATTCAGTGTCTGCCAATGGTCACCTCCTTACGGATCCCTCCAAGACCACTACACCACATCTGCATAGAAGCCCAGTCCTTCCTTGGCCCCACCCATCATCTCCTACCCTTCCTTCCTTCTCTGCTGTGCACTTACCACCACCTGACATTAGATCACTGATTTACCCCTTTACTCATTTATTGTCTGTCTCCTCCACTGGAACAGGAGCTTCAAAAAGGCAGACTTTGCTTATGTTGTTCACCATCTAGGCATATAATCAGTGCTTAAGACATATCTGATGAGCTAAGAACAGACTAGACTGGGTTGTGGGATGGTGTAGTTTGGTGTGTGTGACCCTGTGGTAGGGTGGCAATGGCTAACGGGCTAAGAGCAAATCTCAGACAGATAGCCTAAGAGAAGTTCTCAAATTTCATTGTGCAAAGCTCCAGCTAAGGAACTTGTTAAAAAATGCAAGCCCTTTATCACCATCCCCAGAGAGATGATTGGTAGGTCAGGGATAGGGCTCAGGAATTCACGTTCTTAAGATTCTCAGGCTTTTTCTAATGTAGCTGACTATAGGCTACCCTTTCAAAAGGTCTTTGCTTTAGATCTGTACCAATAATACTAGCCACATGTGGCTACTGAGACCCTAAAATGTGGCTGTTCTGACTTGAGAAATGTTGCAAATGTGAAATGCACACCAAATTTTGAAGACAATGTAAAAAAGTAAAATATTTCAATAATGGTTTTATATGGATTACACATTGAAATAATAATCTCTTGGCTCTACTGTGTTAAATAAAATGTATTATTAGAATTAACTTCACCTGTTTCTTTGTAATTTTCTCAGTGTGGCTACTGGAACATTTTAAATTACACATGTGGCTTGTGTCAAATTTCTGTAGGACAACACTGATCTAGTTCTGTCACACCCAGCAAGGCTTCCTGGCTGAAAACAAATGCTGGCCCTTACTTACCTTATGTCTGGTTTCTTGCAGACGATACTAAAACATGTGCCAATAAAAGTTATCATAGGATGCCAACCGGTTTTGTCTGAATCTGGAACAGAGTTCTTTGAAGCTTGTTACTATGATCATGAGGGTGTTTCATAAAGTATTTCTGATCACAAATGTGGCACATTATTAAAATATCATCTTTATGGTACCTTAGAGGCAAGGGCTATCTGAATATGGGGAGAGAGGCAGCTTGTGGAATGGTTGTATAAATGAAATGACTGGAAAGCAGTGCACGCGGTTGAACCTCGGCTCAGGGGCTTATTCTTATTAAAATGTTTAGGTAGCAGTTTCTGTTCATTTCTGCTGAATTGCTCTCCAAATTACGAATCTGCTCAGCACCCCAACAGACCTGAGTCCAGGAGAAGTTTATCCCCTTTGATCTTGTGATCCTTGCCTAAGCAGGGAGTGCTCTGTTGGTAGGCAGTGCGTTGTCTGTATGGAGCACATGTATTAAAATTTACCACAGCCCTGCAAACTGGCACACTCCTCTTTGCCTCAAAGAAGTTAGCACAGGCTTCAAGAAAACCAGGTCTATCCATAGAAAAGCAATAACTCTGATTCTCTTTCATCATTTTTGGAAACAATTTTTTTAATGATATTTGACCTTAATCGTTACAGTTGCTGCAAAAATGGACTTACTATTAATAGACTAGAAACCACCACATAAACATAATGAAATATAAACCTTCTCAGAATTCAAGGTAATAAGTAACTGCTCAGCTAACTAACAAGAGGCCAAAAGAATGAACATTTGGTGCATGATTGCTTAGTTACGTGTACATACATTCAGGTCCTCAATGGCAACCAGGATGTGGCCACAGCATTGTCTGGAAACATCTATTCTCACCTGGAGCCAGGAGGCTACCCTCTCTGGGCACATAGCTCCCTCCCTCACCCCAATTACATTTAAACTTATCAATGCATCGGCCAGTGACATCTAAAGAGTGCTGGCTGATGTGATTGACCCTATGAGGCTAGATAATTCTTGTAAAATCCAGCCTCAGAAAAAGCGGTGAGAGGGGTCTGAGGAAAGGATATATGTGTGTGTGTGTGCACATGTGCAGTTCTTACCAACTGAGAAGGAAAAACCACAATAGCAGTTTGTGATTCAGTGAACACATCCTTTCCTTCTCCCTTCAGTCACCACCGAAAGACTACCTAATGCCTGAGCCTCATCTCATTGCAACCCTTGTTTCAAAGCCCTTCCTTTCCTGAGTTCCCTGCTTTCATTCTACCCACGTAATGAGGCTTTAACTGAGAAATTAAATGAGAGAGGCCAGACAGAGAAAGGAAGTGCGTTGCCAAGAAGCTGAGAGGTGCTTGTGTACTCTTCTAGAATGTTCCACTTTACCTCAGTGAGGGATTCTCAACTGATTATCATGAAACAAGTCAAATCTGAGCCCAGGGCCTGACCTTGATAAAATGGTAAAAAATAAAAATAGGTAAATAAATAAATTAGCCATTATTTATTCTTCTTCTCACTCTTTTTATTGTTCTCTTGAAAGCGTTCTAAAGCATAGCATCAGAAAAACTCCTGTCATTGAGAGCTAACTCAGTGTTCGGTTCACTCAGACCTGAGAAAGAAGGAAAGGAGAAGGAAGTGTTGAGGGGATAGAAAATAAGAGGAGAAAAGAGAAGAGAGAAAAAAAATCAATAAAATGAAAGGTTAAAGACGCACTTTAAGGCATGTGAAGAACACAGAATACACCGCTGCTTCTGTGCAGAGATCAGAGCTGCTATACCCAGAGATAGACACCATGTAACAGAGGGTCTTTGTCTCAAGAAGGCTACCTTCTACTCGGGGGAACAGAATTGTTTATAAACAGATGGTCAATAGTTCAAGGATCAGCAGTAGGGACCATGGGATCTCAGAGGAGGCAGTGGCTGCTGCCCAAAATAGTCAAGGGTAGGGAGGAGGAACTTCGTTGGGACCCTGGAGAGCAGACTATATGATTGCGACAGTGAGGAAATGGCGGTCCTTGGTGAGCTTTAGACCCACAAACCACTTAACTGTGCTCATCTTCTTGGACCCTGGAGATTGGACTCCTTCAACTTTACAGGATGGCTATAATCTAAAATGTTTTTATATTAAGACAAACATGGATATACTTAATGTGATAGAAAGCAAAATTCATATGAGTTCTTAACATAAAACATAAGACTTGAAAGCAACATCTGTGTTCTAGAGTCACCCTCTGCTGTGATTGAGGGAGACTTTGGTAAAAAGTTTTGAGAGACACTGGACTGTGAACACAGGCATCAGGAGGTGATAGTAAGCAAACCATTTTGACTGGAGTGAAGAATTTCCTGAAAGGAAGGTCCATGGTTTAGGTCTGTGAAGATGTCAGATGCCAGATAGCCTATGGGATCTGGATGCTCTCAGTAGAGTTGTTGAAAGTGTTGTGTGTGTGTGTGTGTGTGTTGAGAGAGAATGATGACTTGTGCAAAAAAGAGTTTTAATGGAATATTCTGGCAGCTTTGTAGAAAATAATTTAGAGAAAGAAACCAGCGAGATGTGAGAGAGGAAACAAGCTGGAGATAATTGGTAGGTAACAATTTTAATGGTCTAAACGCGGGATAGCAGCTGAAGGGATGGAGAAGACAGAATGGAAGATGTAACATTATGAATAAACAGCCAGAAGTATTATTGGTCGTTTGAGTGCAGAAAAAGAGGGAGGGGAATAAAGAGCTAGTAGTTTTGAGTTTGGGTGAGAGGAGATTCAGTGCAATTAAATCCTTACCGTATTTCAGGTCCAGGGCTAGATGCTGGGCATCAGCAGTGGTAAGAGAGACAAGATCCCTGCCCTCATGGAATGTTCATTCTAATGAGGACATTAAACAGTCAGAAAGTTAGAAGACACCATAGCAGTGCAGGTCACAAAAGTTTGTGGACAGTTCCACAAACTTACAGTTCTGTGTAAATCATCATGAAAAATGAACATCAAAGAACATTGGAAAGCCGATTATAATAAGAAGAAACGAGAATCCCTAAATCCTTGATAATAAACATTACAATGCCACTATTACCCTCTCACTGTGTGCCAGATACTTTACTATGTGTTTTGTATTTAATCCTTTCCTAACTCACAGGTGAGCACATCTGCCCCAAAGTCAAAGAGTTAGGAAGTAGTATATCCATGATCCAAGTTCAAGTTTATCTTATCTTAAAGCTGTGAACTGACTTTATCAAATAGGTCCAACCACAACTCTGGGGTAATTTGGGGTATATGGTGACACTGAGACATTTATGGCAGGTGAGAGTTAGATGCCCTCGAACCTCACGATCATGTTATTAAGAAAGCAATTCTCAGGCCAAATTTTGTACAAATCTTGACTGCAGATATGTACAAAACAAACATTCCTTTAGAAAGAAGACTTGGGACATTTTATACATTGTGAGCTTGATGGATTCCAGCTCTTGAGCACCTCTTATAATATTTCACCCAACTCTCCAGATTTGAATGCTTAATTTTATCATTTAGGGCCCATTTCTGATAGTCATCATGTAGACTAGCAAACCTCTCATTAAATCAATAAACACTCATTTCTGACACTCACTGTCTTAATTTTCAAAGCTGATGTCTTTCTGATATATTGCTGCAGGACCACCTCTGGAGGCTGACTTTTCAATTAGAGCATCTCAGTGCCCCAAGAGTCAAGGCTCCAGCTAACACAAACTCCTGTTCCCATGCATAATGTCAAACTATTTTAAAGTAAAGTATGGGTGTCATAAAGTAAACCCATACTCTTAACTGCTACTCCATAATAAAACTTGTAAAATAGATTTCTTTAAAACATTGATCCTGATAAACTATAAAGGGTTTATATTATTATTATTTTTGGCTAGGGAATCTTAAACTCATGGACCAGGCATAAAAATAACAGCTAATGATAACCGCTTTCATTATGGCAAGGCACTGTGCCAAGAGCTTCAGACGTGCTTCATTTATTTTTTATTTTTTAAAGATTTTTAAAAAATCATCACCTGGGGGCATGTTTTTATTGATTTTTAGAGAGGAAGGGAAAGAGAGAGAGAGAGGGAGTGAAACGTTGAACCTATAATCTAGGTATGCCCTGACTGGAAATCTGACCCGCAACCTTGTGGTATAGGGGACCACGATCCAACCAACTGAGACACCGGTCCAGAGCTACCTTATTTATTCTTCAACCCAAACCAACAAGCTGTGTATTGCTATTACAGACCCACTGTACAAGGGAAGAGAATGAGCCTTGGAGAAAGCAAGTAATTCGACCCAGATTCCACAGCTCAGAACTGATAGACATGGGAGCAGGGTCTGGACCTGGGGTTGGAGAAGCTGAAAACACTGACTTTATCATCAAAATTGTGTGGGCATCCACGTTGTTCACGTGTTCTGGGAGTGAGGGGTGGGGAAGTGTTGTGGTAAGTTTCTGTGACTTTAAGTGAATTCTTGAAGGCTTTCGGCACCATGGTGGAAGCCAGCTCGGTCAGAATCCAGACGCCTGGCCTGACAGCTGCCAGTCGTAAGTCATCGTCCTAATGGAGGCACAAAGCAGATGCTTCATTTCCTCTTCCGTGGACAGACATATTGAACCAGGTCTTTAAATCTAAAAACACAGCAACGTTGTCCTAATTTATGGAAAACATGTCAGGTAAGAAAAATCACATTCATAAGAAATCAATTGATCCTTTGTATTTTCCAATTTAGAAGTGGCCTCAAAGAGCACGTTGGCTCCACACCAGGAAACATAAAAGCACAAGTCTTTTTCTCATGGTTGTTAAAGAAATGCAACTTTCAGGAATTTTCCTGACAATGGCCTTACAAGCCTTCAGTACAGGTGATTTCTTACTATGGTCCTTTGCTGTTTGAAAAAAATCATCTGCTCCCGTGTTTATTTACACCAAAGCAAAATGATCATGTTTCCTCTGGCCTTGGGGAGGTGTCTACCGAACTCATACTTGAAATACCTTACTATTGCTAAAGCAAACTAACTTGAAAAAGAAGAAGAAGAGAGATTGAGGAAGTAGATATTTCCTTGAAATACTTCTTCCTTCTGTCTTCCTTCTGAAAAATCTTGAGTTTCATGGAATAGTATTTGAGGAATTAGTACAAAAAGAAAATGTATGGTTACTTTTACATGTTTATCTTAAAAATTGCCTGAAATTTTTATAGAAAAGGTAAATAAAATTTGCAGTAACTTGAGAAGTATTCTACCTACACATGCCCAGCAATCCACCACTTTAATGCCCAGCTCATTCTCTAGAAATTAGGCTAAAACAAGCAAGTGCCTGATTTTTCCCTTGAGGCCCATATGTCCCTTATACGAAGAGTTCCTGTAAACATCAAATCTTTGCTCAGTATAATATGAGGATTTGGGTACATTATGCAAAAATTCATGAACTTTCCTCTATAAATGCTTGGGTGTGCAGAACTGGGAAATCTTTTGGGTTACTCTGTCAGAATTGAGGGAGAAATTGGTGTGGAAATTGATTTTTCCAAAACTTCAACATTTTGAGTGCAAAATTTATTTTATATGGTGACTTCTGGGGAAATAACAGCTGGGAGCTAATAAATGGGAAGAGAAACCAAGAGATCTCAGCTCCATGATGGTCCTAATTCCAGTTCCACCACCAGTCCCGGTGGAAGCTTAATTAGGAGACTGAGCACCCAGGAAAAGCCTCCTCCTACTGTCAGCTGGTGCCAAGTGTGCTCTGGGGTCACTTTCTCAGAGGTAGTTGCCATCATGCTGATTCATTCACATCATTTTGCTTGATCCCCAACTTCCTTGGAGCCTCCATCCCCCACATATATGTGAACCACAGCAAAAGGGGGGCATTGCAAGCTAGAGGACAATAAGAGATTCTTTTAATCTGAATGGTTTCCTCCTGTTCAACAGCTCAGCAAATTCCCATTCTGTTCTCTAAGGGACTTAATTTCTCCTCTAAATCTTTCATTTGTTTTTACTCTAGTCTCCTTAGCTAGACTGTAAATCCCATGAAACAAAGCCTTTAACTTACATTTTTCTTGTATATATTCAACCATAAGCAGAGTGCTATGAATGAAGTAGACTCATGAGTACTGATGAATTAATCCTTCTTTTGATGTGGATGTTGTATTTTCTCTAGTAGTTAGAAAGCTTCATGAGGACAGGAACTTTGTATTAATCATTTTTGCATCTTGTGCAATATCTAATTTAATTATTGATCAGAGTAAATATTCAATAATTATCCTGAAGAAGATGACCAGATAAGACAGTGATGAGTGGACCAAGTTTTGCAATTCCTCAACAGAACAGTTTAAAATGTTGGAAAATGGGGGAGGGGTGGCATTTAGATTTTCTCCCTTGCATAGGAGCATTTACCTGGCATGCTTTTATCACTCTCTTCTCCTGAAATGCTTTCTCACTTGACTCTCAGCAAGGCCCTGCATGCCTGGTTGCTGGTTCCTCCCCAGCTTCCTCATGGTGGAGGGCTCAGGCTCAGCCCTAGGATCTCGTGGATGTGTTGTCACATCTACACTGAATCCCTAAGTTCTATTCTCTACACTTACCAATTTCTAAAATTTTGTTTCCTACCAAAGAGACTTCTTCTCTTTTTTTGCCTCCAGACTAAAATATCCAATTGCTCTCATCTCCACTTAATATGTTCAAAATACAATCCCTGATTTCCCCAATGCCCAAATCACTTTTCCCCCATGGTCTGCATCTGTGTAAATGGCAACTCTGTACTAAATGCTCAGGACAAAGCCTCAGGGTCAACGCTGACTCCTCTTTCTTTCACATTACACATCCAGCCCTTAGCAAATCCTACTGGTTTTGCCTTCAAAAGACGTTTTAAAAAATCTGACCATTTTCACCACTCTGCCACCTCCACTGTGTTCTAAAATACCACCATCACTGCAACATAAGCTCCATGAAGGCATAGACTTTGTCTGTTTTGTTTATTGTAATATTTCAGTTCCTGGATCACAGTTGGACACACAGTAGGTGCTCAGTACTATTTAATGAGTAGATCTCTTGCCTGGATTATTGTAGTAATCCCCTAACCCTCATTTCTCAGCCTTGACAGTACTGACATTTTGGGCATTTTAGGCCTCATGGGAGCCTCATATGCACTATAGGATGGTTAACAGAGTCAGTAGCCTCCACTCATCAGATGCCAGTAGCACATTCCGTCTCACCCCGCCGCCCTAAATTGTGACAACCAAAAATGTCTTCAGACATTGTCAAATGTTCACTAGGAACAGAATCACTCCCACAGCTGGTCTTTCACTTTAGCACTCATGCCCCATAGTCTCTGAGCAATAAGACTGACATGGAAGCCAAGCCATGTAGAATCTGAGAAAAATCGAAATACCTTTCAGCACCAATTAGGCCTCTCCCATCTACTATGACCTCGTCCCTCTCCACTGCTCCCTCTGTCCTGGACCCACTCTTTGCTTATCCTCTGGAAACACCAGGCACGTTCCTGCCTCAGGCCTCTGTGCTGGCTGTGCCCACTGCCTGGAACACCCTGGGCCCCACAAGAAGCCTATAAAGCAGTACTCTTCCATCCTTATTGCTCCATATGCCCTGCCTGTTTCTGGGCCTTTATAGTACTTACCACCTCCTGATAGACAAATGTGTCCTGAAGACTAGCCTGGCAACGGTTAGGTGCTCAGAAAAAGTCACTGAGAGAATGACGAATGAACAGGCAGAGTGGACACAGAAAACACTGGTTCTGTTGGTGTTCCTCATTGGCCTCCTTCCTCTTCTGTCTTTGTCTCTCTCTAAATCTTGCTGAGTCACAGTTGGTTTTCTTTCCTCTTCACAATGAACATATGAGCAGAACTAAACAAATGGTATAAAAAGAAGCCCATGTAGACAACCAAAAGCTTCACGGGGTATGTCTTCCAGAACCCAGCTTAGACCCAGTCCCCTGTATGTCCCAGGATTTGGGCTGTATTGGGGGTCACCAGCACAGCTTAGTGGTCTGTGCTTAGAATTTAGAGTTGGGTGCATCCAAGGATCTCTTGATCCCTTATGTGGTCACAGGCAATTTACTTTTCCCTCATGTGCTCCAAACCCTTATCTGGAAAATGCTATAATAATAAGACAGAATTCCCAGGGCTGTTGTGAGGATTAAGGGGATTAATTATACATGTAAAGGACGTAGGCGTGTAGTAGCCCTGCACAAGTATTTGCTAGTATTATCAGTTTGTGTATATGCTGTCTACATGAGATTTGGTGCCTGGTGAGATGACAGAGCTTTGAAACTTCCTGCAAGACATTCATTCATTCAGTCCATATGTATTGACAGCCTACTATGTGCTACATGCATGCTATTCTAGGAACTGGGGATATGGGTGAATGGGCCAAACAAGGCCTGTCTTTCTGGAGTTTATATTCTACTTTGAGGATACAGCCAATATGCAAATAAACAAGAGATCATCAGATAGTGGTCAGTGCTATGATCAGAATAAGAGAGTGATGAGATGGGAAGGAAAGGGGAGAGGGGAATGCTGTGGGTTCTATGATCTGGACAAGATGCTTTGACAGGTGACTTTTAAGCTGCTACCTGAATGACATCAAAGCAGCAACTAGCCAAACATGGGAGGCAGAATTTTCCAGGCATTGTAAGGGGTGGAGCCTGGTGTATTTGAGAAGAAAGGCATGTGGGTGGGATGGAGCGAGAGTCACCAGAAAGTGGACAAAATGAGGCACAGAGGTTGAGTTGTGGTGCATTGTAGACCACAGGAAAGTATCTAGGTATTTTTTTTTTAAAGGACCAATGAATCGTAGGAAGGTTTAAAGCTGGGGAATGGCATTTTACAAAGATTCTGCTGGCTGCAGGTAGAGAACAAACTGAGAGAGCAAAAATAGGGACTCCAATAGGGGGCAATAACAAGTAAAACACATGACCAGTGGGGGTCACAATGTGATGCTGAGATGCAGTTCTCAGACTTGTTAACATGAGGTGTTAGCACACCAGAGAGGACAGTGGTACCAGGTCGCTGACGGGTCCTCCTGCCTCAAGAAGGAGCTGGCTTGCCCCCAGACCTCTTGCCTTTTCTCTCCTAGGAGGTTTTAATGTAAACTTGTAATGTCACCAGTGTGGGGCAAGCTGATAAGGTCAGATTCTCTTTACTTCTAAAACCTTCTCTTATGGCTCCTAGGAATATTAAGAAATTAAGCTAAAGTAGTGTTGAATCTAACAGGAGAATAATAGTGTTTATACAAAGGCTGACCAAGAATTCCATTCTGACAATGGGCTGTATTTATTAAATATCATCTTTTGACTGTGATATAAATACTTGTGGACCATGTTTGTTTTAAGAGTCTTAAAAAACCCACAGAGACTTCTTCCAAAGGTTAAAAACAGAAAGCCCCTCATGCATCTGTCGTATAAATTCTGTTAAGAATGAGGCTGTATGGAGTGGAAGCTTCCATGGTGGACTGAATGGAAGCTACACTGACACTCTTTAGGACCAAACTGGAATTACAACTCAAATAGAGAACAGCCATTCTGAACAATCAACTGAAGACTAGCTGGAGAGCACCCTCATAACCCAGGACCTAAAGTGGAGACCACATAGAGGCTGGTAGGAAGTGCACAGGCGTGAGAGGGCTGGCTGGGCTCCCATATGCAGCAGCTGAAAGTCCAAAGGAATATCTCAGCTGTGGGGGGTTCCCACTAAGAACTCTGGGGTCTAAAACCTAAGCTGGGCTCTCCAGCCCAGAGCACCAGAACTGAGAAAGATGCCCACATAACATCTGGCTGTGAAAAGCATCAGGGTTTCTGTCTGCCAGGGAGAGACAGCAGGAAATGCAGGCACCATCTTAAAGGGCCAACACACAAAGTTTCATGTACAGCCACTCACCTTGGGCTCCAGCAGAGGGAGGGAAGAGTGGACTGGAGCTGTGTGAGGAGAATCCAGATGTTGGTTCAGGGAATGGAGCTTGGAGGACAGCCATCTGGATTCATGTGCTGAGTCATTCCCCCATACTGTAGAGGATATCTTTCTCAAGCAGATCCTTATCTTCACCATCCAGACAGTTTTGCCTGAGGGGAAAGCAACTGTCCCACCCTGTTGGAAAACCTCTCACCCCGTCATGTGGAGTTACTCTTTGCTGTGGTCTACAGCCTGAGGCTCATTAAGAGATTTTGAATAACAATCATCCTGCAGGCAGAGGTGGATCTCTGGGTTCTTTGAGTCTTTGCCTGATCTGCTTCTGGACCCGGAGCTTAGAAAAAACAGACCTTGGTGCCCATCTTGATCCTTCCCTAAAGCACCCAGCTTCGCCAGAGGGAGCCACAAGCAGTGGATTGCTGATACCTCCCAATAGGGTTCGCAAGGCCAGTCACAAACAGTGCCTGACATTGGTTTGCACCAGAGACCATCCAAAAAGACTGAGAGTTCTAGCAAATCTAACCAGTACATAGAAAGAGGCCCAAACAGGCAGCCAAAGTGGGGAGACAAAAAAACAAGCCCCAAAGGAAAGAACAAGAGAAGTCTCCAGAAGAAGAGATAAATGAAATGGAGATAAGCAATCAATCAGATATCAGATATAGAGTTCAGAATACTGATCATAAGGATGCTCAACAGTATGAGAAAAGAGTAGAAACTATGAAGGAAATTAAGAATGACATAATAGAAATGAAAACAAAACAAAACATTGGAAGGAATAAACAGCAGATTAGGGGACTCTGGGGATCAGGTCAGAAAATTAGAAGACAGGGTAGTAAAGAATCACTCAATCAGAGAACCAAAAAGAAAAAAAACAATTAAAAAACAGGGGAACAGTTTAAGGGAGCTGTGGGACAACATGAAAATTAACTATATTTGCATCATAGGTGTGCCAGAAGATGTAGAAAGTAAGCAAGGGTGTGAGAACCAATATGAAAAAATAATGGCAGAAAACTTCCTTAGCATGGTCAGAGAAAAAGCCACACAAGTTCAGGAGGCACAGAGAGACCCAAGCAAGAAAAACCCAAAGAGGCCCACAGCCAGACACATCATAATTAAAATGCCAAAAATTAAAGACAATGATAATCTTAAAGGCAGCAAGAGAGAAGCAATTTGTTACCTACAAAGGAGCTCCCATAAGGCTGTCAGCTGATTTCTCATCAGAAATTCTACAGACCAGAAAGGAATGGCATGAAGTATTCAAGGTAATGCAAAACAAGGATCTGAAACCAAGACTACTCTATCCAGCAAGGCTATCATTCAAAAGAGATGGTGAAATAAAGAGCTTCCCAACAAAAAAAGCTAAAGGAGTTTATCACCACTAAACCAGCATTGCAGGAAATGTTAAAGGGACTGCTATAAGAAGTAGAAATAGAGAGAGAGAACATAGACATAAAGAATTAAAATGGCAATAGGTAAATACCTATCAATAATAACCTTAAATATAATGGATCAAATGTTCCAATCAATAGACATAGGGTAGTTGTTGGATAAGAAAACATGACCCAAATATATGCTATCTACAAGTACCCACCTCAGAACAAAAGACTTATACAGGCTGAAAAAGAACTTCTGGAGGACTTTAAGAAAGAGGCCAACAGCAATACAGTCATAGTTGGGGACTTTAACACCCGAGTTCACTGGATAGATCTTCCAGACAAAAAATCAGCAAGGGAACAGTGATTCTAAATGATACATTAGATCAGATAGGTTTAATTGACATTTTCAGAACATTTCACCCCAGAGCTGCAGAATATCATTTTTCTCAAGTGCATATAGGACATTCTCAAAGATAGACCACATGTCCTAACATGTCTCTACAAGGTCAAGAAGATTGAAATCATATCAAGCATCTTAGATACAGTGCTCATGGGAATGCAGACTGGTACAGCCACTATGGAAAACAGTATGGAGTTTCCTCAAAAAATTAAATATGAAACTGCCATTTGACCCAATGATCCCACTTCTAAGAATAGATCCTAAGAAACCTGAAACACCAATCAGAAATAATTTATACCACTATGTTCATAGCAGCACAATTTACAATAGCTAAAATCTGGAAGCAGCCCAACTGCCCATCAGTAGATGAGCGGATAAAAAAGCTGTGGGACATTTACACCATGGCATACTACACAACTGTAAAAGAGGAGGATATCTTACCCCTGAAGACAGCATGGAAGGACCTGGAAAGTATTATGCTAAGCAAACAAAATCAGTCAGAGAAAGACAAGTATCACATGATCTCACTCATATGTGGGACCTAATAAATTAAACAAACTAATGAACAAAATAGATCCAGAGACATAAAAGCATGGAACAGACTGACGAATCTCAGAGGGAAGGCAGGAGTGTGGGGGAGGGTGGGAAGAGATTAACTTAAGAACTTAAATATATATATGTACATAACCCATGAAAATAGACAATAGTGTGGTGAAGGCCTGGAAAGGGGAGCAGGTGCAGGGTGGAGGGATCAATGGGGAAGAAGAGGGGACATCTGTAATACTTTCAACAATAAAGATAAATTTTAAAAAACGAAAAAAAGAATGAGGCTGTATGTTTCAGATTTTATAAATAGTTACTGGGTTAGGGGGATTTCTTTTCTGGATCCAGTGGACTGAAGGCCAAATTTTGTTGTTTGTTTTTGTGTTTTGCTGTTCTAATTTACACCACTCTTTTTAGATCTGCCATTTTCCATTCTTAGAATACTTTCCAAAATGCAAGGAATAGGCCAAGTGAAGTTGCTAGAGGTCTTTTCCCTTCTGGTTATTCAGAACAGGCACAGCACCCCTGACAATGGGACTTACACCTCTGAAACAGTGGTCTTGGATCAGACCATGTCAACTGTCTCTCCCATTGGTCCATCTAAGGTCACTTACTAGACAGCCTGGTTTAAGGATGCCAGTTCAAATACAGAACACCCAGTAAAATTTGAATTTCATATTTTAAGAAATGAATAATTTTTAAGTATAAGTGTGTCCCAAGCATCACATGGACAGATATTTGTTGTTTATTTGAAATTTAAACTGAACTGAGCATCCGGTGTTTTTATTTGCTACAGTGGCACCTCCAGCCCTGGTTGGGAGCCCTTCCTGGCAGCAAGAGCCACTGATGCCACACCTTTGCTGCCTCCTTGGGCCTGTCCATCTCTGATTGCCCAGCTGGACTTGTAAACATACAGCAAGAGGGTATTGTCACTGAAGTGGTCAGCTCTTTACCTACTTTCTTGTCTCTCAGACTCCATTTAGGACATTCTCTCCTTTACCTGTTCTATATTACAAGCCATTATCCATCCATCCATCCATCCATCCATCCATCCATCCATCCATCCATCCATTTATCCATTCATCCATCCATCCCCTATCTATTCTGTAAGTATTTATGGAACACCTTTTAAAGATCAGACACCATGCAGCAAATCCATAATCTCCCTGAGAACATGTCATGTGAATGATTCATATTCCATCTTGGAGTCAACTCCTTGGAAGCCCTCCAGAGTAAGGAAGCAGCTGTGATAAACACAACAGCTCTGATCCCAACATCTCTGTATCTGTCCAGCTGAGCCTACATACCTCAGATGCCACTAGTTGTTCCAGAACTAGTTCTTACCTGTGAAATGTGGTATAGGGAAGCTGAAAGACAGGCAGTACTGTTCTGTTGTATCAGTTAGGCAAGGCTATTTATTGTAGCAAACAGACCTCAACATGTATAATCACACTAGAGTTTATTTCTTGTTCAGGTAATACTCTGGGCAGGTGCAGAGGTTGGTGGGACAACACTCTTTTTTTTTTTTTTTTTAAATATATCTTTATTGATTTCAGAAAGAGGAAAGGAGAAAGAGAGACAGAAACATCAATGATGAGAGAGTCATTGATCAAGCCCACAACCCGGGCATGTGCCCTGACCGGGAATTGAACCCTGATTGCCTGGATCCTAGGTTGACGCTCAACCGCTGAGCCACGCCCGGCTGGGCAGGGACAACACTCTTTAACACAGTCGACAGGGGCTTAGATTGGCATAGGCTCTGCCATCTTCATGAGGTCACTGGTCACTTGTACAGTTGCCCAGAGATCATCATCATTCCGCCATCCAGAGGAGGATGAGAGCATGGTGGCATCCATAGATTTTAAGACCAGGCCTGGAAGTGGCCCACAGTGCTTCCTCTTGGATTCCTTGGCTAGCCACATGGCCACTCTGAGTTGAAAGGGAGGCAAGGTAATGTGTGACCAGGAAGAAGATAAGAACACGGATTTGATTAACCTCTCTGAGCTTCAGTTGCCTCATTTGTGAAATATTCTCAAAGTCAATTGATAAAATCTGCTGGAATCCACAATTGGCAGTTCTGACAACATCTCCTAGTATCCCTTTCCCATCCTGTCTTCTTCTCGGTTCTTGTCCTTAAGTTATCTGCCAAGAGCGAAGCCACATCATCTCACAAGATGTTCTCCAGGAGTTCCTTTACAGCCTGGTTGCTTGGGAACTTTGAATGCATTTCTCAATAAAAGCAGCCATAGGTGGGGTGGTTCTGGCCCAAGGCAACTCTAAGTGATGAGCTGGTGGAGACGCTGGCATCTGGGCAGTTCCCATGGCAGCATCTGAGCAGTTCACAACAGGGAGTGGGGGTGGAGTTCTGAGGCCTCAAAGGCTTTGTGAGTGACTGGTTCCCATGGCAACTGTGGGGTGACCTCTAGGACAGCCAAGAACCAGTAGCCATGACTAGAAGCTGAGATGGTAAAATCAGCACTTGTAGATAAACCTGGAACTGCCTGTGGCTGTAACTCCGAGCAGGTCACCTTTCACACTGGGCTACTTCCATTACTAGTGTGCCCTAAATTGCCGTTTTCATTTCATTGAAACAAACATTTATTTATTGAGCATCTGCATGGCAGACACTGCTGTGGATACTGGGAACCTGAGAGTAAGACAGTACTGGCCCTCACCTGGCAAGGCTCCCATCCTAGAGGGTGAGATTAACTCACAGTACAATAGAGTGACATTGCCCACCCATATCTGACCTAAGCAGGGAGGAGGTGGTGGGAGGCTCTGGGAGAAGACAGGGGAGAAGTGTGGACGATGAGGAGGGTTTCAGGAGGAAGGGGGATAGTTTGGTCTAAATAGTGGTCACAGTACCTGCAGAAGGTCATGTGCCCAGTGAGTGTGTGAGTGTGTGATAGCTCAGGAACTGCTGGCCGCTGAGGATCAGGAGCATCCTAAGGACTTTGGATCACGTCCTGGGGTTGTGGAGGAGGTATGAACTCTGAAGCCTTCTCTGAAATGAGCATTTGAGGATGCTGAGTTCAATGGGCTCATGAATATTTTTTAAAATTTTAACTAGTTTTAGATTTCTTGGATTCATAAAAAGAAAAGAAAAACTCAGGGATGTTTATCTAATGTTTGGTGAATTCTGCCCACTGACAAGTTCTCTCTCCGCCTCGAATGGTCATGGTTTTATTTTGGAAAGTTGTCAACCGTTAGGTTGCAATCCCTGTCCTGTAGGTGTGTCCATGTGTAGTGATGCTCTTTCCTCTTGATCCATGCAGCCTGGTGTCTGATCTACACCTGAGGCCCACCTTAACATCCAGGTGTCTACACTCCCTCTGGGCATGACCACCAATCCTGGTTCTAGGACCAAAAGTCCTGTGCCCCAGGAAACCCTCAGTCCATGGCAAACCTCCAGGGTAGACCTCAGGCTTCTAGGACGCTGACTGGCAGGTGGGGATGCAGACGGAAAGTTGGCTTTGAAGCCAGGCCTCCCCAACAGAAGCTTGAATTCTCTGCTTAGCTATGTGATCTTAGAAGAGTTACTTCACCTTTTGAATCTTAGTTTTCTCTTCTGTTATAGGGGAAAAAGAATATGTGCCTTATAGGTTTGGAAATAATGTTAAAGACTGTTCCATAGAATGCTTAGCAAGTGGCAGCTATTATTTCCAGGGAAAAGCATATCAACGGTCCAAGTATAATGTGGTGAATGCTGTGCTGAGCTTTTCTATCGAATGTTGAGGACACAAAGGAGGAGCATATAGATGTCTCTGGTGGTCAGAGAACTTTTACAATTGCTACCAATTGCTGATGAGACTCTTAGGTGGAGCTCTCCTGCCTCTCATATGTCCACTGTGGACTGTGATTAAAAATTAGAGAAAAGGATATGCAGTAGAGTGAGAATATACTGAGGAGTAGGAAATTTTGAGCTGTGAAGGTCACAGACACAAAGTACACACAGTCTCTGAACTGTCATTATACAGGAGAAGAACCTGCAGCTAGGAGATTCTGACGCCTGCAAACTCCCTGGTGCAGAGAGCTGGGTTGCCTAGCAGGAGGGTACAGATGTTTCAGAATTTTCAGGAAGTTCTGGAACATTCTAGAATGCACTCCTATGGGTAAAGCCAGAGGGCAGGGAGAACTTTTACATTATTTTGTTTGGGAGGAAGAGATTGAGTTTGTCTGCTTGTGAGGTGCCTCGAGGAGGACCACAGACAGCTGCCGGGAGCTACACCTAGAGAGGTCTGCCCCTCTAGAGAGGCGAGGACTCCAGATAGCAAAGCACACTTCCTCTAAGAGAGTAGCCAGGTCTACACTATATATGATTTCTTTCCCAGAAAATCTGGAGAATGTTAAATGTGGAAAATTCACACTTTCCTCCCATACACCTCCATAGGTCTCTTGAAGGTCATTTTCGGCGCTGAGCTGTGGAGAAAGCACTCTTCTTTCTTGTTCTGGAACCACAGCTCCTCAATGCCCAAGGATGTTATCTGCAGGGACATGAAAAGAGATTAGAGGTGAGTGGGTCTCCAGCCTCTCAAGAATGTAGTCTCTCAGGACCAGTGGCTCCCATAGTGGGGATGGGGAAGATAAGGGTGGAAAGGACAGCGGCTCTGGTACTTTTGCTTCACCTACCACCCCAAACTGCAGAGAGTTCATTACCAGCCACATTTCCCTCCTGAAGCTATGTAAGGAGGCAGCTTATTAACAAGGGCAGGTCTGGGTCTGCTGTCTCATGGAGATGAGAACAAATGTTCTGCCCAACTTCTCCATTGAGCCATCTTTTCACCCCTCACATATGCAAAGGATTGAATGTTATCACCAGGTCACGTGCATTTCTTTTAACTATTGACCTTTGATCTCGAGGACCATCGATTAGAGGCAATGACCTGTGGGCATTTTATTTTATTTTTATTTATTTATTTTTTATTTTTTTATATCTTTATTGATTTCAGAGAGGAAAGGAGAGGAAGAGAGAGAGATAGAAACATCAATGATGAGAGAGTCATTGATTGAGCCCGCAACCTGGGCATGTGCCCTGACCGGGAATTGAACCCTGATCGCCTGGATCCTAGGTTGACGCTTAACCAATGAGCCACGCCCGGCCGGGCACCTGTGGGCATTTTAAATCTGAGCTTCACGTGGAAGTGTCCTTAACATTAGCATCCATTTCATCAAAATGGCCCTGGCAGCAGATGGAACGTGGTTCTGCCTGCTTTGCCTTTTTCTATGCAAACTTTAGTTCTTAATATACTTGATTCATAAGTAGGGACCCCCAAATTTAGTCTCATAAAATGTGGGCTTATGTTATAATGGGATAGATGCAAGGACAAGGTGGGTTTGGCATAGGGGCAGGAATCAACCACCTCTCATTTTATATCCATTTGATTGTGTATTATTGTGGGTACATTATCATGGGGCTTCATTATGTAGCAAATAAAGACATTATTTCCACCAAGTGCAAAGAGAGCAAACCCCAATCTATATTTTGCAGAAGCAGTTATGGGTAATGAGAGATTTGGATGCAGATAGGTAATGGTTTGGGCTGGGGAGGAGGAGGTCTGTCCAGATGCTCTGACCCTAGTGCCACACTGCCTTCCTGTCACCCTAGCAAGGCGTCATGTGCAAGATGGGGCTGACTCTAGTGCATACCTGCAGAGCCCTGGGGGTAGGTGGAAGGGTTGCCAAGCCCCCAAATTCCAGAGCCCCTTAGAACAGCTCCTGCTGCCCCCCCACCCAGGGCCTGCTTCTGGACCTCATTAGGCCACAGCTGCCCCGCATCCTGGAGGCTGGGAGCAGAGAAGGCCTGCTTTCCATCACTTGGGTGTTGATTTGGCCTGCGATCATCCTCAGAGGGCACATTCCAGGTTCATGGTCTAAGAGGAAAGTGTACCTTTGTCTGCAATTGAGGAGCCATTGTTCTGAGTGTTTCATGCTGCTCTGAGGCTCAGCCCCTCTCCTTCTTCTGTTGGAATCTGACCACACAGCTTTGATTTCAGAAGGAAGCTGGCAGGATATTTGGAAGGGCACATGGGACCCAATCTGGATCTGCCTGAGGGGTTACCATGCAAATGTGTCCAGATGGGTGTGTGCTGTGTTATGTGCTGGGGACTCCGCAGGCAGCCTGGGTTCTGCGTCTTTGTTGGAAACACCCAATAAACCACTGGCCTCAAAGCTCTGTTATTTTAGTGCAGAGCTTAAATGCAGTCCCCTCCAGGCTGCCAAGAGTAACTTGGACCACATTGCTGCCTGCAGTCACACACCAAATGTGGCTCCCTGACCCCCTTAGCTTGCTCCAGCAGAGCCATCTGGGACCAGAGAAGGCTCAGGTTGGCTCTTCGCGTGCAGGGGCGAGTTCACAATGTGTTAACCCACTCTCCTCTGTACACCAGTATGACCCTGGGCCCACCAGTCTTCAGAAATGTACCCACTCACCCTGTGAGACTGTCAAAGCCAGCTAGTTAAGGCTCAGGGTGTGCCTGGGGGCAAAGGGATAAAGTTTGTCTGTGTGTGTGGTGAACCCCATTTCTTGAGGCTATATCCAGCCCCAGCAGGACCAGGCAGCTATCTGATAATTAAGGGCTGACTGAATTTATATTGGCCAGATTACTAGAACATTAAGGCCGCTGTGTTAAATAGCTTCACATAAGAGAAAACACTCATTTTAGCTACACCATTGTTGCTGAGAAACTGAGGAGGTTGGTCCCCTAACCGTGGACTCAGGTGACTCATGGTCAGAGGGTGGCCTTTGAGGCTGTGTTTAGAGGAATACAGGGCATGGACGTCTGTACAGTGGTCCAGCCATACACAAGTAGGGGCTGGATCCTGGCGCTCAGGAATCTGGGGTCAATTAGGAATCAATGGTGCCAGAGAATTTAAAACAACTGCAACCAACAGGGCAAACTCTGGTTGTATCAACAGTGGAACGCAGAGTGCACAGATACAGTTGTACTATTCTTAAATTAAACCAACATTCTACCCCTGGCAAGGCCTTTTCTCCACAAGTGGCAAAGGTTTAACCACTGGTCAGGGCAATGACCAACAACCTAATTGGCTACTTACTCTTTGCCGTGGATGTCAGCTTCATAGACACAAGGGGAGTTGTCTGTGAACCTCTGTTGAACAATTGAATCTAACCAAATCCAGTTTCACCCACACTTGACATCTTTGAGCTGCAGGTTCCGTGATTCTTTGACTAACAGGAATGTTGGGTCTTTGTATGTCTCTCATTGTTTCTCGTTGTGTCCGTCTGACATGATGGCAACGCAATGGGAAGGCTGGGTTTTTAACTGCAGCCATCAGCGACTTCCGAAGACCCAGTGCTGACTCAAGGAGAGGGAAGGATGAAAGGGGCTCTTGGCCTGCAGGAATCAGAGACGGTCAGACAGGATGTGGAAATCCAGGCAGTGACACCTAGCAGATGACAGAATCCCCCAAGGCCACGCCTGACCACTAGCTATTGTGTACACTCTTAAGTTCAGCTCCTGGCTCAGAATGGGTCCTGGTCCGGCCATCTGACCCCTTTTTTCCTCCTACTCCCGCCAGGTGGCCTGAATGGGAGCTGTAATCCCTTTCCATGTTGGTGTTGCCCTGGCCACAGTCCCCTAGAGGAGAGGACATGTGAGCCAGTTCCTCCCTGGGATTTATCGGGAATGCAGCTGGTGGGCAAGAGGGAGAAGAGTGCTCCAGTAGGACTGAAAGCAGAGGTCAGATTTCCCTGCTCTTCCTAACCCACCCTGCAAACCCCAGTTCTGCTCCACAAAGAACAGTGGAGCACTCACCTTGCTGGAGACGTAAGGTAAGTCTGGGTCTTACAAACAGACCCATTAGTGTTCCTATCACACTAATATCACCCTACTACTCAAAATCCCTTCAGCAGACCCCCCCCAAATTCCCTCAGCATAAAATCTTAACCGGAAGTGTCTTTCAAGCCCTACTTGACTTCTGTACCCAGCCTATCCTCAGTACCTCCCCTTGGGACCCAGCGGGACTCCATACCCACCCTGTGTCCCGCCTGCAAGGTGAACCAGCTCTACACATATAAGCTTCTTCCTTCACTCCTGCCTCCAACTATCAACATCTTACCCACCTGAGGTGCCTCTTTAAATCTTCCCCAAGTCTGGTTCTTTTACATCTTTCTTGTGGCACCTCCCACCATTTTTAAACTCTCAAGTAGGGACTTCTGTGGTTGTTTTAAACTGTGTCCTCGTCATGCATCTGGTTGTCCCTGCATAGACTGTATATTCCTAGGGACTACCAGCAGCCATGCCATGTGTAGAGCGTCTCTCAGCCGCAGAGATGGCAAGGGGCAGAGGAAAGTTAAAGTTCAAGTCTTGGACCCTGATGACGATGCTGGATCCACCTGGATAAACCAGGACCATCTCCCCACCTCAAGATCCTTAATCACATCTGCAAAGTCCCTTTTACCATGTGAGGTCACAGAGTAACAGGTTCCAGAGATTAGGACACGGGTATTTTGGGGGACATTATTCTGTCCACCACACTGAGGAAACCGAAAAATACCAAAGTGATTCTGTGCAATTGTGCTGAGAAGTATAAAGCACTTTCTGAAGAGATCTTAATAATTCCCCATAGCATCAAGCACTTGACAGGTGCTCAGTGAACACTTCTGAGGGACTGAAGTAATTCTTTAAAAGTGAAGTGAGTTGTTCCAAGTATATATTAAAATACTGTGTTTGGAGATTTAAAAATATAGGTTTTTTTCAGGGTTGTTTCATTACCTTCTAATTCTAGAGGTCCACTTACAGTGTTCTAATTTTTCTATCATTCGTGAACATCTGATTATCATTTCATTATTGGTTATTCTTTAGGAGAGCTCTATGAGGCAGTATAACCTTGTTTACTGCCTGAGAAAACAAAGTCATATGGGCTTACTATCTTTGAATGAGAAAGCACTGCATTGAGTTTGCAATGAGAACAAGGATCAGATGCTTCCTGTCACAGAAAATGGATTTGAAAAGCAAAGTCTCTGTCCCAGGCCACTAGTCTTTCATTCAGTCTGCCATGTAGCAATTACAGGGCGCCTTCCATGAACCAAGCCCTGAGCAACACACTAAGGGAGCATAGATGGACACAGAAATCCATCTTCTGAAGAGTTCACAGGTATAAATTAAGGTGCCACACAAAAGGAGTATAAACCAGGTGGGAACCAGCAGGCTGTGCTAACCACCTGGCAATCTGAGCTGTATGAGAAGGGACTGCTGGATGTCAATGAGCTGTGAGAGGCTGTTATGGCTGGGGACTTCTGAGGTCTGTGCAAGAAACAGAAGGAGATGCCTGGGGATGAGTGGGAGTTAAAGATAAAGGTGAAGTGGCCTCTATCTCTTATAATTAAGCTTTTGGGGCAGCCACAGCTACATTGTTCTCTATTTTTTTGTCTACAATGTCTTTCCATTCCCTTGAGTCTTGATAAACATGTAGTTTGAGATAAGACAGAATGTGTTTGTCTGATGGACATCCATGAGGCATTGGGAAGTGTTTTGGCATTGACCTCACAGTGAGACCTGGAGGCATGCCCTATGGACATGAGCTTTCTCTCTGGTCTCAAGCTGCCCAGTCTCTGAGAGCACATTTCTGACTAATGAGGCTTCAGGGTTAAAAGGGTGTCATTGATTCCCTTTCTCAATAGTCATAGAATCCAGCCAAGCTTCATCCCCTAGTTCTGACAGTGAGTAGATGCAAGACTCTAAGCAGGTTATTTAACCTCTGTGAGCTTCTGTTTCTTGGTGACAATAATGGTCCCTTCTCTGCCTATTGTAAGGATTAAAAAATTCAATATATGTGTAAAGTTTCTACCCTGCACCTAGAGCTTAATAGGCACACAAGAAACGTGCCAATTTCCTTCACTGGGAAATTCTGCCCATGGGAAGCTGTAATTACTTTCTCTTTCTCCCAGTTCCAAGATTTGCTTCCAAGACAATTAACAGACCACAGAATTCTGGTACCTGTCAGCCACTGGTAGCCGATAGTCTCCCGATACTAGCATCAACACCGTTGCTCGAAGCTGGGACACTTAGGTGTCAGAGTGCCGCTCCATGGCTCCTGGTGTGTCTGGATGGTCACACAAGACATGTGCTTAAATATTCACCACGCTCAGAGTCACCCAGCACCACCAGGCTCAGAAGGAAATTTGAGAAGCAAGACGGCTTTGGCATTTGTCACTCCTTGTGGGTGGATCATATGTCTGGACCGGACAACCTGTTGCTTTAAAAAACTATAATTATCTCCACTCAAAGTCAGGGACAGCTATCAGGCATGAGAGACCACTTGTCAAATTTAAGCAATCAGAATGGTTCTCTGGTACCATTTCCTTGAGTGTCCGGGTACACGCTCTTTGTGCGGGCACATGGGGGGAGGCTACAGGTGGGCAAAGGAGGAGTGGACATGCATTATTATTACAGAAATCCCCTCATCCACAGCTTTGCTTTCCATGGTTTCAGTTTCTCATGGTTAATCTGTCTGAAAATATTAAATGGTAAATTCCAGAAATAAACAATTCATAAGTTTAAATTTTCATGCCATTCTCAGTAATGGTGATGAAATTTCTTGCCATTTGGCTCCATCCTGCCCAGATGTGAATCATCCCCTTGTCCAGCAAGTCCCGATGTATATGCCCCCTGCCCGTTAGTCACTTTGTAGCAGCCTTTGGTTATCAGATCTACCATTGCTACATCTCAGTGCTTGTGTTCAAGTCACCCGTATATAGCCTAATGCTATGTCACAATGCCCACGTTTTGATAGAGAGACCACATTCACATAGTTTTTGTTCTAGTCAATTGCTATATTTTATTATTAGTTATTGTTAGTCTCTAAGTGTACTTAGTTTGTAAATTAAACTTTCTCATAGGTGTGTATGTATAAGAAACAACATAGTTTATATAGAGTTCTATATCATCCATGGTTTCAGGCATTCATCCCCTTTGGATAAGAGGGGACTACTGTATTATTATTATTGCTATTATTATTATTATTTTACAGATAAGAAGACCAGTGGCTCAGAGAAAGTGAGTAATGTACCCACGGTCTTACAGCTATAAGAGGCAGGGCTAGGGTTTGGCTCCTTGCTCTTCACCACTGAAGGCATGGCAGAGAGGAAAGACTAACACAACAAGAGCATCCCAGCATCCTTTTGAAAGGATCCCTGAAGGAGATGAGCCCCAAAGGATGCCACAGGGATCAGAGGTTGAGAATTCCATTTGCTAAAGGCAGCCCTGATCCCTGTGCTTCTCTGTAATTTTTTTTCCCCCACCAAAAACACCACATACAGTGTCTGTCTAGGGATTTTAATAAGACTGGACCAGACCCAATACCAAATAGACAGCATGGGGACCAAGGCCATCTCCAGGATAGCTGAAATCCACGCTCTCCAGGGCTTTACTAGGAATTCTGGTTCTCTTGGGTCCTACCCAGGAGCACTGAGGTGAAAACACCACCAGTGCACCCAAGAGGATTTCAGCATCCAAAGGGGAGGGTTACTGGCACAGCCTACTGACCACTGCACCAGGAGGGCATTACTTGGTGGTGTCCTGCAGCCTCCAGGCCAGGCTCTCTCCTTCTGGACCATCATGGGAGCCCCGAGGGCTGCATGTTCCAGGAGCCCAGAGGCAGGTCCAAGAATATTTGGGACTCTTCCCTGTCATCCCCCCATGCCCCCCAGGGAAATTCTGATTTTGTAGGTGATAGTGTTGGTGGTGGTAGTGGAGGTAGGGGCGTTTGCATTTTAACAGGCTTTCCTGGCAGTTTTGACAGGGAAGGTCTGTGCACCCTTTTATGAAAGCTGCTGCTTTATTGGCCAACAGTTTCCGTTGGCTTCCCCTTTGGCCCCAGCAACACTTATAGCCACAAAGTCTCAGGGCGTCCTTTAGAAAATGCATCCACATGAAGTCAGGAATCCTTACTAGGCTTACCATCCATCTGTGGAGGACCCATTAAGGTCCTAGGGAGGGTTGTTTCTTCGACTCTGCAGGGAGCAGTGCCCAACCAGGAATAGTGTCCCTCTTTTGCCCCAGAGCCCAAGTGACAGCCTGGGCTTGCCCAGAGATGGACAGAAATGTGCTCAGAGCAGGATGGATCCCTGCAGCTCTACAGTTCTGAACAAGTGAAGGGTCTCCATGGAAGCCTGGATTCCAAGGAGTAGTTTGCACACTGAGAAAACAAGGCCCTTTCTGTCTGGCACTCAGAGCACCCCAGCTCTAGTGCCTGCCCTGGGGAAGTTTGTGTCTGAGACCCTGGGCCCCCCCTCTCCATTGCCCACAATGGGCACTCTGAGTGGTTGGTTGAACCCAATGGACAAAGGATGCCTTCCTTTGAGAAACACATGGACTGAGGAAGAATGGGTCTGGGTCTACACAGCATTTATCAATGTTCTGAAAAGTGAAACAACTGCCTGAGGTGGTGATTAAAACATTCAAAATATTTTCCTTTGAAAAAGGGGAGAGCTAATGGTAAAAAAAGAGGTCCTGTTTTGCTGCCCTCCCCCAACAACTCCCACTATCACTGAGGTGCCTTACCTATTCTTGGTCTTTCAGGGTTGTAACTGCTATCTCCGTGACTGATAGAAAACTCCGTCAGGCCCTTTCTTTATAAGGGGAATTAATGAGTATGAAAATTCAGTGCTTTGCAAACATAGTAGGGAAAGTGTTTCCCCCAGGCTTGTGATTCTCTGGCAGGGAGCAGGGATGAATGGAAGGTCAATGCTTCTAGCTGCTGAGAGGACTTCACCAGCACTGTCTGATTCTGGTACAGCTGGCCCCCAATGCTGGGATGCTCAAAAGTCCCCCAAAAGGAGTTGCACAGAAAGCAAGAGGAACAGGAGCTGGTGACAGCAAGACACATCCCTTGAGTTGAAAAAATTCCAACTGGTGAATATTTCTAATATAAATGTATATTTTCAATAAAAATGTGTCCTTGGCAAGTCCAGCTTTTGACCTGAATGAGAAAAATTGGTTGTTTATACAGCCCAAACCCACAGATGCATTACTCTATTTGGTTCTTTAAGGTGTGAGGCCTGATCAATGACATAAAATTCTTGGAAATACAAAACGTCTGAGGACAAAGCACTGGAAAAAGACTGTGGCATCCAGACTTGGGTTTCATTGCTGGCATCAATATGCAAGTTGCCAGGACTTGAAGGGAGCAGGGGTGGGAGAGGGAAGGGAAAGGACTCATTTGACAAAATGTGTTCCCTTGCTGTCCCCACAGGTTTTCTGGCCCACCACATCTTTCTACTCCAAAGCTGCCCTTTCCTGGAGACCAACCTTTTCCTGCCCGGTCCCCTTCTTCTTGAGAAAAAACACAGTAACATTGGTTTAGGAAACCCTCGCTTCTTTGAAAGTTGGCCATCCCCACTTGGAGGACTTTAGTAATGGTACAGCCAAGGCCTGATCCAGGGATTTCATTCATTCTTTCCCAGCGTCTGGGTTTGGTTGTGTTAACACAATTATTCATTTAACAAATAGGTTTGAGAACCTACTGTGTTCAGGTTTTAGGGTCAGTCTTTGAGATTCAGGAATTGAGTCCTTCCCAAAGTGTCTTAGTGCTTGTAATAGCAAGAGCAGCCAAAAATACATTACTTTGGGAAAGGTGACTTTTTGCGTCAGCCTGGGATGACTTTGTATCTTCATGTTTCAAAGCACCAGCCAGACTAGTGAAAGGGTATTGCTGGTCTGCAGTACCTAGGCCTTCTGACAGAGAAATTGTTCAAATTTGTAAACCTACTGAAAATTTTAAAAAAGGAATCTGCTGCCTACATCCTCTGAGAAGTTAGAATACACTTTCTGAAATCAGAAAGATGAAGCTTTCTGCAACTAAAAAAATAAGATACTTAGGAATAAACTTAACCAAGGATGTAACCAAGGATGTATAGTAAAACTATAGGACATTGAAAAAAGAAACAGAGGAAGATATAAACAAGTGGAATAATATACCATGTTCATGGACTGGAAGAATTAATATCATTAAAATGTCCATACTACCCAAAGCAATCTATAGATTCAATTCAATTCCTATTAAAATAGCAAAAGCATATTTCACAGAGCTAGAACAAATATTCCAAAAATGTATATGGAACCAAAAAAGACCCTGAATAGCCACAGCAATCTTGAGAGAGAAGAACAGAGTTGGAGGGATCATTTTACTGGAGATCAAACTATACTACAAAGTCATTGTAATCAAAACAGCCTAGTATTGATACAACAACAGACATATTGATCAATGGAACAGAACAGAGACCCCAGAAATAGACCCACACCATTATGGTCAGTAAATATTTGACAAAGGAGGCAAGAGCATACAATGGAATAAAAACAGTCTCTTCAATAAATGGTGTTGGGAAAATTGGACAGCTACATGCAAAAAAATGAAACTAGATCACCAACTTACTCCATACACAAGAATAAACTCAAAATGGATAAAAGACTTAAATGTAAGGCATGAAACCATAAAAATCCTGGAAGAAAACATAGGCAGTAAAGTCACAGACATCTCACACAGTAGAATTTTCACTGATACATCTCCTAGGGCAAGGGAAACAAAAGAAAAAATAAACAAATGGGACTATATCAAACTAAAAATCTTCTGCAGAACAAAAGAAATCAGCCCCAAAATACAAAGAAACCCCACAGTATGGGAGGACATATTTGCCAAGGATGCATCTGATAAGGGGCTAATTTCCAAAGTGTACAAAGAACTCATACAACTCAGCAAGAGGAAGACAAACAATCCAATTAAAAAATGGGCCAAAGACCTGAATATACACTTCTCCAAAGAGGGCATACAGATGGCCAAGAAACATGAAAAAATGTTCAACGTCACTTATCATCAGAGGTATAAATTAAAACCACAATGAGGTATCACTTCACACTTGTCAGAATGGCTACCATCAACAAATCAACAAATGACACTTGCTGGCAAGGATGTGGAGAAAGGGGAACCCTAGTACACTGCTGGTGGGAATGCAGACTGGTACAGCCCCCGTGGAAAACAATAGGGAGGTTCCTCAAAAAATTAGAAATGGAGCTGCCTTTTGACCCAGTGATCCCACTCCTAGGAATGTATCCTAAGAATCCTGAAAGACTAGTCAGAAAGAATATATGCACCCCTATGTTCAGAGGAGTGCAGTTTACAATAACTCAGATCTGGAAACAGCCCAAGTGCCCATCAGTAGATAAGTGGATAAAAAAGCTGTGGGACATATACATCATCGAATACTGCACAGCTGTAAAGAAGGATCTCGTACCATTTGGGATAGTATGGAAGGACTTGGAGAAGAATATGCTAAGTGAAATAAGCCAGCAGAGAAAGACAAATATCACGTTTTCACTTATATGTGGAATCTAAACACAATAATTTAATGAACAAAATAGATTCAGTGACATAGAAGCATGGAACAGACTGACGAATCTCAGAGGAAGGCGGGGTGGATGGGTGGGGAGAGATTTACCTAAGAATTTATATGCCTATATGCATAATCCATGGACACAGACAATACTGTGGTGGAGTCCTGGTGTGGGGAGTGGATGCGGGGTGGAGGGGATCAATGGGGGGAAAAAGGGGACATCTGTAATATTTTGAACAATAAAAAAAAAGTCAATAGAAAAAAAAAAAGAGAGATGAGGCTTTCTGTACTACATGTAAAAGAGAAAAGTCTATAAGACACTACTTGGAGGTATTCAAATAAAGGTCAACCCAAATCAAGGGCAATAGTAAGTAGTATTGGAAAATGCAGTTTGGCAGAGAATTTTAAAATTCTCTTTTCCTTCAAGTGGCTGCAGCAGCCTGCATTCCCACCAGCAGTGTACCAGGGTTCCTAGGATTACAGGTAACAAATCTTCATGAGCCCGTTGACTATGCCACAGAGAGAAATGAGCTGATTTGATTGATTTGATTAATTTATTTTTTACTTTTGTATTTTGCTCTGTTCCACAAAGAATTAAGGCAATTTACAAAAAGGACACAGATATACATTTAATATACAATAAAACAGGAGTAAGAGAAAAAGGAAGTTATAAGGGTAACGATGTAAAGGAGGTGAGGAAAATCAAGGTAAATTGCGCAGGTTTAGACCTTCCAATTGGCCACAGGTTTGGTACTAGGAGTTAACAATGAACACCAGATGGGTGTTTAACATAAAAGCAGATCAATTGCTTCAGAGTTACTATTTTGGAAGCAAGGAAAGACAGGCATTTCTCCTGAGGCCTTTCCTCCCAGGCTATGTAATGTGGAAGCCATAACCTTAATAGCATCCTGTATCTGATTTGCCTCAAGCAGTTCAGAATTTAGAATTGTGGGTCTTGCTTAGGACTTCAATCCACTTTCTCTTAGTGCACAGTCTGCTCTGTATCTGGGCACCTACTTATTCAATTTGGATCTACCTTGATCCACACCATGGCGCTTTCCAGAATCTTCCCTACAGATCCAGTAGACAGTATAAAAATATTACCAGTGACCATATTTCTCAGCCCCACACTGTAATGACATTTTGAGAAATGTGTTCATGTGGGGCCATTAAGAAAAATTAGTATGAAGCCAGGTCACTTGAAATGTCTGGAGTATTAGGACACCACATCTGTTCCCCCAACCCTCAGCCTGCCTGAAAAGGGGCAGGGGTCTGAGGATGCAGGAGCCTTGAGAACCCATCCCAGGACCAATCTGCACACCTCAGACACTCACATGGACTCTGTGACAGTCTTCCACGGAGAGAACTGTGTACTCTATCCTTTAGATCAGGGGCAGGGAACATCTGGCCCTTAGTCTGGCCCTGCCAAGGCCTCACCAAAGAGAAACAGTTCAAGCCATCACATTAGGGGAGAGTTAATTAAATGTTTGACCAAATATGGCAGGTGAATTTTTAAGTTGATAATTTTGTATGGCCCTCAAATGATGTTATAAATATCCAAATGGCCCTTGGCAAAAAAAACTTTCCCCACCCCTGCTTTAGATGCTTGCCCATATTAAATGTGTTTAATTGCTGCTGTGTGGAAGCTGTTCCCCTCAATGGAATTCTGAAGATTTCCCCAGAGCAGGGCACTTGGGAGCAGCCTTCTCATTAAAGGGCAATGACAATTCAGGTGCCACCCCCAGCTGCTCTCTGTGCTCCTGAGTAGGGAAGGGAGGATGCACCACCTAGTGGCTGCTGTCAGGACGTCCCGTGGCCATGCTCTGGGTGCCCTGGGATGACACAAATTCGCTGGGTCCTGTGTCCATGCTTTCCAGCCTGGGGAGCTGTGCCATGGGGTGTCCAGTGGAGGCAAGAAACTTGGTTAAAAAAGAGGTTGGCAGAATCCCTTTGCTACAGAGGCTTCCCTGCCATAGCAAACCCATTCCAACCACATCTCTCTACAGCTAAGCCCCCTCTGCGCGTGCTTTGGGACCCTTGGGACACCCCTGCCGGCCAGGCTCCCCAAGACTGCTCTTGTCCTCTGATGCTGGCCAATTGCTCCTTGCCTCACTGTTGCAGGGTTCCCTAGGCAGCTCAGGGAAGCTGAGCCTAGGGCTCTGCCCATGCCTCAGACCTACTATTTCTGTTACAGGGCAGGGTCTGGCCTGGAGCGGGTCTGCCTCAGGCCAGCCTGTAGTGTGTGGGTCCTTGACTTCATGTAGGAAAGATTTCAAAACATGGGTCCAGATGGGTTTGAGAGTATGTTTATTAATGCTGGGGACAATGAAACAAAGGTAGACATTAGGGTAGAAGAAACAACAGGGGAGAGCCTAGGCAGTGCTTTGCTTTGGTTTCCTTCTGTGGTATAGGAAAGAAATAAGCCAAGGTGGGGCTGCTGTTAGCTCACCCAGAAGCGAGGGTCACAGTGACAGAAGTGAGCCTGGGCAGGGCTGCCTTAGCTTACTGAAAAGTCAGGGAAAAAGGGAGTCTTGCAGACAAGATTAGGGGGTGAGCCTGGGTTGAGCTGCCGCTGCCCATTGCTCCCCTGGCTGCAAGTCTTATGGGGACCTTTAGAAATAAAAACTTCATGCCTGGGAAGGGGGGTGGGTGTGCTCTGCATTCAGTCTGTCCTGAGGTCTTTTTATCCATTTTTTTTCCCCTCTCTGCAGGCGAGAATCTTAGGAGAGGGTTTCAGTAGAATATTCATCAGCTTTCCAGGTGCATTTTTAATATGCTGATGCATTAAAATGAGTGTACAGGGGAGTTTTGGAAAATTCTTTGGTCTGTTTTATGGTTTTATCCTTGGTCTTCTGGCACTAATGGGGTTTTTGTTATTTGTTCCCCAACTTCATCTGTCCTTGGGTTTAGCTGGCACGAATGGCATTAATTGGTCTTTGTTCTCTGTTTTCCCAGGCCACGGTGATTTAAACTATGTATTCTCTGGTTAGGGAGGAGGGTATAAACCATTTGCTCTCAAGCGTCCTTGGTTGGGGAAGATAAGGTCTTGCAATTCACAAGCTGGCTGCAAGCTGCCCAAACTGTTTGGCCTGTTTAATTTTCTTGTCTCAGTTTCCCCATTCCACCTGCCCGGGGATTTTTCTAGCTTCTTACTGTCCTGCTACATTTCAACATCATTATAAATTTAATAGGGTTTTGCAAAAAAACCCAAGAACCTCTCCTCTCATTTATAATAGGATTTCCATGAGAAAACATTTCAAATTCTAAACAACCACTCATGTGTATACAGTGGATTCATTTGATAAAGATAAAGATTTTTTTGTCTATAACTTACTTCTCTTGCCCAGCATCCTTCATCTTCTCTCCCCTAGGTCAAGTTCAGGATCCAGGACTCTGGGACCCTCTTTTGATTATGTCAAGGGGGAGGGGCCCAGCTTGGCTTAGGCTGGGCCACCTGTAGGATTCAGATCTCCTGGGCAAGTCTGATGGACAGTGGGGCAGGCGGCCTGGCCAGGAGTTGTGTTCAGTGGCTCCCAGGGCACACAGCAGGCGTAGAGGTGCACACCCACCTCCACTTCCAAAAAGGACTGGAGGCTTAGTTAAGAGGAGTGAGGCACAGCTGGCTGACAGCTTCCAGCTGTTAGTTGGTTCCTTCAAGATACATCTAACTTTTAAGCTGGTCACACTCTTAGAATGGATGGCCCAAGCCAACATCAGAGCAATGATCCAAAGATCCAATGGTCTGTGCCCCAAATCCCTGTTGAGTGGCTCCAAGTTAGGTCTCCCTCCTCCCTCCCTGACTGTTCCTCAGTTCTGCTTCTCCCCTATCTGTTCCATAGGAGTTTCTCAGTTACAGGTCCTCTGTACCTCTAACTCCATCTCAGGGTCTTTTTTGGAGAACCCAACTTAATAGGTTGCGGAGTTTGGAAGTCAGCATCCTTGACATTGTCAGGATCATGAACCCCCCCCCCCGCTTTTTAAAAATATATCTTTATTGATTTCAGAGACAGGAAAGGAGAGGGAGAGAGAGAGATAGAAACATCAATGATGAGAGAGTCATTGATTGGCTGCCTCCTGCACGCCCCTGACGGGAATGAACCCGCAACCCGGGCATGTGCCCTGACTGGGAATCGAACCCCGATCGCCTGGATCCTAGGTCAATGCTCAACCCCTGAGCCATGCCTGGCCAGGCATGAACCTCTTTTGAGAGCATAGTGATAGCCATGGCAGTCTTCTGAGGAAATCTGCACACATGCACTGAGTTTCACAGAGTGCAGGCCCCACCTAGGACATCCCAGGGCCTTTTCAGAACCCCTGACTTGAAGGAGGTGAGGAGTTTATGGGGATAAAAGGGGTGGGGGATGGGAAGATGAGGTGGAGGGATAACAGAGCTTCAGGTATTTGGAGAGGAAGCTTAATTTTAATTTCCTTCTCAGATCTCTTAGCTCAGCCTACCATGAGCTCATGGATTCTGTTACAAAAAATTGGAAGCTGGTTCCCTTAAGTGCTCTGCAGGTCCTATAGGCAGCCTCCTGGCCTGGTGCCACGTGGTTCTGGCATAAGGAGGATCTTGCCAAGTTTCCCATCTGGCAGGGGTGGGGGGCACCACATCATCTGAGGAGTCTACAGTGCCCACTGGACCCTGGAGACAAGGCTTCAGATATTCTTGCAGGCAGTGGCCTCGAAAGTGGATGCCACCAAACAAAGTCCAGTTGGCAATTAGGAAACAGCATCTTACAGAACCTTCTCCAACAAGTCCCCCTTCAGAAAGCGCATGGGTTTACAGGGGGTTAGTTGTCCTCCATTAACAACTGGAAGAAGGAGCCAGAAAAACAGGATTATGCAAAATGGCAAGAAGTATTGTAGGACCTACAACAGTAGACTCAAAGCACTTACGTACCAGGCACTGGTTCAGCACTCACATATATCAACTGATTTAATTTACACCCCACTCCATGGAATAGGTTCTATCATTATTTCCATTTTATGCTCAAAGCAACTGATACTCAGAGAGGTTTAGCAACCTGCTAAAGTCACACAGCCAAAAAGCAGCAGAGCTGGGATTTGAGCCCAGGCAGTGTGGGTCTGTTTTTTATCTCTATCTATGCTGGCTGCATGCTTGCTAGTGGTCAAGAACCTGGACGTTGGTGTCAAATGGTTTTAGGTACATTCCCAGCTCCCCCTCTTATTGATTGTGTGATCTCAGTAGGTTTCAGGTCTTGCTATGGCTCAGTGTCTGCAATGAGTGTAAAATGATATGAATTCTACATCATAGAGACATATGAGGTTGAAGAGCTAATTATGTAAAGGGTTTCTGCTGGCATACAGAAGAATGTTCAAAATGACATTGCATGTATATGAAGTCTTTGTACCTGTGCCAGCCACAGAACTCAAAGTGGCTTCTTTAAAGAAACTTTGATCACAAACTCCATAGGCTGGTCCAGGCCAGTCTAGCTCAGTCACATAAAGCCTGAGGTGGGAGGCCTGGGTCCAGCCAAAGACTTAAGGAAGCTGGCAGGGGAATCTTTCCAGTGGATTCCAGTCTGCTCTCTCTTCAAGGGTGCACATTCTGAAGGTGGCCTCAGCCCTGCACATTCCTGCCTGTGCCTGAATCAATAATGCTGTTGTGTTCCTCTGAGACAGAGATGTGTGGAAGAAGCTGAAGGCACACTGTCACCCACCACGCCGTCTGGAAACCTGGAGGAAGCATGAGGACAGCGTAGCCCCACACCTGCTGAGGTGCTGCTCTATAGGATCTGATTAACACAAATTTAATCAGTATGAAATTTTTCTACTCCACATTTTTTTGTGTAAAGCAATAAATGTGCACTCACATTCACGAATACTGAGCATCAGTTCTAAAAAATATCCCTACAGGCAGGAAGAAGAGAGAATGTCATTTTCTAAGAGAGAAGAGGTCAGCTGAGGTGATGGGAGAAGGTAGGGCTGTGTAGACAGTACTGTGGGAGTGTGGGGAAGGAGTTTTCAGAGTGCATTTTCACACCTTTCCTTTAAAAAAAAATAGTTTATTGTGTTTAGAGGGAGAGGAAGGGGGAGAGAGAGAAACATCTATGTGAGAGTGCAACATGGATCGGCTGCCTCCTGTAGGCCCCCAACCAGGGATCAAACCCAAAACCCGGGCATGGGCCCTGACCAGGAATCAAACCAGCAACCTCCTGGTGCATGGGATGACACCCAACCAACTGAGCCACACCAGTCAGGGCTCCACCCATTTTTAAAATGATGTGGGCATTTGTTTTAAAACATTTATGAAATAATGAAAAGCACAATATAAGTTCACTTTACAATTTGAGAGCCATCAAATGAGATCCCCAAATGCTCAAAAACCTTTAATGGAGGCTTTTCTTTTTTAATATATCTTTATTGATTTCAGAGAGAGGAACGGAGAGGGAGAGAGAGGGAAAGAAACATCAATGACGAGAGAGTCACTGGAGATCAAGCCTGCAACCCAGGCATGTGCCCTGACTGGGAATCAAACCCCGATCGCCTGGATCCTAGGCTGATGCTCAACCGCTGAGCCACACCTGGCCGGGCGTGGAGGCTTTTCTTTGATAAACCAAAATTTTTATCTTTTACTTCTCATTTTAATTCATTAATCTTGTCTTCTTAGAGGCATATTTTTCTTTCTTTTGTTTCTTTTTCTCAGGCCTGTCATGGCTTTAAGAGCTGGAGCACCTGGTCTTATCTAAATGAACTTTTAAGGCTTAGGTTCCTCATTCTCACCTTGGTTGAAAGCATGAGCTACTTCTAAGGACTGAAAATAGCCACCGACTTTCTTTCCTTTTGCAGAATTAGAACTCAGGTCACTAAGGATCTTTCACAGATCTTTGCAGTATAAGAAGTTTTGTTTTCCCCCTAAATAAAGTTGTATAGATATATTTTCCCTAACAAATGATATTTTAATTAAACCAATTAAAATTTAATTATAAATGCACCAGAAAAGTTTATTTTAGAAATTTATCCTAAAGTGAACATTTTTCATTTTTATTTATTTTTTGTTTGCTTTTACTCAACAAATAATAAGTGCTGATTAGATGCCAAGCACTGGTCTAGCTGTGGGGCTATAACATGAAACAAAGTAGATAAAGTTTCTGCTTTTCTGGAATTTTGATTTTAGAACAAGCAAATTTTAAAAATGAGTGAACTAATTTCAAAGTGTTGCAGTGGAGTGGCTGGTTGAGATGTGGGGTGGGGTGCCAGAGATGGACTCACTGGAAGGCCTTTGGGGCTGGAGGTCTGAGTTGAGATGTGAATGCCAAGGCAAGCCAGCCACATAAATGTAGGGCAGTAAGCAGTCTAGTTACTGGATGACAAGTGCAAAGGCACTGAGGTAAGGATGCTTCCAGTGAGCCCAAGGGACAGAAGGGCTGAGCAGAGTGAGGAGGTGCTGTCAGCAGGGCTCTGAGTACCATAGGGAGGTGGAGGGCTTTATTGTAAAAGCCTTGGGAAACTGGGAGGGTTTTAGGGTAGGAAGTGACTTGATCTGAGTTGTTTATAAAGATCCTTTGTCCTCAAGGATTTGTGTGAAATAGAGTGGGGAGAGGGGAGATATTAGGGTATTGTTAAAATAGGTCTGGCTAAGAGTTAATATAGTCTCTCTTGTTTTGTGTAGGCTTGAAAATTACTGTAATAAAAGTTTACCAAAGAATTATTTAAACTGCAAAAGAAACAAAATGGAAAAAGAAATCTTTTAACTGCAAATGACGAGACAAAACAGAACAAGAACACAATATCCTGTCTGGCTACTCTGCGGAGAAAGAGCAGAGAGGAGGGAGCAGTGGGAGGAGGATGGCAGTGCAGAGTTCAGCAACTCCCTGCCGGGCTTGGCTCTGGGGAAGCAGGAATGCAGCGCATCTGCATTTTGTGGAGCTGGAGCCAATGGGCCTTGTTAGTGGGTTGGATGTGGTGGTGGGGGTGGGGACTGGAGAGGGAAGGGTCATTCCAAATGACTGTAAGGCAAGTCATTGTCTCCAGATGTGGCTTTGCCACTAGATGGGACTGTTATCTATTCAACTGCATTGACTATCTTGATTAGTTGGAGAAACTGTATTAATCATGTCTTTCATTTTCTGCTTTTTTTCTGATGCTTTGACTGGTGAGAACTTGCTGGCTCTGGAATAACTCCCCCTTCTAGAGTTAGCCAATTCCTAGAGACAGTCGGCAACTCACTCACCTTTGAATGCACCTCAAATGCAGAGCCCACAGTCCTGGCTCCCCCTGCCCTTTATCCATCAGGCCCTCACATTCAGGCCACCCCCCCTGCCCTGACGCCTGGGACCCAGTACTGGAGAAGTAGGGACAGCCCCTGCACCCCAGAGCCTGCTGCAATGATCCAAACTAGCCACTCCTAGGCCTGCTAACCCTGCCTTGTCATCTCTTCCTATGAAAAAAACACAATAAAGGCTCATGCCTGTAGTTCCTGCCTGTCTCCTGCCTCCTGACCAACACGGGGGCTTCCCCATGTGGCCCTGCATGCCCTGCCTCTTAAAGACTGTGTGTCAGGCTGTCTTTACAGTGGCAGTTATCTTCTGATCTGCTGGCCTCAGCCTACCCAAACAGTAATACAAGTACATTTTAGAACAGAAGATAATTGCCTGGTGTGATTTGAGGGGAACCAGGAAGACGTCGTCACCAAAAATGGATGATCCTCCCTCACCACTAGAGGCCTGAAGTTCTTGCCTTTGGTTTGTTACACTGCTTGCAATACTGTCTGCACAGATCTGTGTCTGCCACCAACCTCCTGCTTTTAAGGCTAGTGTCTCAAAGTGGGTTGTATTGTCAGCCCTTTATGACTCAGTGAGAGTAAACCCAGTGGAGCTGCTCTCTTCCTAGCACCCAACTATAAGTCAAGTTGAAAAGGGGGAATTAGATGAGAAGAGAAAGAGAGAGAGAGAGAGAGAGAGAGAGAGAGAGAGAGAGAGAGAGAGAGAGAGAGAGAGGAAGGATCATTCACCTGTTGGAGCTCTCTTGGAGTGATAGGCCTGGCAGGACACTGAATAAGGGATATGGACAGCCAGTGGGGCCACATGAGGGCATGTTGCCTGCCAGGGTTTTATAGAGAAAGGCCAGGAAAAGGGAGACAGTGAACAAGGGAACAGAAGGTACCTGAAAGTCCTATAAGCTTCTCTTAAACAGGGCTGCACATTAGTCACCTACAGGAGACACTGTAGCTATGTAGAAGGTGTCCTGGTGTTTATAGTGCACTTGGTTCTTCCAAGAAGGTGTGAGAAGTGTCAATAAGTCATGGGGACATTTTCTGCTGTGGCAGGGACACTCATGCTCCCCTTACCAAAGCTTTGCTGGAAGAGGCTGCCCACCAGCAATTCCATCTCTCATGCCCCTGCCCCGTCCCTGTAGCTCTGTGGGGCCATGTGACTATCTGGCTGGAACTGAGTGTAAGCTGTGTGTGTCACAACTGGCCAAGAGAGTTAGGTGCCCAGGTGTCCACTCATGCTCTCTTGCCCATCCACAGTGAACTGGGAGGCCCAGATGTTGACAATGGAAGTGCCACATGAAAAAAGCATTCTTGAGTCACTCCTTGGAGAAGAAGCGTGTAATCTGGAACATTCTTTTTGGGCTTTACATGCATGGATGAGAGATAAACATTTACTGCATTAATTTAAGCTCCTGAGATTTGGGGGATATTTGCTATGGCAGTTGGCCTGTTCTGAACAATGCAACTGCCTGCACTGAGTGGACAGAAATCTCATGGATAATTGAAATAATAAATAACCCCCAAAAGATAGTTTAGCTAATAATTAGAACCCTGGTCTGACAAGACTCAGGTAGGATCAATTAAAGAGAAGCAAATGACTCCTGCCTGCTCCATAAGGGCTGTTATGACATCAAAATGACCAAAGGCTGAGGGGAAAGAAGAGGAGGAGAAGGAATGAAAGGCCTTGAAAACTGCGCAAATGGAATCACCAGACCCTGAGCGCATCTTAAGCGGTCTGTGGAGGAACTGAGGATAAATCGTAAAGCCCGGTGCCGCGCCCGCGCAATCAGCCGCTCGTTTACTTGGCAAAGCTTAGTAAGCACTAGGCCTGGGTACTGCACTCGGCGCCGGGCATGGCACGGTGCCTGTTTTGAAGAACATTATAGTCTAGTTGTGGGGGTCAGAGATAAAATGAGTAAGTAAAACAATAACCCAAATTCCTGCAAGTTGTGTCAGGGACTATGAAGGAGTCAAAACAAGGTTTGGAAGAGAACATTTGAGGCAGAGTGTAAGGGAGAGAGGCGAAGAGGCGTTTTCTTCCAGGACCAAAGAAAAGAGAAGGGGTGATGGGGTCAGGACTAGAATAGGGCAGGAAGTGGAGAAGCAGAGCAGGAAGCATTCCAGGCAGAGGGGCAGCATGTGCAAAGGCCCTGAGGCTGTAAAGCTGTGCATGTTTGAGGAGCCAAATAAAGCCCGGTGTGAGATGTGGTGGAGCGGGAAGGAAAGTGGCATCAAATGAGATAGAAAGTGCTGGATCACGCAGGGCCTGGGCCATGGTGAGAATTTTGACAATTCTTCTTGTTTCAGCCTCTTATTACTTCCTGGCCTTTTTTGTTTAAAAGGCCCACCACCATCTTCATCCCAACACTCTGGAAGTTGTACAGACAGCCTCTTTCCAGCCTTGCCTAGTGGGTGGCTATCTGCTGGCCCAAGGCTGAGCAAAGCCCAGTGGGGGCTTTGTTTTTATACCTCCTCCAATTCTGGGCCAAGGAAGGCCAGCACCCCACTTGGGACATGACTTCTGGGTGCACCAAAAGCAGAAGTCTGGCTTGTTGGGTTACTGGACCTGGTCATCACTGCTGGAGCTCTCCACGCGCATTCCCCAAGGAGCCAAGTCAGCAAGTTGTGCCAGGAACCTTCACACCCTATGATTTGGGGATCAGGGAAATGCATGCACCCAGCCCAGCACCATCCTCCCAGGGAGCCGGCAGGAAGCCAGAATCAATGGAGCGAAACCTATTGAGGAAAACTATCAAGTGATTCCCTGGGTGCACTGAGGGGTAGGTACGAAATCTCCTGCCTTGGTATTGGTGCCCGCTGAGCAGGCCCTGCCAGGGAGTGACAGAAGCATCACCAGGCACCACCCAGACCTGCCCTCACATTCTCTCTGGCACCATATGGCAGCAGCCAAGTTCTACCCTTAGGAGACTCACAGCAGTCCAAACCATTAGTTGTCACAAAAGTCACACTGCTTCTGAAAGGCAGCCATAGTAGAGCCAGCACCGACCCCTGGGCAGGTGTGGAGGCTGCCACCCTGAGCTCTTTTCTGAAGGCACCCCATTTTCCCCTCACCCAATTCATGTCCCAGAGACCCACCCTGAAGACCTGGATTTGTCATGAAGATTCTTAGGCACTGCATTGGTGGGTCACTTGTCCAGTTTGCCTGACTCAGCAGAAATCCCCGTGAATGGGCCAGAGCTGCGTGCAGCTGCGCTGGAAGAATCAGAATCACAAGTAATGGTCTAAGACGGCAGGCATCTGTGCAAGTCCCACCAATCTTCATATCTTCAGTTGCCATGGCTCATGTAAAATGTACAGAGCTTTAATATATGGTTTCATTTGCTTGAATATCAGCCTGGTTACAAATCATCAACGAATGGCTCAGGGTGGAGAATTTGCTATGAGAACCCAGCCAGGGCCACCAAGCCATATATATATGTGCCCATGTTGCAGTTTCAGCCCTGGACATAAGGTCAAGGTAAATCTAGTGAAAAATATGAATTCACAATGTATTAGAACCTGCTGAGCTGAAGAGCAGGAGGGACCCAGGAGAACAGAGGAAGCATGGTACATGTTTTGCCAAATAACAAAAGTGGGGAATTCTTTGAGAAAACGTTCGATGGAGAGCATAGTTTTTCTTCGCCTCAACCACTCTGCTCTGCTGCTGTAGCACAGAAGCTGCCATCAGCCTAAACGAGTGTCACTGTGTTCTCATAGAACTCTTTTTGGGGACACTAAAATTTGAATTTCATATAATTTTCACTTTATGAAAACTTTTTATTTTTTCTACCATTTAAAAATGTAAAGATCAATTTTAGTTCATAAGCAGTGCAAAAGTAACTGGTGGCTAGATTCTGCTCACAGGGCATAGTTTTCTGCCCCTGAAATGGTGTAAGGATTCCCTATGACCATCACCGTGTTAACAAAAATCAGCACACAGTTGATCTTGTTTCATTAATTCCCAGACCCCATTCCAGCTCTCTGGATTCTCGAAGGCAAACTCTATTTTGCAAATTATTTCATCCATGTTCATTTTTCAGTTTTTATCTCTAAAATGGGACTCTAATTTTAAACATAAAACTACAATAGCTTTATCACATCTAAAAATACTCGCAATGATTTTTTAAAATTATAAATATCCAATGAGTATTCAGTTTTTCCAACTGTCTCATTAGTGTTTATGATCATGCATTTTGGGTTTTGTTCCCTACAGTGTTTGACTCAGGATCTAAATAAGATCCATATATCACAATTGCCTGACAGCTTTCCTAGGGCTCTTTCAATCCACGGGTTTCCTTTCTACCTCTATTCTGCTATTCTCTACAAAAGATTAGTTGAAGAGATTGTGTTTTGTTCTATAAGATTCACTGTAGTCTGCAGTTTGCTGATTGCCTCTCTGCACTGTTGTTGTACACATTACTTTGTTCCCCATATTTTCTGCAATATAATGATATTTTCTGCTAATTGGAAGTTAGAGCTCAAGGCTTGATGAGGTTCCAGTTTTCTTTTGGTTTTGGTTTGTTTTTGGTGAGATTGCTCTGGGTGGTACTGTGTTCTTCCATCAGGTGGCACATAGAGTGTGGTTGTTTCTCTTTTTGTATGTTAGCAGCCATTGACAATTACTGCCTAGATCAATACCTTAAAAAAAAAAGACTATTTTTTAAAGTAGTCTTAGATTTACACAAAAATCCAGCAGATAGTGCAGAGAGTTCCCATAATCCCTCACTGCCTGCACAGTTTCCCTTGATATTCACATCTTACATTAGTGTTACAATCGATGAAACAATATTGATACACTCTTATTTAGTTCATAGTTTACAGTAAGGTTCACTTTGTTTTGTACAATTCTATGGTTTCGACAAATGTGTAATGTCATGTATTCATCATTACAGGATCATGCAGAATAGCTTCACCACTGTCCAAATCCCCTGTGCTCCACCACCCACCACCCTTCCCTCTTCAACCTCTGGCAACTGCTGATATTTTTACTGTTCTATGGTTTTGCCCTTTCCAAAATGTCATATAATTGGAACCATAGAGTAGGTAGCCTTTTCAGAATTGGCTTCTTTCATTTAGCAATATGATTTCAAGTCCCTCCATGTCTTTCTGTGGCTTGATAGCTCATTTCTTTTTATTGCTGAACAATATTCTATTGTTTGGATGCACCACAGTTTCTTTATCCATTTATCTCCTAAAGGTTCCAGTTTTGGGCAATTATAAACAAAACTACTATAAACATCTCTGTGCAGGTTTTTGTGTGAACATAAGTTTTCATCTCATTTGGGTAAATACCAAGGAATACGATTTCTGGATCATATGGTAAGAGTAAGTTTAGCTTTTAAGAAATTACCAGTCTGTCTTCCAAAGTGGCTGTACCATTTTGCATTCTCACCAGCAATGAATGATAGTTCTTGCTGTCAGTGTCCTCTTCAGCTTTTGATACTGTCAGTTTTGTGGGTTTTGGCATTCTAATAGGTGTGTAGTAGAATCTCACTGTTGTTTCAATTTACAGTTCTCTGATGACATGATGTTGAGCATCTTTTAATATCCTTGTTTGCCATCTGTACATCTTGTTTGGTGGGGCATCTGTTCAGATTTTTTGTCCATTTTTAAATTGGGTTGTTTTCTTATTGTTGAGTTTACGTATTCTTCATACATTTTACATACAAGTCTTTTATCCGATACATATTTTGCAAATGTTTTCCCCCAGTCTGTGGCTTATGCACAATGTCCTTTGCAGAGAAGTTTTTAATTTAATAAAGCCCGGCTTATTGACTTTTTTCCTTTCACAGATCATAATCTTAGTGTTGTATCTAAAAACTTATTGCCAAACCCAAGGTCATTTAACTTTTCTCCCTCATTATATTCTATAAGTTTTATAATTTTGTATTTTACATTTAGGTCTAAAATCCATTTTGAGTTAGCTTTGTGAAAGGTATATGGTCTTTCTGTGCCTAGATTCATTCTTTTGCATGTAGATGTCCTGTTGTTTCAGTATCATTTGTTGAAAAGACTATTATTTCTTCATTGAATTGCGTTTGCTCTTTTGTTAAACATCAACTGACTATATTTGTGTGGGTCTATTTCTGGGCTTCCTATTCTGTTCCATTGGTCTATTTGTCTATTCTTTCACCAGTGCCATACTACCTTGATTACTGTAGCTTTGTGTAAGTACTGAAGTCAGGTAGTGTCAATCCTCTAATTTTGTTTTTTCCTTTAATATTGTGTTGGCTCTTCTGGGTCTTTTACCTCTCCATAAAAACTTCAGAATCAGGATCCAAGATAGTGGTGGAGTAGGTATAAGTTATACTCACCTTGCTGATGTGAAAATCAGCGAGGAATTCTGAACACCTGGGAGAGACATGAATCTGCTAGAAACCCAGGCACTTTCTTAAAGGGCTAATGCACAAAACCCCCTTCCCAGCCACTCGCCCTGGGCTCCAGGAGAGGAAGGGCAGAGCAGATGACAGTCGTGTGAGGAGACACTGGGTTTTGTGGCTCCAGAGAGAGAGCTAAAGGACAGCGGCAGAGTCCCTCTTCCATGCTGCAGACACTACCTTTCTTGGGTCAAGTACTTCCCTCCACATGGCATCAACCTGGGGAACGCAATAGCCCCACCCTTGGACTCCCTGTGGAGCTCACACCCCGTGGAGGAGTCAGCTGCCTGGGTCTGGGTTGTAAAGGTCTGGGCAGACTGAGGGGTTGTCACTGACTGAATTGTGTGGCTCTGGGGTGGAGGTCATTCCCCCACCTTCCCATGAGCCTGACCAGTGCCTCCCTGTCACAGGAGATCCAATGGCCCCACTCTCCTGGTACCCAGCCGCCCTGCCCTGCCCTGCTGAGCTTAGGCTCTCCAGGAGGTCTGGGAAGAATCTGGGATAGGCTGATTTGTGTGACTCTAAGACAGGGAAAAATTTTCCCTCACATTCTTGATTGGTGCAGAGCTCTCCCTTCACACAGCCAAATCTTGATCTGTTTGGGCCTGATAAACTCTGTTAGCCTCACCCTCACAACTCTCTGAGACCCTGCCCCACCACAAAGTTCTGAGAGCACCCAGTGGGTGGCAGCTAGTCTGGGTGTACATGGGACTTTTGCTGAGTGGCCTCAGACCCAGCATTGGCATCCAGATTTAACCTGTATCAATTTGATGAACACCTCTTGCCCCTACCTGGTGACTAACTAAGAACTGACCCCAGGCAACTCATGTACTGCCAGAAGCTTTTTTAGTGATTGAGCCTAACAGGTAGCTGGCAGGCAGATCTTGATGTGCCTTGAGTCTTTTGCTGACCAGTGCCAAGCTCTGTGCTGGTGCAAGCCACCCTTGGTGCATAACTTGGCTCTTACCATGCACACCAGGCCCAGCAGAGCCAGTCATGAACTGTGGATCACTTGGAGCTCCAGGCAGCTTGCCCAGGGCCAGTCATAGGCAGTGTCTGATATTGACCTGCATCAGAATCCCTCCCCAGAGGCACCAGAACAAACACACCCAGTGTCAAACTTTAGATAACATCAAGCAGGATCCAATTAGCTTCACAAGTGACATATCCAAAGGAAGATCTCAGCATACACCAGACCTTGCTGAGGTAAATTTTGTTTCATGTGGTCAGCACCCACACAACAGCTCATACACAATGGTTGAGGTCAATCCTCACAGTCAGCCACCAGCCTGAGGGTGAACCCCACACAAGAATAGGTCAATAGCAATCAAGACTTAATTACAACAGGAAGGTTCATGTACCCCACACAAGGAACATTCCTGAAGCACCCAGCTCTAGTGATCAAGGAGACTGTTCCACTGGGTCCCACAGGACACCTATTACATAAGGCCACCATACCAAGACTGGGAGATGTAGTAGATCTTCCTAATACGCAGAAACAAACACGGAGAGACAGTCAAAATGGGGAGTCAAAGAAACATTCCCCAAATGAAAGAACAGGAGAAATTCCCAGAAAAAAATGAAAAGAAATGGAGTAAATCAGTCTACTAGCTATAGAGTTCAAAACAATGGTTATAAGGATGCTCAAGGAACTTAGAGGAAGAACGGATGAACTCAGTAGGAACTTAGACAAAGATATATAAGAATGGAAAAAGACACAGAAACTATAAAGAAAGAACCAGTCAGAAATAAAGAATACACATGGTCAAGAGACATGAAAAGATGCTAAATGTCACTAATCATCAGAGAAATGCAAATTAAAACCACAATAGTATCACCTCACACCCACCATCAATAAAACAACAAACTACAAGTGTTGTCGAGGATGTGGAGAAAAGGGAACCCTTGTGCACTGTTGGTGGGAATGCAGACTGGTGCAGCCACTGTGAAAAGCAGTATAGCGGTTTCTCAAAAAAAAAAAAAAAAAAGGAACTGCCTTATAACCCAATGATTCCACTTCTGGGTATATATCTGAGGAAGCCCAAAACACTAATTCAAAAGAATACATGCACCCTTATGTTTATTGCAGTGTTATTTACAATAAATAGCCAAGCTGTGGAAGCAACCCAAATGCCCATCAATAGATGAGTCGCTAAAAAAGTGGTGGCACATATATATAATGGAAAATTACTAGGCCATTAAAAAAGAATAAAATCTTATCATTTGTGACAGCATGGATGGAATTAAAGAGTATTATGCTAAATGAATTAAGTCAGACAGAGAAAACAAATACCATATGATATCACTTATATGTGATTTAAGGAAAAATACAAATGAACAAACAGAAAAGAAACAGACTCATAGAGAACAGACTTCTGGTTGTTAGAGGGGAGGAAGGTTGGGGGCTGGGTGATAAGGTGAAGGGACTGAGAAGTACGGATTGGTAGTTATGAAATAGTCACGGGGATGTAAAGTACAGCATAGGGAATATAGTCAATAATATTGTAATAACTGTGTATGGTGCCAGCTGGGTACTGGAAATATCACGGGGAACACTTTGTAAAGTGTACGATTGTCTAACTACTATGCTCTACTCCTGAAAGTAGTACAAAATAATATTGACAGTCAGCTGTAATAGAAAAAAATTTTTAAAGTAAACGTGAAAACACACATGTTAGAATTAGGTTTTCATAGCCACAAAATAACTTGCTGGAATTTTGTTTGGGATTGCATTAACTCTATAGATGGAGTTTGGAAGACTTGACTTAATTTTATGTTGACTTAGTAAGATTTGATTTAACAGTAACTCTTATCCATGAACATAAAATCTCTATTTACTTAGATTTTTTTTTTATTTCTTTTTCAAAATGTTGTAGCTTTCCTCATATAGATCCTGTGCATATTATGTTAGATTTACCTTAAGTACTACATCTTTTGGTGCTAATGTAAATGTTATTGCGTTTTTAATGTCAAATTCCAACTGTTCCTGCTAGTGCATATCCATTCATTTTTTAGAAGTTGCAGAATGGTGATATTCTATCATTTCTTCTTCATTTATTAGCTGACATGCTTTTGTAAAAAAATATCCCCCTCGTTACTCTTTGGTTATTCAGAGGTATGGCTCATTTAGGAAAGAAAGGATAATTCTTTGATAGTTTTTCCAAAGTATTGATTTGGTTCCCTAACACCTCCAATGTTGAGCACTGAGCTATTTTTTAAGTATCAATATGAAAAATATTTTATGTGTTTCAATCTATTGTATTTAGCACCCTTTTTGGTGCTCATACTGTCCCTTTGACAGTGGGGTTTTTTTTTGATTGACATCTAAGATGACCCCATGATCTTTGATAATTAAAAAAAAAATTTTTTTATGTCTCAGATGGCCCAGGCTCATCTTATATACATCGTCCCTCCAAACTGTATAACCAGTCATTTCTCCAAGGAGTTCAGGTTTCTTTTAGTAGAAAATGATGTTTAGAAGTCACTAAGAAATGCATTTCTGTCTTTTCAGTGAGCATAGCTAGGAATTATACATTCTATTTGTTTAGGATGAAATAGATCATGAGTTTATACTGATATACTCAATTTAGAAGTAGGAAGTTTGCATTATCCCATTGGTTTTGTAAATGTTTCCCTTTCTTCCATGCTGAAATTACTTGATTCCACAACAGACACACAATAGTCACAGAATAACATCAATGTTATTATCAGCAATATGTTTATTGACAAATGTTGTTTTTTCTATTCTAGCCCTTATCCTTAGGGTCTATTCCATTAAACATATACAATAAAATAATGGTGTTGCGAAGGTTTCTGGTATGGTTCTTGTTGATGTAATTATGCCACCAAGAGGATGTAGAGTTGATTTGTTTCAATTTGGTTTGGCTTTTTAAAAATTTAAGTATTTAAAAGTAGTTACTTGGTTTGTATTTTTATGTTTCTTTTTAGATTTTTGCCAGTTTCTCTTTGGCATGAGTTCCTAAAAACGAATTCTGCTTCAAAGGGCAAATGCGTCTGGAACTTTGCTGGGTCCTGCCAACTTCCCCTGCAGGTTGCACTGTTTTACATTTCACTGTCAAAAAGAACCAATTCTCTTCCTTAAAGGTTCATTCCTTACATTTGTATAAAGTGTGTCAGGCAATGCTGTTTTCTTAAAACATATTTTGTTCTATCCGGGCAATAGCCCTAGGAGTTAGGTATTATTCTCACCCTGAGTTTATAGATGTGGAAACTGAGACTCAAGAGTGCTGAAGTCCTGCACACAACGAAAATGAGCTGAGTGTAGCCGGGTTCCATGCTTAGCCACAAAGGACCCTTGGGCAAGACACAGTGTCCTGCCTCTAATGCCTGAGCAGCTCTCTGCTTGCCTGCCTGTGGGTTTTCTTTGAAGCTGTGGGAATTTGCCAAGTGTGTCCCAGTGCAGTTCAGAAGCGTGGGATAGGAAATGCACCCTAGGACGTCCCTCAGCCAGTGGGAACAGCAGCCCTCATCCTTCAGTGACACAGCTCTGAACTCCACCTATGTTACTCTTCGAGGGACTCCAGTGAGCTAGAGCCAGTTTTCACAATGGTGACCTGTTCAGTAATTCACCTTTTGGTCGCCTTTTCCATCCTCCCTATCTCACTCTCTTGGCTCCCTCCTTCTTTCTTCCTGGGATCACATTTGAAATCACCTGATGTTGACTTTATTTCTGGGGAGACCCAAACTAGGCAGGCAATAACAGCATCTGTCCAAGTCAGAGTTGTGCTAGGCTGGACTTCCAGCACCTAGTGGTCCCAGCTTGGTGGACTATAGCTTCACCTTTCCTAGGATACAGCATGCCTACTCCCATGGGGCTGCCCCACAGCCAACCCCTGGCCCACTCCCCTGTAACCATGGTCATATCACACTGTTGGAACAGGTGTGCCAGGAAGTCCACTTCTCTAAAGATCCTCTCTGCAGTGTTTGCTCTGGATACTGTCCTTTCCTATCTCACTCCCAACTGCCCCAAACCATTGCTTTTTATGAGCTAAAAGGCTACATCTGAAATTGGACTGTAGGCTCTTCATCACTTGTGTAGAGTGGGCTCTGGGCTGGCCTCAGCAGTCCTTGGCTAAGAAGGTGTTTGCTCACAATGTTGTAGCCTTTCCTTGATGTCTGGAAGGGAGCCACTGGACACAGGGTCTTGTAGGTGCGAAGCCCAGTAACTGCCTACAATGCCAATGAAGTTGGCTAGGTGGCCTTGATGGTCTAGATGTCCTCTGCAAAGGCTGTGTGACCCAGGAGGGATGTACTTGAAATTGTCCAGCTTAGGGGGGGTTGCTTAATTCAGGGAGAGGCCACTTCTCAGAGGTACAGTCACACTCTCATGGCACATGGCCTGGCCTGATTGGTTCCGTTTGGGACCATGTACTCAGGGCCCTTCATACTCATGGCACAACTCCTCACCTGGGCCACATTGAACATTTCTTCCTTTCCCACCCCACCCCATGTAAACCATTTAATTCAAAGACCAGAGTGTACCTGGAGGGTTCCAAACTCAGGATTTGCACTCAATAAACAACTCCTAGTGTTTTCTTGTTTTGTTTTCAGCTGGATTCTCCCGTTCCACACAAAGTCTGAGGGTAAGGGCCCCAGCAGTGTCCTTTGGCTATTTGATTTTTTCTTTTTTTTTTTTTTTTTTTTTAGTTAACAAGTGGTACCAGGCAAGGGGCAGGTGGCAGTGAGGGTGGAGCTGACCCAGAGCGTTTGGTCCAGAGGGGGATACGGGTGAGTACACACACATGTATATAGAGTATAAGTGTTAGGATGGGGAGTGGAGGGCACTGGGAACAACAAGGGAGGAGCTTTAAGAGAGGGCAGAAGGGGATTACTGGAAGAAGTGACAGCTAAGCTGCGGCCTGAGAGTGGGTAAGATTTAGACACACTAAGAGGAAGGAGGGGAAAAGAGGATCCTGGGTTGAAGCCGATGAAAAATTTGGAGGCAAGAAATGGAATGCAGTGCACTGAAGAAATGGATAGAATTTCTGGAGACTGTAAATTGTGGTCTGTATAATTATTAACAGAATTGCAGGTGGGTTTGTTAAAGTCATAGGTGGGTCACAGAGAACAACTAATATGAAATTTGGGAAGGTTGATTTAAAGTCACATGACTTGTATCATCTCCACATTTCAGAATCATGTTTTAGAAACCCAGGGTTCATTCTATCTTCTCTCTTGGTTCATTCATTCATTCATACCCATGTTATCAATTACCACTTAGACAACGATGAGTTCTAAGTTTGCATCTGCACCCACACCTCTCATCTGCATGTCTCTAAATGCCTGATCCTCATCACCGCTTGGAGGTTTCACGCCACCTGTCCCACAAATCTGGCCCACAAATCTGGCCCACATCCGAATGCCCCCTTATCCATCAAGTTAAGCGAGTCAGAAGTGTGCAAGTCCTCGCTGACACACCATTCACCCTCATTCCTCCTAACCTGTTTATTCCCAATTCCTGTCTGTCTTACCTTCTATATAACTCTTGCATCTATCCCCCACATTTCCAGCAGCCCTCCACCTATTTTCCTCGTCTCAATAACAACCATTTATGGCTAATCTGGCTTCCTAACTAGCCTCCCTGTCCTCTTCTGCTTTTGCACCTCCCCAATCTGTCATCCACATGGCCACCTGAACATCTTTTCTATGTGTAAATCTGATTGTGTCAACTCTTCTTAAAATCTTCTTTGGGCTCCAGTTCCCTTTAGGATAAAGACCGGGATTTTTAAGAGAACTTCCAAGGCTCTATCACCTCAGGTCCTCATCAGCACCTCTCCTGGCTTTTCTTGCTCAGGCCACACCTGTCCCTTGTGCACATTACATCATATCACATTACAGGGCCATGTCCCTTCCCCACCAGTTCTTTGGACAGGCTGCTCCTGCATCCTCCTGATTTTGCTCATCCTTCATGTCTCAGCTGAGGCACAGCCCTTTCTCAGCCACACCTTGCCAGACCTTCAACCTAGGTCAGGTGTATTGTCACCTGCTCTCAGAAAGCTGCTCTACTGGTGCTAACACTCAGACCATCTTGTAACTATACTATTTTAAAAAAATTTATCTTTACTGTTGAAAGTATTACAGGCATCCCATTTCCTCCCTCCCCCCATTGACCTCCACCTCGCTCCCACCTCCTCCCCAGGCCTTTACCCAATTATTGTCTGTGTCCATGGGTTATGCATATAACTTTTTTGGTTAATCTCTTCCCATCCTCCACCCCCCTTCCTTCTTCCCTCTGAGATACAACTGTCTGTTGCATGTTTCGATGTCTCTGGCTCTATTTTGTTTGTCAGATTATTTTGTTCATTAGCTTCTTCTTAAAAAAGACTATTCAACATTTCATGTAATACTGGTTTGGGGGTGATGAACTCCTTTAACTTTTTCTTATCTGTGAAGCTCTTTATCTGACCTTCAGTTCTAAATGATAGCTTTGCTGGGTAGAGTAATCTTGGTTGTAGATTCTTGCTTTTCATCACTTTGACTATTTCTTGCCACTCCCTTCTGGCCTGCAAAGTTTCTGTTGAGAAATCAGCTGACAGTCGTATGGGTGCTCCCTTGTAGGTAACTAACTGCTTTTCTCTGGCTGCTTTTAAGATTCTCTCTTTGTCTTTAACCATTGGCATTTTAATTATGATGTGTCTTAGTGTGGGCCTCTTTGGGTTCCTCTTGTTTGGGACCCTCTGTGCTTCCTGGACTTGTAAATCTATTTCCTTCCCCAGGTAGAGGAAGTTTTCTGTCATTATTTTTTCAAATAGGTTTTCAATTTCTTGCTCTCTTTCTTCACCTTCTGGTACTCCAATAATATGAATGTTGGGCCTCTTGAAGTTGTCCCAGAGGCTCCTTATCCTATCTTCATATTTCTGGATTCTTCTTTATTTTTGCTCTTCTGGTTGGGTGCTGTTTGTTTGCTCATGTTCCAAATTGTTGATTTGGTTCTCAGCGTCCTCTACTCTACTGTTGATTCCATGTAAATTATTCTTCATTTCAGTTCGTGTGGCCTTCATTTCTGATTGGTACTTTATTATGTCATTGATGATCTCACTAGTTTCCTTAATAGTCTTACTAAGATCCTTGAGCATCCTTATAACCATAATTCTGAACTCTGTATCTAGTAGCTTGCTTCGTTCTATTTTGTTTAGTTCTTTTTCTGGAGATTTCTTCTGTCCTTTCCTTTGTGACATGTTTCTTTGCCTCCACATTTTGGCTGCTTCCAGGTGTTTATTTCTATGTATTAGGTAGAGCTACTATGTCTCCTGGAATTTGTAGAGTGGCTTTGTGTAGTAGTGTCATTTAGGGTCCAGTGGCTCAGCCTCCCCAGTCACCTGAGCTGGGCCTTCTAGGTGCTCCCCTGTGTGGGCTGTGTGCACTGTCCTGTTGTAGTTGAGCCTTGGTTGCTGTTGGAATCACTGGGCGGAATTGACCCCCAGGCCAATCAGCTGTGAGGACCAGCTGCAACTACAGCCAAAGAGCTGCTGTGCTGGAGACACCTCTATGGAGCAGGATTTACTTCAGTGGAGCTTTGGTGTTCACTGAGCGTGCCCCTTGAGTGTGTCACTCGTGGATGTGATAGGGTTGTAATCCAGCGTAGTAGAGTCTGACCACCAGGTGCACTGTCTCTGGATCCTCCCAGGAGGTACAAAGTCAGCCTCTGTCTGTGCCTTGCCCAGGGCCATCCAGCATGAGCTACAAAGCAAACTGTAGTTGGCTGCTACTTATGCTGGGCTTGGAGGTGTCCAGGAGAGGCCAAGCTCTGAACCAATGCAAGCTGCTGCTAGTGCTGGGCCTGGGTCCATTTATTGAGAAGTATGGGGCATGCTGTGGCTAGCTGCTGCTTGTTTGAGAGATTTTAAGAAAGTCCTAAGCATAAAGCTAGAGAGGCCATTTGCATAGAAAAGCCACTAGAAGTGGCTTGGATGAGCTTGCAGGTGGGGCGAGGGGTCTCCGGGAATCACAGGGGCAGGGCCAAAGGTGTGAGTCAGGTGCTGGAGATTCAGAGAAGGGGCCTGCCTGCCGGCTCTGTAGGGGGAGGGCTCACCAAAGGAGCAATGGCCTCTGCCAGCTCTTCTGTTTAGGAGAAAGCTGCCCTTCCAGCTCTTTCCCAGATTTCAGGTAAGTTAGTTCCTCCCCAAATGTCCCAGGTTCCTTTTAAGCTGCTACCCAGCGCTGGAGCTCAGAAGGAGAGCATCTGAGTGAGTCCCTGCACTGGCCCTTTAAGAGGAGCTACCTGGGACTCCTGTAGCCTTCACTCACTCAGCCAATGTCCCCGCTGGTTTTCACAGCCTGAAGTTGTGGGGACTTCTCTTCCCGGCCCTGGAACCCTGGGCTGGGGGCCTGAAGTGGCTGAGACCCCTCACTTCTCTGGGAAACCTCCACCGCTGAGATATCCCTCCCGGGTTTAAACCGGGGCACTGGCTGTGAGCCCGCAGCCGTGTCTCTGGGATTTAGCCCTGATCTGCCTGCGTCTCCACCCCTCCTACCAGTCTCGTTGCTTCTTCAGTTCCTTGGTTGTAGGACGTCTGTTCAGCTAGATTTCAGGGGGTTCTGAGTGATGGTTGTTCTGTATTTCAGTTGTAATTTTGATGTGGTTGTGGAAGGCAGAGGGGACGCTGCCATCTTGTCTCCTGTTTAGTAATTATACATTTTTGTGTCATTACTCGATCCCTGTGTGTCTCTCTTTTTTAATCCTCACCCAAGGATATGTTTTTTATTGATTTTGGAGAGAGAGAGGAAGGGAGAGAGAGAGAAACATGAATCAGTTGCCTCCTGTACACCCTCCAACTGAGAATAGAACCCGCAACCTAGGTATGTGCCCTGATGAAAATCGAACGCCCAACCTTTTGGTGTATGAGATAATGATCTAACCAACTGAGCCACCCGGCCAGGGCCCCATGTCTCTCCTGCCAGCCCAGGCCTTCACAAGACCAGGAACTGTGTCTGATTTTACCATCTTGTCCTCAGACACTTGACAATGTGCCTCCCCAATAACATGCTTATTGAGTGACTAAAGCCACTGAGTCACCTCCAGCAAAAGTCTTTGACGTCTGTGCCAACTCATCAGAATCATCTAAAATAAGCAGCTCTGAAAAAGTATCTATTTGATGACATAAAGAAAAATTTTAACAAAAAGAATCCTCTGAACCACCTAAGACATGTATTTGAGGGAGAAAAGGCATAGAATGAATAGCTTGTCAGTTTAAGGATGAGTTTTATGTTTCTTTTTCTGTAGGATTATGACTAATGTAACACCACCGTAGATACAATTAACCTGGTGTTCGAGCCTTACCAGTGTTTGTGGAAGTAAGTCTTGAATCCTGAGCTGTCACTGAAGTGGGTGCTGAAATTGCAAAGACATCATGGCAATAATGATGTGGAAGCTTTATGACTGAGCACCTTGGTGTGTGCACTGCACTGTGTCCACTGTTCTGCACCACTGTAACTCCACGGTAATTATTGGGCTGTCTATTTGTTAAAACAACATAGACACAGATTTGAGGAGAGAATTAGGTGCCGCTGCATGATAACCTGCTCCAAGCAGAGGATGATGGATACATTGAGATTTGACCTCAGTGAGAGTTTATAAATGTCACAAATAAATTGAACCCTAGTGCCTAGATTAAGAACACAGTGGCTCAAGAACACAGTGGGAAGAGGAGGAGGGTGTGTGTGCATGCATGTGTGTGTAGGCCAAGAAAGAATTTGCAGGTATATTTTAAGCTTTCAGTCTGAGCACATAACCTCCATTGGCAGTAATAGGAATTGAACACTTGGACAAAGAACGGAAAATGCACAGGAATTCCCAGTGCAGAGTATAAATTAGCTACATAAAAGAAAACAGAACCAGGGGTTTGCTAGGTGGCTCAAAGAGGAGGAAAACACCTTGAAACATTCTTAAGCATCGCCCATTAAAAACTGGAGGGACTGAGAAATGGAACATGGCACACATGGTCCAAAACCATCCTCTCAGTCCCTATAATGCTGACGACTATGGATTCATCTCCAAGCAGTGTGTGTGACCCACTTCTGATTTTTATGCTTGGAACATCTTATATACGAATGGACATTTTTCTAGAATTAGAGACTCAAATTGACATAGCTAAATAAGAAAAGTTAGTATATTAATCTAGTTTAGCATCAATTCACTAACAGCATCATCTTCCTAATATTTTAACTAAAAAGATAATCCCTCATTCTCATTCATCAAACCTGTACCATAAAAGTAAAATTTAATTCATTTTGGTCAAATTTCAACTAGTTTGACTCATTTAGGAGGTTAGGGAAGGGGAGTATGTTAGATGGACCTTTTCCCCCTGTGAATTCTCCAGGTTGCCTGCTACTGGGATTTGCAGACATACGTTATACTTACTTCCTTGGTTAGTACATGCCTACCCTTTCACCTTAATCTCAGAAAGGGAAGGCCTTTGAAGTAAGTCTAGGAGAGCAGCTCCTGAAGCCAGCCGGTTAACATAATTGCATAGGAGCTTTAAAAATATACAGATTCCTGGGTCCCATCCCAGATCTGCTGAATCCGAGACAGGTGGTGAGTCTGGGAGAAAGTTCCGCAGGAGATTCTGACGCAGTCAGCCTGGGTAAGCAATGGGAAGATGCCTCACCTTCTGTCCCAAGAGTGGCCTGAAGGACATAACCACAGGGCATGTGTTAGCATTTTAGAGGAAGGTCAGCTAACCTGTGTGATAGCAACTGAAGATTATATCCAAGTCTACTTCAAACTCTTCTGAGTACTCAGAGCATTGTCAAGTTCCTTACTTGGGAGCCATTCTGGTCCAGTGTGCAACTGGGCTTTCAGGCTTTAGTTTTCCTTGAATGGAAAACTCTTGATAGGAACATTATAGCCACTCTGCTCTGCTTTCCCAAATCCGGAGTATTCTTCAAGGCCCAACCCAAGACTCACCTTTTCTGTGAAAACTATCAACAACTACCTTAGCTTCTTCTCCCTCTGACAATCTCTTGGGGAAGGCAGAGCCATATACTTTAACACTTAATTGTTTTCTAATTAATTCTGATCTCTTCTGTTTCCTCATCCTATTATAAGCAGCTCAAGACTAGAGACTGGTTCTCTCACAGTGTCTTTAATGAGGCTGGCTGCTGGCTTGGCTTACCATTGTGGCCCCAGAGACTGCTCCTGGCACCAAGCTGGCTTTCCACGAATATTCGTTGAATCAATGAATTTGGTAATGGAATGATTATTGAGCACTGAGCTAGAAAACCACGGCCTGAAAACAAATGACCCTGTAATATGCCCCATTCTGTGTCATTCAATCAACATTTACTAGATATGTATCATATGCTTCCAAGGTGCCAGGTACTGTCCTGGGTGCTGGAGACACAGCCACCAATGTCCTTTATCATGCACTAAATGCTAACTTTTAAAGGAGGGTAAATTTAAGGCCTTTGAGAATGAAATTTCTCTTCCCAGTCCTGGAAATGATGTACAACAGGACAGAGATCAGTTCAGTAATAATCATAACTCAGAGAAATGTAAGCTGACAACCCAGTGCCTGTAACTGGGGTTTGCAATATTATAGTTCGAATAGGCAGAACCCCAGTGAGGACTGGATTGCTTCCCTTCCTCACTACCTTTTCAGAGTGATAGAGGCATCTGCAAACTAGGAATTGTTACTCATTTTACATTTGTTACATTTTATATTTAAAGTTTAGCTCTTGGACAGGGCCAAGTCTTGCGGATTGGTCACTGAGGTCCTCTGATGTCTTCTTGTGTGACAGAATTCTGGAGCCAAGAGGTCAAGACCTCACTCTAGTCAAGTTGATCTGAAACCACCCAAAACTTGACGATTTGGTCCATAGGAATAATAGTATTACTTTTGCAGAAGCAAATTATCTTTTTCTCTTCAAAGTGACTTTCGTTTTTAAAATGTGGCAAGTCTGTCTGTCCCTGCTCCGTATTTCACCTAGAGGCATTATCTCTCTGTGCACACACTGGAGTCAGGAGCAGGCATTTCAGCCAAACCCAGGGCCACCTTCCTTTAGCACACATGTCAGCCGCTCTGGCTTGTAATTACCCAGAGAACTGATGGCAGGAGAGGCAGCCCGTAGAGATTTCTACTGCCGAGTAATTAGGGCCTGAGAAGTTTCCTGGACCATTAGTGTCACTTTGGGGAGCAAGATGTTACAAACAGTGTCACAGGCACTTGAACTGAGGTTGCATGTTTTTTCAAGGAGGAATGAATCTCAGGAAAAGAGAGAAAGTGAGTAGACATGAATGAGAAAACAGAAGGAGAGAAATTAATGCAAATATAAGGATGAGGAGGAAAGGGAGAGGGAAGCAGGGAGCCATAGGTTTCGGCGGTTTATCACTTATCAAGGAAGACAACTGATGAATTCCCTTAAAAGGCCAATGGTTTGTTTTGATGAGGTAGCTGTCCTTGAATAAAGGGGTGACTGTCACACAGGAAGGCCAGTTTTGCTAGGCAAATTGCCATCCAAATGATAACACCTTGTTTCGCATTGGCTGCCCTATAGTGGGAGCCAGGTGCTCTAATGCTGTCCCTGGAGTCCCCAGCATGGGCAGGGGACTTCATCTCATGGAGTCCTTGGGGCTTCATTTAAGCCCTCTCCTTCAGGAGTCCAAGTAGTTCTTCTCAGCACAAACATCTTGGTGAAGTTTAGGTCATTATTTTGAGGCATTAGTAAAAAGGGTTCAATTTCAACAAATGGTCTAGTCATTGAGGTAGGGGTGAGATAGGGTTGGGAAGGGCAGAGAAATGACTTATTTCCACTATCATGCTCCAAATATATTTATGCTCAAAATACATACGGATTTTCTGCTTTCCTTGAGTAGAGGTGCCACTGCATTTACCACAGCAAAGCCAGACCTGTTGCTGGGTAGAGTGCAGTCTGGATTTCTGACTGCCTGGACACCTGGGATTTCCTGATTTGATTCTCATTAAATGTTTTCAGTAAGAGCAATTATTATACAACAAAATAAACACTTCATTTTTATACCTTTGTAAAACCTAATGATAAGACAAATCAGAAAAACAAAATGATGGCAGTCTGTGCTGAGACTCTTGTCTACGAAGTTGGGTCACTTTAAGAGACCTTGGAAATTTTGGGCTATGTACCCCAACTTGGCTGTCTATCAATCATCTATCTATCTATTCTAATTTGTCATCTATTTATCTGTTTATTTATCTGCCTATCTCTCACTGATCTATTCTACTATCTATCTAGTCCAATTTATTATCTATCTATTTATTTATCTATCTATCTTTCCATCACCTGTTTATCTATCTTTGTGGTATTTGTTTCCTTGCAGCCAGCTGTCCCCCAGGTCCTGGGAGATTCTGTATAATGCCTCATATCTCATTTCAGAGGTCAGCATTGGTCTGTGATCCTTAACAATGTTCGTCCAGACACAGGCTTGTCCCTCAGTGCTTAGGCCTCCTGAAAATCTTGAAAGCTGAGGCCCAGCCAATCAGCACCTCAGTGGGGATGGTGATAGAACTGGCTCTGTTTGATTTGGTCATTGTCACTTGTCTCAGGAACAACCTGTTAGTTCCCTAGCTTGAAAACAATTCTACTTGCAAAGTTCCTGCCAACAGGCTGTCCTCCAGCACAGTGCAAACAGCAGCCAGCGAATGACTTCCAAGGTCCAGAGGCTGCTGTGTCCAGTGAGGCCAGGCCCTGTGGTCACAAGAAGTCAGAGTGAGGGCCAAGCCCTGCACATGCTAATGACTCACACTCTGTGTTCATCTGCCTTTTTGTCTCCAGAGACCAGATCTCCCTTGGCCTTTTCTATAAAGTCTTCTCCAGTTGCCTGAGGCAGGGGCCACAATTCCTGGTGCTACCCTGGGTGTACTGTCCTTGCATCTGCAATTATTCTTGTTTGGTGACCATTTATTTCCATTCCCATCACCCAACTAGACCATAGGCTTCCTTAGGATGCAGGCTGTGTGATTCATTCTTGGTTTCTAAAGACTAGGGCAACACTCAGGTTTGGACAGCATATTTCTTACTTAGTGTTTGTGTGGCATAAATAAATGAGAGGACATGGGAGATGGTGACATGGGATGCCTCTCTGATAGTCATCACATCTGATTCTCAAGTTTCCTCTTTCTCTCCCCATCTCTGACCAGTCCCCACTGAGGGCATAAAACTCTTCCTCACTTTTATGTCTCTCTGACTCCTTAGTTCAAAATGTGGCTTTGAGTTTAGTGCCCAATATTCTCTATCAACTTTATCCCTCACCACCAAACCTCTCCCAATAAAATACTATCTAAATAAGAATAGTACCCCTGCTAAGAAGTCAGCACTTCAACAATGGTTTTTTGGATTCCCATTCCAACCAGTTTCTCACTTTAAGTCCCTTCCTACAAATAAATTGCATGGTCACACCTGCTCCAGGATGCAGTGACTTTACACTTTGGTTTGATGACCTGACAGAGCTGTCAACCCAGCAAGGACAGATCTGCAATAGCCCAGGTCCCTGACAGCTGTGAGGAGTCTGTGGGAGCATCCCACCTTGCAGGAGAGGTCAGAGAAATGAAAGTAATAGGATCATTCTCTACTGGTAAGTGGATTGAGGGGTGGGGCATATATCTCTTAAAGCAAAGTTTCTCAAGGTGTGGTCTCTGAACCAATGGCATCATCACCATCTGCAAACATGTTGGAAATGCAAATTCTTGGGCCGAATCTAAACTTACAGAAAAATGTCTGGGGATAAAGAGGCAGGAATCTGTGCTCTAATGAGCTCCCCAGGAGACTGATACACATTGATGTTTGAGAATCACTGGCTCCACTGAGGTTGGCCTGCAACCTCCAGCCTGAGAAGCACCTGCGGTGGGTGCCTGCTGACACTCACAGCCAAGGCCACTGTAGATCTGCTAGATCAGAGTCTGAGATCCCCAAGAATTCCCATTTTAATACAAGCTCCTGGGAATTCCATGCTCATTAAAGTTTGCAAAAAAGACCAAGGGCATGAGGGCCTGGAAGAGTAGACATTCTAGGTTTGAGAGGCTTGGGAAAATCAGAGTTGTTCTGACTGCCGGAAACCAAGAAAAAAAAAATTGCAAAGTATCAGGAAGCCAAGTAGAATTAATACGGTCAATTTTTGATGATTCATTTGGAAGATCTATGGGCCCTTTAACTCCTGTGTGTTCCCATTGCACCTCAGTTATGGTACCACCAGTTCCCATGGCTTTCTGGCTGGACACGGCCCCTCTGCTCTCCCATCCTTCCTTCTTCTGAGAGCTGCCGTGTTTCCCCTGTGCGTTCAGCGAGAGGCCTCAGGTCCTCCACTTCACCTCCTCATCCTGCCATCACGCTGCCAGCCTGCTGCTAAGCCCCCCGTGGGACTGCTTTTCCACAACACAGCTGTCCTCTTACTCTGACCAGAGTGGGGAGATCCTTCCCTCTAATGCCCCTCTGCAGAGCACAGAGCAGGCTGAAGTTGTGAGCAGGGAGCTATGAAGGTTCAGGGATATGTGGAAGAGATGACAACACAGAGAACATGACCCTTGTCCTACAGACTCAGGCCCACCCGGGCACCTCCTATTGGCAGGCCTCCTGCTTTCCTCCAAACTTACCTCCAAGGGGTCATCATCTGTGGTTCCCAAATCTGTGTGCCTCAGAATCAGGGCCAAGCTGGACCTGTGGCTTTGAAGCAAGGAGAACCTGTCCTTCAGCACAGCCCTCCTGGCCCATGGCTGACTGCTTCCCAGCCTGACTGGCCAAGGGAACGTTAATTTCTTTCAAGGAAGGGCCACTGGCACTCTTGGCCTATTCAGGTCTTCATTCACCAACTCAGCCAATGCTTTTTGGAATTAGAACAGTGCTGGGTGCTGGAGATGCAAAGACAATCAAATTGTCACTTTGCTCCTTGTTGGGCATTCTGAGGAGTTAAAGCCTTTGGATGAAACAAGGTTTGGAGCTGCTATAGTGTTGTTTACCTCAGAGGCCTCCTGAGCCTTTACAGTCACGGATACCTGGGCCACCCCCACTGGGGCTCAGGTTGCTGTGTGTTTAGATCTTCGAGCAGCGCAGCAGTGGCTGAGTTTATTACCTGACACCTTCAGCAGTTGAATCTGTTCACTGAGAGCCAGCTGTGAGCAGACCTGGGGCCGGGGGTGGGGGCAGACATTCAGACTGAGTGGGGAAATTGGGAAGCCAAAGACCTTTACATTTTGTGCAGTACCAGTCACGCTGGGGTGGATGAGGTTCGGGAACCTGCGGCAGGTCTTGTACTCTACCTGGCACGGGGGGGTGGGGTCAGGGGGTCCCTTGTCTGTTGGGATGAAGACATTTTGGACCACGTATATTGAGGGTTCGGAGGGAGCTACCCTCTGGGGCAGGGCCAATCAAGGGTGCCGTGAGGGAGGACTCGACCTCAGGATGCACAAATGCAAGCTGGGTCCTGCCCTTGTGTACACTTTTGACATTTTGTTCATCATGTATATTTTGCATTAATTTCAATTAAAAAGAATATTGCATTAAACTATTATTTATTATGATTACTGAATTTTTTGGTGCTCCATTCAATTTTGCACCAGGAGCCAGTGAGACTACTGGCCCTGCCCTGGATAAGGGAAGTGCATTTATTTCAGCCCTACTGCATGCAGCTGAAGGTTATGGGAACAGGCTTTGGGTGGGGCCGACTTGAAGTTGAATCTCAGCCTCAGCTGTGTGACCCTGGACAGGTCGCTACCCTCTCTGAGCCTCAGTTTTATTCACTCTAACCTGGGGATAAGAAATCCCTACTGCAGAGGTTGAAATTAACTAATAGGATGTAGATATGGGGATCATTCAGGGTCCCATACAGGGTGAGTGCTCAGGAAAGGGCTGCTGTTTGGGGACGCCAGGGCATTGGGTTCAGAGCACAGACCGGCAGGGCTGCTCCACCAGGGCCCCAAGCTGGGCCTTTTGTTCCCTGAGGTTCAGGTCCTGCTTCTTCTCTCTTTAGGTGTGAGTAACCCTTGGCAGTTCAAAGATATCTCCAGGTTTCCTCTTTCATTCACAGGAATCAGAGCCTCCAGGCCTTCTTCCCTGGCTACCCCACACGATTGTCTCCCTCCCGCAGCGTCCCTGTCCCCATGGCCGGCCCTACAGAGGCTTCTTTGTCTCTGGCCCACATCTCCCTGCGGCACCACAGAGGCGGTGACAGCCTGCTGGCAGGCAGCCAGGGCACTTCAGCAATAACAACATTAGTCACGCCTCTTCCAGAAACGCTTTCGTAAACCGTTTCTGGGTCTGGGTGGCCCCTGGCTGGTGTTTTTCATTTTCTCTCCATGTTGATTTTTAAATGCAGGCAGCTTTGGGGTGCCAGAGACTCTTTGGGTCAGTCTTGGTCCTGCTCCCTGCTGCTCTGGCTGGAGGGGACAGTCATCACGGTGGTCCCCTGCAGAACTGAACAATGAGTTGCCACTGCCCCCCAGGGCTGAAGGCTCCAAACAAGAACACAGACCCTCAGGTTTCCCCGGTGCCCCAGAGCACGATGCTGTCCTCTCTCTAGCTGCACCAGGGGGCTCCCATCAGGAGGGAGGGGGATCATGTTTACAAGAAACATGCAGCTGAAGGAGTGGAACCACTTGTTCAACATGCCAGGGTGTGCCCTGAACTAGACAGCCTCCCTCTCCAGAAATCCTGGGGCACAGCACCGGTGCGCTTCTGGCACTGCGAGGTCCTGGCACTGGGGGACCTCCAGCTCTAGCATTTGAAGCCAGGTTGTTGGAACTACTAAAAATGGAGCATGCTGACTAAGGAGGTTTTTAGGGCTGTTCACAAAGATTTGTGTTTTTCTCCCCACAGCAATACAGGAGAACTGCACTTTCTTGCCTTGTTGAACTCCGGCATTTGTGTGGAACTGACTGTCGTGTCTCAATGTACATTTGAAAAGCCAATGCCTTGCTTTGCAGCAGCTTTTCCCTTTGCCATGGTAACTGGCAATGCTCTAGATAGTGGTCTCTCCCATCTGCCTGGGTCCTGGAGTGAGGACATGAATGGCTGATGACCCAGTGCGTAGGGACTGCTGCACAGATCTGCCCCTCCCAGCTCCTTGCAGGCCACAATGACAGGCAGGAGAAATATAGTTTTCTGTCCCTTCATAAACCTGCAGTGTTTCTCTGTGAGTGTGCAGAGGGCTCTCTCTGCAGTGGTAGCCAAGCTCTCCACCTGTCTACGTCTCACCATCTCTGAAAACTTAGATGAAGTATTCTTTACACCATCGCCTTCCATAAGTAAGGTAGAGGGTTAGCCCAGGAAACCCAGGACACACAGTTACATTTGAATTTCAGATAAACCACACCAAACAATGCATAATTTTTAAGTATGTCACCAATACTGCTTGGAACATGCTAATATTTTAAAATTTTGTCTGAAATACAAGTTTAACTGGGAATCTTGTATTCTTTCTGGCAACCCTACCTATAAACCTTTTATTTCTGTTTACCACATGCCACTTGGTATTGCAGCAGTCATGGCCCCATTTTCTCTGTCCCATTGGACTTGGGGCTTCTCGAGAGCACACTGTTATCTGAGGCACCTTTGTACCTCCCACAGCACCAGACCCAGACTCCTCTTACACAGCACAAGTTTTAGTTCATCAAAGAAGATGGCTGTGATGTGGCGAAAGGCTTTTAGAGGTACTCAAGGAAAAATCAAAAGTACAAAGTGTTTGTGTCTTTTCCATTTTCCCACTTCCTTCCCAATGTCAGCAGAATCTAGTAGTTTCCATGTTGCCTTGACCATGGTTCCAGGGGCCAGAATGCAAAGCCTAACTTCTCTTTGGGGTTGTGCTCATCATTTCTCCAGGGTCCCCTGGGAAGGTGTATGGCAAACCCTGTGTCTCAGGGGTGGGTGGCACCCTGTCTTGGAAAGTGAGCATTTCACAGAGGGTCAAATGTTCTGGGACCTTCCTGAGCCTCCATCCTGTAGATTGACTCCAGGGAGGCCTCTGTTGATGCAGGCTCTGCTAAAGAACCTTGGAGATGAAGCTGTAGATGCCCACACTGGGAGAGTGCTGGACCAAGGGCCCCGATGGACTCCACCTCAACCGCCGTGGGACACGCGACCCTCCTGTCAACCTTGCAAACCCCTGTTGGAGTCGCTGAGGTTCCTGCAGGTACAACCTCCAGTGTCTGCCTTTTAGCCCTTAGAGAAGCATCCCCCAAGAGCAGGTGTCCCTCTCTTCTCACTGCCAAGACATGACTTAATGTTTATCCCACTCTTCCTTCTCAGTCTGGGCTTGAAGCGAGGAGTACATGCCTCTACCCAGCTGTATCTGCTCAAACTCCAACCACAGAGCTGTGATTAGCACAGAGCTTCTCCCCCACCTTTCCCTTCTAGCCATGTCCTCCCCAGAGTTCCTGAGATATTGTGGGGAAGGAGGAAACTAACCCAATTTTCAGAAACTTCTGAAACTTGAGACTACTACTATTGCCAGTAGTAGCCAGTATGATACCTCAAACCCAATTCAAGGGAGTAAATTTTCATAAAATTTATACAGCAAATGAATTTCTCCACATTGTGCTATTTACCCCAGATTCATGCTAGTTCAGTTCTCCCCCATCTCCTTAACAACCTACATCCCAGAATGAGCAGAGAGACACCATTGACAGACACCATCAACAGAATTGCTGTCCATATCTTTTTGTAGGGGTTTCTTATCCTTTGTAGGCCCTCGAGATATGGCACTTGTATTTACCCTCCCCCCATATGACCCAAATGGATCTAGGGGCCCCCAACATTCTTGACACTAGGTCCATATGAATGTTCCCCAGCAGCCAACACCTGTGTGTCACACATGTACAAGGCAAACATCAGAATACACAGCCTTATAAACAGACATGGGAAGGAGGGGAACTCAGCTCTGATTATCTAATTATACAATACTTTCTCTCTCTCCCCACACATTTGCACAAGATAAAAAACAGCGACAATGTTACCTAGTGGAATTAGCACAAAGTTACTTCCCAAAGGACCCAAAGACACTATTCAAAGGACCCAAACAGGCTTTTGGTAGCTTCCTCCTGAAATGTAGCCAATACCCTTCCTCACAAAGGCCCAGGGAAAGGGGCTTAGGAGGCAGGAAAAGTATTAGAGAGTAGACCCAGCTCCTCTCCAACCAAGGGCAAGGTGCCCCTGACACCCACAGCCCAGCACAGTGCCTGGCATACAACACACACCCACTAAACCAATGAGTGAAGGAGGGAGGGAGAGAGGGAGGCAGGAAGTGCATTTTCCTTTAGGCTCTTTTCCTTCTTGGCATCACCTGTCCTTGAAACAATAGGACCCTTTTGGAAGTTGAGCTCAGAAGGCCACAGGCCCGACTGAGTGTTCCAGGTCTCCTCTGACTCTGGTTTCCCAGTCTCTTTACAATTTTCATTTTCCTCTCTGCATCTTGTAGAGTTATTCCTGTTCTCCCCCTAGGGTCCACCAGCCAAGCATGGAACAGACCCATCCCCCTCAATTTCCCTGCAGCATTCCACCCCATCCCCACCCATCAGATACACAAAGAATTTCTACTGGAAATTGAGAGTAAAAGGCAAAAAGGCCTACATTACAGCCCCTCACATTAGAAAATTGAAACACAAATGTTAGGCTTTTTGTGTTTAAAAATTCTTCTGCTCTAGCCTCCCACCATGTCACTCTGTCTCCCTTCTCCCATGTCCTCACCTCCAGTTTTTCCCCACCCCAAACTCCTGGTCACGTGAAGTTGTGACCAGGATCGGTGAATGAGGGATGGCTTCTGAGATCCCCACCATGTTCTATGCCTTGACTTTGGTGATGGTTACATGGATATTTGCTTTATAATAATTTTTTAGACAGAACATGTATGACTCACTCACTCTTCCGTATAAACAATATATCTTATAATAAAAAAAGAAGGAAAAAAATTCCTGTTCATTTTTTAGTGGTGTGATTCAGCTTGCTCTGGTTTAACCACATCTTAGTCTTATCTTCTGTCCCAAAGCAGTTTATCTAGATATTTTGCTAAGTACAGGCAGTTCTCCCCAAAGAGATACGTCTTAACTTAATATGAGATAATGTTTTTAGCAGAGTGGGCACCACAAGGTTTTGAAAACTGCCAGGGTCCAGTATGGCCAGAATGCAAGGTGTGGGGACAAATGGTAAGAGACGAAGATGGAAAAGCCAGATGGGCACAGCCGAAGGGCCCTATGTGCAAGGCAGCAATGTGGGCATCTTATCCTGAGGCTGAGGAGCCAGGAGCTGAGCAAAACACAGGCTGGGTCAGAGGTCACAATTGGGTGCATTTAGGCCTGGGAGTCCAGGTGGGAGGGAATGACACGAGTTCAGATATCAGTGGATGTGAGCTAGGGAAGTGGAACTGGAGAGGAAGTGGGTTAGCTGGTTGGCATGTTCCTGGTGTGTTGTTACTAGCTCTAGGACTTCATTAACCAGCAAGGCCCCACATCAGAAAACAGAAAATAAAAGACATGGTCAATGATCTGCCACCCTGTGTCACAGAGTCCCACACTGCACCTCAAAGTGACATAAAGTCCAACCATGCTTAGCAGAGAAATGTTTAGTGGCATTGTAAGAAGCATTTGTGAACTGCCTTGTTGAGAAATATCCCAACACACTTACTACTTAACACATTTTTTTTGTCATCTGCTCTACATGCTACATATAACAGTAGAGTGTATATAACCCCTCCCCCCTCCCCCACCACCAAAGAAATACCGTTTTTGGCCTCGGTGACTCTGTAAGTGAAGTCAGCATAGGCCAAACACATGAGAATGATGGAAAAGCTTAGGTTTTATATTTAATTCTAATTTGCTCTTCTGAGAAGTGTTTTTTTCATGAGAGAGATGGGTTGCCTGGGAGATATGGTTCTTAGGCCAGAATTTCAGTTGTCTGCAGAGTAACATGGACATTACTTTAAAAGCTGTCATGCAGTGGGATGATTGGATGGGAGATCACTTGCATAGATGAAGACGAGAAGCAGCTGCGCGGGTGTCACATCCCAGCGCATCCCTGCCATGTGTTTGGACTGCAGGGTCAACCCATCTCCTGATGCTGAGCAGTTTCTAGGCTAGTCACGCAGATACCAAAGTAGGTCAAGGTGCCCTCGGCGTGACTATTGTGTACCTGCTCACTCCCCAGGATGGGGGGAATGCTTCTCAGCTGCTTGTCACCATGCTTGCTGCTCACTCAGAAAGTGCCACCACTGTGCAGCCAGTTGAGTGCACAGCACCTGGCTGGACCCATCGTGTTGTTTCAGGGACTTGAGGCAGGGGAACCAGTGCAAATGCTCTGACTCTTCGTGAAGTGAGGCTACTGGGAATAATAACAGTTTTCGCCTCTGACCCAGGAGTCTTGGGCCTTCCCTCAGCGTTTGAACAGTCTCAGCTCCAGGTGAGGTGAAGTCTCAGACCCCTCACAGATTTTGACGTATTCAAAAATAACTAGTGTTACAAAGTGGCCACCAGTCCACCGACCCAGAAGCCTTCTCCTTAGGTGAGAAACGTGCCTGGCAATGAACATGAATAGCTGTTTCCACAGAGGAGACCAGCTTCTATAGAAATAGGATCTTTGGCTGTTGGGCATAAGATGACATTCAAAATATAATCAGAATCCCCCTTTTAACATTTCTTATGATTACAATGCTCTGACAAATTCATGATGCTTTGTTTTAAAAATGAAAACTCCTGTGGTGAGAAGGGTGTCCCTGGAAAGAAGAACGTAAGCTTAGAAAGTCTGTGGGGTGATCTTCCTGAGGTGAAATCACACCTGGCATAGGTGGCTATCTTCCCAGTGAATTCCATGTGAGACCAGCTCCCCACAGCTGCACCCCCACCCCGCCCTAGGGTCTGTCCTCCACTCAGGTTGTTAAAGGGAGCAATCACAGTGGGTAGAGGGTGAGCTGGCCCAGAGCTGCCCTGCACTATATGGTCTGAAGTGACTGTCAGATAAATGAGACTGTGCCCTCCAGCACCAGGGAGTGACAACTATGGTGAGTGGAACGTGGACTGCTCCTGATTCCTTCTGTCTCTTTCAAGCACAGCTCCAGTGCACCTGAGTTCAGTGTTAGCCTCACATCTCTCCTTCACCACAAGTTCCTCACCACAGGTTTCTCAGTGGGAACTCAGTGATTGTGAGAGGAAGATAAACCCCTTGTGAAAGGATGGCTCATGTCCTTTCCCTTAAGAATCTGTCTCAAACCTGCCAGTGAATGAGTCTGGATGTGGCTAGTCTTTGCCAGGTTCAGAGTGAGGGCAGCCAGGTAGGTGTCTCAGTCTGCTCTGCTGCTGTAACAAAGTGCCGCAGACTGGGCAGCTATAGACAAACGTACTCCTCGCAGTTCTGGTGGCTGGAGTTCAAGGTCAGGATGCCAGTGCCGTGGGCAAGGCTCTGTTCTGGATTGCAGCCTTCTTGCTGTGTCCTCACATGGGTGCACCAGCTAGGGAGCTTTGTAGGGTCTCTATTATAAGGGCACTAATTTCATTAGTGAGGGCTCCACCCTCATGACCAAGGCACCTCTGAAAGGCCCCGCCTCAAGTGCCATCACTTTTAGGGGTTAGGATGTCAACCTATGAGTTTGGGGGGAACATAAACATTCAGACCATAACAGTAGGAGACTGGATGTCTGTGCAGATGTAATCCTTTAAATATCTTTGCAAGGTAAACAACAACAACCACAGCCCTGTCTGCCTGCACTATGGCTTTTCTTTTCCTAATTAGAGGGAGAATAGAGTTGAAAAATGCAAAGAGGCCAAGTATTGCTACTCTGGTAGGATTTTTAAGACATGGCAAAAGCCACACTCGATGGAAAGGCCTTGTTAAGTCTGGAAACAGGAAGCGAGCCTCGCCGATGGGTGCCAGCGCTCCACATAGCCTGGCTCTGTCTGCTTTGACCGCCTCTTGGCTGTCTGAGTCCCCATCCTGCGTCATCGGCCTGCTCTCTTGCTCAGGGTCTGCCGTCTCTGCTTCTTTCTTTGTCCCATCTTCAATTTCTGTGGCTCTGCTCTATCCTTTTGTCCTTTTCATCTTGTTTTATGATCTTGTCTGAGTGAAACATAAATTTAAAAACATTGTTTATATAATGCAATGGGCAAAAAGCCCCAGAGTAGCTTGAAAACAGCCTCAGCCCAATGCTTTAGATTTAGCATTTTACCTAACTTTACAATAATCCTATAAAGTATGAATAGATCCATTCCACAGACAAGGAACTGGGGCCCACAGAAGTTAAGTAATCTGTCCAGGCCACACAGTTGGGGTGCTGTGAAGCTGTGGCTGGCTCCCATGATCACACACTCCACCCCTTGAGCATGGCTCCTGGCTAACGGTGGCAGAAAGGATGTGAGCAGTGAGCAGGGGGGCGAAGAGCTGGGACTTGGAGCCAGCACACTCATGCGTGTCTTGACTCCCTCATGGACTAGCTCCATGGTTTAGACTCTCTGGGATTAGTAATAGTGGATCTCAGAGGGTTGCTGCAGGGATTAAATGAGATAATGGAGATAAAGCTACTGTGCTTGGGCCATGTATATACATACTCAGTAAATGGAGTTAAGCCTGACCCTTGGAGTCATCCTTAGGTGACCTCTCTCACCATGTCCAATCCATTAGCAAGTCCTGTCAGCTCTACCTTCAAATCCATCCAACTCTAATCACTTTAAAAATAATTGTTGCCATCAGAACATAACATAAGATCTACCCTCTAAACAATTTTTAAGTGCACAATGCAGTACTGTTAGCTATAGGCACAATCTTATGTCTCTAGTGCTTCATCATCTTTACACTCATTGAACAGGACCTCCGCCCTCCTCCCCCAGCCCCTGGGCCCACAGTTCTAGTTCTATGAATCTGACCATTTCAAATACTTTATCTAAGGAGAATCATGTAGTATTTGTTCTTCTATGACTGGCGTATTTCACTTAGCAAAGATCTTCTAGGTCCACCCATGTTGTCACATATGGCAGGATTTCCTTCTTTCCAGAGATCGAATATGCTCTATTGTATGTGTACACCACATTTCCTTTACCCATTCATCTGTCATTGGACATGTATGTTGTTTCCATGTCTTGACTATTGTGAATAATGCTGCAGTGAACATGGGGTGCTAATATTTCTTTGAGATCCTGATTTCTATTCTTTTGGATAAATACCAGGAAGTGGAATTACTGGATCATATGGTAGTACTATTTTTAATTTTTTGAGAAACCTCCATACTGTTTTCCACAGCAGCTGCACCATTCTGCATTCCCACCAACAGTGCACAAGGCTTCCAATTTCTTCACATCATCATTTGGTGCTTTTTTTTTTTTTTAAAGAATAGTCATTCTAATGAGTGTAAGGTAGTATTTCATTATTGTTTTGATTTGTGTTTCCCTGATGATTAGTGATGTTGAGCATCCTTTCATGTACCTGTTGGCCATTTGTATATCTTCTTTGGAGAAATGTCTATCAAATCCTTTGCCCATTGTTTAATCAGATTGTTGTTGTTGTTGTTATTATTATTATTTGATATTGAGTTGCTGGAGCAATCTGATCAGTTCTCACCACCTCTCTAAATCTTGTCATTATCTCTCTAACTTATATTTGCTTATGTTTGCTCTGATCAATAGGAGCCAATAGGAGCCATCTAGAATAAGAGCAGCTGTCATCAGTTCCCAAAGAATATCTTTGGGTTCTAGACCAAAATGTCGAAAAGGAAAGAAATTCCATGAAAAGGACTTATAGCCACCATTGTTGGCCCACTGTTCCAGATCATATGATTTTTGGTGATAGGATACTGGTCTACCTCCAAGTCCTATTAAAAGCAATCTATAAGTATTGTAATGTTAATACTTATACTGTAATGTTAGTACTTCTGGTTTTACATATCTCTGCTTAACTAGTACTTACCTCTCCTTCATCATCCAAAAGTCTTTAAAGCATTAAAGACATAAGGAGAAAAGACATTTCAGGAGAAAGAAGAAATGAGATTCAGCTGTCCTTTTAGATATTGAAGAGTTAAGTCCCATGAGAATGCTAATAAGGTCTTGGTAAAAATAAAAGCACTACTGTTGGTTCTAACATATAGGAAGAGATGTGGGCTTGGGTTCACCAAAGTGCCTGAATGAGAATTAGAATCCTGGCAGCATCTACAGAGTTCTGTAATGAGAGATTTCTGTGGCAGAGGTGCTTGTGACAAAGAGATGCCTGCCCGCTGGCCAGTGCAGAGAGAGGCCGTCAGCGGCACAAAAGGTCAGGGGCTGGCTCAGAGTGGACCTGGGGCCCGGGACTGGGAGACCACACTAGGTAGATTTGGGTGTAATATTAATCTCTCACAATCAGCAAGGAATTAGATATACTGTCACCAGTCATAGCAGTGCCCAGATATTTTTGAATACCTTAAAAATGAAGATTGCTTCGATCTATTGCACACTTTCTGTGCCAGGGACCCGCTAATGTTACACTTATCTCACATCATTTTAATTCTTTTGTGATGGTTAGTTTTGTGTGTCAGCTTGGCCAAGCTGCAGTACCTAGTTATTTAATCAAAGACTGATCTAGGTTTTGCTTTAAAGGTATTCTGTAGATGTGGCTTATATCTACTACAGTTGATTTTAAGTAAAGGAGATTACCCTCCATAATATGGGTAGACCACATCCAATCAGTTGAATGAGCAAAAACTGAGGTTTCCTAGAGAAGAAATTCTGCCTTAAGACTGCAGTATCAACTCTCACTTGAGTTTCCAGCTTGCCCTTTGGGTTTCTGACTAGCCAGCTCCCAAAGCTATGTACATCAATTCCTTAAAATAAATCTCTTAATACATACGAAGGAGATAGAAAGATGATAGATGATGATAGATGATAGATAAATGATAGATACACAGGTACCTAGATGATAGGTAGGTAGACAGTGTTAATCTTGCTCTCCAGTGAACTCCAGTCCTGCAGATTTAGGGCTGGCATATGCTTCCACTTGATAAGCATGTGTTGAAGGAGGTCAGGCTGCTGTGAATGTTTGCATTTTACAGGTTGATTAAAACTTGTCTCCAACCTCCATTTGTGGGGAGTGTTGAAAAGGAACCAATAGTCCCAGGACCTGAGTCCTCATAGATCTAAATCTGCTGGAAACAAATGAACAACCTGCTGCTGCCCATTATCAATGCCTTCACTGACCAGGAAAGGCATGGCCAAAGCCCACTGATGCTGCCCTGGGTTGTCTCCACCCAGGAAGTCCTTGTTCGCTGATGCCCCTTGGAGCATGCTATCAGGATTCATAAGCTGGGGAGGGATTGGCAAGGCCTTGTTGTTAAATGTATAACAAGAACAAACCTTTAGAAAATGAGCATTTAGACTCAGCACCTGCAAGACAGTCAGAAACTGGCACTCAGCTGATGGGATGGGAGAGCTGGGGCTGTCACGTGACTGTCAGGCTGTCACCCAGAGTCAGCTGGGGAATTCTCAGAGTTAAGTGACCTGATGTGTAAGACGGAAAATCATGATATAGTAAGAAGAACCCTGGTTTGGACATTTGGTGATGTGGGCAAGTCCTTAAAGCCTCCAGGCCTTAATTTCATGATCAGGTAATTGGTCATCAGGGTCACCCCGGGATTTTAGGATAGGATTGCCTCAAACCTTCACTTGGACAGCAGGGATGTCCAGAGTCTTTGCTGAGGATGTGCAGAGCCCTGGGACCTCTGGTTCTCTCCCTCTCTCTTCCTGTGGGGCCGCCTTCCCCTCACCAGGCACTAGCCTGGCCCAGACCCAGCATCTTCAGTTGTTTCCCATGTACCCCACTCTTGCAATGATCTTAGACATGAGGTAGTGAGTGTGCAGGGTTCACAACCATGTCCCTTCTCTCCAGGTCCTGATCCCAGAACTGCCCGGGTCTCCAGACACTGTGGCACTGCCTGCCAGTGCCTGAGGCCTTCTCCACCTCCACCTACCTCCGGGGTCACACCTGAGACCTGTACACCTTGCTCTGCTCTCACAAGGACTGTTTCTTGCTGCCCTTTTGTGTCACACCCTGCAAAGGTACAGGGCCCCACTCTTTGTGTGTCCATGTCTTCCAGAGTGTTTGGCTAAGCAATCCATCCCTTGAGATGCTGGTTTGGGAGACAGAGCTGATGTCCTCCCTTCCCTCTGACCACAGAGCCACAAGGGCCTGTCTGGCTTCCTCTCCTCCCAGGTGCCTCCTTTGGTGCCTTGGTGTATGTGGTCACAGAGGTGATCCTGTTTTCCGACATGTTCTCCAAGCATCTTGGAAGATGCCAGGTTGGATTCAGGTCAAAGTCATACTGGGCCTCCACTGCCTGAGAGGTCAGGAAACCTGCTTCTAGTCCAAGTTCCAGAATGGAGAAGCTGTGTGACCTTAGACATATATCTGACCTATCTGAGCCTCAGTTTCCACTTACAATGGCAATAAAGTCATGTTTTCCATTTACTCCTCAGGTTGTATGAGGCTCAAATGAGCTACCACATGTGAAGAACATACTTTATAAAACACACAATCTCAATAGAAGGTGTTACAAAAAACACAAAACACATAGAGGGAGCTTATCTCTAAATTTCAGATTTACGATTCTCCCCGTATCTCTGCTGGAATGGAGGTGTGTTGGGGTGAGCTCAATCTTGCCATTTTTATTGACAGAAACTTGGAATAAAATTTCAAAATTGCTCAGACAAGCAGGGAGCTAAAAGCATTCCTTGGCATAGTTAATGCTAAGTCAGATTCTCATCTTAAAAAGTATTTGAATAGAGTGACTGGGTTTTGAAAAAATGTTAAAATGATGTGCACCTGGTATTGAGTTTCCTTGGGCTTTTGTCAGGTTGGTGTCAGCGTAGGCAGTCTCAAAGTTAACCCCTTCAACCAACCCATGAAACTTGGCAGATAATCAGCACGACGAGTTGTCCCCTGTGTTGGAGCCCATTCTACATCTATGGGACAATTGATTTCTGACTCTCACATGCATGCCACTCATGTGAGATCCATCTTATAAAAGGTCCATCACCTGAGCCCTTGCATCCCCTTGACACTTGGCAGCACAGTGGGTCTACCCATAGCTGTGCTTCTTTTTCTTTTAAATATGTTTTTATTGATTTCAGAGAAAGGAAGGGAGAGGGAGAGAGAGATAGAAACATCAATGATGAGTCATTGATGGGTTACCTCCTGCATGCCCCCTACTGGCAACTGAGCTGGCAACCCTGGCATGTGCCCTCACCAGGAATCAAACCATGATCTCCTGGTTCATAGGTCGATGCTCAACTACTGAGCCACGCCGGCTGCGCTAGCTATGTTTTTTTGGGTTTTGTTTTGTTTTGTTTTTTATCTCTGGTATATTCTGTTCTCTCTCTTCTTAGGATAAAAAATTGAAACTTGATTTAATAGTGTTAAATTTGAAGTGTCCTTTCAATCCAAGTAGAGGAAGCAGTTAGATATAGTGTTAGTTATCTATTGCTGTGTAACAAATTCATCTTAACCTTAATGGATTAAAACAATAAACATTTATTGTCTCACAGTTTCTGTGGTCAGGCATCTAGGCATGGCTCAGCTGGCCATCTGGTTTGTGGTCTCTCCTGAACTGCCATAAAGGAGCTATAGATTATCTGAAGGTTCTGCTCTTTCCAAGCTCAATCATGTGGCTGCCAGCAGAATTCAGTTCTTCAAAGCTGTTGGACCAAAGGCCTTAGATCCTCACTAATTGTTCCTGCTCTCCACAGGGCAGCTCGCAGCGTGGCAGTTACCTCCTTTTGAATGACAAGTGACAGACCACGAGAGGGCCAGCAAGACAAATACCTGATCTCAAAAACAATATCCCATCACTCTGACCATGTTAGAAGGAAGTCACTAGATCCAGTCCATGCTCAGGAGGAGGCGTGAGCACCAAGCAGATCACTGGGTCCCCTAAGAGGCTGCCTGCCTCAGGATGTAGCCCGGTGCTCTGGGAGAGGGCTGGGCTGCACATGGACATTCGGGAGCTGCCAGGCTACTTAGAGATGTGACACCAGGGAGTGAGTGACAGGAGGGATGGGCTGAGACTGGTTAGAAATAAACATGAAAAAATGGAAATGCAAGTGAAGGGACTGAAAAATGAAGCTGACATTGATGAGGAGATTAGAAGGAGTGGAGTAAGACACAATACCCCAATGTACTTTCAGTGCTTTGTTCTTTAAGGAGTTGTTTACTAAAAAGAGGATCCTTTTCCAATCCTGGGAGCTCAGCAAAGCTCCTCTCCTCTCCCACTCCTCAAAGTAAGTAACAGAGCAGTGAAGTGGTAGTCATGTCCTCACAGGCCTCTTCTTAGCTTAAGGCTAGCGGGGTGTCCTCAGCCCCTGGGAAATGGGAGGAGCCGTGAGACGGAGGGCAGCCTGCACAGACCAGAAAGCGCTTGCCTGGGAGAGAAAGGTTAGCTGTCCCTAGACTTTGATCGGTGTGTTTCGGCCTCAGAGGGCAGCACTGGCTGAGTCAGCATCAGCGAGCTGGGAGCAAATGGTTTGACTTTGCTCAAGTGCTCCCAGAGCTGAATTCCCTGCCAGGCAGTAAAGTGAGAAAAGGTGCAATTAAGCAAATAAAAACAAAGAAGGGAAATAACAACAGCCAGGCAATGAATTAGATGCAGTGTTTGGACGGCTGCTTCCTGCCTTCCAGGGCATTCCTGGACTCAGTGTTCTGGGTGTCCATCCATCCATTCACCCAGCCAGCCAGCCAGCCAGCCAGCCAGCCAGCCAGCCAGCCAGCCAGCCAGTATATATTTATTAAGCACCTTCCCTACCTCAAGTATAGTGCAGGTGCTGGGATATAATAGCAAGAAAATGCTGACCATGGCCTTGTCCTCAAGGACCTTAAAATTTAGAAGAGGAGACAGACACTAATGACACGGCCCCACAGATGCATAAAAATTAGAGTGGTGGTCACTGACAAGAACTCTCTCCTTAACCTAACTTTAGTCAGGCTCCTCTGAGTCTTCTTCTCAATAAGGCCTGGACCTTGGCCCCCATCCTGTCCTAGTTGGACCTTCATTGGCCAGTCTTAGCAGGAATCCTGCTCAGTCAGTAGGTTTAGCAAGAATCCCTCGACCCTCAGTATTTGATCAACCCCACCCCCTACACCCCATCACCCTGGCCTGCCTTCAGCAAAAATCCTGTCTAGGTGGTTTAGCAAGAATCCTTCTGCCCTGATACCTCCTCTTAGTAATGGTCCATCCACTGGCCCCCCCAACTCAATCGTGGGTTATAAATCCTCATGGTCCTTGCACTGGGAATGGAGCCTGATCTCCCCTATTGAAGTAGTCTAGACACCTATTGCAACGGTTCTGAATGAACTCTTCCTCACCGTTCTAGCAAGTATCAGAGTAATTTTTTCTTTAGCCTAGCTGCTGTGAAGGTGAAATACTTCACACTGTGGCAACAAAGGAACAGGGGGCTCAGGCCTTATCTGGGAAGTCAAGGAAGGCCTGACTGAACCAAGATCTCATGTCTTATAGGATAAAAGATGGGTGATAAAAAATTGTCCAAAACTTGGAAATAAAGCAAGAGGGCGACTGCATAACTTTCAGTGTCAAATTGGATTGTTGTAGAAAAGGCCAATGTGAGACCGATCTCATTTCCAGAGGAACAATACTTGACTGGACCTACTGTGCACCATGGATTAGGGCTCAAGTTAAATGCTAACTTACAGACCACTGCTAAATTGCAGGTTTTTTTGTTTTGTTTTTTGTCTAGTTGAGATGCAAGCATTTGCGGCCAGCTGAAAAGAACCTAAAATGTTATAGCTGTATTGCCCTGTAAGACAGTCACTTGTTTTGTATCAAGCTTAGCAGGTTTATTTCACCATTCCTGTCCTGAGAGCATATAAATGTCTGTCCCATAAACACTCTTTGAGCCAGTTTTGCCATCTTGGTTGTTTCCTCATTAGAGAGTGAAGTAGCTCTTTAGCAGGTGCTCAGCATGTATTTGTATAAGAGTCATTTTAATTATTTAAAAATCATCCTTGGACAGGATTGGGTGGAGGAGATCAGAGAAGTGTGGTTGGTTCTTATGGACTCAGACCCTGTACTTTGGGGGCTCTTAGAAAACTTGGAAAAATCTAGGAAGGTGGTAGTTGTGTTCATAGAGTTATCTGACTTACGAGTGAAAAAAATCCATCACTAAATTGTCCACTCAGCAAGGTGTCCCATTGCTAGGGTCACACTGTTCCCTATGCAGCAGTGGAGGTGGGGGGCTATTGGTGTTCCTCACCTGACACAAGTTTGTACGTCTAAACGAGTCCCCTCAAATCTGTTCCCTTTCGATCCTTTGCTGTGTCATCAGTGAGGCATTTTTATCTCCATCTTCCAGGTCCAAAGCCTTAGCGCTGTCCTTGGGTGGACCGTCTCCCTCTCCTTTCTTGGTTGGTCAGCTACTAAGTTCTCTCAATGCTTCCTCCAACCTGACTCAGGACTTGCCACTTCCTTTCTGTTCCCATGGCCTCCACCTACTCCAAGCGCTGGGCCCATGAGGACCTGTCATAGGTTTCCAGGTTCTTCCTTTTCTAGTCCATCTCTGTATGTTTTCGTTAGATTAGCCTTCCTTATAAAAATGCTGCTTTCACTGTCACCGCCCTGTTCAAAATCCTTGGGTGGCTCAGCTATTGTAACTGAGATTCGTTTATGGCCTTCCAGAAGTGTCAGAGGGGAAAAGTTGAGTGAAGAGCTGGCTGCTGGTATTTTCTCCTGGGATCCTCAGAGCATCTGTCTCCCCAACAGTGGGTTCTAAGCAGAGCTTGCCAAGCCCTGAGACTTGCTAGTAAATTCATTAGCCCACAAGTAGGCACTCGATTCATGGGCAGCCGGCATGGATAGCTTGGCATGAAGACTTGCCCAACAGGGACAGCGGGTACTGGATGGAGGCCACTGGACCTGTCTGAGTCTCTCCTGGTTCTCTTAACTCCAGATAGGGGAGGGGAGGAGAAACAACAAAGGACTAAGAATGAATGAGCCCCCGAATCTGAAGCACTGGTATGGCAGCCAGAGGGCCAGCAAGATGGCATTATTGCTAGAGCCACACTGTGTCCTAAATGAGCTCTTGCTGAGTCCCATCTTTTATTTTCTACATTCAGAAGCTTTGACATCTGGGGCCTTGCAGAGCCTGGAGAGACTGCCCCTCTCCAGGAATAGCGGAGACTGAGAGCCAGCAAACATGCTCTTCAAAAGTAAACCAACCAATACCTCCCACCTCCTCTACTGGCTCTCACACTCTGGGCCACCACCACCCTGCCCTGCTCACCCAGGCCCAGGTGCCACACCAGTAGGGACAGCCCTACCCAAGAACCCACTGAAATATGTAATAAGCCGAACCTCTGCCTGCTCACCTGGCCTCCCTGACTCCCTCTGGCACACACCACAATAAAGCCTCCTGCCGGCAGTTCCTCCCTCTCCCTCTGCCTCCTGGCTGGCCCTGGGGCTTCCTTGTGTGGCTCTGTGGGCATAATGTGCTCCCTTCTCTTGGGACTGTGACTAACAAACTATCTTTTCAGTGTCAATTATCTCCTGATCTGTTGGTCTTACAACACCTCAGATTTTCTATCAATACACTGTATTTTTAAACACTCGCTCCCCACACCACACTTATGCCTTTCTGGTGTTTGGCAGTGTGGCTGACCCTGCTTTCCTAGGAGGCGGGGCCTTGCGCTCTTCCTTGCCCCTCCTGTCTCAAATTCACCTCCCTTCACTTCAGGTAAGTTGAGTGGCCCTACTCCTTGCAATGCAAACCCCACCGCAAGGATGGCAGACCTGCCCAGCCCCTGCTTCTCCCACTGTATTCCCTACTGTGTTTCTCAGACCTTCAGCTTCACCCCATGGGTCATCCTTTTATTATCCACTGTTCCTGTTTCCCCTAACCTCGTTAATTCAAGTCTCCTTCCAAGAATGCCCGCCTCGTTCCTTCTCCTTTGAGGTGTCAATGACTTCTTCCTAATGGCAAGGCCCGGGACAATAGGACAGCCTGTGCCACCTTACATGGTCAGTAGTCACCCCTCAGTATTCAGGAGCGCTCTGTCCCTAAGCCTTTACATACTCTTGGTTCAGGCACCAAATGTTTGATTTGGCGTGACCGCACCAAATGCGTCCTGAACATCTTCCTTCTCACTGAGTTGGGGAATAAAATCTCCAGATGCGACAACAGTTGAGTCCTTTTTGACCCAGGGTCTGGTTAGTGGAGGAAGCCAGGGATCTGCTCACCTCTCAGTCTGGGAGGCCAGTTGACCTGCCTCCAGCTTCCCTGATGCTTCCTGATACTCAGGAAGATTTCTTTCTCTGGTTCCCTGTTAAGCCTGGGAGGGAAGGAATGGTGCAACTGAAGGAAATGAGAGAAGACCTGGGGAGAGGGCTTGGACCCTGGGAGGGACACAGAAGACCATTTTCTGTGTGGAGGCTGGCACTGGGGCGGAGGAAATCTATGGGTACCTCACAGTTTGGTCTCAAGCTGACTTGTTCATAATAAAAACATTTGGTCTGACTTCCACAGAATCCAACCCATGATGTAAATGTTTAAGCGTTTCAGGCTGCATTCTTTCTAGTCCCCAGAGAGGTTCTTTTCAGAAAGCATGAGGAATAGTTCCTGGGGCTGTCTCCAGTCTGAGCCATGCAAATAATTCAGATACTAAAATTCAAGCCCTGAATATACCTTTTAAAGGACAAATTATTTGTGTCCAAGTAGACAGACAATGTCTCTTTAAATGTTCTTTTCGTTCCTCAAGCATATTGTAATCAGCAGATGGCCTACCTCCCCTCCCCCCTTCCCCTTTAAACAGACCCCTCTAATAGCTAATATCCTGCAGTGACCAAAGCCATTAGCAGGATTAGGCCATTACTGTCCTGTCCAGCAAACACAGAATGCCCGTGGGGATTGCCTCTTTTCCCTTGGGTGGTAGTTTTTATGGATGAACCAGGGCCCAATGGATCGGTTGAGAAATTAAAATGAGGAGGGCAGAGGGTTATAGTCATTCTTTTCAAGGACACCTCCCAAACAGCTTTAGGATTTGAGGCTCCTTTGTTAGAGTGATGGCAGATGTCAGCTTTGGGACCGGAGCTTGCTCTGAAAGTACACAGACAGTGTGCAGACCTCCGTCCTTAGTCACCATAATCACTAACACTCCCTTTCCCGAGCACAGAGGCCAGGCTCCCTTTGCCTTGTCTGCTCACATAGCCCTGTTTGTGTCATAAAAGACAAACCAAATCTCAGGGAATGCTCTGAAACATTGCCACCCAGTGGTGCAGCAGAAACACAACAGTGCATGGTGGCAGAGCCAGAACTCAGTTTTATCCACTGAAGGATGGAGACAGAGGGGTAGGAAAGCTGGCCTAGGACAGGAGGCAAGCTGCAAAAAGCACACTTCATGGCACAAAGTCAGGTGGCTAGTTTGAAGCTGGTTACATAGGACAGGTGACAGAAACACGGAGGAAGGCAGCTGGAACAAAGGAGGTAATTACATGGTACAAGTTAGCAGCCTTTTTCTAAATGGAAGAAAGATGCACTTTCTCTAAGTGAGAGCTGGAGAGAGAAGACAGGAAGATGATTCAATAGAACTCTTTTCGGAGTTGGCCTCAATTTGGATGACTCAGTCTCTCACATGTTTATGTTCTTAAGGATTCTTGGGCTCGGCTGAATTAAGGGACGTCACTGGATCTCAGTTTCTTCACCAGAAGGGGTGAACTAGGCCTCTAAATCTCCTTTCATCCCTAACACAGTGTGGCTTTATTATCTGAGACACTGTGGGAACAGGCAATGCAGAAATACAGGAATGTAAGCCGTGGGCAATTTTTAAGTCATTTGTGTTTGACTTTCAAATGGAGTCAGGGAAACATAAAAGATGCATCCTCTTGACCTCTTGGTGGATTAGTGCTGAAACAGGGCTTGGAAGGTATCCCCCAACATGAGTGATTCTCAGAAATAACCTACAGTCTCACCTTGCAGCCTCAGCAGCAGAGGGCCAGCTTCCTGAGATCTAGAACCTTCTAGCACTTTCTGTGTTGGGAGTGGGGTGGGGGGTGAGGGGGAATATGAAAGAAGGGAGACTATGCTCTGTTCTCTGTTAAAATTAAAGGTAAATCAGAAGCTAATGAGTTAGTGATTTAATAGTCACCCTTTTCAGGAATATTTTCATTTTTAAAAGAAAAACCTCTATTAGAGGGTAAGTTATTCCAAAGAAATCAGATCTGCTGGTGGAAATCTATGAATCAGGTGGGTGGGGAGGAGCATACATTTTCAGGTCCTCCCATCTTCTATGATAATTCCCATCCTGCCTTAGTCCAAGCATGTCTTGGGAAAAAGCAAATGTGATCAGGACTTTAAAGACCGTTCTAATCACTTTCCCAGTCAAGGTCTGCAAGGCGATGGGGGTTCAGAATCCATCTGAAGCAGCCCAGGTTGTGCTCCCCTAACTTCAGAGCAGGATGGTCTCTGCTAATCTCAAGGGCTCACATTGCAAATCTGAGCAGCAGAGCTGGGGATTTAAATTCTGTCTTGATGGGAATTTGAACTGAAACACTCTGCCCACTGCCACTTTATAAGCTGGGAATCATGAAGCTTGCTACAAATACCTCGAGGGGCCCTCACAGTTGCTCAACATAAATCAGCAAAATGACAGGCAATTCACTTTGAAGACGACGGCCCTCACATGGCTGAGTGGCTAGAGCTGCTGGAAGCAGATGAGGGCATTTTCCTGTAAACATGCTTGTGATTAACTCCAGAGTAAACACCCGACTGGGCTCCCTCTGCCTGTTGGTCTCCAGCCTGCTCTGGAGTTTTCATTAGGTAGAAGTCAACACGTGACTCGATGCAGCAAAGTTTGCAAGTCTGAGAACTAAATTTGTATTTCAGCATTTGGTGAATACTTCTGATTTCCCCACCAGGTAAGCAAGTAGATAACTTAATTGGGTCATGTTTTCACAGAGAAATAAAATAGGTGTCTGGGACTCAGACCTTTCCATGTGAAAGCAATTCAGCTTGTAGTCCATAGTCTGATGCTGTCTAACAAAGTTTGGCTTCACTCTGATTTTGGCTAAGTGAAAAGGTGCATGTTTGAAAGGCTGACCTTACCAATGTCATCTGAGATCATCAATTCACATGCCTACAGAGGCCTTGGAAGGTAGCTAAGCTGGAGGGGCTGAGGCCAGCTGGAGTGTGTGGGCCCCATCCAAGGAGGTGGCTGACCTTGTTCCACAGGGGTTGTTGCCAACTGGGACAGAGAGCCTGTTGTCATACCAAGTGAGTTTTCACAAAAAGCCAGAAATTAGAATTTTCATGAAATATGATGTATGCCAAATCAAATACATCTACCTGCCAAAAGCAGCCTCTAGTATAGAATAGAATGATAGGGGCATCTTCTTGTTGGAGTCCTCCAACCAGGTCTAGCTCCACCAGGTCTCTGAGCCATTTTAAATGATTTTCAAAGAGAGATTGAGAGAGAGAGAGAGAGAGTGAAAGAGAGGGAGAGAGAAAGGGAGAGAGAAAGGGAGAGAGAGAAGGAGAGAGAGGTTACATGACTTTCAGCAAGGGAATCAAAGTCTACCAGCTCTCCAGATCTGGAAGGGCTTTTGAGTTTTGAATTTGAATCTTTCATGCTGCAACTTAAACCACTTCTTTTTATTCTCCATCATCAGAAATTTAGTACAACTGCCCATCCTCACAGGCATAATCATAACTCACACGAGAATTTTAAACTCACTTGGCATTTAACAAGAGGAGGCCTCATTGAATGATCTGGAGCCCCATTACCTCAAGGACAGCTTGTGCTGAGGAGGAAGAGAAGACAGTGGCTCTGGTGGCCTTGGACAGGTCCCCAGTTGCCTGGAGCCTCTGTGTTCCCCTTTGTGAAATGGCTTCTCTCCACCCTACGGGTCTTGCACTCTGAAGAACAGGTTGGGGCTGCAGCAGGAAGATATGTACATCTCCTGTGGGAGTGAATCTCAGTGCCACATTTGCTCCCTGTGGGATCCGGAGGCACATTTCCTAACTTTTCTAATATCCATCCTCATCTTGAAGATAGGAATCGGAATGGTGCTTGCTCCATGAATTTGTGGTGAGAAGTCAATGAAATGCTCTAAGTTAAGTGCTCAACTCAGGTTCCAGCATGTGGTGAGTTTGGAAGGCCCCGGTGGTGATGATGGTGGGGAGGACTCTAGGGTGACCTCAGGTTTCTGGGTGGCTGAGGGGATAGTGAAGAGGTTAATCAAGACAGGGGATACCAGAAAAGAACAGGTTGGGAGACAGGCTGTTTGTTTCACTCACGACATATTGAATTTAAGTCAGAACTTAAGGTAGAGCGGTCCAGTCGGCAGTTGATATGTGTGTTTGGGTTCTTGGTGGGAGACAGTCTCAGCTTGGAAGTGGAGTGGCACCTATGTGTGAGTGACATTTCCCAGAGAGAATGTAGCTTCAGGGGAGAAGGGACCACAGAGGACTGAGACCCCAAACCAGAGGTTCAATTGTGAGACGGGCCGGGAAGGAAACAGATGGTTCATCCAGGGAGGTGGAGGGGAAAAGCCCTAGAAAGGAGTTTTATGGGAGCCAAGGGAGAAATAAAGGATATCATTCCACCTTCAGCCTGGATGAGGCAGCCAGAACTAACACTCGCAACAACCAAAGGACTTTCTTTCTTTCTTTTTTTTAAAATATATCCTTATTGATTTCAGAGAGAGGAAAGGAGAGAGAGAGAGAGAGAGAAACATCAATGATGAGAGAGTCATCGATCAAGCCTGCAACCGGGCATGTGTCCTGACCGGGAATCGAACCCTGATCGCCTGGATCCTAGGTTGAGGCTTAACCACTGAGCCACGCCCGGCCGGGCAACCAAAGGACTTTCTCAAGATGGCACATCCAGGGAAGTGGGGGCCAGCCCACCCCAGGATGGCATCCGTGTGCTCACTGCTCAGTGGCTGGGGCCTGCAGTGGAAAGCAAAGGCTCCAGGCTGCCACGTTCCAGGAGGCAGCGGCCTCTCTCTGTCTCTTTAATGCTGAGGGCATGTGCTACAGAGAGTGGAGAAGTAGGGGTGGGCGGGGAGCCCTGAGCCCTGTGGTGCTCCTTGAAGGTGAGGGGACCAGAGAAGGCCAGGAGGCAGCAGGATGGAGGCTGCCAAGAGACCCTTTCATATGGATGGAGGAGTGCACAGAGGGATAGAAAATGCAGAAAATGAAAAAAGGATTTCAGAGGGGAAACATCACTGGGTTACAGGAGGCAGATGGTAGATTTTGCTGAAGGGGCAAGGAACCTACCAGACAGTGCTGGAGGCTGCAGACGGGCCACTGAGGGCCAGAGGGCCTGTGCCAGCACCCAAGGCCCTTTCAGGCTCTGGGAGGCCCCAGCTGAGGATGCTTCAAAACTGGCATCTGCTCTTCCTTCCTTGTGGCTCCCTTTGAACTCAAATCCCACAAAGCCTGAGCAACAATAAAACTCCACAGGCAGCAGGTGCTGCTACTGGGCAGGGGACAGGCTTGAGCTCTCCTTCCCAGGCCAGCAGGAACCTCTGGAGCTGCCGCCTTCGTGTCTGTGCCTTCGATCTCCCTTTTCCCACATAAAGCTCCTCAGGATCCACGTCAGCTCCAAGTTCCAGTGTGGAAAATATAGCAGCACACAATATGTTGTTTCGGCAGAAAGCTATGAATTTTAGTATGGAATGTCTGTCATGGGGACCTATCCAATTAACTCGCTTGTCGAGAAATCTGAATAAATAGTTGGGAGGCGGTGACTGCAGTTTTTGCTCAGACCTTTATTTCTCATTTATTTGCTGGGTTAAGCAGGTCTGCCGTCACCAGCACCAGGATGTAGATTTAGGATAGAGGAGGAAAGAACTCACATCTTCCCTTGGTTCTCCATTTCCAAGGAAAAAAGGGGGTAATTTCTATACATTTTGGACTCTGGAATTCTGGTAACTTCTGTTTTAGAAAAGTATTGTGGAGACAAACTTGGGAAATTCTGAGACTCAATGCTTCTCTTCAGTCTGAGACAAGGCTGGGCCTGACCGAGCAGTTTCTCTCCCTCCTTCAATTTTCCACTGTGGCTGGTGGGCTTGGTTGTGCCTAGTGAGCAGGGACAGCCCAGCCGGACACATCTGCTTGTGGGAAAGTGATGCCCAAGGCAAGTTCCCTGAGAGGGAGGGCACAAGGCACTTGGGGGAGCATTGGCCACTGGCACCCACTGAGTCAGGGTGCTAACACGGCCCCCAGGACATGCTCTATGCAGGGAGCCAGAGGACCGGGCTCCACTGGTGAGGCCCTTGAGAAAGAAGCACCCAAATATGAGGAACTGGGCATCCCTGGGTGGCTGCTTTCCCAGCACCACTAATTGCCATGATGATTTTAGGGGTGTTCAGCAGATAAAACTCCAGGCAGAGAGCGGCTCCTTGCTCGGAGCTTCTTCCTGTGGCTCTGCCTTTACCTCCTTGCTAAGGCGGATGTGAAAACCAAGGCCATTGTGCATGGAGCCTGCCTTCCGGAGTTCTGAGAGGGGTCCATGAAGCTAGGGCATGCATGGGTCAGTTGCCGAAGAGAAAACTTGACTGACAGCGTCCACACGCCTTTCCCAGCACCATGCTTCTGAGAACCACCTCCCCAGCTCCCAAGGAACCCAAAGCCACCCACACTTCAGCCTTCCCCTCAAACCTTCACACTCCCGGGTGGGTTTTACATCTAAGAAGCTTGCTCAATGGTGATAGACAAGCCCCATCCAGGCAAAAGCCTCTCCTGACCTTTACTCTGGGGAGCAGGTGCCCCTTAGTCCTGAGGGCCTGGAGGAAAGACAGGCCTTCTCTGCAGCCCCACCCAGCTCCCACACCCTGGGCCGCAGTCAGAGGCTCCTTCCTCAAGGGTGCCAGACCTGCTTCTCTCTGTGCCTGGTGCTCTTTCCATTTCAAAGGCTTCCCCAGCTAATGTAGTCACTGTTGGCACCTTCAGGAGTCTCCATGGTGACGGGTTGAGTGGGCCCAGGAAGAAGCCAGCAATCACTCCACTTTCCAACAAGTTCCACCTTTCTGATTTTTTTCTTTTTCAATAGAGACTAGTGCTGAGGCTTAGCTTTTTTGTTTTATAAGCAAATCACAAAATGAGAACTCCCTAAGCTCCTTTCCAATTTTATCACAAAAGCATTCTATATAAATACATATTCTAGTCTTTACCTGCCTCTTTTGAGACCATAAAAAAAAAACACAAAAAACAAAACAAAACAAAAACTATGCATATGTGGATATTTTTGTTTTGAAAGTGTTTTGGGAAAGGATATGATTTTGTTTTTACCTCAACGAAAAGGTAAGCTGTCGTCTGGAAGAGACACATGGGAAACATCCTCCCCGAGGGCTGGAGGTTTTTCTGGCTCTGCCATGGGAGGTCTACCAGGAGTCTGAGAAGGTGGCTCATCGCATCCGGAGGGCGATGAGTGTTCTATCACCCCAGCATTCTCCACATGCACAGAGCAGCTCTTCACTGTGTGACACTGGGGGATAAGCCTAGCACTTGGGGTACTTGAGGGAATGAGCCTTACTGTTACTGTTTTGGTCACAACAATCTGAGCAGGAATCTAGGGGATGCTTGGTTAGCAATGTAATGAGACTCAATTTACATACATATATTTGTATCATCTTTGGCGGAAAAGATCCTATATCATACGGGTGTGGCACTTGAATGTTCCTGTGTCTGTGGGTAGAAATGGTTTATAAAACATCAAAATCTGAACTCTGCTGACTCCATTTCCCCTTCTTCCCCCAAGGGCATGCAGCCTCGTGAAACTCTGCCCAAGCTCCTAGGTGTTTCCCGGGCACTACATGTGTGCTCTGCTCTGCAGGTGCAGCCATTTCCATGGGGCCTATGAAGCTCAGTGTGTGGAACCTTTGCAGGGTGCTGGGCCGAGGGGTGGGGAATGGTTTATCTGTTGTGTGAGCTCTGATGGCACCCCCGAACAGGGCTATTTGGGCCTCCATAGACAATCTCCTCTCATGGCCTCAAACCCGGTCTTACCCCCCACGTAGAAACTGAGTCTTTATTCCTAGAATGCCCACTTTTCTCCGACAGTTGAGGCTTTACTACTGGATCATCTCACTGAGTCTTCCTTTGGGTTCTTGAGACACAATTTCTTAACTTTTGGGGGATGTCTTAGAGCCTTTCCAAAAGGTGATTAAAGCCCTGGACCTCTCTCAGGAAAGTACGTGCACACATTCAGCATTTCACAGACCAACTCGGAGTTCATGGGCCTTGGATGCTGATGTCTGGGACTCTGGGTAAGAATCCTGGCTGCCCTGGCAGTATGGCTTAGTTGGTTGGGCATTGGCCTGTGCACCAAAAGGTTGCTGGTTTTATTCACTGTCAGGGTACATGCCCAGGTTTTGGGGTCAATCCCCAGTGGAGGTAGTGCAAGAGGCAGCCATTCAAGTTGTGCTCTCACATCGATGTCCCTCTTCCTTTCTCAGAAAAATCAATAAAAATATTAAAAAAGAATCCTGACTAAGGAAGAGTTTTCTCTCAAGGACTCTCTGAACACTGCTTTGGCACCAGTGTACCAACACACCCAGTTGTGGCTGAATCCCCACAATGAGTGCATGCAGCTCAGGCCTGAGCTGAGGTAGCCACAACATGCAGTGTTTTCAAACCTGTGTTCCACAGATGTTGGCTACAAATGAGCATGAAAAAGAAAGTATTTGTACTTGAGTTTGGTCTTCAGGGCCTCTTGTAAAGAGGAGCCCAGTTTTGCTTGGGAGGGCAGTGTGTGGGGATGCCTGCCAAAGCTCACAGCCCAGGACTGAACAGTAGGGGTTGGATGACTAAAATATCCATGGGAGTCCTCACCTGATTTGAATTTTTAAGACAGATCACACCTACAATTAAATTTTTCTGTTTTTCTGCCTATTGTTTCCTTTGTTGTGGAGAAGTTCATTAAAAAGTGCCTCTGTATAGAGATTCCAAGATGGCAGTGGACTGAGTGGAAGCTACACTGACACTCTCCCAGGACTTAACTGGAATTACAACTAAAATATAGAAAAAACATCCTGAATAATCAATTGCAACTGAAGATGAGCTGGAGAGTACCCTCATAAGCAAGGAGGAAAAGTGGAGACCCCATAGAGACTGGTAGGAAGTGTGGAGGCATGAGAGGGCTGGCTGGGCTCCCACAGGCAGCAGCTGAAGGTCTAGAGGGATATCTCAGCTGTGGGGGGTTCCCAATGAGGACTCTGGGGCCTAAACCCCAGGCTGGGTTTCCCAGCCTAGAGCACCAGAACTGAGAAATGTGCCACATGACACCTGGCTGTGAAAAGCAGCAGGGTTCCTGTCAGCCAGGGAGAGAGACTGGAAATGCAGGTACCCTCTTAAAGGGCCAACACAAAAAGTTACATGTGCAGCCACTCACCTTGGGCTTCAGCAGATGGAGGGCAGGGTGGACTACAGTGGACTGGGGAGAGTTCAGAGTTGTGGGCTCTGGAGATAGAGCTCAGAGAGCAGCCATCTGGATTCCTGTGCTGAGTCACTCTCCCATACTGCAGAGGACATCTTTCTCAGGAAGATCTTTACAATCCAGACAGCTTTAGCCTGGGTGGGAAAGCAGTTGCCCCACACTGTTGTAAAACCTCTTGTCCTACTCTGTGGAATTTACTCCTTGCTGGGATCTACAGCCTGAGGTTCACTAAGAGACTTTGAATAACAATCAGCTTGCAGGCAGAGGTGGATCTCTGGGTGCTTTGAGTCTTTGCCTGATCTGCTTCTGGACCCAGAGCTTAGAAAAACAGACCTTGGTGCCCATCTTGGTTCTTTCCTAATGCACCCAGTCTCAGCAGAGGGAGCCACAAGCAGTGGATTGCTGATACCTCCAAACAGGGTACTCAAGGCCAGTCACAAACAGCGTCTGACATTGGCCTGCACCAGAGACCATCCAAAAAGACTGAGAGTTCTAGCAGATCTAACTAATACATAAAAAGAGACACAAACAGGTGGCCAAAGTGGGGAGACAAAAAAACAAGCCCCAAAGGAAAGAACAAGAGAAGTCTCCAGAAGAAGAAATAAATGAAATGGAGATAAGCAATCAATAAGATATAGAGTTCAGAATACTGATCATAAGGATGCTCAAGAGCATGAGAAAAGAAATGGAAACTGTGAAGGACATTAAGAATGACATAGTAGAAATGAAAAAGAAAAAAAAAAATTGGAAGGAATAAACAGCAGATTAGGGGAAGCTGAGGATCAGATCAGCAAATTAGAGGACAGGGTAGACAAAATGACTCAATCAGAGAGCCAAAAAGAAAAAACAGTTAAAAAACAAGAAGACAGTTTAAGGGAGCTGTGGGACAACATGAAAATTAACTATATTTGCATCATAGGAGTACCAGAAGATGTAGAATGTAAGCGAGGGTTAGAGAACCTGTTTGAAGGAATAATGGCAGGAAACTTCCCTAACCTGGTGAAGGAAAAAGCCACACAGGTTCAGGAGGCACAGAGAGACCCAAGCAAGAAAAACCCAAAGAGGCCTACGTCCAGACACATCATAATTAAAATGCCAAAAATTCAAGACAAAGAGAATCTTAAAGGCAGCAAGAGAGGAGCAATTTGTTACCTACAAAGGAGCTCCCATAAGGTTGTCAGCTGATTTCTCATCAGGATCTCTACAAACCAGAAGAGATTAGCATGAAGTATTCAAGGTAATGAAAGGCAAGGATCTGAAACAAAGACTACTTTATCCAGCAAGGCTATCATTCAAAAGAGATGGTGAAATAAAGAGCTTCCCAGACAAAGAAAGGCTAAACGAGTTTATCACTGCCAAACCAGCATTGCAAGAAATGTTAAAAGGGCTGCTGTAATAAGAAGTAGAAATAGAGAGAAACATAGGTATAAAGAATTAAAATGGCATAGATAAATACCTATCAATAATAACCATAAATGTAAATGTTTTAAATGCTCCAATCAAAAGACAAAGTAGTGCCCGGCAGGGCGTAGCTCAGCGGTTGAGTGTTGACCTAGGATCCAGGCTATTGGGGTTCGATTCCCGGTCAGGGCACATGCCTGGGTTGTGGGCTCGATCAATGACTCTCTCATCATTGATGTTTCTGTCTCTCTCTCTCCCTCTCCTTTCCTCTCTCTGAAATCAATAAAGATATATTAAAAAAAAAAAAAAAAGACAAAGTAGTTGAATGGATAAGAAAACATGACCCAAATATATGCTGTCTACAAGAGAGACTACCTCAGAACAAAAGACTCACAAAGGCTGAAATTGAAGGGATGGAAAAAATTTTTCTATGAAAATGAAAAAAACACACAAAAAAACTGGGGTAGCAATACTCATATCGGACAAAGCAGACTTCAAAATGAAGGCCATAACAAGAGACAAAAAGATCACTACATAATATTAAAGGAATCAATCTAACTTCTGAGGACTTTAAGCAATATGACAGCAATACAGTCATAGTAAGGGATTTTAACATCTCACTGACTTCACTGGATAGATCTTTCAGACAAAAAAAGTCAACAAGGAAACAGTGACTCTAAATGACACACTAGATCAGATGGATTTAATTAACATTTACAGAACACTTCACCCCAAAGCTGCAGAATATACATTCTTCTCAAGTGCACATGTGACGTTCTCCAAGATAGACCACATGTTAGGACACAAAACAAGTCTCTACAAGTTCAAGACGACTGAAATCACATCAAACATCTTCTCAGACATTTGCACCATGCAATACTATGCAGCTGTAAAAAAGAAGGATCCCTTACCCTTTGGGACAGCATAGATGGAACTGGAGAGTATTATGCTAAGTGAAATAAGCCAGTCAGGGAAAGACAAGTATCACATGATCTCACACATATGTGGAACCTAATGAACAAAATAGATCCAAAGACACAGAAGCATAGGACGGACTGAGGAATCTCAAAGGGAAGGCGGGGGTGGGTGGGTGGGTGGGGAGGGATTAACCTAGGAATTTATATGCACAGACAATAGTGTGGTGAAGGCCTGGAGGGGAGGTGGGTGCAGAACGGAGGGGATCAATGGGGGGAAAAGGTGAACACATGTAATACTGTCAACATTAAAGATAAATTTAAAAAAAAAAGGGGAAGATAAAAAAGGTGCCTCTGTCTAATGGTGCTTGCTCTGCCCTGCCCTGCCCTGCCCTGCATACTGTCCTTAGTTAGTGGATGTTGGGATGGTTTCTGTATTAGTTTCCTAGAGCTGCTGTGAGAAATTATCACAAAATAACAGAAATTTATTCTCTCACAGTTCTGGAAGCCAAACGTCTGAAATTAAGTTGTCCATGGGGCCACACTCCCTCTGAAGGCTCCCGCATCCTTCCTTGTCTCTTCTATCTTCTGGTGACTCCAAACAGTCCTTGGCTGTGGCTGCATCACTCTAATCTCTGCATCTATGTTTACTTCCTTCTCTTTGCGTATCTCCTCTGAGTGTCTCTTATAAGGATTTTGTCATTGTATTTAGGGACCACCTGCCTAATCCAGGATGATCTCATCTAAGGAGCTTTAACTTAATTACATCTGCAAAGACCTTTCTCCCCTTAAATCAGGTCCCATTCCCATGTTCCTGGGATTAGGATGTGAAAATACCCTTTTGGGGTCTACCACTCAACTCACTACAGTATTGCTCATTGATATCTCCAGCTCTGAAAGCGCCCAGTACATGGTCTGAGTTCAGAAGTGTCACATGTTTGGTGTGATGGTTTGAAATAGAATCCTGCACCCAGCTGCTCTACCTGCTAGACTCTGAATCAAGGTGTTTGGAATCTGCTCAATGTCTTCAGCATTCCTGGACTTGAAAGTAGCTGTCAGAGTAATTACAGTAAATCATTTCTTTCTTCCCCTTAGGAATTTCTCTTAGGGTATTTTATGCCATTGTTTCAATGTAGCACATTTTAAGTATGCAGGAGTTGTCTAGGAACACAGTAAAAATGTTCAAAGGGCTTTTTTCCTCCCCTCATTTGGGGTCTTCGCTCAACATCTGAAAATAACTTGGATTTTATTTCTGAGATAACCTTTTGTGTATATACTTTATAATATTTACTAGGATAAAAGCTGTGCATTTATAAGAGTGTGATTATACTTATATACAGGTGATCCTATTTCTGTCATGATGCATTGCATTTATACCTAATATCGACTTCCAAGTGTTCCTTTAGATGACAAACATACATAGAGAGTGATGTGCTTTTCCTTTCTTTGAAACATAGTTGCTGGGATGCTCCTAATAGGGAGTAAACGAGCACCATCAAATAAGCTACCCCGGAGCGCAAATTTTAAGCTCTCTTGTGAGAATGTACCAGGAGGTCTCTCCAACCTCACCTTCAGGATGGGTTCTCTTTCACAAGGGTAAAAGTGGCAACGAGAAGCCTGGCTTTGCCAGCAGGGACTTCTTAAAACAACTCGCCCCTGTGTATTTAATTCACACAGTGCATACTTTGCAATTTCATGCAATTAGTCATATTTTGAAATGTTTGGAATCTGGAATTCCAAAATTAGGGAAGGTCCACATTCTTTCTTCCCAAGTTATAGTGCAGATTAGTTCAAATTGCTTTATTCTCATTGGTTTTGCTTCACATTCTTTGAAATATCAAGCTTTTGGGGCTTTATTAATCGTTTCTATCATCATTCATCTGTTTTCCAATAAGCAAGCCACAGAAGACGCAAAAAAGAGCTAGAGAAAAAGGGTTCCCTGTCTGCAGTGCTCAGAGCCCGCCATGTGCTGGACACCCAGCAAATCACAGCACACTGTCCCACACAGCCGGGCTTGCAGGGGAGTGTGCCCGGCAAGTCTTAAAGTTTTAGATGCATTAACAGCAGGACTTTCAACTTCATATAGTAATAAAACCCAGCAACAGCACAGCAGGCATCCACTAAATAAACTTTACTGGAAGAGCCTGTCCGTAACCCCTGAGGGAGCCCTATAGACAGATTCCATGTCCAAGTTGAAAGGATGGGTAGAATGCCTCCTCCTCCCGCTCTGCTCTGCGGACGTTTTGCACTTTCTTTTCTTTCCTGAAAGAATTTTAGCCCACATACGAACAGCCTGGCTCATGCACACAAACTGGTCGACTTGTCTAACACAGAGCTAGTTGAGTCTCATTATTTCAAAGTGCTTTGTGTATGATTTTTAAACTCCCTGACAACTCCATGTGGTTTTGATTAACTTCTTTGAATTTGGTTGTTTTGAACTCAGGGCACTCTTGGTTGAAAATTAGCACTATCAGCTGTATAAGTGTGTGGTTTAAACCTGTGGAGAGCTTTTCCTTGCCATCACTGGCTGCAGAAAGGTGGGAGATGCCTTTTTATCACAGTGCTGGGTTTTCCTATGTATCTTTGCGATAGATACTAGTTGAGATGATTTTGTATGAAATTTGCCTCAGGCCAGATAAGGTGGGGGAAGAAGAACTGAATGTGACTTTCAAAACTAACTGGTTGCATGCGGGCACCCATGTCCGAGACCCCATCTTCTTTACTGCGTTAGGCTAGCACTGCCATACAGGCTTTTAAAACCATGACTTCTTGTCTTGGCTGGTGGCTCAGTTCGTTGGAACATCATCCGGTATACCCAAAAGGTTGTGGGTTTGATTCCCGGTCAGGGCGCATGCACATACCCAGGTTTTGGGTTCGGTCTCCAGTTGGGGCACATACGGGAGGCAACCGATTGTTTCTCTCTCACAGTGATGTTTCTCTCTCTCTCCCTCTCTCAAATCAATGGACATATCCTTGGGCGCGGATAAATAAATAAATAAATACATGACTTCTGCAGTGCCTAAGGGTCAAGTCCCACCTGTTGGTTCTGTCAATCTGCCAGTTACAGGGTCGTATAATTTACTGTCCATGTGAGAACCCTCTTGAGAGTGGACGAGGGTGCTGACTGGATGGGATGCCACAAGAGTAGGTGTAAACCAGGACATCCCAGCAAACAGGATGGAACCCTTCTGCCCCCCGGACCATCACCAAGGTCTTTTGAAGACCCCATGTGTGCAGGGAATATTGCTAAACTTTACTTGCTGATCACTCTCATAAATTTAGGTATCTTTTGTTCCTGGAAGCATCCATTACTTCCTCCCTGGTCCATCCGATTTCAGTAATTCACTATTTCTGGGTCCCGGGGCCCTTCCACCACAAAGTCCTTTTTCTGCTTACAATGTTCCTGTCCATTTTCCCCATCTCCATCCATAGAGTTCCTAGTGATTGTTTGAGGCTTAACTCAATGGTGCCTCTTCCATAAAGAAGGAGCAGGTAGGGAAGCTTTCCATCACCTAAGCTCCCACGGGGCTGTATTTGTGTCCTCCTTGGGCACTTGCCTGCTTCTATTTCAATACACCTTTATGTGTAGTATCATGTTCACTGCTGAACTGAGAGAAGGGATCAAGTACAAAGCCTGGATTGCAAAGTACTCATTGGACATGAACCCTCCTTTTAGCTACTTCTCTCATGTCTTATTTTAATTCTGGTCTTTTGGGCATATTGTTTTCTAAACTGTGATAAAAACAAACAAACACAAGCATATAAGAAAATTGAAAGCCTTCCTGTATTTGACATTTACAAGGAACAGCCCACCCCACACTGTTGCTGAATTTGAATGCTGGAATCTCCATGTAAGAGCTGTGCAATCTTGTGCAAGTTACTTAACCTCTCTGTGTCTATAAAAGAGAGGTAATAATAGTCCCTACTGCCTATTGTTATGAGGACTGAGTCCTCACATAGCATGGTGATATGAAATATCAGAATCTTGGCTTTTGTTATTGTTCAGGCTGCATTTCCTGTTTCTCGAACATTTATTCACATTTTTGAATTGCATTGTAACTAAAAGAAAACCCAGAGCTATCAGCCCATGTCATGTAGTGAGGCCGATTATCCACCTACTCATCAGGCACACCAGTGCTATCCACCAGAGAACGATAGCCTTGATGGCCCAATGGGCACTTGACAGGACAGAATGATGAAAGTGAGGAGTGGCCACTGCAATGCAGTAAAAAGTCATCTGAAACATGAAGAGGTAACCACACCCACCAAGTGTCCACACATCTACATCCCCATCTGTAGAACAAGAACAAGAATAGTTTCTATCTCTTGGGGGAAAAGCAAAGGTCAAAGGAGATAATACACGTGAAGCATTGAGCATGGTGGCTGCAAGCACTAGGTATAGCTCTGGTGGTGTTCATGGCATCCATCCAGGACCCCAGTGATTGTTGTTGGGAGTAGTGTGCTGGGTGTCCTGGGTAAGGTGTCTGCCTACTCCCTTCAACTGTGGGGAAATTCGTGGTTGGTACCACCAGGGAAAATTCAGCAATAAACCGAGAATGCACGGCCCCTCTTTTATGAGAAGCACTGGTGAGAAGAGCACCTTTTCCCACTGTGAGCATCAGGGAGGATGGCCAACACCAACAGCTAGAAGAGCGGTCAGGCTCAGACAGACACAAGAGTGATCATTAGCATCAGAAGTGGTGGGAAATTAAGACCCAGGCTAGGTCCAGACAAGAAATCTTTATTATTCACCAAGGAGAGGACATGACCTCCTGGAGGCTTTGCCGGGAGAGAAGACAGCAGAACACACACGGTCCTTCCAGATGGGGGCTCGGAGCCAGCAGTTTGCACATGGTCATTGCATCGTGTGTCACTAGAGCGACTCATTCTGACTCACTCACTCAGCCTGTTGGCTTGGAGAATGGGGGCCACATATGGGACAGGAGCACAGACCTGGGGAAAGAGCTTTGCTCACCTCCAGGTGCACCTGCATCTAATGCGTACATCTGTCTTGTTCTAGGAAACCCCAAGGAAGGGAATTTCGCCAACTTTTCTTGCCATCTGTTATGTTCATCCCTACCGGTGCCCATTCCTTCTTCACCTCTGCTCACGGAAAGCTAAGGTGGCCTGCATTCACCTACAGCAAGCTCGTCTCAGAAAATCCAAATAGCACAGTTGTCCTCAGCTAATTTTTACTTTGATCTTAACCTTCTCACTTGGACTCTGGATATTAAAGTAGAAATAATGCTTTGTGACCTTTAACCAGAGCACTGCTGCTTCCCCACCCTCTCCCTTGTGGTTTAGTGAACCACACAGTCCGGTTCTGCAATATCCTTATTTCTGGATTTCTCTTTCCCAGCAGAGAGATGACTAATGCTAAAAGCCACAAATGACACCGAGGTTTACCAGGCACACCAAGTGCTCATTTGAGACATACTGTCAAATAGTAATATCTGTGTTTGGAACCCAAAGCTAAATTTAGTTAAATAAAGAAGTCCCAACCCTGTCCCCACCCCTCTTCACTGCTGTGCCCTTACCTCACAGAGGATGCAGTGAGGAAGATTTCAGAAGTGAGCTCGATGGTGCATCTCAGTGGCATCAGGCAGAGTTCCACCGAGCGCGGTGCCTCTAGGACACTCTGAGGACTGCATGGCTGTGGAGTGGGCTCGTGATGCACTCCTCACGGGCAGAAGCTGTCACCACTTTTGCTCTGGAGAAAGTGGATTTCAATGGCAGCCCAGAGAGGGGCTGCAGCAGGGATGCGGAGGCAATAAGGAGAACTTTCTTTATTGTTCTCCAGACCTTTCAAACTAGGCTTTACTCTGCTGCCGTTCCACCCTGAAAGCTGGATGGCAGCTCAGGCCTCGAGGTTGTCATTACTCCCAAGTCGATGGCTTGGAGGAAGCCAAGGAGCTGAAGGAACTTGGTACAATCACTTCTGTGAAAATAGTGTTCATAGCCTCCAAACACTCCTGTCACAGCTAAGCCCAGTCACTGTCTTGACCTCCTGCAAAGAGGAAGAAACTTGGCCAGGCCACAGCATTAAAGACTGAAGGGAGACAAGGGCATGGAGAAGGGCAGAAAAGAGAGGGGCTGGGTGTTTGGACTACTTCAGGGTGGAGTTACGGAGTGAGAAACTGCGGGGATGGCTGGGCATACACAGGGAGGACACATCCTTACAGTGTGCTGTGGGCTATGTCTAGAGAACCCCCAGGGTCTGGGGAAACAGGAATAAAAGATTAGAGTTATTTTAAATTCCTTTTGTTGGCAGGACTGTTTGTTGTGCTACCTCAGGGAGGTCCAGACTCTATAAGGACCACACATTTGAGCGGGTAACAGGCCACTCATCTCCCCAGGGCAGCCTGGGGAAGGCTTTCTACCTGGGCACTGAAGGACAAGAGCCCTGCAAGAGTGGTCAAAGGCTCAGGGGACATTGGGGTCTGGGTTTATCGAACAGGCAAGGGTGAGAGGTGAGAGTGGTGGGGCGGGGGTGGCGTTGTTTACGTGCAGATGTGTCTGCTTTTAACTTCATATTCTTCCTCCAGGGGAGCTGGGCTCCTGGGCCTGGCTGCCAGGCCGGGTCCCTTCCCTGTACCCCTGGGTTGTTTCCATTATTGGCACTGGAAATGAGAGGGGACAGTGAGAAGAATGCTAAGGTTTAATGTTCTTTTGATGACAATTTTGGTTGCTGGAACCTCTCTCTTAGAAAAAGATGCTGATTCCTGACTGAATGATCTCTACCCACAGAAAAAACCATCTTCCTCGGAGGGTCTGGGTTGGTTTCTCTTTAAAGCAACGTGTGGTTTCCAAAGGCCCTTCTGAAGATGGCTGAGAAAAATCAGAGCAAAAAAGTTAATGTTTTTCTTTCCGTCTCTTTCTCCTTGCAGATGAGTTTGAAATTCTTGCTTCGGGCCATATGGCGTGGCTATTCCAGAAGGAAATTAGATAGCGTTCTGTTTCTACTCAACTGCTTTTCACTTTGTCAAGTGGGCCCTTTGAAGCAGCCTTCTCCTTACCTCAGATTCTGACATGAATAATTGTTTAATTGCCTCTCGGTCTATACAAGATAAGGAACCAGGTCTCAAAATCGTATAATTCTCTTAACCAAACATTAGTGGAACCACCCAGGGCAGGTTTCAAAGAAAGGAAAGAATTCTTTACATATGTTAAGCATTTTATTCTTTTTAAAGTGCTTCGCTCTGTAGTATTTTGTTAAATTGGATAATGCATATGAAGCACTGTGTAAATCATGTAACAAAAAAGTAAGATTTTATAACAATTACTGATTTGATTTTCCATGTAAAAAACTGAGGCTCAGAGACGGGGAGTTGCAACCCCAAATCACAGAAGTTAAGCTGAGCCAAGATGGGGTCTGTCTCCTTACTCTGTGAACTCTCTCCTCTGCACCAGGCGCTCTCTCTAAGGGGACCAAAGACCCCCTGGGACCCAGAGGCTTCCCAGTGGGCCTGATGTGGGCCCACAGGTGTGTTTCCTGATCTGAGTTCCCTGGCACTGATCCTGCGGCCTTCCCCTCACAGGCTCTGGTGGAGACTTGCCTTTTTCCTGGTTTAGTTGCTGCCAATCACTCTTCAACAGAGCCTTTGCCCTCAAGTAGGGGCAGACGAATTGCTACATTCCCTAAATTTTAAAAAGTATAGGCTGCTTTCTTTTTTTAATCCTCACCTGAGGATATGTATTTTATTGATTTATTTTTTTTTAGAGATAAGGAGGGAGAGAGAGAGAAAAAAACACACACATGGATGTGAGAGAGAAACATTGATCCATTGCCTCCCATTTGCATGCTGGCCAGGAATTGAACCCACAGCCTTTTTGGTGTAAGGGATGATGCTCCAACTAAGCCACCCAGCCAGGGCTGCTTTTTCTTTAAAAAAATAAAACTACAAAAAATAATCTCTGAAATAAGCTCACCATCCATTTCTGTATTTTAAAAAAGCTGGTAGCAAACCCTCATGGTAAGGTGTTGTCTTCAGCTTCACATGTGAAGGAGATGGTTGGGCCGTTCCTGAGTGGGTCCAGAGCACCCACCATTCTCCCACCCTCTGCCAGGATGGAGCCCACCCTGGGAGGAAGCAGGACACAGGGCGGAAGACGCCCCTCAACACCAGGGACCCCATGGAGGTATCACCAGGTGAGAACTAGGCCCGGAGCAGGTCTGCTTCTGGCCAGCAGGTAGCATGCGCGTTCTTGGCTTCATGCAGGAAACATTTCACAGTACGCGTCCAAGTGATTTTGAGAGTATGTTTATTAAAGCTGTGGACAGTGATAGGAAGGAAGGGCCTAGGATAGAAGAAGCAACAGAAGAGAGCCTAGGGGGGCTGCTTTGGCTCACTGGAAAGTCAGAAAAAAAGGGGGCCTTGGAGACAAGATCTGGGGGTAAATTCAGTACAAGCTGCCACTGCCCACTGCTCCCCTGGTTACGAATCTCACAGAGTCCCTTAGAATTCAGGAGAGAGCAGAGATATAAGGCATGGGTGTACCCATAGATCCTTTGTCTTGAGGCTTTTTATCTTTCTTGGGGACTGGGATCCTAGGGGGGATCTCAGGAGAGTGTCTTAATAGAATATTCATTAGCTTTCCAGGTGTGTCCTTCAATATGTTTATTCATCAAAATGTGCATATAGAGAAGTCAGAGTTTTTTTATGATTAGTTTTATTTTCAAAGAATGTCACCAAAGAGGGACCAGACTGGAAGGAGGCCAGTCTGCACCCAGGAAGTCTGAAATGTGTAAATCATTTGCTCTTTTTTTAAAAAAAATATATCTTTATTGATTTTGGACAGAGGAAAGGAGAGGGAGAGGGAGAGAGAGAGAGAGAGAGACAGAAACATCAATGATGAGAGAGCCATTGATCGAGCCCACAACCCGGGCATGTGCCTGACTGGGAATCGAACCCCGATCACCTGGATCCTAGGTCGATGCTCAACCCCTGAGCCACGCCCGGCCGGGCAATCATTTGCTCTTAAGTGTCCTTGGTTAGGGAAGATAAAACCTTGTGGTTCATTAGCTGGCTGAAAATTGCTCAAATTGCTTGGCCTTGTTTAATTATTTTGTCTCAATTTCCCTTATCCCACTTGTCAAGGAATTTCCCTAGCTTCTTACTATCCTGCCACATGGGCAGTACAGGGGGGCCTGAGAGAAGGGGCTGAATGCCAGGGGTGAGGCCTTGAAGAGAGGGTTTCATGGGCATCAAAGGACACACTCAGAGTGAAAGGCAACCCAAAGAGTGAGATTGCAAATCACTTATCTGATAAGAAGTTAATATCCAGAATACACAAAGAACTCCTACAACTCAAAAATAAAACAAAAACAACCAAGTAAAAATTGGGCAAAGGACTTGAAAAGGTGCTCAATTGATTTCCAATCATTAGGGAAATGCAAATCAAAACTACAAAGTAACACCACTTCACACCTATTTGGGTGGCTTTTATAAGAAAAACAAAACAAAAACAAAAGTCTTCGGACAAATGAGAGAATAACAAGTGTTGGTGAGAATGTGGAGAAACTGGAACCGTCATTCACTGCTGGCGGGAGTATAAAATGGTGCAGCTGCTATGGAAAACAGAATGGTAGTTTCTCAAAAACTTAAACAGAGAATTACCACAAGATCCAGCACTCGTACTTCTGGGTATATACACAATATAATTGAAAGCAGGAATTCAAATAAATGCAGAGGTGGGCAAAAGTAGGCTTACAACAGTTGTTCATAAGGAAATAATACATATAAATAATACAATAATTAATAAATAATAATACAAGAATAAGTTCTATGTTTCATGTACTTACAACTGAAACCCACTTTTACCCACCCTGTACCTGTGCACCAACGTTCATAGCAGCATTATTCACATCAGACAAAAGGTAGAAGCAACCCAAATGTCCATTGATGATGAATGAAAAAGCAAAATGTGGAATACTATTCAGCCCTAAAAAGGAAGGAAATCTGACACATCCTAAAACATGGATGAGCCTTGAAAACATATGCTAAGCTAAGTGAAATAAGTCAGACACAAAAAGTTGAATACTGTATGATTCCATGTATATACCATATCTAGAGTGGTCAACTTTATAGAGACAGAAAGCAGAACGGTGGTTGCCAGGGGCTGGGGTGGGGGAGGAATGGGGAGTCAGTGTTTAATGGGGACAGAGTTTCAGTCTGAGAAGATGAAAATTTTCTGGAGATGGATGGTGTGATGGCTGCACAGCAATGTGAATGTACTTAATGCCATTGAAACTATACACTTTAAAATGGTTAAGATGGTAAATTTTATATTATATGTATTTTACTACAATTAACAATATTCAAAAATTTTAAATGGTTAAAATGGAAATTTTATGTTACATATATTTTACTGCAATTTAAGAAAAGCTAAAGGAAGAGAGAGAACTTCAAAGGAAATGGGAGGAGAGAGAGGCAATGAGGTGCTCTGCAGAATAAAAGCTCCTTGGAGGAGCTAAAGCCCCTTCCTCACCTCTGCAGTGTGTGGGTGCTTAGCCTGGGGGTGATGCAGGAGGAGGTATCTAGTCTCTTCTCCATGGTCATCTATCTTAAGTCATCTTTCCTATCCCATTGCAGATGGCAGCCGACAAGACAGACAGGACAGACATTCCCCCTGGAGCCAATCAGGGCGACTCCTCTAATTCACTTTGCCCTTCAGAGGGGAAGTAGAGACACACCCTGCAGCCACCGTCTTGAAAAAAGAAGTCTTCAAATAAAATGTAATTCAGCAGTTTGAGATGTAAAAGAGATAAAGGGAAGCACTTTGGCTAAAGCAGGGGTGGAGACTCCAGAGGTCTACATTACCTCTGGCTCATGGTAGCCTGTCAGGAGGCCGCAATGAACACCCAAGGCCCTGTAGAGTGTGGTGTGAAACCGCAGGCCAGTGTTTGCACCCTGACTCGGTGTCAGGAGCACAGGAGCCTTGATCGTTGGCACCTTAATCCCTGCAGCCTGTTTCTCTCCAGCAGTGACAGGTTGCTTTATTTCCCTTTTGAAACTTGGGTCATCTTTTGAACTTTCTTTGAAGTCTTATTTTTGGTCCTGAGAGACAGCATCTCAATCCATTTGCAGAGAACTGACATTTTCCAAGCTCAATAAGTCACGATGCCATTGCTGGCTCTGTTCGTTAAGCTCCTCTACTTTCTCAAGGTCTCTCTGATGACACAGTAAGGTGGGTCCCTGTACCCCAAACCAAAACATTCAAACATGCGGTGAATACAATAATGGCTGTTAGTTCCTACCTGTGGATGCTGTTCTTTACAAGTCCTTTTGGGGACATCTCCTGGCCATGGTTACAACTCAGATACACGAGGCACACAAGGTGAGGAAGCCCATTTGTCTCTCGCCCGTGCAATAAGGATGGTTGAGTACAAAGCATTGCTGGGAACTTCTGTGTGCTTTTCTGTGTAAGGCTTTCCTTTGGGCCTTTGAAATGCCTTCAGTGGATATTTATATCCTTTCCAAACTTTTAAGGATTTAGACTCTTCTTTTGGGTGTCTCACTGTATTAGGCTGCCCTAGGGGTGGCCCAGCTTTCTCCAAATAAATTATTCAGAGGTGAAAGGCATTTTATCTCTTTAAAGAAATGAAAAACCATCATACCTGATTTCAATAAGAGATTTAAATGAAAAATATTTTTAAATCCTTGAAAGTATCTTTCATCAGATGGGCAGACCCTTATTTTTTTCTAATAATTTTATAAATGTCAAAATTCACTTAAACTATATGGCCATTATTTGGAGTAACATAGTGGATTACATCAATGATTTTATTAATTATCTTACTTTTCAGAGCCTTATTTATATAACTATAACATTTATAGACATCATAGAATGTCTGTTGATGCCTCTAATTTTTCCAAAAATTGAGATTTTTTTTTAGTTCATGTGGAATCACAAAATGAATTTCAGTCAGTATTATGGGTTGACTCTTGCTTCAGATTCAGCCAACCAGGTAGCTTGTTGGTTGCATGTTCATCACCATCCCCCTCCATCTTCATCCTCTACACAGCAGCCAACCACTTTCTCCTGAGGCTTCCAGGTTCCTAGGAAGCTGATTTCACCCCATCTTCAGGGCTGGGGCGCGTGGTCTAGGCTAAGCCAATCAGTGCCTCCTGTTCCTCTGGACACAAACATTGGTTGCAGAATGGGTATGTGACCCAAGGAGGCCCACTCAGAATGAATCTTTGGATTTTCCTTGAAAGGCTGGGCAGGGATGGTGCCTCTTCTCTTCTGGACTAAAATGAGGAAATACCTACCCCGAGAGCTTCTGTAAGCCATGGGGGACCTTACGGGGAGTAAGCTTAGAATGTGACACCGAAAAAGGCAAAGTGAAGAGCTGGAAAGAAATTGGATTCTTGATGATATTGTTGGGCTACTGAATCAAGCTTTGCCTGTTACCTGTAGCACTGTTGGTTACTTGAGCTAACAAATTCCCTAATGGTTTAAGCCATTTTTTGTAAAACTCTCTGTTACTTGTATTCTGATAGAGTTTATCAATGATACATTAGTATACAACTTAACAGTTTACAAATCACAGTATCCAGCTTCATTTTTACAACAGGGATATTCAGAAAGGTTGTTATTTCTCTTATTTTGACAACATGGATGGATCTTGAGAATGTTATGCTAAGCAAAATAAGTCAGACAGAAAAAGTTAAAAACCTTATGACTTCACTCATATGTGGAATATAAAACTGAAAGCAACAAATGAAAAAATAAGAGAAACAAATAAAAACTCATAGAGAAAATAGCAGTGTGGTGGTTACCAGAAGGGAGGGGACTGAGGGTGTAATAAAGGGTAAAAGGGGTCAAATATATGGTGACAGAAGATCTGATTTTGGGTGGTGTGCACACAATGCAATATATAGATACTGTATCATGGAACTGCACACTTGAAACCTATATAATCTTATTAACCCATATCACCCCAATAAATTTAATTGGAAATAAAAGAAATACAAAAAACAAAAGAAGATAGGGGCCATGAAGGCATTGCCTTAGGTTAAACATGGTTAAGTAGAAAAGTTATGTGAGGACAGAAGGTGTAGATATATCTTAAAGTTGTATCCTCTGAGTCTTTTACAGCATTTGTCAACCAGATGTAATAAATATTTGTTAAATAAATAAATCAAAGAACAGAGGTGGGATGGTAAAAAGAGTAATAAGCTTTGTTTTAATTATTCATTCTTTTTCCAACAGATATTTACCAAATGTCTACTTTGTACCAGGCATGAGACTAAGTGTTTCAATTAAGTACTCTTGGTGCAGCATCTCCAGTCCAAAAAAATTTTTTAAAAATGTTGATATTTTTAACATTTTTGCACTCTTTTAAAAGTTTCAAACTGTTAAGAGATTATTTATATTTAAAGTCCTGCAATGGTTTGCTAGAGAGAACCCTGTTTTATAAAACCTCTTTTCCACTGCATGTGTTCATGGTTTCTACCTTCTATGCCTTGAGAATGGACATTTCTTGGGTAGAAAGACATGTGAGTGGCTGTATGTTGTAAGTGCTTGGTGCAGTCTGAATACCTCACAAATACTGAATTACAGTCTTTTCAATGTCTAAGTCTCTCTTGGACGTGTATTAGGCTGTTCACTCATTCAAATATCTGGAGAACCAATAAGATTGACTTTACTACTGTATTTTATTATGTATCATAGTAGATGAAAATCAGTACTTAACAGGAGAAGGCATTATATAGATTTGAGACTCAGATTTTAGAATGACAAGAAAGTAGAAGGAAGATGACCCTGTGGGATGAGGCACTGACCGAGATGTCAGGAAAACAGCCTGAACTGTAATTCCCCTGGGGGTGAGATGGACAACTGAAAGAAGACTAACACAACTAACACATTTAATTCCTTATATGTAATAGAACCTCAACAAATTAAATTCACAAAATCAATAGACAAACACTGTTTCGATATTTAAAAACTAAACAAAGTTCTCTTTCCTCTTTTCCTGTCCTGCCTGAGAGCAGAGAAAAGAGGGAAATGCATGTTTGATGCATTTTGGAGGTCAAGTCTAGGAAAGTCAGTCCCAAATAGTGGAAACAGCAAAAGCTCTGGAGTGAGATGGAGCAGGGTTCAAATCCTGCCTCTGACAATTTAGGCAAGTTACTTAATCCTCCTGAGATTCCTTTCCTCTCCTGGAAAACAGTGACAATATTTACTTTAATGAGGTGTTGTAGCAATTAGATACATGTATATAAAGTGCTTGGCATATACCAAGCATGTGGGAAATGGCCACTGTTATTTTGTACTTTTTACATAAGCAGGACCTATTTGGACTCATTAAAAACGTGTTGTCACACTTATTTCTTGCTTTTCTTAACAGAAAAAATTATGTGACTTCAGAAAGTGTCCAATAGCACAGAAAGGAAAAAGTAAATGAGGAACACATAGTGCTTTCCAAAGAATTAAAATTTCGTACTCAAAATTCAATCTTGGCTGCATAATGAGGATGGAACACTGCCATCTTATAGCTCTTATTGCAAATTTTACTAGAATTCATCTGAGAGATGGAGGGAGGCCTCAGTTCACATCCTTGACTAGCATTCAAAATATCTCATGTTTCTGATAATGTCTTGCAGAACCTTGAGCAAACTAACAATAAAAGAGATGGATGACTGTGGATTATTCAGCAGGTTCTGGGTATTCTTTCAGAAACTCTAAAAACAATGTCTTAACTATTCACTCATAAACTTGGTGCTGTTTCTCCTAAGGTAGTGTCTCTCACCTTTGAAGTTGAGTCCATGCCAGTATCAGCTGTTCATGGCATGGCTTATTTTTGTTAAGGACCAGAATGGTGAGTGGCTGTTGCCTCTCATCATCGCTCCCTCTGGCCACTCCGGGGAAGGCAGCCAAGTGACAGCACAGAGTCCTGGTGCAAGGCTTGCTGTGGATGCCCCTGTGGGCAGAACCCCAAACATTGAAGGAAATGGGGTGACCTGGCCGACCACTTCTGACCTATTCTTTATATGCACTATTCTGATTAGAGAATATAACATACTGAAAATTTGCCAGTATTGTGCAGTGGAAGTGGGAGTTTGCATAATAACTGATAAACTTGGCAAGAGGTTTATGGAGAATCAAAGCAACTAGGGAGATGCAAGTTTTTCAGCAGAAAAACATAATTAACTACTTCTTTTTTAAGTAATAGAGCTTGATTTTGCTTTTTTTTTGCACTATGTAAAGTCAATTTTGAGACATTCTAAAGATATAAAGGTGCCATTGACATAGCTAAACCATACCTTTATCCCAAACAGTACCAATGACTCTGTATCTGGCTTAGGAAACTTTAGTACTCACTGCAGATTGGTTGTTGAGAATCAGGAAAATTTTTGGGGGGAGAACATTAATGTTCAAAGAAATTGACCAACTTGAATAATTATCAGTTTCTAGAATTACTGAGCCTAAAGGAGAAACCATATATTTTTAAATTCAAGTTGCAAAATAAGTTTGAAAAAATTCAATTTTAAAATGTAAACATAAAGTTTTAAATGTTTTGGAAGAAAATTAAAAAGAACATTGTTATAATTTGAGGGGTAGCAGTAGAAAAAGATTTTATAACTATGAATCCCAGGACAAAAGTCATAATGGAAAATATGGCTAGGTTTGAGTACTTAATACATGCACATTCACAACACACGCAAAACTTCTGAATGGTGAAAACATATGCTTTGATATGCTTTGGTATTTAACTAAACTAACCGGCAAATGATAAACTTAAATAAAAATCAACATCTTTAATATATAAAGAGCTCTGGCAAACCAATAAGGAAAAGACAAATCCATATGTTAATAATGGACATAAATAGTAAAATCACAATAGAAAAAATAAAAATAGCCCAAAATATAAATTCCTGGTAATAAAATAAATAAAGATTAAAACAATGAAATTCACCTGGTGGGAAAAAATGGAATAGAATGAACATACTCAAGTTGGCAAAGATTTGTGGAAATCCGCACTTTCATGCTGTGCTGTTTGGAATTTAAATTAGTACAACTTTTAGGAGAGCAATTTGGCATTATGTGTCCAAATCCTTTAAAAAGAGCATAAGAGCTGATCCAGCTTCTTGGAATGAATTCTAAGCAAATAATTGGACAAGTTGCCAGAGATCCAAGTGCACAAATGTAAATGACAGTATTTTTTAAATAATAGTGAAAATGAGAAACAACTTAAAATACTGACAATATGGTATCACATAAATTATAATTTACACATTAAAAGAAAGGTTACCAAATGCCATGAATAGTGTGATGTAATTTTATTTAAGAAAATGCATATATATTAAGGAATACACACACAGACACAGACACACACACACACACACACACACACATACACACACAAAACAGTACCAGTCACTGTTCTGGTGCTTTACATATAATAATTCATTTAATCCTCACTACAGCCCTGTGAAGTGGATATTATGGAAAAACCCCTCCATTTCACAAATGAGAAACTGAGGCAGAAAAGTAAAGTCACACAACTGGCAATGACAGCCAGGATTCAAATCCGGGTCCTGAAGCTCCAAAGTGCCCAGTCTTCACTACTAACTGTCCACAGTGGATGAAAACATATGCTTTCCAATCTCACTTTACACCAAGAGAGAAAGGCTTGGGGGCATGCAATGACCAGCTTTCACTGTTCACCTCTGTGTGAGGGATGATGGAGAGAATGGGGGACTCTGGTTATTAATTTAAAAATTAAATCAGCCTTGTCTGGGTGGCTCGGTTGGTTGAAGCATTGTCCGGCATACCAAACTGTAGTGGGTTCAATTCCCAGTTGGGGTGACACAGTGAGGCAACTGATCGATGTTTCTCTCTCTCAAGTCAATAAAATAAATAAATAAAAATTAAAAATTAATACATTCTGATTTTTCTGCACTTAATACATATTACTCAGTGGTAAAGAACTGCAAGTTTTTCAAATTTGCCTAGCTCTCACAAATGGTGAGGGAATATTCATTTTTCCCCTAGTTCCACTGCTTTGGTAATTTACAGACTAAAATAAGATTAAGAAACCAGCTCAGCTTCCCAAACCCTTGCTTCTGCTAAGCCCTTGACTGTAATGCCTCACACCAACACAAAATGTGTTTTCCTTTTAAAATTTTCTTTCTTTCTGAACATTCTGTACCTATCATTTTTTTCTTCTAAAAGGATGCCTGTGCTGGGCCCAGCATTCCTAAGACCTGACGTTGGACCAGGGGTCCCTCCTCTTCCCACTTCTGTTAGCTCTGCATTGCCAAGAACCTTGTTATTTCTGTTCTGTGTTTTCTCACAATCCCAGAGGACAGTGGTGAGAGGAAAATTCTCATTTTTCTCCTGACTCAAATCATTTTTGCTCTTGAGATTGTAACAAATACCAAGGGGCTTAGAGGTAGGTAGTACAGTGTTTCTTGGTATTACATTTCTTAAATAAATATTTTTTATAGATTTCAGAGAGAGGAAGGGAGAGGTAAAGAGATAGAAACATCAATGATGAGAGAGAGTTATTGATCGGCTGCCTCCTGCACACTCCCTACTGGGGATCAGCCCTGAAACCCTGGCATGTGTCCTGACCGGAAATCAAACTGTGATCTCCTGGATCAAAGGTGAATGTTCAACCACTGAGCTACACCAACCAGGCCTAGTGTTACATTTTTTAAAAAGAGAAAACTTTTTCTAAATCTGCATCAGCTTTATCTGCTTAGAGGTGGCCCGGGTAGATTATTCAGTAACAGTAGCTGTACTAAGGGTGTTGATGGCTGAGGCAGTTCTCTGGGGTTGGTTCTCTGTGCCCTCTACTGTGCAAAGGGCTTTGCAATGAGATTTTATTGACCACTTCTAACAGGAATGGGAGGGAAGTAAGAGCACCTTACCTCTTGCAGGGTGCCATGGGTCAGGGTCTCATGTATGGTTCGAGCTCAGAAGAGGAGGAACCAGGATCTTAACCTTCTCTGCCTGCTTCAAAGTCTGTGCCTGACCACTCAGGTCAGTGTCTAAGACCAGAGGCACCTGCTGACTATGCAGAGACTGAGGGTTCACTTCTCCCTCCCTCACCCACACTAGGAAGCATCAGGGCTCAGGGATCAACCAGTGTTTGGGGAATGAATAAATGACGGGGAATGAATGCACAAACAGAGCCACCACCAACTTGCCAAAGAATGTGAAAATGGCCATTAAATAAAGTTACTCTTAATTTGAGAAAGGGACTTTGGAGACCGAGGGTGTGGGTTTTGGGGGTGGCTCTTATTATTTTGTGGTCTGTAGTCTCTTCAATGGGGGATGATTTAGGCCCTGGAGAGGTAGAGGAGCTGTGTTGCCTAGAGAAGGGGGAATGACACAAGAGATGAACAACTTTACTTTAGATTCCATTCTGGACTCAGGAGCAGAGACTGGCACATTTTCTCTGTAAAGGGCCAGACAATAAAAATTTTAGGCTTTGAGGGCTCAACAGTCTCTGTTGCAACTGCTCACCCTGCTATCGTACCCGTATGTCAACAAATTAGTGTGGCTGTTTTCAACAAAACTTTATTTATAAACACTGAATTTTGAACTTTATGTAATTTATATATATATGTATATGCATATGTTTTAATCCTCACCCAAGGATTTGTTTAATGATTTTAGAGAGAGAGGAAAACAGAGAGAGAGGGAGGGAAAAACTGATGTGAGAAACATCAATCTGTTGCCTCCCATAGGCCCCCACCTGGGGATTGAACCCGAAACCCAGGTATGTGCCCTGACCAAAAATTGAACCCACAACATTTTGGCACACAGGCTGACGCTCCAATCAACTGAGCCACCCGGCCAGGGCCTTACAATTTTTACATGTCATAAAATATTACTTTCCTTTTGATATTTCCAACTATTTAAAATATTCTTAATCACTGGTGTACAAATGGGCAGCAGACTGGACTTGGCCTGTAGGCTATAGTTTGCCCACCTGCTGTGGAGTCAAGGCCAATGGGAGGGGTGGACATTTCCATCTAAGGGGTCAGTTCAGTGGCCGAAAATGAAAATGACAAGTGCTTTTCCATTGTATCACTTGTGTAACTTCGGGCAAGTTGCTGGCACTCTGTGTGCCTCTATTTCTTCTTCTATAGAATGGGAATATGAGTCATCCCCAGCTTGGAGGATTAAATGACATGATCCATTGAAGGCAGAACAGTGTCTGCCACAGACAAGCCCTCACTAAATATCAGCCAGCATCACTATGGTTCCTGTTGTGGCTGATGCTATACCAGGAGGATGTGAAATCCCAAGGCTGGTTGGCACTTTTGTGTCTTCCAGGAGCAGCAGTGACTTGGAGGGGTGTTATGGGGTTCACTGGGCCCATCTTTTGGCCTCCCAATCTGTTCATTTTACAGTAGTAAGTGTTTAGAGGTGGAGGGGTTCTCAGAAGCCTTCCGGTGCAACCTCTCATCTAAGGCAGAAATCTTATCCACAGCCACCATTATACCAACCCCATCAAAAGTTCTAGTGACGTCCTTGGTTGCCTCCTGTACCTAATCAATAGTTCTGTTCCTGGGCTTCAAGACTCTCCACCCAACCCTCTCCCCCATACTGGCTGCACCCATAGCCCCTCCCTCCTGCTCTCTGGCCTCCTCCATCTCTTCCTCCAACACTTGTAGCTGGCTTGATTTGAGGACTTCAGCCTCTTTGTGCCCCAAGAACCTAGCCCATGCAAGCACCCAGTCAGCATTTATAGAACTGAGTTGCACCTCTGTGCCCACACTTGGTTCTCATTAACAGGATCGCTCCTCTCTTCCTGTTTGTGCTTCCTCTAGACTCTTTCCATGTGCCAGATGCTCCCGGCTGCTGCAAAGCCCTAACCCAATTCCCCTCAGTGTCCACAGCCCATGGTGCTCCATCAGCAATCAAAGAGACTAACCAAAGTGCTGAAGAACAGAAGAGGACCGGCTGGGGTGGGCTTCCATGTGACCTCTGCCCAGAGAGGGAGTGTTTGGGCAGACATGAAGCAGTAAGCTCAGAGAATTACATAGCCAGAGCCCAGTGAGCTAAGCACACAGGGAAGAAGGTCAAATTTTCCATTCTAGTTCAGCCATGACTACGGTTGTCAGGAATCAGTGCAATTTGAGCTGATTTGCATGGGCAAATCTCTTCACAGAGCTGGGTTTTTATTTTGCCATATGTTCTTGCTTTAGCTATCATAAGACTTCAACAGATATGAGTCCAGAAAAAATGATCTGCAGCATGTTCAGTATAATTTTGTTCATTTACTTAACAAACACTCACTAGTACATATTATGTCAGGTACCATTCTAAGAACTTCATATATAACCATGACACAGGCTGCCTTTCATTCATTTACTCATTCATTCAATAAAAATAAATTGGATACAGTCTGTGAGTCCACGTTGTGCTAGGAATAAAAAGGGATAAGACAAAGGCTTTTAAATTTCTCTCATGGATTTAGTGGGAGAGACAAACACTTACATCAATAACAACTCCAGTAATAAGGACATACACAGTGTACATCATTTGTCACTCAACACTGAGGAGGTGATGTTTAATTTCATTTTGAAAGGTGAGTGAGGATCTTGAACAGTGAGGAGGGAGCAGTGTAGCAGGAACAGCCTGTGCACAGCATTGAGGGAGGGTCAGCCTGCACCTTCAGGGAGCTGTAAGCCATAGTCCACAGCAGTCTAGAGTAAAGCCCTCCGTCTGCTCTGCCTGCCATAGAAAGTATCACAGACTCAGGGGCTTAAATAACAGACAATTATTTTCTCATAACCTGGAGGCTGAAAGTCCAAGATCAAGGCCATGGCAGTTTAGGTTTCTCCTGAGGCCTCTCTCTGGCTTATCAATGGCTGCCTTCTCACTGTGTCTCCACTTGGTCACCCTTTTGCGCAAATGTACCTGGTGTCTCTTGCTGTATACTTTTAGGGACACCACTCAGATTGGATTAGGGCCCCACCCTACCAGCCTCATTTTAATTTAATCACTCCGTTAAAGGCTCTGCTCCAAATTCAGCCACATTCTGTAGTACTGGGGGTTAAGGTTTCAACATATGAATTTAGGGGGGAGGGTACATAATTCATCCACAAGCCATGAGGAGGAGGGATTGAGGGGGGTGAAGCTACTGGAATAGTCCAAGGGAAAGGTAATGGAAGGATGAGCGAATGTCAACAATGGAGGTGAGAAGAAAGAGAGATTCCTGAGATTTGTAGGAGGAAGATCTGCAGGGAGGAAGCCAGCTGGCTGGGGTGGAGGGACAGCAGAGCAGGGCGTGGGTGGAGGGAGGAAGTGAGAGTGCAGTCTAGGATAATTTCAACCTACCGAATGAGGAATACGGAAACGGAGCAAATTTGGAGCTGGGAAAGGTGCCAGTGGACAATCATAGGGAGAGCTCAGCAGGGAGGTGGGTTTAGCAATCTGAAAGGAGGTTTGGCCTAGAAAAAGAGATTCAAGAATCATCAGCTTCTATGGTGTCATTGGAGCCAAGGATTTGGACAAAGTCACCTGGGGAAAGGGAAGGTGGCCAACAACAGAACTCTGGGACTCAGAAAGGGAGGAAGACCAGGAGAAGACAAGGAACTGTGCCAGACACTGTTAGCATTGAACACTTACAGAGTCCCCTGGTGTAGGCATTAAGCAGACACTTAAATAGCACCGACATTGACTAGGAGTACTCGGAGTCCTTTGCAGTAGCTCATTAAATTCCATATTTATGCATGAGGAAACTGAAGCCCACAAGAGTGCTACTGGTATGTGCTCAAGGTCTCAGGTTAGACATGAACTCAAACCCAGTTGACAAGCACCAAAGTCTGGGCTCTTCGCCACCTTATAATTCTGCCTCACCCTATCTTGCACTCACCTCAGTGATGGGAAGGATAAGAAATTTGCTCAGGAAGACATGGCCTGTAATGTCAGAGTCAGGTTCTAAAGTAAAACTTTCACACTTTACACTATGCAACTTCTTCACAAGCTAAGCGGGGAGAGAATTGCAGGGACAAGTGTTAACTAGTGAGATTAGAACAGAAAGCGACCATTAGGTTTGGCCACATGGAGGCCACTAGGTTGTAAAGTCTTGAAGTGTGAATGGTAGTTGGGGGAACCTAGATGATTCTTTCAGGAGTTTGACTATTGAGAGAAGATGAGAGGTGGAAAAGTGGCTAGAAAGAGAAGTGGGATATAAAAATGTTTAAAAATATTTTTTGTTTAAGAGAGAGAAACCTGTAGATATTTGTATACTAAGGAAATCTAAGGATGAGGATAGTGGTGGTGGAACATTGTTTTTCAGTCTGCTGTGGGTTTGGTTCATTTGAATCAGGGTGTCTGAGTCAGACTGTGGGAGGCAAAGCTGAGCCTGTAGCTGGTGATGTCACCCAAGTACAGTCACCCCAGTAGGGGCACATGGGATGGTAAGATTATCACCTTGTCTTCTTTAACTGCAAATATAGCCACAGACTCATTGATGGGCTACTACTCTGTGATAAACAGTCTCTAAGTCTGAATGGTAACATCACAGCTAAACTGCTACTAAATAGTGATGAGGTGCCATACCCATAATCCCAGAGGTTTAAAACCATGAGAATTCACTGCTGGTGAGAAGACTGTTTACTACAATTCTTTTGGAAGACAATGGTGCATGTTTCAAGAGCCTCACATGTCGTCATATCACTTGTCTCAATAATGTCACATCTGAGAGTTTGGATGCAGAAACAAATGAAAGTGTGAAGATACTCACTGTAGCATTGTTTATAATAAGAAAAACTGAATCAATCGAAGCATTCATGTGTAAGGAAATGTCTACTGCACCCACTTTGCTAGAAGATAATATGGTGGCTTAAAATATGACTCACAGAGACAATTTTTGAAACATGATATTCATACTGTGTTAAGAGAGAAGAGTAGGATAGAAATTCTACAATATCAACACAACTGTGTAAATAAGCCAGCCATATAAAAAAGACTAAAATATCTTCACTAGCAGTGATTTTGTTTGCCTGGCTGTTACTTTGATAATGAAAAGATACTAAACATGAAAAGGCTGCTACAGCTCTCCACTGATTAGCAATGGCCAATTATAACCAATGCTATTTTTTTCCTGTTCACTTTTCATATCATTCTCTGGCATTTTGGTAGAGCACCAATTACCCATGAAGAAATGCAGGTGTTTTCCTGAAAATGCATCAAGTGAAACCTCTACATAACCCACCAGGAAAGTATCTTCAAAATGTTTTTATTCTGCTTAACATCATTTTACTGTACAAAACAACATACTCATTTTAAAAATGCAGAAAATTGTAAAATCAGAGAACTATGGAGAACCAAAGAAAAATCTCAATTATTTCTTCTATTCAGATAATTAATATTGATGTTTTACAGTAACCAGAACAGATTTTGATGGGAGGGACTGCTATGTTTATATTGACCTAGTACATCTTACTCTGACATAAAATTGATGTTACATTTCACCCCTCAACAAAGCCAAAACGCCCATAGACAGTGCGGGTTTAAAGGGCTATCCACAGTATTGAGCTCGGTCTATGTGGGTCTGGGGCTACGGGGGAGCTCCACAGTGGAGCTGCCCTCAATGACCTTGTTAAGAAGGCAACTTTTTAGCCATTGTTGAGAGTGTATTTCATCAGTAGATTAGAGATATGCTATAGGAAAAATAGGACTAGACTTCAGCAATAAGTCTGGACATGGTGCCAGAAGATGAGCTGTGCTCATCCCAGCATTCCTCCTCATTGCAGAAGCACAGGGCCATCTTCTATTTATCACCCCGGAATCTCTAGCAAACCGTCGGCACTGGAACAAAGCAGGTGCTCAATAAACATTTGTGCAAGTAAGCTAAAGGCTGGGGTTCAAATTCCTACCTTATTTCTTCTCTGGCTTTACCCCCATTTTCAAGCTAATGCCTTTCAAATTCCTATCAATAACCCTGTCTTCCCTCCAAAACTGCAGACCCAGCTAACTAGCTGCCTCATGAACTTTTCCACTTGGATGTCCCATTAGTAGCTATACCACCTGTCTAGGTGCCCAAGCGAAAGACTAAATGTCTCTTCCCACTCCTTTGTCTCCCTCTTCCCTCTTCCATTTATTTGCTCAGCAAATCCCGCAGACTCCAGTTCAAACATACCCCAAATTCATCCTGTCATTTCCATTCCCACAGCTGCTGTGTGAACCAATTCAGACCCTCATTATATCTCACCTGGATAATGACATCCATCTCCTAACTAGTCTCTCTGCCTCCAGCCTTCCTGCTTCAAAACATCACCTATGTGGCCATAACCAAAGGTATCTATTTAACTCAGGTACAATTCCTTCAAAACATTAAAAAACTCCCCACTTCCTTTCTTCAAAACATTGAAAACATCCCCATTGCCTTAGAATACAAATTCAAATTTTTAGACAGCTCAGAAGGCCTCTCATAGTCTGGCTCCAACCTCCCTTTCTGGTCTCATCTCTTCTCTCACCCCAAAATAGGCCTGGTCTGCTTTAGCCATATAAAATTCCCCCCTCTTCCTCAAATAGATCATATCTTCTCTATTTACAGAGACTGGTCTAGAATCTTCTCTCCCAGTTTCTTATTGATGGTGCCCTTTCACTTGGGAGCTCCTTCCCTGTATTCAAAGTCCAGACCATTTGTCACGTCCTCTGAGAAGCTTTTCTGGGGCCTCCCAGGTAGCAGCCACCACTCTCCAGACCTTACTTTCAGAGTACTTAGTCCATAAATCTATTATAGCACTCATCTTGACTAGATTCTTGTTTTGTTGTTGGTGGTGGTACTTTCAGAGCTTAAGATGGTGCCTGATGCATAGCAGTGTCTATGTCAATGTTTGGGCAGAGAACGAACATCTGTGCAGGGTGTGTTGGGTCTAAGCCATGGTACCACATCCCTCCCTGTGAATGTAGCCACAGCCTACGGGTCCTCCCTGTGGCCTCAGCCCTCCTCACACCCATTCTCTGTGCAGCGGTCAGGCTTCACTTTGCCAAAGAATCCCCTTAGGTGCTGGTTTCACAGGCAGGTTTCTCCCTTCTTCTCTGTAAAAGATTGATTGGCTGTGAGCAATAAATGCTGAGTGATTTAGATTTGTTCAGAGAAGCCCAATGTTGGGGATTGAGCCTGAGGCTGAGGGACCCAGGTCTGGAGGAAGGACTTGTGAATGGAGCTCATTTATATCCTGGAATTTAAGTGTGTCCGCAGAATGAGCAGTCAAACCTCTGTAGACTGATAGAGAAAAATGAACTTGTTGGGGACTTGCGGAGGCAGGCAGGAGGGCGCCCTGCTGGCTCCCCTCCACTCCCACCACTGGGCAGGCACCCTGCGGCCTGTGGTCCCCGCGCAGGAGAAGCTAAGAGAAGCTAGGAGAAGCTATGGGACGAAACCCACAGGGGATTCACAAAGGTTTCATGAAAAGGTGACGTGAGGATCTGTGAAATCTGTACCAGGAAGGGAATGCAGGGTAAGGACCAGCGTGAGGAAAGGCTAAGCGGAGGGAAAACGCAAGGTACGATACGGAGCAGAAAACAAGCAGAAAACAGGCCCAGGGACAGCGGTTGGCAGCTCTCCTGGCTCCAATCTGGAGCGGGGATCAGAGGTCAGGCTGTTTTCCGGTGGCCGAGTGCCCGCAGGTCGCCGGAGCTCGCGCGCACAGGTGCGGTGCCGTGGGCCCGGGGAGATGCTGGCGCTCCCATGCCCACCAAGGGCCGGACCGGACACCAGGGTCCCAGTCCCCACCCCGCCGCGGTTCCGCCCAGCCCCGGGTGAGGAGTTGCGGACTCGGGGGCGGGGGTGGAGGGATGAGTAACCGTTGGCTGGGGGCCGGCGCGGTGGGGCGGGAGCGCGCCAAGCTCTGAGTGGTGCGCACGGGGCCTGGAGGCCTGGGGTCGCGCCCGGGCCGGGCGGGGCGGCGCTGCGGGCGATAAAAGGGCCGCGCGGCGCCGGGCCGCCTTCTCCGCTCCGGGCTGCAGCGCTCCTCACGGGCGGGCGGGCGGCACCGGAGCAGCAGACCCGGGACCTCCGAGGACCTCTGGGGCAGCGGGATGGCGGCGGCGACCTGCGTTCCCCCGGCCAGGCCCAGCCTGACCTCCATCTCGTCCGGGGAGCTGCGCAGCTTGTGGACGTGCGACTGCGAGCTGGCCCTGCTGCCCGTGGCCCAGCTGCTGCGCCTGCTGCCCGGCGCCCTCCAGCTGCGCGGAGACCAGCTCGCCGTGCTCGGGCCCGGGGAGCCGGCTGCCGCGAGCGGGGGCTTCAACGTCTTCGGCGACGGCCTGGTGCGCCTGGACGGCCAGCTCTGCCGCCTCGGCCGTTACATCAAGAGGTGGGTGCGCCCCTCCGCACCCCTGCCTCGGGGTCCCGGGAGTCCCCGCCGGCCTCCCCTCCTTGGTGCCGCGCGTGTAGATTGTCCTCATTGCTGACGTCACTGGGGCCGCGAGCCCCCCCCCCCCGGCTTTTCTGCCCTCCGCCCCGACATTTGCAGCTGTGCCAAAAGCTGCCCTCGGGAGCTGGGGCAGGCGCCGGGGAGCAGAGGGTGGGGAGTGCGTCACAGGCCAGTGATTTTCCCTTTCTGGTCCTTAACTGGGTCAGTTGAGCTCAAACTGGGGGCACACCCTTCGGGGTGTTTACAGAGAAGAGACTCACATCCTGGCTTTAGACTGGGGAGAGGGGGGAGGGAATGCTCAATTTTGTGCACTACGAGCGTTATCCAGCGAGATCTAGTGGAGAATCGTGTAAAAGTGCGAAGTGCCCCATCTTTTAGTGTTTCAAATAAATGAATAAATAAACAAACCAGAGCTGAGAAGGAACAGAGTCCCATGAAGTCTAAGCAGGGTCCTCTGGGCGGTTGTGTGGGCAGAATAAGTGCTGTGTGCCAGTGTGCTTGCACCATATTTGTGTGAGAACTGACTGCCAGGAAGCGGGCAAGTGCAGTCCAGAGCTTGATTCATAGATGACTGCCCCCGCCGGCTGTTACAAAGCCTTTGCTACTGGGAAAGAGCAGCACTGTGCCACCCTATGGGTGAGATGGAGCCAAGAGGGACAAGCAAATAAAATGGCATTTGAAATACCTTCTTCAAGCTGCTGGGAAAACCTTGCTTTCCACACAAAGAGAATGAGGGCTTTGAATGCTTGAAAAACCACTCCCCGACAAGAATTTCTCCCTTTCTTGGTGAATTGAAAAATCCGACCCATAATCAGGGCCTTGGGAGGAACTGAATTAGAAATCATATTTGCAGAGATTTTAGAAAAGGTTAAGTATTGTATTTGAGAATTACAAAAAATAATAAAAATGCTCCAAATTAATTGGGTTAGGCTTTTGACAGAGCCAGCTCTCCCAGTCTTAGCAAGCAGTGCTGCAAAATTTTAAATAATTTTCAAGTCTGGTTATTAAACTCTCTCTTTAAATGTCTCCTACCTGAAAGAAAATTAAACAGCAGTGGAACCCTGGTAGTTAAGAGTCCAGAATGAATAATAACCAGGCAACACAGACCAGGGTGTAAGATTTTCTTCTTACAAACAATTGTGTGAGGGTTTTTGTACCATGAGAAAGAGCAAGGAGCACCTGAGAATAATTCCGGTGATGGAAGGGACCATCTGTCTTCCTCTCCTGGACAGCCTATGGCAGGGGAAGTAGACTTTTGTAACTGGGTGTGTAGTCCTGCAAGATGACTGGGAGGGAACCTGACATGAATGGAGAGAGCCTTCCAGAAAGAAAGGGAAGACTGAGTTATAGGCAGCAGTGATAGGTTTGCCCTCATGGATTATGAAGTGGATACATAGTGAGAATTCAGACTTCCAAAGCTGCTGCTGCTCAGCTCTGCCAAATTTACCCAGTTGTCTTTGGCCTTGGGGCTAGCATACATTTCCTCTCTCAAAATATTGCTCCAAAGCAGTGATTTATCCCCTCCTCTCCCCTCCCCTCCCCTCCCCTGCCCTCCCCTTCTTCTTTCTCCTCTTCCTTCAATAAGCTTTGACCAGTTTTACTAAAGAAACATTTTGCACTATTTGCTCTTTACCAGTCTGTCCTGGCAGACTGCTAAAGATCACACAATCACCTGGGTATACCAACCAGTGTGCGTATGCTAGTGTTTCTAGCAGGCTGTACCCAGGTCAATGTTATTTCCAGGGTACTGCCAGACACCAGTTTCGGCCAACATGGAGTAGTACTCTATTTCGGATTTCCCCAAGGTAGAGCAGTTGGAGAGGATGACCAGTTTCTCTTTGCCTTGTCTGTCATCTTCAGAGTTGGCTGTACCCCCGCATGTACTTTACACTTTTCATAATGAGTTGGGGCCTAGAGCTGATGGCTCCAGTGATTTTTTTCATCTTTGTAGCCACTATATTCCTGCCTTAGGTGTGATGGCCCCTGCCCAAGAGCAGTCGAGAAGGTGGCTGGGGGTGGGGGTGGGGGCCAAGAAAGCAAAGTGATCATTCTTAATCACTTTGGGCTATAGAGCTTTGGGAAATCAATCATATGTACACCTCCCCAGAAACAGAGAGACACCCCAATGTTGTTGACCATTCAGGTAGTTTATGAGGTAGTTGGATTCAGGTTAAGATTCCTTGCTCTACTAAGTACTTTTTTTCATTGCACAGATATTTTTGGTATGGGATACGCCCATAGTGTAAGCAAGATTTTTTTCCAGGGCCTCAGAAGTGTGCACTGTGGCTTTCACAAGGTCCTTTCCCAAGGAACACGAAAGGTTCAGAGCTACTAACCCTGACCTGATTCCTTAGTTCACTAGCTCAACTTACTCTGGTTGTATTCTATAATTCTATGTTACTACAGAATTATATTATAGAAATAACAACTGCCCAACCTAGGGTGGTTGGAAGGTTTTCTGATAGCCCCCAGGGCTTAAAAGCTCCTGAGAGCCTGCTTTAAAAACATTTGTCCTACTTTATGGCATGATCTTTACTATTATTTTTTCCTTCAAGCTCTGGATTTCCATTGGTGTTATAAACAAAACCTGCTCAAGATACCAGATGTAAATCACCATTAACTATCACACACACCCCTTTTTCCTGTAATGCAGCCTCTGAGTGAGGTATAGTGGCAAACGCTGGGCAGAGAAAAGCTTTAATCCCTGCTTTTCAATGTTCCCCTAGCATGAAAGAGGCTGCTTGGGTAATAAAAATAAGCCTGTCAATAACAGGGGCCACCAATGTTTGCTTGAGTACCAGGAATGGGGCAGAGTGTTTCACAGCTATTATTTCATGAAAGTTTATGAAGTTGGCACTATTGTGTCCCCCTTTGTGCAGATGAGAAATTAAGATTGGGAGAGGTCAAGTACTGCACCTGAGTAGGATGCAGGGAAGCATGGATTCAAGGCTCCTATACAGCCTCCTCTAACTACGAACCCGTGTGTTCAGCACACTGCCCTGAACCTGAAATCATTCCACATTACTGTAGACAGCAGCAGCTTTCTTCTGAGTTTCCTGAATCTACAAAAATATGACTGAAATTACATCAGCCAGTAATCATCTTGTATAATCAACCTAAAAGCAAAAGTAAGTCCAGTGGTTGTAAAGAAGCCACTAAAAGCAGAGAGGCGATCTGCTCCTGCCTGTGTCCAACGGGCTGTTAGATGGTAACAGTCACACTCGCCCGGAGGGCAGCTGCCAGGAGCAGGGAGTGCAGGGGGTTGGAGGAGGAGACCCCCAGAGGTAAAGGGAGGATCCGAGGTAGGGCTGGAACATAGTTATGTTTGTACTGGGGAAGCCTCAGCCCCCCCGCAGTGGAAGTGCTTGGGCTCTGCCTGCCCGCCCAGGCCCACTGAGGCCAGCAGGTGTGGCAGCAGGGCAGCTCCACGTGCAGCGGGCGGCACAGCCGGCCTTGCTGCCGCCACTCTCAGTGGGCTCCTGTCTTGCTCTCTTGACTAGTCTCCGGCCTTGGTTCTCATGTTTGAGTCTTGGATTTGGTGACCTGCCCAGATCAGCAACCCCTTCACAGGCCAGAGAGTGCTACTGATGAAGCAATTTTCATTATGTGTTGAGCCGTGATTTTTACGAGAGTCAGCCTCGAGGACGTGTGGGTGGGCAGGAGGGCCAGGAAGACGGCCTGGGTTGGAATCCGAGTTCTGCAGTTAACTGCCTCAGTGACTCAGGAAAGCTGCTTCATCTCAGTGACTCAGTTTCCTCAGCTGTAAAATCACCCTTATAGGGTTGCTGTTCAGAATGAAAATTCATAAAATTTTTAAATAATTATTGGCACATATTGATTACTTGATAAACATTAGCTTTTATATTATTATTAAGCAGCCCCCAAAGCCAGGTGCTTCACACACATTATTTAATCTTTTAGCCACTTCACAATCTATTTTTTGTTGGCTAGATTTTATAGGTAAGGATATGGATCTTGTCAAGGTTAAAAGTCACAGAGACAAATCAAATACAGATCTGATGACTGAAAAGCCAGGAGTCTTTGCTGCCTTCTCTCCTGCCTTCCTTCCTCGGGAGACTTGCTCTGGACTTCCAGACACTCTGCTCTAGTTCTTGCTTTCAGCTTGCCTGGTGCTTGCCGCATGCCTACTAGATGCCTGGATGCAGCCACCCTATTGTCCCCAAGCCGTGGCTAAGCTGTGTCTCCTCCTGGGGCCCCCAACTTTCTGCTGCTTTGCCCATCCATCAGTGGAATGTTGAGCCTGACAGAAGGATCACTCTCTTAGTGCCTGTCTCAGCTCAGTAAACGGTTCAAACCCCAGGACTCTCCCACTTTGCCTCTTCTTTTATTTTTTTATATGCTTTTATTGATTTCAGAGAGAGAAAAGGAGAGGGAGGGAGATAGAAACAGTAATGATGAGAAAGTCATTGATCGGCGGCGTCCTGCATGCCCCCTACTGGGGATCGAGCCTGCAACCCAGGCATGTCCCCTGACTGGGAATCAAACTGTGACTCTTAGTTCCTGGGTCGACACTCACTGAGCAACACTGGCCGGGCTGCTCCTTTTTATTTAAGTTACTGGGACATAACCCCATGAAGAGTAAACACTGAATGCAGAGAACTGTGCATTCCTCCAGCATTTGTGTGTTTGAATGATTAGTTTGTAAGCCTCTGAGTGGGAGGGACCTTGTCTTCTACCAGTGTTTCGCAAACTTTAAGTAAGCATGCAGGTTTCCTGGGGATTGTGTGGATGTACGTTCCAATTGAATAAACCTGGAGAGAGGACTGGGAATCTGCAGTTTCACAGGCTCCCATTGATGCCAGTGCTGCTGGTCCCAGCACCACACTTTAAACAACAAGGTCTTAGACATTTATCATTTCATATTGAAATGGTGCATCTTCTTTTCTCTCTCCTTAGTGGACTATATGCTTCTTAGAAGCAGAACTATTTTCTTTCTCATGTGTCCCTAGTGCCCAGCACATCATTGGTGCTTAGCAAATGTTTATTGCATGAATGAATGAATGAATCATTCTGTGCACTATCACAGTGTTTCACTGCACTGTGCATCAATAGTTGATGAATGAATGAATGACTGTGTGTATCCTTGATTCACAGCACAGACAATATAATGATTAATCTAAAATTTTTGTGCTTAATTTCACTATAGTAGGACAGAAGAAGACTGGGAGAAGTGAAAGAGAAGTGAGAATTTAGGTGAGGCTTTGTATAAAGCTATCACGTTAACACTAGAAACACAGGAAGGCCATCCTGCGTGCTCCCAAGGGCAGAAGGTACCTGCAAGCTTTTGCTAGTGTAACAGCAAAGGATTATGAACTCTCAAGCAATTTCTGGGTCTTCTACACAAGGACTGTTCCAACATGTGTTTCTCTTTTTCTCTGCTCCTCTCTCCATATTTTTTTTAAATGAACACAGACCCCCTCAGATGGAAGCTATAGGTTTGAATTCCCATTCATCTTTGATCAGGAAATTGTCAGAGCCAAGGGAAATTTGGAGCAGCTTTTCAGATCATGCTACAGGTGATGTGAAACCTGAAGGGGCTCCAGAAAAATGGAAGTGTCTTAGAAGATGCGTCATCTTTCAGCCAGTCTTGATTTGCTAGAAGCAAAAGTACAGTGTGTTTTCCTGGTCCCACCTTTCAGATATTGCTCATTAAACTGTTCTCTTTAGCCTTCCAGATGGAAAAGATGAGGACAGAAATTGGAGCAAGGAAGGAGAAAGTCTTCCGCATTTATTTTTCAGATACTCAGATTGTCCTCCTTTCCTGGTAACTCAAATGAATCCAGCCCTAGTTGGATGTCAGGTGCTTACAGAACTTCATTCACCCTGTGGCCAGCAGAGTTGGCCAAGAATACAGATACTGATCATGTTTGTTGAGCATCTCCTATGGGCCCAAGTACATATGTCAACACTACTTGCACTGCATTGACTTGTGAGATAGAAGGCAGTACTGTGGTATCCCTTTACAGATGAAAGCACAGGCCAGTTAAGTAACTCACTCAAGGTCACAGTGGGTTGTGGCTGTGGGACTGAGTCCATACAGTCAGGCAGTTAGGGCATGAATTAGATCTTTTCATTTTGAATCACTGTGCTCCCCATCCCAGTGTTCTGCCTTTCAGTCTTTGGATTGGAACCAGGTGTAAAAAGTTCCAGGCTAGAAGCATTTTGGGGCCAGGGTAAAAGCAACAAAGAAATGAGAGTTTAAAGGAGACATCTTCAGCTGTTTGCTTTTGCTCCCTAATGATAACATCAGCAAATACAATAAGTACACAGTACACAGGAGTGATATTTGCATTCGTAATTCAGACATGTGCATAATTAAAGATGAAACTACTAGTCCCTAATACAGTCTAGTATGGCTCCTCCTAAAATAAAACAAGTGATTGTATGTCATTAAATATCTGTGAGACTTACCTCGGTTCTCAATCATTCTGCATTTTGGTGACTTACATATCCAGATTTTATAACAGTTCCAAAGGAATGCTCATATTTCTTTATTTCTGGAATTTAGAGGTGTTCAACGATTTGACCACAACTGGGAGGCTGGAAATAGATGACTTGAGGTATTTCTTGTTACCCGGTTCAGTAAGTGAGGATCTTGCTACCATCTCTTGTCTGTGAGTTCTATTATCAGCTCTCATATAAGCAGCATTTCCATGCCTTTGAGGTACAGGGATAACTGCCATGCTCTGCCATGACGTTAACAGGCCTGTTAAGATCCTAAAAGTGCCTCTAAATCGTCAAAGGAAGATTAAATTATGTTGAGCATAGCTATATTATTCGGGGGCTCTTATCAAATTCGGACTCTAAAAGGGTGAGTCATGTAGGTGGCCCATTAACTATTAAAGTCAGTATGTGGCTACCCCGAAGCCCCTGCCAGCCCCCTTCTCTGCGCACTTGAATACGGCACTGTGAGCCATAGTGTCCCCAAAGCCTTCCACTGAATTCTGGAGCAAGCCGTTATTTTCACACCCAGTGATCATTTCTCAGTTCAAATTTTTATCTTTTTCTTGCCGATGACACCTTGAATCGGATGCTGATCGATTGTATAGGCAGAGGCAAGTGTTGTCATTTGCGTCATCAGAATGCTAATGAGAACTGCAGATTTTCTGGCTACGCTGGAGAATGACAGTCAGATCATGGCTGGTAAGAGAGTAGAGGAGTCGCTTTGAGGAAAATATTATTACATGCTTAAGTGACTTGTAATTAACTCTGTGATAAGGAGGCAGGGAGACTGGGCAAATCCACGTTGGATGACTCACATGTGGCACCTGACTCCTGCCCTGACTTTTCGAATTATCTTTTTGATGTTTAGTCCACTAAGTGTTGCCCTTTTCTTCTATTGCTATGAGTTTTCTTCCCCCTTTCCCCTCTGCATCTCTCTCCTCGCCCCTCCTGCAACCACAGGCCTCACCGACTCCTCCCCTTCCCAGGCCATGCCCTTGGCAGCTGAACAGATGGTTGGCAGAGGGGACCGGAGAGCCCGGGGAACCCCTGTACTGCACCCTCTTCCCCAGCCTCACTCCCTAGGCCCTGAGCTCCTCAGATGTGATAAGGCCCAGGTGGATGCCTACCGGTGTCCAGCATATCTTAGGTACTAAAGGAATGTCGTTCAGTGAATGAGTGAGAGCGAGTGAACCCAGCAGTGGTGCTCCCTTTCCCTGTCTCCTTTGCTTCCTTTTTCCATTATCTTTCGGCAGTTGGTCAATTGCAACTAAGAACAGAAAAATTCTCTCTGCTGATACAGAGCACAAGTGTTTCTCCCCTTCAGGCGCCCCACCTCATCCCATTCTCCCTCCACACTGGTCCACCTGGTGAGAGCGAGGGCAGGGGAGGGACGGAGAAAGTGGGAGAAAGTGCCGAACTAAATCCCCAGTCCATCCCCTTAATACTCCCCACTTCCCCCACCTTTCTCCAGTCCCACCCTCTCCTCCCCCACTCCTGCCCTCCTCACTACCACCCCTGAACATCAACACCCGCACCCCCTTTCCTCCCTGTGCCCCCACCACCGCCACCTGACCACCACCAGTGCCCACGGGTTGAGAGGTGGAAACTTCATTAAAAGCCTGGTCAGTTCAGAAGGCAGGACGCATTTTAGAGGCTCCATCAGGGGTCAGGTTTTAAAAGCTCTCAAAATCAGGTCTGACACGCCCAGAGAAAAGATGACAAATATTTCTAAGAAACCAAGCTGGGAGACAGACAAGTAGAAGCTGTGTTTTCCTGACTCGGGGGTAGATATTCTCCCACGTGCTCTTGACCCATGCCTGGGTCAGGGTCCTGTTTGCTGGCCCCTCTAAGGAGGTTGTGGGACATGGGCGAAGGGAGGGAGGCTGTGAGGACTGTGGGGCCACAGCTCCCTGCTGCTGGGAGCTCTGCGCGGCTGTGATTTTCTGTCAGACAATAAAGGAAAACAGGTCACAGAGAAACACTGGAGCTGTCTTTGACTTCGACTAGGTGTGAGAAGCAGACATGCTGCCGTGTAGCAAAAGCAGCCACACCGTTGCCAGGCTGGCCATTCGCTCGGAGCACATGTCCCACAGCTGGGGGGTCAGTGGAAGCATCTCTGCAGGACTGTGAGAGTGTGTCCTCCAGCCTGCTGGACTGGCTGCCATTCAGACTGCGTACGTCCACGTGGCACCTGAGCTTGGGTTTGGTCAGAAAATTAGCCATCTCTTTGAAGGAAGCTAATTTACACTTGGATCTGCCTTTTTATCAACATTGCAGGTAGAGACCTAGAAAGACAGCTTAGAAGATGTGTAGAGTAGGAAGAGAAAACTGACATAGTGGATGAGAGAGAAGGAAAGGAAAATTGTAGGTCCACTAGTAATACGGGATGACTGCACGGGGGAAGACCCGGGTAACTCCACTTACTGAATTTGTTTTCAATCCAGACAGATATAGAGCTCTGGTGGCTTTAAATGAGCTCTTATAGCCCAGAAGGTAGATGGCACTGGTCATCACCTGAGAGCCAAGCGTTGGTGTCAGGCTACCCTAGGACCATGGCCACTTTTGGGTTGCACATTGATCTCAGCTGACAAAGAGAGTGAGAGAGCTTTATTTGTATGATAAAAATGTGGTTGCCTCTGCAAGGACACATGTTAGGGGACCTCTCTCAAAGAGACTATGGATGTCCAGACATCCTCTTCCTGACTTAGATGGGTGGGTATGTTACATTTGCATTTATCTCTGCTTTTTTCATAGATATGTGGAACTGACCAACTACTGCGATTATAAAGACTACAGGGAAACTATACTGAGCAAACCGATGCTGTTCTTTATTAATGTACAGACCAGAAAAGACACCTCAAAAGGTCAGTATCTATTTTGGTTTGGTTCTGCCTTTCTGGCTGTGTACTGTGGCATGCTGATGACATAGAAATTGGGTATGGAGATAGCAAGGTAGATGTCCGCCTGTGACAAGGCTGAAGCCAGAAGCCCAGTGTGTCAGGCCATCTGAAGCACAGCACGAGCCTGCAGAACAAACCTCTGCATGAGCCTGGGGCAGTAGCCATCTGTTTTTGAGTCTTCTTTCATACTTTCTGTCAAGGCAGGAAGTGATTTGCCGTTCTGAGCCTGCAGGGGTTGCAAAAGTGACTGGAGTGATAAAGATGAGGGTATGTAATACTGTCTACCACGTATGAGACACTTAGGTGCTCCAGGCCTGCTCTGACGTCAATTGGCACAACAGTCCCACAGGGCTTATCATTCAAATGGGAACATTTTGGGGCATGAAAGGAGGTACCGTTAATAATTCTACTGGGACTAACTCAGGCAAACTAGGATGCATGGTCATCCTACGTGTGAGGTACTTATACTATCCCCATTTTATAAATGGCAAAACTAAGATAAAGAGAATAAGTACCTGTAGATGCTTTTATGTCTCATGCTATTATATTTGAATTTCAGTTTTAGAAATGTCTCTTTATGGTTTCTTCCAAGAAATCAGACTGAATGTTAACAGGTTTATTAACTCAAATTCCAATATGAATTTATCTCAATTTTACCTTCTTCCTCTTGCTCAGAGAGATATATGGGAGAAATCATGGACATAATGATAGAAATAGAATTTCTGAAACTTCCTGCAAAATTACATTCTTAAAGTGAGTCCAAGGTAATAGGAAAGGATCTACAAATTCCAAAGAAACTTCCTTAAACATTCAGTCTCATCCAGATTCCTGGAGCCAATTCTCTGCTCATTTCAATCAAGAGTCATTCAGATTTTCTGCTCACTTCATAATTCAAAGTCAGGATGCTCTGGGCGGAGGGTCTGGAACAGAACACACAGTAACTAGCAACACTTGTTAGAGCATCTGAGCCCCTGATGTTATTTGGCCTGATGATGGCCAGGAATCCAGAGAGTTCCCTAGGGATATAATTCACAGATGTATTAAGTACACATCCTGGTCCATCTCTCAGGAGGAATCTTAAGTAAGAATAAGAGACCTCTCTATTTTAACATTTTCATAAAAGTGCAGGAAGTGGTGCAAGGAGGTACATGGGGGTAGCCTACAAAAGGTACCCAGTTGTGTAACTATTGTGGAAGACACCTAGTGCTGGTTCATTGCGAGGAACCCACAAAATGAAGAGAGATTCTACGCTACAAAAGCTTAATTAAGATGGTGAAGCTTAAACTGTGAAAATTGTGATTAAGGTAATATGATGTCCTGCCCTAAACTGTACTTTTATACAAGTTAGAAAAAGCCACCATTAACTCAAGACAATTTACTAATTCTTCCCAGAATTTTTCATAGTAAGTATACAAATAGCCAAGGTCTGTGACTGTGAACAGCCTCCTTCAGATTGTGCAGTGCACAACCTGTGCAACCAGTACAGCTGTGGAGTGTGCTGGCCCTGAGTGTGTAATGAGCCTACAGGTCCTGGTTTGCTTTGTGCAAAAGTTAATTTAAGGTATAAAATAGCTTGATTGTTTTACTTGCTTCATTATTTCTCATTCAAAGAGGATATAGTTTATCTAAAATGTCCAAAAAATAGTTTGGGAGAAAGATGGGTAGGAAATTAAGACGAATAAGGCCATTACAAAGGTTAGTTCAAAATGTGTTCCTCAAGGATGTAACCCGTGTTGTTGGTGGACCACAGGTTTGGTGCTCAAAGCCAAGGCAAAATGTTGAGTTCTCAAAATTACCTAATGGCTGGGCCATGGTGTTTAAATAGAGGCCGACAATCTATGTTATGTGTCTCCCTAGAAAAAGCACTTGAGTAATTAAGGGGTTTCTGGGGGCTGAAAAGTTAAGGGGTTGTTGGTTAATAGTATTTCAAGTTTCCTAATGAGTAAACAACCTTCCCTTTGCTTAGACTATATAGAGTTGGACACAGGTGGATTTAAGAGGTTACAAAAAACACCAAACCAAGACAAACAACAAAAACCCAACTGTGCCAGGACACAGACATGGTATAATTTAAGCAACGGGAGGGACTTTTTCTTCCCACTGGGGATTGTTGGGGCACAGAAGAGAGTCCATCTCAAATTGCCTTGATCCTTAGCACCCTAGACCAGCGCTTTGGCAGAATGAAAGCTAGTGTGTGTGTGTGGGGGGGGGGATAAGGGGTTGGGGAAGAGGGGTAGGCCTGGTGCAGCCTCCTTCCCTGTAATTGGCTGATGTTTTGTTTTGCAAATGAGGACATGCTGGCAACAGGTAACTGTTTAAATATCCAGTAAGGCAGTGATGGTGATGTGAAAACCAGCTGTCCAGCTTTTCCCAAAACAGCTCCCTGTGCTGCATACTTCATTGGAGGCTCAGTTCTCACTTCTGATAATGATGAAACAGAGCTTCTGATTTCCCAGACACGAGTAACAAAGTGCAGTCTCAGAGGGCCTGCTTCCTTCACATCTGCAAATTCTTAGAAATGTTTCTAGAAATCTGGTAAGGCTTTGCAGTGAGAGGGGCTAAAGATGAATAAAATCTGCAAATAAAGTGGGAATCACTGCTTTGCCCAATACTAAGAAGTATGTTTACATTACACATGCACACTTCTTTTTGAATTCTGCTTCCAAATTTCTAGAAAGAACATATGCCTTTCTTGTGAACACAAGGCACCCCAAGATAAGACGACAGATAGAGCAAGGGATGGACATGGTCATTTCCTCAGTGATTGGAGAAAGCTACCGGCTCCAGGTGAGTGTTAGACTGTCTGAGTCCAAGACTGTGACCACACAGAGAGGGGTTCGAGCACTTCATTTAGGGCTGAGTCCCTAGAGCTCAACTACAACTTAGCTGTATCCAGACAGGCATTTTCCATTGCTTCATCGTCACTACCAATAAAATGAGCGGAGTTTCTAACAACTTATTGGAAATGGGGTAATAATGAATGTCAGTCAACTTGACCAAGCACTTCAAGGTCTGTAGATGTAATGTGATGGAAATGCATAGGTCTGTTTTGAAAAGTTAAGGCAACTGTTTAAAAATATCTGTCAGTGTAATATTTTAAACAATAATAAAATTAAAAAAAAAAAATCTGTCAGGCCTGGCCGGGCGTGGCTCAGTGGTTGAGTGTTGACCTAGTATCCAGGTGATTGGTGTTCAACTGCTGGTCAGGGCACATGCCTGGGTTTCGGACTCGATCCGCGGTCGGGGGTGTGCAGGAGGCAGACGATCAATGACTCTCTCATCATTGATGTTTCTATCTCTCTCTCCCTCTCCTTTCCTCTCTCTGAAATCAATAAAGATATATTTTTTAAAAATAAAATAAATAAAAATATCTGTCAGAATAATAGAGAAATAAGGGTGTGACTTTTGGGCAGTTGTTATTTCTATAATATAATTCTGTAGTAACATAGAATTCTAGGATACAACATCATTATATGCATGAAATTCTTCCGATGTTTCTCCATCTTTCAGTTTGATTTTCAAGAGGCAGTAAAGCATTTTTTTCCTCCGGGAAACGAGGTGATTAATGGAGAAAATTTGAGCTTCGCCTATGAATTCAAAGCCGATGCGTTATTCGATTTCTTCTATTGGTTTGGGCTCAGCAATTCCACTGTAAAGGTGAATGGAAAAGTTCTGAATTTGTCAAGTACAAGACCAGAAAAGAAGGAGACAATTAAATTATTTCTGGAAAAAATGAGTGAACCGTTAATTCGAAGGAGCAGCTTCTCTGACCGAAAATTCAGTGTAACTTCTAGAGGTAGGTTAAAAATTCTCATAGTTGAATAAAAGGGTAGAATAGTATAATGGGAGAGGAGAGTCAATGGCTGGAGAAGGTAAGACTCTTGATAAAGGGGAAATATAATATATCACATTATTCAGAAAGTAAGAAGTGAGACATGTTTACTACCAAAAAGAAATATAGTGATTTTTCCTGTTAGGCTACTTAAAGTTTTCTGACATAGTAGCCACATTGTGCAGCACACCCAGAAAATAATTTTAAAATATATTATTAATTTAAATGCATATTAATGCTCATTTGAATGTTGTTAACATTTATTTAAATATTATGAATGATGCTTTCCTGATGTGCATATTCTGGGCAACAGATGGGAACAAAGGTGTGAGCTGGAGGAGGAGTCTACATGGTTGATAGCTATCAATTTTACATCCATTAAAAAAATTCGCCATCGCCACTGTGGCTCAGTTGACTGGAGCATCATCCTGTACACCAAAAGGTTGCGGGTTCAATTCCAGTCAGGGTATGTGCCCAGGTTGTAGGTTCAATCCCCAGCTGGGGTACGTACCTGAGGCAGCCAACTGATGTCTCTCTCTCCCTCCTTTCCCTGTAAAATCAGCCAACATGTCCTTGGGTGAAGATAAAAGTTGGAAGGGCTCTCCACACTGAGCAGGCGACACGTTGTATGTGATACATTCTGCATTTTGATATCCAGTGCTGCCTCCGGGGACTTGTCAGACTGGTGGAGCTGAGTAGTTGGCCCTGGTCACACCTCCTCTGAGCCCCTTCTCCGTCCTGTGCTAGTTGGGCTGGAAAGCAACGTCCTTGAACCAGGACTTTTGCTGCTAATTCTAACAACCAACCAAAAACAAACAAGCAACCAGAAAAACCCCACCTGTCTCTATGAACCTACAGTTTTCAGAATGTTTAAATGTGGGATACAGTCTTCATTACTTGTATTTAATAAGTTGCTTTCTTCCAATGTTTATAGCAAAGACGCTTACTCTAGCTAGTTCTTATCTTGGAAGTCTCCCACCTGTTTCTCTCTGTCTCTGTCTCTCGCTCCCTCTCCCTCCTCATGCACCTCCCTCATTTCCTCTCTTCCCTCCTTCCCCCTGTATCTGCCTCTCCCCCTCCCCCCTCCCCCTCCCCCTCCCCTTCTTCCCCTCCCGCTCCTCCCCCTCCATGTGGCTTTAGCTTTCTCTGTCTGGGTGCTCCTTACATAGATGCCTCTGTGCTCTGTTCCATTGCAGCCCTGTGTGGGGGGAAGGGGTGATGATCCTTTTGGGGGAAGATGAGCTTGCCCAGTTGTGGCAGTTCGCAGGTGCCTGGTCCTTCCTGTGACACCCCCTCCAGCCTCACCCACTACCATAGCAGCCTGGGCAGGGTTTTACTATTTCACCATCGCTCACCCTCTGTCATGTAGACTGTGCACAGTGTCCATTGCCATCCTGGGGACACCAGGGGCATGTGAAGTTGGGCGGTGCTTCCTTAAAATTTACTCTGTGCCAGCCCTGGGGCCACTTCCACTCCAGAGCAGTGGGGAAGGGTGCTTCAGGGCTGGCTAGAGCGGTCATTTTGCATGGCAGAGGGCATAGCCATGATGCACCAGGGCCCTGGCAGGTGTGCCCAGCCTGGCCTCTACTGGCCCTGCCTGGGGTGTATCTGTTAGCCCAGCTCCACCTTCTCAAAACCCAACCTTTGTCCTAGGCTGTCCCAACTTTGGGCCTTTTGTCATCAAGTGAGAAAAGGTTTGTGCAATTCACTGCAAATCTAGCCTAACCTGTGGAAAAGAAAATGACAACCCATCTGGTAAACAAAATACAACCCATCTCTATTGAGCTTTTGAGTATTTCTGAGGAAGCCAGGTCTCTCTCTTCAGTGTGGAAATGGTTCCCGTGTGTTACGTGAGTTCTAAAGGCCTGTGGGTTTGCATCTGTTTGTCAGTAGTGGCAATAATGACTGTTTTACTTCTTTCAGGTTCAGTAGATGAAGTTTTTAACTGCAGTCTGTCACCCAGATCATCTTTGACGGAGCCTCTTTTGGCAGAATTACCTTTTCCAAGTGTTCTGGAATCAGAAGAGACACCTAACCAATTTGTCTGATCAGACTGAACATCAGGTCCAGTCTAGTTCCTCCTATACTCCAGGCCAACTGAAGGTTGAGGGGAGGAGGGAGGAGGTGGGAGGCAGGCCTTCCACCCTCTGGTCCATCCCTCTGGTTTTCGGAGCTCTCCTCTCACATTTCCGTGGGTGCCCCCCTGGCAGGCCCCATTCTGCTGACTTCAGGATGGGAAGACACTGTCCCCATGGCCAGGTATCTTCTCCTTTGAACACTTCTCCAAAGAGGCAGAGGGACCAGAGGGGTCCTGCCACCCTGAGTGCTTTGCATAGGATCTTGGCATCCTGGGAGTTTCCCTGGCAGCCTCTGCAGGACCAGTCTGACTTGGGCATTGACGATGATGCTTCATAAATCAGGGTTTGGCCCTCTGCTTGGGACACTCTTGTCTGAGCCTGAACTCAGCCAGCAGCGGGTTAGCTGTGCTGTTCTCTCGCAAACTTGCCTGGGCACCTTTCACTGGAAGGCAATTATGTTTCTCATCCTGCTTTTAGGAGAACCATTCCAGGTAAGGTTTGCTGGCAATTAGCCAGGTTGGCAGGATGGCAACCCTGCCACCTGCTACCTAAAATGCCAGCTCTCTTGGTCTCCCTCTTAACAAAGTGGCCTGTGTAGGAAGAGGCCAGGTGACGTGCAACCAAACAGTGATCAGGGAAGGAAAATGATTATGATCATGTCCTCTTTATTGAAAGCACATTATGTCAGTTGGGTATTGTTTTTACTTTTTTATTGAATTTATGGGGGTGACATTGGTTAATAAAATTAGATAGAGGTTTCAGGTATACAGTTCCATAACACATCATCTGTATATTGTATTGTGTGTTTACCACCCCAAGTCAGGTCTCCTTCCATCACCATTTATCCCCCCATACCAGTTGGGTATCTTAAATAAGCTTTTTAGCATTCCTAACACTAAAAGCAAAATAAAATAAAACTATAACATTACCACAGTACATTGTTACATCAATTCCTTTCTCAGCTCATAGCTACAATGGAATTCTTCAAAAAGAAAAAAAAATCCTATCTATATATAAAACCTGCATGAGCGATCACTCCATATGCCTATAATGAGGAAGACTTCTGGGTCCTGAGTGTAGTTTTTCTATCCTTTTAAAAGTCCCTGTATTTCATTAGTCTTTTATATTTGAAATATTATGTACTATCTTTGTGCAATTAAAACTTTCTTATTATTCAACATAGAATTGACTAATTTGTGACCAAGTATGTGTGTGTATCTTTCCATTGTGCTTTGTATATTTGCCTGGTATCTTACTAATTGACAAGGAGAATTGTGGTTTTCTCAGCCACTTTCCAGAGCCTTTTGAAGAGCTGGGCTATGCAGTAGTTGGAGAAAAGAAACAAAATTCGATACTATCAGAAAAGAGAATGCTTCTTAGTGATAGAAGACGATAAACAGCTGTTACTCAACTCAGTGCCAAATGAGTGTTAACAATAAAATAAATGTTATGCCTGGACAAACAAACCTTGGGTGGATATCAAATATTAAATGCTTTCCAAAGGAGATACAAAGTCTGTTCACTAAAATTGACAAAGATTTTTTTCGAGTAGCTGAGTTAAGAAAACCCATCAGTAATCACGATAGGAATGAACTAGAGGCCTAGAAGTTTTCTTTTATAAAAAACAAAGACAAAAATTTGTCAAATGTGAACCAAATGCAGTTATTCAATATTCACTCAGCAAAATTTTATCAACTGCCTATAAGGAAATATATACCATGCTAATATATTCTATTAGCAAATGTCACAGAGAAGGGATATTGGGCAGTCTTTAAAATTGGATCTTCCTGGGTAAAAGCACCCTCAGTCTGGGTATAAATGGCCAAATTCAGATATTTTAAGATCAACAGAAATCTATAGGCTATTAGTGACCTAAGTAATTCACCTAGTCATTCACTCATTCATTCAACACATTATGATTGAGTGCCTACTATGTGCAATTCACTGAGGTGGATGCTGGCATATAAAGGTACCTAAAACATGGCCTGAGCTTTCAAGGAGTTTCCAGGCTTGTAAGAGAAGACAGGTGAGAGTACAAGCTATGAAGAACAATAAAATAAGTGCTATGAGAGAAGTTCAAAGTGGAAAACATCTACGATGCTTATGATACAGTTTTGGAGATAAAATTGATGTATAACTATAAAATTTAGTTTTAAATCTGTAAGGGTTGATTTATCAAAATGTCTGATTTAGCTAAGCTCTCAGTGAAAGAGTCGCCTTGGAGGCTAGTAACTTATTCCAATAAGAATGCAAATCTGGTCATTATCTACAGAATGAGGGAGGTTTTTTCTCATTACCCCAGGGTGAAAGTTTGATTTTTGGCTGAAGGATAACATTGACCAATGTGATTGCCTACTTTAATTATTAGCTCAAATGTCTTTTTACTGTTTCAAATAATCTATCATCAAAGAGCAAAGTTATATTCCTCCTTAAGAAATTCAAAAGGCTCAGCCGGCGTGGCTCAGCAGTTGAGCATTGACCTAGGATCCAGGAGATCGCTGTTCGATTCCTGGTCAGGCCACATGTCCGGGTTGCAGGCTCGATCCCCAGTGGGGGACGTGCAGGAGGCAGCCAATCAATGACTCTCATCATTGATGTTTCTGTCTTCCCCCCTCTTCCTTCCTCTCTCTGAAATCAATATATTATTTAAAAAAAGGAAATTATTTTAAAAGAAATTCAAAAGAATGTGCATTCATTTCTAAAGGGAGTCTCTAAAGAATTTTAAAAATGCTTTAAGCAATGGCAGTGTCATTAGAATAAATTATTACTTTTGAAGAAGAGTACATTCATTTGGGTGGATAAATGCTGGTATAACCAATTTAAAATGAGTATTCACACTTGATATTCACCACTTGAATAAACTTTTAATTGAATTTATTGGGGTGACATTGGTTTGCAAAACCATACAGGTTTCAAGTGTACAACTCAATAAAACATCTGCACACTGCATCATGTGCCCATCACCCCAAAGCTAAGTCTCTTTCAGTCCCCATTTCCTCCCTTAGCTCACCTCCACCTAGCACCCACCTCCCTTTCCCTCTGGCTATCACCACACCATTGTCTGTGTCCATATATTATGTACATATGATTTTTTTGCTAATCCCTTCACCTTCTTCATTCAGGACTCCTCTCTCCCCTCCCCTCTGACAGCTATCAGTCTGTTCCATGTATCCATGCCTTTGTTTCTATTTTGTCAGTTTATTTTGATCTTTAGATTCCACATGCAAGTGAGATCATATAATATTTGTCTTTCTCTGACTGGCTTATTTCACTTAGCATTATAATCTCCAGGTCCATCCATGCTGTCACAAAAGGTAAGATTTCCTTCTTTTTTATGGCTATGTAGTATTCCTTTGTGTAAATGTATCACAGCTTTTTTATCCACTCACCTACTGATGGGCACTTGGGTTGTTTCCAGATTTTGGTTATTGTAAATAATGCTACATATATTCTTTTGAATTGCTGTTTGGGGATTCTTAGAATATATTCCTAGAAGTGGAATCACTGGGTCAAAAAGTAGTTTCATTTCTAATTTTTTTGAGGAACCTCCATACAGTTTTCCATTGTGGTCACACCAATCTGCATTTCCACCAGCAGGGTACTATGGTTCCCTTTTCTCCACATCCTTGCCAGCACTTGTTTGTTGATTTGTTGATGGTAGCCATTCTGGCTGGTGTGAGGTGACACCTCATTGTGGTTTTAATTTGCATCTTTCTGAAGATTAATAATGTTGAGCATTTTTTATATGTCTGTTGGCCAAAAAACTTAAGGCACTGGTAATTACCCAGTGGCTGGCCTGATCAGCTTACTTCTTGAGAGTTCAGAGATGAGAAAAATACAAGAATCTAAGAGGACAGGATGGCCCAGGAGAGAGGTGACATTTATACAGGATTGACAAGGTTCTGATAGAATCAACAGTCTACACTTGCTGTAATGGCTTAATTTGGATAAAATGTAAGTTTAGTGAGTGCCAGTTAGAAGCAGAGTTTAAAATTTTCTCCATTGAATTGAATTGTCCCAATAAAAGAGAGAATATTGTAGAATTTTCTGAAATTTTTAATAAAAAGATAGTGGTCATCCTTGGACTGCTTCACCACAACCCATGTTAGTGGCAGGTAAGAACTAGATGACCTCAGGAAGATCTGAGTCTGAGATGGTTAATTTTATGGGTCTACTTGGCTGAGCCATGGTGGTCAAACATTATTCTGGATGTTTCTATGAGGGTGATTTTGGATGAGATTAACATTCAAATCAGTGGACTTTGAGTGAAGCAGATTGACCTCCCCAATGTAAGTAGGTCTTTCCCATCAGCTAAAGGCGTGAATAAACAAAAGACAGACCTCCCTTGAGCAAGAGTGAATTCTGACAGAAGTCTTTGGATTTGAACTTCAACATCAGCTCTGCCCTGGGCCTCTAGCCTGTGACCCACTCTGTGGATATTGGACTTGCCAGGCTCCCCAGCTGTGTGAGCTCTCGGTTGTGTTTCTCTAGGAAGCCCTGAATAGTACGGAGTCCATCACAAAAATTGAGAAAATGTTGTATGAGTTACTCAGTTAAAGGAGAAAAATATACTATATTTTATATGAAGACAGTCGAATAAAAGTATTGCATACTACATAGTAACAGAAAGTCTTTTGTGCAAATATAACAACCAAGCTGGAAAACTTCACTCAGAACATTCATATCCAGAGTATGTGGGCATCACTGTAGATTGTCTGTTACCTCTTCTGGGCTTTTGGAAGCAGCCACCTGCCAGTCTGTTACACATCCTACATCACTTCCTCTTTAAATTCTCCCAGCAACTCTTCCCGCTCTCCCCATCATCAGGAGACAACCTAGCCTTATATTACCTGAAACAGAGCTTCTCAAACTTGAATGAATAGAAGAATCTCTTGAAAGTCTCCTAAAGCTACAGATCTGATTTCATAGGTCTGGGCTGGGCCTGAGCCTCTAAATGTCTAATGAGTCCCCTGTTGACACCCAGGCTTCTGGTCCTGGGACAAGGCTCTAGTTCCGTCCATCTCAAACTCTATGAGTCACCTGTGATCTTATTCGACAGGCAGAATCTCAGGCCCCAGCTGACCTACAGATAGGGATCCACAGGCCCCCTCTGCTATCCTGCAGTGTCCAGCTCTCTCTCCCTGATCTTTACTCTTGGCTTAAGAACTTGGTGATTCTTCACTCCTGTTAAGTAATGACTCTCTACCTGACCCACTCCCTTTCCCCCAGCTGGAGACTTTTTTCACAGACAAAATGCGAGTGTTCTATACCTGCTGTCTCTCCTCCCTCCACAACCCACCTGTCTTTATTATTTCACATCATGTTCCTCTGTATGTATGTTTGTGTGTGTATATGTATGTGTATATGTGTGTATATGTGTGTATGTGTGTGCAGAAAGAAATTTACTGTGATCATTTAAACTGGAAACAACCAATCAACAACTCACTCAATATAACTATTCAATTGTTTTTGACCAAAAGTCTGTAAAGGGTATATTAGTGACCTAGATGTCTTTATTTTTGAATGATTAACTTATTCTGGCACGTGATATGAAAACTTGCTTCTCTTGCTCTTGGAAAAAGAGGCCAGGATTTATATAAAGTTCTGACCTGACCCCTTTGCTCTGTTGCTTAACCCTCTCCAGTAACTTCTCACTCAGAGGAAGTCCAAGCTTTTCAGCATGGCCTGCAGGGCCTTCTGCTCCAGCCGTCTCTCAGCTTTCCCTCTTTACAATCTGGCAATACCAAGCCACTCAGGGGCTTTGGCTACTAGTGCTGCCCCATGCCTCCTGGGTGCCTGCTCAGGCTTGTGGCACTGAGACAGGCCAGCAAGCCAGGAGAATTGGAATAGGGAGATGAAGACAAACATCTGAACAAACTGCAAAGCAATTTACAGCGAGATACAGAAGGTCACTTCTATAGAGATAACATCTAGGCCTCAGTTATATTTCAGCTCCTGGCCCAGAAAAGCAGCAAAACCAGGTGGGCAATGCCAGGACCACCTGCAAACTAATGAGTGACCCCCTGTCCTGGCACTGACCAATCAGTTAAGTCCACAACCCTGAAAGGGCACACCTGAAAAACTGATGAATTTTCTGCTGAAACCCTCCCCTGAGCCCTCCCCTAATGCCCCCACCTGTAAGAGAGAGAAAATCCTCGAGACAAAGGACCCAGTGTGTGCTCTCCCTCTGGGGAGCACGCCCCTCCTTTTTTTCTCCCACAGGCACACATCATCTAAACCTTAAGGGTTCCCATGAGACTTGCAACCAGGGAAGCAATGGGCTAACTCCCTAAACCTGTTTCCAAGGCCCCCTTTTCTCTGACTTCCCAATGAGCTAAAGCAGCCCAGCCTGGGCTCTCATGTTGCTTCTTGTATGTTAAGCCCTTCCTGTTTCAGTCTCCAGCTTTGATAAAGCTGGACTCTCATAGTCACCCTGACTCATGATGTGAAATCTTTCCTACATGAATTCAAGAACCCACATACTACCAGCCAGCCCTGGGCAGACCCACTAGGGCCAGGTCCCCTTTCTGATAACAGCACCTCTCCTTCTTTCCCTGGCTGCCTTCCAGGCATCTGAGAGAACTCAGCCCAGACATTTCTTCTTCTAGAACAACATCGAGCTCCCATATTACCCAGGGTGTTGCCCTTAACGTCATCATGCAGGTCGGTTCCAGTGCATAGTATGTATTTGTGGAAGGGAAGAAGAAAGGAAAAAAAGTCTACTTTATCATTGAAAAGGGTTGCCTCAAGCAGTCCATATTCAAAGGCAGGAGGCCCTGCCCTGCGCTGTTAGTGCTCACAATAAAATAAACCTGTCCTAAAAATCCATTTTAAAGAAGAAATAAATGATAAGAATGAAGATCAGAATAGAAGACAGAGAAGTTAGACCTTAGGTTTGTGTGGCTTTACAATTGATAAACTGTCATGAGAAGTATTCATTTTTACAGACTGGTGAAGTGGGTGCTAGTAGACTCATTTTACAGACAAGAAACTGGGGCTCAGAGAAGTCTCTGCTATACCCCAAGGGTCCCCTGGCAGGAAGTACAAGGAGCTCTCCACTCTGTGTGGACCCCATCACTTCACAACTTACCCAGGAGGAGACAAATGTAAGATATTAATAAGAATTCACTTTTAAAATTCTACATACTCACTGCTGTATTTAAAAAAACAAAAACATTTCTCTTAAATTATGCTATGGTAATTAGCTCTCCATTCCTACACATTAATCTGTTATTGGGTATAACTTTCTTAATTTAGATGCCACTACTAAGTCCTAATTAGACTCATTCCTTTTAATAACATAGACAGAAGTCTTAACCTGGAGGCATTCAATATTACTAAGTACCTACTATGTGTCAAATTACCAGGTAGTTGCCAAGAATATGAGGATAAAAACCTTCCACATTCCGGGAAAACTCACACACATGGGGTGAGACACGCAGTCTCAGCTGCAGGGGCAGAATTACAAAACGCGATGGGCCTGGCTTGAGAGAGAAAGGTGTCACAAACTTGCCTGCCACCTCCTGTTCCCAAGAGCACTTTTCACCCTCCTGTCCTCTCCCAATTCCTGTGCGGACTGACCTGCCTGGGAGCATGAAATTATCTCAGGAACTCTGGTTCTGGCTCTACCTACACGAGATTTCTTGTGGCTTTGTCCTCTTGCTTGGTTCCTACAAAGATCTGTGACAAATCTGTCCTCTTTTGCTCAAGCTTAAAACTATAAATAAATGAAACTTTGCAGTTGAAAACCTGGCGTCTTTCTCTTCCATCTACACCCCTTTTTGTTCCTCTCCCCAACTACACAAGACTGTTTAAGAAAGCTAAACAAATGTGCGAAAGCGAGGTACCCACATGACTAGAAGCGCGCCTTCTGCTTCCCGCGCCGGCTCCCCAGCCCCCGCGCGGGCTGCGCAGGTTCCCTGGGACCCACGGCCCGCGTCCGTCTCCATGGCGACGCGTCACAAAGCGTCGCAGCGCCTGCCGCGGGCCACCCAGCTGGAGCAAGAGCCCGACGACTCCTACTGAGGCACGAATGGCGCAGCCTGGGCCCGAGGCCCTGTACCCCTCTCAGTGTGGCCCCAAGGCTCGGCCAGGTAAGACCATGGACCCTGCGGGCCGGCGGGGGCAGGAGGGGTCTTTGCTGGAGATGGGAGACGCTAGAGCCAAGGCTGCCTCTATCCAACCCTTCCACATTCTTTCTGCCAGTCCCCTCCTAAAACGCTCAGGTGCTTTTAAATACCCCATGAAATGCTTGGCTGGGGGATGGGGCAGGAAAAACCAGGGACTTTTCCCAGACAAAAAACCTAAAGGCAAAGTAGGAAGAGAGATTGGGAAGCTCTGAAGACAGCAGACCCAGGAGGCGTCCTGATTCCCTGAGAAAACAGAACAGAGAGTGCGGAGGTGCAGAACGCAGGACACAACCCCCAAGGGGATCCACAGAGGCAGTGTGCCCCACCTACACACACAAGTGGCTGTAGCAGAGGCTGAAAATGAGAACTATGGCCTCCAGCTGTTGGTTGTAACCTTTGCTAATTTTTCTTTCAAAGCGATTTTGTATTTAACAGATGTAGTGCTTTTAAAACTAATTTTGCATGCAAATGTGGTAAATTTACTAACTCAGCTTTTTGTGTCAGTGGAGGGAGAGCCACTCTAGCTGTGATGCTGGTGGCATGAATTACTGTGTAGTCAGCTCCATCCTGGTCCTTCTTATGGCAGTAACACCCCCTTGCAGCCTTCTAGCTGGGTAATTGCGGTGCCACAGTGACTACAGAGCAATGGGGATTGCTCAACTGCAAATTCGCTAGAATTGTAGTCTCATGAGAATGAATGAAATGTTTTCCATTCCATTCAATCGCTTTGTAAACTGAGGATAGAAAATGAAAATAATTAAGAACAAAAAATACGTAAAACACCTAGTTTCTATTTGGTGGCAGGGCAAAGAGGAGGCACCTTGTCTTGGTATCTTTCACTGTCTTCTCTTTCCTTCTTGTTGGGAAATGTTGGCATCCTCTAGATGTACCCTTCTGGGTTTACCCTTCTGTGAGTGACCATCCCTGCCATAAAACTTCAAGCCCATGAAGATGTCAATGGCTCTCCAGCCTTTACTCTAACTGGGATATTCCTAAAATACTCAGCTGTCTACCAGATCCATTTGGATGTCATGTAGGGCCTCAAACTCAGCATGCACAAAATTATTCTCCTGTCCTCCTAGACTTTGCGAACTTGGTTAGGAGGATCCCAGCTGCTTAGAATAGAAGGAAGGGCAGCTTTTTGACACCTTGATTTGATTACCAGGTCTCATTAGTTCTGCTCCAAAGTTCCCTTCCCCTAGGTGAGTTTCCTCTTCACATTCAGTCTAGGGTTCTTATAGCCACTCAGTGCTACTCCATCTTCCCTTACAGAAGTGGCACCCTTCAGAAGGTAGGCCTGAAGCTTTGTCCCAAAATGAGGTTGAGGAAGACTGCTATGGGCTAACTACTATCAAGCTATTACTATAGATTGAGCTCTTAAGTGTTGTATTACTTCCAAGGCCTGCCATAAATTACCACAAACCGATGGCTTACAACAATAGAAATTTATTTTCTCACATTCTGAAGGCCTGGAAATCCAAAATTAAGGTTTTGGAGAAATATTTCCTCTGGTAGCCCTAGGGGAGGACCCTTCCCTGCCTTTTCCAGCCTCTTGTGGCTGTTGGCATTTTTCAGAGGTTCCAATCAATTAAATGATGACTTCTTTGAAAAGCATCACCTTCTCACAATTTCTTTCCACTTACTTGTCCATGCTTGAAATTCTCTTAATTTAGGACATTTAATTCTGCTTTTGGGATAAAATGCTTTAAAGCATAAAATAATTCCCGCTAAAGCAGGAGTATCAATGGATAAGGAGATTTCTCGTAGAATGAGATCAGGGTGTGGGTACCAGGAGTCATCGTGAGCAGACATATGGAGTGTGACATGTAGGGCTAAGGCTTTAGTTGATCGGAGAAACCTCTAGGTGGAAGTGAAACTCAACCTGTGTGAAGGTGGCAGGTAAATAGTCACAGATAAGCAGACCCCTGCTCAGGATCAATTAAACACAAGCCCTGGTTGGAGAGATGTGGCGGTGAACAATAAGAAGTACACAGGTGGCAAAAATGAAATGTTTGGTTAGGGCTCTATACGCTCAGCAGTGGCATACAGATTAAAAAAAAAAAAATTGTCTTTATTGATTTCAGAGAGAGGAAGGGAGAAGGAGAGAGAGAGAAAGAAACATCAATGATGAGAGTCATTGACAGGCTGCCTCCTGCACTCTCTCGACTGGGGATCGAGCCTGCAACCCAGGCATGTGCCCTGACAGGGAATTGAACCACAATCTCCTGGAACCTAGGTTGATGCTCAATCGCTGAGCCACCCTGGCCAGTCCAGACTTTACGAATATTTGAAAATTGAAGAGGTATTTGAGAACAATCCTTGGCAGCTGTTGTATTTAAGATGAGTGAGTGGGAGCAAATGTACAATGAAGTGGCTAAGTGTTCTGGAGGTGACGGGATGGACCCCAGACATTCAAACATTAAAGGGCACATTTCAACCCAGGTTCTAGTGAAATGTAAAAAGCAACAGGTAACTGCTCAAATATGAAGAATGAGAGGACTGAATTAAATTTAAAATATATATTCCCAAGAAATTTGGTGGTGCTTTGTTGATAATGGGCAGGTGGGGAAGATAGATTTTGTTGTTGCTAGTGTCCGCTTAATGGTGAATTCTCAGTCCTCATCTTCCTGGACCCAGCCAACAGCATTCGCCAGAGGTGATCCTTTCCTCCTGTGAATACTTTCTTCCTCTGGTTTCAGGACACTGCACAGTCCTGATTTTCCTCTTACCTCGCTGACTGCTCTTCTCGGTGTCCTTCCCTGGCTGTTCCTCCTCTCCCTGACCTCTTGACATTTGCATGCCCCAGGCTTCATCTCCTTTACTTATGCTTCCTTCCTTGTTGATCTCACCCACTCAGAATTTTAAATAACATCTATACCACAGAATCTTGCACAGTCATTACAATCGATGAATTAGAGTTAGCCTGGCTGAGTTTGAGGGGTTTCCCATACAACACTGTTATATGACAGAGAAGAAAAGAGCACTTTGTGGAATACAAGCCCATTTTAAAAACTTTTTTATTGAATTATTGGGGTGACATTGGTTAATTATATAGATTTCAGGAGCCCATTTTTGTAAAAAAAATAGTGAAAACCAAAGCCATATGTCAATGTATTTATACATGTATCTGTAAGTCAGTATATGATTATATCAGCAGGTATAAAAGTCTGGAAAGAAACAGGCACACTTGTTCACATGGGCTACCTGGGAGGAGGGCCACGGAGGCGGGTGATAATAAACAGGGAGAAAGAACAAGGAGAAGATTCCATAATGAATCCTGATATACAAACTCTGAGCCCCTTTGTGCACAATCATTTCATGGGTTTACAGGTTTGTCTAATGTGATATATGAAAAGTTGGTCAGTATATCAGAAATAGTGAGCATTTTAAGATGATAGAATTTCAAATAAACTTTCTGCTTTATATTTTCACATATTGCTTAAAGTTTTTAAAATAGCATGTATGAATTCTCAAGAAAAACAATAGACCTATTTTTATTTAGGGGCAAAACTCAGATAATTAAATTGAGCTTTGTCCCTTAGGAGAGGCCACAAATTGGCCTTTATTCCTCTAGGCTCAAAATTACAATCCAAAATGTCTTTCTCTTGCAAAATTATTTTAATTATTAAAACAACATTTGATCAATATATGTTGGTCTGATCCATTTAAAAGTGTTTCACTGTACTTTTGGCAGGTGATACCTACTGGGACCCCTATGCCACCACGATGAAGGCTGCATTCACGCCTAAGATGGGAGCAGCACCTGCTTTAACTCGGTACACCCCCGCTTAAGTCACACTTTAGTTTGTTCACTTGTATTCCATTCTTCAGAATTAAAAACAAATAGCAGGAGGAACCAGAGAGGGCTTATGAAAAATGCACACAGCTTGGACCTACTCATGCCCAGTTCTCCAAGCACCAGAGAGTTCCCCCTTCAAACAGTGTCCAAAGCTCCTGCAGGAAAACTAAGAACATGGACCCATGGATTCTTCCTCAAGTAACTGTGTGTCATGGTTTACAGTAAAGCCATAAGTAGGCTAGTAGAATTGTGCCGTGTAAATACTGAGAATGAGTTGAATCCATTACTTGAGCCATAGTAGGCAGGCAATGACACTGGAACGAATGGATGAATAACCAATTGTTAGCATTTCTATCAACACTAGTGCCACAATCCCCTCACCCTTACCTTCACTTCTCCACTTTTTGCTTCCTACAGCAATATTGGCTGGCAACTTCTCCAATTCCACCTGAATCGTGGGCGGTGGGAATTTCTGTCAGCTGCCTCTCTGAGCTCATTGGCAGATGAGGGAGAGTGGGACCAGGAAAGCCCTGGCATCTTTCATGGCATCAGTGGTAGGTGGGAAATTAACATGGAGACCCTTCACTTGCCTGGGTTTACTCTGTGAATTATTTCCAATAAAGGGGATCTTTTTAGCTTAAAAGTTCAAATTATCAAGAAGTCAGATGGAGTACTGGCAAGACCATGGCTGTGGAGTCAGGCAGAAACGGATTCTAACCTCAGCTCCCTGCTCTGACTTGCATTATCCTGCTACCTGAGGCAAGTAACAAGTCATCTGTGGCTCTGTGGCTCAGTGGTATGGTTGGTGGTGGTTCAGAGGACAGAATGAAAGCACTAGCACAGTGACTAGAGCAAGATGTTCCTCAGGGCTGCAAGACTCAACTTCCGAGATATTGGCTATCCCACTGAGTCCCATTATGTCCCTTCACTGGGAGATGTATCCTCTGACAATAATGATTCTGCCAGCTTTCCAGACAGTAACTGTTATCTGAAGAAGAAACAATTGGGATGAAAGCCAGAAACAAATGGGTACTAATGAATTCTAGGTCAGTGGGCCTCAAACTGAAATGTTTAATTTCGAAGAAAAGTTTTCATCATAAACTTAAATAGTTGCAAAAGATAAAACTTCAAGCCCATCCTGAATATTGACATTAAAAAATAAAACTGTTAATTCATTTCTTTGAATATAACCAGTGGGTAATCTAAACACCTTAGCAAATTGATACACACTATATGATCCTTTTATTTTTATTTATTTATTTTTTAAAATATGTCTTTATTGATTTCAGAGAGAGGAAAGGAGAAGGAGAGAGAGGGATAGAAACATCAGTGACAAGAGAGTCATTGATCGGCTGCCTCCTGCACACCCCCCACTGGGAATCGAGCCTGCAACCTGGGCATGTGCCCTGACCAGGAATTAAACCTCCATCTCCTGGATCCTAGGTCGATGCTCAACCGCTGAGCCATGTCGGCTGGACTATATGATCCTTTTAAACAATGCACAAACAAGCTCTTTAATATAGAATTGATTTCATCTCTTTTCCTTCTTGAACTCTTACTCCCACTCTACTTCCTCCATAGAATGTTACCCTGCTATAACATATTTTGTGTTTAAAAGCAATTTATTGATCGCTCCATTATACTTCCTGGCAACTATGTTAGTATTTTAATTGAAATTAATTTTTAAACATGTTGTGTGACCCTAAGTTTTGAATTATCACAATTATTTTTAGAATACACTTGCTGAAAGCAATAAATACATTACAAATGTTAATAATTACTAAATACAAAAAGTAAATTTTTTGGTATTTCTTCTTAATGAAATAAATGAGACTGTTTTGTTTTCAATTAGTTTTTGTATCTAGTTTTGAGTATTACTACTTTTGGAATGAGACTGCATTCAGCATTAATTTTTTTCTGCTTCTTTGAAAAAAATTTTTTACATTTGTAGATGCTAGTGTTGAGAAACCTTGCTCACATACGAAGACATGAATAGAGGGTCTCATTAGTGTCATTTACACTCTAAACTCCAAGTTATATCTTTAATGATTGATTGGTGACACCATGGATGGGTACTCATTCAATTTTATTGAAAGCAAATAATTAGGTGATCTGTCATCCAGTTATTGAGTCCCTGTCTCATTTTCTGAGAAGTGTACTGAAAAGGCACATCTTAACAAATGACTATAAGTTACATGCTACTCTTTCACTCAGAGGAAACCTGTTTAATATTATATACTCAAAAAGGACTTAGAAAATGGGAACAGTAGTTTCAATACATGTTTTCCAATACAATCTTTTTTGATAAAAAGCTTTTATCATCACATACTTAAAATACATTTTAATCAAAATCTTAGAGCTGAAGATTAATTTATACAGTTTTCACCATGCTTACCTTGTTGGTAAAATCAGCCCTTGTTATCAAACCAACAAGAAAAACTAGGTTTACTTACAGTCAAAATAGAATCTGACTCCACTTTCTGTTCAAATAAATGTTAATATACATTTTGATGAATATTATGAAAACTACTGATAAATTATGGAATGCATATTTTAGGTTAGATTATTGAAAGTGGACAGAGAAGTATAAAAAGATTCAGGTCTAATATAATGAATTATATCCAAGTAATAAAAATAATGCAATGAAATATATGTTATCTGTGAAGTAAGGAGTATGATAAAAAACAACATGTTCCTTATTAAATATGTTCTCAAGTGTCTAGAACTTTGGTGCTTAACATTTGGGAGTAATTAAGTAATACTCACATATAGAAATCAGAAATAATTTCACTGAATTCTTTAGATACCAACTTAAACATTTATTATGTATTTTAAAAAGATAAAGTTGTATGTGTTGAAAATTAATTTGTTTGGCAAGCCAGCATGTATTGTTAATATTTTACAACATATAATAAAATGAAGACTGGCTGCATTGGGGTAAATATTTCATAATATAATTTGGTTTAAAAATAAAATTTAAATACCTTATTGAAAGATAAACACAAAATCTGAATAAAAATCACAAGATTTTTATGTATCAGTTTTATCCAGTGAATCTTCAAAAATTTGGTAGCTTTGGGAAAGAGTCCAGTTATATTTAAAAGAATCAGCATTACTATCCTCTACTGCTTCATCTACTCAGCGGAGCTTTTCTTTCCAATGAGGACATATACTAGAGATTTTTAAAAGGCTGAAAAAATACTTTAAATATGTAGGGAAAAGAGGCATTTTAAGCATTCTATATTCTCTGCTCTCTTTCCAGATGCTTCTCCCTAAAAAGGAATGAACATTTCATAATTTTTAGGAAATGAAAAACTAGATATTACTTTCAGTGATGCCACTACATGTACTTAAATTCAGAATATCCCACACAGTCTATAGGCTCACCCTTCATTCTCTCAGAAGTAAGCCTGAGACCTAGGCAAGTGTGTGGAATTGGATAACAAGGAGGCTGCCCTGAAATCTAGGACAAAGTTTTCCTCCACTGGGCACCTCTCTCGATTGGAGGCTTATCCCAGTTGAGGTGTAATGCACCTTAGTAAGACCCTATGGTGGAGTGGGGAAGGGAGAAAGGGCTGTGGGAAAGAAAGGACCCATAGCTATGCAGGTTTGCTCTCAGGCAGGTGACTGTTTGGAGAGTATACCCAGAATTGGAGATCTGAAAATCAGTCCTTTAAAGCTACTTGTGTTCTGTTCCCTTTGGAGAATCTTTGTGTACCTGTGATCACTTCTGTTTGATTTAGGACCACACATCTGGATGACAAGTAAAATAGTCCATCACTCAGCTGTATCCCACTTTTCAGATGTTTTGTTCTTACAGACATAATCTGAACATAACCCAGCCCTGTTTTTGAAAAAAAGTCTGAAATATTTTAGATATATACAATGAATCTTCAGCTATCACCCATCTTCAATAATCAAGAACACATGGACACTTTTATGTGCACCCTCCACCCAGCCTTCCCACTGGGTAATGTTGAAGTAAATCCCAGGAACTATATATCATTTCTATTCTAAATAATTGTGATGTATCTTTAAAAGATAAGGATTCTTTAAAAATATCTAACAATACTAGTATGTCACCTAAAATTTTTCTTAATATCAAATATAGCCAATCAGCAATCAGGTTTGCCCAACTGTGTCATAATTTAAAAAATAGTCAGTTTGAAATTGAATCCAAATAAGGTCTACACATTCCATTTGGTTATTATATTTCTTTATCATTTAATCTACAGGTTTCCCCTCTTTTTTTCCTGAAAATTTCTTTGTTGAAGAAATGGATAATTGTTCTGCATTTTTCTGACTTCACTCCCATCATGTTATTAAAATATTCATTTCATGTATTTCCTGTAATCTGACATTCCAAAAACTTCATCATATTTAGGTTGAATATTTTGAAAAAATATGTAATGGGTGATGTTGTATATGTCCATCTAGCACATCATACCTTGTTGTCCCTCTTTTTGAGCTGTGAATGAAAACTGCTGGTCACTGCCTGAAGTGCATTATTTCCCCAGGGACTCATAAGCCAGTGATAACCCAATGCTTATTTTTCTTCCTTTTCTTAACTGGAATACTTCTATAGAGAGAAACTTTCCTTCACCGACTATTTGGTGACACCAAAGTACTGTTTTTACAGAAAGTACTCAGCTCTTTAAAAAATGAATTAAAAAATTAATGAATTTCCTATTGTTATTCTTTTAAAATCTCATTTTAGGCCTCCCATGGATCCAGGATTTGTTTCTCTTAGGGAATTCTGGAAATTAAATGATTTCTGACATTGAGTCGTAAGCCAGCCAATCTTAAAAAAAATGTAATGAGTGAAATTCTTTGACATGTGTACTGCTGTGAGACTTAGTATTTAATCCCTTCCTCTAATTTCCACTATCTTTTCTTGTAGTCAAAAAAGTGCCCGAAGATTTGGATACACATATTCACTTAGCGACCCGCTCCCCAATCAGACACAGCACAATGATGAGTACGTTTGGAAGTTACGTTCCAAAGAAGATGTGATCAAAGCTGGGACTCCAGGAGAAACTGGGAGCCACAGTTCTCGCTTCAGTCAAGTAAGATAACATCTGCATATCTGCTGAATTTAATACTGTATCAATAATCCAATACTGAGAATTTAAATATATCCCAAAGATCCTTCATCACCTACAGTTATGGTTCTTCTTAGACTCTTTTGTCCACCTTTTCACATTTATTTCTAACTACGTTTCCCCTGTCCCCTTGTTTTTAAAAATATTTTTTAAATTAAAGTGAAATTCACATTGAAAAATTATAAGGGAAAGAAGGGGATGGAGGGAGAACCTGAAGATTAAAAGAAACTTGAAAGACAAATTTGAGACAGTGAGTGTCCCTAACTATTTTGAGGGATTTTAGCGTAAAGGCAAACTGAGAAATATTTTAGTAACCAGAGGGGGAAGTAGGATGAAGAGAGAATTTTCTTTTTAAGACAGGAGAAATAAAGGCAGGCTTGGATACTGATGGCAACCTCCCAGGAGAGAGGGAGGAATGAAAGTTCCAAGAGAGAGGTGAGAATTGTTGGGGTGATGTGCTGGAGTAGACCAAGTAAATGCAGGCTTGAGGGTACCAGGTTGGGTCAGGCCCTGCTGGGTGACCAGCAGCTCCTCTGCCAACACAGATGCCGTGGCTGGGAGGTGGTGTGGTGTGCTCTGTGGGTTCTCTTTGTTGGCTTCAATTTTCTCAGGGAAATAGGAAGCAAGATGAAAGAGAGGGAAGATGGAAAGACGTGGTGGAGGTTCCAAGTTTTATAATCACAAATCTCTTTGGAGGCAAAGAGGAGAGAGGGCTTGGGGCTCTGAAGGCAAAGTAGCAGCTATCTTACCTGTGGCCAGAGCTAAAATTCACGGGTCTTCTCTTCCTCTGGTCTTATTTGAAGATTTCTAGTTGGAGGCACACACAATTCTTTTGACTTTTCAATCACATATTTTTTCATCAACATAAAAGTTAAAGAAGTGACAATGTGCCTATGTAAACCAATAGCTAGGTAAACTGATGGCTTTTGTGGACAGGCTCCTGCACACACAGCATCTGCATGGTGCCTGAGCAGAAAAGACTTAAAAGAATATGTACACACACACACACACACACACACACATGCACTAACACACCATTAGGTGAACTCATGAGAATTTTCTTGAAAATTATGTTTTTATTGATAGGATGTCTTTCACTGGACACTACCACCAGGTCACTCAAAGTCAGTGAAGAGCTACCTCCCTTGGAAAATCGCTGCTTCAATGGATGAGGTCAGGAAGGCCATATCAAATCAGTTTATTTCCCATACTAGGAGAGACTTTGTGGACAGAGCTGAAGGTAAGTGTGTCAATTTCTCTTCTTTCCTGCTAATGCGCTAGGCACTGGAGTCCCAATTGTCTCTTTACTGAAGGAACTCACAGGACAGACATGGAAAAATGGCAATTTATCAACAGAAACAGTCAAGTATAAAATGGTGCATGTTGTGGGATATGCAGGGTGCTGTGGGTGTGCACAGTGGGACATCTAGCTGAACCTGGGGAGGAAGGCCAGGAAAGGCTTCTTGGGCTGAAGGACAAGGATAAGTGAGCCAGGCGAAGATGAAGGGATTGAGTTAAACATCCTATTTCCAATTCTTAACTGCTTATTTACTATTTTTAAAAATTAGAACTTTTATTAAACCAATTCATGCATATACTTGAAAGTTTCCTACAGGCTTATAATGAATAGCAGAAGTTTCTTTACCCACCCCTCCCATGCCCAGTCCTGCTCCACATTGACAATCATTTTCAGTCACTTCAGCTGTTTTTTGTTATGTTATCCTCTGTATTTTAAAATAATGTGCTCATCCTGCTATTTTTTTGTCCATCAATTTTAGACATTATTACTGACTTCCTGTATGGCAATTGAAGATTTGGCTCTCCTATAACTCTTCCTCACTCTCCTTCCGTCCATCCTCTCAATACAATTATATTACAAAATTTTGGTTAACTCAAATGCTAGGGGTTATTGTGATTATGATGATATGATGTATTACGATATGTAAACATTTACTGCTGAGCCAGGTGGTATTTTATGATTATGTTTCTTTTTACTTTTTTTAATTGGAGTTAATTTTTTTCATTTGTTTAGTTTTCTATGTGCCTGTCACTAATTTTTTCAAATACTTTATTGCACACTTACCAAGATTTTCCCCAAATACAGCTTTAGACATTCTATCAGTTCAAGATTTCACTGGAGAGTTGACACCCTCCATCATTCTCCTCTAGTCTAAAAGAGTTGCTCTGTAAATTTGCTGCCCAACTGTGTCCTGGGACTTCCTTTTTCATCATTCTGGTCATTTCTCTGGTCTCTTCCTGCCCTGAATCTCATTTCCTGAGTCCACATATTTCTCTGTCTTGTTCCCCCTCCCTCATTTTGTTAAAACACATCATCTAGTAGCTTCCTATGAAAAAGGGTGTGGGAGGAACTTTTTTGAGTATGTTCTTCCCAATCTGGAAATGTCTTTCTTTCCTTCCTTATACTTGCTTGATAGTTTGGCTGGGTATGGAATTCTAGGATGATAATCATTTTCCCTCAGGTCCCCCAAATGATTTCTAGCACCCAGGACTGGTATGTAAAAGACTGATGCCATTTTGATTCCTGATTCTTTCAAATGTTTTTCCTGGAAGTTTTTAAGATCTTCTCTCTATTCCTGACACTGTAAAAATTCACATTTGCATGCATTAGTGAGAATCTCATTTATTATGTTGGACAATCAGGGATCTTTCAATCTAGAGACTTAGGTCCTTCGATTTTAGAAATAGCTCCCATATACCCTTTTCCTCTTTGTCTCCCATTACTTTTCTCTGTTCTCTTCTGGGACTCCTGTGAGTTGGTTTGATCCTCCAATTTTCTCTCCTGGTATCTTTCTCTTTGTATTTTTATTATGTTTATTTGAAACATTTTTTACTTTTTAATCCAATTTATATTAAATTCTTAATTTCAGTTCTCATGCTTTAAATTTCCAAGCTTTCTTTCTTCTCCTCTCTGATTATTTTGTAAAAATATTGTTTTCTTCTTGTTTTATAGATGTAGTAATTCTGTTATAAATTTTAGAATATTTATGATATACTAAATTTTTAGTGTTTTCATCTGTTCTTTGCTTTGCCTCTATTTTCTCTGTGTCTTAATGGTCTAATGAAGATCTGGAGGCTTTTTGTTCATATTTACAAGGGAGTGAAGGCAGTTTACTATGAAGCTAATAAAATTTAAGTCTTACTTTTGTGGAATTTTTTTTCCTTAAAGTGGATTTACCCAAAATATTAAGCTCCAGGGTTCACAAAATTTACAAGGGAGGGGTATACTCAAATCTGATTGGAAACTACATACAGAGATGTGGCTTGTTGGCTGGTGCTTGACTTATGTGGTGAGCTTTCTTTTTGTTGGGAAACCCCCAAATGCCAGTATTTGTAGATCATTTCCAGAAAGATAAACACTGGCTGTTGCATTCTGAGAGCAGCACTGGGGAAGGGACTGAGAGCTTCCTGCTTGTTGGGCATACTCTCCCTGAACCTCTCCTTTTTTTCAGGTCCAGAATCTCCCTACACCCTTCTCCTGTTTCTGATGTACCAGAATCCAGAGCTTTTTTGGTTCAAGTTTGTGCTAAATAGATCTCTGGTTAGGAAGGGGATGGAATCAGAAGATCTCCAAATTGCAGATAAACATTAAGGGTCACAGAAAAACATCTGAAATGCCAGCATTCTTAAAAGATGTCATTGAGCTTCCAAAGTTGTCCTTTCAGCATATGCAAATTACCATGTCCCCTTGTATAAATAAATGCTGACAACCTATCAAGACTCCTCCTAAATCTCTTAATTCCATCTGCTTCTCTCCGTTCCCACTGCCCCTGCCTTAGTTCAGGTTACCAATGTCTCTCCCTTGGATGACCTTGAATCCAACTCCCTTTTTCGGTTTTGTCTCCTTGAGTCCAATGCCCATTCTATAGATATAGTGAATTTCCAGGGTACAATTTGACAATCACTTTCTAGCTAAAAACACTTCAATGACTCCCCATTGCCCTCAGGGTCCTGTACAATCTGGTCCTTGCCCACTGCTCCAGCATTTTTCCTCTACAGTCCCCACACTATGAGACTGCCTTCCATCTTCCAGACTCACTAAGCCCCCTGCAGCCTCATGCCTGTTCACACACTGCTGCCTCCCTGTGGACTGCCCCTCCTTTTCTTCTTTAAGCCCATGTCTGTCCATCATTTAAGTATAAATGTAAGCTCCATTTCTCTCCCAGGAGTCTTCTCTCATCCCCCAAGTTGGGATCAATTGCCTTCTGAAATGTTTGTATAGTTCCTCTTCTGCAGCATTTATCACATAATATTGTAATTATCTTTTCTGTATCTGTTTCTCTAATACTTTAAGCCTCGGAAGCTCAGGGATCAAGTCTTACCTGAGAATCCTCATTATTGAATTATGGTGAATGATTGAGAAGCACTAAAAGGTGCTTGTTTTCTCAAGAAATTCAGGCTTGGAGAACTCTACTTGGATGACTTAGAGCAACAGATAAAAGCATCAAAACTGGTTCTCACTTGCCTATAGATTAAGGGTCCTAGTGGTTTTGAATAGTCCTTGCTGTAGGTTTATGTTTGAACTGGGCCTTTCAACAGATGCCATGCTTAATCTTGAAGGGGCCAGTTTCTCTATTTGGTCTCTAAGTGCTGTAGTATATATATGTCACCATTATTAAACAGAAAAGAAACTAATGGGGCCTGAGCTCCTGAGGAGCAGGGACAATCCAGGCCTCGGAAGGGTGGTTAGCCCTAGGCCATTGTCTTGTCTGTCCATACTTCAGTATCACTATGGGGACTTAAGGTGTTCGTTGGGCCCCTTTGTATCAGGAACTTTTCTTCTTAAGAATGCTGAAGAGAATTTTATAAAACCAATGAAAGCATTAGTTGAGAACTAAGAACTAAGAGTTATTTTAAGCATATATCACATAGGCAGTCACTAGTGTGTGCTTCAGATTAATTGCTAATCCATAGCAATTATGTCCTAATTTTTCTTTTGTTCACTCATTAATGTAGTAAATATTTAATGAGGTCTATTACTGTGATAAGTACTAAGGATCAATGAAAAATATAGCTTCATCTTTATCTTCAAAGGAACTCGGAGTAATTCTAGGCCCTGATTATTGTCTTTTCTGGGTCTTCATCTCCAATTGCTCTACTTTTATGCTGGTCCATGCTGGTCCACAGAAAAACCCCTTCAGACCCTTCACAGCCTGGTTCCTAACTTCTCTCTCCTGCTTCCCCCCTCAGCTACTTTTCCCCACCCTGCATACCTTACACATTTCCCCACCCAGCAACCAGACTACATTTCATGATACACTGCACCTTTTGCTTCAGTGCTGGTCCTTTGTCAAAGTACTCCCTTTGCTATGTCTGCTTTAATTCTCATCTTCCTTCCCTTTCCATAATAGAGCTCATTATACTCTCTCTGGGCTTCTATAGCACCTATTCAAGGCTCTGAGTCAATGATTCTTAAGTATATGAGAAGCTTGTTCACAATATAAGTGCCTAATTCCTACTTCTAGAGATTTTCAATGTCTGGGATGAGGTTCAGCAGATATAATTTGGAAAAACTATCCCAGGTATTTCTGATGGATTATCTCCATGTAATAATTATTGTTCCAAGTGTTATGCTTGCAAGATATCACATTCCATGTGTCTTTGTTTTATATCTATCTTTCTAATCATATTTGTTTGAGGTAGTCTTAAGGTGGAATAATGGCTTAATTATCTTTAACCTTGGCACGAAACACATCTAGGAACTGAACACATTTGCTTTTGAGTAAGAGCATTAAGTATTTCAACAGAAATTTGTTTGTTTTTCTCCTATAAAGCTATTAGTAATTTACAAAAAACAAGTTATACATGGTGCTTACTAGGAACAATGCTAGATGATTTTCTAATATATTTTAAGAGATCTCTGATTTTGAGCCCTAGAGTTTCCTCTTCTTTATAACCTTGTCTTCTCCTTGGACACCTTATGGATTCATCATGATCATTGAGTACCCTCGTCCTCTCTTCCTGAGTCATCTAAATTAAAAGTAACAAAACACTCTTGGGTGCCAGTAGATGACATCACATATTGTATGATGTACAATGTACATTTGGATATATTTTGAAAAGACCTATTGAAAAACTAATTGGGAACAAGAATTAAGTTTAGCTTCAATAGAAACTGGCACTCTTTGGACATTGCTCATGGCATCCATGGTTTTAACCTCTTTGTCCTGAATAAAGTTGGAGTTGTGTAATTCTGAACCAATATTGTGTAGCAAGAATTAAAGGTGAACTCACCTAAGTGAGATGGCTTATGACTGTCTCCTCTAGGATCTGGTAGAGTGCTTGTGGAACCTGGCATTCAATCAGTGCTCAATAAATATCTAATGATTATAGATTTAGTGAATATTTGTTAGCAGATTTATTTCAAAGAAATAAGTGCTTTTGTCTACTAATGACAATGATGTTGCCTAACCCTCCACCAGTAAAGGATAAGCTCTGAGTTGTTCTTCCCAGATAATGGGGATGATATGCATGCTCCAGGGCTGCCAGGTATAGCAAATAAAAATACAGGATGTCTAGTTAAATTTGAATGATATACAGTAGATAAATACCAAGTACTTATCCTATCTTACACTAAAAAATTATACGTTATTTGAAATTCAAAGTTAACTGGCATCCTATGTTTTACCTGGCAACCCTAGCCCTAACTAAAACATCTGTGCCTGCTCCAGGGACAACACAGGCCTTCTGGAGTGAGGAATGCCCCCTGTGTCCTTGGAGAACAAAGAGCACTCCTCCCCAACCAACATATATTCATTAGAAACTCCTTCCAGTCACTTGTGCATGTACTTCCTGTGCCTGATAAAGCAGAAAATTATTTCTTGGTTAAAATTGACCATACCTCTAAATATAAAAAGAGTGAGATTTAGTGTGATAAGTTAGAAACTAGTGCTTGAAGCAAAATGGAATGAAAATATGACACTATTTAGAAATAAATGACAAGGAGTAATCATTGCCTTTTGTTTCTACCCCACTCCAGCTCAGAAGATTAAGCAAAGTTCTCAGATGTTTCTAGAATGGAAAAACTTACTTCCTCATCCTGCAGACACTGAATTTCGACGCAATTACCAAGTTCCAGCTAAAATTCCTGAGTTTCGGGATTTTAGTTTCAAATATGGATGCTACTCAAGCCTACCAATTGCTTCTCAGGGTCTAGGTAAGTGAACCTGTACCTTTTATTTATTTTATTTTTCACCTGTAGCTTTTAAAGCAACTTCATAGATACTATCCTCTTGTTCCACAATTCCTCTTAATCTTAATAAGAGTCGCTGAGAATGCCAGTGGTCCTTGCATGGAATTAAAACTATGCCTCCATAGTAACTTGCCTCAAACTCAAGGATTGAGTCAGCCACACAGAGAATGGACTGCTTATTCCAAGAAATGAGTGTATCCTCAACCTGGGAGGTGTTAGGATTGAGAGACACCCCCCTCCATTATAATATGAAGGTAAGGATTCATCTGCTATCAATAGACAGGGAAAAAGATTAGGGGGGAATCAAATTAGTCTTGTCAATTATTCACTGAAAGTTTATCCACAAGGCACACCCTTCAAGCATCTTTAGATTTAAGAGGAGTGTGTGCATGACCCAGGTTTCTATTGTTTTCAACAGAAAAGTTTTTAAAAGTTCTGTGACCCAGCCACCTCCACACTGCTGGTTGAGAGGATTCTTGGGGGTCATGCTGAGAGAGTGATTGATTCCTGGCATGGAGTTGGGGCCAAGTAGCACTTTACACAGAAATCAGCTTAGCACCTGGGGCTAGAAGGCAGGTGAGAAGTTACTTGTTCTAAGTCCTCACGTCTGTGCCAGTCACCACTATACCATCCTTGCCAAGGGGCAATTTCACTCCTGCTCAGACTCTTCAGAGGAGTGCTTGTCCCCAAGGAGCTCCCTCATTCGTAGTATTTCAACTGTTTGAAGGTTCTGAGCAGTTAGAATCTTCCTTGCTCAACTTCTAGCCATTGGTTCTCTTCTTCCCACAGAGTGTAAGTCTATCATTCCCTGAAAATCTTAGTGTCTGCCTTCTAAGTCTCCTGCATGCTAAACACTCCTCAGATGGTGGTGTCTGGTTCCCTCACCCACCCTGTCCCTCCACCTGGCCAATGGTTCATTTTAAGGAGGCAACCTGGAACTGAAGCAGTGTTTAAGGTGTCCTTAAGGTTTACAAAGACTGGACAAATTGTGGACAGATTCTCACATCATTTTCATTGCTTTTTTTTTCTCTCATAACCCCATGACTATCAGAACCTTCATTAAATGAGTAATGTTCAGAATCAAATGTAAGTGGTCTGCACCTCACACCTCCATTGTCTGAATATGCAATAGTGCTGACTACAGATGTCATCTTTGTTCCAAACTGCTGCTCCTATGGTACCTGGGGGAGGCCTCTTATGTGTGAGTCTCAGTCTGCCTGGGAGATGGCATGAAAGGGAAACAAATGCAGGTGGGGAATGCTATCATCCCAACATGCTGACCTGCAGAAGAGTCAATTCCAGGGAAAACTTCTTTTCTGAAAACAGTGGTCAAACTCAACCTTCTGGCAATCATCTCCAACCCCTCCCACTCCCACTCCCACAGCAACAGCGCTGAGTCCTAGCCACTCTGCCTGCCCCGAGTCACTCACACAGTGCCTCCCCTTCCAGTACCGTTAAGTAGGCACCAGGGTGGGCTCAGGGCTGTCCGGGATGTGCTCAACCAGTAAGGGCAGGAGTTCCTTGCTTGGTGACGGCCTCCGTGTCTTTCCTTCCCTGGCGTCCCCAGTCCCTTCCGTACTGTACAGCCACATGAAGAATCAGGACCGCACAAAGAAGCAGAGCACGTACCAGAGTGACTACGGAAAAGCCTACTTGGATTTCCTAACGATCTTGAACTCATTTACTCCCTCTCAATTAGATGAGTACCTACAAAGTGTTTCCTACAAAGGTAAGATGAGGTCTTGAGTTACCTGTTAATGAATTTGCAGGTCATAATACACTGCTTTACACCAAGTAGAAATTGTTCCAACTTCCAGACACTGGAGTAAAATGTTCACAAAAAGAAAAATATTGCCTCAAAAAATCCATAATTTTTATGCAAACCTCACCCATTGAAAATAAATTTTTCTTATAAGAGGCCCCAGTAACAGTAGCCCCACTTATTACGAGGGAAACAGAACTATTTGTTCATTTCTGACCTCACTTGCCTGTGGCTGAATTGTTCCAGGGTGACTTTTTCTTATAGTTAATAGATTTCTCCAGTGGCCATTTATACTGTCTCATAGTTTTGTTTTGTTCTGTGTAACCTTTATTTCCTGTGTGGTGGTGCTTTTCTGTGACGGGCTTTTTAGTGTACATGAGTATCTTCACATGTCATATCCTCAAAGAGAGCAAGTGCCATTCCTAGGACCTTGTTGGCTCATTCCACGTAACAAGGACTTATCCCAGGCTGGGGCCTGGTGACAGGGATCTACTTAGGAACATCTCAGGGGCAACTGGTCAGTCTGAGTGTGGAAAGTGTCAACTCAGAGAACAGGAGTTGAAGGAGAGGAAATTATACTCGTTTGACAGCTGCCTCTCAGCCCCCAAGGCTAGTGTCCGTGCCCTATAACTCCTCATTTTTGAGCACATGACCCAATGCAGACCTGTATATTTATATAAAGTGTATGCATATACCACTAAACTAATGTATTACGTACATTATAAAGCAGACAAAATGTGGAAGGAGGAAGTAAAAACAAACATAATAGAGGTTCTAATATTCCTCCCTGTACCCAGTGGGCCCTCTTGTTCACCCTGCCTGTGCTCTAGGTTACCTGGGGGTCACTGCCTTGTTCTGTGCCTTGTGGTCAGGCTTGAGCTCAGAGCTTCCACCAGCTACTCAGTAACCCTCCCGCAGCTCTCTGTCTCCTCCCTTTCCAGGGTCCCCAACTTTTGTCCACAGCCATGATTAGAAGAGCTTGCTCCTCTGAAATCCTTGATAAAACCCTTTTATTCATGGATCTGCTGCCCCACACCGGACTGAAACCCCGCTGGAGGCAAGAATGAAAAGCAGATGTACATGAATGTGCTTGTGTGTGTGTGCTTGGTTATATGTGTGCTTTATGTGTGTGCATGTGTGCGTGTCTATATGCATGGGTATGCCTGTGTGTGTGTTTGGGGGAAAGGGGTATCTCCCACCCTTACAAACTGAGGGCTGATGCCTCAAAAGCCCCTAGCAGAGCTTGAGTGTTGGGTCTTAAGGAAGTACCAGCAGCAGACATCCTGCCTCACTCTAAGGCAGAAGCAGAAGTCTGTATTTCCCACCGGGAACTTCCTTCCTGTTAACAGATGCCTCTAGGCCAGTCTGACAGCTCAGAAGGACATCGAGGGCTCCTTGAAAGGGTCCACTGCTCAGCTGTCCCCAGGAGGCAGAGCAGAAGCATGCAGTGACCCGAGCCTGCTCTTTGAGACTTTCGCCAGCTTTAGTTCAGATGTATAAAACCATCATCTGCATTTTTCAGGGCTCTGCTCACCTATAGGAGCCACATATGTTTGACCATGTAGATTGAGTATTTCTGTCTTCTGGAAGCAGAACTTGGGACACAGATGGAGTTGTCCCTTCTCTGGCCCTCATGAAAACCATGCTGGGTGCTGGGACCCTCTGTCTGTGTCATTTGCAATAGGAGCCTCAGCCATGTCCCCTAAGGGTGAAAAGAAACTCTTCAGAGTGCTCCACTTGGATCAGCTTTCTCCAGATTCCTTGGGTAAGCTGATCCTTCATGGAAACACTGTCCCCCAGTTGGATTTTTCTCCCTGGACAATTGAGACATGACCTGGTACTTGACAAGGCAGCTTTAGGGCCATTCTAGGCTTTAGTTTCTTCTTAGCTGGTCTGCTTCCCTCGTTTCCTTGGGACAGCCTGGAGGGCAGGCACCCCAATGCTCAGACCCCACAGCCTTGCCATTTTGCACTGACTTGGGTCATGTCAGATCTGCTTCCAGTGGGTTCTAGTTTTTCTGTCTTAGCTTTGCTTTAGAGTGGCCTACTTATCAACGCCAGCTGTGCCAGAGGCTGACAAGCAAATTGGAGGCTCCTTTTGAATTCTGAAGCCGAAAGCTCTTGTCATTTCCACTGTCTGGGATGACACCAATGCTTTCCAGCTGGCGAATATCTCAGCAGTGCTCACTTGTGGCAGGGCTGAGCAGGTACGCAGGAGAATACAAACCTCGAAGATCTGTTAGGCTGACTCATTATCACCACAGCTTAAGTTATTTTATGGGATTATCCCTCTTAGACAGCACAGGGGTCCATTCAGGTATAGTTTGAAAGAGAGAGGGGAAGGGGCAGGATCAACATAATGGCCTAAGTCAGGGGGTTGGGGCGGTGGCAGGGTGAGGGGGACTGAGAAAACTCCAGGAAGACACAAAATAAAGCTTGGGAAGAAGGAAGGATTTAGTATTGACTTTCTGTATTTACAACCTGAAGAAATTGAACTAGATGTCTGTAGTGGCTATTCTGTTTTCAAAATGGTTTTAATCTCCGAGTGATTCAGACACCCAAGAACTCACCTTTTGGGCCTCTTATATATTGAAGACAGTCATCTCCCTGCTTATCCCTCTCTTGAAAGACAAAATTATCTGAAATCTGCTTTTCAGAATTGTTCAGCTATGACTCCCTCCCTGTGTGTTCCTCCAATTAAAACTTCCACAAATACGGCTATTCAAAGGGTATTTCTTCTGAGGGTGTATTCAGTATTGTTAAAAATGCATTTATTCACTCAATCAGCTTTATTGATTGAGTATATATAACGCTTACTTGATACAAAGATACATAAAAAGCAAATCCTCCTTCTCAGAGAACTCAGTGTCAGAGGCAGACTGTGCGTAGTTGTGATGGCTTGGCAATCCAAGTGCTCTGTAGGTCCAGTAGATGCCTGCGAGGGGTACTCCAGCCCTGTGGCTGACAGTGGGTTAGGGAAGGCTGCTCAGAGGAGGCCTTCTTTACATGTCAAGGATGAATTGTGTGACAAGGAGAAGCAGGGCCATTCCTAAGCAGAGAGAACAGCATAAACAAAGTCATGGGGGCCTAAATCTGCATCTATACATAATAAATATGGATAGTATTTGTGTTACACCTGGCAGCCTTTTTGAACATTTAAATTGACATTAAATTTGACATAATCTTATCTTTTTTATTAATTCATGCCAAACTTGATTCATCTTATATGCTTATCTTTGGTATGAAAAAGATTATTTTTCACTTCTCTTAAAATCAACTCCAGATTTGATTGTGTCAAATCTAAGATTGAAAGATAGAGACATTTTAGGCTGAAAATTAGAAGGACTAACAGTAGCCAGTAATGAGGCTATGGAGCAATACATTGCTGGTAGTTGTACAATAGTAAAGTTACTCTGGAAACATCTGGCAGTTTCTCATAAAGTTAAACATATACCTACTCCACGACCCAGAAATTCCACTTCTATGTATTTACCCAAGAAAAATGAAAACAAGACCCACAAAAAGACTTGTACAAAAATGTCTAGAACAATTGTATTCTTAATAGTGCCAAACTGCATACAACCCAAATCTCCATCATAAACAGATATACTCACATAATGAAGTACTACTAGATAATAAAAGAATGAATTATTGATATAGTCAACACAAGGTATGAACCCCCAAAACCATGTGCTGAGCAAAAGAAGCCAGAAACCAAATAATACATTTTGTATTATTTCATTTATTTGAAGATCCACAACAGGTAAAACTTATCTATGAGGAAGGAAATCAGAACCTTATCTGTCTTGGGGTAGGAAGTATTTACTGGGAAGGAGCATGATGGGTCTTTCTGGGGCTGTGGACATGACCTACACTATGATAGGGGTGTGTGTTACATGTATGCAGGGGTCAAGCCGTGGAATTGCACTGGAAGATTAGTGCATTGCACAGATTTTCAATTTAAAAATGCTGGGCTCAGAAAAGGTCTGGATAGGGTAGGGATGGTTCAAAATTAAATGTGAGATCATAAAAACAAATAAGTGCAAACCCAATTGGAGAGAAAACAGGAACACACACACACACAAACACCTGATCTATAGACCTCAGCTGGCTTTGCAACATTGACGGTAGTAACATGACATCACTTGCATTCCTCCTCTCTTTTGGTTCTTTTGCTTTGGGCTGCAGAGGTGGCAATTGCTGGGCACTAGCAAAGTTTTACAGCTCCATTCCATACTATTAAAAAATATGTAATTAGGATCAGGGAACCACGGATGTTCAGGCCAAGCAAGATTCTTTGTGTTCCAGACAAGGGAATAGAGACAAGAGAATTGAAGGGCCTTCCCATGGTCATTTATCACTCGAAAACTGCAGTCTACCCACATTGGTGGGAAGAAAAACAGCCCTGGCTTCAGTGGAACTTTTGGAATAATTGTCTTATTATTTATCATCACTATGTACTACTGTGAACCCAATAATAAAAGGGTAGAGCTATAGTATTTACTGAGTGTCTTTATGGGCCAGCACTGTGTAGGTGCCTCGCACACAGCATTCCTGATCCATTCCCACCCCGTGAAACGTAACTGCTATTACCTGCACTCAAACATAAGAAAATTTAAAAAAAGAGAGGTCAAATGACTTGCCAATACTTGCCAGTGCAGAACTGAAACGTACATGTTTCATTCCTAAACCTGTGATCTTTCCATGAAAACTTGCTGATCTTTGGAACGTTAAGTTTGCTCTTTTTACTCAATAATCACACAACTGTGCCTTTTTAGCCACTAGACATACTATCCTTTGGTCATTTTGGTTTCATCAGATTTGGATATAGAGTAGTATTGTAAGATATTTGCCTCCTAGAATTTCTCTATTTAGCACTTAAATAGTTAAATGGAAATTTTCATCCTATTTTTCTTCACAATTTCAGACAGAAAAATTCTCGATCGCTTTATTCGCTCTTACTGTGACGCTGACAAAGGGACGGAATGAAAAAGGAAAATAGTCCAAATGAAGAAATCCTGAAAATCAATGAAAGGGCCTCAGGGGCCATTTTATCAAAAATCAAGGAAAGACAATATCTAAATTGTTCCAAATATGATATTCATGACTTTGTGTAATTTTGTTTTCTTTCAAGGTTATAAATCTCCACCCCACCCCCCAACAAAGCTCTAACTGTATCCAGTAGGTTTTGATATAAAGTGCTTTTCTGTGCTCTGTTGGATACTTAATTTGTGATTTCAATTTTGACTTCCTCTTTGAACCAGGAATTATGTAGAAGAGGTTTCTTAATTTTCCAATAATTAGAGGATTAAAAAAATCTTTTTAATATTGATTTCCTGTTTGAAAGTAAAAAGAAACCTGCTTTGGGAAATTTAACAAGGTTTTCTCTTATGCCAAGTACATGGTTAACTTGTGTATTACATGAATATAAGAAAAAAACCTGTATAGTTTATTGTATTTTTTCAAATCCCTTGTGTCTTTTCTTTAATTATATACTTGAACTGTCAAATTCTGAAAGAATGTTGAAAACATTCCACATTAAAAATGTTTTCATCAATATCTCCTTGTATTTCTGGGATTTTGCTATATATGGCTGCTGTAATGTTTATCTATTAATGTTTATGACTTATACACAACCTGTTAATTAATTTTTCCTCATTACATTTTTCCTCTTTGGCCTTGTTAATGCTTTTGACCTTGAGTTACATTTTAGTTGATATTAATGCCGAGTTTATTTTTTTCCCTTTGTATTTGCTAAGTATATGTTTGCCTTCCCTTAATTTTCAGTCTTTCTTTGTAATTTTGTTTCTGTGTGTTTTCAGAAATACCTTATGTCTGGGTTTCATATTATAACTAGTATCAGAGTCTTTGTCTTTTGATAGGAGAACCTAGTCAGTACACAGTAATTATGCCTGACACACTTGATTTTATGATTTCTATATTTTTCTTTGCTATTCTTTATTGTTCTTTTTAGTTTTACTTTTCTTAATTTTCTTTATCTCTTTATCACACTGTTAATTTTTAAATGATACTATTTTTCATTACACGAGTAGTTTATCACACTTGTTCCTTACTAAATTTTGATTTCTCAACTAATATATAAAAATTACATAATTCCCATGCTCCCGGTACCCCTCCCTTCACAGTTCCTCCCATCCCTACTTACTGGTAGATCTTTCATTTTTCTATTTTGTATTGTACATCCACCGCATCCCCAGCATGTGCATATGCTCATGGACACACATGCTTACATACTTCATTGATGAGATAGTTGGGAATCTTTGCTTCAAACTTTTATTAGGGATTTCCTTTTCTGTTTAAAAAAGTCTTAAGGCATATTATAAATTCCCAGTACCATCGTTAATATCACCCATTTATATTTAACTCTGTTTCTTGCAGTCTCTTATTTTCCCAAATCCTGAGATTCATGTTCTGATTTACTTTTATTTGGTTAGAATAGTTCTATGTATTTCCTCAGATGGGTTCCAAGGGCAGCAACACATTGAATCTTTACTTGCCCCAAAATGTTCTTTTGCATTAAATTATATCATGGCTGGGCATAGAATTCTTGGATCTCACTCCAAGAATTTTCTCAATAGAATATTACTCCAATATTTTCTCAATAGTGCTTTGTCATTTCATTGCCTGCTAATTTAGAGTATAATTTATAAGTCAGATACCAGTTAGATTCAGTTACCACCATAAGTGATCTGGGATTTTTTTCCTGCAAGTTTATAAAATTGTCTCTTTACCCTTGGAGTATTTCAGTAATCTTTTGAGGGTATGTTCAGTTTCATTTGGACTCTTTAACTTAGAGAAATTTCTTTTTATTTTGCCTTTTTTATTATTACTTTTCTTACCCATGTTATTCCCTGTGATATGTTTTCTGCTTCTGAATGTAGTAATGTTTTCATAAGAGCCCCTTGAATCTGTCCCTCAGGTCTTCTATCTTTTTGTTTATAGTTTCTAGTTTTTAATGTTTTTGACTTCATTATGTGACATTTTGTTCCTTTTGCTCACTCACAACATTAGTTTGGTTCTTAGCAGTGATTGCTTACCATATTTTAAAATCCAGGCATCAAATTTTATTTTAGCTTTACTTTTAGAAAGTTGTCTTTTTCTCTATGACTGTATCTCCTTGAGTTACATATGTTTTGTTAAACTTACCCTCTACCATCTCCATTGACTCTGCCATTGGTTTCTGATAGCATGGACTCTCATTCTAGATTCTAGGTTTCAGAATATTCAGTACATTTCTGCTGATTCAAATTGTGCTCACTCATGAGCACAGTTGAGTTTTGTGCTAATCCTATTCTTCAAACTGTGCTAGCAAAGCTTTGTCCAGAACTGGAGTTTTCAGACAGTTCTGCAGACATGTCATGGATGCATCTCAAGCTTTCTACCCACCTCCAAAAGGAGCAAGCTGTATACACTGGGGGGCCCAAAAGGGATCCCTGATCTCCTAAATGATGTTTTATAAAATATTTATGCATTAAAGTTCACACTTTGTGCTATAAAGTTCTATGGGTTCTGACAAAAGCAGTGTCATATCCACCATTACAGTGTCATATAGAATAGTTTCACCAATATATCCCCTGTGCTTCACCTATATAACTCTCCCCTCCCACATCTTTCGAGATAGTTCTGCTGTTCTAAAGGCCAGGATAGTCAAGAAAGTCAACATTACCTCCATTGCCTTGTGGCAGACAGCCTGTGGATGAGTGTCACCCTCCGTCTGGCTGGAAGGTGTCCTACTTACAGTGTTGTAGAACAGGTAAAAGCCAGAAATTCTCCTGTAAACATTGTTAGAATGTACTGTTTGACAGATATTCTTTCCAGGCCCTGTGGTAAATTGAATTCTTGTCCCCCGTTCTTTCTCTCTCCCTATATCCATTTGACTGTGGAACTTTGTAATCCCTCCTACTACAGATGAAGTGTATTTCCCTAGCTTTTGACTGTAAGCTTTGCCATATGAATTGTTTAGCTAATGGGATGTTAGCAGACATCAGCCTGGGCTGCCCACTGACCCCAGAGGTGGGTGAGAGACCTGTGGAGGAGAGCTACTGCTAGGATCCGAATGTTTGTGTCCCCTAAAATTTATATGTTGACATGCTAGTCCCTCAGATGGTGGTATTAGGAGGTGGTTAGGTCAGGAGGGTGAAGCCTTCATGAATGGGGTTAACGCTCTTCTAAACGAGACTCCACAGACCTCCCTTGCCCCCTCTACCATGTGAGGACACGGAGAAAAGACAACTGTCTATGAACTAGGAAACTCTCACCAGTCGTGGAATCTGCTGGCACCACCATCTTGTAATACCCAGACTCCAGCACTGTGAGAAATATATGTTGTCTGTAAACTACCCAGTTTATGGTATTTTGTTATAACAGCCCAGACAAACTAACACAGTTACCCCAGCTGACCTGACCTAATGACCCACAAACTATGAGAAATAAATGTTTTTTGTTTAATGCCACTGAGATTAATGTTGCAACAGCTAACTGATACAGGCAGAGTATTTATTTAGGTGAGACGTATCTGGAAACCTCAAAATAAAATGAAAGGCTGGACAGAACAAGTTCACTCTCTTAAAATTTTTAAGTCTAATCCCACTAACAAGTACACATTTTAAACAGGAGAGTGTGGTTGTGGTTCTTTTGTATTTAAAAACTGATCAAATGGTGAAGGCATCTTAAACACTGAGCCCTAGAAAAGTTCTCATGACCCCAGTAGCCATTGCTGAGTTGAATGTGCCCAAGGATGTGAGTGGCTGCCTCATTATGGTTCCTTCTCAGTGCACGTTGCCAAGACCAGATAAGTCAATGTACTGGACCTGAGTTAATTATGTTGTTCCAGTACCTCCATTATCATAGTTCAAAGAGAGCAGTGTTTCAATACAGACAATGATTCTGAAGTTTTTTCTTTCCTGGTACCCCCTGATGGTGCTTTTTTTTCTCTTTCTACCCTCTTGCAAAACTACCCCCACCACACACACAACCAAAAAGTACACTGAGGAGATTTCTATGCTTTCCAGACACATCTAGTTTTTGCATTTAATCTCTTGAGGAAATTGTTAGATAAATATGTTTAAACTTGTTCTGTTTTGTTTAAAAAATGCTTTCATGAATGGGAAAGTAGAAAAATAACATTTCTTAACTGAAGATGGCAATAATTTGTAATAAACCACTATGGATCGTATATAGTTGACCCTTGAATGATGTAGGGGCTTAGGGGCACCAACTGCCCACATAGGCAAAGTCTGCATATTTCTTAAGTCAGCCCTCTGCCTATATGGAATCTCAACTACCAGTTGACCCTTGAACAACATGGGTTTGAACTTTGGGGGTCAGTTGAAAAAATCCACATATAAGTTGACCTGCAAAGTCCAAACCCCCTTTGCTCAAGGGTCAATTGTGTGGTTGACTGTTAATTACACAGTAAACCCTTGATTTTTCAGACCTTGATTTACTGGACTTCGGATTTAATGGACAAAATTTCCTACCCATATGTCATGTGTGAAAATTAACATCTTGTTTAATTTTAAAATGCTTATAATTAAATTAATAGGTTATTTTTGTTATTAATTCACTATTATTTTTAACAATTTTTAGCAAATAGACCATGTTGAAAAAACACTGTAGTAATTTCACTGACATAAATAAATATTACATATCTACAACTATAGTCTACATATTTAAATCCAAGAGTTACTGCTCATAAACAATGTTGGGTGAATGACTAGCATGTGATCACACCACATCAAGCTCAGTAATTGGTTCTGTTGTGGCCTGGTGAGATCTTCTGCAGCAATTTTAACATGTGCTCCCCACATCCCAAGCTAAGCCTCGCCCCAGCCGTGTGCATTTGTTTACTCTCTGACAGGTGAATACACGCATTTACTAGACCTATTCAGTATAAATTTATAATAACAGTAATACATCTAAAAAACTTTTCTGTGAAATTAAACTTTTCATACATAATTTCAATTATACAAATGTGTCTACATAAGTAAAAACAGGTAAATTAACTAATTTGTCAATTTTTTAACATATGCATTCAGAAAACCTACTTTATTATATAAGGGACTTTTGGCTTTAACAGACAACCCCTCACCTGAATTAGTCCATTATATCAAGGTTTGACTGTGTGTTGAAAATCTCTCTCTACAAGAGGTGCCTGAGTCAGAGCAAGGCTTCTCAACCTTGGCTGCACTTTAGAAGGGTCTGGAGAGATTTCTGTATTCTGATGCCCAGACCACTTCCTGGACCAATGACATCAGAAATTCTGGGGATGGAACCTAGCAGCAGTCTGTGCTGAAGTTCCCCAGGTAATTTCAGTATGCAGCAGAGAGGAATACCCACTGACTAGAGGAATGACCTAATTGGCAAATTGTACCCTCTAGGATTAATAATTCAGTCAAGGTCTAAGCAGGAAACAGCATCCATCCTATTTGTTTCAGATGATGGGGCTTTAATGAAGGGGCTACTTCTGAGGGTGATGTTCACAGAGAGCAGCAACGAAAGAAAGCTTGAAAGGACATTGTGAAGCTCAGTAAGACCCAGATGTATAGAGGAACTGCTGTCCCCTGGGAGCTGTAGTCATGAAGAAAGTAAGTACAGCCAGAGAGGAAACAGGGAGAGAGGGGGGAAGATATACTCCACTCTCACTTTCTCCTTCCCTCTGATATAATACGGCCTGCAATGGCCCCCATTAACCAAGCCCAACAGATGCCCACAGGAAAGTATTGAGGGACACGCAGCCCAAAGGGTCAGCCTCCAACCGCACAGAGCTATTTAGAGAAGGTGTTAAAAGGGATCTGGAGGCCAAAAATATAACTAACATAGCATCCAGGCTTTCTGAACCAAAACCAATAGCAGAGTGTGTGCCAAGTTCTGAATATCATTTCCAAATGTAATTTTATAGAATGCTTTACAAAACATAGAGTAGAATTATTTATAAATTTAAAGAATCTTCTAAATAAAAAAATTACATTTTATGAAATTGGGATTGTTCCAGCAAATCCAAGATGTAGGATTATGACAACTTAAACTTTTAATTCAACATTCATTTAAAAATACTTTTTAAAGGTCTTTTGTGCCAGACACAGTGCTGTATTAGATACAGAAATCAAAGACACAGGATCTATTCTTCAAGATTGGAGAGTCTAGTGGAAACTAAAGACAAGTTAGCAAATGTGATCTTTTATCAGCCCAGAACAATATGAAGAAAGTAGGCAATTCCTCACCCCTGGTTCTGATATCAGCTGGAACTGCACTGTGCCCTGCCCAGGCTGGGCCAAGTATGGTATGTCTCTTCTCTGGCCACAATAGGGGTTCAATTCCAGGTTTTCCCCTATGGCAATGTGGTAGAGCTCTCTTTCCTCTGTGGTCATGAGGCTATAAGAAGGCATATCCAGAGCTGCCTGTAGTCTTTCTTCCAGCTTCAAGTAGAAAACCAACTCAAGAGGATGGAGACATGAGAGAGGACCCATGGAAGAGAGGATCCTGATGAGACTGGAGTGTGTGTGTGTCCAGCTCCACCCCTGCTACATGAATCAATTCATTTCCCCATTTGACTAAAGCTGGACTGAGCTGAATTTCTGCCACTTAGAATCAATAGCATTCTAACTAATACAGGGGAAAAATTTAAACAAACTCTGAAGAGCTGTATGATAGAGCCATGTGTAGGGTGCTATGGAATTTCTGAGAGGCTTGCCTAACCCAGCCCAACAAGTCAGGCAAGGTTGCTGGAACAGAGTGGGGCCCAGATCTTTATTAGAGGTAATGGCACTATAATACTATTTTCAAAAGCAGGAGTCTCAAACTCAAATTCCTACAGGGGCCTGGCAGGTAACCTAAATGAGGGAAGTGGGCCAGTTGGAAGACTATAAGGAGTGGTGAAGACTATGGTGAACTGGAGAGTGTCTGCCATGTCTAAAAGGGGCTGCTGAAGCTCTCTCTAGTCAACAGTTGCCCTGTCAGATTGTATCAGTTAAGTAGGGTTTTAGGGAAATCCAGAAATGTTTTTAATTTATATACAATAAAACCCATTCTTTTTGGTGTACAGAGCTATAAATTTTGACAAATGTCTAAAGTACCATATCCAACAGCAGAATCATGATACAGAAAAGTAGCACCCCTAGTTTTCATACTTCTAGTTTTCATTTTCTAGAATGTCCTATAAAGGGAATCATACAATATGCCTGGCTTCTCTCATTTAGCAAAATGAATTTGAGATTGTTTTGTTGTGTAATCTATAGTAATTTGTTTCTTTTTATTGCTGAGGATGGATGTACCACAGTTTACTCACTGGTTGAAGGACATCTGGGTGGTCTCCAGTTTGGGGTGACTTTCCTCACCTTCACTAGGCTCATTTCTAGGCTATGGAGATTGAACAGAACAAGACAAATATATGCTATAATGACAGTTACAGGAATATAAAGAAAAATTTACATATACTGCAAATATGTATTTAATATATAATATACTATGTAAATATATAATCCAATGTTGAATTCAGGAGTATGAAAGGAAATACAGAGACCTGGTGTCACTCTTTTTTTTTTTTTTAATTTTATTTTTGTTTAAAATATTACAGATGTCCCTTTTTCTCCCCAATGACCAGTTCCACCCCATCCCTTCCCCCTCCCCAGTCCTTCTCCCCACCATTGTCCGTGTCCTTGGGTTGTGCATATATGCATATAAATTCTTTGGTTACTCTCTCCCCCTCCACCCACCCGCCCTCCTCCATCCCTCTGACATTTGTCAGTCTCATCTATGATTTCATTCATTGAATCTATTCTGTTCATCAGTTTATTAAGTTCTTTAGATTCCACGTATAAGTGAGATCATGTGATATTTGTCTTTCACTGCCTGGCTTATTTCACTTAGTATAATATTCTCCAGGTCCATCCATACTGTCCCAAAGGGTACGAGATTCTTTTTCTTTACAGCTGCGTAATATTCCATGGTATAAATGTCCCACAGCTTTTTTATCCACTCATCTACTGATGGGCACTTGGGCTGTTTCCAGATCTTAGCTATTGTAAACTGTGCTGCTATGAACATCGGGGTACATATATTCTTTCTGATTAATGTTTCAGGATTCTTAGGATACATTCCTAGGAGTGGAATCACTGGGTGAAATGGCAGCTCCATCTCTAATTTTTTGAGGAACTTCCATACTGTTTTCCATAGTGGCTGCACCAGTCTGCATTCCCACTAGCAGTGTACTTAGGGTTCCCTTTTCTCCACACCCTCGCCAGCACATATCGTTTGCTGATTTGTTGATGGCAGCCATTCTGACAGGTGTGAAGTGATACCTCATTGTCGTTTTAATTTGCATCTCTCTGATGATTTCTATATGCCTGTTGTTGTACCAATACCAGGCCGTTTTGATTATAGTGGCTCTGTAATACAGTTTGAAGTCTGGTAATGTGATCCCTCTCACTCCTTTCTTTTTTCTCAAGATGGCTGCAGCTATTCGGGGTCTTTTTTGGTTCTATATAAATTTTTGAAATGTTTGTTCTAGGTCTGTGAAATATGCTGTTGGTATTTTCATAGGAATTGCATTAAATTTATAAATTGCTTTGGGTAATATGGACATTTTAATGATATTAATTCTTCCAATCCATGAGCATGGTCTATTCTTCCACTTGTTTAAATCTTCCTCTATTTCTTTTTTCACTGTCACATAGTTTTCCAAGTACAGGTCTTTTACATCTTTGGTTAAGTTTATTCCTAGGTATCTTATTTTTTTAGTTGCAATGGTAAATGGTATTGCTTTTTTAGTTTCTCTTTCTGAAAGTTCATTGTTGGTGTATAAGAATGCCATTGATTTCTGGATGTTGATTTTGTATCCAGCTACCTTGCCAAATTTGTTTATCAAATCTAGTAGTACTTTGATGGAGTCTTTAGGGTTTTCTATGTACAATATCATGTGATCTGCAAATAATGACAGTTTTACTTCCTCCTTTCCAATATGGATACCTTTTATTTTTTCTTCTTGTCTGATGGCTATGGGGAGGACTTCCAGTACTATGTTGAATAAGAGTGGTGAAAGTGGACATCCCTGTCTTGTTCTGGCTTTTAATGGAAATGGTTTTAGTTTTTGCCCATTGAGTATGATGGTGGCTGTAGGTCTGTCATATATGGCCTTTATTACGTTGAGGTAGGATCCCTCTAGTCCCACTTTGCTGAGTTTTTATCAGAAATGGGTGCTGGATTTTGTCAAATGCTTTTTCTAATTCTATTGATATAATCATATGATTTTTGTCCTTCACTTTGTTTATGTGATGTATCATATTTATTGATTTGTGGATGTTGTACCAGCCTTGCATCCCCAGAATAAATCCCACTTGGTCATGATGTATGATCTTTTTAATGTATTGCTGGACCCAGTTTGCTAGTATTTTAGTGAGGATTTTAGCATCTATGTTCATCAGGGATATTGGCCTGTAATTTTCTTTCTTTGTAGTATCTTTATCTGGTTTTGGGATTAGGATGATGCTGGCCTCATAAAAAGAGTTTGGGAGTTTTCCCTCCTCTTGAATTTTCTGGAATAGTTTGAATAGAATAGCTGTTAATTCTTTGAATGTTTGGTAAAACTTGCCTGTAAATCTATCTGGTCCAGGACTTTTGTTTGCTGGGAGTTTTTTGATTACTGCTTCAATTTCATTAGTTGTTATCAGCCTATTCAGGTTTTCTGCCTCTTCTTGATTCAGCTTTGGAAGGTTGTATGCTTCTAGGAATTTGTCCATTTCCCCCATGTTGTCCATTTGTTGGCATATAGTTGCTCATAATATTTTCTTACAATCCTTTATATTTCTGTTGGGTCAATTCTTATATCTCCTCTTCCATTTCTGATTTTATTTATTTGGGTCCTCTCTCTTTGTTTCTTAGTGAGTCTGGCTAAAGGTGCATCAATCTTATTTACCTTTTCAAAGAACCAGCTCTTGGTTTCATTGATTTTTTTGTATTGTTTCTTTAGTCTCTATGTCATTAATCTCTGCTCTGATTTTTATTATTTCCTCCCTTCTACTTCCTCAGGGCTATTCTTGCTGTTCTCGTTCTAGTTCTTTCAGTTGTTGTGTTAGATGGTTCATTAGATCTTTTTCTTGGTTCTTGAGATAGGCCTGTAATAGTATGAATTTTCCTCTCAGGACTGCTTTTGCCGTGTCCCATAGGTTTTGGGTTGTTGTCTGTTCATTTTCGTTACTTTCTGTGAAGTGTTTGATTTCTTCCTTGATCTCCTTGGTAACCCATTCATTGTTTATTAACATGCTATTTAGCCTCCATGTGTTTGAATACTTTTGAGTTTTTTTATAGTGGTTGATTTCTAGTTTCATGGCATTGTGATCTGAGTAGATGCTTGATATGATTTCAATCTTCTTATATTTGTAGAGACTTGTGCCCTAACATGTGGTCTATTTTTGAGAATGTTCCATGTGCACTTGAGAAAAAATGTGTATTCTGCTGCTTTGGGGTGAAATGTTCTGTAAATGTCAATTAAATCCATTAGGTCTAGTGATTCATTTAAGGTCTGCGTTTCCCTGTTGATTTTTTGTCTTGATGATCTGTCCAATGCTGACAGTGGGGTGTTAAAGTCCCCCACTATGATTGTGTTGCTGTCAATCTCCCCTTTAAAGTCCCCCAAGAAATTTTTTATATATTTAGGTGCTCCTGAATTGGGTGCATAAATGTTTATAAGTTATTTCCTCCTGTTGGATTGATCCCTTTAGTAATATGTAGTGATCATCTTTGTCTCTTGTTATGGCCTTTATTTTGAAGTCTGTTTTGTCAGAAATAAGAATTGCTACTCCAGCTTTCTTTTCCTTTCCGTTTGCATGGAATATTTTACTCCATCCCTTCACTTTTAGCCTGTGTGAGTCTTTTGCTCTCAGGTGGGTCTCTTGTAGACAGTATATATTTGGGTCCTATTTTCTTATCCATTCAGCTACCCTTTGTCTTTTGATTGGACCGTTTATTCCATTTACATTTAAGGTTACTACTGACATCAACTTATTTAATGCCATTTTTCCCCTTTATGCTGATTAACCTTTCTCTCACAATTCCTTCTTTTTCTTAAAGCAGTCCTTTTAGCATCTCTTGCAATGCTGGTTTAGTGCTACTGAACTCCTTTAGCCTTTTTATGTCTGGGAAGCTTTTTATTTCACCTTCAAATTTAATTGATAGCCTTGCTGGGTAAAGCAATCTTGGTTGCATGTTCTTGCTTTTCATTACTTGCAGAACTTCATGCCACTCCCTTCTGTCCTGAAGAGTCTCTGTTGAGAAATCAGATGTTAGCCTTATGGGTGTTCCCTTGTAGGTCATTGCTTGTCTCTCTCTTGCAGCCCTTAATATTTTCTCTTTGTCCTTAACATTTGCCATTTTAATTATGATGTGTCTTGGAGTGTATGTCTTTGGGTCCCTCTTGTTTGGAACCCTCTGTGCTTCCTGAACTTGTGTGGCTTTCTCCTTCGCCAGCCTAGGGAAGTTTTCTATAATTATTTCTTTCACCAAGTTCTCTATCCCTTGCTCTCTTTCCTCCCCCTCTGGCACTCCTATAATGTGAATGTTGTTTTGCTTTATGTTGTCCCAAAGCTCCCTTAGACTGTCTTCATGCTTTTTAAGTGTTTTTTCTTTTTGCTTCTCTGATTGTGTGATTTTTTTCTACCTTGTCTTCTAAGTCACCTACTCTATCCTCTGCTTCATTGAGCCTGCTTTTAATTCCTTCCAGTGCATTCTTGATATCAGATACAGCATTCTTTATCTCTGTCTGAGTTTTATTTATGGTATGTATCTCTTTTGTCATGTGTTCACTAAGGTTCTCGATCTTATCATCTAGAGTCTTCTTAAGTTCCTTGAACATCTTCATCATCCATACTCTGAACTCCATTTCTGATAACTTGCTTAACTCCATCTCATCAACGTCTTTTTCTGGTTATGTTTCCTTTTCTTCAATTTGGGGGTTGTTTCTTTGTCTCCCCCTTTTGGTAGGTCTTAGTGTTTGTATCTATATATTAGATATATTTGCTGTCTCCCAGTCTTGTGGGATGGGTTTTGTCTTGTGGGTCCAGTAGAGCCCAGTGGTGTGTTTTCCTTACACCTCTGAGCTCTTTGCTCTAGGCATGTCCCTCTTGTGGGTGCCCCTTTTGTGGTTTCTTTATCTTCTCCTGTTGTGGTTGGGTCTAGATTGTTGTTGATCAGTCCTTGGGAGGACCCTCTTCTCAGGTTGGCTGTGTCTCAGCCCCAACCTCGACATGTAAGCTGTTGTATGGGTGCTGGCAAGGCAGGACAATACACCACTAAAATTCTAGGAAACAAGAGGTATCTTACAAAATATCTTGACAGTCACAATGAAAACAACCCACATGAAAATAGAACTGAGAGAGTGAAGGAAGAACACACACACACAAATGCTTAAAACAAAAGAAAGAGAGAAAGAAAAGTAACGCTTAGAGAGAGAGAGAGATGTATATTGTTGTTAATACTGGTGAAAATTTAGAAAATAATAAACTAAAATGTAATAAATAGATAAGCTACCGGGAGATAACAGAAGCAGAGAAAAGATTCTGAAAGAAGGGCCAGCAAAAAATTAAAGGAGAGAGTAGGAATAGGATAATAGATGAAAATGAGAAAACAAAAATACAATAAAGAGAATAAGAGAAACTAAGAATCGGACAGGAAGACAGAAGGGAGCATAATGAAAGAATGAAGGAAAAGTAGAAAAAGAAAAAAGAAAAAGAAGAAAAAAGTTATGCCAATGGATTGAGAGGAGAAAGAGAGATAAAGCGCAGGCAGGGAGTCAGGTAAGAGATTTGGGGGAAACTACAGAGGAAAGCAGTAAACTTGGTTGTAATGATAAGGTCCCAGTCGTTAAGCAGGAATATCAAGAAAGTCTTGATATTAGAAGCAAGGATAACAAAACAAAGCAAATAACCAATACAAAACTAAAATCAAGGTAAGCAAGACAAAATTCTTTTATAAAAAAGAAAAAAAATTTAGTTAAAAAAATGTTAAAAAAAAATTTTTTTTAATTATTATAAAATTTAAAAAAGAAGAAAAAACAAATTTTCTCCCCTTTCTCTTCTTAAGGAAAAAAAGAGAAAAAATAAACCCACAAACAAAAAAACCCCAAAACCAAAAAAAAAACCAAACCAAACCAAACAAAAAATCAGCAGAAAAAAAGGTAGTGAATCAGGTGAGTTTCTTATGTTGTCTGAGGGTCACTGTTTTGTGTGCTGATTTCAGTTCTCCTGGGAGGTGCTTGTGTATCACCCCAATGTGAGGAGCCGTCTAGGTTTGGCTCTGGTGCCCTTAGGTAGATGGTTGATCTGAGGCTCTCCGTGGACCACCTCCTCTTGTCAGCTATTTTGCAACCTTGTAGTTGCCTGGTCTTACTCCAGTCTTCTGTAGACTCTTTAGGGTCCAGGGTGGCTAGTGTAGCCCAGGGTATCACTCCCCTTAGAGGTGTGACTGTCAGGCGCTCACTCTGCGGGAGTTAGTCTCTGTTCCACCACCAGCTCCTCAGTCCCTATCCTGTCCTCTGATTCTAGTTCCCCATGCACTGGCCTGCTGCAGCTTCAGATTGATTTCAGCCTGTTGTCTTTTCTGTAGGGGCCGTTTCAGCAGCCTGGGCTCAGTGGGTTCGATTAAGAACACATTCTGGTGAGCCCTTTGCCTGCCCAGCCCCCAGCAGGGGTTTTCAGCTTTTCCTCCAGCTCCCAAACAATAGTCCCTGAGAGTCTTATTCTTGCAAATCCTCCTGTGAGCTGCTCTCCCTTCCCCCTCAGGACTGTGCCCTTTGGGTATGTCTCGGCCTTCAGTGAGCGGGACCCTCCCCTTTCCTGTTGGGGGGGTGTGCTCCTTGCTGCAGGAGAGGCAGGTAGGCTCCGCCCCTCCCTGCTCAACTCTGGTTGGCTGGTCGCACCAGGCCCACCCCTCAGACCCTCTACTGTGCAGACCCCAATCCCAGCCTCTGCTGGTCTGTCCCCCAAGTGCATGCCGGGAAGGTGGTAGCCAGTTCCATGATCAGATTCACAAATGCATAAAGCAGCACACAGGTACTGAGTTTGCTCTGCAGGGTCCCGGTGGCCTCGCTCCAAGGCACCCAGCGGGAGGGGACCCAAAGTCAACTCCATGCAGCTCCCTGCACCGCTGGTCTCAGCAAAGCTGGAGCAGCGCCCCTCAGGGCTGATCACAGATCCCAGCCTTTCGGCACCGGGAGCTCAGGGCGGGAGGGCTCCTCCCCTCCCCCACGCCGATTCAGCGCTTTCTGGGGCTCAACACAATGCCCCACAGGGAGGCAGAGGGTCCCTGTGTACGGCCACTCAGCGCAGTCCTCTGGTCCCTTACCACTTGGGTGCCCCAGACCTTGGGACAGTCTTCCCTATGGTCAGCACCCCGAGCACCAGATGCCAGTCGTAGCTGCCACTAGAGGCTTTGTTTCCTAGGAAGGCGCTGTCCACCATTAGAGGCTTTGTTTCCTAGGAAGGCGCTGTCCACCATTAGAGGCTTTGTTTCCTAGGAAGGCGCTGTCCACCATTAGAGGCTTTGTTTCCTAGGAAGGCGCTGTCCACCATTAGAGGCTTTGTTTCCTAGGAAGGCGCTGTTCCCTCCGGGACTCGCCGCTCCCCTGGGTCCCTCTGCCCTGTGCGCGGGGCGTTCCTTCCCCTCTCATCGCTCGGGGTGTGAGATCCCTGCTCTTGGATGCCGTCCGCACTCCCACGGGGAGGGAGCTCCACAGCCTCCAAGGCTCCGCACTCAGAGCCCAGCACAGGCTTCAGGGAGACTCCTCCTTTCTATGCACCCCTCTCTTACCAGACTCCATGATGTGTCTTCAGTGCTCCCCACTCACACTCCGTCCACTCAGGTATGTTTCTCTGGTTTTTTCAAGCTGGTTATGTAGGATTTTAGGAGTAAATCGAGTCCGTGGCTGGGAGCGGGGGGCCTCTGCTGCTTCTCACAGGGCTGCCATCTTCCCTCCGCCTGGGGTCACTCTTTTAGGCAGGTGGGCAAGGAGTCCTCTGGAAAATTGCATAGAGCTCATTCCCAACAGAAGTAAGGCAGCAGGGAAGAATCTTGTGGGTTCCAGGAGGAAGAACATTCCGGATAAAGGCAACAAGGGCAGAATGCCTGTATTTTCCGAGAGAAAGTCACTGTGGTCCCAGGGAAGCGAGGGCAGAGAGTAGGAGGCGAGGACAGGTGGGTAGGAGGATAGGTCACAGGAGCCTTTGAGGCCATGGTTTTACTTTGAATAAGATGGTAAGCATGGCTGGGTTTTGAGTAGAGGATTGACATTATCTAACTTCTGTTTTTAAAAGATCACTCTACATAGAATATATTGTAGGGTGGGGGAAATCATACCAGGAAAGCCAATTGGGATGCCATTGCCATAGTCCCGGTGAGAGGCAGTGGCTTGGACTAGGAGGCGCCGGTGGGAAAAGTGAGGCGTGGTTGGCTTCTGAAGATACTTCAGAGGTGGAACTGACTGGATTTGAATGGTGGACTGAATGTGTGTGTGGGAAAGAGAGGAGATAAATGACTTTCAAGATTTTTCCCTAAAGCAACTGGAAAAATGGAGTTTCTATCTGAAATGGAGAAAGTGGAGGAGCGAGATTAGGTAATCAGGGTTCAGACTAGGGTGATGGATAGTACCCAAATGTAATAATTATTATTAACTGCACCCTGGCAGGGCAAGATGATGACAGTACTTTTGATACCAGAGTTATTTTCCTCTTTGTTCACTCCCTGTCATCTCCACCCCACCGCATCTCCCAACTTCAGGTTAGTTTAAGTTACTTTCACTTGTGATGGGATTAGGGTACCTGGGGAGGAGCTGAGAGAGGAGGAACTCACCCTGCTACTCCAGGTTCAAATCCTGGCCCAGAGAGGCAAGCCACCACCGTGGGTAGAGCTCAGCAGCCTCGGCTGCTCCCAGCAAGAAAGCAGCACGATTTTCTTCACCTGGCATCTCTCTGATCCTCAATAAATGCTCCAGGGTCCATGTGGATCCAATTCTAATCAGTAAAGGAGCACCTGGCAGGTGATTCTAATACCATGAACCAGAGAGGAAGAAGAACAGGTTCTACTTTGGGAAGGTTAGAAACATCTAGCATTAACAGGTAAGAAAAAGTTACCGTTATTCTGTGCTATTTTTTTAATCTCATAGAATTCTCTAAAATTCTGCTGGGGTACAGGCAGAGAGCTGTTTACTGTAACAATGGGTATTATAAGGTAACTGTGTACGTCGTCAAGGCCACAGGTTTTGCTCCTCTGTAGGAAGGTAAAAAGAAGGCTGGTGGTTCACTGTGGGGCCTGACCATACTCCCCAGGTGGCACGTGTGTGGGGGTGCAGCAGGCAGGCTTTGGGCTCCTCTGCTCGCCTGGCTGTGGGTGCGCCATGTTGTCCCTATAATCAGAGCCTCTGCCTCGATAACTTTATTGTACTTAAAAAATAAAACCTTGAATTTGAGTAATTCCTGAGAATAGCATGAGGGCTTTTGATTAATGTAAAATTAAAGCTCTTTCAGAAGCATTAATTGAATAAAAAGAATAGCATTCAAAGAGCTGTAAGGATGCCCCATACCACTTGAAGATAGACTCCACCGTCAGTCTCTTAAAATCTAGCTAATTAAGGGACTAAGTGTCATCAAACATTTTGACTCCAGGATACCTGACTTATATTTAAGTTTCTATGTAATCTCCTTGTTGTCCTGAGCGTTAGGTATCTATCTTTCTTTCCACATTTCTCTGTCATGAGTCTTTTCTTTTCCATGTTAGCAGGAAAATAAGTCTTAGAATATTTCCAACTCAGTCCTCAACACATCCTTCCTACTGGCCAAGTGTTGATGAAATGTCATAATTAAAAGAGATCCACTTCTTCTGAGATGACTAACAAAACATGCTTTTAGCTTGGCAGAAGAATTTGTGTTTTGGCTCTTGAAAGTACAAAAAACTGTAAACTAATGTTAAATTAGTATAGAGTGACAACACTCTTAAAAGATTGGGTCATTGCTAGTCCCCCAAATAAGGTGAAAGAAACCATTAAGTTATGGGCTAAGTGTGACCTTTGGGTCCTTGGCATGATCCTGTTACCGGTGAGTGTGGGTGGCCTTGCTTTTTGTCTTGTAAAACCATTGGTACCACTTAGATGTTTTGTGCTACACAGGTTATAAAAGACCCACAACCCCTAAACATTTAGAAAATTGACTACCTTACATCATAAATTGGTAGGGAGTTCTCCAAAGTTCGACCACTCAAAGGTGTAATTTAAAACAACTCTTCTTTCTGTCTTAGTTGTTTTGGGTTTGGCCTCACATTTGTCCTGGTTACAAGATGACTGCAGCATCTCCACCCAGAGCCCACGTCTGAGTCAGGAGAGAAACTTGTTTTTCTCCTTTCCTCAGTTTTTAAAAGCACAGAAACCTTTCCCAAAAGTCACCCAGTGGACTTCCACTCCCACTGGACTGGCCAAAGTTGTGTCACACATTTATGACTAAACCCAAGCCATCAGGGACAGTGGATTACCATGGCTCTCTTTTGCTCCACTAGTCACCCCCTGAAACCAGAAGCCATGCCGCTCATAAAGGGCATGACCCCCAGCACCCACGCAAGGGCAGTGTTCTGTCAGCAAGGAAAGGGGGCGGGTAGAAGTGCATGGACACGCCCCAGTTTTTCTGGGGGGCACACTCACTTTCCAACTTTCTAGCTGCTCCATTGTAGCCCCCTTGCTCTCTCCTCTTCCTCTGCCTGGCCTCTAATATTGGGGCTCCCTTCTCTTCTCTATGTGTGCTCTCTGCTCAGTCCTGTGGTTTTAATGCCACCTGCATGGTGACAACCCTCCAAACCAGTATCTTCAGCCCAGACCTCTCCTCTGAGCTCCACATGTGGATGTCTAACTACCCACTTGACCACTTGCTCCGCTTTCCTATCTCAGAAGAATTTCAAACATGACCTGTCCAAAACTGAGCTTATTATTTTCACCAAACCAGCCCCTCCCCAGACTTTCCCATTTTAGTAAATGGCACCTCCATCGGCCCAGTGTCTCAGAACAAATGCCTGGGAGTCAGTCTTGATTCATTCCCTAACTACCCACCACAGCCACTTGTCCTTTGTGTATCACGTCTGGCATGCCTCTTCCAGCGCCCACTAAACACTTGTTGAAAATGATTGGATGTGCTTGCGTGGTACCTGCCTTGACTGGAGAGTGGAAACATGGAGGTCGAGAAAGAGCTGGAGGGTAATAATGTGGCATTTTGATAAAAGCATTCATTCTGGGATGAACTGAAGGAAACGATGACTGCTTCCTAAGAGGTACAATGTGCCTTTAGAAGGGACTCCTCTGTGTAGGTTCCATTCTCTCCCCCAGTCCATCCCATTTGTTATCTGTTCAGTTATGCCCAGACCCCCTCCCTGGTTGGTGCCCTGGATACGGATTCCTCTAGTATGGTTGTTAGGAGAAACATCTCCTTTCCCATTTGCTGACACAGTTTGCTGTCTCTCTAAAATTAAAAAAAAAAAAGGAGAGAGAGACTCATCCCCTAATGGCTGCAAAGGATAATGAGTGATTTACTCAGAGCTGTAAACTAATCAGGCTATCGTCTTCTAGACAGAATCAATAATATCATTTTAAGCCCACACACATTTGCAAATGCTAACACACACTGCAGCACAGCTGGGTTGCCCTGGGCAACCAGGGCCTGCAGCTCGGGATCTGAAACCAGCCTGGTGAGCAAGTTCTTCAGGCAGACTCCAAGGGAGCAGAGGATGTTGGTGCTGGCTCTGATCTGGCCGCCACACTAACGCACCCCTGTGATGGTTTGGATTAGTTCTGGTCTGAACTGTTCAGCTTTTTAAAACCACATTTGCAGGGGACTTTTTCAATATCCCTTCTGTGATTACATCTAAGGCAGGATGGGAGCCAGAGTGAGGAGGCAAGGGAAGGAGCTGTGTGGACCAGAGCAGGTGGGGAGAAACTCCACCCATCGCTGCTGGTGGCCTGAGCCAAGAGGGTGGTGCTCAGGTCAGAGATGAGGGGCAGGCTGGTGGGTAAAAAGGAAAAGTGGGCTCAATGGGTCTTCCCCCAAAGAGGGCCTGATCAGATATTAGGAGCAGATATTGAGAAAACAAGAGGAAGAAACAAGAAGTCATGAAGGGGAAGGAGAAGGTGGTCTAAGCAAATACAAACACTGGGCTGGGGTGAGGGGCAGGCAGGTCCCGCTAAAATGGTTTGGGGGAGGATGGTAGTGGGGGAGGAACACAGAAAGTATCCATGAGGATTCCATTTAAGTATGTCAGTACAAACCTAAATTCACCATCAAAGGAATCTGTCTTAGTCAGCTTTGGCGGCCATAACAAAATACCACAGGCTGAGGGCTTAAACAACAAACATTTATTTCCCACAGTTCTGGATACTGGAAGCCCAAGCATCAGGGTTTCAGCATGGAGGGGTTCCTGCTGAGGGCTCCCTTCCTGGGTAATAGACAGCCAACTTCTCCTTGTATCCTCACATTATGGAAAGAGAGATCATTTGTCTCATGTCTCTTCTCATAAGGGCACTAATCCCACTCACAAAGGCTCCACCCTCATGACCTAATCACCTCCCAAAGGTCCCATCGCCAAATAGCATCACATTGGTTATTAGGGCTTCCACACATAAATTGGGGGTGAGGGGGCACAAACTATGAATTATGAGATGTTCTCAGCAAGAGAGCCACGATAGTCACAAGGATCATGAAAAACATTTGGTGAGGAATGAGGTAATGTGTGATGACACTATAACTTAACCTGTCTGCCCTTGCTGGCCCCAGTCCTGAGCAGACACAGAGAAGGGCAGGCTGGTAGAGAGACCCAGGTGACGTGCCTGAACTTGTGACTGAGGCTTCTACCTCAGTTTACACATCTGCTGCACTACCTCGAGGAGTGGGGGGGAGGGGTGAGGTGAGAACAGTGTGAGCAGAAGGTCTCAGGTGAGACTAGACTGTGTGTTCCTAGGTGGGAAGGAGACCTGGGATGGAGAAAGTTTGTGTGAGTTGGGCCCATCAGGAGACTTTTTTTTTTTTTTTTGGTGAGAAAATTTAAGTTCTACTCTACTCTCTTACAAATTTCTGTTCTACAGCAGTGTCATCAACTACAGTCACCATGTTACACCTTCTATCCCCAAATCTTATTCATCTTACAACTGAAAGCTCGTACCCTTTTGTCACCTTTCCCTACTCCACACCTGCCCCTGGAAACCCCCACTCTGCTTTCTGTTTCTATGAGTTTATTTTTATTTTTAGATTCCACATATAAGTGACACCATACAGCATTTATCTTTCTCTGTCTGACTTATTTCATTGAATGTAATGCCTTCCAGTTTCATTCATGTTGTTACAAGATTTCCTTCTTTTTAAAGGCTGAACAATATTCCATTTTACATATACCACATTTTCTTTACCCATGCATCCATCAGTGGATATGGGTTGCTTGCATTCCTCGGCTATTGTGAATAACGCTGCTATTAATGGGGAGGGGGCAGTGCAGATATCTCTGAGATGATAATTTTGTTTCCTTTGCATATATACCAAGAAGTGGGATTGCTGGATCATATGGTAGTTCTATTTTTAATTTCTCGAGGAACTTCCATACTGTTTTCCACAGTGGCTGCACCAATTTACATTCCCACCAACAGTGTACAGGGTTCCCTTTTCTCCACATCCTCACCAACACTTGTTATCTCTCGTTTTTTTGATGACAGACATCCTAAAAGAGGTGAGGTGAGGTGAGGTGAGGTGAGGTGAGGTGAGGTGAGGTGAGGTGAGGTGAGGTGAGGTGAGGTGAGGTGAGTAAAATGCAGCAGGGCAGCCATACAAAGCCCCTGGGTGATCACCTAACAGCCTCACCTTATAGACATGAAAATTAAGTTAAATGATTTGCCCAAGGTCAGATAATCAGAGAGTGGCAAGTGTGCACAGACCGAGGGGCAATGGAGAGTCCCTGGGCTCCACACAGAGGGTGGCATGAGAAAGAGGGCTTTAGAAAAGAAGGTCTGGGGTCAAGACAATTAGGGAGACCCAGAAGCCACCCAGGTTGGGGGTCACAAAACCAGAAGATAACAGGAGAAGGGCTGAATGACTTGGTGACTGAGCGGATAAAGGGGATGGGAGGTGAGAAGGAGCAAAATAATAACTAAGTTTCTGAGTTTGGGCAGCTTAGTCAAATGGTGGCTCTGTTTCTAGGAAAGTGGAGAGTAGAAGGAATAAAAAAAGCCTTGGGCTCTAAGGCTGGGCTGCTGGTTAAAGGTGGTTCACAGGGAAGTGGCTTTTGGCATGCTGCAGTCCAGGAGCCAGCGAGACAACCATGAAGACAGACCCTGCAGTCACAAAAGGCTATCCTGGACCTTTAGGAACAGAGGGCCCCCATCTCCACCTCCCAAAGTACATACAAGGGTGAGCACCGGAGTGCTTCTTGCTCTTAGGCTCCTTTGTTCTCAAATCCTCTGGTTTTATGTTTCCCAAAACCTACCCCAGCTCTGCTCCTTTTTTATAAACCTGTGTGCACAGTCTCCTCTGAATCACTAACCTTGACCAACCCCTGTGCACATGGTTTTCGGTGACACCAACATTTCGGAGAACAAGATTCTCTCTCTACAAGCCTTCCATGAGTCACCTCACTCTACAATTTCCTGTTTTTACAATGTCTCGTGGAGGCGCCTCTTCACTTTCTTAAGGATAAAATCCAATATCCTAAGTATCACATACATTTCCCTAAGATCTGATCCCCACGAATTTTTTTGGCTTCATGCCTTCCATCTCCTAAGCTGGCATCCAAATTCCCCTTCTGCTTACCTACTTGCAACTCCATGATGACACCCAGCATCCAGCTCATTTTTTGCCTCTCCATTGTTTTACATGCTCTGCCTTTGCCTGGAAGGCACTGCCCATCTTTTCTGCCTAGAAAACTAATATGCTTTCCAATGGCTTCTCCCTTGGGAAATGCTGCTGCTTCTTACCCTCTCCAGCCCAAATTAAGTGCTTCCTCTCTGTGTTGTTACAGGGCTCCAACAAACACCCTTCAACATGGCACTTTTCACAGTGTTAGCATTATTGGTTCACTTGTCTGTTCTCTGCTTAGTCTTAGTCCCAGCATCTAGCCCAATGTCTGATATAAGACATGCACTTAATAAATGTCAATCAAAGAAGGAAAATGATTGATGAAGTGAAGGAATAGTTTTGCAATGCTCTGCCACCATGCACGCCGCCATTCTGAAGGGTCACTGCTTCCAGAATACTGAGTCTAACTCAGGAGACAACCACGCCCTCAGACTAGTTGCAGGTTTCAGGGTACAGAAGTAGGATGATAGTGTTTAGAACTATCAACAGAAGATTGTTGGTGCCAGTTTAACATTTAACAGGAATCCCCAATTTGGGGCGCAGTAAAGAAAGAAACTATTCAGTGCCAACAGCTCAACAGTGATTCCACATGGCTGTGAAAACAGTAGACAGTGGCCAAGCAGTGCTGGGGCCAGCCAGCTCTGCTGAGACATCACCCATGTTTCAGCTCAGTCAGATAGGCTCCGCCTTCATTTTTGGGTGGAAAGGGAAAGTACGCTGAGCCAGAAGGGAGCTGGCTTATATGGCAGAAGTGTCCCCCGCCCGTGCCCCCGCCCCCCCCCATCCTGATTGATCTGTCCTTATGCAAATGAGGATACCAAATTCTTGCAGTGTGATTGGTCCCAAAAGCACTGTCCTGATTGGTCAAAATAAAGCCTCTCTGATTGGTTGGAGCTGCTCAGCTCTGATTGGATGGTGAAAGTCTCAGTCCTATTGGTTGAAATAGGACTCCAGGAACTCCTTTATAAGGGCTGGCTCAGATTGCAAAAACACTGCAGGCAGGCAGGCAGGTCAATGCAGGGGCAGGCAGTTTAGTGCAGAGGGTTTTACATGAAGTACAGTTTGCATGAGAGGCCTCTGTGAAGAAGTGGCTGCTAGGCTCTGTTTTTTTTAATTTGACCCCAGTTAGCCACCACGATCCCTTCTTAGTAGGTGTACTTTTCCCACCTCAGGTTTCACAGAATCCGAATGAAACCTAGAGGTTTCTTAACCCACACTCTCATTTAGGGACAAGGAAACATGACTGGATAATGGGAAAGCCACTGAATATAGAATTGACTTAAAGTTTATTGGTGTTTCCCACACAAATTTTCTGCTTACTGTTAATGAGTGGGACAATTCTTTTGTTTAAAAAGCATTTTTTTGTTTGTTACAAGTGTTCATTATGGAATAGTATAAGTTAATTGTGTAGATTCATTGTAAAAAAAAATACAATAGAACAACAAAGAGAAGAAAATAGAAACCATGTGTGGGGCCTCCATCAGTGACAATTTGTTCTTTCAACCTTGCTTTTTGGGTCACAAGGAACAGAAGTCCCCTCAAGATAGCACAAGCCAAGGGGCTTTGTAGGAGGGACCCATGTGGAATCTCATAGAAATCCTAGGACAAGAGCTGTCTGTGAGCTGGACCTTAATGAGACTGGAGCAGGGAGGGCTGTGGATGAAAAGGATAGGTGAGAGCCAAGGAACAGCAGCTCACAATCTCTGCTCTGATGCCCCACTAGTCACATCGTTCAGCTCACTCCATGGCCACTTCTTTCTGTCCTGTTGCCATTCCCTGAACACTTTTCAAAAGTCCCAGTTTAAACACTGAGAGAGAGACTCGCACTGGCCTGACTAATCTTTTCAGTAGTCTTAGGGCTGATAAATATTTCGTATCTCACCCAACCAGCTGTGGGCAGGAGGTCAGAGCATTTCATCAGCCTCTTGTAGGATTAGGAGCAGGCAGGGCTGGCCTTAATAATAGTAACAACAACAAGACTAATAAGAGCTAACATACTGGAACACCTGCTGTGTGCCTTGCACTGCTCTGAAGACTTGACATACATTATAATATTTACTTGACTTTTTATCCTACGGTATGAGCACTATGATTACAGCTTTTTCACAATTGAGGAAATAAAATATTATTAGCCATGTAGCTGTATCTCTGTACTAACGTAGAAAAAAAGGTTGCGCATCTGCAATGCTTCCATAGCCTATGCTCCTCTCTCCCCTTCTGCCTCTTCCTGCAGAGGTCCAGGGCTCTCATTTTAATGGCCCAAAGTACTTCACTTAAATGCCCATGCTCTCCCATCCCTATTCCTTCTCCCCTCCGCCATGCTTCCAAATCCTGCTCCACTCCGTTCACCTCCAGCTCTCCTCCCCTCCCCTCACCTTATCCCAGAAATGCCTGATTTGACTGTGTGTTGTGTAGTGACTTCCATTATTAGAGGGGCCTATCCTTCAGGACAGATTCTGTGGTCTTTTGGTCAGATGAAGAAAAATTTTAGGGCATCAAGAGTATGAGACTCTTCAAATGGTTTCACAGGCTCTGTAGACATGCAACATCCAAGATGCCCTAAAAAGGGGGTACTCATCCCCCAATGATCCTGACCCCTGCTGAGCCCCAAGGTCTGCCTTATAGCCTACAGCAGAGCCTGAATGGAATAACTGGTCTACCTTTTTGTTACTTTTCCCAGGGCCCAAATTATGGGCCCAGTAAAATTAAATGAGATTACGAACTTCCTTTGCCTTATTTGGCAACCAAAGAGACAAGTTTCTCTCTAATCTCTAGATTTCAAAAAGATCCAATAAGGAGATCTTTAAACCAAGGAAGTATAGCTAGGGACTATCAAGTGTTACCCTGAGTACAGATTAAAAAGAGCACAGAATTTAAGAAAAAGTCTAAATCTATTATTGCCTCTGTTTCTTTAAGATGAAAACTCTTACATTGAAAACCCAACAATGCCAGGCACCTTTGGGAGATTTTCCTGAGCAGCCCCTATAACACTGTTGGAAAATTAATAGCATTTAGGATTATTGCTTAAACAACTTGTCATTTCTACCTAATTACCATGCAATATGATAAAAACTATCATGACAGATTTGCTTTGTTGCAGGATTAATTACAATCTTAACTTCCAGGGATTTTATACTAATAGCTTATTGCTTACTTGTTATATTGTCTATTCAGAACTGAGAATATTTAAGAAACTAGTAGTTCTAGGGTATATCTGGGTCTCTATTCTTTTTTTTTTTTTAAGCAGAGTGAAAAGGGCTCAGCTCAGTCTTCCATCTTGGTCAATTAAGGCAGATATCCTGCCTCCATACCCCCAAAAGTCCTTTCCCACTTTTGGTGCCACCCCTTAGAAGATGGTTGCTTAGGCTACTTAAAAGGGATTGTAAGTGGGGTTATAGCAGTGGATGTCGGGTGCGGTGGGACCTAGTCTCCCTACTAACACCCCTAACAGGATTTTGTCTCATGGTGGGGCCTGGGCAGCATACTGGACACAGTGGTGATCTTGAGGGAGCTGGTAATGCATCAAGCTCAAACTTGCCCCCTGGACCTCAGCCTCCGTGAGCAGGGGCTACAGAGAGCCAAACCCCTGGCCTGACTGCTGCAGGCCTGCTTCACTGAGAGAGCGTGCATGGCCACTCCTTCAGAGTAGAGGATGGCCCAGGAGAAGACAATGCCCCACCACGCACACCTGGCTTGGAGCCTGAGCATGGAAAAGGTAAGGGATGCGACAAGCCAGACTGTGGCCTATATGGGCAATGAGTCTCAGGCAGGGCTCTGGGACTTGACTGCAGTCCCCTGGGCCCATGGCCAGGAGGTCAGCTTTCCACCTGTGACCCAACTTAAAGCCAGGGTTCATACTGGATGTGTTGTGGCCTCCTCCCAGGTAAAGTTCCATCCTCATGTTTCATGCTCCTTAAACATTCCTTTCCCCATACACCCTCCCCTAAACCAGAGCAACCCCCAAGCCCACTGTGACTATCTTTTCTCTCTTCTTTCCATGTTTATCAACACTTTCCTTTCTTACGTCCAACTCCTTTCCAGTCTCATTCTTTGCTTCCTAAGCTCACATTGCCTCCTTGGATAAATCAGATTAATGCTAATATGTTACGGATATGAAGAAATTTCAATGAATCCATTTCCTTTGATTTCAATTCCATAAACCTTAGAGAAAGCTCAAACTTAAACAAAATTTGGCCCTTGAGACTACGCAGCTAGCAGCTAGCACAGTTTTTCCTCAAAGGAAATGTTTTAGGTGTCACATGATGAGATTTAAAAAATGTTAATAATAGTATATTTATGTTAATGTGCACTAGAAATCTAACAAGCACATTAAATACATAATTTCATCATTACTATTGTTTAGAATAGGCTAAAGAAGGTAGTATGTAAAATAAGCAAGTTTATTTAATAAAAATATTAATAGCATAGAAATGGCAAAAACTGGTGCAGGTGGTGGATTCATGGCTAATTTTTAGGAAATAGAAGCTTGGTAAGAGAGAAAGAAGTGTAGCCAAAAGATACATGTTTCTAAGAGGGAAACAGGGAGGGGAAAATTACTTTCAGTTTGGGGGACCTGGAGGGCTTGATGGAGGAAGTGGCATATGGGCTGGGCCTTTAAGGAGTTTTTCCAAAGTTGTGCAAAGTAGAGGCCACCCCACATGGAGGAAACAGCACAAGCCAAACCACAAAAGTGATTCAAACAAAGAGGGCCTGAGGAGCAGAAGCGCAATGAATGCTGGACAGTAAAGTTGGAAAGGGCATGAAGAGTTAACTAGGTTTGGTTCTTTTTGCCATAGTGATCGACACAAATAACCTATCACGCGGGGCTTCCTCAGGTCACAGATCTTCATTCTGTGGGAGAGATCAATTAATGGATCAAAAGTTATTTACTGGGATATGACTGACATCTAAAATCATGACAGACAATAGTTAATATTCCAGAATAAGCACGAGTAGTGTGTTGTGAAACCTATTTTCTAAGCGTTCATTGAGTCATGATGTAAAAAGGCTGCAGTCCGAAAGGTCTACAGCCAGTTGCCCCCATGTGAAGACTTCCAGCCACAGTGCAACCTCACGATCTATTTCTAGTCACTTCTCAAATCAGTACATCCAGAGTTCATCATGTAGGTTCTGCTCCAACCTTCACTTTGCCCATCAACCCCACTCCAGACTTCTCAGATTAAGGAGGAAGTTCTGATCATTGTCAGAGGATGGCAGAGCTGCGTGGGGCTTTTCAGGGTTAAGGGTGTGTTGTTAACTGACTGCAGCCAGCCTAGGTGTTGATCCTCTGCTAATTGGGTTGGCCATTTTGGAAAATGCAGTTGCCCAAGCCATATTGTTGGTGACTGGGCTGTTTGACAGGGTGCCTCTGAGGCCTGAGGCTCCTCATGGCCATCCCTGAACAGTGACAGGATCTGAGGCTCCTGGCAAGAAGTGTGTGTGGGATGGTGCAGAATGGAGACTGTGCAGGAGGACATGGGATGACGCCATGTCCAAGTGAAAGGGATGGCCTAATTGACATGTATTTAAATTAGCTGTAGGAAAACAGGCACACAGCAGCTATTTTTGTTGTTGTTTTTAATTTTTACCACAACAGCTATTTTTAATTTGTCTTAGAAACCACAAGAGCCAGGGTTGCTTACAGAGTAGACTATTGGCTTGGATATAGGACACGAATAATTTTTTCAGCTCTACCACTAACTTCTTTGCTGACAGCCCATGGGAAAGAGCCCAGGAAGATAGCAAGCAGCAGGGCTGGCCTGTTGTAAACTGGTTCAAGTTTATCATCACTGGCTCCAAACTCAGGTCATCTTTGAGGGCTTCAACCTGGTTCCCACACCCCCTAGGTTGGCTCCTTCATGTAATATTCCTCTCTCTCAAGGCCTGCTCTCAGGAAAAGATCTAGAAGTCTCTCTCTCAGTAGGGTGTAAAAGACTGATAATACCTTAAATTTACCATTGAAGGAAAAGCAGCTCTTCAGCAAGGCTGAGTTCCTTCATGTGAAGGAGAAAGCTTTAGCTGGACTCTTTGCTGTTAGTGAGTGGAGCATCCATCCAGGCAGTGGGTTCTTCCTGAGTGGTTACAGCACAGGGAGCAGGGAGTTGCTTATCCCACCTGTGCACACACTTGGGTTTGGTTGGTCCTACTTAGAATAGGTTTTTAAAGCTAGAAAGAAATTCATCAAATTTCTTTCCCTTAGAGATAAAGGAATGGAGGCCCAGAGGGATGAAGTAACTTAAGTTCAACTGAACAGGTAATGTTTTGAGCACCTATTTTGTGCCAGACCATGTTTAACACAAGGGAAACAGTGGTGAATACTATATGGCACCTGCCCTCCACCTTCCAACATCACAGAGTCCGTCTGCCCAGGCTCAGGGTGGTGGTCTTGCTTCTGCTCGGTCACTGAGAGTTGGCAGATGGGGCATCAGGATGGGCCGCTCTGGAAAAGATTCTTGAATTTGATAGAGCTGTGAACAGTGACTGGAAATGGAGCTGGGGATTCTAAGGCCTAGAGCAGTAATTGTCATGTCTTTAGAGTCTTGGGAGATAAAGGAAGATCCAGGAGGTAAGGATTAGGGAGGCAAACTCAGGAACTTGTAGCCATAAGCTTCTCTTAATTCAGTCAAACTCAACAAACACTTGTTGAGTGCCTGTTCAAGCCCATGACTGGGAAGGGCAACAAAAGGCCCACTTGCTAACATGAGGGTCTTGTGACAGAACATATTGTTTTCAGCCTGTGGGTCCTGGCCTGCTACTGGATCATGAAATCTGGTTAGTGGGTAATAAGAAAAAATTGAGGGGCAGGGGACAGAGAAAAAAGGAAATAAAATAGACTAGAATAAAAAGTAACAGAATACATTGCTTATATTAAATAGTAAATAGTGTTACACAAAATTATGATTTTCAAACTTGCCTTTATATCACAATCCTCAGTGAGTATCTGATAAACATATATATGCGCATGCTATAAATTATACACATACACACACAAAGCTTTGTGAGGCTTTCATATAGTTATGGTCTTGTTCCAAGTGCCTCTCATCTTCTAGCAGACTGACCTGCTTGTGTTCTCATGTTGATGGAAATGAGTGAGAGATATGCCCAGTTCTGCAAACACTATTAAGACTGTTTGCACCATGTTTTCCAGTTTTCCATGGACCAAAGCAAATCATCCAGCGATGCCCAGGACTGTGAGTTACTTGGCTAAGAGTGTGGGCCATTTTGACAGTTTGCCACAGCAGTGAGCAACAAAGTTGTATTTGCTTCAGTTGGACCTGTCTACAGACTGTTGGCCTTCCTTTCTCTGATACTGGCTCTCAATATCTGGTGCCTAGAACTCTAGAGGGTATGGTGAGAGCCTTTTTCTCTTTGCAGGCTAATAACTGGAAAAGTTACAGTTGGTAAGCAAGGAGATGCCTTGAGGGGACAGACTAGAAAGGTAATGCAGGACATGGGTGTAGGGCCCTGGGACCTCCTGGTCAGGCGGAGGTCTAGTGGAGGGAAGGTAGGAGAGAGGTCATGAAGAAACCACAGGAGGTCCTTGATGACAACTGGGAACATCCATGTTCTTCCAGCTCCATGAAGTTTCAATCAACTGGTTCCAGGAACAGAAAGAGTTAATTCCATTTCTAATGTAGAAATAAGCCAGGCTTCCATTCTTGACACTCACTAGTTATGTGACCTTAGGCAAGTTACTTGTCTTCTCTGCGCTTCAGTTTCCCCACTAAAGGAAGGGGATGATTATGTGGGTTCTAAGATCTCTTCCAGCTCAGTCCTTATCTATCCCTTTCCCCATTGCCTTGCTTGTGGCACAAATATGCTACTTATGTTCTCATTCCTCCTTCCAAGGCTGTGGCAGACAGCAAATCCATCCCTCAAGAGTGAATATTGCCTCAGAATCCTTCTCAACACAGTACTCAACTACTGCAGTTAACCAGTGATATAGGCAAAGTCAGCTTTGCCATGTTTATTTGGTAAGGGTTAAGCATGTCTCTCTTTTTTAAACCACTAGGAGGCCATAGAATTTACCCAAGCAGCCGGAAAAGCATCAATGTATTCATTTTAGATTAATTTTGAGAAGCAAGCAGGGAAATGCTTGGGCTGCTCCTTGTAGCAAATTTGTATTCTCTTAAAATCTTACATATGCTGTAAAATATCCTGATGGTGAGAATTCTTTAATTTTCACTGAGGCAAGGGAGGATTTCACTCATCAAGTGTCACTGTTACTTTTAACCATTAAAAAACACACAACACCAACAAAGTAAGAATTCTTCAACTACAGGGGAACTTGAGGTTCACTTTTAAGGGGACAAGAAACCTGGGTTGAAACACTTTACTCTGATTTTTAGACTTTGGAAGGGAAGAGACAAGAGTGGTAACGGACATTACAAGTCTTGAAGTCCACACCCCTCCACAGTCTCTTGCCTGTGTTCCCTTGGGAGCTGGTGCTGGCCAGAGACCCCAGGCAGTGGATTCTGGTTCTAGCACTTATTAGTTGTGGGAAGTTGGGCAAGTTAACTGGCCTCTCTGCGCCTCAGTTTTCTGATCTGTAAACTGGGCACCATAGTAGTATTTCCCTTACAGAATTATTGGAAAGATTACTGGAAACATGCAGGTAAAGTACCCAGCAACTGGCTCATAAGCCCAATAAAGGTTGAATGCTAGTGGCAGTGCTGCCTAAGGTTGTATTCATTATTTTAAAGTTGAAGCCACTTTAAAAAAAAATTCTTCCTGCTCTTAGCATGGCTATAGGGACAATCTTTCTTAACGCCTCAGCTTAGTTTAAAAATTCCTGGCAGAGTCACCCAGGCCTTTTTTGTTCTCTTCACTTGCTTATGCCATGATCTTTTTTACCAAGTGTTTTCATATCCAGGTTCATTGGAGAACTCCCTATAGCACCCTCCTTTCCCTCTTTTAGGATCTTGAGACCATAGGATGAGATCTGCCTATTTTCTGAAGGTATAGAGACAGCCACTTATGGAAAAGATTTTCCAAGGGATACTTTATTCAATTAATTAGTCAATTCCCTGTCATAGACATGAAATTACCCCTAAACCATCCTGACTGAGGGGACTCTTACAGAGAGAAGCAAAGAGATGTTGAGTTATCACAATAGGGGAGCTCATTGCAAGTGAGCAACCAGCGGGCAAATGAACCCTTGTGGGAAAACCACTCTAATCATAAAAACCACTTGCTTTGGGGAGACTGCCATGTAAGGACAAACAGAATCAGAACTCCTTGAATTCCCTCTCAAATAGGATATTAGAGAATTATCCATGTAGGTTTCTATAAAAAATGCATTTTAATAAAACCAAATGCTTTGCTGGGCAATAGATAATATCTTTAAAAACTGTCTCCACAATTATGAACTGAATTATTTATGATTGTCACTATAGCTATGATAGTTTGGAAATAAAATGGTTGGGCTTCTCTCTCTGTTTTTATTTGTAAGGAAACAAGTCATTCAAGCTTTTAATAATACAATGTGCCTTGCTGTCAATGGCAGTTATGAATTTTCTAGCCCTGCCAAACACAGGAGTACCCAGAAGGGACATATGTTTTCTCTGCTTTGTGTTCCAAATTTGCCTTAAAAACATGCAATTATGTGAAGGCCTGATTTATATTTTCAAGGAAAAGCAAAATAATGGTTCTGTTTTGTAGCTGTGTTTTTCCAAAACGAATTTATATGGCTGCCTTTTGAAAAGAAGTTGGCTAATGATCATTGGATTTTCACTTTCTGTCATGACATGAAAATTTGATGAGGTTTGTGAGATTTAAGAACCCATTTCTTAAGTGCAATGGAAATTTAGTTAACATAGTTGTGTACTGCAAGCCAGAAAAATTTTTTGTAGTTAACTTTCACCTATTGCTTTACTTTTGTGGATGTGGGAGTAGGGGAGGCAGGAAGCTGGTGTGTTTGTATCCAGGAGGCAAAGGTGGAATAGAATGCTCAAGGTGACAAAGAGCAAACCTTGGAAGATTCTGGAGGCTGTGGGTGTGTAATGGTGTAAGTGGGAGGCAGGGTAGGGTAGGACACTTGTTGGGGATGGAGGTATGGCCCTGGAGAAAAGAAGCTGTGAAGGGAAGCTTTTAGGTCAAATTTTATTCTTAAATGAAAATTATTATGAAGCTCTTTGTATATTCTATAACCACATTGGCTTTAGATTTCAGGCCCTTCATTACTATTATTAATGATGGCTTTCAGCACACTCTCTCAGAAGCATTTCTAGAATCTTTGTGGTGAGAAGCTGAGTTAGTATCTTTTTGGACTGGGGAACCCCCTCCTGGGGGGCAGGGCAATTTTTTTTTTGTTTTTTCTTTTTCAGTAATGGAGGTAGAGAAAGGTGAAAGGTCAATTTCACATAATAAGATAGTTGATGGACAAATAATTCTCCCAGTATAAAATTTCAGGAGATTTTGAAGCCAGGCAAAAAGATATTGGAGGATGTAGAAAGATAGAAGTTTGCAGTAAAGATAACATATACAATGTGTAAAAATCTAGAGTTGTAACAGGGAATGAATACACTATACTTACATAAAGCTACCCATATTAATCTTAGTAAATGTTAAACCCAGCTTGTTACTCTAACCTGATTTTTCTCTCAAAACTAAAACTTGAATGTTAAAGTTCTGTGTTTTTTGGTATACTTTACAGTTCAGCAATTTCAGTTCTCTGTGAACCTCAGGAGCCACCTGAACTCAAGGCCCTGGCTAACGCCTACAGCCCAGACATGGGAATTTGCTGGCAAAAAATCAGATGGCCAGTTCAAGGATGCTGACCATGAGAATCCATATCAAGACCAGCAAGAACACTGCCTGCACATCCACAGACCCGCCCCCTGATCTCTTTGTTCTGCTTTCCCTCTTCCTCCTTTTTTTTTTTTTTTTTTAATTTATCTTTGTTGCTGAAGGTATCACAGGTATGCCCCCCTTTTTTCCCCCATTGATCCCCTCCACTCTGCATCTGATCCAAACCCTGCCCAGGCCTTCATCACACCATTGTCTGTGTCCTTGAGTTATGCATATATGCATATAAGTTCTTTGATTAATCTCTCCCCACCCACTCCCCCACACTGCCTTCCCACTGAGATTCCTCAGTCTGTTCCATGCTTCTGTGTCTCTGGATCTATTTTGTTCCTCATTCTATTTTGTTTATTAGATTCCACATACAAGTGAGACAATGTAAAACCAAATCAGGAAGAATCAGAAAACCTGAATAGGCTAATAACTAATGAAATCAAAGCAGTAATAAAAAAAAAACCACACAAACTCCCAGCAAACAAAAGCCTTGGTCCGGATGGCTTCACAGGGGAGCTTTCTAATTCTTTAAGTTGTAGAGTTAGATAGTTTACTAAAAATTTTTCTTGCTTTTTTGAAGCAGGCCTGTAGTGCTATGAACCTCCCTCTTAGGACTGCTTTCACTGTGTCCCATAGATTTTGGGTTGTTGTGTGTTCATTTTCATTTGTTTCCAGGAAGTTTTGATTTCTTTCTTGATCTGATTGGTAACCCTTTCATTGTTTAAGAACACGCTATTTAGCCTCCATGTGTTTGAATGTTTTTGAGTGCTTTTACTGTAGTTGATTTCTAATTTTATGCCTTTGTGATCTGAGATGCTTGATATGATTTCAATCTTCTTGAATTTGTAGAGACTTGTTTTGTGTTGTAACATGTGGTCAGTCTTTGAGAATGACCCATGTGTACTTGAGAGGAATGTATATTCTGCAGTTTTGGGGTGAAATGTTCTGTAAATATCAATTAAATCCCTCTGATCTAGTGTACCATTTAGAGCCACTGTTTCTGTGTTGACTTTTTGTCTGGAAGATCTATCCAGTGAAGTCAGTGGGATGTTCAAGTCCATGATTATGATTGTATTGCTGTTGAACTCTCCCTTAAAGTCTTTAAGGTTATTATTGATAGGTCCTTATTTATTGCCACTTTAATTCTTTATGCCTATGTTTTTCTCTTTATTTCTTCTTATTATTACAGCAGTCCCTTTAACATGTCCTGCAATGCTGGTTTGGTGGTGATAAACTCCTTTCCTTTTTTCTTTTTTTTTTAAATCTGGGAAGCTCGTATTTTATCATCTATTTTGAATGATAGCCTTGCTGGATAGAGTAGTCTTGGTTTCAGATATTTGTTTTGCATTACCTTGAATACTTCATGCAATTCCCTTCTGGCCTGTAGAGTTTCTGATGAGAAGTCAGCTGACAGCCTTATGGAAGCTCCTTTGTAGGTAACAGGCTTCTTTTCTTTTGCTGCCTTTAAGATTCTCTCTTTGTCTTGAATTTTTGACATTTTAATTATGTGTCAGGGCGTGGGCCTCTTTGGGTTGTTCTTGCTTGAGACTCTCTGTTCCTCTTGAAGTTGTGTGACTTTTTCCTTGACCAGGTTAGGAAAGTTTTCTGCCATTATTTCTTCAAACAGGTTCTCTAACCCTTACTTCCTTTCAACCTCCTCTGGCACTCCTACGATGTGAATATTGCTACATTTCATGTTTTCCCACAGCTCCCTTAGACTGTCTTCCTGTTTTTTGTTTTTCTCTTTTTGGATTTCTGATGGAGTGATTTTTTTTTTCTACCTGTCTTCCAATTCACTGATCCAATCCTCAGCTTCCTCTAGTCTTCTGTTGACTCCTTCCATTGTATTCTTTATTTCTGCTATGTCATTCTTCATTTCTGATTGGTCACTTTTCATAGTTTCCATATCTTTTTTCATGCTTTAGAGCATCCTTACAATCAGTATTCTGAACTCTATATCTGATAGATTGCTTATCTCCATCTCATTTAGCTCTTTTTCTGGCATTTCTCTTGTTCTTTCATTTGGGGCTTGTTTTTTTGTCTCCCCATTTTGGCTGCTTGTTTGGGTCTCTTTCTATGTATTAGGTAGATCTGCTAGGACTCTCAGTCTTTTTGGAGGGTCTCTGGTGCAGGCCAATGTCAGACACTGTGTTTGTGACTAGCCTTGAGTACCCTGTTTGGAGCTATCAACAACCCATGGTTTGATGTCCCCTCTGTTAGGGCTGGGTGCGTTTGGACAGAACCAAGATGCACACCAAAGTCTGCTTTTCCAAGGCCTGGGTCCAGAAGCAGATCAGGCAAAGACTCAAAGCACTCTGAGGTTTGTCTCTGCCTGTAGGCTGATTAATCTGATTTTCTTAATGAGCCTCAGGCTGTAGAAACTCTGGGTAGAATGAAAGGTTTTCCAGCAGTGTGGGGCAACTACTTCCCCCTCAGGCAAAAGCTGCTTGAAAGGTAAATTTCTGTCTATGAAAAATGTCCTCTGCTGTATGGGGGAATGACTGAGCACAGGAATCCAGAGGGGTGCCCTCTGAGCTCTTTCTCAGAGCCCCCAATCCTAGATTCTTCACACAAAGTTCCAGCCCACTCTGCCCTCCCTCTGCTGGAGCCTAAGGTGAGTGCCTGTACATGAAACTTTGTGTGTTTGCTCAAGAAAGTGCCTGCACTTCCAGCCGTCTCTCCCTGGCAGACAGAAACCTGACGGCTTTTCACAGTCAGATTTTATGTGGGCCCCTTTCTCAGTTTTGGTGCTATTGGCTGGGAAGCCCAGCCTGGAGTTTAGGCTCTAGAGTCCTCAGTGGGAACCCCCCACAGCTGAGATATCCCTTTGGACCTTCAGCTGCTGCCTGTGGGAGCCCAGCCAGCCTTCTCATGCCTCTGCACTTCCTACCAGTTTCTATGTGGTCTCCGCTTTCCCTCCTTGGTTATGAGGGTGCTCTCCAGCTCATCTTCAGTTGCAGTTGATTATTCAGGATGGTTTTTCTATATTTTAGTTGTAATTCCAGTTTGGTCTTGGGAGAGTGTCAGTGTAGCTTCCACTCAGTCTTCCATCATCTTTAATCTTCTCTCCCTCTTCCTCCTTATGAAAACCTCTCCCTGCACTGAGATGTTAAGATGGGCTTTGGGGCAAGAGTCCCTCATCTTCTTGGCAGGCCAGCACTTGAACAAACCTCTTTCCTTCTCACCAGCACCAGTTTCATGAGTTTGCCTTTTGTTTCTCTAGGCATCCAAACCTGGGTTTGGTTATAGTGTCACTTTGTTAGTTTAGGAATATAAATGTCTTATGAAACATATAAATTCATAAAATACTTATATTGTATGTTTAGAATTGTAAAGGCTCAGAAAAATATGAAAAATTGAAATAATACCATGTCTTTCCTATAATTTTCAATCTTAAGGGAAATTTCAAATCCTTAAAAATTGTTTCACCCTCTAGAATTCACATCGAGGGTACAGGATAAGAGGTCACATGCTCTTAGAGGCACCATCCTTTTGTTAGGCTTCAAGTACCTTTTTCCTCCAAGTGTTGTATGTGAATCTGGTATGAATCTTGTGTACTCTCACCTGCTTTTTGGAGTGCTGAAGAAGGTTTAGTCTAAGAAAATGTTGAATTTGTTCAATGGTAATGCCTTTTGTCGGTGAGGAAAAAGGTCCCTAAGTTTGATGGAATCATCTCTCACACCTATTTGAATATTGTTGAGATCTTTTCCCCCGTTTTTTTAATGTTACCTCCTGGGTTCAGGTCTTGACAAAAGAGCCCTGTAGAGAAATTTTAAGTAGAAACTTCAGGTGGAGTGTTTTCCCATTGTGCAGCTAGGTTTCTAATTTTGTTTCTCAGTGAAAGCAAGTTAAAAGGCATTTATGGGATCATTCAAGACAGAATTTGAAAGATGCTTCCATTTTACAAATTGGTGGATCTCCCCATATCTTTGGTGTCAGAGTTTTATGGTAAAGGCCACTACCTCAGAATCTGGGAATAGATATTTCAGAAGATGACTCCAGTGGGGAAATAGCCAATTTACTTCTTCCCTATCTTCCTCGGGCCTCATGCAATGATGTACGAACATCAGAGTTTAGCTGGGCTCTACCCACTAGTGACAGTCTATTCATTCATTCTAAGCCAGAAGTTTATAGATTTTCATTTATGAAAGCTAAATTGTTGAGACAGTAGCTAAGAGCCTGGAGGTAAGAATCAGGCATCCTCTGATGATCTGCTTATTGTGCTAAGGACTGGTGACTAAACGGTAACCAGTTTCCATAACACTAAGAATACCAAGTGCTTCTGGCAATAGCTTCAGAAAACTTACCCCAGAAAAAGAGATTGCAGATTAGTTCTCCTGGCTCAGCCTGGGGTGAGGTGGAATAGGGAACAGGGAAGCATCAGAAGGCATTTCTAATGCATAGGACCCCTGACGAGGAAGAGAGTGTCTTTGAAATGTGATGTGACAAAATATAGTCAGTATTCCTTTTCTTCTTTCAGCCCATTCCTTGTCTTTTCTGTCTTAAGGCCATGCCTATCATCTCTCCTACCTCACCACCTCTTCCTTACAGCCTAGTAGAACCAATACTATCTCAGATTTGTGGGCTGAAGAATCAATTGAATTGGAGTAGAGACAAGGAAATATGAGGGTTTGAATGCTAAGTATTATTTGGAGGCTCAGCTACCTCATTGGCCTCATAAGGAGTGAAATTATAGGTTTCCAGAAATTGCATTTCATGGGCATCACTGTTAGCATTATGTATTTTTAATTTATTTTCCTTTTTGTTTTAATGAGATTGAACATCAAATGACCCTGCAAGAGCTTCAGAACTTAAATATCCTCTTTAAGGTAAGAACTGACCAGGTGAGCTTTTTAAATATTTATCTGGATAATTTGAGTCTCTTTGTGATGATTGATTGATCAGTGAAAAGTATAATTTTTTTTTAATATATCTTTATTGATTCCAGAGAGGAAGGGAGAGGGAGAGAGAGAGTTGAAACATCAATGATGAGAGGGCCATCACTGATCAGCTGCCTCATGCAATGCCCCTTACTGGGGGTTGAACCCACAACCTGGGCATGTACCCCAACTGGGAATCGAACCATGATCTCCTGGATCCTAGGTTGATGCTCAACCACTGAGCCATTGCTGGCCAGGCAAAAGTATAATCTTTTTAATACCTATAAAATAACAATGAAGAATAATTTTGTTTAAATTGTAACTTCTTAATGAAATTAGAAGCAAATTGTGAATGCATCAGAGAAATGAACAAAAGGAATAACATGTTAGAAGTTTACAGTGGTTTGGTAAGTCTAATTAGACACTCAGGTCTTTGGGCTCTGGCTCCTAGATGAAACAAAATGAAACTATGTCCACAGCTAATGATTATTTTTCCTCCTAGGAGTATAAGAAAAGGGGAAGGCAACTGCTGGATACGAAACTCTCAAATGCATACTGAAGCAGAGTATAAAGTCACAGAATAAAGTTAGAATAAAGTAAATGGATTCATAAATGTTGGATCATTGAAATCAGTTACAACTTTAACCATAGAAACCAATTAGGCTTGATGATTTATCTAGATCACTCTCCACTCCAAACTGTGATTTCTGCTAAGACCATCTGATTTACTGAACAGTCTATACTTAGCACACTAGACCAACAAGATATTTAGAAACTTTTTTGAAATGGAGAAATAGGCTCTTGTTAGATCACTGGTTGACATAATACATGGGTTTTTTCCAAAGGGTTTGGGCACTATCCCTATCCCGAAGATGTGGGAATTAAATATTTTAAACATTCTCTCTGTCATCTTGGCAAGCCCAGTTATTGGCCCAGAATGTGAAATCTTCCGAAATATCTACTCCATCCAAGCTGTTATAACAGAATACCACAAACTGGGGCTTACACACAATAAGCATTTATTCCTCACAGTTCTAGAAGCTAGAAGTCTAAAATCAGGGTGCCAGCATGGTCGGGTGAGGTCACTCTGTTAGGTTGAGACTTCTCGCTTTTTCCTCACGCGGTGAAAGGGGGCAAGGAAGCTCTCTGGGGTCTCATTTATAACAGCACAAATCCCATTCTTGAAGACTGCATCTTCATGACTTAAGCAGCTCCCAAGGCCCACCTCATAGTATCATCATTTGGGGGGGGGGGGGATAGGATGTCAACATATAAATTTTGGAGGGACACACACATCCAGACCATAGCATTGAATAAGGTTGTGTGCATAAGAAAAAAATACATATTATAAAAGGAGAGGCTGTTTATGCTCTACTTCCTAAGGTTTCAAGATTACATCTTTAATTACAGAAAAAGAAATAGTCAAGGTAAAGGTCTATGATCTTGTCTCTGGAGTTTGAACAAAAACTCACCATTGTTAGACTACAGTCTGACAAGGCTCCTTACTACCCCTTCTAAGTTACAAAGCCCTCAGTGTCAATCACTACTGAGGAAGCTTAGGTGCGATTAATGTTTTATCTTCTGTGGAGACCATGGTCATTAAATAACACCTATTTTTGGAGTATAACAGATGGCAGCATGGGTAATAGCAATACCTGCCACCTTACACAACCCCATCAAAATTACAACTAAAATACAGAAAGACCACTATTCAGAGCATCCTGAAATCAAGCTGAACAGAAGTCCTACAACTAGGGAACTGAAGAAGCACACTGAGACCAGTAGGAGGGGCAGAGATGCGAGGCAGAATCTGGGCTGAATCGTGGAGATGCAACCGCGGTCCCATATCCAGGTGCTGCAGTTTAAAGCTGGGAGGGATATCTTAGCAGTGGAAGTTTCTCAGAGGAGCAAGGGGTCTCAACCCCCCATCAGGCCCCCCAGACCAGGGTTCCAGGGCTGGGAATAGAAGTCCCTACAACTTTGGGCTATAAAAACCAGAGGGGATTGTGGCTGAGGGACGCAAAGGTGGTGGGAGTCCCAGGCAGCTCCTCCTAAAGGGCTGGGGCATAGACATACTCAGACTCTTCCTCTCAGCTCTAGTGCTAGGCAGCAGCTTAGAAGGAACCTGGGACATTACGGGAGGAACTAACTTGCCTGGAATCAGGGTGACCACTGGAAGGGCAGCTTTCTCACAGATAAGCTTCTTTGATGAGCCCCCCCCCCCCCCCCCGAGCTGGCAGGCACCTTTTCTGAATCTCCAGGAACCTGACTCACACCTTTGGCCCAGCTCTGGTGATTCCTGGGGACCCTTCCCTTACCTACTTGCAAGCTCATCCTAGCCATTTCTAGTGGCTTTTCTATGCAAGTGGCCTCTCTAGCCTTATGCTTAGGACCCTCCTAAAATCTCTCAAAGAAGCAGCAGCTGGCCTCAGCATGCCCCATACCTCTCAATAAGTGGCCCCAGGCTTGGGACTAGCAGCAGCCTGCACTGGCTCATAACGGCTTCTCCTGGACACCTCCAAGCCCAGCATAAGTAGCAGCCATCTATGGATTGCTGGGTAGTTCATGCTGGATGGCCCTGGGCAAGGTGCAGATGAGGCTGACTTTTCATCTCCCAGGAGGCCCCAGAGACAGTGCACCTGGTGGTCAGACTTGACTATGCTGGATTACAACTGTACCATATCCACGAGTGACACACCCAAGGGGTGGACTCGGTGAACACCAAAGCGCCACTGAAGTAAATCCTGCTCCATAGGGGTGTCTCCTGCACAGCAGTTCTTTGGCTGTAGTTGCAGCTGGTCCTCACAGCTGATTGGCCTGGGGGTCAATTCCTCCCAGTGATTCCAATAGCAACCAAGGCTCAGCTACAACAGGACAGTGCACACAGCACACACATGGGAACACCTAGAAGGCCAGCTCAGGTGACTGGGGAGACTGAGCCACTGGACCCTACATGACACCTACTACACAAAGCCACTCTACCAATTCTAGGAGATGCAGCAGCTCTACCTAATACATAGAAACAAACACCTGGGAGCAGCCAAAATTTGGAGGCAAAGAAACATGTCACAAATGAAAGAACAAAATAGATCTTCAGAAAAAGAGCTAAATGAAATGGAGCCAAGCAAGCTACTAGATATAGAGTTCAAAACAATGGTTATAAGGTTGCTCAAGGATCTTAATAAGACTATTAAGGAAACTATTGAGATCATCAATGACATAATAAAGAACCAGTCAGAAATGAAGGCTACACTAACTGAAAGGAAGAATAATTTACAGGGAAGCAACAGTAGAGTAGAGGACACCGAGAGTCAAATCAGCAATTTGGAATATGAGGAAGCAAAAAACACCTAACCAGAAGAGCAGAAAGAAAAAGGAATCCAAAAATATGAAGACAGTGTATGGAGTCTCTGGGACAACTTTAAGCAGCCTAACATTTACATTATGGGGGTGTCAGAAAGAGAAGAAAGAGAGCAAGATATTGAAAACCTATTTGAAAAAATAATGACAGAAAACTTCCCCTACCTGGGGAAAGAAATTGGCTTACAAGTCCAAGGACAGAATCCCAAACAAGAGGAACCCAGAGGCCCACACCAAGACACATCATAATTAAAATGCCAAAGGTTAAAGACAAAAAGAGAATCTTAAAAGCAGCAAGAGTAAAGCAGTTAGTTACTTACAAGGGAGCACCCATACTACTGTCAGTTGATTTTTCAACAGAAACTGCAGGCCAGAAGGAAGTGGCAAGAAATATTCAAAGTGGTGAAAAGCAAGAACCTGCCACCAAGATTACTCAGCAAAGCTATCATTTAGAACTGAAGGTCAGATAAAGAGCTTCACAGATAAGAAAAAGCTAAAGGAGTTCTTCACCACCAAACCAGTATTACATGAAATGTTGAAGGGTCTTTAAGAAGAAGCTAATGAACAAAAGAAACTGACAAACAAAATAGACCCAGAGACACTGAAGCATGCAACAGACAGTTGTATCTCAGAGGGAAGGGGGGTACGGGCTGGGAAGAGATTTACCAAAGAGGTTATATACATATGTGCATAATCCATGGACACAGACAATAATGAGGTGAAGGCCCAGGGAGGGGGTGGGAGCGAGGTGGAGGGGGTCAATGGGGGAAAATGGAATACCTGTAATACTTTCAACAATAAAGTAAAAAAACAAAAAACTAAATAAATAATGCCTATTTTTAAAAAGTCCCCCCTCCATCTGTATCATACTAAACAAAGAACTTATGTCGGAAAGAGAGAAGTGTGTTTTAAATGGATGCATTATTAGATGTTTTATCAATATCCCAAACCCTCTTAACCAAAGCTGTCTACCTATATTTTTAGAATGTCTGTGTGCCTAGTTATCTACTCACTCTTTTATCCTCATTCACTTATTCAGTACATATTTCCTGGGGCAATATTTACTTAGTAAATATTTACTAAGACTTTGTTTTAGCTTTTGTGGCACACAAAGTTGGGCAAAACATGGTCTCTGCCCTTGGAAAGTCAGAGATGCCCTAGAATGAAGCTTGGGTGCTATGGGAACACGTAAGCCAGACCAAGGGCTCTCTTGGAGGAGATGAACCTTGGGCTGAGTTTAGAGGGATGAAGGGAATCACTTCGTAAATGGAAGGCTGAGAGCAAGGCCTCACATAGGGAACAGCATTTGCAGAAGCACAGAGGCAAGAGCCAGCATGATGCCTGACACACATCCAAGGAAACATGTGAAGGTGAGGGGGATGAGGAAAGACAGATTATTTGGGGCAGTTTGCACTAGCTAAATTGTATCCAGTACATCACTGAGGAGGCATGAAACCATTTTCCTTCGCCTGTTTATCAGACAGTTACTGGTTTTAACTGTGTGCCCACACCATCTTAGGATCTTCATATATTTCATTTCCTCAGTCTCTGGAATATCAGAATGGCCCTATTCAGAAAGCATTCTTACTCCTGTTTCATAGCTGCAAAGACAGAGGGTTAAAGAATCTGAATAACTTGCCTCAAGCCTCTCTGCTACTAAGGAACAGGTTTGGATTAAAACTCTGGCCTTGTACTAATACTCAATATAGCAGGTAGAATTGAGTTCACCTGCAGGGCAACAGAAAAGTTGAAACTAGTAAGGCTGAATTAAGACAAAAGTTTTTTTCTCCCTCATGTAAAAAGTCAGGGTGTCAAGGGCTTCATGAAATCATCAGAACCAGAGTTAGCTTCTACTTAGTGGTCTCCCACCCTTAGCATATGGACTCATCCTCGTGGCTCAAGATAGCTTCTCAGACTCCAGCCAACATATCCTCATTCCAGGCAGCAAGAAGGGAGAAGAAGAAAGAAAAGATTCATTCCTTCCCCTTAAGGATGAGTCCCAGAAACTATCTGTGACATTTTCAACTTTTTAGTCAGAAATTAATCCCATGTCTAGCTGCAAAGGAGGCAGGTAAATGTAGCCTTTATTCTGAGGCAGTATGTATCCAGTTAAAGGATGGGTATTCTGTCAGGAAGGACAACTAAGCGGAACATCTAACACCCCATGCCATTTCCACTATCATAGGGCTTCACATGCTAGTACCTGCTAACAATCAGGAAGTATCTCCTTTGCTCTTTCTAAGAAATGTTGCCTTAGTCAAAATCCAATGCCCCAAAGGGGAGAAGGTGCTAACATGCAGGAAAAGCATAATGTGTAGGGTGAGTATTTCAGACATAGGTGGGGCATCGAGAGGAATGGGGCTCAGTCCCCTAGTACATGAAGCCCTGTGGTTTCCTTGGGAAACAGAGAAGGTGAAGCCTATTTCCCTAAAACACTCTCCTCCCATTTTTTTGACTGAATTTTGTCTCTTTCTGGAGCTTAATTTTTTTTTATAGTCCCAGAATTTAGCACTCTGCCTGGCACATACAAGTGCCCAGTAAATGTTGCTGAGTAATGAATGACTTTAAGGCAGTAGAGCCATCATGGACTTGAAGGAGTCTGTTCTAATGTTCCTAGAAATAATTAGATGCTCCTTCTTTTAACCTAAGAGTGGTCAGCAGTTCCCTGTAACAGAATTTATCATTTTGCTTAATATTGCTGGTTTGCTCATTTGTGACCCCAGTAGACAGTGAATGCCATGAAGGCAAGTAATGCATCCTTCTTCTCTGAAGCCCCAGCATCTGCACAGAGCTTGGCATACCACTGATGATCAATCTGTTTTGCTTCAACAAGTGACTCAACATGTGAAGGAAATAGTCCAATGTCCTCCAGTGTCCCACATAATCATACTGAGAAGGCAATGAGCCCCCTCAGCTTTGGGATAGAGGGAAGAAGCTGAATCTCTCTTGGAAAACCCACAGTGCAGCAAGACCAGAGAGAGCCCATATGATTGCCCTGCCCAAAGGCCTATGCCCACCATGACTCATAATGCTGCATGGCCTTTGCCTGATGACACCTTACTTAGCCACCAATGTGCCCAGGTGTGCTCACAGCTCTCCCAGACTCTGCTTCATGGTGATAGGGCTGGTCTGGGTGGGCAGCCTGAGCCCAGGCAGTGTTGCTCTCATCTTGAGATTGTCTGTTTTCTGTTCCATCACTGATCCTATACTCTTCTTGAGGCTATTCCCCTGGGTGTTTAGGTTTGTTTGGACATTCATTCCAAAAATGTTTGTAACATATTATGGTATTGCCTAGTTGCTATGATGAAGTCTGTGCTGTCAGCCACACCCAGAGTGTGAGGTGCCTCCATTTGAGCATGACCTTGAGGTACCTGGGGTTGCACTTATTTCCACAGCCAGGGTCTTTCCTCATGACCCCTACACTGGCACTGGGTGTTGAATAACCAAGAGGAAATGCCCTGATGTCTTGGAAACCAGGAATCATTTTATTTTCTCCATTTTGCACAAAGGCAACACCGCTGGGACTTATAGGTGAAAATCCAACATATCACTCCCTCAAATAGACATATAATCTGACTGTCTCTGTTGAAGCTGCCTTCTACATATATTGCTGAAACTAGAAAATTGGAGTATGAAAGGACCTTAGTGCCCACTTAGTATATAACTTCAATTCTCAAATTCTCTTTTCTGCTAAGACATGAGTCAGCATGCTTGAATACGTTCAGCTAAAGAAAACTCATTATCTTATAAGGCAGCCTATTTCAAGGTTGGAGAGCTCTTACCTTAGAAATTTTTTTCCCTTTATGAGTTGAAATTGATCTTTCTTGACATTCTACCTGTTAGCCCAATTTCCATTCTTTTGAGCCACTGTATTTGTGACCCATTGCACCATAACAAATTATCACAAATTTAGTAGCTTAAAACAATATACATTTATTATCTCACAGTTTTTGTAAGTTAGGAATCCAGTCATTGCTTAGCTAGACACTCTGCTTCAGGGTGTCTTATGAGCCTGTATCAAAGTGGTAACTATGGCTGGGGTCTCATCTGAAGGTTTGACTGGGGAAGGACCTACTTCTAAGTGCATGTTGTCATTGCCAGGATTCAATTACTTGCAGGTTGTTGGACAAAGGCCTCAGTTACTTGTTGTCTGTTGGCCAGAGGTTGCCCTCAGTTTCTTGCCATGTGGGCCTCTCTATAGTGTAGCTCACAACATGGCAGCTGGATTCATCAGAGACAGTCAAGGAGAGAGCCTGCTAGCAAGACAGAAGTTATGATCTTATATAACCTAATCAAAGAAGTGACATACCCTCAGTGTTGGTCACAAGCAACCTACTCAAGGCCATGAGTACCAAGAGGCAGGGATCACTGGGTCCATCTTAGAGTCTGCCTGCTACAGCCACACAGAAGAAATCTACTCTCTCCCACACAGAATAATCCTTCTAATACTTGAGAATAATTTTCATGACTTGCTCAACTTTGTGTCTTGAGCTATCCCACGTGAGTATTCTCATCATACCAACCATTATCCTCAGAATTTGCTTTGCTGTTTATTTCAAAGTGAAGCCCCTAAACACAGTTCAGTCTTTTGGCTAGAAGTGACTGGGATGGAGATGGACCTCCTGGGAGCACAAGCACAGAGACACATGCAGCTCTTCCTGCTAATTAGGGCTTCCTTTGAAAAATAGAAGTTCAAGGTACCCCAGTCTCCACTGGGGAAGAATTTTGGTATCAGAGTACTAAATTCCAATTAATCATTCTATTACTATTTTGGAGTACACATTCCAGAGATCTATGAGTATTATGAATTTTTTAATATGAAATTCAAAAATTGGAAACATGAAGATTTCCCTTCCTTTTGCATCCCCTCCCCTAACAACCTAGTGAATAGCTTAATCCTGTGAAATATATATAAGCAAACTTAGTTTTTTCTTCTCTAGAGTACTGAACAAATAGAACAACTTTTCATAAAAATAGACTATAAAGCAGTGGGCAGAATTCAGTGGGTAAGTTGGGTTATGTTTTGTGAATCAAATTTGAAGTTGGTAAGGAAAACATATAAAATGATAGATTCTGAGCCTGTTCCCTTCTGGAGTATGCTTTGCCCCTTGGACCTTTGTCAACTTGAAGTGGAACCAAGTTATTGTAGTATCAAGTGATGCTAGTTTAACTAGGGATTTCAGTAGCTAAGGCAAGTTTCAACAACTGTATCCTAAAACCAGGGGGTCCACCACTTCACCCAAAAGCAATAGTGAAACACCAGTGAGCGAGGAATTAGATAACACATGTAAAGTGTTTAGAACAGGGATAGGCACAGACTAAATTCTCAACAAATATTATTATAATAATCATTATTATTACCCAAATTGGATTGTATAATAATGAAAAGTCTACATATCTACTTTTAACATTCTCTGCCATTGTTTCTGCCAGTGACCTTCTATTGCTCCAGGATGGACTATGCTCTAAGATAACAAGTTGAGCAGCAGACACCTCTATTCAGTCCTTAGGCCAGTTCCCCAACCAAATCAAATACAAGCATTTTTAGTGTCATCTGATTTTAAAAGGAACAGTCAAGATTCGAGGGAAGAGTAGGGAAGACACTAGTGAAGTGAAGCTTTGGAGGAAATGGAGAGGAAACAGAGATGGCTCCAAGCCCTCTGGCACCCCACCCCTTTTTTCTGACCACTGAGTCCTGTCCCTGGGGCATCCTGCTGTGATTCTACATGAGGCATATATCCTGGTGGGTAGGGACTGGTCAGTTAGACCAATGGGACTCAAGCCTCTGGCCAGCCACTCACTAGCTGTTTGATATTAGGCAAGTTATTTAACCTTTCTAAGCTTGACTTTTACAATTTGTAAAATGAGGATAATAATACCTATCTCATATAATTAGTGTGAGAATTGAAATGAAGGTCAACATTGCTTGAAATATGGTGTGTTCTCCATCATCTTCATCTTTAGGAAGAGAGACTGGGAGCGGAAGGGAGCCCAGCTATGGGGTAGCAGACTCCCAGCCCCATATGAACTGGTGCACCCAGTTATTAGCCCCAGGTTTTTGGCAGCCAAGTTCATACTAATGAACTGGTTCATACTAATAATTATGTCATGAGCAAGAAAGCTCTTATCAGTGCACTGATGGAAAAGAGAATTTTTGAAAGCCAGAAAGACAATAGCTGTGTAATGAATTTCCGTCTATTCTCTAGGATGGTTTCTGCATGTATCTGCAGCTAGACGACTCAGAACAAGCTGATGCTTTGGCCAAAAAAGAGGTTTCCTTCCAGCTGCGTGCTGTGCTGCAGGGACTGTCATATGGGGGTCCCATGCTGCACACTCTCTCTATGCCTGACGACACCTTAATCACCATTAGAGAAGATGGAGCGGTTTATTTTTGGTCCCTGCAGCTGAAGTTGAAAAGAAGCAAGGGGGATTTTGTATGTGATTTTTATCTGATAAGATGCTGAGTGCTCCATTTGATTTTATTTGCTATTTTAAACTGTTCCTCAGTGGCATGATTACAGAAATTGTGTCCTTGAGTATATTCATGTTGGACTTTGCTAGTCTATGGAATACAGATAAAATATTTCTATATGCAGAACAAGATAATTCTTCATTCTGCTTCTAAAATCAGATGGAGTGATGAATTACATGTAATTCCACCATGTAATTTATCTTATGTCTTAATAAATGACAAATGGAAAAGAATTTTTCCCATTTCTTTTCCTGTTAATGGTTATTTCAGTTTTGGTAGCTATGCTAGGATTTCTCTCAAGACAACTAATTGAATCCCAGAAATTCAGAAGTCAAAAAGGCATTTGGGAAGTACACTTAGCATGGTAATCAATGCCTGACCCAGTCCAGAATATATTCTGTCTTCAAAGTCAGTTTGTAATAATCTCTTTCAACAAATAGTTGAGCCCCTGACATAGGCCTGGCTCTCTGCTGGGTGCTGGAGATGCAGAATTCATCTCAGGAAACTTACCATCTATACTACATGTTGCAGTCATCCTAATCCCCTAGGCTGTCAAATAAGCCCTCCCTACAGAGAGAGAGTAAAGTTGGTTCTTTGTCCTTGAAGGAGCAAGTAAACTAAAGAAAACTCTGTAATGTTAAGCATGGTATTATGGGCAAGAATGGCTTGAAACAACTGCAACTGTCTTATTAAAAAGGAACATTTTTGTTAATTTCTATTCTTCAACCCTTTAGGATAAGTCCATCGGTCAGAAGCCCAGATGGGTGATGGATGTCATCAGCATACCACGGAACAACAGACTGATCATGGGGACCAGCTGAGTGCCTACAACCTGGAAGTGATGTCGGGTTATGAAATTGATTTCCATGTGCAAGTTACACACACACACACACACATTTGTAGTTAAGAATAAAATCATGAAGCCCTTTTAAAAATACTGGAGTCCATATATCAGTGAAAGTTACTTTGTAAAGTTGTGTTTTGTTGGTCTGTTGTGGTGATGTTGTCACCACATCAAACACAGATGGAGGCCCTCTTTTGAGATACTTCCAGAGTGAAGGGATCGGCCATATGAGAAAAAAAGTAGTCTTGTGACTTTTTAGCACTTTATTTTAGGTTCAAAGTAATATTCCTATATTATTACCCATCAACATTCAGTCCAAAGTGCTTTAGACTGATTCAAAAAATAAAATTCCCAGCGAAAAGATGATTATACTCACTGTTGAAGAGCATTGGAAGGATGGGTCTCAGGCTGGGCAGGAAGACCCTGGAGGTTTTGATCAAGGGCAGCAAAATGAAAATGAATGTGGGGCAATCTGGCTCTGCTTGTGAACTTCAGTAATGTATGGGGCAAAGGGTTGTGGCTTGGTGGGAAGAAAATTTGGAAAATTTCAAATCAAGGCTGAAGCAAAAGCAAGTTCACGACTGGGGGATGTTGAACTGTAATCCAGGGGACTGAGGCTACAGAATTAGGCTATTCTGCACTGGGTTCAGTGGGCATGGCCAAGGGAAGGGGTGAAGCCTGAAGGGGACTCCCACAGCCCTGTTTATTGGGCTCCCCCTTTTAAAATTTATTTTTATTTCTGTGCAGTTGGTATACAATCTTATAATGATTATATTATTTTCAGGCGTACAATATAGAGTCAACATTTTTATACCTTGCAATGTGATGACCAACTAATTCTAGTAGTCATCTGTCAACATGTAAACTTATTACAGTATTATTGACTATATTCCCCTCTCCCTTTTCACCCCTATCCTGGCCCCTCCCTTCGGTAACAATCCCTTTGGTCTCTGTTTCTATGAGTCTTTTTGTTGTTGTTGAGTTTTGTTTGTTTTACTTTGTTTTAGATTCCACATATAAGTAAAATCATACAGTATTTGTCTTTCTCTACCTGACTTATTTTACTTAATATAATACCCTCTATATCCATCCATGTTGTTGCAAATGGCAAGATTTCATTCTTTTTTATGGTTTAGTAATATTCCATTTTATATATGTACCAAATCTTCTTTGTCCATTCATCTATTGATGGACACCTAGGTTGTGCCATATCTTGGTTATTGTAAATAATGCTGCAATAAATATAGGGTTGCATATGTCTTTTCAAATTAGTATTTTCATTTTCTTTGAATAAATACCCAGAAGTGAAATTGCTGGGCCATATGGGAGTTCTATTTTTAGTTTTTTGAGGAACCTTCATACTCCTTTCCACAGTGGCTGCACCAGTCTGCGTTCCTACCAACAACACACAAGGGTTCCCTCTTCTCCACATCCTCACCAATACTTGTTTGTTGATTTTTTTCATAATAGCCATTTGGATACATGTGAAGTGATATCTGATTGTGGCTTTGACTTGCATTTCCCTGATGGTTAGTGATGCTGAGCATCTTTTCATATGTCTGTGTGTCTTCTTTGGAAAAATGTTTCCAAGTCCTCTGTGGGGCTCCACCTTGATGTTTCCTCAGCCCAGACCTAAGGATTTGCTCCTCTCCCACTGGTCTCCGCTAACAGCCCCTGGTTCCCTAGTTTTCAACCACTTTAACCAACAACAAACAGTTAAACCTGCCTCAGGTCACCCAGACTGTCAAGCACAACTAATGTGAAGTTTAATCATTAAAATGTATTTATAAATATATGTGTATATTAATACAATTAATATTAACTATTAAAAAGCAACAAATCTGGATTTATAAATTCAACATGGTTTGATTTGAAAAACCATGTCAGTAACTTTAATTATCATGCTTTTTACATACATAGAAGTTCAGAAATTGGTCAGTCACTTATTAGAGACACTGAGGTGACAAATCAGAAGATGAGACAAGGCATATGACACCTGGAGGTAGGGAACCACTCAAGCTGCGTGGCAGGTGGAATGGAAGTAGAAAAAAAAAGACATTAAAAACACCCAGGGAAAGGCAAGTCTTTGGAATGTAGAGACCCCTGAGTGTTCCATGTGAACAGGATGGGTTGAAGCAGTAAGTTGTTTTTCCTGCATTGCAAACTGTCCTTCTGTCAGTCAGCTCCAAGGCAGACAAGCTAACACAGGAAGGAAGAGGTCAAGGATACAGGTCAGGAAGGGGGAAATTAGGGGAGCACTGAGTTAACCCTTTCATGATTGAAGTAGACCTCAACCCTCTGCTTTGCAGACCTAATCATTTTTATTATCGGCAGCACAAGACAGCTCACATTTTTGAGCACTTCGCAAGTTCCAGGTGCTGGACTAGTCATGTTCTCACACATCCTTTCATTTGATCCCCGTGGCTCTCCTATAAGACAGGAACTGACATGACCCCCATTTGACAGATGAGGGAACTAAGTGGTGAGCTGGTAGCTGACACGCTATGACTGGCATCCAGAGCCCATGCCGTTGAAAACTGCACCAGCCTCCTGATGGAGAAGGACAGGGCCCACGGCCAGTGCAGAACGCAGCAGAGGTGTCCCCAAATGGTGGACTAGGGAAAGACATTTCAAGGTCAGCTAGAGGCAGTGCTCAGTAGGGCAGGCCTTTCACTGGTCAGGCATCCATGGAACAGAAAAGATGTTCTACAGAAATCAAGTGGGGAGTTGAAGTTTACTCCAGTGTGCTTGATCTTTGGACAGGAATCATGAAATCCAGCTATATGAACTCTCCAACTTGGAGCCCTATTGTCAGATTGGCAGCCTGGGAGCTGTTCCTCTAAAACTCACTAATGGTAAGAGCGCCTCCAGGGCCTGGCAGGCCTCTTGTGGGCGCCTCTCCCCTGAGCACTGGAACTGTCCCTCCTCCCCCCTTGGGCAATTATGCTCAATTGTGTTCAATCTGTAAATGTCAGGGCTTCCAAGCAGCCTGTCATGACCATGTCACACATCACAGTAGTGTCCAGAAAAGAGGAACCTTCCTGAACCCGGCAAGCAAAGGGAGCCCAGAGAGGTGAAATGATTTTTAGTTATGACATTATGAATTAATCTATGTTGTAAATGTGGATGGGTTAATTTCCTGAAACTCAATCCTGACCATGATACTAATCATTTTGTATATTGAGAAATACAGAGAAAAGTTGATGGGTTTAGAAGGAAGGGATTGAACAGCAAACCTGTCACCATGTGGGTTTTCCTAGAACAAAGTGAGACAGAAGCAACCAGACTTGCCCACCCTTCCCTAGCTACCTCTGGGGCCAACCAGCCCCCTGCCTGGAGAGCTCCTCCCAGTCCTGTCCCAGTTCTCCTCCAGGAGGGCCTGGTGGTGCCCAAACTTTAACTTGCTCTTAGGGGTCTGGCTGCACAGCCTGGCTGGCAAGGGTGGTGTGTTATTGAGATGTAGGGTATTGATTGCCTTCCACTCAAGACATTTCAGAGTTTCCTGAAAATGATAGATTGTGTTATCACTGCTTTCAAGAAAGACTACTTTGATGAGAAAAGAAGACACCCCTGGGAGAAGTCACACATGCCCAGCAAAGCAAGTGCCCCTCAGCTGGGAGGTGAGCTCCTCCTGGGGCAGCTCGGGGACCCTGGGAAAGTCAGGACAGGGAGGTGGACTCAGGTCTCAGCCCCTTTACTCATTTCAGGAGACTTGGGAAAGTCATGTCTTCGTTTTTCACCTCAGGCGTCCCATCTGGAAAACAGCTAAGGCTGGCCTTCTGGGACCATGGTGAAGATGAAAAGGCATGCCATAGGCAAGGGCCTGACACATGGCAACAGAGCAGAGGTGCCTAGCACCCACTCCCTTCCTCTTCTAATCCCAACCTGTGTAAGTGCACGAACAAGGCTCAACAGCGCTCAAGGCTTCCATCCCGTCACCATGGCCTCAGACCCCCACCATTCCACGCTCTCCCTGGCTCTTCAGCACCAGTCTCTATGACCTTACTCAGGTCCTCAGGCTTGCCCAACACATTTCCATTTCAAGGCATTTGCACATGCTCTTTCTTCTGCCTACAACACCATGCCCACCTCCACCCCCACCTTTCCCTTCAGATCTCAGTTTCAATATCACCTCCTTTCACAGCCCTTTTCTAATGGCCTTATCTTTGTCGCCACTGGCCCTGTTCATTTTCTTTATTGCACATATCACAGGCTATGAGTATAGATGATGAATTCTTTGTATATCAACTGTCACCAGACTGGGAGGGCAGGGCCACATCCGTTTTGTTGTCCACTGTAAGCTTAGCCTCTGTCACAAGGCACATAATAGCTGTCCAGTACTTTTTTCAAAAGATGAATAAACAGCCCTGGCCAGTTTTGCACAGTGGTTAGAGCATTGGCCCGAGGACTGAAGGGTCTCAAGTTTGATTCCAATCAAGGGCACATACCTCGGTTGCAGGCTTGATCCCTGGCCCCATTCTAGGGATCTTGCAGGAGGCAACCAATTGATGTGTCTCTTTCATATCAATGTTTCTATCTCTCTCCTCTCTCACCTTTCCACTCTCTCTAAAAAGCAATGGAAAAAATATCCTCTGGTGAGGATTAAAAAACATAATAATAAAAAGATGAATAAACAATAAAAACATAGACTCTAAAGTCAAATCTCACTAGGATTTCTGTCAAGTGTCCCAACTCTTTGTACTTCAGTTTACTGGTCTGTAAAATCAGTAAATAAAAGTAGTAACCACCTCATTGGGTTATTGGGAGAGTTTCATGAGATACTACTTGTCAAGGACTTTTCTGGCACACAGAATAAGCTCTATGAATGCTGGTTTCCATTATTATCATGATTAGGTGAACTCTACAGAGGAGAACTGAATAGAGAGCAACCCCAAGTAGTAAAGGTTCTGTGGACACTATGGTCCCAGTGAGTCAGAAGGACCTGTTCTGCCCTACCACTCCAGGGCTTGGAGCTGTGCATGTGAGGGTTTTTTGCTATGGACAGGGAGTCAGGGATTGAACACATAGGACACTTAGCCTTAGCAGTGACACAGTCTAGTGAATGTTAATGTGTTAATCTACTCAGGCTGCCATAAAAAATACCACAGGCTGAGGGACTTAAATAACAGAAATTAATTTCCCTACAGTTCTGGAGGCTAGAAATCCAAGGTGCCAGCAAATTCTGTTTCTGGGAGGGCTCTCTTCCTCGCTTACAGACTGCCACCTTCTTGCTGTGTCTTCATGTGGCCTTTCCTTGGAGTGTGTCCATGGAGAGAGAATAAGCTCTCTGGTGTCTCTTTTAAGAATATTATTCCTGTCATGAGAGCCCCACCCTCATGACTGTATCTAACCCTAATTACCTCTCAAAGGCCCCATCTCAGATACCATCCTATTGGGATTAGGATTTCAACATATGAATTTGGAGGGGGCAGACAAACATTCAATCCACAACAGTGTGAACATTTACTGACTTGGGCCATGCATTCTAACCATGTCACCCTTCCCTTGCTGAAGGGTTCATCTGGGATGGAGCCAGTGGTACTGGTCACACACCAATTCAATCAACCAATGGGACTGTTTGTTGATGATGTTATTCTCTGGGGCCCCCTCTTCTGCTGGAGGACTGTCCCAAGAGAGGAAGAGTGAGGTTCAGGATGCTTTTCTGCTCCTCCGTTACATGAAGACTGGCTTTCTTTTTCATTCAATTACTTTTTACTGTTTACCTTCTAGACACACCCAGCAGAAAATTAATTTGAAACAGTGCTTGTAGCCCATTAGAATCCCCACAGACTGGGCATGTGTATAAATGGGGGGTAAGATGGGATACAATGTCCCCATGTCACCCTAAAACCTCACTTAGGAATTGCTGGCATGGTTCCTTACTGGTTTCTAGCTAAGCAACCAGAGCATAAACTTTGCATTTTATCTCCATTTCACCTCACCACCCCTCACACCCAGACCTAACCACTTAGAGCAATATTAGCACCAACATGGTATTTATCCTAATATCTTGGGAGGGTGAGGTTCTGACAAGCACAATGACTGCTAGTCACAAGGACTGAATGCTCCAGGGAGCACTCCTCATGGGGCCTGTGTGCCTTTGTGGGAGAACATTGTAAACTAATTGCTATGTTCGGAGCTCACTCTGCCATTACCTTTAAGATACAATTTCATGTACAATACAATTTTCACATGACTGTAGATACACTCTGAGGTATGCCTCAGCCTTAAAAATTTTAGATATAAAAATAAAATAGGAAGGCAAGAGAAATATTTTTGACAAGTGATGAGTATATCTGCCTAGTAAAGCTCTTGGACCCTAGAAAACATTCAACAGCTATGTTCTTACTAAAAAAAAAAAAATACATTTAAAAAATCAGTATATTTTTATCCCAGCCTGATCTACTGCTAATTTGACTGCTAACCTAGGGTAAGAGATTTATCTCTTTGAACATAAGATAAACTAAAAACACAGAAAAAAAATGTTTTTACAAAGGGTTATGACATCAACCTACCCCAGAGGATTTCTTGGAAGAAAAACTTAAAATTTTAGGCACTTCTGTTAAAACAATATATTAGTAAGAGACCAAATGGAGACTGGCTTTACTTCCTAAATTAGAAACTTTCTTGTTCTGTTATGTATAAAAATGATGTTTGAATTTTGTATACCACTTCTCCATGAAATAAGTTTTAAAATATAGGTTTAAAAAACATACTTTCTCATAATGTTTGCACCCCAGTGGGGGAGGTAGATAAGCCAATCAAACTTTATCACAAGAGACATAAGCGCACTGGGTATGAAGGGACCTGGGAGGGGCCCCACCTCTGCAGACAAAGGGTTGGACAGAAAAGCCTCCCTGAGAGAGTGACCTTTGAGCTGGAGGACAAGTAGGTGTGGTAGGCCCAAGGACAGAAAGGACATTCCAGTCCACGAGAGCCAGATGAGCATAAGTGGGGAAAGGGAGGCATGGAAGATAAAATTGAATTCTTTAGAGAAACTAGCATACTTTGGAATGAAGGATGTCTTTGAATGAAAGAGAAAAAAAGGACCAGTAAGGAAAAACAGATTTGCTAGTGAGGGTCATCTGTGCCCTACTGAGGACTGTATCTTCTCTCTTAATTCTATGTGGATTTTATTTTAATATCTAATATTTGACTTTTATTCTGTCTTAGAAAAATACAGGGAGATTTACTGTATGTATACTATATCTGTCATAATAACAGATCAGGACTAGGATAGAAGAGGGGATCTCAGAAGGGCCCCCTGTTTTACTTCTTAGCTTACTTGGCACTTCCTCAGCTCTCTGCCTTTGCCTGTCAGTGTCCTCTACATACTTCCCTTCAGAACAAAAGACCTTGGTTCCAATGAGCAAACATTTGTTCAGTTTATTGTGTGTGCCAGGCCTTGCAGGAAAGGATGAATAAGGAATGAAGATTAAAGGGAGTGAAGGCTATTATAGCAGCAGCCGAGAGTTTCAGAGTGTCCTCAGGAGGCAGAGTGTGGAGGACAGAAATTAGACTAAGAGGAGCTTGAGGCCTTGCCTGTTCCCACTTCCCTCATCAAAGCATGGTGAATGTAACTAGGACTAGGGCCCTAGAATTGCAGTATCCCTGCAATTGGGTTGGCCCTTCCACCTTCCTTACAGATGTAGCCATAGCCCAGGGGTGTTATGCATGTGCTTGTACATTGAAATGGAAAATTTGTGCACCCCTATAAGGGCCCAGGCACCCTGTAGGTGCATGAGTGACTAAGGATGTCTCATGGATGACATTCCTCATTGCTCTAAGTTTATGAGCAGCTATCAATTGGAACTAGATGCATAAAACAGAATTCTTTCCCAGCACTGTACTGAAGGATGAAGTTTAGCCTGGATTAAGGAGCAAAGAAGGTTAAAGTGTGCCCGTCATGGAGAGGATAAGAGGGTGACAAGAGTGAATCACAGAGGAAGGACAGTGGGCCTGACCATTCAAAACAGACTGGGAAGTAGGACAGAACATAAAGTATGCAGGATTTAAATCAGGGAATGGACTTAAGGAAGTTAGACATTTCAGAAAGAAAGCATTTTTGATTGTTGGAGGGAGAAGCACATTTTAAGAGTAGGCCAGAGAGGGGACTATTTGTCCAAACATAAGATGCCAAGAATTGGATTAACTCTTACATCTTGGTAAAGGAGGGATGTCTATGTAAAGCTAAGAAAAATTGACTTTTCAGGAAAACAAGCTGGCAACAGACCATGCCCCATGATTTTTAGATTTCCTCTCCAACTCTCATGTATTTGTTTGGGACCAAATCCAACCTTTTGTTTTCAAACAAGGCTCTATTCTAAAGTTCTGAGAAGGAAAAATGAAGTGAAAGAGATAGATGTAAGTTCAGCTGGAGAAACACACAGCTACACCAACAGAGCTCACTTTGAATTCCTGGTCACAAAGCTATGGGCCCTCGAGATCTCGGGCAATCATCTACAAGTCTCAAGTACACTCACACCCCCTGCTCCAAGTCTACAACTTCATTTTCCCTCCTCTGTCTTCAAATCCCTAACACCTCTTCCCCACATCCTCATCTCAGCTATTGACCTTGTTTTTTTTTACCTTACTGAGAAATTGAAGAAATCAGGAAAGAACTTCCACCAACTTCCACTCTATCCCACCCCTTACTGGCATCTGCACCACTTAGGCTGCCTTTTCACTTGCTACCCCAGATGAACTTTCTGAGCTCTATGTACACAGATCTCCACTTAGGTATGAGATCCTGTCCTTTCTTACCTACTCAGGGACATCCCTTTTACAACAATTCCTTTGTCCATCAACCTTTCATTCTCCACTGGAGCCTTTCCATTAGCTAATAAAAATGCCATTTCTCCCATAGTAACCAAACAAACAAAATCCTTCTCTATATCCCACTGGTACTGCCAGCTCATGTCCCTTTTCCTTGCAGCAAAACTTCTTAAAAGAATCATCCTACCTTGGCCAGGCTTTCTTCTCTCTCCCAGCCCCACCAAGCTGTTACCGAGGTTACCAACACCCACATTGAACAGCCTTCAGTCGTCTCATCCTTCTGAGCCTCTTTCCTACTTCCCAGACCATTTTGAAGAGTTAGGCCAACTGGCCTTCCTCTCTGTGATTCAGTCTTGTCACCCTCCTGTTCTCTCCACACAGGGGCACACTTTAACCTTCCTTGCTTCTCAATGACCCATCAGATTCATTTGATCTAGTTGATCCCCTTGCCTTCTTGGACACCACACTTGATTTTCCAGCTGTTTTACTGGCACTGCCATTCAGTCTCCTTCACTGGTCCCTCCCCTTCTCCCTGGCCTTTTACCCTTGGAACACCCCTGGTTTCCATCCTTTGCCCTCTTCTCTATCTACACTCATTCTCTTTAGTGATCTCCTGCCTCTCAGCTTTAAATGCCACCAAATTTGTTTTCAGGACAAATATTTCTCTCAAACTCCAGACATTTACATACAACTACCTACTTGTGTCTCCACCTCGAAATCCAGTAGACATGTGCAAACCCCAGAACGTGTGACTTTGGATGACCCTCAACCACCTGCACTCTGCCCCCCTATAGCCTTCCTCTCAGACATCATGGTCCAGTCCATGTGTGGCCTGCTTTTACCTACATTTGTGAAGCAGGTTCCCACCCAGGAGCTTATCACAGCTCTCTCGACCTGCATGCCCACTGAGGAGTCACTTCTGATGCAAAAATCCTGTCAATTCCCAAGACCAACTCAGATATCACTCTTCACAGTCTTGCCAATCCTCAGAATCAGTTACTTTTCTCTCATCTGGGCTCCCACAGTGCTTTATTTATGTCTCTATTCTAGGCATTAGCACCCTCTGTCTTGTACTATAGTCAGCTATGTTCATTCACTCAACAAATATTAGAAGGACCACTGCAAGACAAACATTGTTATGAGTACAGGGAACCCTTCAATGTACAAAATAAATAATATTTTCTACCCTCAAGGAGTATTTGTCTGAGTAGGGGGAGATTGAAAATAAATAACAAATATTATAAACATACAAATCATTATAGTATATTAAAAGGCATAAGTACTATGGCAAAAAGAGAAAGTAATGACAAGGATGTATGTGTGTATTGGTGGGAATGGGGAAAGGACTGTTGGTTACAGTACTAAGTAAAGCTGTATACTAGGCCTCACTGAGGTGACATTCAAACTTGACCTGAAGCTAAACACTAATTCAAAAGAATATATGCACATTTATGTTCATTGCAACACTATTTACAATAGCCAAGACATGGAGGCAACCCAAGTGCCCACTAATAGACAAGTGGGTAAAAAAGTTGTGGTACATATATACAAGGAAATATATAACCTGACCATTAAAAGAATGAAATCTTACCATTTGAGACAACATGGATAGACCTAGAGAATATTATACTAAGTGAAATAAGTAAATCTGAGAAAGACAAATACCATATGATTTCACTTATATGTGGTATGGAAAGAGCAAAATAAATGAACAAATAGAAACAGACTCATAGATGCAGAGAACAAACTGATGGTTGCCAGAGGGGAGAGGGTTGAGGGGTTGGGTGAAAAAGGAGAAGGGATTAAGAAGCACAAATTGGTAGTCACAAAATAGTCACAGGGATATAAAATACAGCACAGGGATTATAGTCAATAATATTCTAATAGCTGTTTATGGTTCCAGGTGGATACTTGAAATATCAGGGGAACACTTAGTAAACTATATGATTGTCTAACCACTATGCTGTACACCTGAAACTAATACAAAATAATATTTAATATAAACTATTATTTGAAAATACAATTTAAAAAAACCAAGACCTGAAGGAAGCATGGGAGTGAGCCAAGGAAGCCACAGGGAAACTTGGGAGAGAGCAGCCAGACAGAGGAACAGTGGAAGCCAGAGCCTGAAGTGGAACATGCCCCCTTGCCCTGCACATGGAGGGACTTCAGCAGCCTGTCTCTGGCCCTCTGCCATGTGCCCTGACACCCTTACTGCCAGGCTTCACAACCTCACTATCTCTCATTGGACCTAATGCAATGACCCTTAAGAGGCAATTCCTTTCCCTCTTTTGAGTCTTCACTGTATCAAAATCTGTGATGTTCACCATTTGTCTTTTCTTGACTTTTGCAATAGTACCTCCTATTGCAATGGTTCTCCTCCTCTAACGACTCCTCTTTCTCCCTCTTTCTCTTCTCCCCACTCACGGCACCCTTGGCCTTCTCCTTTACCGCATTCTCTCCTTTCTATGACTTTGGCCATGATTTAAAACCTACTTCTTGACCCCTGACCTCTAAATACTAGATTCATCTCCACGTGGATATCCTATAGGGTTTTTAAGCTTGAAGTGTCAAAATACAACGCACTCGCCCAGCAGGGCGTGGCTCCGGGGTTGAGCATCGACCTAGGATCCAGGCGATCAGGGTTCGATTCCCGAGCTCCATCAATGACTCTCTCATCATTGATGTTTCTATCTCTCTCTCTCCCTCTCCTTTCCTCTCTCTGAAATCAATAAAGATATATTTAAAAAAAATACAACGCACTTCCCCCAATTCAGACGTGTTTCTTGTGTTTTCTGTCTTGACTACAACTTCCATTTCATCCTTCAGACTGAAAACCTTCGCACTCTCTGTGGTTGCTTCTTGTCTTCCTCTCCGCCTATGTTCAATCACTGACCAGTTCTTGTCTCCTCTCATGTCTTTAACTGTGGGTCTCCATAATTTCTTACATGTTCTATTTGGTTGGCTCACTGTCTCAGTCTCTCGTCTTTACAACATGGCTCACAAACTCTAGTCAGCATTGATTATGCTGTGTTCAAAATCATGAACAAATCTCAATGGTATCCGGTCCCTATCCCAGGGGGCCTTTTTGGACACTAATGGTTGTCACATGATCTGTGCTCCCTCCCAGATTCCTTGATATACAAAGTGATGAGCATCATCACCATTGCTTTCTGGTTTCCATCCCAATTGACATTAAGACATTGTCTGGCTCTCTCAAGACATGGTTTATCCCATAATGGCAATCTCATGATGCCTCGGGTAAGCCTTCTCACGTAAGGGACAGAATCCCAGCTTCTTTCTGATTCCTGTAGTCAGTCTGGTTCAGGTCAAGCATGCACCAAGTGAAAGTGGCCTATGTTCTTTCCTTAGCTTGGATATGAGTTGGGAGCATTGGTGAGCCACTTCTGGAAAGCTGGTGTCTAGAGGAGATGAATCTAACATCAATAACTAGAGGCACATTCAGTGTGATCTATTAGCTGCCTGAGTCTTTCTCACCTAAGAGAAAGTACTGATTGGTCCCTTGTGGGCAGTTGCCATTGCTTTTAGTCTCCCCATCACCTTTCTCAATTGGAAGTTGTTGATTCTCTCCATTTTGAAGGGGAGAACCAGGAGATTTGTTCTATGCTTGATCTTGCTGCATTCCAGAAAGAGAGAAAAAATAGAGATGGTAAGATCACTGGGATTTAGGATACCAAAACTTGTCAGCAATTGACTCACTTATTATAATGCTTTGCAATTTAAAAAAGTTCAAAGAAACGAAATCTGGAGGCAATCCAAACACAGCTGGGTACTTCCAGTTTCCTGGCTGCTCTGCTTTTTCCAGGTGCAAATGCTGAGTCTGCCCTGGGTCTGGGGCCTGTCCTGGCACTGCACTGAAGCTCCAGGTTAGTGGATGTGACAAAATGCTCTCATGAGTCTCTGAGCTGCAGCTCATTGGATAAAACTCCTCTTAGTGACCCCTAGCTCCTGAATGTTATGAGAGCCACCCTTCCTTTACTGAGATTAAAATGCACAGATTAGCAAGAGCAATATCTGAAGGAGGAAGGAAATTCTCAGTCTTAACTTGGGCCTTTTTGCATCTTAAAAAGAAATGAAAGATACCTTCATTGAACAACTCAGTCTTTCCAGATTGTTCTTCCCCTTGCCTATTGCCCAATGATACTGTGGCACCATGAAATGTCTCAGATGCCCTGAATTCCAGGAATACGGTCTCCTGCAAAAGCTGCAGGGTGATATGAATAATACCTGGGTTCTGATACTCAGGATGGATGTGTTTCTGGGATTTGGGCGGGGGGGGGGGACAGAAATTCTGCTAGAGTCTATGTCTCATACAGAAGTCAGTGATTTCATGCTCCGAGGCCCCTTTCAGGGTAAGCAACAGCAGAGCAGAGCTCTCACATAAGACAACTTTTCCCATTTTTGTTGTAAGAAAAATATGCCAATATCCAGGTTCAAAGACAAGCCAGAGATGCAACCACAGCATGTTTCTCTTATTTTAATGGACTTAGAGTAATGCAGCATGACTCTCAGCCCGTAACTTTGGGTGTGTAAGAAGTATAACTTCCTTTACTTTCCAAAACTAGACATCAGTTCTCTTTTGAGCTCCCAGCATCCATCATGAGGTCAGTCACCTCAGAGGTGCCCCCAACGACATTGGGCCACAGTTTGGGGCCCACTGGTTGGAAGCCGGTGTCAAGGCCTTTTCAGAGCCAGTGGCACTGTCTGCCTGGAGCTCCACACAACCACTTCTGTCATGTATCTTGGGGACCCAGGTCCCCCTGGCAGCCTTCCTGGGAAGCTGGCTGGTGTACCCACTGCTGGGACCCTCAGCCCTCACTTCCTCCCCCTCCCTCTGGTTCTCCTCCTCTTCCTGCTCTTTCCCCAACCTCAGAAGGTTCCCTTTCAGTTCCTGCTCTGGGGAAATCCTTCTCTGCCTTTTATGCTTCCTTCATGCCACTCCCTCTCTATTAGAATCCGCCCTCCCCTCACTCAGCTCCAGGCTTTTGGACTCATTGCTGTTCTTTGAAGACCCCAAGCACTCCTGCACCTCAGGGTTTTTCTTTGCATCTGCCATTATCTCCTCCAGGAGTGTCCCTCCCTTTTGAAATCCAAATGGCTCACCACAGTGTCACCCACTCGGGGAGGCCTCTCTGACCACCCCACATGAAAATACTCTCTCCACATCACCCCACCCCCAGACCCAGAATTCCTTGTTGCTGTCCTCTGCTTTATTTATCTCCATAAACATATATTTATTGGGTTATTTATTATTGCTTCCCCATTAGAATGGAAGCACAATTATTATATCACATTAGCCTAAAACAGTGCTGGGTACATGGTATATTCAATAAATATATGAAGAACAAAGGAATGAATGTGTTTGGGGAGCACCTAGGCTGTGTAGGCACTGAGCTAGACACCAGCATTCATTCCATTGGAAGAGAGAACAGAGAGTAGGCAAGGTGGCTTCCCTGAGTTTGGCTGGTTGGCAACTGAGGCTTAGGAATCAAGGAGGTCACAGCAATGGGGGTTGTGGAGTGGGAGCACTGGTACTGAGAGGAGGGCCCTGTGGCCTCTAGGACATTGCCTGAAGTTGGTCAGAGCATAAAGCCTGGAGGCCAAGCAACCAAGAATATATGAAGGCCACCTGGAGGGACCTGGGTGCAGCATGTAGGCGGGTGCATCTTGCTGGGCTGTCCTCCAGGCCACACCTGCAACAATGCAGCACTGTCTTGTAAGTAGATCACATAGAACATTATAGCAGAACTTTCTAAGCAAGTTCCTTCCACAAATACTTACCGGGCACCATTTAATGTGCTGGGGACATGCAGCGAAAGAAACAGGTAAAAAACTACATTCTCAGGGAACTTCCATTCTAGTGGAAGGAGGCAAGTGGTATGCAAAATCAATAGGCTTTTAGGTAGGATGCTCTAAGGAGAACAAATACAGCACAGGAGGGACAAGAAAGCATGAGGGTGGAGGACAGGGCCAGCTCACTAGGCACTGAAGAAGGGACTTGAAAGGAGAGCAGCAGGGAACCCCTAAGGTTCCCAGCCAGAGGCTTTGCTGGAGTGCAGGTCTGGAAGTGTAGGAAAGCAGCAAAGATCGATATCGCTTACTATGGGCCCAACCCTGTTCTGGGTACTGGGGATACATTAGTTAATAAAGTAGGCAAGAATCCATGTCATAGGGGAGCTTGGCTTCTAGACAATAAAAAATCAACATAATATGTGATTACATAGGACGTTAGAGGGTGCTAAGTGCTATGGTGGAAGAAGGGCCAAGCAGGGGCACTGAAAATTCAAGGTGCTCCATGTGTGCTTGTTGGGGAATTAAAGTCATAAGGCTGATGAATCCACTGCCATTGGCACATGTGGAGGTAGGAAGGGTTGAGTCATAGCACTCAAACCTGGAGTGACCAGTGTCAAGTGGAGCCACTAGAGAAATGAGGACTTAGCATTACCACTGGTGTTAGCAGTGTGGAGCTTTGTGCAAGGCAGGCAAAAGCCTGATGGGGATGCATTCAATTGGGAATAGCAAGAGAGAAATGGCAGTATGAACCCCTCCCTCAAGGAACTTTTCTGTAAAGGGAGGAGAAAATGGGGTGATAGTTGGAGAGGCAAGGGGATCAAGACAAGTGTTTTTTATTTTCCCCAAAGAGAGAACTAAGAGCATATTTGTGGCCAGTGAGAATGATCTGGAATATTAACGGTGGAGGAAAGCTGGGGAGAATGTAGAAAGATAACTATGGTAGACAAGAGGTGATGGGATCTAGGACACATGTGAAGGCTGACCTTAGGGGGAGCCTGGTGGTTCATCAAAGGGACCCAAGGGAAGGCCAAGTGAGTGGGCCTGGGTGCAAGTGAGTGTGTACATTGTGGGATCTAGTGGAAGATCTATTTTGAGGGCTTCTGTTTGCCTGGTGACTCAGGAAGCAAGGTCTTCATCTGAGAATGGGAATTGGGAGGAGGAGTTGGAGACTTTCAGAGGAAGGAAGAAGTATGAAATGGTATCAAGGAGTGGGAGACAAGGGACAGCTGCCAGGAAGCACTAAGAATTTCTCTGTGGTCTGTGGTCATGAATTTGAAGTCAGACCACTCAACACAGTTGTGTGGTTTGCCTCTAGCCACATTTTCATGTGGATGAAGTTGTGGAGTAACTGGCAAGTCAAATTGAACCAGGGATGTGCTTTTGCCAAGAAAGAATGACAATAAGAACAAAAGAGAGGGTTGAGGGTGTGTATGAGGAAGTGGTTATAACAGTCCATGGAATTTAAGCCAGGTGAGAAGGTAGTGAGGCACGGAAGGGTCTGGGACAGCAACAATGTCTTAGGATCAATGGATTGGAAGTCCCAAAGTTAGAGCTGGAATATAGTGCAAATGAACTGGAAAGGCTGGAGTTAGAATGTTTGAAATTGAGATTCTGGAGGGGTTCCAGTAATTACTAATGCCAAAAGCAAGGGTATGACCATAGCAGTAAGTGGCTGAAGTCTAGTAGAAGACAAGACCACTGGAAGGTAGGAGGTCAAGGAAATGAGAAACTAGTAGACTACATGAGGTATTTATAATTGATATTAAATCACTAAGAATTATGCAAAGAGAAGTGTTGGGGAGAATGACAGTGTGCAAGGAACTAATTTCTACTCTTTAAATCTTTATAAATATATGATATAAAGAAAAACTTTTTTAGTCCAAATAGAACCTTTTAATAACTTAGCAGAGAGCCTCAAATCTTTAGTCCCCTATTTATTTAAGAAAAAAATGAAGTGCTCATATTATAATATACTTAAAAATAAATTCCAGATAAAGATCTAAATGGTTTTAAAGTAGATAATAGAAGAAAATATACCAGAAAATCTTAATAATAATGGAGGTGAAAAAAGTCTTTTGCAAAATGGAACTCTAAAGGTTAAGAAAAGATGCACAAACAGATTTGACAAAAAACTTGAGGAATATTTCTGTGCAGTAAAAGGCTAAAGTGTAAGAACTTCCAGGATAAGTAAAAAGGTATTTATTTGTGTTTTTGTTTATTAATAACCACATTGTCTAAAAGAGGATTTGAGGACACTAACAGCAATGAGCATAGACTAGAATAAAAGATCACACAAATGCACATACACACATGAATGAGAGTGACGGCCAAAAATATGGGAAGATAAAATCAATAAACAAAATATATTCCATTATACCCTAAGCAATTTGTAGAAATGAAAAACATAATTCTCTCTGAGCTTCCTAGAAGCCAGATGAAAGTAGTAAACAATATCTATTTGTGGCTTCCTAGTGTCTAAAGATAATAACTAAGGTGTTTAAGAGATGTGCAGAATTCTGATAGTGACACAAGAAAGAATGTTTCTGGTAGGTCCCTTCTGTCTTTGCAAATAAAAAAGCAATAAATAAATCTAATACAAATTGATTATTTGCCCAATTTAATGTGTCCCTCTGATGTCAAGCACTCCTTGTAGTGGTAATGTTGATATTTCCCATATATGGGATATCACTTCTTGTATACCCTCAGCCTTTCACTGGTTTGTCAAGAAATCCAACTGTACCAAGCATTTTATGATTTTTGAAGATTTGAGGGGCCACTGGGAAAGGTCACATCTCAGGGTCTTGTCAATTGTTGCCCATCTGCCACTCTGCCCTATTCTTTTCAGCCTCTTGGTCCCTTCCCCCTGCCTCCTCCACTGCTCCTGCCCATCCACACATGCACCAGTCTTCCTCCATCCCACAGCTGTTCCCCTCCCTCTGCTGCACACCCAGACCCTTGGAGCCAGCTATCTACCCAAAGCATTTCCCCATAAAAATTGAGCCTCTCTCTAAGAAGGACATCCTCCCTCCCCGGCCAGGTCAGGGATGTCCCTGCCACTCCTTCCAGGCTGGCCATGTGGTTTAGAGTCTACTTGACAAAGGGTTGATCAGCGGATCTCCTTACAGTTCTCTCTCCACTATAGCACTGGCTTTATAAGTAAGTTTCTTATTTTCCTTATGAACCTACACAGTGGAAATAGACATTTAGATGAAGAGAATTTGAAATCACCTCTAATCTGGGCAAAATAAACAAATGGCCATTTCTAAGACTGTTCTACAAACAGAACACAAAGGGCATTGTTAGATTCCAACCCCCTGCCCTGGGCCCCAACCAGAGCTTGTTTTCCTTGATGCCAAAAGGTTTTTTTCTCTCCTCCCCCTCCCCCCTCCCCCTCCCTCCCCTCCTCCTCTTCCTTCTTTTTTTAACATTCTTTGCTTTAGTTATGAGGATCTTGACAAGTGCCTGAATTTCTGATGTGATGATCAAGTAGGTGTAGAGGGTGGAAGGAGAGACCATCTGCCACCTTTTTAGGGAGAAGCAAGGGTTGTGCGGGGGGGAATCTGTGTCAAGGTTGAGAGGCAATAAGAGGGAAACAGAAGAGGAAATACAGCATTGTGTCCAATAAAGAAAATACTAAGAGACAGCATGTATGGAGTGCTTGCTCATGAGCCTGGGGCTGTGCTCAGTGCTCTCTATCCAACCCTGCAGTACCGTCAGGAGGTGATGTTATTATTGCCATTTATGAGGTGTGGGAAACTGAGGCACAGAGCAGTCACACAGTTTCTCTGAGGTTACAAGCTTCTAAGAGCTGACAGAGCTGGGATGTGAACCCAGGCAGTTTGGTCTGGGTCTGTATTTAACTACTATGATTTATTTACTTGCAAGTAAAACAAAAGGGATGTTTCCCGTAAATGTGTGAGGAAATGGGGCTGGGAATGACGGCATCACTCCGAAAGCACTGGAGCTGGAGCACAGGGGAAATCACATAGTGGGTTTGCCTCCCATTAATCAGGGCCAGGAGGGAGGAATCTGTGTTCTGTTTCACAATTAGAAATAAGGCTTAAATGCGCATTCCAGTGGGAGAAGACAACGAACGATGCAAACACCACTGAAGCTGAGTAGTTCAATAGCCTAGAATCTTTTTGAAGGACACATCTGAACAGAGCATGGAAAGGTGCCAGATTCTTGAACCAAGGAGTGAGACAGGGGAAAGGCAGAAGGGACCACTGCAGACATTGAAATGCCACTGGTCCCAAGTCCTAATTTTGTTCAGGGGTTGTCTTTCTCTCTACTTTCTTTAAAGCCTTTTAATTCAGATTGGAAAGAAAGAGGAGCAGGGGAGAGAACTGATGGGCACTGCTACAGAGACCTACAGCCCAGAGTCCCCACGTGGGGACAGTGAGCTCTGATCTGTGCACTGCCCAGCTCTAGGAGCACCAGTCACACCGATGATGACAACGAAGACAGGATTGGTGTCCCTGGATTTGTGCTATGCAGGTTCTAGTCCATTCCCTAAATGGACACTGGCACAGAGATGGGATGGAAGAAGGAACCCCTTCCCCACTGCCCCGCCCACAGTCAGTCTTGTCCCTGAGGTCACCAGCCCCAGACAACTGGAAAATCAGGCCCCTGGCTTTGCCTCTCTACCTTGTTTCAGTCCTGGGTGCCTTCAGCCTGGTGACTATGGCATCCGTTCAGCAGGGAGGCGACGCCAGGGCCTATGTGGGTGACACTGCCTTGTTCATTATCATGCAAGTTCATTGGTAAAAAAATGCAAATGATTCATTTCACTTCATCCTCTGACAGACTGTGCCGGTAATAGTAACTGGCGGCTCGCTGCACATGTCACCATTGCGGTGGCTCTGCTCACTTTGTGCAAAAGGCCTACCACCCTTCAGGTATATATACAGCAACCAGCGTTAAAGCTCCTGCTGGAAACTCGATCATCCACTGCCCCCTAGTGGACCAGGAGCAAATGAGCCAATATATTGTATAAGCAAATCAGAGTTGCGTTTTATTTCAGGAATAGTTTGCGTGGTCTGTTGCTTTAATCTTTCTAGTAGCTGTGGTTTTTAATGAGCAGTACTTAATAAGATAAAATGTCAACCATGGGTGACTCTTTGTGGAACTATATGTGAATGTTAAAAAGTCACGGCATTTTCAAGCAACATTTGAGCCCTCATTTGATGCTCATTTTAAAAATTAAATTATCTTTAAGCTGGAAAAGGGCATTAAAGAGCTCACGCTACCATCTAGAAAAGCCATGAGTTGCACCTGAGAGGAAAACAAGTTTGTTTATAAGGCAGAAGCACTGGCTCTGCCTGACTTATCACCTGGTGTCACCTACTCACCCTTGGAAGCTTTCAAGGCCTCACAATTTGCATACTTCTTGATGGTCACATATCCTTGGAGTCAGGGACCAAGTCACACTCAGCCAAAAGGAAGCTACATTTGAGATATGCTGACACACGTGAGGGGGACTTGGTTCATCATCGTCACACCACAAAGGTTGTTTTGATGAGTGACTATCTTTGGACTTCTTTAGTTGAATCTCGCCCAGGATTATGTACTTAAAGATCATTGGCTATTTGTTAATGTTACGTTTGCTGTACTAAAAACGTTTCTTAAGAAAGTTAATAATCTACTTTTATACCCTTTCTGAGCTATTTCCTCATTGCAAGGACTTGAACAGATTGTAACTATCCCAGAGTTCAGTGACTTTATTGTTCTGACCTTTTGGCATATCTACTAGTAGAATATTCTAGATGCTAGAATAACTCCCTTTTCATTGCCTGGGCTCTTGCCATAACAACCTTCATTGATGAAGTCTTAGGCTGACCATGCCTGAAGGCATCTTCTGAGTTATGGATTTAAATCTCACCTGTGCATCTAGAACGATGCTGATTATGTACCATTTCTGTGGAGAACTGAAAAATAATAGTCCCTCATTATTTTCAGTACTTTGTGGCACAGATGAGGAAATGGGAATCAGATTGTCACAAAAGAAGTGATATCTGGGTGAGGTTGGCAGGGGGTAATGCTATATTCCTCTCTAGGACAGCCTTGTTGATTTAATTCATTTATTTCAGGCTGATTAGAGGGTAGACATAGTGCTATGACAGGAAACTTCCAAGAGAGAACAATGTTGGTGGAAAGCTTTGGGGTATAATACAGAGCAGGACTTAAATTTTTCCATCCCGTGTAGCTCAGAAACCAGAGTCAATGAAGTGCTTCAAAGTTCTTCCTAAGCCAGCTGTAGTTTTCCCCAGAACGTCACAGGAAGTGCTGCTGGTGATTCATCGGGTTAAACTTTTCCTCCTGAGTCAGAAACAAGCAGAGGCTTCCATCCAGTGTGGTTCTGGGGTTTGGGGTGGGTGGGGGGAGAAGGCATGTTTACTAACCATCAGAATGTTTCAGTTGTGACACTTGAATGACTGTTAAAGGACACAGTCAACCCTCCCCGATGGAAATTTTCAATGCAATAATAAAAATTAAATAGGAGCATTACTTACCAGAGAGAAATAGGTCAATAGACCTTCTGTCCTGTGGGCCCCCATTCCAGCCCAGTGAAGTCCTGTGGCTGCCTATTTTATTAAGGGCAAGATGCCCATTGAGTGGCTCCATTTTTACCTGACCTGGTTTAAATCATTCAGTGAACATGTACCACAGAACCAAGTGGTCAACTGGCCTACCTCTGGCCACCTTAGCCAGTGTCTTTGAGATATCTCCTCTAAAGAGGAACTCACACCAGAACTGATTAAGTGCTAGAGGCTGGGAGAAGAGAAGGCAGAGTGGGGTCATGGGGAAAAGCTAAGAATATTCTTTCATCTACCTTGGGAATTTTACAACCTAACTAGAAAACTCGAGACAGAACACAGGTAAAATGATTTAGAAGTGCACATAAACAAAGCACAGAAAACACAACCAATATTTCTGCTTTCTAACCTTACACCAGTGCCCCTTCCTATTAAGATCACCTGCTTCCATGCACCTGGTAGGTAGGTGAAGTGAGGCGGTGTTCAGAGCTGGTCACCATTCAGCTGAGAAGCTGGCTTTCCCGAGGCTTCATTCACACCACGCTGGGTCCTCTCCAGCTGATCTGTGACCAGGCTGTCTTACTGGCGATACTGAGCTTGTTTTATGTCAGGGTATCAAAGCCGCTGCTGTTGCTGCTGCTGCAGTGGCTGTAACCTGGCCTTTCATGTCTCCGTCTAGACAGAACATGATTGAATAAAGGACTCATCCAAGCCCTGTGTCGCACTGGCCATCTGGAAAGTGGCCAACCACTCATTTAGCAAATTGCCCTGTTTAAATGCAGCTGCTGTGTCTTAGCGTTTGTGCTACCAAGACAGATTGCACAATTCCGTTGCCTTCATTTATCTAGGCCTCTCCTCTTCATCTGCCCAGGAACTTAAAAGGGCTGTTAATGTATGACAAGGCACTTGACCCGCCTGCTTCCCAAGCCGAGGGGAGCATTCATCTTGCACTGGTTCGTCCTTCCCTCAAAAGCAAGGGCACCTTGTATGTACTCCTGTCTTAATGAAAGCTGCCTTTATTAAGCATTCCATTAAGTGCCACAGTGCTCAGCTATCCGACACTGTAAATATTACCCTTTAGAAATGCTTCAAGAGGCTCGGTGCATGCAGCTGACCTGAGAGCACGTGCTGGCCCTGGCAGTCAGGAGGTGACCTCAGACCTTCAGTTTCTGTGGATAGAAGGGTGTTGTTTGACAGGTTGGTTCCTTTCTTCATGTGGAAAGATGGATTACAATCATTATCAGATAATGCCACAAAGCCCCTGAGATGATTTAAATGAGTTGGAAGCAAAATGATTTCAGACTGGCAATGGGCTCTCAGGTTTTTACCTTGGTTTTCTTGTTTTCAAAGGAAATGGAAAAAAGACCACTGAGGTTAAACAGTTTATTCAGGATATCACTTTGGCCTGGTACTGATTGCAGTAATCCCCCTTTATTCGCTGTTTCTCTTTCCACAGTTTCAGTTAGCTGCAGTCAACGGTAGTCCGAAAATATTAAGTGGAAAATTCCAGAAATAATCCGTAAGTTTTAAATTGAATGCCATTCTGAGTAGCATGATGAAATCTCGAACCGTCCCACCAGGTCTCACCCAGAATGTGAACCCCCCTTTGTCTAGCGTGTCCACGCTGTGGACATTCCCTGCCCTGTGGTCACTTAGTAGTCATCTTGGTTATCAGATCATGGTGTCACAGTGCTTGTGTTCACGTAACCTTTATTTTACTTAATAATGGCCCCAAAACGCAAGTACAGTTATGTTGACAATTCAGAAATGCCAATGAGAAGCCAGAAAGTGCTTCCTTTAAGGGCAAAGGTGAGCACAGTACAATGAGATTCTCTGACAGAGGCCACATTCACATAACTTTTATAACTGTTGATTATTATAATTGTTCTATTTTGTTATTAGTTATTATTGTTAATCTCTTACTGTGCTTAATTTATAAATTAAACTTGATCATACATATAGGAAAAAAGGTAGTATATCTAGGGTTTGGTACTATCCATGGTTTCAGGCATCCACTGGGGGTCTTGGAATGTGCATAAGGAGGAACTGCTGTATTATCTGTTATTTATAGGGCAAATAATCCCAGTATGACCACTGGTTTCATCAACTGCTTAACTCAGCTGGGGGTCTCACTATCATTTAATCTGGAAGCCAGAAGCCAAAACAAGTGAGTGTTTATCAAATATCATATGCTCAGCCCTTAGCTAGGCCCATTGGAAAAGAAACAAAATAGTACAATAAATGATCTTCACCATTAAATCCTTTTGGTGACAAAAAGAAACAAACACAGGGGTATTTAACACAGTGTAGCTGTGAGGCCTGTGGGCTTTGGAGTCAGTGTTCCTGGGTTCAAATTCCAGATGCAATTTTGGGCAAATTTACCTTCTGAATGTTGGTTTTTTCATCAGCAAAATAGAGTGCACATTTATCTCTTGGAGTTATCCTTGTACATTGTAAGAACACAGCAAACCCTACTAATAGTAGTTAAAGGGTGCACGATCTTGACAATAAATACTAGAGGAATTCTGAAATGGAAAACATTTTAGACTGAGGAAAGCAAGGCGATCTTTATTGATTAGCTAGATCCTGAAGGAAATGTAAAGTCTGGGTAGGGGAAGGGAATCTGATGAAGGGAACCATGTGAGCATGACATACAAATGGGGCCAGAGGAGGAGGTGGGGCACCTCAATGCACCAGAGGAAAGAGCTTACTTTGGGAGCCTGGGGTGGAAATGTTGAATGAATGAGGTGCCCGTTGATGGAGAACCTTGAAAATCAAGCTAAAGGGTTTTACCCTAATCTAGTTGGTAACAGGCTACCATTGTGACTGCTTTAGCAGGAAAGTTGCAGAGTGAGAGCCATGGGTTACAAAGTTAACTGGAGAAACTCGAGGCTGGGAGGCAGTGTCTAAGGCCAGGTACTATTCAGGCTCCATGGATGAGGGGATGGGTGGAGGAGGCCCCAGGAAGGGTGGGATGGAATAAAGCTAGTGTTTCCTTCCCCACACACAAACCTGATGCCAAGTAAACACTGGGTGGGAGGGAGAGGGATGCCCAGAAGCTGGTTTTGTGGAATTCCCTTTCCAAACCAGGCCTGCTTAACCACTCCCATTTTATCTCGCTACAAGCACAGGTCTCTAGCAGGCCCTGGACGCTAATGATGCCACTCCGAAGGGGAGCTGTGTCCTGGTCCAATGGACTAATAGGTTTGGTGTCGTGTATGTTTTGAGGTGGCTTTTGAATAGTCCTCCGAGTGCAGAGGTCCTGTAGGAAACTGAAAGACCTCATTTGGGGTTCATGGTAGAGACGTTGACTTAGGAAAGACAGCTCAGCTATAATCCTCAAGGAGCATTCGTGAGCAAAGAGGAGAGCAGAGGGCTGAAACCCCAACCTTAGAGGTACAAGGAAGGGGCTGAGAGGGGCAGGGAACCAGCAGAAGCCAAAGACAAAGGGACAAAGTCCAGGAGGAATGAGTGTATGGGTTGATGAACATTTGGGGAGCTCGAGGAAGATACAAGATAGAAAATTCTATTCAGTTTATTAGAAATGAAACCAGTGGTGAGAAAAATATCAGTGGGAACCAAAGAGACCAGCCTGATGACAGGGCTGTAGGAGGGAGTGTGAAGTAGGACAGTGACACATTCACTAGGAGGAGAGACGTGGGGAGAAGGGAACAATGTACCATGATGTTTGAGATAACACGAGTTTCTAAATGGTACTGTAATTGCATAAAAAGTAACAGAACCCAATGATGCTGATGTAATTCTCATTAATAGATTATGCACTCAAAAAAATCTTACATAAGACACATGACACAGAAGTTTGCATGTATGTCATACAAAAATAGCACACTGAGATTCCTTTTGAATCCAGAGTAAGCAAGAAAATGACATTGCCTACTGTGAACTCCACATCCCCTAAACTCAGCCACGACCACTCGTTCCAGTGCTCAGCCACCTGAGCTCAGAGACCACAGAAACTTTAGCATGTCCAGCCCTTAGGCCACTTATGACTTCTGTTACTTTGAGCATGTCATTCAACTTCTTTCTGCCTCAGTTTCCCCATCTGTAAAATGGAAGTAATAAAATTGCCCACCCAAAGGACCATGGTGTAGATTTGGTGAGATAATGCCCATGAAGCAGCTAGTGCACAGCCTGGCTCTTATTAAAGGAGACCATCTTCAGTCACGTGGTCCCCGAAACAGACTGGCAGCGTTGATCTCACAGGAGAGACAGCAGTTTTGCTGTTATAACACACCTGCTATTATGCCAGGGTTTTCCTCCATGGCAAATGCTGTTCCAAGTGTAGGTCACTGTGAGAAAAGTCCCGGAGTGACCCCGAGGTCCTGCAAGAACACAGTCACAAGTGGTGAGGAGCTTCCCCTGCGACTTCGGTCTGGGCTTAAGACAGTGACGTCTCACCGAGCTCATGTCTCACTCAAGGTTATGGCTGCTCCCCTTGCTGAACATGCAAACCTTTCTGTTAAGGGAGAAACAGAAAAGCCCTGAGAGCTATCCAATCCCTTTTAAATGGAAAAGGTTGCTTGTTGTTTCTGCCGAGGAAGCATGGAAAATAAATGGCTTTCTACTTCTGATAGGAATTTACTTTTCTTTTTTAAACTGTGTTGCAGGGATATGGGAACATTCTCTTTTGGCTTCTTTCGGTGAACTATTAAGGTAAATATTGAAGTTTCGATTTAAATTCAGAGGAAGGGGAATGACGGTTTTTTAAGCAAGGGCATCATCTCTTTACTTAACTGTTGCTATGGGTAAAAGAATGACCCAGAAAATGCCCTTTCGGTAGCTCAGTGTTCAGGTTTGCTTTGTCTTCTCCTTTCGTATTTTCTCCAATTGTGTCGTCACATCCACACCCCCTGCCCTGCTCTAATGACACTCCCCTATCCTGGCTGCAATACCACCACAACCTCAAAAGTTCCTATGTGAATTCATTCATTGAAGAAATGTTTTCTGAGGATCTATCAGATCATTCTCTTTGGTGCAGAGGATAGAGCAAAGAAAATGCAACTAGTCACAGAAACAGTCAGGATGAGCATTTCAACCAAACAAAGTGTTCAGAGGCTCAGAAAAAAACTAATCAGTCTGTATTGGTCAGTGTAAGCAGCTGCTGTAATAAACAACCCCCAAATTTGGTGGCTTCACACAAAAGAACTTTATTTCCTGTTCCTCTCACAGTTCACTGCATGCATTTGGTAGATGACCTGCCTGTGGTGCTTTGGGGACTCGGGCTGCCCTAGGACCTTGGATCCAGGCAGCACATTAAGGAAGGCTTGTATGGGGTCCTGAAGGAGGATTGTATGGGATCATGCCTGGAAGTGCTGTGAGTCACTTCTGCCCACTTTCCAGAAGTCAGTCTCATGGCCACCCGAATTGCAACAGTAGCTGGGAAAGGCAAAAATGCACAGAGAGGGAAACAGGTCTGGTGATGACCAGCTAGTCTTTGTCATGTAGTCTGAAAAGTAAGCTACCAAGGAAACAGCACACCTATGTCTCCTGTGATATTTCCGCTGGTGTCACAAAACTCCTATTGCCACCAAGGAATTCTCTTCTGTCACCTCACCCTTTTGCCTCTTCTTGCCATGCCTTTTGCCACTCTCCCGTCTGCTGGACCCATCTCTTCACAGGTTCTAGGAGTGGACCATCTTCAGAGCTCGTCTTCCTCTGCACTTTGTTTACAAAATTATAAACTTCAAGCTTAGAGCATGTCCTTCCCTCCATTCTGGCTTTCCGAATTCCTCCCCCACCTTCAGCACTTGGATCAAAACCTGTCTCTTCCAGAGTCTCACTGACCCCACGCAGCCGTCCTGTAATGCTCATCGTCACCCCTCACCAGGGCTTTTCCCAGGCACCACCCCATTGTGAGCTGCCATCGATCTGCCTCGTCTTTCAGTACACTGAACACACCAGAGAAGATAGCACCTGGCGTTCAGTAGGCACTCAATGCAAATTATTGGGGAAAGAGGCTGAGATAACATCACAGGCCAACCTGAAGCTCGGGTCCCTGTCCGGGTTTCCGGAGGCTTGGCTGTAGCCAGACACTTACCTCTGCCTCAGGGTTCTCATTCAGAACCCGAAGACAACAATGCCTGCACCACCTTTGCTCCCAGAGGGGGCTGGAGGTTCAGGTTCAGGTGTGTGCAGAAAGGCACGGAAGATTAAGTCACCAGGCTCGGCTGACTGAGAGGCAACACAAGAGGGAGTCCTGGGATGGGCTCAGGTGGTGTCCCAGCACCTGCCAGGGAACCAGACAAAACCCTCCATTGTATTATAGACAAAGAGGTGAAGGAGTAGCCACCTGTGGAGCTTCTTGGAAACTGGAGATGTTTTCTCTGGAGTAAATGGGAAGAGGTAAGTCAGGAATGAACATCCCTGGGTTCTGGCTTGGAAGTTAGTGAAAGAACATGTGTGTGTTTTTTGACAAAAGAAAAAGCTGGCTGAAATCATTCTGTGGCTGCAACATAGAGCTCCACTTAAAATAGTATTTAACTCCCCTAAAGATAAGCCCAGGGACCTGTATGTAAATAAATCATTTACCTGCCTCCTAGTGAGTTTTGTCTGGGACCTCTGGGTTCATGCCTGGGATGTCATTCAACCTACCGGGGAGTGACCACAGAAGGGCCTGTTGAGTCCCCATGCTAACCGGGCATCTCTGGAATCCGGGGCCATGAAGGAGCTTGGGCAGGTGTGTGACCTGTGCGGCTTCACTTCCCCCATTTGTCATCCTGGGCACAGGTGCCAGCCACTTCCTGGAGTGCTGAAAGGCCTTCATTGTTGGAGCTCAACTCCAACACTGCTTGTTAAGTGTGAAGACTGCCTTGCCCACAATGGCTTCTTGGAGATCCAGGACCCCTCTGAATGGACGTACCATCAGTGGATCTTAGCTAGATAGAGTGAAAAGCACTATCTCTATAGAACATTTCATTTCTGCTTAAGCCAAAGGAGTAATTGATTCCCTTTGGAACAAAGTGGATTGAAACCCAAGGGTCTCTTGATCTTTTATATCATCTTTGGAAGTTAGCCAGAAGGAAAAAGCTGGACATGCTCTCTCTTCCCTCCCCTGGTTAGTTCCGGTGATGACAAGTTCAGGCTTTTATCAGCTGAGACACCCCTGAGTATGTTGGTAGGTGCCCTGGGAGTGACAGTGAGAACCACATGGCCCATGTCCACACTCACAGGGCCAGAAGGACCTCAACCTTGTCACTTCTCAGGAAGAAGGTAACACCCATGTAAGCCACTTCAGCAAATCATTGTTGGTGACTGGAGGCCTGAAAAGAGAGCTGCCATGGCCAGGGCACCATGCCTGTCACAGTCACACTCAGGAGACAGCAAAACACCAAGACCAGGTCAGTTCCTCATGGACTTTCTGAGGTTGTGTCACTGTCCTGTACTGTAAGGGCACAGACACACATAGCTCCCGAGAGAGGGACACATACACTTGCCTACCAACATCCCACAAGCATCCCCCAAAATATTCAAGGGCCAATGCATGAACACTCCACAAATGCCCCATGGAGACCCCTATATCCTCCAGAGACACCCTCTCCTTCATCCCTTAGACACCCTGGTTACACTCACCTCACACACCTCACACATACCCCACAGGTATCCACACACTTTACAGATTCCCCTGAACATCCTCCACAAACACATAAAAATACCCCCAAAGCTTTGCATACACCCCTCCACCATCTTCCACAGATTTACTTGCAACATTTACCCAAACGCATCCCCTAATTTCCCCCCACAGTCTCCAACACAGACACTCACAATTTCATTCAAAGCACTCCACAAAACCTCTGACACACACATAGTCAGGCATACACACATGTCCCTGTGCACATACACACATATATCCTGTGTATGCGTACACACACACACACACACACACAGTCAGGCACACACACAGAGCCCTGTGCACATGCACACACACGCACACACACACAGTCAGGCACACACACAGAGCCCTGTGCACACACACACCCACACACACACACACAGTCAGGCACACACACAGAGCCCTGTGCACATGCACACACACGCACACACACACAGTCAGGCACATACAGAGACAGTCACCACTCAGACAGACAAGTATGTCCACCCCTCTCCCTGCACAGGCCCTACCATCCACACACACTCTCTCACATAGAAATTCTTCACCTGCCAAGGTCTCCACCATGACCTCAAACATCCCCCAAACACTCATGAACACAGGCAGACACTCACAGCCTACCAGATGCAGATGGAGACAGACACAGCCACCTTAGCTTCAATTTGTCATTTCAGGCAATCTTCTAGCTACAGTCTTGAAAATCAAAGTCCTTTACATACAGTCAGGCACACACACATCCCTCTGCACACACACACACACAGAGTCAAGCACATATAACTGGGGCTGGTTTTTGTTCAAAAATCAACTGGGACTATGGTGCAACACTCTCTGGTCATGGGGGGATGGGACAAAAAATCAATGGAGATTCCTCCATCCCTCTGGCTGGCTCATTAGGGAGCCAAGAAGGGGATAAACATCTCCTCACCCTGCTCTCAGATAACATTGAGTGCAGTTCGAAGACTGAAGGCTGAGGTGTGGCTTCTGACGTGCTGGGCTCATTTGTCCTCCAATGGCCTTGTCAGGGAACCCCATCTGTTCTGACCCCATCCTCTCAGAGAGCTTTTCTTTTCCCAACCCCTGCAGCTGTTTTCTCTTGCAATACATAAATATACACAGAGAGGTAATGCTTCAAATTCTCTTAGAGCCCTGGCCCATGTGGCTTAGTTGGTTGGGCATCGTCCTGTGCACCAAAAGGTTGCTGGTTCAATTCCCGGTCAGGGCACACGCCAGGATTGCTGGCTCAGTCCCCAGTAGGGGATGTGCAGGAGGCAGCTGATCAATGTTTCACTTTCACCTCAGGGTTTCTCTCTCTCCCTCTCCCTTCCTCTCTCTCTAAAAATCAATAAAAAATATTTTAAAACTTCTCTTAGAAAGTAGGTGCTTCCATAGAGGAATATAGTATGGTGGCTGTTAAAAGGAGGAGGAGAGATACAAGGACATCAAAAAGAAAACCAAGAAGATGGATAAAGGGATGAAAATGCAAGAAATAGCCCAGACCAGCTGGTGACCATCTGGGAGCTCTGAACAAGGGAAAGAGAAAGTTGTCAGTTTTCTAGAAGTGGGTACAGTTCATCATGAGAAGAGGTGGCTGCTTGAAGGAACAGGAGAGAAGCCAGCCATTAAAAAAAAAAAAATGTAGTGTTTTCCCTAAGGATTGGGTCACAGTGAGTGTCCAAGGTAAACTAGTTACAGACATTATCATTTTAGGGAAAGTTAGGAGGCATCTGAGGGTGAAGTGAAATAGAGACCTCATTTCTGGATGTCAGTGGAGAAATGAGGAAGATAATTGATTGTACCTTATACAGAGGTTTTCTTAAAGCCTCAAATAAGACTGTAAGGATGGCCAATGACTATAGGATAAGCAAATTGTAATTATGTCAATTTTGGTAAAAATTTGAGATAAATTGTGTGTGTTTGCATAGGGACTGCATACAGAATTGAAATAAATAAATCATAAAAGTCAATCAGTTCTCTATAACATATAGAGAAAGAATGCATCCACTCACTCATCCCTCCTGGAAATCTGAAGGGTAGCATATCTGAATCTAAGCTCATTATGACTTTGCCACCCACCAAAAATTAGCATCTTTTCTCTCCCTCTTGATTCTGTGAAGGACACCACTGTTCCCTAGTTGCCCAGGTCAGGCCAGTCATTCCAGCCACATAGCTCCCACACCCAAATAATTGGTCACCATGTCCTGACCATTCTGTCTCCTTAATAACTCTAACTTGCACCCCTGTTCTCTCCACATGGCCACTTCCCCCACTCAACCTGTTACTATTATCACAGCACAAACTCCAAATCCCTTAAACCCAACATCAGCACTCTGCACATCAGTCTCCATGTTTTTATTGGGTATTTTTTGTAAAAAAGCAAATCTAACGTCCCACTCACTAAAAGACATTTATTGATCATCTACTATATGTTGGTCTTTGTCCTGGGATACATCAAAACAAAGACATCTACACTTATAAAGTCAGAGTTTAACGGGAGGAGAAAGAAATGAAACGTAAGTTATATGATATCTTGGAAGGTGATAAATGTTATGGAAAAGAGGAAAAATCACAGCAGGGTATGGAGAATTAAGAGTACCAACTGTGTGTGTGGGGGGGGGGCTGAAAAGAGTGACCATCTTCATAAGTTATATAAATTTCTAATCCCTATGTTGTACACCTGAAAATAATATAATATTGTATGCCAGCTGTAATTTAAAATACAAATTTAAAAATAAAGTGGAAAAAAGATTGGATATTAAGATAAAAATAAATAAATAGGGCAGCCATGATAGGCCTCATTGAGAACTTGGCATCTGCTCAAAGGTGAGGGAGTGAGACACATTAGGTAAGAACATTCCTTGCAGACAAAAGTGTCTTAAGGTAGATGTACCTGGTGCATTCATGGAATAGCAAGAAGGCCAACATGGCCACAGCAGAAGAGGTACTGCAGGGTGAGATGGAAGGCATGAGGTCAGACAGCCAGGTCACATGGGGCCTTATAGTGGGTGGAGCCATTGCAGCGTTTTAAGCCATGGGTGACATACTCTGACTCCTGTACTGAATGATTGCTCAGATGGTGATGGTCACTCAGACCAGAGGTGATGATGTCTCCGTCCTGCTCAAAACTTTTCAGTGACTCCCCTTCACTCTCAGATAAAATCTAAATCCTTTGGTGCAACCCACAAAACACTTCAGGATTGGGGTCCTGCTTCTTTTCCCAGATCCATCTCTTCCTGGCACTTTCACACCCTCAGTGGTCCCCATGTTCTGATACAGGTGGACTTCTAACAAGCATCCTCTTTGCTCATGGCCCCATGGTCTGTGTAGGTGGCTTCCTTGCCTAACACAGTGCCCTTCTGGGCCTGGGCCTTCACTAAGCATCTTCTTGAGAAAACCTTTCTTTCCTCTTTAAAAGAAAGTCCATGCATCCATGCATCCTTCAATGATTAGGATTATAGACATGAGACAGAATGTTCTGTCTACAAGCTCTCTCTCTCACTAGACTGGGAACTCTTAGGGAATAAGATAGAGCTTTTATTTCTGAGTCCCTAGTGGACATTGGATGGATGGATGCTAGCTCTTTGTCAGATCATGAAATTAAGAGATTTTATTTTTTTAATATCAGATAAACATTATAAAATGCTGAAAAAATAACTATAAGGCATTAACTTCTCCATTTTTGAGGAGATGGCTGAAGGAACATGCTCAGATAACTACTTTGAACACAAGTAACATCAATCACACATGATGGCTGTGTTGTTGGAAAGTTGAATGTAAGAGAAATTTTGATATGGTGACTCAGACCAGAGGTGATGATGTCTCCGTCTTATTTGCCATCTTATTTGCCCATTGACCAAATATTATTTCACACATGCTTTATTTTCTTTTTTAAAAAATATTTTTTATTGATTTTTAGAGAGAGGAATGGAGAGGGAGAAGAAGAGAGAAACATGGATGTGAGAGCAAAACATTGATTGGATGCCTCCTGCATGCCCCCCACCAGGGATCAAGTTTGCAACCACAGCATGTGTCCTGACCCGGAACTGAACCTGCAACCTTTTGGTGCATGGGATGACACCCAACTAACTGAGCCACATCGGCCAGGGCCACATGATTTATTTTCTTGACATGCTATTCAATTAGCAACAGCTCAAAGTATAACTTTATGTTCTTTAATAACCACCTTTCCCTCCCAGTCTGTCAGATACATCATTCAGCTGAAAGTGAGTGGTTTCTGTTTGGCAAAATGCTGAGGAGAATCCTTTCAGAACATGAGGTTTCTTTGGGCAATGCATAGTCATCTCCTAGATCAGCTGCTTTTCTAGTGTTGTTATTGTCCTGTTTGGATTTTAGGGTCTTCTCTTATCTTGAAGAACGCTGGAACACATTGACTGCATGTATCAGACTTGGAGTGCATTTCTTCCCCACTCCTGTTGTTTCTAGGAGGCATAGCAATTCCCAGACAAGGACTAGACACTGACCTCTCATCACCTCTCATGACCTCTCCGTCACTTTTTAGTGACGGTACCAGAAGAAGCAAACTCTCCCTCAAGGTGTCACTTCTTCACCAAGGCCATTCCTCCACAAAAGCACACAGTAGGCTGTATGAAAAGTGAACAAAAGCACATTGGACTTGAACATACTCAAAGCCTGAAATCAGCGTAATGTAATCAGAGGCCTGCGTGATTGCATGACACCTTGTATACCTATGACAACCGACCCAGTAGAAGGTGAACTATCTCCTCCACATCCTGAGAAGCAGACATTCCAGACTGGCTTGACCTTCCCAAGAAAAGGGAGTCCCTGTCTTACAAGGGTGCCTCTAAAAATGTGGGTTATTTCCAAATGTGAGAAAGCAACCCCTTATGTGACCCCAAGCAGGCTTCTCACACTTCCAAGACACAGAGTGGGTTGAGTACACACACCTACTTTTACTCCCTCCTAAATCAAACTCTCCTAAACAACAGGAAAGGAATTCTTCTGGGAAGGCACAACCCTGCAAGGATGGAGCAAATGAGAGAAAAAGCAACAGCAAAATTGGGACATTGTAAAGAAGATAAACATATGGTAAGCGACTTAGGAAACCCCCCAAAATGAATCCTTAAGTAGGCTGTGGGAAAAGCTGAGAGCACCCTCCCACCCACCTCACCCAGACCCAGGAATTGACAGCCCCACATAGGTGGCTGACAGCCATACTTTCACTTTCTAGGCAGGAAATAACAACAAAAAAACAGTATTATCTTTGGAGAGACAAGATATAATCCAATAATAAGAAGATGTCATTACAGAAGAAGATTTAGGAAATAAAAAAAGTTTTGGGAATTTAAAACTGTGATAAAAATTTTTAACTCAGTAGAATGTCCTGCGGGGTTATGCGGGAAGCACCCTTACCTCTGGGCTGTACACTTGTGCATGAGAAATGAGAACACATACACCAAGGGTACCAATCACATGCTGGACTTTCCTGGAGCCCAAAGAGGGGGTGATCCAATGGTCTGATCCACACACAGACAGGCTCCCTTGGAGGACTGACGAGGCCTCGGAGAATAGGGAGCATTTAGATGAGCAAAGGAGAGGAGAGAGGGAGTTCCTGAGCCTGAGGATAGTCTGAGAAAAGGCTCCTGGTTTCAGTGAGCAGGATGTAGGTGGGACACTTATTAGAGCCTTTTGAGATTTTTGTGTTTTTTTCAGAACTTGGAAGAAGCTGCCCAAAGTTGAGAAGATACCAAATATTAGCCTTAATCATGCTGTGACCTCTCCAAATGTAAACTATGTCCCCTGAAAAGTGCATGGAGATTGGGTTACTCAGGGAACAACAGCAACAAAAATGTTTTAAGTAAAAGTAAATTGGAATTTGCCAGCCTGCCCTCTCTCCCTAAAGGTATCACCCAAGCAGTCAGATAATAACAGTATATATTCCTCAATGAGTCACCACTGGTCCTGAGCAAACTTTATTAACCTAGCTGAAAACAAATAAAAATAAATGTGACATGAGATACCCCAGATGGCACTAAGAATGATAATGATCTGCTTTCTAGAAACTAGTAAAATTAATCAACTTGAACTTCCCCACTTGCTGGTTTGGGGAGTCTCCATCCTTTGGGTCTGAAAATAGGAGACATGTTTTCCTTCCTCTCGTGTGAGTGAGAGGCAGCTCACATGACCTGAGTATCCTAGGATCAATAATGTGACTGTGGAAGCAAGAGTTGTTTCCCTGGGGTTTATACTGTCTCTGAGAACCTCAATTAGTGTTTCCAGGGTGAATAAAATAGCAAGACATTGTCTGTTATGCTAAGACAGCCCAGGTACCAAATGCAAAGTGGACATGCCATCCTGCGGAGCAGGACGGAGAGCACAGCTTCCTTCAGAATTGATGGGGACCCTATACTGAGGAGCATAGATATCTCTCACCTGCCAACATCTCATCTCTTTCTAAACACATCAGGCTTAAACTATGGAGAGGAGATTTTTAATAAAAAAGACTTGCCAGGCCAGGCGTGGCTCAGCGGTTGAGCATTGACCTAGGATCCAGGAGATCTGGGTTCGATTCCCGGTCAGGGCACATGCCCGGGTTGCTGGCTACAGCTGATCAATGACTCTCTCATCATTGATGTTTCTATCTCTCTCTCTCCCCCTCCTTTCCTCTCTCTGAAATCAATAAAGATATGTTTAAAAAAAATAAAATAAAATAAAAAAGACTTATACAGGAAAAGAAAGGCAGAAAATATTATTGGGTGAAAGGAAGACAACCAAAGATATTTGCTAAGTGAAAAGGAAAATTAAACGGAAGAAAAATTGGACAGAGAAAATAGGATTTGTCTAAAAGATTAAGACTATCAAGTTTCAAATACAAAGAGTAGAAAATAAAACACCATGTATCTGTCCAATTTTCCCAGCACCACTTATTGAAGAGACTGTCCTTACTCCATTGGATACTCCTGCCTCCTTTGTCAAATATTAACTGACCATAATGGCGTGGGTCTATTTCTGGGTTCTCTGTTCTGTTCCATTGATCTATATGCCTGTTGTTGTACCAATACCAGGCCATTTGGATTACAGTGGCTTTGTAATACAGTTTGAAGTCTGGTGATCCCTCCCACTCTGTTCTTTTTTCTCAAGATGGCTGCAGCTATTCGGGGTCTTTTTTGGTTCCATATAAATTTTTGAAATGTTTGTTCTAGGTCTGTGAAATATGCTGTTGGTATTTTCATAGTAATTGCATTAAATTTATAAATTGCTTTGGGTAGTATAGACATTTTAATGATATTAATTCTTCAAAAGCTGTGGGACATTTACACCATGGAGTACTACGCAGCTGTAAAGAAGAAGAATCTCATACCCTTTGGGACAGTATGGATGGTCCTGGAAAATATTATGCTAAGTGAATAAGCCAGGCAGCAAATGAAAAATATCACATGATCTCGCTTATACGTGGAATCTAAAGAACTTAATAAACCGATGAGCAGAATAGATTCAATGACATGGAAGCATAGTTGAGACTGACGAATGTCAGAGAGATGGAGGAGGGCAGGGAGGTGGAGGGGGAGAGAGTAACCAAAGAATTTATATACATTTATGCACAACCCAAGGACACGGACAATGGTGGGGAGAGGGACTGGGGAGGGGAAAGGAACGGGGGGGAACAGGTCATTGGGGAGAAAAAGGGACATCTGTAATACTTTAAACAAAAATAAAAATTAAAAAAAGAAAAGAAAAAAGAAAAGAAAACACCAGTCCTGCAGTGGGAAGGAAATATGAATTTAAAAAGCTAGATACAAAAAAATAATAATACCAGGCTGAAATAGCTCACATAAAATCACTACATACACAATGTGTTTCTAGAAGGCGATGGGAACAAGGTTCTTTTTCTCTTCAACATTTTTGAGGTTCAATTTACATATCATAAAATTCACCCATTTGAAGGGTACAATTAATTACTGCTGACGAGTTTCCTGAGTTGACATTATTACCACAACCCAGCTTGAGAACTTTTTCGTCACCCCAATAAGATCCCTTGTCACTATCTACAGTTAACTCCCATTCTAGCCCCCAGCCCCAAGCAACCACTAATCTACTTTCTGTCTCTATAGATTTGCCTTTTCTACCCACTTCCTGGGACTGGAATCATACAATGTGTGGCCTTTTGTGCCCGGCTTCTTTCACACAGCAGAAGGGAGCCTTTTATGGAGTGTGGACATCGTGTCCCACTGCATGGCCAACCGCAGACCCTGCTGCCCGGAACAGCCCGCCTCCTCCAAGGCCCTCTTCAGGCCTCTGCGCCTCCGAAAGTAGAAGGAGCAATAGCTAATCCAGAGCCAGTGCAGCCCAAGGGTGACTGTGCGTGGAGAGCTGGGGCTTTGGGGTTGGCAGTGCAGGGATGGAGCCTAACAGAGAGGTGGGCCGCGTGAGCTCTGAGCCAACAGAGGACAGGCCTGAGCTCTAAGGGATGCTCTGGCCCCTGAGTACTGTTGTCCTGGGCCATGTCCGGAGCATCAAAAGCCCTCCTTTCCCTCCAAACGTGCCTTTCCTCTCCCTGTCTTTGGGTCTGTGGTTTCTGCTCTCCGTGAGGGTTAGGACAGGGTTATCTTCTCCCCATCCTCCTCTGAGCCTGGCAGTCTCTAGGTCTGAATGATAAACTAACCACCTTTTGTTGCTTGCATGTGGTTCTTTCTACACTAGTGTGGCTTTATCCATTTTACATGCTCATATTTTCCGGAAGAACTCTGCCAGGAAAGAACATGGTTGAGAGGGGAGGAACTCCTCAAATCCCCCAAATCTGGTTCCCTGTACCCAAGATTGGCCCCAGCCCTCAGTCAGGTCCTGCCCCAAAGCCCTGGTTCCTCAGTCCTGGCACATCTATTTGAGAGCCCTGTTCTTGATTTTCAAAGACAGGGGAGAAGAGTCCTACCCTTCCCAGTCTGAGAGTAAATAGCTTCCAATTAAACTGTGATCTATAGTGAAGGAGATGCTGTTTTCTCTGTGAAACCCCAGCAGCTATGCAGGCAGCAATCGGTTTGCTCCAAAATATCTAAAATAGGCAGTTGAAACTTGAGCACAGACTCAGACAGGATGCCCAGGAATTGCTTGTGCTGGTGTTAGCCTTGAACAAGCATAAAGAGAAGAGACTCCACACACACCCGGCACCCTTCCAGGCCACCTACACATGTCTGCCCACATGCAAATGTGTGGTTTTTTTAAACATGTCTATCCCCAAAGCAAGTGGTTTCTTTCCGGCTCTTGAAATGTGTGTCAAAAGAATGCTCTATATATTGTTACAATGCTTACTTGACCTGGTATCTGAGCTTCATATTAATTAGCACTTTCTCTCTCTTTTTTCTATTTCTAGCTAAACTACTATGATTCCATCAAAGCTGCCCTTTCACGCTCCAACCATGCGCCCACTGCTCTTGTAATAGGTGCCGCTTTCACACGTCTCAGATTTGCCACGTTCCTTTTGTGTGTCAGATCCTCGGATGTCTCCCACCTTTATGATTTCTGCATTGCAACAGGCATCTCACACCCTGCTGACAACTGCTGGTGCAGCTCAACATGTGACATCCTCCACTCTTCCCTTTGCCGTTAGTTTTATAAGCTGCACACTCAGCTGCTGGGGAGGAAGGGTGAGGGTGGGCGCCCCCGTCACAGGGAGTGCTTTGCACATACTGGGAGCTCTATCAATGTTTGTGGAGTTGACAAATAAGAGCAAAATCCACTTAAAGCAATCTCAGCCAACATCGTTTGAGCACCCCTGATATGCTACATGATATTAAGTAGACAGTAACACTGATATAGGACAGTGATCTTGGGGGCTTTGTGTGAAGTGGGATTTGGGAGTCTTTAAGAATTCAAAAAGCATGCTAGATTTAGTAACAGCTTTCCATGGTGGCAGCAGGAAGACTCAGAACCAGAAGACATTTAGATTTTCCAGAAGCTGGACTTTGATGACCAAGTGAATTCAGAAGCAGGCCGAGGGAGAGCCTGAATCCCAAACTTTCCCTCGTCATACAGCCCCGAGTACGTGGCCAGTCTGGGCATAGACTTGACCAGGCTGAGCTTGAGTCTTTGGAGCAGGGTATGCGGCAGTGCAAGTCTATGCTAGTCACATGGGAGTCATTTTGTGTGGACCAGACTGAGGACATACATCCTGGCACTGACTGAACTTCAAGAGGCTGGGTTGGTCCAGATTTGAACCAGGAGTCCAGTCCCTTTACAATAAGCCACTCCCTGGATGCAGCCTCTGCCTTGCCCTGGCACAGTCTCAGTAGAATATCGCATACACTGTGCTAAGCTCCTACCATATAATCTTTTATTTAACCTCATGACCTCCAAACAACTTCATGATTGGATCCCATTATTAGCCCCATCTTACAGCTGAATAAACTAAAGCACAGAATAATTAACTTCTCAGATATTGTTCAGGGCTTTTTTTTCTGAACTGAAAGAAACCCAACTCAAACTGACTTGATGAAAATGGAGAATTTTTGGATGGCTCATTTAACATGAGAAGGGCAGGAAAACCTCTCCGTGTTGGAAACAGGGACTTAACTGCTCCAACTCTGTTTCTCTCCCCTCTGATTCCCTCCGGTGTCAGTTCTCTCCAATGGCAATGTGCCCTCCCAGGGCTTGGCTGCCTGCAGAGACTGGCCTATGCTCGTGGTCCCCAGTACAACCACCCCAGGCAGGTTCTCATTGGGCCAGTTTGGCCCATGCACACCTCGTGATTGGCATCTGAAAAGGCGTGCTTTCCAGAAGTGGGGCAAGGATAGGAGGTCTGCTACTTACAACAAAGAAGAATGACCACTGCCCTGAGTCAAGCAACTCAGAGGCAGCAGGTGGGGGACTCAACCCCAGGTCTGTTTGTCTCCAAAGCCTGCGGTTTTGATCCTTGGATCTGAAACCATGGCATCACCGGAGGGGTGTAGTGGAAGTTCAGAGTCTCGGGCCCTTCAGGACTAAGGAAGCAGAGTCTGCCCTGGAAGGACAGCCTCCGGGGGGCTGTGTATATGTCAGGACTGAGAGGCATCCTCTAATTCCAAGAATGTTCTATCTTTTCTCTATTATTCTAATATGTTTTATACATTTTTTTCTAATAATTTGCCCCTTGAAGATTTTTTTTTTAATTCTTCACAGTTAATTTATTAAGCTTTATACTTATTTTGTGAAGCTCTTGAGAGTATGTTGAAAGCTCCATCCAATTGCTCAACATCGCTATCGTCATGTTAAATTTTCAAGTTGTGACTGAAGATGGTTTCTTATATGTGTTTCGCACTTACTAGTTTATAAAGAACTTTCACATTTAGCAGTGGCTCTCGGTCTCAGCCACCCATAGAATCATCTGGGGAACCTCATAAAATCTGGTTACCTAGGTTTTTCCTTCAGGATCCTGACTGAATTGGTCTGAGATAAAGCCTGGGCACAGGGACTTTTAAAACTCCCAGTGACTCTAATATGTGTCCCAGATTAAAAGCCACTGTTCAAGGGGCCCAAGCATCTATATTTTTTTAGACACTTCACAGTGACTAATTTGCAGCCCAGGTCGAGGACGACTCACATGTGTTATATTTATTATTTGGTAGCCAGGTGAGGTATAAATTGCGTGCACTTCTGTTTGATAGGTGAGGACACATAAGCCCAGAGAAGTTGCCCATCGTTTAGCTGGAAAATGTGGCATTGAGACTCAACTTGTTTCCCGACCCCAGTGCCAGTTTCCACCTGCCACCCCCTAGACCTGGGTCTGTAAAGCCCTAACCCTCAGGCCAGGAAGCTTGTTTTGGGACAGCCTCCTTTCAAAGAAAGATTCTGACCCTGGGAGCAGAATAAATCTGTGATTATGGTAAAAAGAAACGCTGTCATTCACCTTAGGGTAGTGAGAAAGTTGCAGCTGGTACAAGCTGCCTTCCATCATCCTTGTGACCTCCAGGGGGACTCCCTGCCTGCCTGGGCTGAGAAACAAGTCAGTGAAGAGCGCAGACAGACACTCTGGTCTACTGCCCAGCCTGGTCCCTGGGCAGGGAGAGGGGGAAGCTGGGAAGGCAGGAATTACTATCCTATCCACCGAGAGGATAGTCATGACTTGCATGTCTTCCCCCATGAGAGCTCCTCCAGGTATTCCTTTGCACTTGGCTTTCCTAATTGCCCCTCACCTTCTCTCCCCTCCTCCTCCCCACTCCATCCATGGTCCCACCCCTGAATTTTAAGAGCCTGGTTTGAGCTCACCAAGCCGTGCATTCGTAATGAATAAAATATTTAACACCATTTTATGTGACTCAGGAGTCAGCCACTTATTTAATCCATCTGCCTAGCCCTGCCCGTAGGTATTTCTGAGCTTTGGGAAAGGCTGAAATCCTAGTTTTTGTGCTCTTTTCCTTTAGCGTCTTGTTCCAGTTGCCACAGGACATCATGGAAAATCAGTAGGAGCCCTGCCTCCTGTGAAACACCACCTGGCTTCTTTGCTGACAGGAGTCTTCTCTGAGGCCCCTCCACCTTGGATTTATAGCCTTCCAGCTCCCATTACCCTTCAAGGAGAGCGTGCTTTATACATTTCAGATTCACTGACATTTAAATCACCAGAGTACTAGAAAAAGATGTGCATGGCTGAGGAATTTCTTGGAAATGTTCATTAGGCTTTCTTGGAACTAGGAAATTATGGTTTTCTACAACAATAATGGATATGAATCCTAAGAAACTCAGTCTTCAGAACCTGAACAGGTCAAAAGTCAGTGTCTTTTGGGGACAGAACAAAAGCAATGGATCCAGAACAAGGATCTTTCCATTGTAGCTTGGGTTCTGCCACTAGTGGAGCTCTGACCTCAGGCCTCAGTTTCCTCTCCAGCTCAATAAAAGCAATGGATACCAGCTCTAAAGATCCATTCAGCTCAGATTCATAGGTCCCTCATTCTGCTGTAAGACTCCTGTCCATCCCTCTTCTTTCTCACATTATGGAAAACAGAGCCACTAGAATTGTTTACAGCTTGAAACCACTGTTAAGTATCTCTAGAGATCCAAGCAACTCTCTTATAGAAACACCCACCCACATGCACACCTATCAGCATCACTGCAGTCTCTCTGTATTGGGTATTTATGACATGCCAGGTGTAATGCTAAGTTGACAATGTTGAGATTCAGAGAGCTGTTGGAGCAGAAGTCCTGGAGAGAGTTGCATCACGTCCTTGATGATTCCCCCAGGACCATTGCTGTCAGTTCCCAAGTTTATGTCCCCAATCTGGCCCTCTCCCTGAACTTCAATCTGATATTCCCAACTACCTTGGACTCCTAGAAGACATCTCCACTGGGCTATCTCATGGACATCAAAATTAAATCCAAACCTGAATCTTTCTCTTTTCCTTCAGACTATCTTCCTCAGCTCAGTTAGTCCTAAATCCATCCTCCAGTTGCTCATGCCAAAATCTTATAGTGACTCTTGACTCCTCCTCTTCAGAGTGCACATCCAACCCGTAGGCCCTGCCTTCATAATACACCTGGAATCTGGCCTCTTCTCCCAGCCTCACTGCTCCCGTCTAGTGAATACCACTGTCTTCTCTTCCCTGGCTTACGGCAAGAACCTAACTGCTCTCCCCACCTCCATCCTATCCCGATTGTTCGTTCTCCACACAGCAGCCAGAGAGAGCTTATAAAACTAGAAGTCAGATCTGTCCAAGTCTGCCACTGGGTCCTCACCCCTCTCAGAGTAAAAGCCAAAGTCATCCAGGGCCTATCAACCCAACCCTACGTCTCTGGCCTGATCTCCTACTGCTCTTCCTGCCTCATGTTGTTCCATCCTCACAAATCTCCTTGAATATAGTTAGGATCTTTTCACTGGTTCTTTCTCTGCCTCGAAGATTCTCCTTGCAAATATCTGTATCAATCACCTTTTCACTTACTTGTAGTCTTGGCTCAAATGTCACTTCTCAGTGAGGCCCTCCTTGCCCACTTTATTATATATTGGGACACCTAGCCCCTGCCCCTGGCATTCCCAATTCTTACCTTGTTTAAATCCATACACTTAATCACCTCTAATGTTCTCTATAATTTATCTACTATGTTTGTTGTTTATGACGGTCTATCTTCCCTCATTGGAAGGTAAGCCCCACAAAAGGAGAGGCTTTTGTCTGTTTTGTTCAGTTATGTCCCAAGTGCTTAGAGTAGCACATTGCACATAACAGGTGTGCAATAAATACTTACTAAAATAGTTTACTTGTGAAGTCAGAACTCATAACAAACCCATCTCTTTCCTAAAGCAGTGCTCTAAAACATTACACACCTGGAAAACTGGGGTTCTGTAGTGACAAGCTCTTCAAGGGCCTTTCTTCTCTTGTGGCCTTCTTCTTTCATCTGCCATCCATCCTCCAATGTGTCCCAGTGTCCTATGCCCACATCACTTCTTAAGTTGGGTAATATGTATATTTACACACACACACACACACACACACACACACACACACACACACACTCCTCCACTGTGTGCTATAGTATGAGCACCCCCACCCATAAATGGTCTCTAGAAAGTCATAACCCTGTCAGGAAACAAGAGAGATGGTTCCTCCATTCCACAACTCCCTTTGAATTCGTTCTGGTCTCCATTTCTGGTAAGAGCCCTTCCACAGCCCCTTAGGGATCCTCTTGGACTTCAAAACTCACAACAGGCAAGAGGGAAAACCATCACAGAAAAAAAACTACAGTTGCAAAGAGAGTTCTGAAGTGTGGAGACTGCTTTCAACTACACTTATAACTTAAGGAGATGGAAGGCAGGAATCCTGGGCTTTGTGTTGATTGCTAATGAACATGAAAGGGGGATATAATTGACCAAGGCCATAGAGAAACCAAGGCTGGGCCTTGAATGTCTCCCTTCCTGCAAACCCAAGCAAGGTTCCGTTTGGTGCCAGCAGATCTGGGAGCTCCCTCCATCCTCTGGAAATTGATGGAAGGGAGGAATAAGCTCTGGGAAAGGATAGGCGGGAGAGGCCCCAAGATCCAACTCCAGACAGGAAGAGTGAAAGTCTGAGCTTTAGGGGAACACATCCACCGCACTCTGACCTCATGAGTGCTCTGAGCCCATGACTGTGGATGTGGCCTCTGGGTCAGCCCTGATCCTAGAAGCCCTGATACAGTGAACAATCAGAATTCACCTGCCACCAGCACCCAGCACCTGAAGACTTATCTGCTAGTTAGTGTGCTGGGGATCTGAACCCACCTTGAATCTGCTCTAGGTTTCCATGGTGATTGCTTAAACTTTTCATCATCTCTCCTTCAGACCTTGGGGGAGAGCAATGCTAGCTGGTTTCCATGACAACCATTTAAACATGGATCTCTGTCTGGCTCTGTTGGAAAAGCACTGCTAGAGATCATGCAAATGAACTGGCTGCTTTCCCTTCACTTAAAAAATAAAAATAAAGTGGTACATCTACTTAGAAGTCTCAGCTTTCTACTGGAAATGAGAAGGGTCTGAGGAGAGTTTACTGTGTTGCTTTGACACCTCAGGTGTTCATTCAGACACAGGTTTGCTTTGCCATCTTAAGTAATTATCCACACTCAGCACTTACCTTCCCTCCCCCCTGGCCCGGTAGATGGAAGAACTGCAAGTTCAAGGCTGTTTACCTGCCTCCCACACAGGAAAGAGGGAAGGGAAGGACAGGGTTCGAAATGACCGTCTGGCCGCCCTGCCCAACCTAGCGCTTCACCACTGTGGGAGAAAGCAATTCAGAATAGACTTGTCACCTCAACTCACTTTCAATATACTGGCCAGGGGTGGCCCAGGACTTGGATTACAGCCCCAAATAATATGAAAATCACATGCCCCAGTTGGTCAGAAATGACTCTGCTTCTCTACTGAAATTCATGGACTGGACACTCCACAGAAGAGCCCAAGAGAAGCGGAAAGATGAGGTCCCTCCTCCCTTCCCGACACTACCTGTCCTCCACCACCACGACGTGCCCCTAGAGCAGAGCTCCCAAGAGGCAGCAGTGGGCCAAGCAGCCACAGAGAGATTTAAAACATGACTTAAAACTGGGTACCAGCATTTAAAATTCTGGAAGTTTCCAATGAAAACAGAGATGTCCCACTTCTCTTGAAAAATAAGCAGGTCTGCATCAGAGTCTTGCTTCACCAGGGTGGGTGGGAGGGCAGCAGCACAGAGCATCGTCTGGGAGATGAGATGTGTCCTTGCTTTGGCTGAACTTTTCTGAAGTGCAGATTTTTCTCACTGATTCCCAGGAAACCATTGAACTTGTAACTTGTGATAGCAGACACAACACTCAGACAAAACCAATTATTCCTCAACTGGTTGCTGAAGTCACAAAGGATGAAAGAGAATTCTTATTCGGCAGTAGGGTGAAAGGGAGGCTTAAATATTCTTAAAAAGGGAAAATTAAATATTCTCTGAACTTCTTCCTCTGCGGTCAGCCACCTTGGACAAGGCTGAGGTCAGAGGTCAGGTGAGCTGGACTGGGTGGATGGGACATGCACCGGTGAGTAGATTGGGGATTTCCTTCATGATCTTCTGGTGACACTGAAGATCTCTGAACCTACAGGAAGGCCCTTGATTGCTTCTGCACAATGCTCCCATTTTAATTCTATTGTTCAGTAGATTCAAAAGCCATAAAGTCATTTGACTAAAAATATCTGTACAAATAATTGTAGGACAAAATTGGCCGCTTGGTTGATGAAAATGATTGGTTAAGTCAATGAGCCCAATTTAAGAGTCAGATGGTCCCAGTTTTGAGAGTTGGCCCCATTTTCCTGATGACAAGTTACTTAAACTCTCCAGGTGTAAATTTTCTTACTTGTAGGATGCAGGTAAGTGTGCTTTCCTCCTTGAGCTTCTGTGGGGTTCAAAACAGATCCTGAATGGAAGGGCCCTGGAAAATAACCCCTGGCACTTGGTAAAGATTTAATAAGTTCAGTTCTTGAGAATGAGATGGCTTCTTGATGGTTCCTCCTCCCCCAGGTGAGCCTTCTGACCTCTTTCCAGAGAAGGAGGGGGGCAAATCATTTTCAAGCTTCAGACTGTGGTTGAACAGCTGGAGTTGAAAGAAGAAAGAAACACTAATCATTGCTGAAAGTGAACCTGGGCCTTTAAAAATCAGTCATGTGTCAGAAAATTGACTGATCATATGTGGAAACTGTTTTTCTGTAATATTTTTAGGATGCACTATGGGGACAACAAATGTCAAGCAAAAGATCAAAGAGATAAGGAATATGAGAAAAGATGTCAAGGTAAGAAGAGGCCAAGCACTCCTCATTTGGTCCCAAAGTGAAGAGAATGTGATCAAATGTTTTTTTGCATCTACAGAGGAGTTAAGGTGTTTTCATTCTGCAAGAAAAAGAACTTGCTGCTGACAGATGGAGTGGATCGAATCATTAGGGTTTGGAATCCTTACCTGCCTGGGTAAGTTTCTTTCTTTGTCCAACCAACAGGGCCACTGATCTAGTAAGGCACACAAGAGCAGGACTGGGAGTCACTAACTTCCTTTGCAATAATTTAAGAATCCCTGTCCAAAGTTGATGTGCCATCTACACAGCCTTGGGAAACTTCTGTTTATGGCCATTAAAGGCTTATTCTTTGGGATTAATAAGCAATTCATTTAAAAGGTAAAGATCCTGGAAGGTCAAAGAGACTGTGTGGAGTCATTATTAACTCACTGACCTTAATCAGATCGCTACCTTCCCAACAGTGAACCATGATCAGTTGCACAGAGTGATCAGGGACTTTGATGAGTCATCAGTGTACTTTCTGTGTACCTGGCTCAGCCAGCCCTAGGTTTACACTCACTTCTGCACTAATTCAGAGGCTTTAGCCCCATCTGAATGAATGACTCTACCACCCTAAAGGCATAGCAGAATTGACATAAGGAAAGAAATTGTTCTGAAAATCCTGGAAGTGAGTGCTGATAGGTAGAATGGATTGAATCATTAAGGTTTGGAATCCTTACCTGTCTTACACTGTCACACCTTCCATGTGTCATCACTGTACCCTTTAGAGTCAGGCCCCACCTTCCATTGACTCTCCAGAGCAAGAGCTCAGTAACACTTTCTTGATAATAACAATAACTATCACTTTACTGAGCACCAACATTGTACCAGGCACTGCATAACACATACATCATCTCTAATCCTCACCTCAACCCCAGTTACAAATGAAGAAACTGAAGCTCCAAGGAGTTAATCACCTTTTGAAAGTAAGGCAGAATCAGGGTTCAAATGCAGGTCTGGCTTCTTCTAAAAGCCAATGTCATTTTCATTGATAAGAACTGAAGACAGAGGAGAGTGGAAGATGGGAGTCGCCTTCCCATGCATTGATAGCGAGGATTTTAAGGTATGATCAAGACAACCAGGGTGTGCCAAGGTTCCGTGCAGGGCCTTTGCACCAGGCATCAGGGGAGGACCTTGCGGGGACCCAGGCTCCCCTCAGCAGGAACAAGCAGCAGCGGAAGCCAGAAGCTGTGCTGCCAACCAGAGAAGCATGTGGGACCTTACAGTGCTCCTGTCACCTGCTAGCCTGGTAATCCTGAGCAAGAGCTGCAGCCTCAGTTTTCCCATTCAAATGGTGATAAGCAGAGTGCCCACTCCTAGAACAGTAATCAAGGTTATAAATTAGATCATTCCACATAATGGAAGGTACAATAAGGAAGAAAGAAAATAAGTTTCTACTTATTTCCATTACCTTATGCTCCCATTTGTCTGGTGATTGGGAACAATTTACTTTTTTCAGTGACTTGGTTGTAAAAAGACAATGTGCTTACCTTCCATCCTGCTTCCCTTTCACCACCCCGGCCCCTGCCCCAGCCTGAGCCCCTGGGCATACTGTGATCCCTCAGAGCCTCTTAAAATAAACTTATAGTAGAAAGACACCCCCCCTCCCTACCCATCCGAATGCTGCATAAAGTGACAATTTGCATGGGATCCACTCCAGCCCACCCTGAGCTCGCCCTCATTTATTCCTGCTACAGAGACATTGTCAGCAGTGGATGAGAGGCCAGGCTTCACCTCATGCTGAGTTGCGTTGCTGTAACTGGTGTTATTTCCTTCAGTCCCTTTCATCACACAAGATACGTGTCTCATTGCAGAAACAGACATAGCCCTCCTCCAGGCTGAACAGAGCTCCCAGATCCCGACCAAGTTTAGTCTTGCATTTTTATTTAGAAATAGCAGATAGAGCTGCTCAGTGCTCATCTGTTCTTTTTCTTTTTTAGAAAACCAACAGGGATGCTGAAAAGCCACACGGCTCCTGTGATCTACATCCAGGTGTCTGCTGAAGATGACAAAACGTTCTCCGTATCTACCAACAACAGCACTAAGGTCTTTGCTCCTTTACATTTTGATGCTTTATCCCATCTCATTTTTCAGACAGAGGCGTTCCTTTCATGGTTCTTTTGCCCTCTCTGCAGCTTCAGGGCCTCTGCTTAGCAGATGGTGAAATGGTGCTTATATTTCTGAGTTTTCTTTGGAAGAGGAGGACATGTAGACGGTTGATGGGTCGCCTCTTAGAGAACCAGGTGTTCTGTGTTTGGACGAATAAACCTTACAGGACTTAGCCCACTGCTTGCACACCGCCCAGAGGTTCCCTGTGAGAGTGTGTGTTGGAGGATGGAGAAGGGGAGCAGGGACAGGCTAGGGACAGCAGGCCCTTGCCACTAGCAGTTATTATCTCACTTTGTGATTCAGATGAGGTAAATGTTGTCCGTAAGGCTTAGGATCTAAACATCTCTGACCCTGGTGGAGGTAGGAGTATCACCATCTTCATTTTTGCCTAACACCTCTCTTTGCAAGTAAGGTCCCGTCCACCTTTAAAATTTGGTTAGCCTGTGATCTTCATAACACACTATTTTTTATACCAAAAGAGATATCTCACTGCTTTGTTTTATTCATCATCTCATAGCTTTTCCAACAAATATGACAAGTTTTCATACCCCCAAAATTCATACATTGAAGTCCTAACCCCAGCACCTTAGAATGTGACTGTATTTGGAGAAAGGGTCTTTAAAGAAGTAGTTAGGGTTAAACGAGGTCGTATCAGTGGACCCTAATCCAGTATAATTGGTGTCCTTACTGGAGAAAGAGATCAGGACACATAGACTAAGGGGTAACCATGTGAGGACACAGTAATAAGGCAGTCATCTGTACTCCAAAGAGACAGATCCCCAAAGAAACCAAATCTATCCACACCTTGATTTCGGACATCAGTACTCTACCTCACACTATATACAAAACTTAACCCAGAAGGGATCATAGACCTAAATGTTAGACAAGCTACAACTACAAAACTCTTAGGAGAAAGCATAGGAGTATATCTTCGTGACCTTGCATTAGGCAATGTGTTCTTAGATATAACAAAGAAAGCATAAGAGATGAAAGAAAAAAATAAGCTGGGCTTCATCAAAAGTAAAAACTTGTGCTTGAAAGGACACCACAAAGAAAGTGACTAGACAATCTGCCGAATAGGAGAAAATGCAGGGTAGAGCAAAAGTAGATTTACAGTTGTGAGTACTTAAAACACAGAGTTTAATATTTTTTATTAATTATTGTATTATTTTCCATACAAACAACTGTAAACCTATAATTTTGCCTATATCTGCAAATTGTTTATCTATAAAGGGACTTGTATCTAGAATATAAATAACTCTTAATGCTCAGCAATAAAGACACAAATAGCCCAAATTTTTTAAATGGGCAAAGGGTCTGAATATAAATCTCTTCAAAGAAAATATTTCAGTAGCCAATAAACATAGAATGAGATGATCAACATCATTAGTCATTCAGAAAACACAAACACAATAAGATACCACTTCATACCCATTAGAATGGCTAAAATCAAAAGATAGATGAAAACAAGCATTGGCAAAGATGTGGAAAAACTGGAACCCTCAGATACGTCTGGTGGGAATGTAAAATGATGCAGCCACTTTGGAAAACACTTGACAGCTCCTCAAATGTTAATCATAGAGTTACCATATGACCCAGCATTCTACTTCTAGGTTATACTCAAGAAAAATAAAAACATGTTCACACAAACACTTGCATATAAATATTCATAATAGCCAAAAAGTGGGAACAACCCAAATATCCATGAATTGATAAATGGATATACAAAAGGTGGTATATCCATTCAATACGTATTATTCAACAATAGAAGTGAAGCGTTAATATATTTACAACATGAAAGCTTTATATTAAGTGAAAGCCAGTCACAAAAGACCATGTATTGTATGACTGCATTTATATGAAATGTCCAGAATAGGCAAATCCACAGATACAGAAAGTTGTTGAACAGTTGCCAGGGGCAGGGTGTGGAGTGGGACAAGGAAGTGGCTGCTCATGGGTATGGGGTTTCTTTTTGGAGTAAAGAAAACGCTTTGAAATTAGTGGTGACAGTTGTACAACTCCATGAATGTGTTAAAAATCATGAACTGTACACTTTAAAAATGCAAATTTTGTGGTATGTAAATTATATCTCAATAAAGCTGTTATTTTTTTTAAGGAGAAGAGGAGAGAGGGACAGAGGAGTCAAGAATGACACTAAGGTTTTGCACCTGAACCAAAAACTGAGACAGGGAAGGGCGTGGTTGAGAGGAGCTCAGAGCGGATGTGCTGGATGGAGTCATTCTGAGCGGAGGGGAGACATCAGGGCTGGAGATATAAATCTGACAGTCATTAGCATTTATTTGGAGTTATAAACCCTGGAACAGATGAGATCTCAAAGAGAGTGAGAGTGGGCAAAGGAGAGAAAAGTCCCAAGGACTGAGGACCGGTGCTGGGATTTTTCTGTGTGGGAGCCAGTGCAGTCCTCTATAGTGAGTTTTGAGTCCATCCATGGCAGTGATGAGGATATTTCATATAAAAATGAATGTTGAGATCACAGTCAGTGATACAACCAGGACTCAAACTCAATCCAACCCTCCAAGCAAATGTGTTAAAATGGTAAGACTTGTGGACTTAAATTTTTTACTTATTTTGAAAGTCAAAGACATCCTCCCAAACCACAAAGTGGGAGACTTCATAATTTTAATGAGCATTTTTTTCAAAACCTGCTGCCATCAAATAATCATAATTCTGTGTGAAGACATGTCTTCTATTTTCTCTTCCTAGTCCTCTCCATTTTTTTCCCAGTCTAAACTCATGATTACAAGATTAGCATCTTCCCTAAGATGATTCAGGCATATTGAATCCCTTCCCAAATTGTGTTTAAAATATATTTAAATCCTGTCTTGGAAATGTGGTGTATAATTTATTTTAGAATATATTATTCCTATCAAATAAAAATGAATCAAGTAGGAACCAAAGAGCTAAATTTCTAACATGCCTGATCAAATTGTCTTCATTCTTTGAATTGATTTTTCAGACCAAATATTTCACTTCTGCAAATCATAGGGACACACCAAATATTTCAGGAGTCTGCTGATGTCCGGCATTCTCTAAAGGAGAGTAACCTACAGATGCAGATTTCTATTTTCAGAAATTTGCTGTGAATTTAATGGATTCAGCAACGGTACTGCTGGTCCCACACTCTCTGCCTCCCCTTTTCTCTGCTCCTTGGTGCCCACTGCACAAAGGCTTTCTCCTCCCAAATAGCAGGGACCCTAGATATCCACAGCCTTGAACTCATATCTCAATTCTAGTTTTACTACCAGCACCGCCAGAAAAATTCAAGAGGGACCAGGCTTGGGTCCCCATGTCTACCAATTACAGTCAGGACAGACAACAGATAAGTTGGCAATGCTTAATTTGTCATAAGTAGTATTATTTAGGGGATTTAATGTCAACATGTCAAGTCAACCACAACATCAGTAGGAAGAGCTCCTCCCCATCTTTTCCCTTCAAGGACCTTGCAGGTGTCCCTTTGTAGCATCCCACTTGAGGTCACTCTTCCCAGGCTCCAGAATCTCCTCTGCCTTCCCCTCATCAAAACTCTTTTTCTCACCCTGGCTGGTGTTGCTCAGTGGATAGAGAGTTGGCCCATGCACCAAAGGGTCATGGGTTTGATTCCCAGTCAAGAGCACCAACCTGGGTTGCATGTTCAATCCCCAGCCCCGGTTGGAGAGCATGCAGGAGGCAACCAATTGATGTAACTCTCTCACATTGATGTTTCTCTCTCTCTCTCTTTCTCCCCCCCCCCCAACTCTTTTTAAAAACCATTGGAGAAAATATCCTTGGGTGAGGATTTAAAAAACACACAAAAAAACCAACAACCTCTCTTTATCTCAATAAAATTATTTCATGATGTGAGAAGAAATAAACAGATAAATGGATTCCCATTATGGTATACATGGCTGATAATACAGTGTGTGTTACTTTTCTATCCAGGAGGGTTGCTGCCCCTTAACAAGCAGCTCTCAGAGTCACCTTTTCCAGGATTATTTCTACTGTCACCCCCATGCTGACCTCCTAGGATGCATTGCTCCCCTTTTTATGCCCAAAAGCCCAGATGAACAGGCAGCTTGGAACTTTCAAAATGAGTGTGCTAACTGCTGGGGAGAACTAAAGGGGAAAAAAACAACAGAGTATAAATATATCAAATAAGAGTCTGGCTTTAAGAGGTAAAGGCTTCAAATTTCATGATAGTTGATTTGCTTCCTGGAATCTCAACTAAGGGGAAAGAATCCCTATCCAAACACATCCCACCCACTTTAATCCTTAGATTCTCCTGTGCAGCTCTGGAGGGAAATGGGCCCGAGACTGAGTCCTGGTTTAGCTACAGACTAGCTCTGTAAATGGGTGAGTCATTTACCCGCACTGGAACCCAAGGATGATGCCTACCTACCAAAACTAATTTAAGAGCATATTAGGCCCAGCCAGTGTGGCTCAGCAGTTGAGCATTGACCTGTGATTCAGGAGATCACAGATCGACCTATGATTCCCAGTCAGGGCACATGCCAGGGTTTCAGGCTTGATCCCCAGCAGGAGAATCAAGCTGATCAATGACTCTTTCATCATTGATGTTTCTTTCTCCCTCTCCCTTCCTCTCTCTCTGAAATTGATAAAAATATATTTTTAAAAACACACAAAACATATTCGTTTGCTATGCTGCTGTAACAAAATACCACAAACTGGGGGGCCTAAACAACAGACTTGTCTCACAGTTCTGGAGGCTGTAAGTCCAAAATCAGGGTATTGGCAGGATTGGTTCCTTCTGGAAAATCTAGTGTAGTCCTCTCTCCTAGCTTCTGGTCGTTTCTGGCATTCTTTGGCGTTCTGTGGCTTATAGAAGAATCACACCTTTCCCCCACCTTAATCTTCATGTGACAGTCTCCCTCTGTGCATTTCAATCTCTACATTTCCTCTTCTTATGAAGACATCAATCCTGTTGGATGACGGGCCTACTCTACTCCAGGATGATGTCATCTTAACCAATTATATTTTCAACAGCCTTATTTCTAAACAAACCCCCACATTCTGAAGTACTGGGGGTTACTCAACATACAAATTGGAGGGGGGACATAATTCAACCTATAACAAAGAGTAAAATAAAACAGTGTATATAAAGAAAGCATTTAACACAATGATTAACACAATGCCTGGTGCACGCTAGCTCACTAAACAATGGCTGCCTTCGTGATGATAATGACCTTCCCAGTTTTACTGTGGCCAATCTGCTCTACCTAGACATGCAGCCATCCCTCGCAGATCTCATCAGATCACAGTACCTCAAAATAATACGAGAGCCATGGCGTGACTTATGTACTCATCATAATATTAACAATAACATCATCATTTTAATCATACTATACCATTCGACCATGTTCTAGTCACTATCCTAAGCATTTTTTGCATTAGCTTTTTAATTCCTTAAAACAACTCTAGAAGGTAGGTACTGTATTACTCTCCCCATTTTACAGATGAGTAAACTGAAGGAAAGCTAGTGTAGTAATTAGGCCGAGGCCATACAGCCATTAGTGGTAGAGCTGGGATTCCAATCCAGGCAGGGGTTCTGGACCTCCATGACCTCGGCCAATAGCCACTGTGAGGGTCATTCCCTTGTCCTCCAAATGTCTTCCCAGTGGCCATTTTTGAAGACTGTGTTAAGAAATGGGAACAAATCTGGGGACAGAGGTAGCTCCATGCCACAAGTCAGACACATGGTATCAGCCTATGCTGTGACGGCCGAATCTGTGGTCATCTCCTTGTGAGGCTTGGCTGCAGGTGTCCCTGTCCTCAGGCAGCATCAGCATGGCAGAGGTGTTCAGGAACACGGGTCCTACTTTCTGCTTCCCTTACAAACAACAACTTTGGAACCCCTTCAGTGAGCTAGGAGTGGCAAATTTTGGTCAAGGTGATCCAGACCCCAGAGCAGGTGACTTCAGAAACACAGCAAGGCAGGCTGCTCAAGATCTCCAGTCAGTCTTCCCCATTTCCTCCTCAGATATGGGATCTGGAGACCAAAATCTGCTTGTTCTCTGCTCGCTCCAAAGCCAGTGGCAGCCTGCCTCTATCTGCCCTGCCCCAGAGCCCTGTGTATAGCCATGGATGCCCTTGCACTTCTGCACCTGAGACTGAGGTACGAGGTCCCCTCTTGGCTCCATGCAGTCAGCTCTCTGCGGGCACTGCTGAGGTCAGTGCCACTGCTTGCCACCTTCCACCTAATGTCCCTATGAAGGTGTCTGTGCTGAATGCCCTCTGTCCCTAGCTTGCAGTATGTATTTGGTGAGCCCTTCAACATGAATTACTCCAGTAGCAACTCTCTACATTGTCCCAAAGTCTGGAATCTGCCCCTTGAGTCCTGTTCCACCCCGAGAGTGAACCGTCCGAGAAGCCCAGGGCTGCTGATTCAGACCCTATTTGCAGTCCCATAGATGCAGCAGTGCCCACATCTGAGACTCTGTCCCTAAAGCAGGGCAGCCTTTCAGAGACAGCACACACCCAGGTGATGAGACGCATCCCTATGGAGGGTCCCCTTATAGGCATCTCCTGCCCAGGGCTTCAGGGTCAGGAAGCTGGAATGCCTTCAAGACCCAAGCCTGCCACCTCTGTTTCCTTTGCCACATTACTGTTGCCTCTTCAGTAATGAAGATAGGTGCTACCCACCTTAGCTTTCCCCACTCAGAGAGGTCAGAGGCCCTACTCCCTCAGCATGGAATGTCCACTCCAGGTGCCTGTCTGTCCTGCCTGGGCTGAGACTGCCTGGTTTTAATGAGCCTCCCAGGTACCAGAAGTCATCTAGTCCAACCCTGAAGTTTTAGAGACGAGAAAACAGAGGCTAAGAGAAGGGAACAAATTGCCCAGGGTCCCACAGGGAGTTAGGAGCAGAGCTGGGAACAGTTCTCCTGTCTCAGGATGCCTAATCCCCTGCTTTCTCCCTCCACCATGCTGCTCCCACTGAAAGGGCAAAACTCTGTCTGAAACTTCAAAGGGGGTGGGGGGAGCTTGATACTTTAAAAAAAAATCAGACACTAGGAAGCAACTTGGCTAGCCCGCCTTCTCCAAGGTCTGAAGAAAGGGTGGTCCTGAGGCACCTACAGGCAGTGAATTGAACTGGCTTTGCCTCCCTGGGCCCAGTGGCCTTGGGACAGTCACACCCCTCCTCTGGGCTTGCCCACCTGGCAACCCTGGCAGGGTGACCACCTGTGCTTTGAGAACTGACAGGCCCTCTCATTCTGAAAGTAGAAACATGACGATAGCCCTCTCATGGTTCACACAAGGCCCATCTCATCTCCCCACCTGCCCCCTTTTACACTGACACAGTCCTCACTCCCTGTCTGCAGCTTCCCTCCTCAGAGTCCAGCAGGATTATGAATTAAAGTCAGTCGCCTACAAAGCAAAGGATACAGGAAAGCTTTCCAACTGCATATTGTAGTTCACAGGGTTTAAATCGTATCTATATGTTAACAGTAACTGGATTTCCTGAGCCAAAAAATTATGTCATACTGTCTCAAAAAATGTGGTTTTTTAAATTTGTAAACATATGCATAGGAGCAATCTTAAGTACACTTATTGTATTCAATGATTGACTTACACATCAGTAATTAATCTTATAAAAAAGTGATCAGATTTCATAGTATCAGAACTATACTGAGATGTCCAGACGTGTGGCAGCTGTTGTGCGTCCCTTTCTCATTTGTCCCCTGAGGCCATGGGAAAGGCTTGTGGCTCTGGAGACCCTGGCAGAACAACCCCCAGGTGTTGTTGCAGCCAGGCCTGGAAGCTCTCAAGATGCCAAAGCCACCAGCGGAATGAAATGGGACTGCATTAACTCAGACTGCTGTTTGTTCTACATGCTGCACTGTGCAGAACAGCCTGCATGGTTGGTTTTTGTTTGGAGCAGTGTGACTGAAATTCCACACTGTGGAAAAACAGCCTCCGTCTCTAGCACTAGCACTTAGATGTCAGATGATGCTGCCCATCCCTGCTCAGTCGCTCTTGGTCAAGTTCCCAACCCTTCTCTACCTTCTGGTGGTTTCCTTATCTGTGAAATGGGGAGACTCAGCTCCTTCCTCCGGGTGTTAAGAAGGGAGACCAGGGAAAGTACGTAGGGTCTGACTGCAAAGCCTGGAACTTTCTCTTTGGGACAGTGCTCCTAGACTCCACTTCCATGTCCCGAAGCCAGGAACCATCATGAGAAAGTTCTAATCATCCCTATGCCAAATTCTGTTCTTTTTTAAAATTAAATGTATTGGTGTAACATTGGTTAATAACATGATGTGAATTTCAGGTGCACAACTTTATAATATGACATATGTATACAGGGTGTGGGAAAAGTAAGTTTACAATTGTTCATATGGAAAATAATACAATAATTAATAAATAGAAGTGTCTGGCATCAGGACAAGAGCTAGAGGGGCAGCTTTCTCCCAGACAGAAATGCTGGCAAAGGGCATTGTTTCTTTTCTGAGCTCTCCCCCTACAGAGCTGACAGGTGGGCACCATATCTGAGTCTCTATCCACCTGGCTATTATTGTTCACCCCACCCTGATGATTCCCTGAGACCCAACCCCACCAACTTGTGGGCACACAAGCTATTTTCAGTGGCTTTTTCATACAAATGGCCTGTCTTGGCTCATGCTTCAGGCTTTCTTAAAATCTCTCAAACAAACAGCATATGGCCTTAGCATGTTCCATACCTCTGGATAAGTGGCCCCAGGCCTGGCACTAGCAGCAGCCGACCTTGGTTCTCAGCTTGGCCTTTCCTGGGCACCTCCAAGCCCAGCACAAGTAGCAGCCAAAGATCAAAATATGAACAATAGAATGGCAATAAATACATATCTATCAAAAATTGAATCTAAAAATCAAAATAAACAAGGAATCTAATGAACAAAATAAACTGACAAATAAAATAGAACTAGAGTCATGAAAATATGGAACAGACTGATGAATCTCAGAGGGAAGGAAGAGATTAACCAAAGAAGTTATACGCATACATATATTATCCATGGACACAGACAATAGGGTGGTGAAGGCCTGGGGTGGGGCGGGATCCGGGTAGAGGGGAGCAGTGGGGGGAAAGAAGAAGAGGGAACATCTCTTTTTTGTAATACTCTCAACAATAAAGATTTTTTAAAAAGAAGCATTTGCCTTAAAGATTTATGAGAATCACTCTACTCCAAGGCAGCCAGCCTCCCCACCTTCTCAGATTCCTGCCCCGGGCTCTGTTCAACCCTTTGCTGACTCCACCCTGGAACATCCTGCCTTTTCCTTTTTCCCTACACTCACCTTAGCAATCCTTCAGGGTCCAACTCAAGTTCCACCTCTGCCATGAAACTTGTCTTCACTGTCCTGACTCACACTGGTATCTGCCTCTCTGATCTCCACAGTTAGTACCTGGCATGTGGTGCCAGCCCATGTTCTCACCTGCCCTGCTCCATTTCACATGCACAAGCCTCGCCTCTCTAACAATCCAGCAGGCTCTTGAGGGCAGGGATCAGAGCACCTGTTTCCTCCTTCTTTCCTTCCTGATCTGTTAAAACCCTTCTTACTCTTCAAGGCTCAACCAGAAATCAGCTCCTCTGAGAACTGTTCCTAGGTTCCCTCCCCCATACAGGTGGAATGAATGGCTACCTTAGCACTTGGCCTTCTAACTTTATGGTAACACAGTCCCCTCTCTCAAGAACAGTGCTACTGACATTCATATCTTCTGAGACTTGCTGAATTAAATTACTGATTTGAATATTTCAGCTTGCTGATCTGTTGCTGTGTGAAATCATTATAACATTATGCCCACTGTCACAATCCATAGCATCCAAACCACATGGCACTCTTCATATTTGTGATTCAGGATGCCTGAATTTATGAACACCACTATCCCACATGTTGTCTATAAGAAAAGGCTAGGGACTACCAAATCCCAATGTCTCTAAAAATACTTGAAAACTGCACAATGGGAATTAACAAATGTACAATTAAATGTTCATAACATTACACATCAACTGCCGCATGTATATATAGTTTTATAATATAAAAGTTTAGAAGAATAAAAAATAATTTTTGTCAATAGAACTTAAAACTGTAAATATTCTTTAAATTATTTTAAAATTTACTAGTAAAATTATATTTAATTTGGGATATGGTTGCGTTTTAATATGCTTAATTGGATGGGATCTTTGAAGTATGAACAACTTGGGGCAGTGGATTCTTTAAGAAGCCCTGCGATGGCATGAAGCTCCCTCTGTTTATGTGTACCTGGTAAGTATAAGTAACACCTTTAGACTTTTCTTGATTGTATAAATAGGACCTTGACAGAGTTTTTAACAATATTTTAATTGCTCACTTCAGTCTTTTCACATTCATTACCAGTAGTAGCAGGGGGCATTCTTGAAGAAATATTTTTGTTTAAAGAAACAAAGATGTGGCCTGTTTAATTATATAATAGGGATACACGTCCAGAGGGCGGATGCCTTCCTTGGGTGGACCCTGGGGTCTCTGCTCATTCTCCCATATCAACAGTTACTGAATTCAATTCTGAACCTCAATTGTATTACAAATCACTGCATCGCGTAAAACTGGGATATTTGCAAATGATTGAGACCACTGAAGTACAACCCAGTAATGCAAAGTGTCTCTTGCAATATTAAGGAGAGCAGGTAAAGGCACCTGAGCTAAAGACACCTCTAGGACCCTGGGGTTGTAGGAGGACAGAGGAAGGGAAGAAAAGTATGCACTACTGAAAATCTGAGCCCAGCAATCTGAAATTGACAACAGTGAGAGAACCCTCCGGTTTGTAGTTTGGAGACCCAGAAGTTTCTCCAAGGTCAACGGAGCAGCCTCTGACTAAGTGGTAGATTAGTGGAACATCCGATAGTCCTAAGAAAGGCTGCTGTCTTCAGGTGTTTCTCCTTCCTCATTGTCACTGCCTTTGAGGTGCAGGCTACTCCTGGAGGAAGCCCTTCCTAGGGGTAGCTAAACCAGTCACTATTTATAGATGATTCTCACTCAAAAGTGGCTCAAAGGACAAGGCTAAAAAGATGTAACTGTAAGACTAGTTGAACTAAGGAAAATCTTAAGATTGAGGGTTTAAAAGATATATCCTCCCAACAAAACAGGTCATCTTTCTCAATCAGCTTTGCATTGATGGTAAATAAATTTTGCTGCTTGAAATTCAATCCACACCTATTTTATCTGAGCCTAGACAGCAGATTTTTATCCAAAAATTTCTAAATATTTTGAGTGTTAAATAGGCTGAATTGTGTTCACCCAAAATATATATGTTGAATCCTAACCCCAAGTACGTCAGAATGATTATATTGGGAAATACGGCCTTTAAAGAGGTAATTAAGTTAAAATAAAGCTGTTAAGGAAGGGGCCCTAATCTCATATGACTGGTGTCCTTATGAGAAAAGAAAATTTGGACAGATAGAGACACAAAGGGTGCACATCCACAAAGGAAAGACATAGAGAAAATTCAGCAAAGATACAATAAGGAAAGATACCTCAGAAGAAACAAACTCTTCCAGTACTATCCTTCAGAATTGTGAGAAAATTAATTTAAGCTCCACCTTTCCCACCCGCAGTCTATGGTATTTTGTTATGGTGGCCCTAAGAGGCTAATCCACTCAGGTAAGAGAACTTGTATTGGAAGTACAAGTGCTTTCAGAGTAAACTTTTAGCTTTCATATCTATGACACTAGACCTCTAAATGGAATCTCTCTTTAATTTGATAGCCAATATCTACAAGTCATGTGTTTTTTTTAACTTCCTGTTATAAGTGGTGAAAGTATGGAACTTTGAAACAGGAAGACTGCTGTCTGAATTTATTGGGGTTCATGGCAATACTGGAATCACTTGCCTTACCTCTGACTCTAGTGGGAGAAAGTAAGTTCCTTCTGTAGTGTTTTTGACCATTGGGCAGGTGATCCCTGACATGCTATCTCATGGGATACCCTGTTTCCTAGGCCAGTGATTGGGAGCAGAGATGGCTGTCTGAAAATATGGGGCTACAACAATGGGCATTGTCTGTCCATCCTAAGACATGGCAAGTCACTTCCTACCAAGGGTCCCCATAAAGTGATGCACAATTAAACATTTGCTGTCAATGCAGGAAAAATCAAAGGAGATAGGATCTAGGATGCATGTAAACTGCTTTTCCTTTGGCATTTCATTTCCAATGACACTATACTTCTACTTAGGGGGAACATACTTGGCATAAATGAATGTGCTCCTGGCTATGTCTCTAGCATTTGTTCCTTCACTACCTGGTTTCTACCTGCTTTCTCAAAAGAGCTTCACTTTCCAAAATCAAGGTGAACAAACTAAAAGCTAGTCTCTTTTGTGTGATTTTCCAAGGATACTTATTCTACTTATTCCTTTTGTTCACTTGCTATGTCTGTTTTTGGTGAAATGTGCACAATCCTGGCCAGTAAAACTTCCTATGAGGAAAGTAAGAGGCAAATGTTCTTCCACTATCAGAGTCTAAATGAAGTAGAAGTAAAAAAGACAAAATTTACTCAAAGGAATGAGTGTGTGATTCCCAGGTCTGTCTTTGGCCTGCATGCATTCATGTGTTCATTCACTCACTAAGCAAGTGCTTGGCTCGGGGTAGGTCCCGTCAGGAGAAGGGGAGTCCTTTCCCACAGCTGACAAAGGGAAGACCCAACCTTTTGGGGCAATGAGGGTGGCAGGGAATCAGCAGGGCTTTGAAGGCTTCAAAGACACATGCCTGTGGTCTGAACACTAGGAAATAAGTCTTAAGTTTTTCCTAATCATAAATTGGATTAAATCAATATGGGTAAGCTGATTCAATACTAATTGAGAGACATGTTTAACATAATGTTAATAATGTCTTTCTAGATGAAAAACCAAGTAAGTGTGTGATTGTACCTACTTGGAGGTGAACCAAAATAAGTGAGCTATATTCAGCATAAATATAAGAGGGGCATCTTGGTATTTAGTGGAGCATTTTATTGACACAAAGTTTGTCCTGGAGAAGGACACCAAGACAGTGAAAGTAATTTTTCAGAAGGAAATGTGTCAAGGAACTCCCAAGGACCAGGTTGCTCCCAGATAGTAATTTAGGCAACAAGACTCTTCTTGAATATTGGAAGCCATTCTCTGCCCATTTTTTAAAGTATGCTTATATTGATTTTTAGAGAGAGAAGAAGGGAGAGGGATGGAAAGATAGAGGCATTGATGATAGACATCTACATATTGCCTCCTGCACGCCCTCTGCTGAGGATAGAGACCGCAACCTGAGCATGTGCCCTGACCAGGAATCAAACCTTGGACTTCTTGGTTCATGGGTCAATGCTCACTCTCTTAGCCACACTGACTGGGCATCTCTGCACATTTTGATGGCTGTTTAGAAATACGGAGCATTGTATCTCTCCCCTAAATGCTTTAGGAAGGTATAAATCACAGGCTGGAGTAATTAAATCCAGCGACCATAAATCAAAGAATAAAAGTCCAGTAAGTTCCCTCCAGAACACTAAAAAGTTAATAGCAATTCTTGATCAGTTTCTGTTTGTGCTCTTGCCTCCGTGGTTCAAGCATGCTCTGAGAAGTGACTCAGGAAATCAGCTGCTCATGGAGTGGACCTTGGAGATCACAGGCTGTCCTATGTCTGTTTGTTGATCCTTTAAGCACCAATTAAAACACTAACCCTAACTTATCAAATCACATTTTATCTTGTTCGTCACAAAAAAACAGAAGAGATTATTTCCTTGCCCTCTTCATTGATCACCTGGACATAGCAAGACCAGGCCACAGCACTGATTCCATGTGAAAGTTAAACAGATGGTAAGCTTCAGTATTGAAATGTGATCATCTCTTATTGTTCTAGGTGTATCATAGCCACTGGATGGGACAGAAAAACAAACGTGTCTTTTGTAAGTGAAATATACAAAATTTTGATACTTCAAAACCCTGCTTCACATTTATATCATCGTTCCCCTCCTCCTCCTCATTCTCTCTCTCTTTTTCTGTGTGTGTGTGTGTGTGTGTGTGTGTGTATTCTTTTCCCTTTAAAAAAACATATTTGGGCCTTGGCCAGGTAATTCAGTTGATTAGAGCTTTGGCCATCCCAAAATGCCAAGGTTTTGGGTTCAATCCCTGATCAGGGTACATGCAAAAATCAACCAATGAATGCATAAATGGGTGAAACAGCAAATTGATGCTTCTCTCCCTTTCTCTTTCTCTCTCAATTTCTCAAATCAATAAATAAAAAAATTTTTAAAACCTATTTTAGAGAAATTCTTTATGCCTCTGCTATGTGGTACAAGTCAAACTGTGATATAGTCAAGTGAGTGTCCTCCCTCCCTCCCTCTTTTCATATCATCTTTCCTTCCTCTTTCCCTTTAAAAAATCTCTTTACCTTGTTTGTATCAATTTCTTCCTTCTACTTCTTTTCTATGGGAAGAAGTCTAATGACTCTGTACCCAATTCTGGGGGGAGGGGGGCACCAACAAGCAATTCTTCAACACCAGCTGGGTCTCCTACAATTCAACTAAATTCTGACACTATCTATCTGGAGATAACATCAGATCCCACAGTTTAAGGTTTTAGGCCCACAAAACTGCTCCCCCACTTCAGATGCCAGTCAAAAGCCAGGTTGCCACCTGTGCTTCTGACTAACCGCCTATATGTAAATAGGGTAAACTATGTGGGAAGGGCATGGAGCTTCCATGCTTTCATCATGTAGGAAATTCCAAGGGTTTTAAGAGATCTGTGCCAGCAATGGAGACAATGACCAAGTATATATTTCTTATTATAAAATCGCAATATACCAAAGTGCTAGCTTAAAAAGCTACCAGAGGCTGAGAGGATGCTCCTTAAGAGTCACAGCAGACTGTCCTTGACACCTGTAGCTCTCCAGACCTTGCCTGATTTTCTTACCCTCTGCACAGGCTGACCATGTTCCCACCTCCTAGAATGCAGGGGTTTCCCAGCCTATATAATGTACCCTCACCCTCCACTGAAGGTTACCCAGTCTGTCACTGTTCAACCCTTTAGTTGCTTTCTTCTTCCCCTTGGCTTATCTTTATGCCCTAGTCCCTCCTGAAATAGAAAGAGAAGATAAAATGCCACCCAACAGCATCTCTATGGGAAGAAAATCCTTTTAATGGCTTAGAGATGGGGAGGGGATGAAGAGACGGGGGAAGTTGAAAATGATGACTACAGCCAAGTTTTAAATCTATCTGTATCATTTTATGTCCCCTGCTTGCTGTGTGGCATGGTCATGGATTTCCAAAAGTCTTTAAACATCAAAAGTTCTTTATTTATTTGATGCATAGCCTAAGCCTTGCATCCTCAGATGACTTGAGAGATGGCTACCTGAGACATCTTGGTGTTGAATCTGTCCTTTGGTATCACAGGTTCTGGAACTGATGGCTCTTGTTTTGCACATGCAAAAACAATGGGTCTTATTACAAAGGTAAGGCTGTGAGCCACCCACAGAGAGCTTGTCAGTTGACATATGATTTGCTGCAATGCAGTCACCCAGACGTCAGGAGTGGGTTGCTTTTTATTCCCACTGGTACCAGGGGAATTTGCTTTGATATTTTGAAAATCTGCATCACTGGTAGGGTGAGGGGCAGTGTCCTACAACATGCCAATGCCTTCTCTCTGAAGTTTTGAGTGTGCTGGTAGCTCATTTCACTGCTTGTATGTCTCCTGTTTGTCTTTGGAACAGAATGTACCATGTGACTTTCATTACTTCTGGAAGCTGCATCCACACTGGCAAGATGAACTGGTGAGCCCTGGTCCATGGTCTGTCTCTCAACCCAAACAGTGGCATATGACAAGGGTCTCCTTCGTTCAGGGGTGTGCCCTGACTCTCCTGGTCTTGCCTGGGGCAGCCACAAGTATCCCAAAAGCTTCTGCTGTGTGGATTCATGATTGCAGTTCAGGTAGAGCCAGGAGCACTGAGCTGTAGGCAGCCACTTCTGCTCCGGAAAGAGTGATGGCCCCGTGTTCAGATTGGGGTGTGAGGTCACAGGAGCAAATCCATGCAGCTCTCCATGAATCCAGCTGAAGGTCTTGTGGCATAAGAAGGGCAACCAGGATGTGGTTGTTGTGACTTTCCTCAAAGAGGCATCCACTTCCTGCTTCTGCCTGTCATGAAATACTGTACCCATTCACTATGCCATCTTTGGATGGCTAGGGAGCCTAGGAGACGATATCCTGCTGCCCCACAATCAGGGGATTTGTGATTCTCATCAGCACTCAAAATGGCCCCAACTTTCTACAGCTTCCCAAGACTGAATGCCCTCCCTCAAAATTATCTGAAGGTCCAGATAATTTATCCAAGCCAATAAGACAAATATTAAGAAAGGGTTGCCTCTGCTCTACCTAATGCTCCCTGTAAATATTCCAAAGACACAAGTCACTGGAATACAAACTCCATGGTATTCCCAGGACCTGACCCACTGCCTAGGTTATAGTAACTGCCCAATAAATACATGTTCATTCAATCAGCTAGTGTCCAATGCTTATTTCGTGCCATGTGTATGTCCTCTGAAGATGCAGTGATGAGCAAAATGGTTATCACATGGTCTCTGCCCCCATGGCTCTTGCAGGTTAGTGAATGTTGAGCAAAAGAACAAAGTTATGCAGAAAATACCCCAGGGAAGCATGGCCATTGCAAGGGTGGAAGTCATATAAGAGTCAGTGAAGTGTTACTTTACCCAAATTTTTATTCATTCAGTTATCAATTTGTTCGCCACATATTTATCAAACACTTTCATAGCGCCATGCTTAGTGGGTGAGCATGGAAGATACAAACAGAAATAAAATGTTTTCCAGCCCAGATTCTCATAGACTGTGGGAAGATAAACTAAGGAAATAATAACCATGCAATGTGGCAGATAACATAATAATGTATAAACTGAGGAGAAGCACAAGGGTGGGAACTAACTTTGCTCTAACATCTTAAAGGACATTAACTTATGACTAGGATTTTTCCCAGGAGGCCAAGGCAAAGAAAGGCTTCTAGATGAGAGGCAGGGCATGAAACATGTCTGGAAGTGGGAGGAGCAAGTTGTTTGGAAGGTCTATGAAAGTTTGAGGGGCTAGAGCATCAGGTACAGTAGGAAATTAAATCAAAAAGTTAAATTAGAGCTTGAAAGTCATGCTAAGGCATGTCCACCTCATTGTGCAGGCAGTGAGGGTGGGGGAGCAGGAGGAGGAATTGGGACATCAGTGCTCACAGACTGTGAAGGAGGCAAGATTGGCCACAGAAAGTTGTGGGATGAAGAAAGCCATTGACCTTCTCTTTTCCAACAATCGTCCATTGCCACCTTCACAGCTGCTTTCAAGCAGAAGGACATCTTAGGTCTTTAAGGCCTCTCTGTGGGTTATTTATGAAGACAAGAGAGAAAGGACACCTTTCCAGTGCAATAGAAGCCAATTCTCTTCACATGGAAACTGTATGCAGTGAGAAAATCAAAAGGACAATGGCCAGGGACACTTAGAACTTTGCAGCACAGGTCTCAAAAAAACCACTTTGGTTTCTTATCTTTTTTAAGGGTCCTTCAAAAATCCTACTTTGTAAAAGGTTAGGTGTTTCAATTTCTAACACCATATATAAGCCACCACGGGGGAGACGGGTGGCTTAGGTAGGGAGTCAGAGGACACACTCTCTGGAGTTTAGACCTGGGGCTGCTTGGGCAGTGCTTGGGTTCCATTGTCCCATTTCTGTCAGCATTTCAGCCCCAAACAGGGGTCCTTGTAAGTAATCTGTTTACCAGCAATATAGAAAGGGAAGGAAGCTGCTAGGAGTAGCACTTCCCTGGGGAGGGTGATAAAACTGACCTGAGGATGCAGCACCTCTCTGGATGACCTGCAAATGGACTCCTACATGGAGAGATGTTTCTGGAACTCTGGGCTGGGTGACCAGGTTCCAGGTGAGTCCTTGGTGTGATCAACCACAGGAGGAACTCCTCTGCCTCCTCTGTTGCAGGGGTGACATGAAGGGAAGTTAGCTGTGGGTGACTGGGGATTTGATTTCTTACTCTGTCCCTCTCTGTCTCTTCTTTCTCAGAAACACGGGCACAAGGAGGACATCCTCTGTGTGGCTCAATGCCCCCTTTTCTTCTTGCAAGTTCCAGCTACAATGGGGAGATTATCATTTGGAATGTCATCTCAGGCCACAGGTACTGCAAGCTGAATACACCCAGCCCCCTGACAGAGCAGAAGACAGAGAAGGTAGACAAGGGCAGTCTCTGCTGCCACTCTGCACAAGACACAACAGGCTTGGACCCCTGGCCAGTTGACTAAAGGAATCTCAGTTCCAAAATGCTTCCCCCGTGAAAGGGGTTGGCCTGGTTTCTGGTTTAATTTGAAGGATAGAGATCCCCAAAGCTGGAAAGGAGCTCAGGAGTTCAACTAGCTTCTCCACATCCCCTGGCACCCATCCATCAAAACCCATCTCATAGGCCAGCTCGCCACCTCCAGGAGCCCTTTTCTTATCCACTGCCCACCGGAAGGACTCTCTCCCCTGCTGAGGCACTTGGGCTTTGTCGGTACAAAGCTCTCACAGCACTGATTTTACTACTCTGCCTTCAATACCACCACCCATGTGCTCCTTCCACCCAGTTAGCAAGCCTGCTCCCATAGCCCAGATCAGACATCTCCTGATGTGTCACTCATCTGTGTGGCTCGGGGATCTTTATGCCACCCTCATCTCAGCCCCTTCCACTGGCCCCCGGCTTCCAGGGTCCTCCTATTGCCCAAATTCCCCTATAACCCCCACCTTGGTCTATCTTACTACTTGCATATTGCATTCCAAATTTTCCCCACTCTCCTAAATTTTCTGCCCTGGTCTCATATCTTCAAGGCCCTCTCTCTCTGCTAATGTGATTATGAGTCCCTGCATTCACTATTTATTCAAAAAGTACTGATGAACTCCTGCTATGTGCCAGGCCCAGTGCTAGGTGCTGGATGACAATCACGTCCTTCTCCAAGTCCTGAACCTTTTGAAAAATACACATAGGAGAAAAAAGGAGGATTCATTTATCTATCAGTTTCATTGTGGGCTGTGCTGGATTGAAAAGCAGCCTGGGACCACAGCCCAATGGGTTTCCTACAACTTCTCTCCCCTTCTCCAGACTTCAGGGTCATTCTTCCCAAATGGCAGTCTGCAGACACTCACCTGCCATTAGCCAGAGGTCCCACTACCTCACACCGGAACCTGACAGGGGAGACACAGGGCATTGGGCATTTCTGCATAAAATTGGGGAATTCTTATATCTCCTGAAGCCCAGCCAGCAAATCCTTAGAGAGCCATGTGCCCAGGTTGTAATCTCCTGCTTTAGGCATGTGATAATTTACCAGCCCAGGAAAAGCTCTAATGACTCATTCCATCAGAAACTATCTTTGAGCCTCTCCTGTAGACACAACCTTAGGGGAGATGGGTGGAGGAGACTAGAAAGATATGAAGCCTGCTGCTGCCCTCAAGGGCTCACAGTCTTATATTCAGAGACAAGATGTACCTGCCCGACACATGTAAGATAATGATACAGCAATGTGATCAGCTTCCCTGTGCTTGAGAGACACTGGAGAACAATGGTTATAACTTGAAACCAGTAGACACAACAGGATTAAAAAGAAATTTTTACTTGTAGACTTGTTATGCTGTATATCCTATCCCCCTTTACTGTATACAAAAACAATTCTTCTATGAGGCTATTTCTGAGAGTGTCTAAGAGTTTTAAAAATCCCTGGGGAAAAGTGGTGGCATTTCCTTCTAAAGGTTTGCTTTCATTGCCATTAAAATGAAAATAGTCACCAGCCAAGAATGCAATGTCAACCTTTCCGCCAGCACTAGTGGCTCTGATTTAAATCCCTGTTTGCAGCAGCATTTACTACTTAACGTTATGTGACGGCTGCTTTGGGGAAACTCCTTTTCTGCTCCAGAAATGCTCAGCCAGCCATAGCTACCAAGAATTCATATGTCTGCATTGCAAAATTGCAAAAATGGGATGGGAATATATGAAAGTTCCTCATTCTTTCGGGAACGACAGTACTGGCTCTTCCTGAAGGGTCAGAGCAGAACAAGGTGGTCTTCCCATGGGGCTGGTTAAGAGGTCGACATCGTATTTGGAAAACCGTCTGGACAATTCTTCTGAAGTCACTCAGTAGAGAGGGGAGCTGAAGAGAAAGGCAATTGTGCAAGCAAAGCCAGATGAGCTGAAAACAGGTTCTTCCTGCCAAATTTTCAACATTTTAGCTTCACTGTTCATTATATTGGGGATTGTTAAAGTCTTCCCCACATCAAGGAGAAAGAATTCAAGAGTGAAAGAGAGAGACCTTTCCTGGCTCCTGGCAACCACTACTACACTTTCTGTCTCTATGAATTTGACTCTAAGTACTTCATGTAAGTGGAATCATGCCATATTTGTCTTTTTGTGAGTAGCTTCTTTCACTTAGTATGACATCTTTAAGTTTCATGCATGTTGTAACATATGTCAGAATTTTCTTCCTTTTTAAGATTGAATGATATTCCATTGCATGTATAAATCACTGTTTGCTTGACCATTCATCAGTTGGTAGACACTGGGTTGCTTCCAAGTTTAGCTATTGTGGATAATACTGTTAGGACATGGGTGTACAAACATCTCTCTGAGTCCCTGTTTTAATTCTTTGTTTGGGAATATATTTAGAAGTGGAATTGCTAGATCATATGTTAATTCTATTTTTAATTGTTTGAGGAATCTCCATACTGTTTTCCAATGTGACTGCACCATTTTACATTCCCACCAGCAGTGAACATGGTTCTGATTTCTCCACATCTGCACCAATACTTGTTATATTTTGTTTTAGTTAGTTTGTTTTATAATAGCCATCCTAAGGGTTTAAAGTGGTATCTCATTGTGGTTTTATTTGCATTTCCTTAATGATTAGTGATGTTGAACATCTTTTCTTGTACTTAATGCCCATTTTTATGTCTTCTTTGGAGAAATGCCTATTCAAGTACCCTGTCCATTTTTTTAAAGGGTTTTTTGTTTTTTGTGTCAAGTTTTAGAAGTTTTCTATATATTCTGGGTATTAATCCCCTATCAGATATATGATTTGCAAATATTTGCTTTTATTCTGTGGATTGGCTTTTTACTGTGTGGAGAGTGTTTTTCATGCAAAATTTTTTTTTAATTTTTATGAAGTCCAATTTATCTACTTTTTGTTACCTGTGCTTTTGATGTCATAGACAGGAAATCAGTCCCAAATTCAATGTTGTAAAGTTTTGTCCTATTTTTTTTTTTTCTAAGAATATTATTGTTTTTGGTCTTATATTTAGGTCCTAGGCTAAGCCCCTAAGCCCCCTCCCCACCACATGCTTGGGTTTCCCAGGTCTCTCAGCTGCTCCCTCAAGCCCACACCAACTTCCCAATCCCTGTTCTTCTCCAAAAGTCCTGCAATGCTGAGGCCATGCTGGGGCCAGTAGCCTTCACATCTGACTTTATTCCATCAGCAAGGCTGGGCAGGTTCTTAACCAGTGAGGCCACCTGCACTACAGTGTATGCCATGCCTGCTTCAGGCTCAGGTCTGGGGCAGCTCTGTGACACAGAGACAGTAAAAAGAGAGAGGAAGAGAAAGCTGTGAGCTCTGTGGAGAGCACGAGAAAAGCTCTCTGCTGTCACTAGGCCCAGACCTAAGTGTTACCTGCCTCACCTTTCTGAAGAGTTGGGTGGCCAAGTTTGCAGCTGCTGTTTCCCCGATGACCAACAGGCCCCAAGGTGAGAGTGGGCCCCATGGGGCTAGGAGCTACGCTGCTCTTTCTCAGGCAGGCCATCCTAGGTTCTGCTTTGGCAAGGAAGGGTCCCTCAGCATTCTCAGCTCCCCTCCATTCCCTCTGCTGTTTCCCTCTGGCTGTTCATTCTCTCTCCTCAGAGCCCAGGCTGACTGAGCCCCAGCTCAGCCACAACCAAAAAGTGCCAACACAATAGCACCCTTCCTCTACTTCCCCTTCCCAGATTCCAGCACCTTCTGGAGGCTATTCAGTGGGGCCAATCCCATGGCAAACCTCACTCCTGTAAGTTGGGTGGTCAATGGAAATAAATTCCATGCTTTGGGTTTGATTTTTTTTTTTTATACCACCCTGGCTGTGTGACATGGGAACTCTTCTGGGCTCTGAGCCCTTAGCTTTACTGAACTACATAGCATTTCTATTTACTGGAGATTAATACAGGCAGAGTCTAGGTCTTACTATAAACAAGTTACAGTATTTCATTTGCCATCATCTGACAAGTAAGCTTCATCTGTGATGGGCAGAGAGTGTGTGTGTGTGTGTGTGTGTGTGTGTGTGTGTGTGTGTGATGGGCCGTGTGTGTGTGTGTGTAATGGGCCCTGTATGTGTGTGTAATGGGCCCTGTGTGTGATGGGCCCTGTGTGTGGGTGTGTGGAGGGGGGTGGGAGGGATGGGAATATCTTTCAGTCTAGAGACAAAGTCCAAGGCAGCAGCATAGTGGTGACAGCAGGAGACATCCTTGACTATGTGGTTGACCAGGAAGGCTTTGGCTTTGTGCATGTCTACAACATCCAGGACTATGGCCTTCAGTGACCAGAGCCATGGCCTCCCAAGAGTAGGCAACAGCTCTTCATGTTAAATACTGTGCTGGGCACAACCCACTTATAGTTTAACATTCTGGTTGGTAAAATTAAATTGTGCCAGTGAGAAGGGGGTCTGGTCTCTTAAACCCCTTAGGAATGGTTTAGAGACAAATATTTTCATGAAAGTATTCAGTGTTGGCAAGAACACAGGAAAATGGACACGCATACACTTTTGGAGAGCGGGTAAATTGGTGCATACTTTATGAAGGGCAAGCTGACAGTATGTATCTAGAGCTTCAAACCAGCAAGTCTAGTTCTAAGGATTTGACTGAAAGAAATAATTAAAAACATACAAATATTTATTTGTAAGGTTGTGAATAGACACATTGTTTATGAGAGAGAGTAGATAATTAGAGACAGCCTAGATGTCCAACATAAGGGATATTGATTAACCATGTGGTGATATAATACATTGGAATATCATTGAGTCATTAAATAATGATTCTGTATATGAAAATGATTTCATGGGAAAACTTTTCTGAAAAGGTGAAAAAATTGAATTGCAAAACAATCTTACAGTATGAGTCTTTCTTTGTTAAAACAAAGAAGTATATGGAAGGTTGAAAGTCTGGAAAGATGTACACCACGGTTTTAACAAATGTTCTTTGTGTAGATGGCATTATAGATATATTTTACTCATATTTTTTGAAATTGTTCTTCTTTAATTTTTCTAGATACATAATTTTTTGGTAGTAACAAAAATATGCTAATAATTTAAAACTCTTTTATGAGCACTGTGAAAGTGCTCAATTTTAGGAAAAAATCAAACAGCACTAAAGAATGGAAAATAAAAAATAGAAGTTATTTCTGCAACTTCCTCTACAACCTATCCTGCCATTTCTGACTCCCAGTAGCAGCATTCATGAATTTCCATTTCCACCCAGAAAGTTTTAATGCATATATATGTATACATGTATAGACAGGGACTCTCACACACATACACACACACACTACATAATTTTCATGACTTGTTTTTCTCTTTGTATCTCCTAGACAACTTTCCAAATAAGTATAGGTAGGTCTATTTAGCATATTTAATATTTAGCATACTTAAATGCCTATATAATATTCTATTAAATACATTTCTGTAAAGCCAATTTAGAGGTAAATATTCACATACTTGCCTTTAGTCACCATTTCTTGCTCTATCCCAGGAGAAGTGTAAATGCTGAAGTGAGAGAAATTATAATTTAGAAGTAAGAGTGAGCTGTTGTGCATTGGTATTTACTCCAAGTACTCGTAGTGTAGCTTTTACGAGGCTAGCTTAAAAATTATTGTGGTTACTTGCCCACTCTGGCATGCTGGCCAAGCCCTAAGCATTGAGGGAAAAAGTAATGAAAGCACCTTGCATGGGTTCCATGTTCCATGTCTTTGGACCTGGCATAGAGTTCTGCACATAATAGGTCCTTAATGAACATTTATCAAATTAATGTCTCAAGACTGATGATTTACCACACCAGTACCTCTCTCCTTGCTAGATACTCACCAGACCTGACTGTGTCCTGTAGGGACTGTGACACAGCATCCAGTATCACGGCAATTAAGTCTCCACCATACTCAGGTGTGTCCTTTCCTTTGATTTAAGTGTGACATTCTAGTAGGCCCACATCACCATGGTGACATCGTGAGTACCATCCATTTTAGAGTTAAAATACTTTCCACTGCTTTTAATCAAATGGATCCTCTCCGAAATTCTCTGATTTAGTCAAAAGAAGAAAGCAGTGCTATAATTCTGCTGCAGATGGAAATAAGGCATATGTTGCCTGTGTGAAGTCTTCATTTATCTTATAAGTAGGTGATTGTTTTCCTTGAATGGACCAGGTATTTTACTGTAAGTTTAGAAACTTAGTAAGTTTAAGATATTTTTCACTGAAGTCGAAAGGAGTCAGTGCTAAGGGCAGGACATGAACTATGGCCAGAATGATCTTTTCAATCTCTTGGCTTGACCCTAGACCCAGCATCAACCAGATAGTTTCCAGTATATTTTGTTTGACTTGCTGGAGCTGGACAATGGGACTTGGGGGGGGTGTGGTGGAACCAAGAATAATTCAGAAGATTAAGCTGGCTTTGATATTTCAACTTTAATTAATGGAGTATCGACATGTGGATCCAATTAACCTTTTATGCTGGAGCAGCCTGGGAGCATCTCTCCTCCTTTCTAACTCATTAGTTTGGAGCTGATAGAAGAAGAAAAGGTTCTGCTGTCATCCTTGCCTGTGGAGTACGAATGGGGAGTACGTAGGTATGGAGCACCCATCTGGTCAGCATCTCAGCACCAGGTCAGGGCCTCAGATGGAGCCTCCAGCGAGTCATGAACTCCCTGAGGTAGACTCGTCGGCTTAAACAGGACTTTATTTATTACATGTGAGAAGTTCTGGAGACTAGAAGTCTGAGTTGAGGACACCAGAATGGTCAGGGTCTGGTAAGGGCTCTCTTCCTGGGAGGTAGACTGTCGCCTTCCTGCTGTGTCCTCACATGATTGGAGAGAGCTCTCTGGTGTCTCTTCTTATCAGGACACCAATTTTATCAGATCAGGTCCTACCCTTCAATCTTAATTACCTCCTTAAAGGCCCCATCTCCCAAAATAGTCACATTGGGGGTTAGGGATTCAACATATGAATTTGGGGGGTGTTGGGGGAACATAATTCAGTCCATGCCATAAAGTCAGCTTACTTTCATAAACATTAGCAAAATCAAAGGCTTTTGAACTTAGAGAGCTCAGCTGGACTGAAGGCAATGAGTTTGGTAAAGAAATGGGTTACCCCAGAGTCCTGTCGTGGTGGGAACAATTCAGGAGCGCAGAGAAGGCCCAGCCTGAGCCTGGCATATTGCTCAGATAGATTCTGCACCTGTTTTAGGAGGCTATCTGGTCTCCCTAGCACACGTTCCTTAAAGCAGGTACTAGAACTAATTTTAATCTCTGCTGCACATTCTTAGTAGCTATTGAGGAGCTTATTCACCACGTGATGAATTTTGTAGGAGGCATTCCTGGCTTGATTCTCCAGGGCCAGTTGTTCTGGAATTGTTTCTCAAATATCTACAGAAGCAGAACTGAATTTGATAAAGTTAACATAGCAAGGATTAAGACCTAATAGAGCTCTGCTCTGATTAGAAGGCAGGTTACCTTCTATCCTATGCTTACTACTTACTAATTTATCTCTATTCTTCCAGGGACCTTTGGGTAGAGTTTCCCATGGGGTATTTTCACTCCTACCTCCTGGAGCCCCCCTACAGTGCCCTATGACATTCTGACAGATCCCTAGAGCATGTGATGGAGGTGCTTCTAAGACAGATAAACACTGAAATTTCAATCCCCAGCACACACGCGCGCGCGCACACACACCCCATTAGGAAGTACATTCAAAAGCTGGCCTTCCTAACAAGCGAAAGGGAGAAATTACAGGTTTAGTGCCGAAGTCCATGGAAATCAAAATTGGAGCAAGGGGCTTTGAGAGGGCCCTGGTAGATGGAGCCTTGATTTAGAGCTCAGTGAATTATATGGATTTCCAAGAAATGGATGCCCTTTAATAAATGGAAAAGAAGGTCATTTCATGAGCTATTGCTCACAGGTTATGTTACAACTCATAGCAGGACACCTGCTCTGCCAGCAAAATAATGTCTCTTAGGTTTTTTCTTGGCAGCCTCCTAGAATACTGATCACACGGCATAACCTCACCACTGGCCTGCATACAGCCCCAAACATGTTCAAAGGAGGAAAAAAGGGACCAGGCAAGCATAGATCAAGGACACCTGTCTTGTCAGGAGGCCTCTTACATTTACACGGTCAAGCTCTCAAAAGCATTCCCAAGCTTATAAAGAGAGGCTCGGACAGCTCTCAGAAGACTCAGATGTGGCCACACAGCACTATTAGCCCACTTAGAAATATAATAATTTCCGTGTGCATTTGGTATAGAGAAAATAAATGAGTTCATTAATTTTGATAGGCCCACAATTTGGAAAACGAAAGCACAGGGGGAGGTGGAAAGAGGAAGGAGGGGGGGGGAATGTGCTGACTTTCACGAAAGACTGGGCTGGATGCTGCTCCACAAGGACTGAGAGAATCAGACTGCAAGTGCAGATGTAGGAAGGGGGAGTAAGGGAGGGCATGCTGGGTGGGAGGGGAGAAAGGAGGAGAAGGGAGGGGGAGGGGTGGGGACAAGGGTACTCAGTTCAACAAAATCAAAACATACAACTTGCCTGAGGTTTGCTCTCCAAGGGTGAATGAGGGTGAGACAGTAGACTTCATGAGAGACCTTGATGTTGTGTAAGGAAACCACTAGGTGTTTCTTCGTTTATTATTCTATCCAATTTGACCACAAGTACCCCAGGAAACAGTCTGTAAATTCCTTCCAAGAAAAATACAAAAAGAAAAAAAGAAATTAGCACTAGGTCACTTGATGGGAGTCCAAACTGTGAAACTACAGAATAAGTATTTGCAGTGCTGGTTATGAGACGGGCTCACCTGAGTTCTACTCTCAGGTTCTCCTTAATCAGTTTGTGACCTCCTGCCATCATTTGTTAATCTATAAAATGAGGGGTATGATATTAGCTCGTTTTGAAGTTTCATCCCATCCCGGAAAATGTTATGTTTCTCTGAATATCGGTTTTGCAAAACTGAACACAGTGATTGGCTCCTGGGTGTCAGTAGCAATTCTTCCAGGATGCCAGCATATCCAACACAACCACAACAAAAATAAGTTGACTGAACGCAGAAAGTCATCCACCTGGAAAACATCCCATAGGAGGTGGTAGTTGGAAAATGGAGGGGGAAATGCTCTTGTTCCTAACAGATTCAGCCACCCTGAGCCTTGTTCTAACATGGAAAATCCATGTAACTGACAAGTTATCTTTATTGCCTGTCACCTGTGTGACCATGGGTCCCATTCCCATATCTACTTCTTTTTTCCAGCCCCTCGCTCTCCAGAAGACTGCATCCTCGAAGCTGAAATAGAAGAAGACACAAATTGATGGTATGCATTTGGCACTGGCAGGTCCACCTAAAAAAAGAAAATGTCCAGATCAAAGCAAGGGTCCTACTGACATAAGACAGCCTTTCCTAGGCCACCGTGTCTTAGGCCACCATGTCACTGGCATGAGTCACCTGTCCCTAAGCCCAGCAGCCTGTGAGTATAGTGAGGTCACAACTCAAATTTCACCAGTTAATGTACTATCTGCATGACTCAGAACACTCCAAGGAGCCCCAGTTTTGTCTGGTCATCCCATGTGGTCAAGGCCCACCCTCTCAGATCTTATAATGAACTTCGTGGTTGTCATTGCTATCCTCAAGGCTGCTAGAGGCAGAACTGCCTCAGTGCTCTTCCCACCGGAGCTCTGTGGAACCACTGTGATCTCCTGAGGGTGTGGGTAGAATCAGGCCCTGGGAAAGCCTGGGGACCACGAGAGCCTGGGGACTACAAAGGCCTTATTGAGGCAGATAGTAAGAAGCTAGGAAAACTCCTTGGCAGGTGGAATGGGGAAACTGAGACAGATAGCTGGACAAACTGGCCAAGCAATTTACAGTAGATAGAGGTCACCTCCTTGGAGATAACATCTAGACCTCAGTTGTATTTCAGCTCCAGGACCAGAAAAGCAGCAAAACTAGGTGGGTGATGCCAGAACCAGCTGCAATGACTAATGACCCCCTGCCCTGGTGCTGACCAATCAATAAAGACCACGTCCCTGAAAGGGTACACCTGGAAAATTGATGAATATTCTGCTGAAACCTTCCCCCGATACCCTCTAAGGTTCCCATCTGCAAGAGAGAGAGAAAAACCCTCAAGACAGCCCGGCCAGTGTGGCTCTGCGGTTAAACATCAACCTATGGTCCAGGAGATAGAAGTCTGATCCTGATCAGGGTACATGCTGGGGTTGCTGGCTCGATCCCTGGTAGAGGGCGTGCAGGAGGCAGCTGATCAATGACTCATCATTGATATTTCTTTCTCTCTCTCCCTTCCTCTCTCTGCAATCAATAAAGATATCAATAAAGATATATTAACAAACAATAAAAAACCCTTCAAGACAAAGGACCCAGTGAACCCAGCTTGAGTTCTCCCTCTTGGGAGCACGTCCACAGCTTTCCCTTCCCCCTCTTCTTCCCCCACAGGCATGCATCTCCTAAACTCTAAGGGTCCCCACAAGACTTACAACCAGGGGAGCAATGGATAGTGGCAGCTCATCCTGGGCCTCTGAACCTGTCTCCAAGACCCCCTTTTCTCTGACTTCCCAGTGAGCTAAAGTAGTCCCACCAAGGCTCATTTCTTTCCTATAACACTTCTAGAGAAGCAAAGAAGCCCCACCTAGGCTCTCTCCTGTTGCTTCTTCTATCCTAGGCCCTTCCTGTTTCACTGTCCCCAGCTTTAATAAACATACTCTCAATCACCTGGACCCGTGCTGTGAAATCTGTCTTGCAAGAAGTCAAGAACCTGCACACTACCAGCCAGTCCTTGGCTGACTTGCCAAGGACTAGGCCCCATATCCATCCAGTAACACTACTTGTCCTTGTCTCCCTGCACTGGGTCATGCTGGTTCTATAGAGAAGTAGGCAAAGAATGGATGCCTCCGCATTCCGTGAATTTTTCCCCCAGGCCCCACACTGGCCTCCTTGGGTCCAATCACCAAGTTCAGAAGATGGATGGTGGTGATGGTTGCACAACAATGTGAATGTATTTAATACCACAGAACTGACACTTAAAAGTTGTTAGAATGGTAAATTTTATGTTATGTGTATCTTACCTCAATTAAAAATTTAAAATAAAGAAAGCAGACCATGAGGCAAGGCCTATAAGCCAAAGAGACCAGGGAGGTTCTGGGAACTGTGAGAGGCTCCAGTGGCTGGCTCAGAGTTGTGGGGAAGGTGACAGTGACAAGGACTTGACTGTGAAAAGGAGGGGTTTTAGGAGTGGCCATAGATGGCTTTCCAAAGTGTTTAGAAATGAAAAGGAAGGAGGAAAGAGCTGGTGACAAAGATATCAAGTGGAAGGGATCAACGTGTATGTTTTTGCCAGTGGAAACTGTACTACAATGGGAGGCAGGACCATGCTCTATTTGGGGGCTTACATTTAAGCAGGAGGCAGCATCAAGCCACCAGGTGTGGCTTACTCCTTCCTTGGTTCTTTCCCCTGGGCTGCCATGGGAATAGCACTGGCCTTTCTGGGCTGTGCCTGAGCTGGAGCTGCTCTGCATTTCCAGGCCCTTCAGCAATCTGGGGGAGAACCTGGATTTGTTCAATTTAAATTTTTTTACACAGGAAAAAGAGGGAAGGAAGGGAAGCAGCTGGAAGGAGCAGGATCCTACAGCAGCTTCCTTGTCTGAGTTCTGAAGACCCCAGGCTGCTATTTCCTTTCCTTGGCCAATCCTTCTTCCTCAGTTCATGAAGAGCTCTGACCGAGACGAGGCGTTGCCTGACAGGCCAGAGAAGAACGGAACACAGAAGGATTTCTGCCAACACGGGTTTCTTTCAAAACCAGTTAGAGCTGGAATTTAAGCAAATTGTATTTGAGAGTTTTCTTCCTTGGAAGCCAATACTCCTTGAGTGAGGAGAGCAAAGAGCTAAGGGGGCTGCAGCCACAGCCCACGAAGTAGCTCCATCACCCGAAACATTGACAACCACTGCCACAGGCAGGTTGAGGACAGTAGCGAGAAAAGGGGGCTTTTGGTAAAAAATAAAATAAAATAAAAGTCACTGAGCTTTGAAAGTTTACTTTGTCACAGGCAAGTCTTGCTTAAGAGCTTAACTGTATTATTTCACTTATCCCTAGTAAGACCCCTAGGTAGAAATGCGGTTATTACCCCATTTCACCAACAAGGAGACTAAGGCTTGGGCAGTTAAGTGACTTGCTGATGGTTAACAGTTAAGTCAATGGCACAAGAAAACCCAGAGTTATTTAAAGCTATCAGATTCATAGAAAAAGCACAGTCACAGCTGCCAGGTCCAGGGCATTGACTATGTTTATCTCTGCATGGGCATCACTTAATCCTTGAAGTAGGAACTGAGGGTACATCCCCAGTTTACAGATGAGAAACATCCTCAGGCAGATTAAGTATTTTTCTCCAAATCACATAGCCAAAGAATTCAAAATTCACACCTTAATTTGGCCCAATCCCTGGGTTGTAAGTCTCTACTTCACATCCAAAGCCATCATTTTGCAGATAAAGATCTTGAGGTGCAAAGCCAACAAGTGCACAGCTAGTCAGTCTCCTGACCCTCAAGTCCAGCACCTTCCAAGATCCACTCACCTGCCCTTTGGTCAGCCCATGACCAGTACTCTCCTGAGTCCTGGGCAAGAAGGGCACTGTCCTGGCCATGCCTCTCCCCAGAGGGTGAGGGGTCTGAAGGACAAGAAAGTGTCCACCTCCTTCTAGACCACCATGTAGGATCTGGAGAGTCCATATCCAGGTCCCATGCAGCATTCTCCCAATCCATCCAGCCAAGGAGGGACCACACAATCCCACCCCAGCGAGGTGGCTAAGGGTTGGGTGTTTGCTGGAGTCTGAACACGTAGGGACATGTTAGCCGGGGGTTACACATGCATATGCACAGGAAGGCCCCCCCGTAGTGCAGGAAGAACCTAGGGGTGGAGAAGAAGGGGAGTAGCTGGGTGCAGGAAATTCCATTCAGTTTGGAACTATGAGGACCCCAAACATACTACAACCAACCTGGTTTTCCGGGGTCTTGTGGAGTGACCAGGGCAGGAGGTAGAACACTCACTATCTGTTAAATGTTGTATTTAACTCTTTGTTAATTTGATATTTCACTTTTAGAAACTGGGTTTCCATTTGTTCTTTTGCCCTGAAGCCCCCAAATATTAAAGATGATCCTGCCCCTTTCACATTTCAGAGTCCTTTAATCCACATTCAAGGCCCCTGTGGCCTCAGTCCTCTTGACTGACCACCCTGTGCCAAGAATGGTGGATCCTCACTGAACACTCTTTAGGAGCCAGACCCCTTGTCCCCTGACACCCCCGTGACCCACATTCCAAACAGCAGTATTTCCAGCATCTCTGAAGGGAGAAGTTGCTCTGCTTTCTGGTTAAGTTGCCTGATTGTCCCCTGAGATTTTTCTGACCCACCCAGCCGTGAGCCCAGACCTCAGCACCTTCAGCTGGTGCTCTTGGAAAACCCCCCGAATCAGTGAGGAAACCCATGTTAACAAGATTAGATAAAATGAGAAATGTACCAGCTCATGGACCTGGAAAAACTATGACCAGGAAGTTAACGCTCTCAGGACTGTCCTTCCATCCCTGGTTCCTGTTGGGCCCTATGTTCTCTCTCCACAGACTAGTTCTGTCCACATTGCAGGAAACATGGCTGCAACTGTCTCCATTTTTAATGTGCAGCTTGAGCTCCACAGAGAGACTGACTTCGAATTCTCTGAGATCCAAGTCCCACTAGCAAAGGGACTTGCTGCTGTGTCCTGGGTCAGTATTTATCTCAGCCCAGCCAGCGGAGGGCTAGAGCCTGGTTCCTTTCAAATGGCTGCTCCCCTAGAGCCAAGAGGGTGTAAAGGCCCTGATGGCACCAAGAGGAGTGGAGGGTGCTGCTGCACAGACAACCGCTGCACATCTCCTGAGGCCAGACAACTGATTCCCGAGACTTTAGACTATCAAACTGAGCCTTCCTCCCTCCCTCCATCCCTCCCTCCCTTCTTCCCTTCCACCCTCCCTTCCTCCCTTCTTCCCTCCCTCCCTTCTTTCCTCCCTTCCTTCTTCCCTCCCTCCTTTCCTCTCTCCCTTCTTTCCTCTCTCCCTTCTTCCCTCCTTCCCTCCCTCCCTTTTCACTCCCTCCCTCCCTCCTTCTCTCCCTCCCTCCCTCCCTCCCTCCCTCCCTCCCTCCCTCCCTCCCTCCCTCCCTCCCTTCCTCCCTCCTTTCTTCCCTCCCTCCTTCACTCCTTTCCTTCTCCCTTCTTCCCTCCTTCCCTCCCTCCCTTTTCACTCCCTCCCACCCTCACTCCCTTCCTTCCTCCCTCCTCTCCCTCCCTTTTCCCTTCCCTCCCGGCTTCCTTTCCTTTCTTTCTTCCTTTCTTCCTTCCTCCCTTCTTCATCTGGGTTTGAATCCTGAGTTTTCTCCTTCCCACTGAATCCAGGCTCCAGAGGCACTGAAAGGAACTGCCACCAACTTGCTAATAGTCCAGAACCCATCTTTACATCCTGAGCCTTAATTTCATCAGCCGGGGATGAGGGAGCAAGCTGTCCCCTGTCTCTGAATCTCTGAGCCTCCTAAGCAATCAGCCTAACTTGTCCAGAACCCCTTTCCCATCCTGCTTTTTATAAACTGTTAAACCATGGATTTGTCTCTATTTTAATGAAGTACTCATTTTCAATCCTTGATTTTTGGACCATAACATTTAGAGTTTAATCCTCAGGGTTCTCGCCTGCCTACTTAGCATTATTTTAAATTGAGAGCTCTGCATTAGTGCTGCTTTGCTGAGGGCAATGTTTCCTCTATTAACTAATCCCTTGAGGAACTAATGCCATTATATGAAGTCAGCAGCATTCAAAACAAAACTCACCTTATAAATCATTTCAAACAGAGTTCCAGGTAACTCCAGGTGCCACCTCCAATTGGTCCAGCCTTATTGAAAGAAAATGGGGCAAAGCAGTGAAAAGCCTGACTTTTTTTTACACAGATCCTCTTTCTGCCCCTCCTCACTCCTTCCCACCTCTGCAACCAGAATCCTGCTTTCTCATCTGCTCTCCTGTCCATCAGAACAGGAGCAGGAACAGGTCCAACCATTACCCTCAGTTCTCTGAAGAAGTAGGTCTGGGAAATGCTGGATTCAAGACAGTTAAATGGGCCTGTTTAGCCTAGTACTTCTCTGAGACCTTACTCTTCCCAAGTGCTTGATAAAAATCCCCAGAAAGGACCAGTTTCCCAAACTTGCTTGACGAGAGAACCCCTTTCTTAAGGTGCAACTAGTGAGATGAGTGTTCTAAGGAACATACTTTGGGGGATGCTGTTTCAACTGCAATGAATCTGATTAAGGTATGCTCCATTCAGCCTCTTCTATGGAAGTCTTTTTGATCTAACAGTCAACTTCTTTTGCTTTAAAGTTTTTAAAGAGCTCCCACATCTTTGCTTTCAGTTGTCCCTCCCAAAGATCCCATGAGAACAACACTATTTCTCACAATTTACAGATGAGGAAACTGTTGCTCAGGAGGTATCCTGGCCCCAGGTCTCATCTCTGGGGAGCCTAGGAGCTGACTGGGACCATCTGAGACTTCTGATGAACATACAAGAAAACTGAGTCACAGGGAGTGTGTTTGTCAGCTCAGCTGCTATAACAAAACACCACAGACTTGGGGGATTAAGTGATAGACATTTATTTCTCAGTTTGGAGATCAAGGTGCTGGCAAATTTGGTTCTTGGTGAGGGTCACTTCCAGTCTTGCAGATGGCAGCCTTCTTGCTATGTCCTCACACGACAGCTCTAGCCTCTTTTCTCTTCTTACAGGGGCACTAATTCCACCATGGGGGCTTCACTCTCATGAACCCATCTGAATGTAATCACCCCCAAAGACCCCATCTCTAAATACCATGATACTGGGATTAGGGCTTCAACACATAAATTTGGGTGGGGGCACTGACATTCAATTTGTAACAGAGAGGTAACTTATTCAAATTCATTAGCAAGACGGTGGCAGAGCCAAGTCTGGGACCAACATCTCTGGGTTCCTGCACCTGCTTTCTTTCCCTTTACACATAAAGGACGGCATGAGGCCTTGCTTGCCATCACTGAGGAGACTGTGGGTGGGAGGTGGCAGGAAGGATGGAACTGGATGGGATTTGGAGCAAGAGACCCAGGAGAGTCTGAATCCGTCCTACCAATGACTCCTTCTCCCCAGTGAGAATTCAGGGGGAGACACATAACTACAAACAATGGAAAATGGAACCAAGGTGCCATTTTTTGGTAAGCCGAGATGCATGGTAGTCCCTCAGAAAGCTCCATTGAGCTCCAGTGGGGTTACTGCAGGCTCAGAGCATGAGCAGGGTCTTTCCCCAATTCTTACCCCCAGGAGGCTTCCCCGTCTCGTGTAAGTGACCCAGACATGAGTAAGGAAGTCTAATCAAGATCCTGGTCTCTAATCAGTGGCGTTAGAGGAATGGAACTGTCTCCTCTACTGTGTATTATGATTCAGAGTAGCACTGCTGGGCTAACCCTCAGAGCATAATTTGTTTGCCTCTTTAGGATGTTTTGGTAGAAGGTACGGATCCATTATAGAGAGCCTGTGGTCTTTTTTCCACTCCGGGTGATTAGGGGAGGCTGGCTACAGTTCCTGGAAGCTTGGCCAGATGCCTCTGGGGCAAGATCATTCTTCTAGACTCTGGAGGCTACTCTGTCCTACCTGAACCCAGGCTACTCCAGGGCACCTCCCTGAGGCCATCTTCTAACTTCCATTTCTCATACTATCCCCTGCCCTTTCTGAGCTCAAATTAAACCTGGGCCCATCCTCCTCTCTTTCTATCTCCAGACCCCAAAGAGGATATTTTGTAATTTAGATGCTAGTCCGAAATAATTTGGCTGGTTTGACATACGTGACCTTCCCCTACGACCCATGCTGAAACTGGACTCCCCTTTCACTTCTCCCTCTCATTGTGGCGACTCCCCCAAAGAAAGATGTCATTTTTGTGCACCTTTATTATCATCATCAGAGATATTGCTAAAGGCTTAAAAACTTTTAATTACTGGTTTAATTTTCCTAGACAACAGCAAAGCAACATTTTGTCTGGGGTTTTCTCTCTGGTATAACACAGACAGGAAAACATTGCAAGAAAGATGGAGGCAGTATTTTTTTCACCCACCATGGAGCATGGTAGTGGGCTCAGAAGGGCACCAAACCAAAGATAACAAGTTCTAATCTCTGGAACCTGTGAATGTGACCTCAGTGGGAAGTGGAGATGTGTTAAGTTCAGGACCATGAGGTGAGATCTCTTGGGTTATTCTGGTGGGCCCTAAATGCCATCCCAAGTGTCCTTATAAGAGGATGTATCGGGGCACATAAGGGGAAAGGAATATGAGGAACAGAGATATGGCCACAAGCCAAGGGACACCTGGAGCCACCAGGAGCTGGATGAAGTAGGAAGGATCCTCCCCTGGAGCCCTCAGATGAAGCATGACCTTGCCAACACCTTTATTTCAGGCTTCTAGCCTCCAAATGTGTGAGACAATAAATTTCTATTGTTTTAAGCCACCCAATGTGTGGTTATTGTTACCGCAGCCACAGGAGATACAGACACTAAGGTTTTCCTTCTCAAGAGTGTGGATCTGGCCAGTGCCTATCCATTAATTACTTCATCCGTTCATTCAATTAACATTTCATTTATGTGCCAGGCTGTGTGTGAAGCTCTGGGAACACAAATAGGATTCAGAAAACATTCTTGTCCTCAAGTAGCACACAGTCTAGTGGGAGAGTGAATTATAAACAGATCATGATAAAGTAATGCTTTACAACACAGGAGAGACATACAGGGAGTTCCCTGGGGGAGATAACAGGAAGCTTTCAGGAGGTTTGGCTGGGATTCCTGGGGAGATGGAGGCCTGGGCAGGGGGAAGAGTCAGGTGTGGGGGGGTGGGATGGTATATACGGGGGTGTGCATGCATATACGTATGGTGTACAATGGCACATATTTGTACACCTGAGGGTAGGAGGTTGGATGGGGCTGCTGTGGCCAGGGAAAGAGGGTATGGGTGCCCAGTGACCCCTGGGGGTCACTCCTTCCCCACCAGAAGTCACAGTTCTGCTCCATCATCTGTGGCTTCTTGGGAGAGGCTCATCACAGTCAGCAGGGACCCTCCTCCCCTCTTCAAGCCCAGGGCTCTCCAGCCAACTGCAAGAGAATAGCCTCAGACTGAGTGACTGCTCTGCTTGGTTGACAAAACTGGTATCCCACTCCAACCTCTCCTCTTGAAATAGTCGCTGTTATTCGCTTGTGTAGGAAATTATGCACCTTATAAGACATGACCTGTGTGCACTCCAGTCCAGAGTTGGTCGCCTGAGAGGCCCCGGCTCAAAGACCTGCTCCCACTGGCCAGTGAAGACTACCAGCCCTCTGCGTGCCCTCCCTCTCCACCATGAAACAAACCAAAACCTGGATTGGCCACCTATAGACTTCTATCTCCAACTCTGCTCTTCCAAAGAGGTCTTTGTGTCACGGAACTTTAGTTTCTGTGAGGAATGGTGTTTGAAATTCATTATGGGCTAAAAAAAAACCTCTGGGTGGCATGTAGTTAATTCTTGGCAGATCTTCAGGAGGGTCCCAAGTGGGAAACAGCAGGGTCAATGGGGCAAGAACTAGGCAGCACCAGATGGACAGAAGGGAGGACCCTGCGCTAGACACTTGAGCTATAAACAAAATAATACAAATGGGTTTCTGTGCTCCCACATGAGCAGGTGAGGCTGAACATTGAGGAGAGGTTGCATGTAACTCAGGTGCCTTGGGGGGACACGAGAGAGCAACCAGTTCTCCAACAGGCTGTGCATGGCTTGTTTGTCCCCACCTGTCACCCCAGGGCTGGATTTTATTAATAATTTCAGAGAGCAGATTCTGAGTCCTCCCAGTTTCCAATGAAAAGTTTTTTATACCTGGGTCAGCGCACACTTTCACCTCTGCTACCATAGAGAGGAGAGAGGCTTTGGAGTCTGTCAGATCCATGTTCTGATTGACCTTTGAACTTGGTCAGACTTTCACCCTATTTTTCCACTATAAAACAGGAAATAATAGCCTAAGGATTACTGTGAAACCTGAGTGAGAGCACCTGGCCCAGTGCAGGGTCGCTGGAAGGCATTAAGGCATTTACTCCGTGTATAATTTTGAAATTCAAAGTCACTTTCCCTAGAGCAGCACTTCTCAAGGGGCAGGGGTCATTTTCAGTTGTCACATCAGGGGCATCTAATGAGAGGCCAGATAGGCACATGGCAACCCCCTGCACCCCCACCCAAAATGTCTAAATGCTGAGGTGGGAAACCTTGCCATAGAGGAATCCACAGCAATCAGTCCAGGTCATGTTACCTAGACTAGGATAGGATGACATGGAGGTTCAGACAAGCTGATCTGCATAAAAATCACAGTGCTTGCGGTGAGGGGTGGGGCCAGCTGTAAGGACCCTTGCAAATCTTGTCTTCCCCCAAAGCTACTCTTTCCGCCATACCACACTGCTACCTGTCATGAGGTAGAGTAAGAATTAAGGGGCCCACTCTACACCACAGCTGGAAGTATTGTCATAGTGACAATTTAAGTGAAAATTAAAATTCAATCCTTTGGCAGAGCATTTATCCAAATTGGTCTATATATATCACAATTGTGTAAGCCAATATTGTAATAAAATAGTCAATATTTTTGTCTTACATCCAAAAATGCAATTCTAAGGTCTGCAAATTATAGTCAGTTGAGCCTCTTTTGAAATACTGCTCCATCTTTACAGAAAAAGCTATCAAAAATTTCTAACCTTTGATAAAAACAAACTGGTTTAGGCCTGATTGCTACTATCCCCATTATCATCAGGTACTATTTTGGGGTAGGAAAAACTCACTTTCTCATTCATACTTTTTAAAACTTTCATTTATGTGCTTCCCAACTCTACAGAGAGACCTATCATCACCTCTCAACAGGTACATTTACACCTATTGAGTATATATTAGTGTGCATTAGAGAGCACAAGAAAAACCATAAGAGACAGATTACAAAATTCAAGGTTTCTAAATGATAAGAGTTAAAATTACAAAGTGGGAGAATGTTTGAATATTGACAAATGGTTAAGATCCTTAACGTTATAAAATCAACATTCAACATTACAAATGAGAATGCATAAAATATTCAGTTCAGGAAATACAGAGGCAAACAAATTTAAAATGTTTAAGTCCACACTAGACACAGAAATGAAGGTGTCACTGAGTGCAGAATGGCTGCTTGGAGTGTAGGCTAGTTAACATTCAAGTGCCCAAGTTTGTTCCCAACTCCAATACTTCCCCTGTGATCATGGGGTATTAAACTTGTGGTTACCTGTTATCCCCCCTGCTGTCTTCTCTTCAGCCCAGCCCCAACACTACTTTACTTCAATCTCCTCCTTGGAAAATAAAAGCCAGATAAGGTTTTTTGCAGCATAATTTAGAATAGCAAAAACTTGGGAAACACCTAAATCCACCAATATGGGGATCAGTTAAAATAGTTTATGTGTCTTTAATTTCACGGAACTCACCACAGCAGTAGAGTTTGAACACCTAATTATATGGGGTGGGCAAAAGTAGGCAGTTAATAAAGCTGTAACAGTCATAACCTGCATGTCTTCTTCCTTATGAACCACCGTACCCACCCTTGTATTCACTTATTTGCTTGGGATAGTTTTAAAAAGCAGTGTATACACCATAATATAATATCCACACTGACACACACATCTGTCATTAGGAGAAGGCTTCAAGGATATGCAACAGGAGTCAATGCTTTTTTCAGGTGGTAGATTATAAATTATATTCAACTTTACAGTTTAAAAATTTTAAATATGATAAAGATATGCTACTTTTCTATCAGTAGAAAGTCACTTTCGTTTAGAAAAGTGACAGCAGATGTAAGCAGTAGTAAAAGAGAAACAGTAGTTTTCACAGTGACTTCATTTCTGCTGTAATAGTTTATACCACTCTTCCCTAATCTATTTTTAAGTCAGTGACAAAACCGTTTAGAAATGACACCATAAGATGAACTTTATTTTAAAGCTCATAAAAGGCTTCACAATACCAGTAACACACAGAACCCACATTTCTTCCCTTTGACACCTTCACATGACAGTGTACTGTGTAACAAGAGATACATTTGAAAGATTTGTTCTGCATGCTGCTAACACATTTCACTAGCGTTTGCATTACTCAATGAATTTTAATATCAAAGCAAAAAGTCATCTTCTATTGAACAGAATTTTAGAAAGCCCTTGTGAAATCAGACTGTCTTGTTTATAAACATCCACACACATGCTGAAATGGAGAGCAAGATGCAAGAAAACTACCTTGGCAGGAACAAATGCTTAACAATTTTACCCACGACCCTCTTGAACAAGCAGTACAGTTTGTTTTAGCTTCTCCAAAAGACAAATCAATTTCATCCTCAGTGATGCAAATGGTAATACTGCACAGAAGCTTAGTATGAATTCACAATTCCACAGGAATCTGAAAGTTACCAAGGCAATTTTCCCTTTTAGGATCATAAAGACTACAGACTTAAGCTTTTTCTTTTTTCATATAGTACACAAAAGTTCTAAACATCCTTAAAAAAGAAAATATAAATAGTCTTAGTATGTTATATAGAGTCACATACTACAGCAAAAATATTTTATTAATTGGAGCCAATTTAATGTTATCTAGTCCAAGTCCATATTAATGGAACTCTTCTCGTTAGGGTAACATTCACCATTCTGATGTGGAGGTTCAGCACCGAAATTATTTTTGCCTTGATCTAAATCGTCTTCCTTTTTATCAGTATTTGGGCCATTTGGAGTTCTTTCCAGTTTCGGTGACTCAATTTTTGGTTTGGGTTGTGTTACAACAGGTTCACAGGTGTTATTCAACTCCTAAGAAAGGAAAACAAAACTAGTAATCAGATTGACTCAGATCCACTCAGTTCATTTTCAATTACTTTCCGACATACTTGAACCAATACTTTTCTATCAACTCCAGTTATACATATCTCAAAGAATCCCATTTACTCCTTATATTTGCTTAAAACTACAGCTTGAAACCTGATGGAAGAGAAGCGAATGTTCTCCAATGATGTCTCAGGGACTTGCTAGGTACTCACACATTATAATCCTTGTGACAGTATTAAAATCTAGGAATTATGATCCCCACTGATGGAAGGGGGAAATGGTTCAGAGAGGTAAAGTAACTTTGCCTCAAGATCAAAAAAAACCAAAGAGCTGGAATTCACTGAAGCCCACTGACTTCAAAAGCTCACGTTTCCTTAATCTTCAAGGTGTCTGAATATTCTTCCAGACAGAAAGCAGTTCCTTGGGTATTTTTCCCCTCAACTCGCTTCAAGCCTCATGCACTTGGCAAGGCCTTCCCTGACAAAACCCTAACCTGGGCCTCTCCACTGTCCAGAGTTTCCTAACCCCTTCTGACTCTTTGTACCATCAGCACTTTATGAGCCATCTCATATATTGCCATATGTGTTTATTGTCAAGTCTTCCTCATACTAGCAGGTGACTTCCACAGGCAGTGACTTCCTTTGTACACTGGAAGTTTAGCTACCTGGCACAATGACTGGCACATGGCAGGGGCTCAACAAATGCATTTGTTGAACTGAATGAATAAAAGGAAATTTTATAGAAACTTATAGTCTTCTAAACTTTGTGATATCAATAATTAACCAAGAAATCTGATTTTGGTCAGGAAGAGGTGAAAAATTTATAGGAAAAATGGCCATGTTTAGGGTTCAAGTGATTACAACTTGGGCCCCTAAGAAAACACAGCAATGAATAGATAACAACACTCACCTTTATTTTTGCTTTAATTTCCTGAGCACGTACAACTGGATCCTGGTCCAGACTCTTTCTATCCTGGGCGTTCATGATGTTATTCATCCACTCCATCACTTCCTTCACTGACTTCTCGACCTTCTTCATTTCAGACTCATCAATATGATTGTATTTCTCATCCTGAATAAAAAAGCAATGCCCATGCAGTAGAATAAAGTATTTAACAGTGACAACTGACTTGACAAAATTTTCTATGAAGTTCAAATCTACCTCTGGTCTCAAATACCAAAAACAAGTTTCCCATTTAAGAACATCATCTGTTCACCATTAAGGTTCCTCAACTTCAATACCAGCTTATTAAAACCTACGATCCCCTCTTCCATTGCATGATGACTTACACTCTTCCTGAAGTCGGCTGCTATCTTGGCATAGTGCTGCAGCCTCTGGCCTAGTTCTTCAAATGCTTTTGGCCGTTCCTCAGCTTCTTGAAATCGAACTTTAACTGGAGTGCCAATTTTCTAAAACAAATGTAAAAAATTAGTTATTGCCATAATCATATTTTAAAAGTCTATGTCTAAAGCACAGGCATTGCTTCCAGAGGGGAAAGAAGGGCCTACCATTAATTCTTCCAGCTTGTCCACATAGGCTTGTTTCACTTGGTCCTCTCCTTCCTCATAGAGCCAGTCCTCAGTCTCTGTGAGCAGTTGCAAAAATTTCTGATGGTCCTGTATGTGAAACATGAGAACCAACGTGGCGAAAAGTCAGTCAGAAATCTTAAAACACCAAGTATCTGCTCTTACTTCTAGGAAGGCACTTGGATCAACTGGATTCCCTTCACTAAAAAGTATCAAGGAGCAATATACTCTACTACCAGCCCCATACAGTATTTCACACGAGGGATTGACAGTTATTCTTTGGCTTCTCTTTTACACTGGAACATTTGGGAATTTTTGGTGAATCATTCTTACTGACTTACAATACTGTATCTTAGAAGTCCAATTATGGACAGTTTCCACACTGAAACCTGGGCATGGAAGAACAATTACCTTCCCACTCTTCAAAATAACTAGGGAGTGATTAGAACCTTTCTACTCACTTCCACAACTGTTGAGTACTGAAAGGGAAACTAGACAAGCTGACCAGTCATGCACTGAACACATGAAAAACTTATTCCTACTCAATTTGTACAAACTACGTACCGCTACTCTAGCTGGAGGAGGTCTAGCCTGGTTTGGGCTATCTCTACCTCAGAATCGCCACCATAACCAATCTAGGAAATGTTAGGGCAGAGCCAAGAACTGAAATACCACAAGAATCACAGGACTAAAATAGACTCCTAAGTTTAAATTCTTTTAACTTCAGAATTAATCCTTCAACCATCCTAGATCTCTATTTAGCCAATTTTTTTCCAAGTTCCATCTTTCACAGTTGTGCTTCTGGAATTTACTCAGAATCCTACTGGCTTTGGAAGCTTAGACAAGGGCTAAGGGAAATGGGGGCTGACAAACTTTGGACTGGGTAAACCAGTTTTTTGGGATAAACAATAAGAGCAAACAAGTCATAAAAAACTTTTCTGAGGTCTTTGAAAGCAAGGATTTTCTATTTATCTTTATAGCCTCTGTGAATGTCACAGACTGAATTTGACTGGATTTTTCTTTTGGATGATAAAAACCAAAGAGTCATTGGTATAAACTAGATAGAACAAAACTGCACATCATTAGTGAGCCTCTCTCTAGGACTTTGTTTATACAATTTCCATTTCAAGTTGTTTTGTTTCCAAAAGGCTCATTACATAACCTAGTAGAGATTCAAATGTTAAGTTTGATATTAAACACTTTATAGCTGGACAAAAACTGGGCTGTAAACATACCTGCTCACAGATGAATTTTTCATATGGTCCACACAGCTTGTCCCGGAACTCATACACATATTCCTCCACTGCATTTTTAGCATCGTTTCTTTCCTTCTCCAATTTATCCTGCATTATCATCTTACCCTATGAGGAAACAGAAAAGGTTAATTTCAGCCTTCTGTTTCCTGTAACGAATTATACCAAAAAAATTAGTGTTAACCGTTCTAAATTATACCTCATAAAACTCTTATAACAAACCCTACAAAGTTCTTCATTTTCTAACATTATATAAAAAATTCCATAGCTTTCTCATTTGAGATTTAATACTAAGAAAAAAAATCATTCCATAGATTTTATATTGTTTTCTTTTATGGAGTTATATGGCTTTCTCATATTGGGGTTAATATTGGCCAACAGATAATGATTAGACCACTCTGCCACATTTAAAAATCAAGGATAAATTAATTATAGCCCATTTACTTATATCTATTGTTAAATAAATTTCTAAACACAATGTTCCCATTCGAGTACAGAAAAACTGAATTTTAATTATTTCACACACTCTAGACTATAGAAAAGCATGTTTTAACAGAAATATTCAGTGTGGGCTGAAATACCAATTGCATTGTAAATACTGGCATCCAATTTCTTCACAAGGACTTGGGCAATCAATTTTATACCAAGCAGAATGGTATAGATCTCTTTTTTCACAAGGATGCAAAAACAAACAGAATTTGTTAAAAAAAATTAAACTAAGCCCTGGCCAGGTAGCTCAGTTGGTTGGAGAATAACCCTGATGCACCAAGGTTTCAGGTTCAATCCCCAGTCAGGACACATACAAAAATCAACCAATGAATGCATAAACAAGTGTAACAAGTTGATGTTTCAATCAATAAAAAAAATAAAACTGAAAAGCCACTGATTTTGGTTTCATCCTATCTCTAAAACTGGGTAAAACTTGGGATACTGAAAAGGATTATAGTCATTTACCTAGTAGAAATATGAGCAATGTGTTCAAACAACTAAACATATTCCAAAATAAAAATATTTATTGAAACTACCTACCTCTGTTTCGATGTACATGTTAAGCAGATCTCTCCCCAGCTGCCAGACCAAGTTGGCCTCAACAGGCAGCTCCACATTCACCACCTTGATTTTGGGTTTTTTAGCTTCTGGAGGCTGGTCAACTTTCTTTTCATTTGCCTTGGGAAGGTGGGTAAAAAAAAAAAAAAATTCTTAAATAACCCTTGAAAAACAAAACAAATAAAACTCCTTATCATACTTGATGACACAGGCAAAAATAAAATCCCTGCAACTGTGAAGTCGGAAGAGTATAAGGTCATCTGACTTCCACCCGCCTGTTTTAAATCAGGGCTGTAATGACATGTAAGCATGCCACACTCTCATTTGAGAATTCACCAGGACATTTCTTTCTTTGCATATTCAATTTAATCTCTCGTGCTAAAGCTTTTCTCCATTGGTCTTTATGTTTTTATCCCTTTAAGCAATGTTTATGGACTTTGAAGGGTCAGAAGTGTTATTAAATTGCTGCATCTTTATATTATAGTCTAGAACCTGACAATAACTGAAGATAGACTAACCAATGCTAGCAATGTCAGGGTCAGCCCTATCTGTTTAATATATAGACACCTAAGTCCTTATGTCCCAGTATTATACCTGCCTTAATTACAATTAGCACCACACTGACGAGTGCCTTTCAAAACATCCTACTGAATTTGGAGGTCACACACACACTTACATGTCTGTATATACACACATATCCTATTCCTACTACCTGCCTCTGAGTCGTATCGCTTCTCATAAGCAACTCCCCATGGTCAAGACATAAAAAAGTCTTAAAATAGCAAACAGAATGACGCAGCTAGTGCTAAGAATTTATTGTAGGTTTTTCAAAATATGTACATACAGGGCTAAAAAAGTAAGCATATCCCACGGCCTTTAATTTTCCAAGCCTTTTCTGTGTATTTCCTTTCTGCAGGTTCCCATTTGAACAAGTGACGAAGAACACAATATAGAAAACAGACTAGAAGATAACAGGGGGTATACCACACACTCTGGTTGGGTGGTTTGGTAAAGTAGGAAGAGATCCAGCCCACAGATCAAAGCAAGCACTGCCAATGGATAATTTTGTGGAGCTATAAAGGATGTTAAAATTCTAGGCAGTTTATAGAAAAAAAATGGGACTTGAAAAGGGTTTGATGGTTTGCCTAAAATTGCAAAGATAGAGATGGGAAGAGAACTCTTGTTTCCCAGACTTCTACTTCAGTGCTCCTTAGAAATCCCACATCTCTGAACTGCTGTAAGCTGTAATCACTAGCAATGACCCAGTCACTCTGTCTGCACTGTCTTCCTCCCTCTAGTGCACAGGAGAACCCCCCAATATTCTATGCATGCTCTGGGGGCATGAACCACAAGAAACACAAATGGATCAGATGATATCTACACTTAGCAAAACACTGGAGAGCAACAGATACTTGGGAAATAAATGGTTGACAATCTGTGTCTGGCAGTTAAGTCAGGATAAGACTATCTGGCAATACAACATTAAACCAACTACTGACAAAACCAGTATGTCACAACATGGCATTCGATGTGGCATGCACAAGGAACCCACCAAGGGGGTGTGTGAGGGTGTTCCAAAGGGCCCAACGCTGGTGCTTCCCCCTACAGCTAAGAGCATGAGGTGCTACCAATGGCATGTTCCAGACAGGTATCAGTATCATTGGCACCATCAGTTAATGCTCAAGGTAAGTGAGGGGAGTGATGCTGAAACCAAGGAGCTGTTACCACAAAGGAAGCAGTGCTGCTCCACTGGCATCAACTCTAGCAGAAGAAAATGAGGAAAGCTTCCAGAAACCAGAACCAGGACCTACGACTCAAATCAGGACCCCCACAGGAGCAATCAGAGCACGCGGACATTAAATACTGGAAACTTCCTCCAAGTGTAAAACTTATTTTGACCCCAGTGAACAATTCTGTAATTTGTCAAGGGTAAAGAATTCTACCCTCACAATGAGAAAGCCAAACCACTAATGGAAGGTTAAAAATTTACATGCAACTTGCATAAGGAATGAACTTCTGCAAAGCAGAGTGATCTGGAGAAACAACCTGACCATGAATTTTAAAGATTATCCACCTGACCATGAATTTTAAAGATTTGATTGGAAAGCATTTTTAAAGGGACACAACACAACTATTTAATTTAGCTTCCAACACATACTGTGGAAGCAGGGAAAAAGAACAATTACTTTGAAAAGCAACCTGGTTATTTACAGATCATCCTAATTAATTTATTCAAATTTGACAGGTTATTTGAAAGGAGGAGAAAGTTTACTAGACTCCTGTAGCCCATGCATTTATCATGAGGCTAATTCAAGTGGAAACCAATCACACAGCCCTGGGATGTATCTATTTCTGCTCTTCGAATTAGCAGGTACCTCTGGCACTAGAGAAGACAACCAACGCTATGTGTTCATCTCTTGTTGCTTGGTGTGGCAGTAAACCAAGAGAAGCCTTCAGGTCTAAAGCAGGATATTCAATTCCATTAGTTGAGCTTGAGTACCTTCAACTGGTTTTAGTTGAAAATACATAGAAAATCAAGAGGAAAAAAAATCCTACATAGACTAAATAAAACAATTTGGTGCTTGTTCTTGAAACTGCAGGTTTAATGATATTATTAATGATCACATGTTGCAACATTGTCCAATGGAATGAACTAGAAGCATCACTCACTTTGTCAGCATCTGGGGTTTTGTTCTCTTCTGAGGTAAGTTCAGGTGAAGGGGGAGACTGTGAGGTCTGTTGACCATCAGTTTGTACCTGGGGCTGTGTTCCAGCTTCACTGCTGTCTTGCTGGACATTTTTCTGAAATGAAAGCCCAGGCACAAAGGATGTAGAAAGCAGGTGTACTGGATAAATGTAAAGGTTACAGGGTACCCGAGACAGTATGCTCAATTTCTAAAATCTTAACAAGTGGGGAAAGACACTGGATATAAGCAAAATGAACACAAAATATCTGAAAACTTCTTAGAAATTTTAAATCTATAAAAAATTATTTGAATGACAGCACTTAATATAGTTAAGTAACACAAATAGTAGGCATTTGGATTGATGTGATGACAATAACTCTTTTCTAAGAAACTTCTACCTACCCCTGTACAGATATCAACTATCTCGAAAGCAAAGGAAATAGGTTTACTCCAGGCCTGTCCCAGAAACAAGCTTACAAAACCTAATTTCACCAGGAGCCATCATGCATGTGGACATATATCCATTTCAGTGAACTGAACAATTACATGAGAGCCAACCATCAGTATTCTGGGGCTCATCGTGAAAACTCATGGGCACGCAGACCCTCTGTCCCCATCGCTTGTGGTCTGACTAGTTACAACCAAATGATCTCAGCATAAAGATTATACGCTACACGGTAGTGACCTCAATCTTCCCTGCCCACCCACAAGTCTCTCATGTTTTTCTGTCAGAGCTTTGAGATTCTAAGGCAGACACATTGACACTGAAGTGTTCAGAAGCCAGGCACTACTGATATGTCCAGAAGGTCCTAACAGACTGACACAACAGGTATTAGAAAACTGGTGTCTGTAGCCAAATGAGAAAGCACATGGCCCTGGTCATTTTATTAATTACACTAAAGTTTTTCTAGATGAGAACAACACTAAAGCCCAGACATTAACGTTTCTTACTTGTTCTAGAAATATAGATCTCTGACCACTACTCTCACATCTTAATGAAAACACTGTACTGCCTGCCTCCTCATTTAAGCTATTTCTGATTATTACTCAGAAGTAAATTTAATAGCTGATCTATTTTAAAGTTTCTTAATGTTCCTCTGTTGATCACATAATACTAACACTCATGCTAAAGGAAGTCTAAATTAAGAAACATGAGTAGTAACAACTTTCTATGTTCCAGAAAGACACTACTCTTTCTTCTTCCTACAATATAGCAAACCATGAAAATAAAAGCAAGTAAGTTATAAATTACCAAAGCCAATTTTGACATTCAAAAAAAAAAATTTTTTAAAAAATCAGCATTAATATTTGGTCTATATTTCACCAAAGTTTTTATAGTAGTTTTCCCCCCCTTAATCACCAGTCAACATTTGACTTCGCAATATGACGTTTCTGTCTTTAAAAAAAAATAACTCAAAGAAACTTTACTCCAATTAAATTGTCATATGCCAGTTCAAATTAAGCTACACAGGTTAATCATACTTCACCATGTTCCAGGCTGTATATTAACATTATATAGCAATTGCTAACTATCATCATTATCCAAAATGCTAATCAAAATTAAGCAAAATCTATTTCAACCCTTCTCCTATAATTTAGGATTAAGTCAATTCTGTATTCAAACTCAAAGGCTCATCCACAAACTTACCTCAGTGTCTGGGTTTTCTGGAGGTCTCTGGCTCTGACACTCTATATCCGCTTCAACAGAAGGCAATTCACTGTCTTCGGCAGGGACTTTCTCCACCATAGACGCTGTAGAGATGGTGAAAATGCCATGGGTGTTGACTCGCACTTTCACTTTCACTCTAGATTTTTCTCCATCTTTCTGTGCAGAAACATTCTGAACTATGAAGCGGCCTGAACAAAAATAAATCGACAATTTTAGAACTGAATCTACATCCCTGTAAAGAAAACAAAGGCTTCTTCACCCTGGCCAGTGTGGCTCAGTTGTCTGGGCATCATCCCATACACCAAAAGGTTGCCTTTCCGGGTCAGGGCACATGCCTGGGTTCCAGGCTAGATCCCTCGGTAGGGGGTGTGCAGGAGGCAGCCGATTGATGTTTCTCCCTCTCCCTTCCTCTCTCTCTCAAAATCAATGAAAAAGTCTTAAAAAAAAAAAGACCAAAAAAAAAAAGACAAGGCTTCTAAGAACTTAAAGCTTCAAAGTACTGCTATTCCAAAAATCTCATTTTCTCTATCAACTGAATTAGTCTTTTAATAATGTATACTATAAGCATAACTTCTTAAAATACGTAAGTCTCCAGTATAATACTTGGGATTAGTCTAAATATGCCATGAAATGTCCAAAGGCCAAGGGCATATTTGTGACTATCTTTACTTAACAATTATGACACAGCCACTATGTGTAAAACACTAATGACTAGTAGTCACTGCCTCCTCTCATCCTACTTGTCCAGGCAGGTGAGCACAGCTAGAGGTGAAAATCCATTAGCAAGTGAAAGGCTGATGGTATCAGGCCTTGCTGCATTTTCATCCTACGGGGCTTTCAGAGAATGTTTTTTCTGATTGAATAATCAAAACAGTGTCCTAAGTTTTAAATAGGCAAGGTAAGCTATAATATTTATCAAAGCCTGAAATTTTTATGCACAACAGAGTAATTCCAGAGTACTACCAAGGAGAGTTGAATGCTCTGGCACAGACAATCTGGGCTTGAATACTGGCTGTGTGACTGGCTACAAGTTACTTGACCTTTCCATGCTTCTGTGGATTGAGCTGGTGTTTATAGTGAGCATGGAAAACTATGGAACCAAGAACTGTCAGTGACCATCTCCACCAATAGTATTGTTACCCCAGAGATCACTAAACCAAAATTAAGTATTATGAACGTATTATGTGCAAAACACTATATGGGATTTAATAGCCTTGTATTTAAGGTGCTGTCTACACAAACACACAGACAGTTACAGGTTTAACTCCCAGGACAGTGAGAGATGTTGGAATAGACCTTTGTTAATGATTAATTCAACAGTTCAGGAAATAACTGCCATTAAGAACCATTTCAAGAACAGCATTTACTATATGGTATCCAGGAAGGCGTGTGTGCGGCGGGGGGGGGGGGGGGGGGGGGGGGGCACCGGAGGGAGGGATTTCTTTAAATATGCGCAAGCTTTTTCAGTTTGGGTGATAATATAAAACATTTGGTGCCATGCTAAAGAGCTTGGATTTTATCCTCAGCACAACAGAAAGTTATGCATAGAATCTGGCCTGTCAAAATTTTAGTCTATATTCAACACTTCCTCAAACTAACTTCTTCCCAATAAATTTGTAAAAACTGTTAAAAAAACAAAAACAACTCCTGTGTCAGAACATTTTAAATTTTAAGGAGTAAAATACACAACTGGCCAGGCCAGACTAGACTCCTTCCACAATTTTGTTATGAAAAGCGGTGGGTAAGGGTGAGTCCTGAAAAGATCTGGCAATATTGGCAAATTCTACCCACAGCCTGGGAAAGAGATACGGCCACTTAGGAAGATGTCTGAGACTCTCCCACAGATTTCTAGAGTTACTGTGGATCAAAATAGATGGAGAAGGTCAAGCCTCTCAAAGAAAAATGTACCAAAAAAAGTACTTTTTAAAATACGAAAGTAGCCCGGCGGGGCGTGGCTCAGCAGTTGAGCGTTGACGTAGGATCCAGGCAATCGGGGTTTGATTCCTGGTCAGGGCACATGCCAGGGTTGCAGGCTTGATCCCCAGTCAGGGGCATGCAGGAGGCAGCAGATCAATGACAACTCTCTCATCATTGATGTTTCTCTCTCTCTCTCCTTTCCTCTCTCTGAAATCAATAAAAATATATTTTTTAAAAAAATAAAATAAAACACGAAAGTACATTTGAGAAGTAGCTCAATGGTTGCTAAGGTGTTAAATTAGAAGTAACACTCTGCAAGTCATGTTTCACCTAGAGGAAAGATTAATGTTAAAAGTAGGTGGTAATACCTTAAATATAGACGATATCAGAATAGGAAAAACACCTAAGTGTTCCTAAATATAGATCTTTAGAAGTATCAGCAGCACTAACTAGCAAGACGTTTCACCTCTGTAGGCCAGTTTATTCATCAATAAAACAAGGAAATTTCTCCAACACCATCATCCTAAATCAAAAATGCCTTCACTTAGAATTATGTTCCACTCAACATTGCTAGGAAAAAGTTTCAAGATTGTACACTAAGTTACGTCTTTAAAGAGTAAATACACACAGTTAATTGCTTTACCTATTTTTGCTTCTGGATATGGAACTCCTTGAGGATCAGAATAGAAAGCTTCCAGTTCAAAAGGCCCGCTTCTCAAGAAGGTGAGGACTTTGGAGAAGGGAGCAGCATGGTTTCGACCGAACACTTCATGAACACTAAAGGAAAGGCAGTCAATGTGTCAAGTACTTAAGCGTATTGTGCTACACAGACAGAACAGGTACATTCCAAAATCTGTATCAAGTCTATCTCACCATTTACAACACCAAAATGACAGAAATACTTTGATAGGTTTGGTTGTTGAAAAATCCCAGTTAATCAGACACACTACCATAAATGTCACTTTTACATTAAAATACACTATCTGAAAGTTATTTTCTGATACATACCCTTCAGTGTCTTCTGAATCGTGGCTCCAGACCAGAGATATTGGAAAAGGAACTGCATCTATGACAGAAAACTCTCTAACTTTAAATGCTGGAGACAAAATTGCACTCTTCAAAAAAAGAAAGACAGAAAGGAAGAATTATTATGAGCACATGAATAATTCCACTCACCTTTTAATATAAAACTCAATTCAAATGGGATGGGTAAGCTTAACTTCAAATTCAAAACTGCTGCCCAGCTGGGCATGGCTCAGTGGTTGAGCATCGACCTAGGATCCAGGTGATCAGGGTTCAATTCCCGGTCAGGGCACATTCCCGGGTTGCGGGCTTGATCCCCACTCAGGGGCATTTAGGAGGCAGCCGATTAATGACTCTCTCATCATTGATGTTTCTATCTCTCTCTCTCCCTCTCATTTCCTCTCTCTGAAATCAATAAAGATATATTTAAAAAAAAACAAAAAAACTGCTGATAGTATGTCAACTATAAAAACTTCCCAGGTTTCTGGGAATTAGAGTTAGCTAAGGAGGCATAATCCATTATTAAGGAAAAAGCAAAAACTCCATAATGGGTGATATGATGATACAATAGATAATCAGTAATAAGTAGCTACATGTTCTTACCTTTTTTAAATTCTAAGAAGTAGTCGGTCTAAATACCCTTGTCCACAGAATCTCGCTTTATACTAAAAAAACTGTGCTAACCACGTCAAAACTCAAGCATATTAACTTGAAACTTTAGTTAAAACTATTTGACTACAATGTCCTAAATATAAACCAGTATTAATTTTTTTTAAATCAATAACTTCTAGATTTGGTGCTTTTGCTTTGTCAGAGGCCTCTTAGTGCCTTCTTACTTGATAAGTAGGTTAAAAGCAATTTGGAGGGGGAGAAGCTCTTTCCTAAAACCAGTTAACAAATACCCTTAACCCTGAAATTTCTCCCCATCAATTCTGCATTACACCAGATTGCCATTTGAATTCCCTCCTATATGCTTTGTGACAACTGTGACCCCCTCCCCACTGCAGCTAATTTCCGCATAACAGCCATTTTCTGTGACATCCTAGAATGATGCCAGTTCCTCATCCCCAGTTTGAGAAACACTAGCTCCGTAGTTCCTTTAAATATCCTGGATCTTCTCACTATACAGCCTTCCGGACTTATTTAAAAGTAACTCCTGTGTGATATCTAATTAGGCACACCACAATGCAATGATGTGGAAGAGGCTATGGGATGAGCCCAGAGCAGGGCTTAGGAAGCATACCTGCAGTGCACAGCCTCTGGCAACTGCTTCATCTGCATTGAGTGTTGTGCTAACATCTTTTCCAAAGAATTTGGCAATTTTTTCTTTCACAGCTGGAATTCGTGTAGTGCCTCCAACTATCTCAACAGCACTCACATCTTCTACTTTGAGCTGAGTCTGTTCCATCAGTGAATAAAGGGGAATTTCTATCTTTTGCAGGAGTTCAGCACAGAGTTCTTCAAATTGTGCCCTTGGTGAGTAAGAGAAACACTTTATAAATCTTTGAAAAATCACCTAAAAGCCAGTATCTTGCTATTAAATAATAAATCTTATCAACCCAATGAATTTCATTTTTTTTTAAGTCATATACCCTGGACTGCACATGGGCCAAGTTTAACTGTATTGTTGTAATTTGTAACTTTTAAAAAAATAAACATACAAAACAGGTGCAGAAAGGGGATGGAGGAGAAAAATCAGTTCTACTGGGTATCACTGGAAGAACTACTTTTACATTAAGACTGACATTTTACTCCTAAATGTTTCATGTGACCCATTTCTCAATTCTCTAAACATGTATTTCCATTGACTTCAAAATCTTTCTGTGAAGTATTTGGTGAAACCACTATTCAATTACTGGCCCAGAAGTACTAAAAAGTGGAAAGCCCCTAAAAGACTTTCATCACGAGGTGCTTGGCAAAGCTCTTTCTAAATACCCTCTTTGCAGAAGTGCCCCTACCTCTAAGGATGCTCACAGTCTGTCCAGCAGGTAGCACACAACTGTGGGCCAAGATGCACAGCACCACAGCCAGAACAGACCCCTGAGCTCTAGTCCAGCCAGGGCCTCTTCCTATTTACTCTGGCAGAATTCAGAACACACCTGTTCATCTTTCCCAACACGTCCTGGTCATTCATGAAGCACTCAATGCTCAGTGGCAGGTCTGTGCTGTTGGAGCTCATTAGCTTTTTCAACTTCTCACACTCTTGATACAGACGAAGAAGGGATCGAATTTTGGATTTTGCATCCAACTTGTACTTAGTTTTAAATTCTGCACAAAAATGTTCTACTAACTTTTCATCAAAGTTTTTTCCTCCTAAGAAAGGATCAAAAGCTGTTCCCAGTACCTAATTTAGTTAAAACAATAAATAATCTGGTTATTTTCAATCATATTTTTTACTACAATCTTAAGCATTCCTGATCAAACAATTGAAGACTAATAGGTTCAATACTTCTATCTAAGTTACAACATGAAGTCCAAGTCAGTTAGGAGAAATGTAACTATAAAATTCAAATGAAATACTCTATCTCTAAGACAGTTTTGACTTTTAATGATTACACAGAAGATAATCTGAAAAAGCTTTTCTTGTCTAAGCAAGAATATTAAGAGTATGCCGAGACATCATCGTTATAAAGATCAACCTTGGGAACAATTCCTCATTCATACCATTATCCAACACTTCATTACCAAGAAGACCATAGTCAAGAAGCCCAGCAGCTTAAAGTAATGACAAATATAACACACTTAATAGGTTTTGGTCACTTAATTCAAATTTTTGACTTTACCTTCAATTTTCCCTTGTTAAAGGCACAGGCAGACACCTGAAAAGCTGAGTGTCCCATATCAACAAAAACCACTATCCGAGGTTTCTCATCCAGGCCTGGGAGATCGGGCTTATAAATTCCATAATTCAAAGCAACTACAAAATAATAAGTGAGTTTCAATTCTTTCCTTTACATTTTCTTTGGAAATTCATTGTTGTAAATGTAATTACACATGCAGGAAACTTGACTACATTTCAAACATTTAAAGCTGAACACACTGCTTTTATACCTGACTTTGTACTAGTTTTCTTGGCATTGATTACCCTTTTCTGATTTTAGAACAATGATGTATCACTTTTCAATATATGAAGAGAAATGATGGAGAAGACATACAATGACATGTAACCACAATAGTTATCAGACTAATTTCACAATACTCACATTTGAACCATGACCTGCCAGGAGACTGCTCATCCAGAAAAATTAAAAATACACAACTACAGTAACTCCAGTTGCTACCAATTATTTTTAGATCCAAGGCAAATAACTGATCACCCTTAAAGAGTCTGTTAGCTTTTTCTCAACTTTGAAACTACTTTTTTCCTAAACATGTATACCTGAGAACATATCTTTATTGAAACTTTAATTAAGACTTAAAAAACTATTAGAAACATGCTGAAAAAAGTCTTGTTTTGCCTGACACTAAACTGTAACTATATTTTGTTAATCTGCAATCATAGTAAACTGATAAAAGCTCTAGGAGGAGGTAACAGTGACTGCTTTGCTCAACATTATATCCACACCTAACCCGATGCTTAGCAAACGGTATAGCTTAGTATTTGACAGAGATGAATGATTAATGCGTAATTACATATATTCAGGAAATATAGGAGGAAAAACTTTTTAACTACATCAGTAATTGTAGTCAAGGTAGTTGTAAAATCTGGAATCATAAGATTTTGGGAAAATTTGTTTCTAACTATAAAAACAATGTAAGAAAATTTAAACACTAAATCCAACACACCTAATTCAAAGAAAATATATACAGGGTGGAGCAAAAGTAGGTTACCATTGTTTGTATGAAAAATAATACAATAATTAATAAATAGCCCTAGCCATTTTTGCTCAGTGGTTAGAGCATCGGACCTCGGACTGAAGGGTCCCGAGTTCAATTCTGACGAAGAGCACGCACCTCAGTTGCAGGCTTGATCCCAGCCCTGGTCCGGGCGAGTGTGGGAGGCAACCAATCTCTCTCCCCCCCCTTCCCACTCTCTCTGAAAAGCAATGGAAAAAAGATCCTTGGGTGAGGATTAAAATAAATAAATAAATAATAATACAAGAACAAACTCTGTGTTTTCTGTACTCACAACTATAAACTTACTAATGCTCCACCCTGTATAGATATGTAAAGGAATTTTCTAATGAAAGAGGTTCATAAATCTGACAGAGTGCCAATTTCTCATTAAATGTAAAAATCTGAAAAGCTGGAATTTGTGCTTTCAAACCTAACATGGTTTCTTAATAAACTGTATTTCTACATCAACGTGAAAAAGTTTTTAGTAATTGTTCCTGATATGTCTTAACTCTGCGTTTGATAGTATAATAGTCACTCCACACAAAAAGTTTTTGCTTACCAGCTGTCATGTCATTCATGAGTCTTAAGCAATTTAGACCAACAATTTGTGCAGCATCTAATACTGATCGCCTCTCAGCATCTGTGAAGAAAGAGGGGACCTACAAAAAAGGAAGAAAAGAATTTTAACATACTTAGAACACAAAAATATATACAAATTCCTTATAACCACTTTTAATAAATTTGGAACAGTCCAGCTAAATAGGTGCCTAGCCAAGACAGAAGACAGAACTTTAGGCTAAGTTTCTAGAAAGTTATTTAACATTCAGAATAGTAACTTACTTTTGAAAAGATTGCCCTAAACTTATATTATCAAAGTATTCTTTATTACAACCAAATTTTAACTCAAAATAAAAATTAATTAGTATTCATAGACATACTGAGTTATGTAAATCTAACAGAGCACTTTAAATTTCAGTGGATGAAATACCATTTCCAAATGTCTTAAATTTTTACTGACATTTGTAAATGATAATGCTAAGTCAACATTTAGTGTTAAATATAATTATAAGTAAAGACTACAGAAGCTTAAAGATAACACAGAACTAATTCTAGCATATGCCACTGCCTTTCAGTTTTGCTATTCGTTGAGTTCAAGCATTAATATGGCACACCTTCTAATTCAGTAAACCTGTTAAGATTACAAGAACACCTGGGGGGGGGCTGCGGCTGTTGATTTTCCTAAGAGGAAGAAGAGCAAATAGCTCAAGAGATGGAGTTTTTTATGGTGTTGAGTGACTGGTGCTTCTAGTTAGATTACTTTGAGCACTTTCTGGGACGGCATTTTAACTGGGATGCTCTTTAAGAAGGAGCATCTAACAATACATTCATAGGAGCACTTAACCAGAAAGCACCTAGGGGGAGACGTGGTGGATTTCACATTTTTCCCCTAAAGTATTCGTAGTTGCTTCAGAAAGAGACAAAGGCAAGAGCCAACGTGGGTCTCTGCTCACCTTTTAAATCAGAATACTGCTTTCATCAGTTTTTTTCCCCATCAAGTTAAAGAAAAATTAAAAAGGAAGGGAGGACCACCAATTTATAATTTAATTCTTTAATATGTAGTTTCTCCAAGCAACAGGCAGATATCCCTCTGGTAGATCCCATTCTGTCTTACAATGGCAAGAGGAGGAATTTTAGCCCTCTCTGTTCTTTCATATCCTATGACACACTGCCATAAAGGCTCTAACCAGTCTGGGCAGGCCACCCTACCCACGCTATAACACAAAGACCATGGTGTAGGTAAGTCCATTTATAGACAGTTCTGGGGCAGAGCAGAACAAGAAGTTACCCTAGACATTTGGGAGAACAGATTTAAAACTACCTTCTTGGTGTCCAAATAAAAGGTGGCTTTTGGCCCGGCTGGGTGTGGCTCAGCGGTTAAGCATCAACCTATGATCCAGGAGACCACAGTTCGATTCTCGGTCAGAGCACAGGCTTGAGGGCTTGATCCCCAGTGTGGGGTATGCAGGAGGCAACCAATCAATGACTCTCTCATCATTTGATGTTTCTCTCTCTCTCTCTCCCTTCCTCTCTCTGAAATAAAGATATATTTAAAAAAAAAAAAAAAAAAAAGGGGGGGCTTTTGTCCAGTTCAAATACTCCTTGATAATTTATCAACTGTCCATTGAAAGTAGTGGATTGACTAGTGCTGAAAATCTACATTTTGTGACTACCGGTAGGTTAAATTTAAAAAATTTTAATGCACTGGTTTTCAACTTGAGGGGTGGAATTCGGAAAAGCTCTCATGTATGTATACAACTTGTCTAACAGTGAAGTAACTATGAGAATATCCCCCATTCTACCAATCAGTCTGTATTTTCAAAAAGCCTCATAGGAGACTTTGATTTGCACTTCCAGTCGAAAGCCTTTACAACCTCTGGCTAAAAATACAACTCAAACCTCCTCTGAAATACTCCTATGTTAACAAAGTCCGTAGAATTTTGATGCCTAGTAACAGAACTGCTTTCACATACTGTATACCTGAGAGTAACATAAAGCACGTAAATTAAAATAAAACACACTGACTTGCTGAATTCTACTTACTGAAATAACACAGTCTGTTACTGGTTTCTTGAGGTTGTTTTCAGCAGTTTCTTTTAACTTAGTCAACAGCATGGCTGTTATCTGTTCCACACTAAACAGATGTTCTTCATCCATGTACATTACCTATGTTGAAGAAAGAAAATGTTTTAACCCGTGGTACTTAAAGCTAACTGCTAATAACAACTTCCAAATATTATTCCATATTCTCTTCCAGAAAATCTCTATTGTTATAGCTGTTTAGGGGAGAAGAAGAAAAGGAAAGGGGGATGCAAAGGGAAGCAAAGAAAAAAGGAAGAAAGAACTTTACACTCTAGAGATAAAAAAAAACCCTAAGGTGGATTTTCCCCACCCAAAGTACTAGTCAAAACATTATAGAAGGTAGTAAATTTCCACTCTAAAGAGCTGAATCACTGGGATAAATATTATTTTGTGTGGGTCATAGGAGAGGAATGCCTCTGCAAGTTTAAAAAAAGATTTCTGGTTATATTACAAGATGGCTCTTCAAACAACATAACTGGGCTGCACTGGACAGACTTTTGTTTGACATGACAACACAATTTAGGTTTTTAAACACCACTAAATTTCAATTGCCAGGAAGTTACAAGAAACACAAATTAAGTTATAGCAGTATATACTGTTTGAATAATTTTCAAAGACAATTTAAAGATATACCTACAGTTTAAAAGAAGCTTGGTGGGAAAAAAGGAATAAAAGACCATATTGTCCAATTAAGAAATAAGAGTTAAATTTTCATTAAGAATTAAGTACCTTTCTCTATAGATAAGTTAATTTCCTATTAAGACTCTAACTTAGTTACTCAATTATATTACCTTTATTCCAACTCCACCATTTTTCATCGGAACCAAATCATAACTTAAGTTTTCCTTCTCTTTTTGAATGAAGGGGTCGTTAAATGCTCGGCCGTGAAACCTCTTGAAGTTAGACACTGTATTGTTTGCATGAGTGATTTGCTGTACAAGAAATTAGAGATTTTAAGTTATTTTCTAATTTCAACACTTATTAGTACTTACAGCAATTTTACAAAAAAGTCCCTTGTAGAACTCAAATCATGGGGATATAAGTAACTTTCCCAGAGCCCTGGATTTCCCCATCAATGGATCAACTTTATTCTTTCTCTTTTTCCTATAGGTAAGCAGTGAGAAAGAAGAGGCAGTACCATCACCAGACACTAAAACAGATTTCAAAACCTGCAACATAAACTTGAAGATGGTGAAACTATCACTAAAGCTCTGATGCACCAAGAAGTGCATCACTTTATTTTATTCTTGTTCCCCATTAAACTTGTTTTCTATCCACTGAATGAATAAGGAGATCTAGATGCTCTACAGTCAAATTACATTTTTTAAGTAGACTTCATTGTTATAGTCTAATAAACTACTAAGTGGCCAGAATAAACATTTTGGCACAAAATACATACAATGTACTTACCAGTAGCATACAATGCTAATTATCTATACCAAAAAGCAGAAGAGGTAAGGAAAATTCAAAACTTTCTGAATGACCTAACACTTTCAATTGCATGCACGTATTTTTTATGATTAGACTCTGGATTAAAAAGTCCCACTTCACAGCATTATTTCACTCAAAGACATCAGCAGAGAGAACCTTATTTAAAATACACAAATAATTAAAATAAAAGATTAAAAACTAAGACTTCTAAAGTTACTAGCTCAAAATTACCAAAATAATTCACCAATTACTTTTTTCTCTGATTTCTTTTAAAGGGAAGAATATAGCTTGGCAGTATGTTTTCAAACAATATTTAAGTATATTTATGACCTAAAATTCCTTGTGATTCTATAACTGAGATAAAGAATGTCTAGCAATCTACAGGCCAGATCTGAGACTCCATTGATTCTCCTCACATAACCACAAAAATGCAACAGAAGCTGTTTCTCTCCTTTCGAGCGTGTCATTTTGAGTATACAGACCTAGTTCTCTTCTCTCCTTTGTTTTTAACCTCTTTTGTCTTGTGTCTCTTCCAACTAACCATAATATAGTATTCAGGGTTTAGAAGTGTTTCTTTGTTAGCAGTACTATTTTTTGTATTTAAAAGAATTTTTTCAGTATCTTTCTTAAAGCCACTCAAAAAGGAGTTAATATTTCATATTTTCCTTACTTTATTTTCTCCCTCAACTCCAAGAGTTATAAGGTGGGTCCAAAGTGGGAAGGACATATGTACATTTTCCAGTCCCATTAAGTGGTAACAGGTGAAATTAATTTCAATAGTTATTTAGCCTAATACACCTAAAATACTATCATCCCAACATATAATATAAATATTGGCGAGATACTTTACTTCAGTTTAAGTGTTCAAAATCTCATGTGTATTTTTACTTCACATTTCAATTCAGACTAGGCACATTTCAAATGCTCAGCAGCCATGTGTAGCTAATGGCTACCATATAAGACAGCAGAGGTCTAGACAAAAAGTTCTCCCAGTCCTACCTTAATTATTAAGTAACCTGAAAACACTTTAATATATGTGTGTGTGTGTGTGTGTGTGTGTGTGTGTGTGTGTGTGTTTTACTGATTTCAGAGAGAGGAAGGGAGAGGGAGAAATAGAAAAACATCAATGATGAGAGTCACTGATCGGTTGCCTCCTGCACACCCCCTACTGGGGACTGAGCCCTCAACCACTGAGCCACACTGGCTGGGCCTGAAAACATTTTTAAACACACAGGACTTCTAGAAGGAATCTTTAATTCTTAAATAAGTGTCACGAGAAGCTTCACAGAAATTATATAAATTAGAAAGCAGTGAAGTCACTAAAAATTAAGGCTGGCGAATTAGACAGTAAAAGTAGATGTTATCTGCCCAGCCCGCATGGCTCAGTGGTTGAACATCGACCTATGTATGATTCAGGAGATTTGATTCCCAGTCAGGGCACAAGCCCAGGTTGCAGGTTCAATCCCCAGAAGGGGGCATGCAGGAGGCAGCCGATCAATGACTCTCACCATTCATGTTTCTCTCTCTCCCCCTCTCCTTTCCTCTCTCTGAAATCAATAAAGACATTTTTTAAAAAGTAGATGTTATTCAATAAAAAAAAAGGGAACAGAAGAAAAAATAACCATCTAAGGGCTCATAAAGATAGTCACATTACATTTTTAAAACTCAACAACAGACAGGTTTAAGTATTTCATATTCCTGCATGCCCTTGAGATTTTACCTTAAAAACATCCCCCTTAAAAACTGACCAGAATTCTCTTAAAGAACATACCTGATTTTTGGCTGCAACTCCAATTGTTCTGTTTTTTGACCCAAATGATATGACTGATCTATAACAAATACAAAACATGTTTTAAAAAAGTTAAAAAAAGTAAATGTGGACATTTTTAACTGACAAGAGAGAAAATCTAATATGAAGTTCCTACCCATGGTTTGGGGCAGGGAGGGGCACAAATGCAGTACAACTTTGGAGTCTAAACTGGTCAAATAGAGAGGGGCGCAGCAGGTGTAGCTCAGCAGTTAAGCATGGATCTATGATCTCAGAGATGGCAGTTCAATTCCCAATTAGGACACAGGCCCGAGTTCCAGGCTCAATCCCCACTAGGGGGCGTGCAGGAGGCAGTCGATCAATGACTCTCATCATTGATGTTTCTATCTCTCTCTCTCTGAAATCAATAAAGATATATTTAAAAAAAATACTCAGAGGGAGTCTGTCCATTGAACTGCTACTGAGAATCCAATCTAGGTGGCAGTCCTACTCTCCTCCAAAAATAAAATTCTGCTCATGGCTCAGAGGACAGTTCCCATGTGTATTTTTACTCCACATTTCAATTCTCCAAGTCCCTAGTTATTAGGAGGTGGACATTAACTCTGAAAATGCTTTGAATAAAGGGTATTATTAACTTGGGCCTAGATAAATGATTAACAAAAAATATGGTGTAATTCTCCTTTTTAGTCACCAAATCTGGACAAATCTAAATATCATTTCTACTTCTATTGCTATTATAATACCATCTGCCTCTTTAGAATTAAGTTTTCCTATAAACCCACACATGTAGGCCTAAGTTATGCTTCTGGAGCTTAAAAGCCAAGTAAAAATGATTCAGAGAAGCACCACAGCAGAACTGAGTATAAACGCTGAAGGAAAGGCAGGAATAACCAGTCACATTAAGTCAGCTTTGAAGAGATGAAAAGTGACCTATAACTGTGAGACCGCCTTCCAGCAATGGAAATGGAGCATGGCAGAGAGCAGAGACAAACACAGGAAGAGTCAGGAGGCGGTAGGTGAATTAGATTTTAGATTCCAGGGCAGGTAGTTGTAATGGTAAATGAGATGAACAAAGTGGGAACATACTGAAGGCATTAAGTACTAGACTAAATCAAGTTTAAATTTGGTCTAACACAAGCATCCTGGACCTAGATTTTCTGAGCAGGTGGCCCAGTAGCATCCCAAAAGCCACAGAAGTGTTCAAGCAAAGACTAGACCTTTTAAGATAACTTCCAAAAACAGGGTATCATTCTGAGTTCAAAGTAACTATATACTTGCACAATGAATTTACTCATTTTCCAAGGAAAATAAAATTATATTAAATAGGAATTTATAAGTAGCCAATGCAATTGAGTCAAACATCTATTTTATCAAAAATATTAAAGGGAACTTCAATACTGCCCTCAGTTTACATTTTTGAGAGCCATACTTGTCTTTAGTTTTACAATGGTCACGAAAACCATATAATCAATTTTTTCCTACTCTCAGTTGAACAGCTTTTCTTTCTTTTATAGGGATCAAAGAGAACAAAGATGTAAACTGCACCTAAGCACGGAAGCCTAAAATGCTGTTTTCTTTCTTACTATACTCCAAGTACAGAACCCTTAGCATAGCAAAAATAGCGGGGGAAAAACAGGCTTTAGATTTGCAAATAGGTAGGTTCAAGGTATGCTAATGGAATAACAGTCTTCCCAATGCTGCTAGTATTGCCAAGTGTTTGCTTATTTTCTAATTTTCCATTCACTTTAATAAATATTCGTCTGCAGTCAGCCAGTCATTCTACCTTTCCGTTCAATGTTTCATTCTACGACATTTACCTTGGGTTTAAGGCATTTAAAAATAAACTAAGGCATTAAAAATAATAACCTACGTTAATTTCCCTGAGAAATAAGCATTTGTTTTCATCAACGCACATGCAAGGGTGTTTGCATTGTCTTTAGAAAATAAGCCCGGTGAAAAGGTTGCTATTTAAAATGTCACCCTTTGCCCACCCCATGCTGCAGTTGAATATTACATTTATCCAGTGACAACACCAATCCTATTAAGTGCTAGCACTCTAGCACAAAAGTAGGTAATTTTTACTTTCCTTCTTAAACTGAGCAAAATTAATAAAGAAATTAGAACAAGACTTAGGATTCCTCTTTCATAAAATGAGCAAAAACGACGTTTCCATCTTCCAGAATAATCCCAGGCACTGAGGAGAGTGACGTTAGTAACCAGGAGGGCGGGTAGGAAAAGGTAGATTCATCTACTGAAGGAGTGACTCTGCGGTTGCTAACAAGAGACCCCCGGCTCTCTGGACCAGCAGCGGCTGACAGGCTCTGGAAGGTTCCAGTTAATTTCGAGATTCACAATGCGGAAGAAAAAGCTCGGCAGCAGAGCTCTCGGAAGGAGGGGACCGACTGGGGGCGGCTCGGAGCAGCCGGCTGGTGGCCGGGGGCGGGCGCGGAAAGCGCTAGCTGCATGCAGCTCGCGGAAGAGGCAAGTCGCGGGCTCGGCCGCAGCCCGGCGCCCAGGGACGACCTAAGGCGACTCAACTCGCGTGGCCCCCGGAGTCACACTCTATCCAGCTGGTGGGCAGGCATCCAGCCGGTCGGGCCCCCGGACCCCCTTAGCAGCGGTTGTCCCCCACGCCGCCCTCCATCCTCCAGGCTCTGGCCAGCCCGCCAGCCAGGAGTCCCTCGCTCTGCAGCCAGCTCCGGGCTACTTCCTTTGCCCAGGCCCTCCCCCAGCACCACGCAGGCTCCACTTACGGGGTGCACCGGTCGCTGAATTCATTGGCGATGGTCTCAATGCCCCCGGCCCGGGCCACCGCGATGTAGCAGCTCTGGGAGCCCACGTCCAGCCCCACCACCGACATGACTGGCTCGCGGTGCGCCTCCGCCCCGGGTCTACGTCCGCGTCCTCCGGCCGCCAAGCGGGACTCCGCTGGGTCCGACCGCTCCTCTGTCAATCGGGCGCCCCGGCTTCCCGGGGACAGCGGCGTTCGCAGAGGGCTCACCCGGAGGCAGGCGGGGCCGAGTATCCGCGGGCTGCTCCGGTGAATGCCTGGATCCGCAACCGCTCGCTCCCCGCTGAGCGCCCAACTACCGACTCAGTAGGCGAGGTCTCAACTCCTCTGCCTTATGTATTGCACTGATCAGAACTTTCCAGAATCTGCGGCATTTACTCAGCGGCGCCTCCACCGGCCCCTCCACGTGCCACTTCCGCTTCCTCCTTCTCCAGCCTTCTCGAAAGATTCCACCCAATGGGGCCCTGGTCCCTGCGGGGATCACCGCCGTTGTCATGGCGCAGGTGAGCCGCTCCCGCGCTATTGGCTCAGCCAGCCAGGCCACCCGCCCGCGCCTCCCCCACCGTCCTTGCCCTAGGCTTTTTGCTCTTAATCCAAGGAGCGACGAAGAAGGGCTCGAAAAATCATCATCTTCGTAGTTTACTCGTGAGTAACGCTGCCCGACCCCTAGACCCTTAACGAGAGACTAAGAGGACCGAAAGCCATCCCTGAAGCTGAGGAGACGACCAGTTGTCAGGAGAGCATATCGGGAAATGCAGTCCGGCTGGGTGGCGGTGTGCGCCTTGCATGCTGGGACCTGTAGTCCGGGCCGCGGTGGGTGCTGGGACCTGGCTTTGTCTTGGGGAAGTCTCGCGAGAGCCAGAAGTTTCGCGCGCGTTCTGAAGCCCTCACTGTCTAGTGTTAAGTGCTAATTCTGTGCTCGTGTATGAAGTAGTCTCGGTTTCCCCAAACTGGTGGTTTATGGAGAAGGAATTTCCGTTTAAACCAGAGTGATAAGCACAGGGTTTCTGTTAAATGTTCTCGTATTCATCAGCAGGCAGGATATTCTTTTGTGGAATAAAATACGAGGGTTTTTTGTTGTTTTGTAAAAATCGCATTTTTGGATGTGGTGTGATTTGGAATTCTGAGGTAGCCCTTGCTAGTTATTTTTGCTACGTCTCACTTGCTCAGACCTTGTCCTGCCCTGCAGCTCCTAGCCATAGATTATTACATAACAGTTTACTTGTTTGATCTGAAACACCTTTTGTCTTCCCCTCTAAAGCGATGTTCCTGTTAACTTTTTGCTTTTTGGTAAAGACTCAAGCATGAAAAGAAAAAAAGTATTGAAGCTCTGCTGCCGTTACATGTGTTTTGTAGCCTTCTGTGTCTCAGTTTGCCTGGTATCATCTTGCTCTCCCTCAGGCTCACAGAGACAAAGCACAGTTCAAACACGTGTAACTAAGTAAGTTAGGAGTTGTTACCTAAAGTCATAAAAAGTTTTACTCCTGAGAGTATGGCAATCCTTAGGTTAAATCAGAAACAAGACAAGAAGCCTCCGTTTATGTTACATATAAATTGTGTGTGTGTGTGGGGGGGGTTGTTTTTTATGGATGGCTTGGCACTTAAGACAACCTGCTTAATCAAGTGCTGCACTTACCTCACCTTTAAAATGGGGACAGTAATGTTAGACAGAGCAAGGACTATGGGCCAGGTACCAAAACCCACCAGGGCAGAACGCCCAGGATGCCTAGCAAGGCACAAAACCGGGTAATCTATCTTCCCGTATCCTATCTCTGGTCAAGCAATTTAGACCCCTTGACCTATTCCTCCCTAAAAATAACATCTAGGCCTCAATTGTATTTCAGCTCTAGGCCCAGAGAAGCAGCTAAATTAAACAAGTGGCCCCTGGATGCCTCAGGACCAGCTACATTGACCCCCCTGCCCTGGCACCAACTAATCAATGGAGACCATGACCCTTCAGGAGCACACCTGGAAAGCTGATGAATAGTCTATTAAGACTCTCTCCTGAGACCTCCTCTAAGACTTCTACCTGCAAGAAAGAGAGAAAATACTCTCAGGACAAAGGACCCAGAGGGCATTCCGCACCCGGGAGCACACCCGTGCCATCTCCTTCCCAATTCTTCCCTCCTAGGGGACCCCACCCCCACTAGACTTGCAACCAGGGCAGCAGCAGCTCATCTTAGGCTTATCCCCTGAACCTGTCTCCAAGGCCCCCCTCTCTCTCTGACTTCTCTGTGAAACAAAGAAGTCAACCTATGCTCTCCTGTTACTTCTACTATGCACCTTCCTTGTTTCACCATCCTAAGTATACATCATGGACCTAATACCCTTTGCCTTAGTGCTGTGTAGCCCTTCCCTTTAGATATCCTCATTCCCCATCCCCTTTTCCTTAAATAAATTTAATTTTCCTTTATCCACAATCTGAGATGGCTATTTAGCCTGCCCACATACCACTGACCTTTACCTTTCAAATAACAGTTGCTATCTAAAGGTAATTGTATCCTTTTTTAAAAATTTATTTTTACTGACAGTATTACAGATGTCCGCAATTTTCCCCCTTTGCCCCCCTCCGTCTAGCCCCTGCCCCACCTCAGGCCTTCACCACCCTATTGTCTGTCTTCATGGGCTATGCATATATGCATATAAGTTCTTTGATTAATCTCTCCACACAACCCACCCCTTCCCTCTGAGATCTGTAAGTCAGTTCCATGCATCTATGTCTCTGGACCTATTGTGTTCAACAGTTTATTTTGATTATTAGATTCCACTTGTAAGTGAGATCATGTGATAGTTGTCTTTCCCTGACTGGCTTATTTCTCCTACCATAATAATCTCCAGGTCGATCCATGCTGTCACAAAGGGTAAGAGATCCTTCTCTTTCATTACAGCAGCATAGTATTCCATTGTGTAAATGTACCAAAGTTTTTTATCCACTCATCTACTGATGGGCACTTGACTGTTTCCAGATCTTAGCTATTATAAATAAAGCTACTGTGAACATAGGGGTGCATATATTCTTTCTGATTGGTGTTTCAAGATATTTAGGATATATTTCCAGAAGTGGGATTGCTGGGTAAAACAGCAGTTCCATTTTTAATTTTTTGAGGAAAATCCATACTGTTTTCCACAGTGGCTGCAGCAATCTTCATTACCACCAGCAGTGCACTAGGGTTCCCTTTTCTCCATATCCTTGCCAGCACTTGTTTGTTAATTTATTGATGGTAGCAATTCTGGCAGATGTGAGTTGATACCTCATTGTCATTTTAATTTGCATCTCTCTGATGATTAGTGACATTGAGCATTTTTTCGTATGTCTATTGGCCATTTGTATGTCCTCTCTGGAGAAGTATCTATTCAGGCCTTTGCCCATTTTTTAATTGGATTTTTTGTCTTCCTTTTGTTGAGTTGTATGAGTTGTTTATATATTTTGTAAATTAACCCCTAATCAGATGTATCACTGGCAGATATGTTCTATCATACAGTGGGTTCCCTTTTCATTTTTATGATGGTTTCTTTTGCTCTGCAGAAGCTTTTTAGTTTGATGTAGTCCAATTTATTTATTTTTTCCTTTGTTTCTCTTGCCCTAGGAGATGTAACAGCAAAAACTCAACTATGTGAGATGTCTGCGATTTTACTGCCTATGTTTTCTTCTAGGATTTTTATAGTTTCACATCTTACATTTAAGTCTTTTATCCATTTTGAGTTTATTCTTGTGTATGGTGTAAGTTGGTGGTTTAGTTTCATTTATTTGCATGTACCTGTTCAATTTTCCCAACACCATTTATTGAAGAGACTGTCTTTACTCCATTGTATGCTCTTGCCTCCTTTGTCAAATATTGATTGACCGTAATGACATGGGCTGATTTCTGGGGTGTTCTGTTCTGTTCCATTGATATATATGCTAGTTCTTGTGCCAGTACCAGGCTGTTTTGATTACGATGGCTTTGTAGCATAGTTTGATATCTGGTATTGTGATCCATCCAAACTTGTTCTTATATCTCAAGATTGCTCTGGCTACTTTGCCAAATTTATTTACTAAATCTGGTAGTTTTTTGGTGGAGTCTTTAGGGTTTTCTATGTACAATATCATGTAATCTGGGAATAAAGAGAGTTTTACTTCCTCATTTCCAATTTAGATGCCTTTATTTCTTCTTGTCTGATCACTGTGGCTGGGACTTCTCGTGCTATGTTGAATAAGAATGGTGAAAGCAGACAACCTTGTTTTGTTCCTAATATTAATGGAAATGCTTTTAGATTTTGCCCATTGAGTGTGATGTTGGCTGTAGGTTTGTCATATATGGCCTTTATTATTCTGAGATATGTTCCCTCTATTCACACTTTGCTGAGAGTTTTTATCAAAAATCAGTGCTGGATTTTGTCATATGATTTTTCTGTACTTATTGATATAATCATATGATTTTATCCTTTATTTTGTATGTGTGATGTGTCACATTTATTGCCTTGTAAATATTGTACTAGCCTTGCATCTCCACTTGGTCATGGTGTATGATCTTTTTAATGTATTGCTGAATCCGATTGGCTAATATTTTGTTGAGGATTTTAGCATCTGTGTTTATCACAGTATTGTCCTGTAATTTTCTTTCCTTGTAGTGTTTTTATCTGGTTTTGGAATTAAGATAATGCTGGCCTCATAAAAAAGCTTGGAAATATTTCTTCCTCTTGAATTTTTTGGAATAGTTTGAGGAGGATAGGTGTTAGTTCTTTGAATATTTGGTAGAACTTACCTGTTAATTCATCAGGTCCAGGACTTTTGTTTGTGGGGCTGGAGGGGATTTGATTACTGCTTCAATGTCATTAGTTTTTTACCAGCCTATTCAGGTTTTCTAATTCCTCCTGATTGAGTTTTGGAAGATTGTATGTTTCCAGGAATTTGTCCATTTCTCCCAGGTTGTCCTGTTTGTTGGCATTTAGATGTTCATAGTATTTTCATACAATCCTTTGTATTTCTGTGGTATCAGTAGTTACTTTGCTTCTTTCATATCTGATTTTATTTATTTGGGTCCTCTCTGTTTCTTGATGAGTCTGCCTAAATCCTGTTTTGTTTATCTTTTCAAGGAACCAGCTCTTGGTTTCATTGATCTTTTATATTGTTGTTTTGTTTTGTTTTTAGTTACTATGTCATTTATTTCCACTCTGATCTTTATTATTTCCTTCCTTCTATTTCCTCTGAGCTTGCCTGTTGTTCTCTTTCTGATCCTTCTAGTTGTAGGGTTAGATAATTTATTTGAGATTTTTCTTCTTTCTTGAGGTAGGCCTGTAATGCTATAAACTTCCCTCTTAGGACTGCTTTCATTGTCCCATAGATTTTGGGTTGTTGTGTGTTCGTTTTCATTTGTTTCCAGGAAGTTTTTGATTTCTTCCTTGATCTCATTGGTAACCCATTCATTGTTCAATAACATGGTATTTAGCCTCCATGTGGTTGAATGTTTTTGAGTTATTATAATTGATTTCTAGTTTCATGCCATTGCATTCCAGGAAGATGCTTGATATGATTTCAGTCTTCTTGAACTTTTAGAGACTTGTTTTGTGTCCTAACATGTGGTATATCTTTGAGAATGTCCCGTGTGCACTTGAAAGAATGTATATTCTGCAGCTTTGGGGTAGAATGTTCTGTAAATGTCAATTAAATCCATCACATCTAATATGTTGTTTAAGGTTGCTGTTTCCTTGTTGATTTTTCATCTGGAAGATCTACCCAGTGATGTCAGTGGGGTGTTAAAGTCCCCTACTATTACTGTATTGTTGTCATCTCTTCCTTAACACCCTCCAGGAGTTTTTTAATATATTTAGGTGCTCCTACATTGGGCGCATATATATTTACCAGTGTTATATCCTCTTGTTGGATCAATCCCTTTAGTATTATGTAGTGACATTCTTTGTCTCCTGTTATGGTTTTTGTTTTGAAATCTCTTTTGTCAGATATAAGTATTGCTACACCTGCTTTTTTTTCCCTTTTGCATGGAAAATTTTTTTCCCATCTCTTCACATTCATCCTGTATGAGTCTTTTGTTCTGAGGTGTGTCTCTTGTAGACAGCATATATATGGGTCATGTTTTTTTATCCACTCAGCTACCCTATGTCTTTTGATTGGAGCATTTAATCCATTTACATTTAAGGTTATTACTGATAGATATTTACTTATTGCCATTTTTATTCTTTTTGCCTATGTCTTTCTCTCTCTCGTTTCTTCTTCTTCTTACACCAGAACCTTTAGTATTTCTTGCAATGCTGGTTTAGTGGTAATAAACTCCTTTAGCCTTTTTTTTTTTTTTTTGGTCTGGAAACTCTTTATTTCACCTTTAATTTTGAACTATAGCCTTGCTGGATAAAGTAGTCTTTCTTTCAGATCCTTGCTTTTCATTAATTTGATTTCTCATGCCCTTCCCTTCCAGCCTGTAGTGTTTCTGTTGAGAAATCAGCTGACAGTCTTTCAGGAACTCCCTTGTAGGTAACTGTCTCTCTCTTGCTGCCCTTAAGATTCTGTCTTTAACTTTTGCTATTTTAATTATGATGTGTCTAGGTATGGGTCTCTTTGTGTTCCTCTTGATCAGGACTCTCTGTGCTTCCTGAAATAATGTGACTTTTTCTTCACTAGGTTAGGGATGTTTTCGGTTATTATTTCTTCATATAGGGTCTCTATCTCTTGTTCAATTTCTTCTCCCTCTGGTACCTCTATGATGCAGATTTGTTTTGTTTCATGTCCCAAAGTTACCTTAAACGTTCCTCATTCCTTATGAGGTTTTTTCCTCTCTTTGTTGCTCTAATTGAGTGTTTTTCTACCTTGTCTTCCAAATCACTGACTTGATCCTTTTCCTTATCAAGCCTGCTTTTAAGTCCTTCCAGTGTATCCTTTTTAAAAAAATTTATCTTTATTGTTGAAAGTATTACAGATGTCCCCTCTTTTTCTCCATTGACCCCCTCCTCCTCACTCCTGACCCCTCCCCAGGCCTTCAATTCGTTATTGTCTGTGTCCATGGGTTATGTATATATGCATATAAGTTCTTTGGTTAATCTCTTCCCGCCCCCATCCCTTTTCTCCTAGAATCGTCAGTCTGTTGCATGCTTCCATGTCTCTGGATCTGTTTTGTCTGTCAGTTTATTTTTTTCATTAGATTCCACATATAAGTGAGATCATGTGATATTTTCTTTCTTTTGACTGACTTATTTTGCTTAGCATAATACTCTCCAGGCTTCCAGTGTATTCTTGATGTCAGATATAGTATTCTTCATTTCTGACTGGTTCTTATTCGTGGTTTCTATGTTCTTTTTCATGCTGATGTAGTTCCGCTAAGTTTCTTATAGGTCTAAGTTTCTTGAGCATCCTTATAACCATTACTCTGAACTCTATGTATAATTAATTGCTTACCTCCATCTCATTTAGGTCTTTTTCTAGAGATTCCTCCTTTTCTTTCATTTGGGGCTTGTTTCTTTGTTGCCCCATTTTAGTTGTGTCTTTGTGTTTGTTTCTGTGTATTAAGTATAACTGCTATGACTTCCACTCTTCATGGGGGTGGCCTTTTGTATTAAATGTCCTGTAGGACCTAGTGTTTTTGTCTCTTTCAACTCCTGAGCTGGATGCTCTGGGTGTGTCTCTTTTGTGGGTTTTTTGGGCTGTTGTAATTGGGTCTTGATCGTATTCCTGTTCATTGGTGGGATCTCCTCTCATGATTACTGACTATTATGTTTACCCCAACCACATTGTGCGAGCTGTTGTACAGGTGCAATCTTGAGGTGGTTTCTGCTCTTCCTTGTTTAAAAGTCTCCTCTTCAGCTAGTCTTCAGCTGATAATTCAGGGTGAATATTCCACAATTTAGTGTTAATTCCAGTTTGGTTCTGGGATGAGGTGCAAGAAAGACCCACCTATTCCTGTGCCATCTTATACCCCCTTTGTTTAAGTTTTAAAATCTTGCTCTTTGAAAGGACTCCTAATAAAATGATGGTAGAAGCCCAACTGGGAACCGAACTTGCCACCTTTTGGTGTATGGGACGACAATTCAACCAACTGACAAGGTGATTGCATTCTTAAATTTGAAAATATAATTAAGTATAATTATTTTCGCTGGACCCTACCAAAAAGCCCCCCCTTCCCCCCCCTTTTTATGCACATCAAAACCTTACATTAAAATCCATGGTATCGGCTTTTTTTCCCAAGGGGAGAATACAAATGAATCCCCCACTACCACAAATTATGCAGTCATGTTTCCCACATTTGGGGAAATCACAGGAGTCAGGATACCCGGAGTGCAATGGGTGAGCCTTGCCTTAAGAAAACCACCTTCCTAATCATGGTATCTTCCCTGCCAGGTAAGTATAGGAATAATAGCATTTTTGAACAGAAAAAGAACTTTGAAATTTTTTGGTCTCACATTTTATATGAAGAAACTTGTATAGCAATGAGAAAGTAACAGTTTTTAGTCTTTGCAGCCAGAAAGATTTGGATCAGGTTTAAGTCCTGGGGCAAGAGTAATATACTCAACAGTACAGCTTGTAAGAGCACCGGCCCTCTTGGAGTTTGACTTTATGGGCTTTAATCTTGACTATATATATTTATTAATTTGCCAGCTGTGTGACCTTGAGAAATTACTGAGTCTTCCTGTGTTCCACTTCATAGTGTATATGTAATAATTGAAAGTGTATGTAAAGTACTAAACATGTTATTAGTAGTTAATAGCTATGTAGTCTTCAAATTCTTATGGGGGCCTCAGTTTCCTCATCTGTAAAATGGAGGTCATACCCACCTTGCTGGGAATTTGGAATGATTAAATATAAATAAAACATGTAGTATGTTAGTAGGCAATCCATAAATCATAGTAATAGTAGTAAAATTATTCAAGAAAACCAGAACTTGTATTTCAACTCATATTGCTGTGGAAGCTGAGTTGTACATTTTTAGCCCCCTTTTTTTAATCAGTCCACCTTAACTATTTATTTGAACAGGTGAGTGTGTAGGGGCAGTTATGAGACACTTGACTACGTTCTTGAAGAGGAAGCTGGCATTTGTAGTTGGGTAGAAGTTGGAGCCCAGTGTTTAAGCCAGTCCTGAGACCAACCCTACCTCTGGATTTGCTATGTGAACTTAAACATTTCCTTACTGTTTAAGCCAACTTGAATTAGTGGTTTTTGTTATTTGCTGTAAAAAACATCCTTATTTCCTTAGGAAGGTAAGTCTTCCTTGACGATATTATCTAATGTACCTCCTAGTCACTCTCTGTTGTTACCCATTTATTTCCTTTACAACATATACCACAATCTACAACTATCTTATTTACTTATTTCCTCTTTGAATTGTGTGCCTCAGGTAGGCAATGGCCTTGTTTTTCTTCTTCACAGTGCCCTATAGATGTTAAATAAGTATTTGGTGAATGGTTGAATGATAAAAGCATATCACATACTTAATTGGGGGAAAAGACATTTATCAGCTTTTCTGTAATACAGGGTTTCTCAACCTTGGCACTGTTGACATATTAGGCCAAATAATTATTTTGTGAGTTACTGTCCTGTGCATTGTAGGATATTTAGCATCATCCCAGGCCTCTACCCACTAGGTGCCAGTAGCAGAAAAAAAAAAGTCCTCTGATTGAGACCCACTGCTCTAATATCTACAAGATTTTATTTAAACTTTACTGGCACAAAAATGGCATCATCTGAGGTGATGTTTTTGAGGTAAAATAGAGCAATGTTTGATTTCTGAACCACAGAGGCTAAGAGGATATAGCTATGAGTCAGACAACTCCAGCCTACCTTCCACCTGATTTTTGGGGAGGGGTGATATGTCTCCCATTTAGCTATAGGACATGCTTGCTGTTGTGAAGATGTGTCCTGCCCACTCCAAGGAATTAATTTTGACTGTGATTGAGAAGTGTTTTTATGATTATAAATTATTTCCTTCAGAAACTCATCACTTTTTTTTTGCCTTAGTTTCCTTACTTAGGAACTAATAATTAGAATACCTGCAGTTACTGAAAATTATTAAGTAACTCTTAAATTTATGGCCCCCTTAACAATTCTATTATAGTGGAAGGAATAAAGAAATTTAATATTTTGATAATCAGGATCATTGTTGCCCTATATAATATTCTGATTTTTCACACTGAAAATGAAATTTATATGCCAGAAATAGATTCCACCTGTCTTCTTTTCTTTGTTTCATTAGCACATGTGAGAAAAAGGAAAGGAAGGAAGAGTTAGTATCCTGTGTCTTCTCTATTCTGAACTATAATGAAGTAAATTAAAGTCCTTATACATAAAGATGAGTCACTTAAGTACAGACTATTTGAATTTGCCCCATTGAAGGAAGGCGCCTTAATTCTAGTGGGGAACCACTACCAAAGTGTTGGTGTATTTTTATGTCAGATTCTGAAATCAGGATATGTCTGAACTCCAGAGATGTTAGCGTTATTATGGATGCCATCCTTGGGTAGCACACTGAGTTCTTGGAACCCAAATGGGTTAATGATCCAAGGAGAACCGTGAGAGTGGTAGAATAACATTTTCAAGATTTGTTTTTATTGGGCAAGTCGGACTGATCTTACCTCAGTTGTGCCAAGTGAGATGAAATCCTCTTCTAGATAGTTCAAGAGACCTGGCTACCAGCTTGCAAAGTCAACTTCTGGCAAGGATGGATATAATCACAAAGGTCAGTTGTCTAATAGCGGAAAACTAGAGTGATGTGAAAAAGAGACAGACATGAGAACTAAGAGTCATACAAATTGAAGTTGCTTTAATTCCCCAACATAAAGGAGAAACAGCAAAAATGGTATTTCTTGCCGATTCTGAAAGATGAGTCACTCCAGAATCATTGCTCATGCCTTCCAGCTGCTTTCTACATCTGCAGACGTAAGGTATAAGGTATGTTAGGAGGAGTGAGGAAGGCACTAGAGAAGACATGCTGCCCAACCTCAAAGAGAGGGAGGAGCACAGTGACCATGAGGAAGCTGATATTGCTGATTACTGACTCTGAAATCAACTATTTAAATTGTGAAATGTCAAGTCTGTTTTTCCTGAGGAAGTTTATAAATGGATATCTTTCATTAAAGGGTACATGCACAAATATGTTATTGTACTTTATGCTTGCAAAGGCTTTCTTCTGAGGAGTTCATTTATCAACCTTTGTTACTTTTTGACAATAGTATAAGTTCTCCTTTGTTTCTGAAGGGAGGGAACAGGGTCAGCCCAAGAGAAAAAGTGAGAAAAGTGTGTCTTGACCCTGTTTTTCTATGTCTGTCTCTAGCCTCTTCCTTCACTATTGGGTGTGTCCCCTAAAGGTCCCAGAACACAAACCCAGTGCTCCCTGAACCAAGGTGCTTAAACAGGATATACATGTCCTGTTCCTGCCTGACTTCTCTTTGGCCTTCCCAGGGCTGAGAGGCATAACCAGCCAAAGACTGCCCCAGCCGTTTTACAGCATCAGACAGCTTCAAGGCAGTGAAAAGCTGCCCCTCTTGCCTAGAACAAACCACAACAGGCTGTTTTCCCTGAGGCCCTGCACTGGCCTTGCCAGTTCTAATGGGAGGACACCCCTGAGGGAGGAGGGAGTACGATCAAGGCTTATTACCCTTGGGTGCAAGGATGAAAAGAACAGACCTTTTATTGTTTCTTGAGAGTATAGGAAACCTCACTCTTACTACTGTGACCTATGACATGTCCTTGAGGCTTACATTTGTCCTTGAACAGAATCACAGTTCTCCCTGGAGCAGAGTAAAGTGTGTCCGTCTATGAGTAAAGGGATGTGGGGGTGCTTGGCAAGGATAGGGAAGGGGACTGCAGGAGCCTTGGGCCATTTCCAAAAAGGGTTCCAAGGATCTTGTTGACTTTCTTCAATAAGCAGTGGGTCTCCAGGACATCAATCCTGCTAAAATAAAGCCAATATGGCCAAACCTTTGTACTTTTAAATACATCCTTACAGATTGCATAAAAAAATGCCTATGAGCCTTCAGTTTGAAGTACTTTCTAACTAGTCCACTGTGCACTTTGCTCATACAGAGTAGCCTTCGCTTCACCTATGATGGATGAGAACACCAGTCTGCCCTGGGGATATGGTGATGGACCAGGCAAGATTTAGGGCCAGCCAGCAGGCTGCGGATTCTGTGGTAGTGAGTTACAGACAATATACTGGACTCTGTGTCCAGAGCCAGATGGGTCTGGGGATAACCTCTCTTGGGCAACGACCTAACCTCTCTGAAATCTTACCTGTAAAATGTGAATAGGAAGGCCTACTGAACTGTGGTAAAGGGGGGCACCAATGAATTAAATAATATAAGCTAAGTGCCTGCTACAGCAAGAGAACATGGTAAAGGGCAGTTATGGTTGTTATTGCCTTGATTGATCTCATCACCGAAGACACTCAATTACCTTCATTCTCCTGTAACCCTCTCCTAATAAACAACATGACTCTGTTTACTTGTCCTCACCTATTAGTGTGCTGCTCATAGTGCATGACTACTTAGTCAACAATCCACAGATTTCATAAAATTAGACTCATATATGTTAATATCTTCACAGGTAATTCAAAATCAGAGAATCCAATTTTAGCAGGGAGGTTAAAATGCCTCCTTTCTGTTGTGAGAGATTTTTAAGACTATTCTGGCCCAGCCCATGTGGCTCAGTGGTTTAGCATCGACCTATGAACCAGGAGGTCACGTTTTGATTCCTGGTCAGGGCACATGCCCAGGGTTGCAGGCTCGATCCCCAGCAGGGGGTATGTAGGAGGCAGCTGATCAATGACTCCCATCATTAATGTTTCTCTCTCTCTCTCCCTCTCCCTTCCTCTCTTAGAAATCAATTTAAAAAAATTTAAAAAAAGAATATTCTGCAGATTTTTACTTTGTCACTGTCCTGGAGAGATTGCCTTGACTTTATTTTCTTTACCTTTATCTCTATTACATTTTTCTTAAAGCCCTTACTTCAATGTCATTTTATAACATCATGTTTCTGCTTAGTAGATCACTATAGTGATATCAGTACATTTTCTAAAGGAATAATACAGTGCCATGCCAGCCACCTTTGTTCAGCAGTGGAAGTTTTCCTAAGCCGAGGCATTCATCCATTCATCCAACAAATATTTGTGAAATTCCTCCCATCAAAAGCCATTCTATAAAAGTATTACAGTTGATTCAAAGATTATTGTTGACAAAAAAATGTTTACCTACCTGCTAGAGTGAGGGATACAGAGAGGTGTAAGCAAAGGGCCACAGGGAGGTGTAGGTGAAGCCAAGAGCTTAGGGACCAGAGAGAACTGTTCTCATGTCTCCACTCTCTCACTGCAACTGTGTGACTCCGGGAAGTTGCTTATACTCTCTGAGCTGCAGAATTTTCACCTTTGGAATGTGGATCCACCATCATTCAGTCGACAGACATGGCCACTTTGTCCTGGCTACCTCTCCAGGTTATTTACTAATGCTCTCTTATGAAGTCCTCACCACAGTACTGTAAGGCATCTGGGCAACATATGCTGTTTTATCTCCTCCTGTCCTTCTAATTTATATATTCATTTAATAAACTTTGGACCAGGCCCTGTGCTAGGAAGCACCTGGTTTAAAGAAATAAAGAGATAAAGACCATACCTCAAGCTCCTCAACCTAATTGGGGACACCCAATGATCCCATGTAATCATCATAACATGGTGCTGTGTATAGAACATTATTGGAAACAGAAGCAGTACACATAGCTCAGCCTGGACCAGGGGTGTGGGATGGGGGGACAAGGCAATTGACACCTGAGGTGAGGTGAAGAGGCTGGAGGAAGGGGACTTCATTTCCCTGCCAGAGGCGGCAAATACACAAGTGATGGACTATACCTATAAGGAAGAGCAAGGGTCACAGTAAGGAATCAGCAATAGTTATGTAAAAATGTAAGCAACAGAATGGCAATTACTAAGGATGTGTTTCCAGATTGTCTCTGAGAACTAAAAGGTTGGTAAGGGTGTCAGGGGCCTTGCTGACTTTGCAATAGCAATGACTCTCCAGGAAACTGATCATGATAAAATAAAATCAATATGGCTAAACCTTGTGTTTCCAATATTTCCTCACAAATTTCACAATTAAAATGCCTGTCGGCCTGAATTTTTTTCAATTATGCACCTGCTGCATTCAGAGTAAGCCGAATGAGGCCAGTTCACGGGGCCAGGGCTTTTATTTATTTAAAAATAATTTTTTTAATCCCCTTCCAAGGATATTTTTTCCATTGCTCTTCAGAGAGAGTGGGAGGGGAGGGAGAGAAATATCGATATGAGAGAGACACATCGATTGGCTGTCTCCTGCATGCACCCCAACTGGGCAGGGGATCGAGCCTGCAGCCGAAGTACATGGCCTTGGCTGTACTCAGTCCATGGGCCAATGCTCTAACCACTGAGCAAAACGGCTATGGAGCCAGGGCTTTTAAAATCATGATGGACTCTGAGTGGTTCTCAGGGTTGGCAACACTTTTTAATAATTCCAAAATGGTGCTTTGTGTTCTGCTTCTAGAGAAGGGTAACTTCCTGCCCCCTGGCTCAGGCCACTCACTGTACCACTCGCCCAAAGCCAAGGGCAACCTCAAACAGGTCCAGTGAGGGGATTCTACAGGCTCACTGCAGACAGCACCCCCACAGCCAGGAGAGCAGGTGGACCATGAAAAGAAAATCTCTGTCCAAGCATTTGTGGGCTAAGAGTAGAGCCAAGTGTGTCAGACACCGGAGGAGTTGAAGTATCAATAAATTGTAGAAATGAGAAGGCTTATGCAGGAAGCAGGAATCCTAGAAACTTGAATTTAGTCTCTTTGCCACCCAGGGGAGCCAGAGACTCATGAAAATCTTATACAAAGCTGCCAAAGAGAAGAGCCAGGTCACAGCAAAGCAGTATTTTGGTTTGGGCTTTTGCATTTACAGGCAACAAAAAATCAAACCACCAATAAAACAAAAAAAAAGGGGGGGGGGATTTATTGATTCACAGAACTTGGAAGTTTTGGGGTGTCTCTGGTGTAGGCTTAGCCACATCTAGGGGCTCCCGTAGGTTCATCAGGCCTTACAGTCTTTCTTTGACCATCTCTCAGCTGAGCTCTGCTCTGTTTTGCTTTCCTGCTGTCCTGTGCCTTCCTCATGTGGGGCAACGTCAGGTCTGCAGCTGCTTGGGGACACAGCACTTACAGCTGGGAAGAGGAGCACCACTGGGCATCATGCGTGTTTTCCAGAAAGCCATGCAAGGTCCCTGTGAGATAGGTACCTTCTATTTTGTCCTCATTTTACAAATGAGAGTGAGGCTCAGCTGGATTAGGTAATTTCCTGAAGGACACTGGTAAGTGTTCAGCCAGGTGTTAAATTCTGAAGTCCTCCCCGGATCAAAGGGGAGGGGCCATGGAGGGGAAGGGCATGTGGCACTGGCCTTTGAGCTAGGAGTGAGAGAGCTAGTGGGTGTGGGCGAAATCAACATGAGGAGACAGGTAAAGTGCTTTTAAGTAGCTCCTGCCCTTCCTTCAAGTACACCTAAGCCACAAATCCATAACGGGTAAGTCCCAAAGAACAGAACAAGATTTTAGTTCCGTTAGAGGCACAGGTTAGCACCTGGTGAGGCCTCAGGAGTGTAGGCAGGGACAGTCCTGTCTGATCTCACAGCCAGGGGCAGGGGCACAGAGAGTCTGCAGGCTGCTCTGGGGGTGAGGCTGCTCTAAGAGGCTCCCCTATGTCTGGGGCCTTCACCCTTCGGGTACTGTATTCCCATTACTTGAGTGAGCCAAGCTGCTAGATCTTCCCAGGGGGGCTGCCATAAGTCCAGCAGGGGTTGGAATAGCTGCAGAAATGAATCTGGAAGTGTACTGGGGCACAGGAGGGGCTGCATGGAAGAACAGGGTTAACTGCATTTAGAGTGACTATAAACTGAGGGCTAGAAATCTCCAGAAAACAAGGGTTTGTAACAAGGAAAGTTGGCATTCAAGTGTCTCCTTGAATTCAAGAAGATGCTCAGGATTATGCTAGGTAATGGGGGATGAGGTAACGTCCAGAGCACATATGACAGAGACAGATGGAAGCTGAATCCAGAGGAAGCCAGGCCTTGCTCTTGAAAATTTAATCAACCTGTGATGTGACTCTAGTCATTGTGGGATCACAGCCCAGGCACAGCAGTGACTGGTTTATGCTATTTGCATTTTGTAGCTTTCTTTTGACTTTACCTAAGAATTTAAAAAATATTATATTCTGTTTTAGTTATGCTAGAGAGAAAGGAAGGAAGGGAGGGAGGGAAGAAGGAAGAAAAAGGTGTACACACACAGAGATCTTTGTGAGCTGTGATAGGGTTGATAATATTTGGACGGCACCCACATCCTCAGGTCCTGCCTTGCCATAGTCACCTCCTTGAGTATCTAGAGAGAACAAAGTCAGGCAAGGGGCCACCATTACTCTGAGGCTTTGTTTCAAACCCAGTGCAGAAGTCCTTTGGTGGTGGAGGAGATCCTTTTACTTAGGCTAGCAGCCAACCTGAGGGGCATCTGGGCTTTTTCATCCTGGATCCACACACATTCATTACTCCGGCATTCATTCACTTTCATTCAACAATATTCACTGGGTGTCTCCAACATGCCAAGCACCGGTCTAGGCATTTGGTTTTCAGTAGCAAACAACACACAAAAATCCTTGTTCTCATGGAGTTTACATTTTATTTTACATTTGAGAGAGGGAAAGAGAGAGAGAGAGAGAAACATCGAATTGTTCCACTTATTTATGCATTCATTGGTTGATTGCTGTATCTGCCCTGACTGGGGATGGAACCTGCATATCGGACGATGCTCTAACCTCCTTCAATAGAAGGAGACCAACGAAGTAAAAAATGACAACTTGTGGTAAGAACTATGAAGACAACTAAAGCAGCGTAAGGAGGGAGTGGATGGTACAGGGAAGTGTGTGTGTGTGCACACGTGTGTGCGTGCCTGCACATATCTGCTCATGGGCTCCTACTTCATATAGGGTGATAGCAAATGAGCAGAGACCTATAAGAACTGAGAGATGACACAAATATCTGGGGGACAAATTCTCAGCAGAGGGGGAAACATATGCAAAGGCCCTGGGGTAGGAGCTTGGTTGGCATGTTCAGCAAGTTGCAAGGAGGCCAGTGAGTCCTGAATGGAGTGGCAAAGGCAGGAGTGATAGGGAGGGGATCATAGAGGTAGTTGGGATCATCTATGATCATCTCAGGCCTTATAGGCCACAATAAGATCCTTTCTTTGCCTCTCAGTGACATATAAAGCCATTGGGGAGTTTTGAGTAGAGGAGTGATATTTGTGATTTTCAAAGTGTCACTCTAGGTGCTGCATGGAGTCCACAGCAGCATTGTCCAATACAAATATAATGTGAGCCACAAGTGTGAATCATATATGCAATTAAAAAAAATTTTCTAGTAGCCACATTAAGAAGTAAAGAGGTCCTATACACCAAAAAGCTTGTGTGTTCGATTCCCAGTCAGGGCATATACCAAGGTTGCAGGTCAATCCCTGGTTGGGGAGCATAGAGGAGGCAACTGATCAATGTTTCCCTCCCTCTCTTCTTTCCTCTCACTCTAAAAATTAAAAAAATCCTCAGGTGAGGATTAAAGAAAAGTAAAAAGAAACAGGTGAAAATAATTTTATTATGTTTAACCTAATCTAGCTAGATTATTAATAGTACAACATGTAATCAATATTAAAATTATTGGGATAGTTTATACATTTTTATATTAAATCTTTGAAATTTGGTGTATATTTTATTCTTATAGCTCCTCTTAATTTGGACTAGTCACATTTCAAGTGCTTAATAGCCTTATGTGGCTTGTGGTTACCATACTGCATAGCACAGGTCTACACCATGGGGAGCAGGGTGGAAACAGGGCCACCAGTTGAGACGTTCTTTTGATGGTGCCAAGAAGAGATAATGGTGAGGAAAGATGAAACTAAGGTCCAAAGCACATCAAGGACTAGTAATCCAGAGGAATAACAGTTTCTCCTTAAGGCAGGGTGTTGGACTTGCTGATTCACTCACCCCTGCTCCCTGTAGGGAGAAGGCAGAACCCTACTGGGAACAGCTGACATGTTACAACCACACTGGAGGGAAGACTCCATACTCAGTCATGTTCACCCAGCATGGGGGGAGGGGGGTGTGACTGCTCAGGCAGTACTTGGGCGGCTGTTTCTTGGATGTGGGACATTTAGGAATAAATCCCCTGGGGGAAGGATGAATGAATGGTTTCTTACTTCAAAGACCAACTCAAACCCTAAACAAGTCCTCTGACAACATCCCATCTACCGTCAGTTTCCTCATGGGTAGGATTTCCCAAACTAGAGCATCATTCTAACAACTCACCTGATTTTTTTGTGTCCAAATGGCCCTTAGTGGAAATTTAATGTTGTCTTGAGGGACAAGTAAACACAACAAATAAAGAATAAGCGCTCAGTCAAGACTATAGGCCTATTTCAAACTGGCTTTTTAAAAAGAAGGGTTTATGTTTGAGGTTTATTGGGAGGATGTTGGGAAGTGATGCTATAGAGCACCAAGTAGAGTCAACAAGCTGGCACTCACTCCCTCACAGGACTCCCACACTCAATTATTAGCACGTTCATACATTGTTGCCTACATCGCTGAGCTGTCAGCAGGATAACTTAAATGACTAGAGTGAACAGTATAGAGGACCAAAACATAATAGTATGTTTTAAAGATTCTATTTTTCTAAAGAAGTATTTCACAGTCAACTAATGCCCATCAGAAAAATCACTGGGCCCTGAATGCCCAAACTGAATAGAATTTTCAGAAATGGGAACTGTGACTAAAGTATAGTCCCATTGTTTTTTTAAATCTCCGATTCAAAATTGTTCAAAAAACTGGGCTTTTGGCGTCTGTGGAGAGACTTTCACATTTGAAAGTTAAGTATTTGGTGTCCAAATACTTCGTTTCAAAAATCAGCCCAGAGCTGGAATTTTTATCAGCCCCAGACCTGAAATTGGATTGTCATTCGTTTGTGCCCTAAGGCATAAATCCAGGGCTGACAGTAGAGAAAGCCTAACTGAGACAAGTGTCAGGACAGCTTCAATGAAAAAGCAATTTACTTGACTTTTAAACTGTGTTGTTCAGATAAGTCAGTCAATACACCAGTTGCTACAATCTGTCATTACTGAGAAATGATGGGAACTATTTATTTATAAAAAAATATTTCTAATGTTATATAAGTTAATTCAACATAGATTTAAGGACCTACTTTGTGTCAGGCACTGTGTGGATAGAAAGGCAAATTAGACCAGGTATAGAAACAGAATTATAATAGGTTGTAATAGATGCTATGAACACAACAGAATTCTGTATAAAGACTGTGCACCCTGGGCTGGGGTGGGGATAGAGACAAGAAAACATTAGAACTTGTCTTTATATTTTTTTATCTCATACTTTAAAGTTTTCAATTTTTGTGTGTTTTTAGACACACATAATTAGTACAGTGATACACATAATTTATAAATAGATATAGGTAGCTGTGGTGCATAACCAGTCATTTAGAGAGCACAGCTAAAGGAAAGATGCAGGAATCATGGGATCTGAGCTGTGGAGGACTCAGGACAATTGCCTGAATAAGCAATATTCAATCTGAGTTGCACAGGAAGCCTGTGATTTTGCCAGACAGAAAAGCCTGAGGGGTGGGGGCATGCTAGTCAGAAGGAAAAGATGGCAGTGTTTCCTCACCTGTGAAAGAACATGACACTTTTACACAATGGGGCGCGGCCCCAGAGAGTCCTGCCTCCATGTGGACATGTGAGGGAAAGGAGTGAACCAATGGATCTTAGGGTGCCAAGTTCATGAGCTTGTGTTTAACCCCATATAAAGGAGAGGAGGGGAGGAAAGAGGACTCAGTGGTCTTCTGGATAATCAGAACCTGGGTCAGCCTGTGGGGCTCTCTTCCTAGTTATGATGCTAAGAGTGCAGGAATAACCTTCTTCTGTTGGAGGAAGAAGAAACGAGAATCAAAATCTCTCCTACCTCACTTCACAGTAAATGTCACCCCAAGCAAGAGAGGGCCTTATATTTTCACTAACTGGACTGCAAAGAGTCCCCCAGCAGTCTACAACCAAGTCCATGTTGCTGGTTAGCACAATATCAATCTCAGGCATGTGGTTAGATCAGCATTGTCTTTGAATTCTTTCTTTTCCACTCCTAATAAAACTTATTCTCATTACTATCTGCCTAAAGTCACAAATAACCAAATCATGAAATCAAATGCCCTCTTAATAGATCTGCAGGACTTGATGTCATTGGTAGCCTGTTTGTATTCATCACTGGTCATAGTTGCAAGCAGGAGAAATCACTCTGGCTGATTTAAGGAGGGAAGAACAGAAAGGTATTGGGTAGCTCCAATAATTGGGGGGCATTGGGGGGTGGACATGGGGGAGGGGCAAGGAACCAGGCCTCAAAGCCAGGAAGCCCAGAGTAAGTCCCCAAATCATGCTGGTGTCAGAGAGTTGGAGAAGTGGTGTTAAAGTATTTGGTGTCAAGAGGAGAAAACCTAACAGCCCCCCAGATGGGGTCCCCAAACTGGTGTCCTGCCATTTGCCTCTTCCTAGTCTTCATGACTCCCATGAATTTTTTTCTCACTTCTTTTGTAGATCACTTCAAATCTGTATTTCAGTCACGGACCTTTCTCTAAGTTCCAGTCCTCGTGTCTATCTGCATTGAACATTCCCATTTAGATGACCCACCCTCCTCTCAAATGCAATTTGCCTAATACAGAACACCAAAATCTTTTAAATCAACGTATGTGTTTTCTTAGCTTCTCCAACCACGACTCTTAACCACTCAAACTTCAGAATCATGTTATTCCTTCTGGTTCACCCTGAATCTATTTGGTATGCCCTTCATGCCTTCACAATAACTCTGGCATTCACTTTCTTTTTCTAACCTTGCAGACCCGGCTCTAGTTCAACCTTGTAATGACTCTGCCTGGACTACTGCAACAAGCTGCCAAACTGCTATCCGTCTGCTCCCTCCTTTGCCTTCTGGACTGTCCCCAGTGTCTTCTTCATGGGCTGCTTTGATGAGTGTCAGCTTCTCAACCACACAGTGAGTCTCCACTGACTATCAAAGGAAGTACGCGACTTGGTGCACCTGCCATGCAACGCCTCAGCCCTGTTGCCTCACCTTCCTTACCCTGCTCTAGCATTGTTAGTCTATGAGTTAACCTTGAACATTTAAACAAACTAAGGGAACCCTGGCCAGTGTGGCTCAGTTGTTTGGAGCATCATCTAGTGCACTGAAAGATCATGGGTTTGATTCCCAGTCAGGGCACATACCTAGGCTTCAGGTAGATCCCCGGTCGGGGAGCGTGCAGGAGGCAGCCAGTTGCTGTTTCTCTCTCACATCGATGTTTCTTTTGCTCTCTCCCCCTTCCTCTCTCTGTCCTCAGGTGAGGATTAAAAATAAAATAAAATAGACTAAGGGATGTAACCTTGCAGGGATCACAGGAAGACTATACTGATTCTAACCACCCAGAGGTCCTTTGAATGCTATGCCCACAGTGTTTCTCTCTCCCATTACCACCACTGCCCACTTTGGTTTCTCCCTTTCTCAACCAACCTCTGGATGCTTCTGCGGGTCATGGCAGCTTCCCTGAACACAGGCATAATGAGCATCTCAACATCTGGGGTTTTCTTCTTTCTTCTCTTTTATCTCATGTCTCTCCAAAAGTAGATGTCAGTCTACAAAGCAGGGAAACACAAAAACAGGACTTACCTACTCTCGAAAGTCAAAGAACATGACAACTGAATGCAAGCAAGATAATGCTAACATCTGCTCGACTTATAGCTCTTAAAATGCTGTTTCTGAAAATCATACTTTCATTTGTGTAGAACATTATCACACCGTAGCTATTTTACTGTTGTTGAAGTCAGGGAAATATAAAGGAAATACTTTCTTAGAATAAAAGAGACATAGGTCATATTTTGGTTCTAGTTTCTTCAACTAAAACAAGTGATATCTGTATCTCTAAGCTTGACAGTTCTCTTGCCGATGAATGAGAAGTCCTCAGTGCTTGTGACCTCCTTTCCTGGGCCTTATCAACTGCATCCCTCTCTTCCCAGGGACCCAAGTGCTCACCAGGGACCGTGCCCCACTCTGGGGTTGGCTATTGTCCTCTTCAGGCAGCTTTCCTTTCTTCTCACCCCAATGTCATCTTTGTGTGTTAGAAATATATTTTATGCATGATTAACTGTAGTCACATTGCTGTATCCACCTTCTGCAAATATCTCTCTTACCTCACTGATTTTATGTCTTTATTTTTTTCCATTTCTACCATTTTGGGTCCTTCCCTCAATTCATCACCTCTATTCATATCCCACCTTCTCTCTGAAACCATCCTTGATTTTCCAAGCCAGGGTTTTCTTTCTTTCAAGAACACTTGAAGCTGCTTGGTTGTCTGGACTTCTTCTCTAACTACCCTGTTCTAGAATTATTCATGTGGTAACTTGGAAAAGAGTTTAGAGCTGTACAAAGGTAAGGTGACATTACTTGTAGCTGTATCTTTCCTTTCCAGATATTTTGTGATTCCCTGAAGGGCAGAACCTAAGTTCTCAACTTTGTTCATGTCTCTAGGCACCAAGCATCTTTTCAGAGCAGATGATGGGGTGTCACAGGATGGTGGTGCTGAGGAAGGGTAGATGATTGGGGATATCTGCTCTCTCTCTGGACTACAGAGGATTACAACTTTCTCACCCTGCAGTGAAACTCCAGCAGAGGTGACAGTGTCATTGCTGCTGGTGCTTGGCTCTCTAGTGTGCCCCTTCCCTGCAATAAGGACTATGGAGAACTCAAGTTGAGCCTGAGGTTACCGACAATGCACAAGAGCTGGCCTGGAGTTCACTGACAATGCATAACAGCTGGCCTGGAGTTTTGCCTGGACCAGCAAACTTGGCCTGACCAAGAAAGCCTTTGAAATTTAAAGCCCCTGAAATTTCAGGTTTTTTGTTACTAAAGCATAATTTCGCCCATATCACCAATACTTATTATTTTTAATGGGTTCTTGGAAATTTAGCACCTCAAAACAACAAATCTAAAACAAAATGGAGCAATTCAGGGTAAGACCAAGGGCTTTAGAGTCAGGCTGACCAGCGTTTGAACACAGGGTCCCACAACTTACAATTTCTAAGCTGGCAGTTTTCAAAGCTCAGAAAACTTTTGGTCTCAAGGCCCCTTTATACTGTTAAAAATTATTGAGGATCCCAAAGAATGTTTTGTTCCTCCAAAGAACTTTTATGTGGGTTGTAGCTAGGAATATTTGCTGTATTAGATATAAGACCGAGATATTTAAACATATTCATTTATTAATTAAAAAACTTAACCTATCAAGTTAATATACAGCAGTGGGCAAAGTAGGTTTATAGTTGTGAGTACACAAAACACAGAGATTATTCTTGTATTACTTATTGTATTATTTTCCATATGAACAACTATAAACCTACTTTTGCCCACCCCTGTACTATATTTTTATGAAAAATAACTTTATTTTTCAAAATAAAAAAATAGTGAGAAGAGTATCATTATTTTACATTTTAGTACATTTTTTATCTGGTTTAATAGACGGGTGAATTCTCACATTTGCTTCTTCATCTACCTGTTGGGATATACTGTTTTGGGTGAAGTAAACGAAGAGAATCCAGCTTCACACAGGAACCTAGTTGGAAAGTGAGGAGATATTTTAATAATCTTTTCATAACTTGAGCCAATTGGGAGTTTCTTTTTTTTCTTTTCTTTTTTTTAACTGCTCCAGTCAAGGGAAAGGAAACTTTATTGAGGCCCCAGGGCCATGGGGTTCAGGCAGGGTCCAAGGAGGTGGTAGAGGGGCCTTATTTAACTTCTTCTTGGGGCCCAGGTTGTTGGTGTGGCCACACCTCTTGTGGGAGGTGACAGTGCGGGGGATGCAGGTGGCCGCAACACATGAGGCAGATCATCTTGTTACAGTTGTACTTCTGGGCGAGCTGGCGGAGGGAGGAGTCAATGATGCCACCCTGCAGAGGAAGCACCAAGTGCAGGGTGGACTCTTTTTGAATATTGCAGTCTGAGAGAGTGCAGCCATCCTCCAGTTGTTGGTGCACAATCAGGTGGGACATCCTCATCGTGGATTTTAGCTTTGACATTCTCAGTGGTGTCACTGGGCTCAGCCTTGAGGGTAATGGTCTTGCCAGTCAGGGTCTTCACAAAGATCATGGATCTCTGTCTGCTGGGGAGGCTGCTTGGTTGCCTTCTTGAAGAGAGAGAGCCAACTGGGAGTTTCTGAGGGGTTAGTTGAAATGTCAAATCTGAAGTCACAGTGAACTTTTGTACCATGTTACCTTAAAATCCATTGGTTTTTCTTTTAAATGCAAGTTTTTTTGTAACATCATACATAGGTCACAAAAGTATGTGGGTCTTCCAAATGTGGACTCATTTTGTTATACAAGATCAAAAAATCATATTTGTAAACACCACCATTGATATCATTGAAAAGTCTTTAAGGACTGAAAAGCTATTGAGCACACAGTGGCAGATACGAGGTTTCCAAAATTCAAATTTCTCATGAAAACTTAAATATTATTGTTAGCAACACATAATATCCTTGAAGTAATAGGTTTGCTTTGTTTATTTTTGAGAATATATTTGCCCAGTTCTTTTTTTTTTTTTAATTTATCTTTATTGTTCAAAAAATTACAGATGTCCCCTTTTTTCCCATTAGGCCCTTCCACTCACTCCCCGCCCCAGGCCTTCACCCCACTATTGTCTGTGGCCATGGGTTATGCATATATGCATATAAATTCTTTGGTTAATCTCTCCCTGCCCCCACCAACCCTAGCTTCCCTCTGAGATTGGTCAGTCTGTTCCATGCTTCTATGTCACTGAATCTATTTGTTGCCCAGGTCTTAATGCTGAATAACCAGTTTGTCTGCAAGTGTTTCTATCAACTAAAAATGGTGTTCTGTGGGGGAAAAAGACAACCCAGCTAGTTCAGGTTGCAACTCAAGCACTCCCACAACTGCTTTTTCTTGATATACATACAGTATGATATACAGTGTAAGGACTTTTATGCTATTCCTCAGTTTGCGACACAGAATTTTAAAAAGATGTGTACTCAAGGGTGCAATTTAATAAATTTAGTAATTTGTATGCCTTATCAAGGATCTTCCTAAGTGGTCTTGGCCCTTTTGCCACTGCAGGTACAGTCTGCTGCCACCGCCTTGATTACCGCTAAGGCAGTTGGCACTCTCACCCAATGCTGCTCTGGCACCAACACAGAAAAAAAAAGCCAAAGCCAAACCTTGAGAACCTGGGCACCTGAAAGAGCCTTGGGGACCCCTAAGAGGACGGTGCTCCTCCCCCCCCCCCGTGAGAAGTGCTGTTCTCAAGCATGTTCCTTAACCTCTGTAGAGTAGGAGTAAAGCAATTTTGAGAATTAAACACAGTATTATTTAACAAGAAATAATGCATGCACAGCATGTAGTAGAGTGCCTGGTATACAACAAATGTTTATTAAATGTTAGCTGTTGCTCTTCAACCGCTGATATTGTGGGGGTACATCATTTATAACAGTAGTAATGATGATAATCTTCTGTTTTTCTCCACAAACTCTTTCCTCTGGCAGATCTCCATTTCAGTTAAGTGCTCCATCTGGCTCTCTGCAGCCGTCCTCTGTGCTGTGGCCTATCTACTGGCTCCCTCATAATCACCATGGATCTGGCCTCTGTCCAGCCTTCGCAGCCATCCCTTCCCTCTACTCCTGTTGCTACTACCACCATTAAAGAGCATGATTTTGTGGAAAGACTGCTGTTAAAGGCAGCTCTGGCTATTGGTATTTGACCTGCCCAAGACTCAGTGTACTCATCCGTGAAGCGGGAATAAGAATAGTTTCTCTCCCTCCCTCCTCCTCCCCCCCCCTCTTATTTTGTGAGGGTTAAATGAAATGGTATATTTGAAAGTAACTGGCAGAGTGCCCAGCTATAGCATGTGTTCAGCACGTTTCCCTTTCTCCTTTTCTCATGGTTTTGTTTTGAAAACAGTCTTTATTCTTTTTCTTCCCCTCTCCAGTCTATCCAGAACATTACCACTGAGTTAATTTTCTCACAGCATAACTCATTCATTTAATCAGTACCAGCACCCATGGGCAGGGCATTCATTCACAATGGGCTCTCTGGTAAGGTTGCAGACTCAGTCTCGCAGTAGAGACTGTTGTCATCACCGGCTGACACATCTTTCCCATCTCTCCACTGCCCTGACAGCTGCACTCAGCAGAAGGTTATTCTTCTTAGCATGGCATTCAAGGTCCTCCTTGAAGCCACCAGACCACACCAAACTGAACTCATCAGCCTCTAAACTCATAGCTCCCCTGACTTTCATGTCATTGCCTGCCCTGTTCCCCCTGCTGGACGCCCTTCTCCCTGTCTCCATCTACTGACTGCCTATCTGTTCTTTAACCCTCAGTTCAACTGCTTCGTGTGCATGAGGCCTTCTCCAGTCCCCAAGAGGGGTGTGCTGTGCATGTCACATTTCCTTCAGGTGCTTCTTAGGGGACTTGCCCTGTTCTACACACGCTCATGGTTCTGTGGGTACATCTTGGTTCTGTTTATCAGACTGATCAACCCAGGAAAACGCATTTCTCTTCCCAACCTCAGCAGGTCACATGAAGGCCTCACTCCTACAGTCATTCTGTGACTTATTTGTTGGCGGATAAATGAAAAAAGTTTACTCATTTTGTTGAGCTTGTGAACCAGGATCCTACATATGAAAGCAGCTGTTGTAAAATGAACAACTACCTATCAGCAACACCAAAAAACAGCAACACATTTTGTGTGGGTTGCGGAACAGTCATGGCCCATGCCGTCTGTTCTTAAAAGTCCAGTGCAGACACTTCTCTTGCTCCTGAGAGAAATCATGCACGTTAGGAGTGATTCTACAGGAATCATTGCTGAGAACAGGAGGAAATTTCATTCTAGAAAGGAGGTCAACATAGCCAAGGGGAGACTCCATTTCTGATCAGAAGTCTCGAGGAGATAGCTCATTTTTTTTGCACAGAAGCCTTTATACCACTCTGTGTATTCCAAAGAACAAAAAATTGAATGGCAATAACTCTGCATTTCTGGGCTTATCCTGGGGGTCTGTCGAGATGGCAACCTCTGTTGTATTTATTTCCTGGATCTTGGTTCAGGGCTGTGAGTCTGTAAGAGTCCTGTGGTCAAGCCTCTTTGGACAAAATGTTGGTTGAAAGTCTGACTTGGCAGAATGGGTTTTGCCTATAATTTGTGAACAGGTCTGGAAGCACAGTGAGACAAGCCCCGTTAGGGCACTGGACAGACCACCTTATTTATGCATCTGAGCCTTCATCCTGCACTCCTGCTGCCTGGGGCCTGCACCACTGGATCTACACTAATGAAGGTTTTTGCTGGTTCTTTTCTTTCTCTCACTCTTCTTCCATAGGAGGCAAAGGTTCTCTTGCTCCCCTAAAGGCTAGAGCATCAGGGACAATGACTGGCTGCTCTCCCATCACCAGATGTGCACTGATTCTGGGGGTGTGGGGCATGGTTAGCAACTGGTTAAATCATGGGTCTGATGATCAAAATGACCTTATGTCCTTGAGACCCAATTTTAGACACTGAAGTCCCCTGTCAGACCATTGCCCTGATTTTAAGTTTGGAAAGTAATCACTAAGGCCACTAATAATTCATAAGGCCACTCCTCTGTGTGCGAAGAGAGGGGCCCCCTGAAGCCCTGTAAGGGCCACTGAGGGTAGAGATTTGGAATCTTATCTCTTGGTCTTTGCTGCTACAGGACCAGTATGCCCAGGAGGCCTCTTCCAAGTACTGGTGAGAGGCATCAGGCCAGAAGGGGCCCAGTAAGACACCTGTGCCACCTCGTCCCACTCCCTTCCCTCCTCCACTCCTTTGCGCTGACTTGCTTCCTGCATGCCATGCTTCTGCCTGGGATTTCTTTTCTTTCTTTCTGAACCCAGGACCCTCCTATTTCTCTTTTAAGACCCTGCAATAGTCACTTCCCTCTTTCTGACGGTTTCCATGGCCTTGAGAGATTTCATCTTTCCCTCTGTAGTGTCTAGAGTGTTTCCATCTACCTGTGCTGTAGCACTTACCACTCTGCAATAAAATTACTTATGAACATTGCTGCCTCCCTAATGGGACTGTATATTTTATGCTTCTTGGTATCTGCCCTGGAGCCTAGCAATGGGCATGCTACCTAGAGGGCGTTCACTGTGGGCTGAATGAGTGAATGGACTTTTGGGCCTTAAGTATAGTTACTATAAGATCACAAACCATCTGTTTGGAACTTGCTTATTAGATTATTTAGCTATCTATGGTTTTATGCATATGTCTTTATGTTTTCCTTTAGTATTTAGAAAATTATTTTTTTTTAATCCTCACCTGAGGATATTTTTTCCATTGCTTTTCAGATAGAGTGGAGGGGGGGGAGAGGGAGGGAGAGACAGAGAGAGAGAGGGGAATACTGATGTGAGACACATCAACTGGTTGCCTCTAGTACACACCCTGACCAGGGCGAGCCTGCAACTGAGGTACGTGCACGTGGCTGGAATAGAGCCCGAGACCCTTCAGTCTGCAGTTGATACACTAACAAGTGAGCCAAACTGGCTAGGGCCAGAAAATTCTTTTGAAAATGACCAGTGTTTTAATCATGTTGCAAGTTTGCCCCCTAAAAAGAGGTGCTCCACGCCTGTACAGAGCAAGGGCATCCTTTCCAGGGCCAGCATGGGGGTGGTGAACCCCAGGAAGACAGAGCTATGGCCTGTTCTTTCTTCCTATCATAATCTTAGAGTTCATGAGGGGTTTCTTTTCCTAATAAAAGTTGTCCCCTTATGGTTGGTGTTTCAGGTGGCAGCAGCAGCACCAAGGCAAGCAGGGCCTTTCCATGCATCTGTCAGTGTCCTCATCAACACATTTTGTTCCAGGGAACTCTCGACTTGTGATGGGGAGTGAGAACTCCCAGCAAGTCCATTTATCATAGGACTGGAGTAAGTGAAAGGTAATCCTTTTTAAAATGTGAGTTATGGAGCTTTTTGATGTGCCATTTATCCATGTCTGTGTGGAAAAGAAGAACGCAGGGCTAGTTTATTAGTTACACAGACTATGCTCTCCCTTGTGTTTAGAGCACAGCACACACAGTGACGTTCTGACATGACAAATTTTCATGAAAACATTGATTAAGCACCCAGAGTTGCTTGTTACCAAACGTGAAATAGGTATTTGAACACATACGTGGCAAGCAAGCTGTTTAATTATTAGGCTTCTGTGTCTCTTTAGACCCATCTTGCTTTCATGTTTAATATCTAATGTATGTGAGGCGTTTTTTTCTTGGAAGAAAGCTGAACAGCTTCAGAAATTGTACACCTTCTAGAACTCTTAACCAGGAAGCTAGCTTTTAGAAGGATAAAAGAGATCAACCATAAATTGGAAAGGCCTCAATAAGAAAATGAAAGGAAGGATCCTTACATTTCTTTTTCTTCCCCTAAAAAGAGTATTGACGCATGGCCACAAACCTCGGCTGAATGGACAAAATGGCACTATTTGCATTCACACAAAATGGATAACATGCACAATATTTAGCTCCTAGTTTTAAGAAGTCAAAATAAACCAGAAAGAGAAAACCCATTGTCTCCAGATGTCCTCTTTTTAAAAAACTTGCAGCAGCTATTGCACAGACAAATGGGACAAGTGACAAGGCTGTCCTAATGTACTTGAGGTCATAGCCCCTACTGCATTCATGTTTATAGGGCTCAAAACAACATACATTCATTCAGCATCTCTTCTCTAGCTCCCCACATCTCACATGTATTCTAAGGCCTGGCACTGGTCTTTTGATGTTTAGGAACTGGGTGAGTGTTACATGTCCACCTGGAAGATACTGGTATTCGCAGAGTACTTAGCATAGTCCCAGGCACATAGTAGGCATCTGAAACGTATAACCAAGTGTGAAGAGAAACATGGACAAGACCTTGTTTGGAGGTCGTGGTCTAAACTCAGGTAGGTGATGAGTACTTGGTCCTATCTACTTCCTAAGACATAAATGAATCAAGGCTTGGGGGAGGCACAGGGGTGTAGAACCATGAGGGGGGCTGCAGTTCTTCCTTTGTAATTGCTGTCCTCTTCAATCCACCACACAACCTAAGGGGGACAGCCACTGCCAAGGCCACCACTTTTCCTAGCAGTCCCAAGGTTCCCGCAGTCACTTGACTTCTCTGTATTGCGATTACTTTTTATCAGATGTTTTGAATTACACCCTTTCTCTTCCATTATGGTGAATGCTTAAAATTACATTTACACGGACTTCTATTAAAAGCCAAATTTCAGGCCTAAGCTATTGGCCAAATCCATTAAAAATATATATTAAGTAAATTAGTTGAGCTGATTAAAAACACCTTCATCAAAGTAGAACAGTGGTGCCAAGAGTATTAAGAGTTGAATTACTGATTTCAAAATAGCAGATGGTACAATAACAGGGTGGAAAAGTGATTCTTCCCTCCACCCCCATCACTTTGGAGGTCAGAAGGGGAACTACTAATCTATTGCTGGATATCCAGGAAAGAGAGGTGACGGAATGACGACAGAGAATGGGGCTTAGGTAAAGGGGGGGAACGGGAGGAGTGGGGACTAGCGTCGGAGAGAGCCCAGGTTAGCAGCCTGGAAGGAGGGGGCACGCAGCTGACACCTCTCAGCTCCAGAAGGGCCAGGCGGGCGTTGCTGGCCCGCACAACGGAACTCCCGCTGCCGACCGCCAGAGGGCGCGGGCGGAGCCGGCGCAGGGAGGGGGAGCCGCGGAAAAGGGTCAGCCGGGCTGCACGGGCGGCGGCGGCGGAGGCGCAGCTCGGCTCCCCGCGCGTCTTCGTCCCCGCGCCCAAGCAGGGCGCGCAGCCCTGCTGCCCGGATGCGGCCACCCGCCCGCCGCCGCGCGCTCCCGGCACTGCTTTCGCTCCTCACCTGCTCGCTGGGTAAGTAGCGGGCGGCCGGGCGCGCACAGGCGGGGCGCGGGCTTTCCGCGCGCGGAGGGCAGTGCCGGGCAATCTGCGCCGCGACCCGGCGCCCGCGGCCCACGGTCCGGCCCTCCCCGCAGCAGCGCCCCCTCGCGGCGCCCGGAGGCCCCGGCTAGGGAACACGCCGCCCCTGCCCGTCTTTGCCGCCGTCCCCGACGCGGCCGGTCCGTCCAGCGTCTTCCTCCTCCTTCCGCCGGGACCGGCCTCCGGCCGAGCGGCGAGCGCCAGGCGTCACTCCCACAGGAAGCGCGAGTAGCCGTGTGCCCGCAAGAAACTTTGGAAGGAGGACGAGGGCCCGCCCCCCGCCTGCCGCCCGCGCGCCCCGTGAGCTGCCCTTCCCGCGCTCCCCGCGCCTCCTCGCGCGCCTCTTACCTCCCCGCACCTCTTGGCGTCTCCCCGCATCTCTTTGCGCGACCCGCACTTCCCGGCTCTTCTGCCTACACGGACCGCACCGCCGGTTGGGCTGAGACCGTGTCTGCTGACCCCTTTGGGGCTCACTGCGTGGACCGACGGACGTGCCCTGGCCCCCGAGGCTACGGCGCCAACTTGGCACCAGCCCCTCCCGCCCCCTGATTCCTGGCCGAGGGGGGACGCGTACCCGGGCCTCGGCGTGGGCGGCGCTGGCACGCCGGAGGCCCTGCTGTGCCCCGCCCCCCAATCTTGGGTCTTTTTGGGGGGGAAGTAGCACTCCTGGAAACAATGCCTTTGGGCCTGCTGCTGCTGTAATGCCCCCTCCCATTTTTCTTCCATCCTCAGAAGAGCAATTTCTCCCCGTTATCAAAAAATGATGTCGATAAAAGTTTTTCTTTAAAAATAATTGTAATTAACTTTCATGATGAAATTTGTTCAAAGTTTGAAAGCTTGGGGGGAAATGATTCTCTTTTCAGTGTTCTCAGGGTTATCGTCGTCTATCCCAGACTTTTGTGTGTCCAACTTAAGAGGCAGTAATTTTAGATTGTTAGAAACGGCAGAATGGTGTGATTTAGGAAAAAACATCGCGTTTGTTGCACGTAGCTGTTTGGCAGCCCACCCACCGGAACCTTTGCTGCCCGTTTTTGCTTGGTTTGAAGCTCTCTGAACAAGGACCTTATTTTCGCACCCCTGGCATTTCTGTAGGTGCTCAGTGTGGGAAAATTGAGTGGTAATTAATTGCCCACACGCATGATTTAGTAAGCAACAGTGTAATTAAAAATGTGCGGGCACCTTGGGCAGAGAAGGCTGTAGGGACTGGGGAGCCACCGAATTTGGCGAAGATCTGCTTTGGCGGAAGGACACTGCTGGGGCAGCCCTGGGAGAGGGAGCCTGGAAGGGAGTGGACGAGGTGACTGCTGGCTGCATTAGTTGGCTTGCTGCCTGGAAGTTTTGCACCTAACCAAAGCGAGTGGGTGGTAGCTGAAATTGGGATTCTATTTATAGCCCTGCACTTTATAATGCTGTCCTGGGAATATAAGGTTTGTATATATTATAAATGTATGGGCTGAAAGGCACATTTGTATTGCTGTGTATACCTATTTTGTATTGCCCTCGAGGGAATATCTGCACTGCTCAAAGTTGATAACTATGCGAAAGGACACAGAATGAACTAAAATGTCAACACTTTTTTACTTTATTTTTTTTAAATATGTTTTTTATTGATTTTAGAGAGAGAGAGAAAGGGGGAGAGAGAGAGATAGGAACATTGATGAGGGAGAAACAACATCAATGGGCTGCCTCCTAAATGCCCCCTTCTGGGGATTGAGCTGCAACCAGAGGTGTGCCTAGACTGGGAATTGAACTGGTGACATCTTGGTAGCTGGGTGGACATTCAACCACTGAGCCACACCAGAGGACTTAACACATTTTTAGAGATGTCTCCTAGCATTGTGAAGTTGTCAGATAAACACAATAAATAAGAATCTATGAAAAGTTCTCTGAGAACTTTGTGAACTGGCTTTCATGGATAGGTACAGACAGGAAGCTGTATTCTTGGAGGTCTGAAATAAATCATGAATTCATTTTATTGAGCTCTGGTTTGATGTTGGGGTGGGGCACTCTACAAATCATGAAATCAAGATTCTTGGAATCTATCCAAAACAGAAAATATGATAGGATGCCCGGCCGGGCGTGGCTCAGCGGTTGAGCGTCGACCTAGGATCCAGGCGATCAGGGTTCGATTCCCAGTCAGGGCACATGCCCGGGTTGCGGGCTCAATTAGTGACTCTCTCATCATTGATGTTTCTGTCTCTCTCTCTCCCTCTCCTTTCCTCTCTCTGAAATCAATAAAGATATATTAAAAAAAAAAAAAAGAATTTAAAAACAAAAAACAGAAAATATGATAGGAGTTCTAAGGCATTTGGACACTCCTGATAGTGTTTAAAAATACCTTAAACTTTTTTTTATAAGGTTGGCCTGGTTGTATATAGTATATTTCCCCCACAAATTGTAACATATTCATTAGAGAGAAGTCCATAGAAAATTTATTTTAAACCCTTATGATTATACAGACAAAATTCACTGTAATTCCAGTTCTCAATTCAGTTCTAGAATCAGAGATTTATTCGCATTTCTAGGTCAGCCACTGTGTAGTTTTTGTGGTTGCTCTATAAAATGAGAGCCATATACTAGATAAAATACTGGAACTTTGCCATCTCTTCCAGTTTTAACATACTATTGTAGCAGAGGCTGCTACCTGCCTACCTGATAACCCTTAGTTCCTTCTTTTCCTGACTAAAATCTCAGATAATCAGGAATGTTATGAACTGAATTGAGTCCTTCAAGTTTCTAGGGTGAAGCCTTGATCCCCAGTGTGACTATATTTGGAGATAGGGCCTTTAAGGAGGTAACTAAGTTAAATGAGGTCATAAAGGGGGGCTCCTAATCAGTAGGCCTGGTGGCCCTGTAAGAAGAGGACTAGATACCCGGGATGCGTGCAAACAGAGAGAAGGCCCTGGGAGGACAGCTAGAAGATGGTCACCTACAAGCCAAGTAGAGAGGTCTCAGCAGGGACCAGCCCTGCTGACACTCTGATCTTGGACTTGCAGCCTCCAGAAATGTGAAGAAGTTTCTGTTGTTTAAGTCAACCAGTCTGTGGTTTCTTTTGTGGCATCCCTAGCAGACTAGTAATACAGGGGGTGAGGGCAAGGGTAGAGGAATGCTGGTGGTGGCAGCAGTGTGTCCAGTGACGAAATGTTTCTCAGTGGCCCTTGCAAATATGGGTCGCAAGGGAGTTCTCTGTAGAGATTTTGGGGTGGGTCTTGGTAAAGCTTATTAAAGGTGGCTGACCCAGCTGCATGCAGGCCTTTTTTGCCATTATTTCATTCTCCTTCCCATTGCCTATTATGTGAATTTGATGGCTGGAGCCATCTTGTAACCATGAGGTGACTTTGACAGAAGCCAGTAGTAAGGATGGTAGAGCAGAAAGGATAGCAACCACCTGGGTGCCGCATGGATGTGGAGCACCATGCTAGCCCTGTATCACTTATTACCAGACTTGTATTGCCTGAGATTAAAAATAAACCTCTGTCTTGTTTAAGCATCAATTGTTTGAGTTTTTTTATTAATGCAGCCAAACCTAATCCTAATTGGTACATCTGTGAAGAAGCTTTTTGAACCAATGGTAAAATAATAGATACTTAATTTTATATTTCTTATCTCTGATTCTGCTCTGTATGGGTCAAGATTGTATATTTTAGCACCTGCCAAAATTAGGGATGGTTTTTATTCTAAGCCAGGTCTTGCTCAGATTCTTTTTACTGCAGTGAGCCAGACATTTTAGGACACCAAGAGTCAGACCTGACTCATGTGTGTGTTTTAAAATTTTTGATTTTTAAACCCTCCTTTTATTTCTTAGGGAGTACACAGACATTACTGGCTCAGATTTTAACCATATGGATGGATTTGTTGTTGTCTGGGTATCCTAGGACCCCCAGGTTGGCATGGCCCCCTGAACATGAGTATGACCCAAGAGAGTTTGCTTGTAGCCAGTAGTCAAGCTCTTTGGTCCCCTGGGGTAGAGAGGGGACAGTGGGATGGGAGGTGGGAAGAACCTTTTTCAAATGAGGGTGTGGTGGGGAGGAGATGTTGGGACCCTTTTGTTATTTTCCTCTCTGGCAAATGTGTGGACTACCCCTTGAGCAAATCCCAATAACACCTTATTCAGAACATGAAGGGCTGGGTTTTGTTACTCATTAGAAACATTATAAAGCAAGCCTAATTTCTAGGCACATAGGGATTACTTTTGGGGAATCTGCAAATGTTAAATGTTTTGCTTCCTTGTATCATTATGTGTGACCCATTTTTGGTGTTGCATAGATTCTTACTTATGAACAATATACAGGAGTGTTAAATCCATCGCTTCCAATAGAAAAGAAAAGTTATGGTGAGTGTTGGGGTTCATCAGACCCATTATTGATCAAGAGGCTCACTTAATACCCTATTTCAAAGCTCTTTTCACGAAGCCCTCCCAAAGAAACCCGGTTCAGTGTAGGTGCTGATTTGGACTACTAGAAAATGTTAACAATTTTAAAATGGTATTAAAATAGTAGGAAAAACTGTACTCAAAGTTTCCTCATTTATTCAAAAAGGGTTAAGCATCTATTATGTGTTAAGGATTGGAGATGTTGCAGAAAGAAGACAGGTAGAGTCCTTCTGCAGCCTCATGGAGCTTGGAGTCTTGAAGGGAAGATAACATTAAATACTACACTGGAGACTATGCAATGACAGCTGTGCTCAGTGCTGTGGCTTTAGCTTGGAGTCTGGAGCAGTGGTTCTCAGCAGAGGGGGATCTCCGGGAGTTTGTCCCAGAATGTTTGTCCTTGCCTAGAGACTTTTGCGGTGTCACAGGGTGGTTTGGCAGGAAGTGCTACTGGCATCTGGAGCCATGGGTATTGCTGAACATACTGCAGTGCACAGGACACCCCCTTTTCTCCGCCAAAGAATCAGTGATCTGGTCCAAAGTGTCAGTAGTGCCATTGAGAAACTTTGGAGTATGGGCTCAAGAAAGGCTTCCTAGAGGAAGGGACATCAGGACTCAGAACTGAAGGGGAAGCAGAAGTCAGTGGAGGGAGGAAGAGAGCAGGCCTGCCAGGGGTGTGAATGTGGGGGACCAGTGAGGAGGCTGCTAGGCTCAGCTATGTGAGAGGTGAATAAAAATCGTTAAGATACAGTGATTGATAGGTGAAGTGGGTAGAGGGACAGCGGCCTACAGAGAGTGGGGTCAGGGAGGAGTCATAGGTTTCTGTCCTGAGCCGTGGGCAGAGAGTGCTGTTTTTTACTGGTATTGGCACTAGTGGTGAAGGGACTGGATTTAAACAAAAATAAATTTATTATAGTTATATGTATAAATAAAATTTATCACTTTAATCACTTGTAAGTAAACAGTTTTGTGCATTAAGTACTCAAACGTTTTTCTAAAATTTATTTCTAGGTGGTAGTGAGGATGATGAGCTCAGCATGGACAAGTTGAGTGGGGTCCATGTGAGATATTCAGGTAACATGTCAGGTGGGCAGTTAGATCTGTAGGCTGAGCTCACAGAAGGGGTCTGCTGGAGAGATGATTTGGAGGCAATTTGAATAGATTTTTTTTTAAAGAAGAGAGGCTTTTTTGACAAAATCAATTTATTTAAGCCTTTATTCAAAATGTACGTGTACCAAAGTTTTGGTAGAAGTTGAGGAGGAAAGTCTTTATGATGTAAACCTACAGGTTTAGGGGGAAAAGTACATAAAAATATCATCAAATAAGTTTTGAATGTATTCAAGTGTAGCAGTGCCATTTTTTTCCCCAGGGCTGTGACTTATTTTTGATCTTAAAAGAATATTTTATGATCTGAAAGGTGATATATTTTAGTTTGCATCATTGCTTCCTGTGAGGAGCTCAAGGCTCTTTACGCTTCATTTATCTTTTCTAGATCCTAAGGGTATTGACGCAGGAGCTTGTTTTTCCATTTATGAGATGAAGGGAGGAAAGGCAGGTAAAGAAATGACCAAGGCTTGTTGTGAAAATAGCCCCAGTTATTTCCGTTGAGGGCCTATCCAGCTGTTCATCCCAGTGTGTGTCAACCTTTCCCACACAAGAATGAGAATCCTCAGTGTCCTAAAGATTCCTCTTCAGGGTCCCCTTTTAAAATACAGATTTCTGGGTTCCAGATCTTTCTGATTCAAAAGATCAGAGATGAGGCCTGTGAATTTGCATTGCTGACAAGGCTCCAGGTGAATTGAAGATGCTGGCAGGTACAGGAACCCTGCCTGGGCCACCCTAGGCCCAGGTATCTAAACTGGATGATTACTGGGTGATTGCTAGTGGCTTTGTCTTGAGTGATACTAGGGGCTGTTTTGGAAACAGCAACATATGGAATTGAGGCCCAATGCTCAGTGTGGCATTTTGTCTACTGGGGAAAGGAACCAGAACCCCCAAAATTCAAACTAAAAAGTCTTTCTCTGGTTCCAGCATTGTTTGGCCGATTTTCAAATGCTTCTGGAGGGGCTGTCATGTGGGCCATAAGTCTCTAAAACTAGGGAGTGGATTGTTACAGCAAAGGTTTTTAGACACTAGACAAGTAATTTCTTACAGGCATTAGAATGTCACAGATTGTGGGTACCGTGGTCAGTGGTCCTGACAGTGGTGCATTTAAAACCTACTTTTTGTATGTCAAAAATAACATACCTAAAAGTTAAGCATAAATGTGTTTTTATAAGTTAGCTTGACAGTTAGTGGTTCAATAATACTCCTGCAATATGAAGGAATTATACAAAGTGTTGATATCCTGTGTTTTGATATTTGCTCTCTTGGACTTAGTTCATGTGTTCTGGAGCAGGTTGTATGACCTGGGACTCCTCTGCTCCTTAGCTATGACTCAATCTGTCCTGTATCTCCCCTAAAACTGCTTGAGTTGGAATTTTCTTCTGTTCATGTCCTGAGTGGCACATGAGTTCTCATATCATTTGTTTAAATGAGATATAACTCGAAGCAAATGACCATTTTCTTTCTAAAATATATGGTTATTTCCTATTTATTTTCCTCCCATTTCCTGTCCTTCCTGTAAATATGTTTGCCATATAGTACATAGACTCTACTGGTCCTGGCTTTTTCCTCCTAAGTTCTTTGATAAAACAGGAGATGTGTTACAAGGTGGGGTAGGTAGTGGGCTCAGAAGAGGAGGAATGTCATGTCTGTACCCTCATTGCCGTCCTTGGGTGGGAGCCAGGCCTCCTCTCATTCCTTCTCTGAAAAGGCTGAATCACTGTAAGTGTGGTAGAACCATGGAACAGGCAGAGAGATTCCCTGACCCTAAATGTTGTCCAGCTCTCTATTTGCCCTGGTAGAAAAAATTGTGCTGGCATCTTCCCCAATGCAGCATATCTCTTTTCCTAAGTTTGTTATTGGCACCTGAGCAAAAGGCTCAGTGGCTTTTCCCATAGGGCAGATCCTGTCCTGAGCTTGAACATGTAATGACTTATTTCATTCTTGTTTAATTTTCCCCCTTTGCAGGGAGGCAGAGGCTTCGAGAGACTGAGTCATTGGTCCCACGTTGCTTAGCTACTGAGCAGCAGAGCCTGGATTGACTCCCAGGTGGTGTGAGTCTAGACTCTGCGTCTCTGACCAGTGACCTCATGCTCCAGCAGGCCTGGAGCCAGGGGCTCCTGTACTTCGGCGTCTTCCCATTATACTGCAAGCTTTAAGGAGAGAGCTCCTTAAACTAACACCTTGGGAACTCCTTAAACAGTGGCCGTCTCCCTTGCTTCTCCTCTCTGCCTGGCCCTTCCTTTTTGTCCTCTTTGCGATTTTGCCCCTGAAAGGTGGGGATTCCCTTATTCCTGTCTCCTGACCAGTCTCAGGGCTTCAGCTCTACTGTACTGTGGAGACATCGAGTCAGCAATTCTCCTCACACACCTCCGTGCTGAGCACCATACCTGGAGACCAGGCTGCTACTAGATACTGACACCTCAGGGTATTGGGTACCAAATTGAGTTTTCTCACACGTCTGCTCACCCTCCTTTATTCTCTAGCTTGTGATGGCAGCCCAGTCTGCCCAGTCCCTCCCATCTGAAACCCGGAATCACCTATGCCCCCCCCCCAACCTGTGGACTCTCCTTCCCCGCCCATATCCACCCCTAGGATCTGTCTCCAAGCCTGTCCATTCTGCTTTAATATCCCCAACACTTGCTCTTGCTCATGCTCACCACCCTACTGTGCCCAGGCACTGCCTCACCTTGAGTCAGTCCCTTATCTGTCATTGCCGGCTCTTTAGCTTTCCAGACAGTGTGTTTGTGTCCTTTTATGTCCTCCCCATGGCCTACCCACATGCTACCCGTGGAGAGTTGTCTAAGGCATATGTTTCAACATGGCACTTGCCTTCTTAGAAAGCTTTCATAGTGCTCAGAATACAACCAGATTTCCTAACACCAACCCCTGTCATGACATGCCCTTGCATCTCCAGCCTCATCTCTTCCAGGCCCCAGCTACTCCCTCCCCTCAGGTGTCCACGCTCTGGAAACACTGGACTGTTGGCAGAGCTTTATATGCAGAAGCCTGTTTTCCAGGCTTCTTGCTCCTGTCCTTGAAGTCTCTGCTGCCTGGACTTTACTTTCTCAAGCCCTGAGCTTTCCTGTCTAGAAGCCTCTTTTCTCTCTGCTGCTCTTCTTGGGTGAGGTGTCCTCCACCCCCAGTTTCTCCCTAGGGACTGCCATCAGAAGGACTGCCATCAGAGCCACACTTCTGTGCTTGGCATTGATGGAGGGACTTGTCTCCTGTTAAAACATGAGCTCCCTGGAGAGCTGCTCATTCCTCTTCCCCACTCCCAGCATCATGTGTGGCTCAGAATGCCCACATAACCACCTTTTGATTTTCTGTTGAACAGTTGAAAATATAAATTTAGCCCAGCCAGGCGTGGCTCAGTGGTTGAGCGTTGACCTAGGATCCAGGCGATCAGGGTTCGATTCCTGGTCAGGGCACATGCCCGGGTTGTGGGGGCAACCAATGACTCTCTCATCATTGATGTTTCTATCTCTCTCTCCATCTCCCTTCCCCTATCTGAAATCAATAAAGATATATTTTGAAAAAAAAGAAAAAAAAGAAAAGAAACTATAAATTTATAGTGATAATGATAATACCTGCTAACACCCAGAGCAGTTAGCAAGTGCCACGCCCTGCTCCAGGAACAGTACACACGCTAAACCATGTGATCCTCAGCCATTGCCTGCCGTGGTTCTGCCCCCAGCCCATGAAGAGTGACAGGGCACTCCACCCTGTGCTTGGGCATGGATAGATGGAGCTGCTACCCAGCGCATCCACAAGTTCTGGGACAGTGGATTTTCTGAGAATGAAGAAAGGGCAGGCCCTGCCCCCTGTTGCTGAGCCAGAGTTTGTTTGTTTCTGCTCCCTCTCCTGCCATGGATTATCTTCAAAGCAGGTAATTGGAACCAAATAAATTGGCTGTGGGCTCTGCATCCTGGAGTTTAAGACCCCCTTCCAGAGGACCTGGAAAGCTCCAGGGAACAGAGTTACTGGGGCAGAGCTGTGCTGGGTAAGATGTTTTGTAAGTAGGTCACAGGAAAGAAAGTGAAGCCCCAAAGGATGCCTCCCACAGTGTGTCAAGTGTGTGACCCTTAGCCCTGTGGGGGCACCTGCTGCCAGCTTCCAGGTATGTGCTATGAGTGGGTCCTGATGGCAGAGCCGGGAGCACGTGGTTTACTTCCCCCTCTTGGCTCATGTGCTAGGCACACACCTAGACATGGCCCAAACTGACAGTGTGCGACTGTACTCACCACCAGCAGCAAGGCCATAATTACCCACTGGACTTGTCATTCATGCCCAGCCCTCCTTAACTCACTTAATCCCGGCAGCACCCCTGGAGGTAGTTTTGTGGGGTTTTTTTTGTATTTCATTTGTTTCATGTGATAGACATTACTGGGAGAGTTTGGGAGGGCAGATCAGGGAACAGGAACACGACAGAGGGAGAAGTTGGGAGGTACACTCATCTTTCCTGCATGGGCATGGGGTCCTGTGCTCCTTCCAAGGAACAAGAAAAGGTAGTTGATTAGTGTTGGTTAAATGCAATGCAATTAATTCCTCTCCAGTTTTCTTGCACTCCAGGGCTTAGAGGGGCCCATAAATCTTTGTCCCAGGATCGTTGTAAAATCTTGATTTATTTCTCAGGATGTGTGTGGTAACACATTTGATGGCTTGAATTATTTAAAATTATCACAAAAAGGGTGTTATTTCTATTGCCTGACCTGATTTGCACTTTACATATAGTTCCCTGTAGTAGTTCACAGAAATTCATGTCAAAAGTTGAAAAAGGAAAATTACTTTTAAACAGCAGTTTGACATATAAAAGCATGAGTTACCTTGCAGTATTTCTCCTGCCATACTGGGCCTTCAGGCCAAGCTTTCCAGCATATTTTTTCCCCACTGAATGTATAAATTTGTGGGAGGCCAAACATCGTGTGCACGCATGAGCATGCACACACAAACGCACACACACTTGTAGCCCCCAGGGAGCCCCTCTCTTTGCTGGGGTCTGGGCACTTTCCTCCTCTTGCTCCCCCCACTCCAGGCAGAGGGTGGTAAACTGCCACCCTGAGTTCTTGTTTGAGTTGTCCAAGGTGCCAGGTGATTTCTTATCTTGCTTGCTACTTTCTCTCACTTTCCTCCTCTGTGTTTCTCCTTCATTTCCTCTAGCTATAGATTTCGTGTAGGAATTCTGTAAATGATTCATTATCTTAAAACTGGGTTTAATAATGGTATAGTATATTCTGTGTCTTCCAAATGCATTTGGTTCTTTGATGAGTTCTTTGTTTTATTTAGATTATGGAAGCAAAGATAAAACCAGCTAGTATTTTCTTTATATTCATCTAATGGGGATGATCTTTGCCATGTGATTTGATCTTATGCCTGAAAGTACTCTGATGTGTTTCTTATGGCATTACTTTAAATATTATGTGATTTATTTCTGTCAGGGGAAGCATTCTTAATTTCACAGCAGAGTGATGGGGAGAAATAATGTTTCATTTTTTTTAAGGAATATTTAACTGGCCCGGCTGGCATGGCTCAGCGGCTGAGCATCGACCTAGGATCCAGGAGATCAAGGTTCAATTCCCAGTCAGGGCATATGCCCAGGTTTCAGGCTTGACTCCCAGTAGGGGGCGTGCAGGAGGCTGCCAATCAATGACTCATCATTAATGTTTCTATCTCTCTCCCTCTCCCTTCCTCTCTCTCAAATCAATAAAGACATATTTTTTTTAAAAAAAGAATATTTAACTGTAGGCCCGTGTATTTTTGGAGAGAATGAAAATGTTTGCCTTCTCCTCGGCCTTGTCTGAATAAAGGCATGGGGTCCTGAATATGACAGGCAGGATTTGTGGAATTCACTTGATTTATTGGGAATATCTGCTCTTTATGTAATTCCTATTTGAAACAGTAACATCATCAAGTAATAGTAGCTGCTTATTTATGAAAGGTGATGTATTAATCATTTTCAGAACTAGCACCACCAAATAAAGACACTTTTTCTTCAGTAGCGAGTCTACTTTCTAAAGGTCCAGGGGCTTCTGTGTTGACATAGCCATCTGTACTTGCAAACAGTGACATAAGACTAAGTTCTGGTTATTAGAGGACAAGTCACTGCACATGTTCAGTTGAGGTTATTTTTCTTAATAGAAAAGTTAACTCTAACCCAGAGAGCTTTGACTGTCCATGTTTGGCATTGGGAATTGATGGGGTTGGCGGATGTGTATTTTGCCATCAAAGTCATGTATTAGATTGACCTCAGTTTTTATAGCCTGCAAGTTGTCAGAATATCCTATTTCCTAAAATTCTGTGGTGCTGAGTGAGGTTAACATGTGATGACCTTTCTGAATGATGTTTATTAATAATTTTATATTTGATTCTTCTTGAGGGTTGTAAATGTGCATGGTAGGTTGGAGATAAATAAACCCATATCACCCCTCCCCCTCCAAAAAAATTAAACACCTAGAAACAAAATATAAATGGTTAAAAGGTGTTTGGTGTTAAATCTCTCCTTTCTTCTTAGAACTTAATGAGTGATTTGGGCTGTGTGTTGTGTGTGTGTGTAAAAGCGAGAAAGTAGGTCAGATCCTAGTGAAAATAAATTAAGGTGGGGGCACTGAACGGTTTCATTCTACTGGCTTGGTGCTGCCTAGTGTGTGACCCCACAGCCACTAAGTGATGTGACCCCAGGGCTCTCATGGAGACTTTCATTCACTCATTCATTCATTCATTCATTCATTCGTTCATTCATTCATATTTATCACTTGTTACATATTTATTGATCTTTTATGCGCTGTGTTCTAGGTTTATGGGCAAACAGTAAATAAAACCACATTCCTCCCTTCATGGAGCTTACAGTGAACTAATATATAAAACAAGCAATAAACAAATAAATATATATTATGTCAGTGGTAGTATGTGCTCTGTAGAAAAACCAATGGGGGGATGGAGTTGGGGATTTGCTATTTATAAGAGGTGGTCTCAAGGAGGCTTCCTATAATATCTGCTGTTACCTAAATTCCACATGTAGAGGTTCATTTCACTTACATTACAACTTCATTCTGCCTTTTGAAATGTCATCTGGAAATGGAAATGATCAAACCACCTTAGTGATTGGCTTCTTAGTGTGACTATGTTTTAGATTATTTCCCTTGAGCAAATGTTAATGGAGAGAGTTGGAGGCAGTGATGTCTGGGGATGGGGCTGGGAATCACCCAAATGGGTGAGGTCCTCTCTACTTCTGTCACCTGGGAGCCCCACCACCCACATGCCTTGTGCTGCTTTACTGCTCCATGGAATTGGCTGTTCTACCCTTGAAGTACATTCACGCTTCATGGCATTGCCTGTTTTTCCTGGGAATGCTAATTGGAGAAAGCAAACTTTTGAGAAATGCACTGTAAAATTAGGATTATTTTTTGCCCAGTTCACCTTCCTGTTTGGTTTATTATTTTGCTTTACATTTTCAAAGTGTTATTGTCATATTATTATTACTATTACTTTTAACATAGAGCCTAGACGTTTCTCTAGGGATATCTTTATTTATGGGCTCTGACTCAAAACATTAAATTGCTCTAAATGGGAAATTATTTTAATTCCTTCCATTCCCCTGGCCCCACGGCTTCAGTAGGGTTCCCTTAAGTGTCCTCTTGTGGCAGCAGCGTCTGCACCACACTTCCACCCCTCTGTCCCTGAGATAGAAAGCTGGTGCTGGATTTAGCCCTGTTGCTGCCAGGCTCTGACCCTGGTTGTGAGTATGGATTTGTACTTCTTCTCTCCAGATGCTCAGGAATTCCCCTTTGCTTAAGAAGTGACACGAAAAATAGCTGAGGTGTCCTAAGTTAAATTACAGCGGCAAGTGAGTAAGAGAAAGAGATGAGAATATTTGAACATTTAATAGCTGTGGGCCAACTAACGGTGACTGCTCACCTTCCTGAATGTATGTTGGAGCTTTGAATCCACCTCCAGGCTCTATTAGCGCCCAGCAGAAAACCAGTGTATCCTGCTTATCAGGAACTTTCAGGACCGTTGCTCACCACCAATCAAAGGTAGTAAATATTTCTTCCTTACAGGCTGTTCACCTATCCTAGAACTGGCCCCTTCACCTTTTCCACCCCCCTATCTGTAGCCAGTGTAAATTCTTTCAAAACAACTTACATCTTTCTTCCCCAAAACATAATAAATAAAAACTTCTCTCAGCTCCAAGACAGTGGCAGATATGTTGTCTTATCATATGTTGTCCTGCTGCTGTGGCTTAGACTGCACGCCCCAGGGCCTGGTCCTTTTCTAGCCAGCATGTGGCTCAATAAACGCCTTTTTTTTCCAGAAGAGCTTTTGGCCGTGAAAGTTTTTTTGTTTACCATATGGCACCAGAATTGAAATTTCAAAGAAGTTGTATTCTGTGTGCATCTATTTTGTGGTTTATATCTATAGACATCAATGGTATAAACAGATTCTATCTTCTCTGATGAGGTATTTCTTTAGCTTGGTAGCCTAAGAGTTTTGGCTTTCGCTGATAAATAATTTTAGGTCTGGAGATGAAGGCAGCCAGTGGTACTAGTTTGTGGCAATGCAGCTGCTTTTAAAAATGAGCAAAATATGTCTTGTATCATTATTTTTTCTCATTTTAAGCAAAACTGTTCAATGTGAGAATAAATCTTAATGGCTAATTTTAATATAAAAATGTTTCTTTTTTTTTTCCAGCTTTTGCATTGGCTTCTAAAGGTGTAAAGAAGGAGGTGACGCCATCTAAGGTACTGATTCCAATGACCAAATCTGTTCCTCCCATCTGAGGTTCATTTGTGATTTCTTTAATGGGAGCTGACATGATTTCTTCTCTCAGTGGTTATCAAGTTTCTTTTTTTTATGAATTTATGAAATGTTGGTCAACATAGATTTTGAATCTCTAGCAGCACCCAACAGATAGGCTGGCATTTAAATACACCTTTCAGTAGTTACAGCACATCCCCTAGGTCTCAGATTTCACTGTAAGGAGAAGATGTTGTGATGTGAAGTTAGACATTTTAGAATCTTGCTTGGGTACAATAGTTTTTTCCAGTTGTGCCACATCTTAACCTTGGGTTTAATTTTCCCAGTCTGTGAAAGGATTGTGCTGTGTTTCCTGGGTCACAAGAGCCTAAGTGTCCCTCACTTTCAAGGTGGCACCATGAGAGGGCATGGTGGGACTGGCTGAGAGACCCAGACTCTGTACACAGTCAGAACCAGAAAATGAGACCTGGGGCCCCAGTGGAGAGGGGACAGCACTCACTCAAATCTCTGAGCTGCTGCTTTGTCATCATTTCATTATTGGTTTCGTTCTAGACCTCATCTAAATTTTACCATGCAGGCTTTGTACAAGAGTAGTTTAGCATAGAAGAAACAATATTTTCAAATATGAGTTGTTTTTTTTATATTAAGGGTCAGTTGACTATTTTTTTGCCCCACAGTTAGAATAAAAGCATTTTTAAATAGACTGTTTCTTTTATCTGTTCTGACTATACTATGGGGTTCCTACACTGGAAATAATAATAATAATTCCTTAAGGTTTTAAGGTCCTTTATGGTTAATTAAACATTTTCAGACATTTCATTTAATTTAATCTTCTCAGTGATCCTGTTACTGCTCAGCAAAACAGCTACTCCTATGTAAAGCTGAGAAAATTTACCCTCAGAGAAGTTAAGTGGTTCTACTGGTTCTAGAGGTCACATGACTATTAAAAGGTGAAATTTTCTGAATCCTTGAGTTTTTCACACTGTGAGTTTATATTATGCAGCCACGTTTACTATAAAATGTGTATGTGTGTGTGTTTGTCAATAACAAGGCTCATTTATAATTAATTTTTTTTTTTTATACTCACCCAAAGATATTTTTTCCATTGCTTTTTAGAGAGAGTGGAAGGGAGAAAGAGAGAGAGAGAGAGTGAGAGAGAGAGTGAGAGAAACATCAATGTGAGAGAGACACATCAAGTGGTTGCTTCTCCTGTGAGCCCCAACTGGGGCCGGGGATCGAGCCTGCAACTGAGGTATGTGCCCTTGGCTGGAACTGAACTCAAGACCCTTCAGTTCAGTGGGGGGCGGGGGGACTGGCGCTCTTAACCACTGAGCCAGACCAACTAGGGCTATAATAAATTTAAAGTGCTACCCAAGGTTTATTAATAGGGAACTAAAATTTTAAGTAATAAATTTAGGATTATAGCACATTCTTTCAAATACAGCTTTACCTAATCTTTTCAAATGAAGGAATATATGTATCCTTTGCTTTAAATACATATGTAAATATAAATATAGAGGGAGTCCTCTATCTTAGTGTCATTTTTCATGAAAAGGTATTAAAGCCCTTGAAAAATGTCATTAATCTCATTTGTGCTTAGGCCACAGAGCCAAAAAAGCCATTAATTCCACGAGGAGAGGCAATGATAAAATGTCTCCTGTAGACTGTACCCAAGACTGGGAGACAGAAAAGAATCATCTTGTCCAAGGTCATCCAAAGTCTGTAGATGGCTCGGAAACAGGAGTTAGGGCTCTTAACAATAACCATGTTAATTTGGGGTTCTCATTAGTTTATCTGCCCTGTCATTGCTGCTTAGAAGTAGCCTCCTGTGTGTCCCTCTCCTCACTGCTCACTTGGTGACATGCCCCAGAACACGGGCCAGCCTGACACAGGGCTGAAGGCCTTTCTCAAACATGGTTCAGGTTTACTAGCTAGTGTCAGGTGGCTTCACATGAAAATCCTGAGTGTTTCCAGTGCCTTGTGGTCCTGGGGCCCCACCACTAGGCCCAGGCCTCTCTTCTGGGCTCCCCGTCTCTGCACTGTCCTGGGTTCTGACCTGCCTACTTTCAGGGAGCCTACCCTCCAAGCTCGTGCTCCAGGCCCTGGGTACTGCCTCAGCCATGGCCATGTACCTGTTTGGCCTGCAGTTTGGCCTGGCTTACATCCTATGGTGATTTGTGACATTGTGTCCCATATGACAAGGAGTTAGAGCTGAACACTGAAGCCACACTGCTGCGGGTCACATCCCTTCTCCAACACTGACCTGCTATGGAACTTACCAAACCTCTCTGTGCCTCAGCATTCTCAGTAAGACCAGATAATAGAGCCTATCTCAAAAAGCTGTTTTGAAGATTTTGTGTGTGTGTGTGTGTGTGTGCACGCACCATGTAGAACAGTGCCAGGCCCTATTTAAATGTTTACCTGAGATGACAGCAAGAAATGCCGTATATAGCCTTTCAGGAGGAACCTAAACGAATAAAAAAAATGAGGAACCATGGACCTTACTGCTTTTATTAGTGAATTTCTTTTACAGTGGTAGTTGACATTACATGAGGAGGTGATGATAATAGAAAGAGGGGGAGCTAACAGTTATTGAGCATTTGCTTTGGGCAGACATTATGCTTAGCATTATATGACCTAATTAAACCTAGTGAAGCAGGTCTTGTAATTATGGTTCCTATTTTACAGATGAGAGACTGAGGCCTGAGCTAGTGAATGGTGAAGGCGGAAAGAACACAGGCCCACCTACAATGGAGGGCTCTGATAAACGTGTCCTGCTTAATTCATTTTACTCAGAATCTCAGGGTAGGTGGTAGCTGTTGGTGAATGGGTAGAAGATGCCACTTTATTCTTCTACCTTCTTAAAATATTTCATACTACATTCTTTGGAGGATGTCTTATTTTCTTTTAATGAAGAATTTATAAACTAGATGGATTCCAAGTGTTCAAATTTGTGGTGCCTTAAAAAATAAAACTGGACAAAGGGGACTTTGGATTAGTCTTCCATCGAGAGTAGGAACTGTCTGTGGGGTAGAGGTGTTAGGAACAGACCTCTTTCTGATCTAAGCAATTCAGTTGGCTTATGAAACGTTGGCAGTGAGTACATTTGGACTGATGCTGATAGTCAGTGGAAGAAACATATGGCAGCAGAGATAATAAAACAAACCGTGTATATCTTCTTTCTTGGGAAGAACTAAGCCTTTTTCACGAGGGAAACCGGAGACAGAATTTTGAATGTTCTGTTAATTACTTTATTTACTCTAATTTTCTTTCTCAAAGGGGAACTTACTCAAGACTGTTTTGGTTCCTTTTCAGTTCACCTAATCCAGCCGTTTCTTGGATATTTTATTTTTACTGTTTACAAATTGAGCCACTGGAAATGGCTAATCATTTCCTAGCTGTTGTGTCAGCTAGTCGGCACAACAGTGCTCGATTACAAAGAGAAAGAGCTATAATTTTGGTTGCTCTTCTTTTGTTTCACAAAGATCTCTGGTGAGAGAATGTCCAGTGGGATTCCAGCCTGTTTAGGTTACTAAGTCTAGAAACACTGAGTTCAGAATGCTGTTTTACTTTCAACTTGTTGATGAAGATGACTGTTGTTGTGTTACTGGAAAGGGGACCTGGCCCTTAGCAGGTCAGCTTAGGGCTGGCCAGTAGTGTGTGGGTTCTTGATTTTGTACAGGAAAGATTTCACAACACGGGTCCAGGTGATTTTGAGAGTATGTTTATTAAAGCTGGGGACAGTGAAACAAGGAAGGACTTAGGATAGAAAGCAACAGGAGAGAGCCTAGGTGGGGCTGCTTTGGCTCTCTAGAAATATAGGAAAGAAATGAGCCTAGGCAGGGCTGCTTTCCCTCACTGAAAAGTCAGAGAAAAGAGGGCCATGGAGACAGGTTCAGGGGGTTAGCCCCACATGAACTGCCGCTTCCCATTTCTCCCCTGGTTGCAAGTCTTGACGGATCCCTTAGAATTTATGAGATGCATGCCTATGGGGGAAGAAGAGGGGGAAGGGGAAGGTGCCAGGCATGCTTCCCTGGAGGGAGAAGGAGCATTCATTGGTTTTTTTGTTTTGAGGATTTTAGACTGGGAGGATCTCAATAGAATATTCATCAGCTTTTCCAGGTGTACCTTTTCAGGGTCCTGATTTCCACTTATTGGTCAGTGTCAGGGCAGAGGGCCATTAGTCATTGCAGCTGGTCCTGGTGTCACCTACCTGGTTTTGCTGCTTTTCTGGGCCTGGAACTGAAATACAACTGAAGCCTAGACATTGACTCTAGGGAGGAAAGGTCAGAGGATCTAAACCTAAACCTCATGACCAGTGATATGTCAAAGGAGAAAAGGCCACCCTGGAGACGAGGTGCCAGTTTTGCTTGTTGCTAGGCACCCAGGGCTTCCGGCTCTGGAGACCTTAAATTGCTCAGCCAGTTTGTTCAGCTAGCTGTCTCAGTTTCCTCATTCTGCTTGCCAAGGAATTTTTCTAGCTTCTTACTCTCCTACCTCAGTTGTAGGTATTATTTTTAGCTTACTCTCTAAATCTATCTGTATCTAATGTGCGTGTTTTCTGAAGAATGCCTCTGGAGGAAAGCTGGATGTGCATTTTTCATGGTGGGGAGGGGGTGTAAGAAAGGAATATTAGAAAGGAATCAAAAGACCTGGGTTTTCATTGTAGTTCTTTGGCTAGAATGACTATCGGACAATGGCAAATCCTTCATCTTTTCTGAGATGAAGGATTATCTCATTTGTAAAAGGGGAATGTTGGGTTGGATCATCTTCAATGCTGTTTTTTAAAAATTGTAGCAAAATACATATAACATAAAATTTACCATCTTAAGCAATTTTAAGTTTATAGTTCAGTACTGTTAAGTGCATGTATATTATTGTACAAGCAATCTACAGAACTCTTTTCATCTTGCAGAACTGAAACTGCCCCATTACACAATAACTCCCCATTCCACTTCCCCCAGCCCCTGGCAACCAGCATTTTACTTCCTGTTTCTATTGATTTGACTATTCTGGGTGCCTCTATAAGCAGAATCCTACAGTGTTTGTCTTTTTGTTACTGGCTTATTGATATGTTAACCTAAAAATAAAAGGCAAAGTAAGAGGCAACAAGCATTTGTTTGAAATCCAAAAGAATAAGCTGTTGGGGAAGCACTGATTTAGGCAGAAACCCAAATAATGTTCTGATCAGGAGACAAAGGCAATGGGTATTTACAAGAAGAGGAAGGGGAACAATTACATTAGTAGAAGTAAGGCATTTCTATTGGTGCAGATAAGCTAGCATAGTGATGTTAATTCTAAAGAATGTTTTTAAGTTTCAGTCCTGTAGCTATCAGTCCAGATCTGCTTTCTTGTTATCTTTGCAAACATTTTTTTGGGAACATAATGTTGCTTTAGGCCAGTCCAAAGGTTATTTTGCCATTTTAACATTCCAAGGTTTGAGGCATGGCTGTGCGAGGCAGTTCCTCTGGGATGGCAGCTCCGGTTCCACTTTATTATTATTGTTATTATTTTTGTTAATTCCTCTCTGAGAGCAGGCTGTTCTGGCCACAAGTGGCATTTAGAGTATGAAAGACACAGCAAATAGCCAGTCCACACATGCTAACTTATGTTGGTACCTGGCTTTGGTTCACATACTTACAGAAGTAGGTTGAGCTTTCTAGTCTCTCTCTCTCTCTTTTTTTTTTTTTTTTTGGCTCTTCCAAAAAGTATGTTCAGGGGTAAGTAAAGTGTCACTTGATCATCAGGTATAACAAATGAATACATGACTGTGGGGTTGTGCTCATCTCTGTGGTATTTCTGTTCTTGAGACGAAGATAATTTCAGAAAATACTATTGAAGATAGACATTCCCCTGTATTTTGTTCTCTCCTCCATGTCTATTGTCATGATCTCTTTGGCACTCTAAGAGGATTCATTTCTGTGTATTTAGCTTTTAAGCTGCTTCCAGTTTTGTAGGTTATTTCTTGTTGTTGTCTGTGAAGAAAATGGAATGATACTCACCACTGTCCAGTTGTCATAATTATAGAATATGGTGGTTGAAAGCAGAAAAGGACAATTAAGAAAAAAAATTCCTTGTCTGCTGGAGGAAACAATGGAAATGGCAGGTGTAGCTGCTGACACTGGCACTTTGTCAGAGAAATCTTTTCAGAGCTTCTCCTGATTTTCTAGGATCAGGGTCAGGTGTTTCTGTGCCCACATCCAGGTTTCTGTCAGGGGCTCTGCAGCTGTCAGATGCCCCTTCTATGCCCATGAATTCTCACAAACCACAGATTGACCACCTCCAGGGTCCAGTGTAGCTTCTCAGGTAGGAGAGAACCTGGTACCATTCTTGATCGTACATCTAAGCCCAGACAATGTTCATCTTCGCAGGGAACACACTGCCAGAACTGATACTATCTGTGATATGTTTGTAGTGCTAAGAGTTTGCAAGTGTTAAAAAAAAAAAAAGAAAAAGAAATGGAACCACTTTAAAATTGGAGCCGGAGCTGCCACCGCAGAAGAACTGCTTTGCAGGTTTTATGCCTTAAATCTTTAGAATGTTAAAACTTGTCCAAGTAGCCTTTAGATTGTTCCTAAGGCAGCATTGTATCCCAAACAACTGTCTGCAGAGATAACTAGGAAGCAGTTATGATGGCTACTAGACTGAAAAGTAAAAATATTGTTTAGAATTAACATCACTGTTAGCTTATCTGCACCAATAGAAATGCCTTCCTTCCATGGATGTAATTCTTCCCCTTCCCTTTCTCATAAGTACCCCTCCCCATTGTCTCCTAATTGTGGGCTTCTCCCTAAGTTAGTGCTTCCCAAGTAGCTGTTCTTATTGATCTCAAACGCTGTTGACTCTCACTTTGAAAAGCTTTTTATTTTTAGGTTATCACAAGGTTTTTGAATTAACCCTCCCAGGACATTGAACCCGTTAAGTGTTAGCTCCATGTTAAACAGGAGGAAGAGACTCAATCCAGTGACATGACTGCCCAAGATCACGTGTGAAAGGGACAGCCCCCTAGGAGGCTTCTGCCATGGACATCGTTGTTGCTTTTCTCCCTTAATACTGGTCTGTGTTTGTAGAGAAGCATTTCCAAGCTCTCATCTTCAGTTTCTTCACCCCAAATGTGAATGTGTAGCATATGTATTCATTCAGTGTATTATTGTTAACTTTGTTATGTGATGAGATTTATCTTTTTCTCTCTTTTTAAAAATACAGAATTTGGAGAAAAGTGGTATATCAAGGAAAAATGACATAGGTATGTAATGATTTTTTTTTAAACTTAAGAGTATGTACCCAGGTGTATTTCTTGTAAATTATGTTTCAGTGAAATTCATTTTTCTTTCTTATTTTATTTATTGTGTAAATATTGTTGAGTTTCCAATAAAGGCAGATTACCCTGCCAGGTGAATAAGACATCGTCCCTGTAACTAGGGGCCCACACTTAGTGGGAGAAAAGGACATACTGTGACCTTTGCTGGTGCCCTCCTCTGCCTGGAGCCAGGTCCCCCACTGTGAACCCACAGACCCCACTTGCCCTCCAGGCCTGCTCACTGACATGTCTCCTGTCTGACTCCTCCTGATCCCTGGTGTGAAAGGGATGGCTTGCTCCTTGGCAAACACACCACACTTCTGTCACAGCCATATAAACGCTTATTTGCAACCTCTTTTAAACTCATCTTTTTTCTCCCCCAGCATATTATGTCTTCAGGGATATGACCATGAGTGAGAATTTTTTTTGTATTCTGTGGGAAACACATCCCCAGTGTTGATGGTGAGGGTAAGGCCACACCTCTGTGTTTAGGGGTTGGTCTTTTCCTGGAGGGTGTGAACTTTGTCACTGTCCATCGCTCAGGTGGGCCACAGAGACCTGGAAGGTGGGCCAGGACAGGAGGGAAAAGGTATGTCTTCCTTTCTAGGCCTTTCCTTCCCTGTCCCAGATTCTAAGGAGTCGAGAAGGCAGGAGAGGCTATCTGGGTAGGGGTTGGGAGGTGGCCCTGCATGCAGAGAAGCATAGGGGCATGGGTGGGGGTCTGTGGGCTCTGGGAACAGCCTTACTTAAGGAGTGACATTCTTTTGTTGACTTTTCTTCTCTGTGAAAACATTCTTTGTGGTTCAGCCACTCCTCTCCATGTGGAGATTTCTCCTCTGCTGCCAACCCTGTGGGTTTGGCCATTTGTTTGTATATATATTTCATGGGAGCTGATGGGTCTCCATGTAGTAAATGGTTATTAAATAGACTAATGACCATTGTCGGGAACATGGGCTTGAAAGGACCAAGGGAAAGTTACCTGGACTGGAAATCTACATTCTTGCAAGTGCTGATGGCGATTCTGGTGATACATGGTATCTAATCATCTGAAAAGGACCCAGGGGATTTGTTGCCCACAATCAGTGAGTTCATGGGACCAGGGGCTACTAAGGCAGCTGCCCAGTAGAGTCAGAGTGCTTAGATCATGGTCTCACAGTACTCAGGGCTGGATGACAGTCTCCAAGGGCAGGCTGTTTTTCTCTTCTGACTTACTGCCTAATCCAGGGGTGGGGAACGTCCAGCCTGCACCGTATATACTGTCGGTGAAATCACTTGGTCTGGCCCTGCCAAGGCAAGCGCAGGAGGGACTCGAAATTCAATAAATCTAGGAGCTTTTTTCATAGCTAATTATTAAGTTTATCAACTTAATTTATTAAGTTTATCAATTTTGTATGGCCTGCAAATGATGTTATAAAATATCCCAGTGGCCCTTGGCAGAAAAAATGTTCCCCACCCCTGGCATAGCTTCACTAGGGACGTTATTCTCACCAAGTGACACATAATTGGAGAGTGGCTCTTCATGTGAGTGCATGTGTGCCCTAAATCATGATCCTGGTTGTTATCCAGTTTTTATCCTAAGAAGCCACATTGATTTCTCATCAGGAAAACACCAGCATTGTGAAATCCATGTTTCCAGATAATTTCTGATTAGGAAGGATCAGTGCTTAGTAGAGAGTTTGGTACATGACAGGTGCTCAGCACCTGCAGAAATAGAGGACCTTTGATTTCTTCTACCTTCATAGAAGAATTACTTCTGCAGGGGCTCTTTCTAAGCATCTCTGGCTCTGTGGCCTGTACTTAGTACTTCCCAGCTCTCCACTGGCTGCAGAACCACATTGGTCCTTTCCATATCCTTGACTAAGTTCTTTATCTTCTTGTCACACTCATCATTATTGTCAGGCATTTAGTGTACCACCCATTTGTCACACATTCCTAGAGGAGAAACAATGACAATCTATCTTGAGTGGTGGCAGTGTTTGCTGAAAGCAGATTGCACTGAGTTTAGAGACGTGCAGCCAAAGTGGGAAGAAGTAGTAGAGTTTTCTTGTTAACTCCAGTGACTGGGCAGTGGGAGCTAATACTCACACAGTTGAAGGCATCAACAGAGAAGACACTACTGAGGTGACCCCTGCAATCTAGATACCACCAGGATGTGACTCAGGGAGGGTTTAGGATATGTGTCAAAAAAATACTTCTTGGTGCTGATATAAAGAACAGTAGAAATTTAAGCACAAAAGCTATTTTCAGCACTAAACTGTACTAGCCTGGTTCTGTTCTGCTGAATGGCATGGAGACTATTTTGTGTCATTATTATCAGGGTTTTAGGGATGGGAGCACCCTTCCTTTTTTGCCTCACTACCTGTAACTCCCACATAAGCATCCTGTTTCTTATCCATACCTAATTGTGAGTGTCTTAAATTTCCAGAGGAAGAGATGAGGACACTGTCCTAGGGGCATACAGAGAAGAGAGGGGAGGACAGTGAAGGTTTGGGTCCCACTGTCCCATTGTTTCTTCTCCGTCCCCAGTTGGAAAGCTATTAATCTGGAGTCCCAGCCTCTGAGTGAAGCCTATACATCCTTCATGATCTGATCTGGCTGAGCCAGCCTCCCTCTCTAACTTTATCACTGATCATTTCTGCATCCTATCCTCAGAAATGCCTGACATACTCTCTGGTCACCCACTTAGGGATGCTGCAGAGATAAGGCTGCTGTGGCTCAGTGATAACCCCACTTCTCTCTCTGCTGCTGATCTGCAAACCCCGGAGCCTAAGCCTGCAGAAAATGGCTGCTTTTTAAAGGAAACTGGAAATACCTCCTCCCAGAAGCTCTCCTTGCACTGGCTCCCCATCCTCTGTGTTCTCACAGCGTCCCATGCAGGCTCTGGCTTTGCACTTATGCTTTTGTGGTATGATGGTCTGCTTTCTTTTTTTAAAATTTATTTTTATTTTTAAAATTTAAGTATAGGTAGTGTACAGTGTTATGTTATATTACCTTCAGGCGTGCACTATAGTGATTTGACATTTATATAAATTACAGTGTGAACCCCACACCGGTTCTGGCAATCATCTGTCACAGTGCAGACTATCACTATATTACTGTGTTCCCTTTATCTTTTTTACTCATCCCCTCCCCTCTCCCCTCTGGCAACTGTCCCTTAGGTCTCTGTTTCTATAAGTCTGTTTTTGTTTTGTTTTGTTTTTTAGAATCCACATATAAGCAAAATCACATGGTATTTTTCTTTCTCTGACTGACTTATTTCATTTAGCATAATACCCTCTAGGTTCATCCATGCTGTCACAAATAGTAAGATTTCATTCTTTTTTATGACCGAGTAACATTCCATTGTATATATGTACCACATCTTTCTTTATCCACTTGTCTATTGATGGATACCTGAGTTGTTTTCATATCTTGGCTATTATAAACAATGCTGCAATAAACATGAGGATGCATAAATCTTTTCAAATTAGTGTTTTGTGTTTCTTCAGATAAATACCCAGAAGTGGAATTAGTGGGTCCTATGGTAGTCCTGTTTTTAGTAGGAGTCTTCCTACTGTTTTCCATAGTGGCTGCACCAGTTTGCAGTCCCACCAGCAGTACGCTAGACTATGCTGATGTGAGGGACTACTTGGTCACCTTTGTGTCCGAGATCCTTGCACTTGGTAGAGACTCAGTGATGTTTGCTGAATGAGTGCACACAGCACATTTGGTTGAAGCACATGGAACAGAAAGAGGATGATTTCTTTTTTTTTCTTTTTTTAAAATATATCTTTATTGATTTCAGAGAGAGGAAGGGAGAGGAAGAAGGAGAGAGAGAGATAGAAACACCAGTGATGAGAGAGTCATTGATCAGCTGCAGCCCTCAACCTGGGCATGTGCCCTGACCGGGAACCGAACCCCTGATCGCCTGGATCCTAGGTCGATGCTCAACCGTTGAGCCACTCCCAGCCAGGCAGAAAGAGGATGATTTCTTAGCAGAAAAAACACATACAACTCGTAGCACATCACCCAGATATGCGAAGGGGAAACGTTTTATATTTCTTCTTATAAAGCCTCCTTGCATTGGACGAGCTGTGAACAGTGGGAGCTCTGCTGATCTGGCAGAAGTGGCGGGAGTTGGTTACTGTGGTGAGAGCAGCTTTAGCCTTTGACATATGGATCTGCTTTCTTAAAAATTTCATTATGAATTATTTTGAACATACAAAAAGCTACAAAGAGTAATGTAATGAACATCCATGGATCCACCACCTAGCTTAAGAAATAAAAAGTTACTAACACAGCGGAAACCTTTGAACCATTATCCAGATACGCTGTTTATCATTCTCACATCAGATATACACACGCATAGATACAAAAGTATATAGCACATATCCACTTTATGTATATGTTTATGTTTTTGTAAACCATTGATTTATATAATTATTCCTTTGCAGCTTACTTTTTTTCAGTATTCCATCTGTACAGTTCATCTACAGTATCCGTCTGGGTTGATGTTCCTAGGGCTAGTTAATTTTTGTTATTGAATAGTTTTCTGATTTGTGTGTCTTGTTAGTGCATATGTCAGTTGGTTCCAGTTTTTTCCTCTTACACATGCTGCATGCCCATTATAGACCCCTTTACACAATATGCTGCTGGGCACATGCCCTTTATAGACCCCTTTACACAGTGCTGCCATGGACATGCCCATATAGACTCCTTTACACATGCTGGGTGCATGTCTGTTATAGACCCTTTACAGATGCTGCTGGGTGCATGCCCGTATAGATATACTGCTGGGCACATGCCTGTATAGACCCCTTTACACATGCTGCTGGGGCTAGGCACGTGCCCGTTATAGACCCTTTATACATGCTGCTGGGTGCATGCCCATTACAGATCTGCTTACACGCTGGAGAGTTCTCAATGTGGTGAATAGCAGTAGAATTCTGGGTCATGGGGAATGTGCATCCTCAACTTTATTAAATTTTGCAAAAATTCTTTGAAATTTTTCTTCATTCTTTACAAAAGTAAATCCTTATAACTCCTCTTTTCATATGTCACTTTTTGTTAATGTTTCAGGTGTAGTGGATGGAAGATTACATTTTAGTTGAAATAGAAGCCACCGTGTAAGCCCTTCGGTGTCCAATTCACAGAGCCAAGAGCTGAGTTAGAGATAAATATGTAGGATCTTCATATTTATATACACTCCTGCTGGAGAGCAATGAGGTCATTCAGTAGGTTGTTCAGCATTTTCTTTTAAAAACTTTAATTGAGTTTTAATCAAAGAGCATTTGGGATTATTTTGAGGAACTAGATGGCTTAGTGTTGTATGAATATTTGAGTGAGTGAATAAATGAATGGAATTATAGAACTGAACATTAGAACAACAAAATATAATGGAATAAAGTTAAAACCCAGTTAGTGTCCCTAAGTCCAGATATTAAAGGGGGGATGGTCCCCACATTCATTTGCTGTAAATCTGGCTGGAGGCTACAATTTATGTGACATCTGCCTTCTGCCAAGACCCCTGTCTGGTGGCAGGGTGCTGACACAATGGTGGTTTCTGTTTCTTTCTTTATTACAAGCTCAGAATAGGGGGAGGCTAATGTGCTTCTCCGCAGTGGGGCCTGAGCAGCCATCTCTGCTCAGGACAACCTCTGATGGTCCCCCTGGTCAGGTGGGCATATCATACCAGGGGTTCTGCCCTGCTGCCACTGTAGAAAAACCAGCCACCTTGCAGTGAGTCTTTAGGGGGTCCACAAATCCTGCCTGTGTGGCCAGTGTTGTTATAGGTGAGCTTTTAGGCAACAGTTCTTGCTAAAGCCCTGCTTCTATGGAACTGTGGCTGTTTTCTTAGAGAAGATACTCAGTTCTGGCTGGATGCCTTGTGAGGTATGGCTGGGGTGACCGAGTTATTTATTTGTAAACTCATGGGACATAAGCAGTCACCATTGAATGTCACCTTGTAGGGCCATCCAGAACAGTCGTGTAGTGTATTAGCTTGCTAGGGCTACAGAAATTGTGCCACAAATTGTGTGGCTCAAACAACAGAACTTTGTCTCATGGTTCTGGAGGCTAGAAGTGTAAAATCAAGGTGTCAGCAAGGTTGGTGTCTCCCAGGCCCTCCCTCCTTGTCTTGTAATAGGCTGTCTTCCTATTCACATCACCTTTCCTCTGTGTGTCTGTGCCCACATTTTCTCTCTCTGTAAGGACACCAGATATACTGGATCAGGGCCCACACTAATGACCACACTTTAACTTGACCTCTACAAAGACCCAGTTCCAAATAAGGTCACATTCTGAGATCCTGGGGGTTAGGACTTCAGTCTAAGAAGTTTGGGGACATAATTCAGCCCATAACAGGTAACAGTGAAGGATTATGTGTGAATTGTTAAAAGGTTACTTGCAAACAAGATTTTCAGCTTCTTAGAGGGATAGTGTTCTAGATAGTTTCACACTTTCCTATGTTTACAGTCATTCTTTTTGACAGAGGCAGGACAAATCCATAGTTGGTTACCATAGACTTGGTCTAGCACAGCGAGCTTATTTACTTGCTAACTTCTGGGAAAGAAGTTTTGGAGATCAATTTCAAAAGAGATTTTATCACTAGAATTACATATAAATTGATTTTTTCCCCTAAGAGTTTATTTCCTGAAGGCTTATCTTGTAGCAGGTTTTCTTTCTTTCTTTTTTTCTTTAACTTGTTTTCAAGTTCATTTCAGTTGTCAAAAAATAAATACCTGAAAACTTTTTTCCTTTTTTGGTTCTAGATTTAAAAGGAATTGTGTTTGTTATCCAGAGTCAAAGTAATTCTTTTCATGCAAAGAGAGCAGAAGAGTTAAGAAAAAGCATCTTACAGCAAGCTGCAGATCTTACCCAGGTATGTTGAAATGGCTTAGGAGGATGTCTGCTAATTATTCATTTATTGATATGTTTATGTTTTCTGAAGCTCTTGGTCTATAGAGAATCAGTTTTATTTAGATGAGAATAACTCTTCTGACTTTTTTTCTTTTTATTTAGTTTTGACTATTTATGGTTCAAAATGGCATGATAGTCTAAATTATTATATGTTTTTTTAATTTAAGAGAGTTATATGATTATGTGGGACTATTGTGGTTTTGTAATAAAGTATGATACAAAGAAGAAGTAACTTTTTTAAAGCAGGTCTTAAAATAGTAGAGATAATTAATGTTCAATTTTGGTAGCAAGTTCAAGGCAGTTTTCATGTTGAAATAACATTTTCATTAACCTCAGTGTGATGTTTGCTCTGTGAGTATCTTAATCTGTTTTTTAATTGGACATTATTAATTGAAATTTTGATTTGATTTCTAATGTATTTTCTGAGAAGGATCATGGAGAGGAAAATTGTGCTGCCATATCGGTGCTTTCCTTTTTGGCTAACCGAAAAAAATTCCTCCAAGCCTGCTATTCCACACTGCCGTGGCCTTCAAGACACAAGTGTTTGTCTGCAGATAAATACCATCCTGTGGTTGTCTCAGCAAGAACTCTGACAGGAGATGTGTATTTGATGGATTGCTAGCCTTTTCTTGGTGGGGGCTGGGAAATAGAGGGTTGTACATAGCAGTGGAAAAATTAGCCAGCTTAGTGATATTGAAGGCTGAGATACCACTAAGATTAAGGTTTACTGTGCTTTATCTTGAAATGATTTACATACAAAATTTATCCAGCCTCCCCATATCCTTGCAAGGGCAGGTCCTTGGCTCCCCTGCTTAGAGCATCACATCTTCTAAGGGGGAGGAAGTAATTGCCTGCTTTTTTTGGTGATTGGAGCTAGGAGCAGCTTGATGAGTTTGAAATTCTTCTTTGTCTGGAAACCCAGCTTTTAAAGATTTTCTTCTGTAAACCTGTTCTGATTTCATCAGAGAGGCAGACATGCCGTCCCTTGACTGGCTGGGCATCTTTCTCTTGCTCCCCGGAGGCCCTAGCGGGGTGGACAAAGGCAGCTGCTATGGGGAGAGGGGCAGCCAGTAGCCCCAATAATCCCTCTGTTGGATCCCAGCAAGTATTAAGGCACATAGCTTCGCTGGGCTGTGGCAATTAGCCTAAACTCAGTAATCAGGGATGAGTTGGTGCTAGGAAAATATGATCTCATGATTAAGTGAATCTTTGAGAGACAATATGGAAAAGAACCAGAAAATTCATTCACACAGACACCATAACAATGATTTAAGGAAGTTGGAGATTTACATCCGCTCCCAAACAGGCAGCTCTGCTTCAGGGTCCTCCATCTCATTACTTTATGGTGGGCAGGGTGTCCTCATCTGCACGGTAGAAGCTGGCTCCCCACCACTACGTCTGCATTTCACTGTGTGGAGGGCAAGCAGCTTCCTTCTAAGGATGTGACTTTACAGTTGTACTCATCATTTCCCCTGACATACTGTTGTCCAGAACATAATCACGTGGGCATACGTTGGCTGGGAAAGGTCGTCTAGTTGGGGGGCCTTGGACTCAGACAAACTTAAAGAGTTCTACTTACCAAACGGAGGAAAGTAGGAGTGGAGACTCAGACAAATTGACATCTCTGCTAAATCAAGATATTATTTACACTTCAGGGACTTGCCTAGTTTATGGAGGAATTTATCTGTGAACCTCTCATTCACTCATTCAGTGTTGACAGAGCAACTGTGGGCAAAGTACTGGGTGTTCAAGGATCAGTAAGCCATGGTCCTTGTACTGGAAGAACCCACAGTCGAGGAGAGGAGACAGGCCCATAAATGGGCAATTTTAAAGCAGAGTGGAAGTGTAGACACAGAAAGACAAGCACTGCATGGTTCTGCTTATATGTGGTGTCTAAAGTAGTCAAATTCATAGAATCAAAGACTGAAGGATTTTACCAGGGGTGGTGGGAGAAGGGGCATTGAGGAGTTATGAACATGCATAAAGTTTCAGATAAGTCAGATGGATTGGCTCCAGAGATCTGAATTACGAAATTGCCCTTTCAGCCACCAGTCCTCTGTTGTACACCTAAAATATGTTAAGAAGAGAGAGCTCATGTTAAGTGTTCTTACCACAATACAATAAAAAATATTAAATAAAGAATTTGGTACTAGGTAGGTTGGGAGGGGGTGGAAGTCGGGGAGGGGTTTCTAGGTGGACAGCCAGGTAGAGGCAGCCAGGTGAGAAGCAGGAGCATGGTGTGTAGGGGCCCTGCCTGCTACCCTGGGTGGGTGTAAAGTGGGAGGTGGGCAGTGTCGGCAGCTGGTCTGGACAGTGAGTTTGGGACCTGACCTTAGAGGAGCTGTATGTCCTCTTGAGGACCCAGGCTTTTCTTGGGGGCTTAACTCGCACTTTGAGAGAGATTTCTTTGATGTCCTCCTGGCAGTAGGTACAAGAGCGGCCCCTATTTCCTGTACTAACAGTGTTCTCTGTTGAGAATTACTATTAGGGAGAGTGCTTACTACATTGACCTGCTCAGATTTTCATTTTAAAATCATCACTCTGGTGGCTGTCCTTTAAGAGAACCAAGAGTGGAGCCAGGAGCCTAATTCTAAGGCCCTTGGACTTGTCTAGGGCAGTGATGCCCAAAGTGGGGGTATAGATCCTGCTTTGTCACAGACAGTTTAAGAAGCACTGAGTTTGACATAGGGGTGGAGCTGGCCAGGGTGGTGGTGGCAGGGGTGACGTGGGGTCAGAATTGGAAGAGATTCAGCCCATGTGAGGCTGAAGGAGGTCAAACCAGGCATCCAGCTAGGACTGAGGTGGGGTGGGGTGGGGTGGGGCCACCAGCTGAGACTGAGGATGAGGCTGACGGAGTTGCAGGTTATGGGGTGTAGATGTCTGAGGTTTTGTAGATGAAATCTGAGGTGGAGGTATCAGTGGCTGGGAGCTGCATATTTGTTTGAAGCTCAGGAGGAAGGTTTGGGCAGAAGATGGCTGGTTTGGGAATTAGCAGCATTCATAGGCAGTGACTGAGAGCTGGAATGTGCTACTTCCAGGGGAGCAATGGGACCCTGGGGGACCCTGGGGAACTGGCATCTTGGGGCTGGCCAGAGCACGAGCAGCCTTCTCTGGACACAGAAAGAAGGTACCTCATGTGACATCAGAGAACCTGAGCCTTGCACACAGTTATCAGTACTGTTCTGTCCCCAGAGAGGACTAGTGGGAGGGTCTCAAACTGTCCACATGACTGGACTGTCTGTGCGGACTCCCACCTGTTTTCTTGTTGCTGGTGCCACTGCCACTGTTATTGTTATTTTTAATTATGGTAAAAAACATACAAAATAAAATTTGCCATCTTAATTTTTTTTCATCAGTTTAGTTTGTTCATTATATTCCACAAATAAGTGAGATCATGTGGTACTTGTCTTTCTCTGACTGGCTTATTTTGCTCAGCATAATATTCTCCATTTCCATCCATGCTGTCCCAAAGTGTAAGAGATCCTTCTTTTTTTTATAGCTGCACAGTATTCCATGGTGTAAATGTCCCACAGCTTTTCTATCCACTCATCTACTGATGGGCACTTGGGCTGTTTCCAGATCTTAGCTATTGTAAATTGCACTGCTATGAACATAGGGGAGCATAAGTTCTTTCTGATTGGTGTTTCAGGTTTCTTAGGGTATATTCCTAGAAGTGGGATCACTGGGTCAAATGGCAGTTCCATTTTTAATTTTTTGAGGAAACTCCACACTTTTTCGTAGTGGCTACACCAGTCTGCATTCCCACCAGCAGTGTACTAGGGTTCCCTTTTCTCCACATCCTGGCCAGCACTTGTTGTTTGCTGATTTGTTGATGATAGCCATTTTGACAGGAGTGAGTTTTAATTTGCATCTCCCTGATAATTAGTGGCTTTGAGCATTTTTTCATGTGTCTCTTGGCGAGCTGTATGTCCTCTTTGGAGAAGTGTCTATTTATGTCCTTTGCCCATTTTTTAATTGGATTGTTTGTCTTCCTTTTGTTAAGTTGTAAAAGTTCTTTATATATTTTGGATATTAACCCTTTATCAGATGTATCATTGGCAAATATGTTCTCCCATACAGAGGGCTCCCTTATGGTTTTGTTGATGGTTTCTTTTGCTGTGCAGAAGCTTTTTATTTTGATGTAGTCCCATTTGTTTATTTTCTCTTTTGTTTCTCTTGCCCTAGGAGATGTATCAGGAAACATATTGCTACAAGGGATGCCTGAGATTTTGCTATCTACGTTTTCTTCTAGGATTTTTATGGTTTCACATCTTACATTTAAGTCTTTTATCCATTTTGAGTTTATTTTTGTGTATGGTGTAAGTTGGTGGTCTAGTTTCATTTTTTTTGCATGCACCTGTCCAATTTTCCCATCACCATTTATTGAAGAAACTGTCTTTACTCCAGTGTATGTCCTTGCCTCCTTTGTCAAATATTAATTGAACATAATGGCTTGGGTCGATTTCTGGGTTTTCTATTCTATTCCACTGATCTATATGTCTATTCTTGTGCCAGTACCAGGCTGTTTTGATTACAGTGGCTTTGTAGTGTAACTTGATATCTGGTATTGTTATCCCTCCAACTTTGTTCTTCTTTCTCAAGATTGCCATGGCTATTTGAGGTCTTTTTTAGTTCCATACAAATTTTTGAAGTGTTTGTTCTAGATATGTGAAATATGCCATTGGTATTTTAATAGGGGTTGCATTGAATTTATAGATTGCTTTGGGTAGTATGGACATTTTAATGATGTTAATTCTTCTAATCCATGAACATGGTATATTCTTCCACTTTTTTTATATCTTCCTTTATCTTTTTTGGCAATGTCTTGTAGTTTTCAGAGTACAGGTCTTTTACCTCCTTGGGTAAGTTTATTCTTAACTATCTTAATTTTTTTGTTGCAGTGGTAAATGGGATTTTTTTTTAGTTTCTCTTTCTGATAGTTCATTATTGGTGTATAAAAATGCCATCAATTTCTGAGTGTTAATTTTGTATCCTGCTGTCTTGCCAAATTCATTTATTAAATCTAGTAGTTTTCTGGTGGAGTCTTTAGGATTTTCTATGTACAGTATCATGTCATCAGCAAATAATGATACCTTTACTTCCTTTCCATTTTGGATACCTGTTATGTTTTACTCTTGCCTGATTGCTGGGGCTAGGACTTCCAGTACTATGTTGAATAAAAGTGGTGAGAGTGGACTCCCCTGTCTTGGTCCTGTTCTTAGGGGAAATGGTTTTAGTTTTTGCCCATTGATATGATATTGGCTGTAGGTTTGTCATATATTGCCTTTATGATGTTGAGATATGATCCCTCTATTCCCACTTTGCTGAGAGTTTTTATCAAAAATGGGTGTAGGCTTTTGTCGAATGTTTTTTCTGCATCTATTGATATGACAAGGTGATTTTTTTTTTTCATTTTGTTTATATGATGTATCACATTTATTGATTTGTGAATATTGTACCAGCTTTGCATCCCTGGAATAAATCCCACTTGGTAGTCGTATATGATCTTTTTAATATATTGCTGGATCTGATTTGCTAATATTTTTGGTTGAGGATATTAGCATCTATGTTCATCGGGGATATTGGCCTGTAATTCTCTTTCTTTGTAGTGTCTTTATCTGGTTTTGGCATTTGGCTAATGCTCACTTTGTAAAAAGAGCTTGGAAGTGTTCCTTCCTCTTGGATTTTTTGAAATAGTTTGAGGAGGATAGGTGTTAGTTCTTCTTTGAATGTTTGGTAAAACTCCCCTGTGAAGCCCTCTGGACCAGGACTTTGGTGTGCTGGGAGTTTTTTGATTACTGCTTCAACTTCATCAGTAGTTATTGGCCTATTCTAACTTTCTGACTCTTCTTGATTGAGGTTTGGAAGATTGTATTTTTCTAGGAATTTGTTCATTTCATCCACGTTGTCCAGCTCAGTGGCATATAGTTAGTTGTTCATACTATTTTCTTACAATCCTTTGTATTTCTGTGGGGTCAGTTGTTATTTCACCTATTTCATTTCTGATTTTGTTTATTTGGGTCCTCTCTCTTTGTTTCTTGATGAGTCTGGCTAAAGGGTCATCAATCTTGTTTATCTTTTCAAAGAACCAGCTCTTGGTTTCATTGATCTTTTGTATTGTTTTTATAGTTTTTGTGTCATTTAGTTCCATTCTGATCTTTATTATTTCTTTCCTTCTACTTACTCTGGGCTTTTCTTGTTCTCTTTCTAAGTCTTTAACTTGTAGGTTTAGATAGTTTATTAGAAGTTTTTCTTGTGTTTTTTGAGGGAGGCCTGCAGTGCTATGAACTTCCCTCTCAAGACTGCTTTCATTGTGTCCCATAGATTTTGTGTTCTGTGTGTTCATTTTCATTGATTTCCAGGAATTTTAAAATTTCTTCCTTGATCTCTTTGGCAACTCATTCATTGTTTGATAACATGCTATTTAGCCTCAATGTGTTTGGATGTTTTTTAGTGTTTTTATTGTATTGATTTCTAATTTCATGCCATTGTGGTCCGAAATCATTGACATGATTTCAGACTTCTTGAACTTTTAGAGACTTGTTTTGTGTCCTAACATGTGGTCTTTGAGAATGTCCCATGTGCACTTGTGAAGAATGTATATTCTGCAGCTTTGGGCTGAAATGTTCTGTAAATGTCAATTAAATCCATCTGATCTAGTGTGCCATTTAGGGTCACCATTTCCTTGTTGATTTTTTTTTGGTCTTGAAGACCTATGCAGTGAAGTCAGTGGGGTGTCAGAGTCCCTAATTATGACTGTATTGCTGTCGATCTCTCCCTCAAACTCCTCCAGAAGTTTTTTTTATAAATTAAGGTGATCCTATATTGGCTGCATATATGTTTATCAGGGTTATATCCTCCTGTTGGCTGAATCCTTTTAGTATTATTTAGTTACCTTTCTTTTTTCTCATTATGGTCTTCATTTTGAAGTCTATTTTGTCCGATATGAGTATTGCTACCTCAGCTTTTTTTTCATTTCCATTTGCATAGAAATTTTTTTTCATCCCTTCACTCTCATCCTATGTGAGTCTTTTGTTCTGAGGTGGGTCTCTTGTAGACAGCATATATTTGTGTCATATTTTCTTATCCATTCAGCCACCCTATGCCATTTTATTGGAGCATTTAATCCATTTACATTTAAGATTATTATTGTTAGGTACTTATCTATTGCCATTTTAATTCTTTATGCCTATGTATCTCCCTTTATTCTTATTTCTTATTACAGCAGTCCCTTTAACATTTCTTGCAGTGCTGGTTTGGTGGTAATAAACTCCTTTAGCTGCTTTTTGTCTGGGAAGCTATTTCACCATCTATCTTAAATGATAGTCTTGCTGGATACAGTAGTCTTGGTTTCAGATCTTTGCTTTTGTTTACCTTGAATACTTCATTCCACTCCCTTCTGGCCTGTAGAATTTCTGATGAGAAATCAGCTGACAGCCTTATGGGAGCTCCTTTGTAGGTAGCAGCTTGCTTTTCTCTTGCTGCCTTTAAGATTCTCTCTTTGTCTTGAATTTTTTGCATTTTAATTATGATGTGTCTGGGCATGGGCCTCTTTGAGTTTTTCTTGCTTGGGACTCTCTGTGCCTCCTGAACTTATGTGACTTTTTCCTTCATCAGGTTAGGGAAATTTTCTGCCATTATTTCTTCAAACAGGTTCTCTAACCCTTGCTTCCTTTCAACTTCCTCTGGCATTCCTATGATGCAAATACTGTTATGTCTCATGTTGTCCCACAGCTCCCTTAGACTGTCCTTTTTTTAAATTGTTTTTTCTTTTTGGATCTCTGAGTGTTTTTTTAATAACCTGTATTCTAACTTGCTGATCTGATCCTCAGCTTCCTCTAATCTGCTGTGTATTTCTTCCAGTGTATTCTTTATTTCTGCTGTTCCATTCTTAATTTCCTTCATAGCTTCCATATCTTTTTTGTCATACTTACAATCAGTATTCTGAGCTCTATATGTGATAGAGTGCTTATCTGCATTTCATTTAGCTCCTTTTCTGGCGAATTCTCTTGTTCCTTCATTTGGGGCTTGTTTTTTGTCTCCCCATTTTGGCTGCCTACTTGGGTTTGTTTCTATGTATTAGGTAGATCACCTAGGACTCTAAACCTTTTGGAGGGTCTTTGGTGCAGGCCAGTGTCAGATGCTGTTTGTGACTGGCCTTGAGTCCCCTGTTTGGAGCTATCAACAACCCACGACTTGTGGTTCCCTCTGCTGGGACTGGGTGCATTTGGACAGGATCAAGATGCACACCAAAGTTTCCATCTTAATAATTTTTAAGTATATAGTTTTCTAGTGTAAAGAACATTTATGTTGTGCAACCCATTTCCAGAACTTTTTAACCTTCTCAACTGAAACTCTGGCCCCCTTCCTTCAGCCCTGGCACCCACCATCTTTTTTGTCTCTATGGATCTGACTTTTCTGTATAAGTGGAATCATACAGTACTTGTATTTTTGTGATTGGCTTCTTTCACTCAGCATAATATCCTCCACGTCCATCCATCCTCAGGGTTGTAGCTTGTCATTATCCCTGTTATTTTGACAAACTCTCCTCCATGTCTTGCTGGTAACCTCAGTGCTCCTTTGGTGCCCCATGTGGGTGCCCTGGGTGTCCTTGGTCCTCTAAAGCACTGTCCTGCCCTCAGTGTCAGGGGGAGGTGAGAACCCTCTGTGGTCCTGTCTGTGTCCTCCGGGGCACCTTGTATAATGCCAAACACAACATGAGCAAGTGTATTGTTACTGATGTGTTTTCTCAGCTTCTAAAATGTAGAGAACAGCTCCGTTCATCTGAAGCAGTTAACTTTTCTTGCACTTTATTTTGTGCTTACTTAGTTTGTGTGCATATCCCTAATGTTATTGTCCTTGACATTTACAACAGCCTGTTTTGTTGGTGACTCAGATGACCACTAGGTGGCAATATTGTTTTTATATTTAAAGACACATAATTAAGCTATCTCATTAAGCAAACTCTTGCCCCCCAGCATTTAATTTCTGTTATAATAAATGCAATATGAACTAAAGCAGTAAGAGAGCCTCCCTTTAATGATAAGATAGCACAGTTTTCTTATTCTGAAATCCTTTCCTTGAATGGAAGCCAGCTGCAAGTACAGCCTGTCTTCACTTAATGTTCTTGATAGGTTCTTGGGAACTGTGACTTTAAGAGAAACGACATTTAATGAAAACAGTTTCACCCTAGGCTAATTGATAGAAACAAACATTATGTTTCTATGGCATATTTCTGGTCACAAAAACATCTCCAAACTTCTAAATAAAGACCCCAAACACTTCTAATATTGAACATTGAAATTAATGTGGACTATATAACTATTTAAGAAAGATTAATAAAAACAAATGAGGTAGTGATTTTCCAACCCGCTTATTCTAGTTCTGGGGCACAGGTGGCCGGAGCCTGTCGCAGCAGCTGACTGTACAAGGAGGGATTCACTCTGGACAGGACGAAACCCTTCCACTGCCGGGTCGCTCACACCCACCCACATGCCCTCAGACAGGAACAATGTAAACACATGCTTACCTGACGTGCACATCTCTGGGATGTGGGAGGAAACCGGAGGACAAGGTGAAGACCCACGCAGACAGAGAGAACGTGGCAACTCCACACACACAGTAGCTGTGCTGGGAATCAGTTTATTTTCCTCATCAGTGTTATAACAAAACATCATTGAATGCACGATGTTATATGAGGATGACCTGCTGTAGTTATGACAGAACTTTAACCCTTGGATGTAATTCGCTTACAAGATCCAGAGTGTCCTCTTTTGACTTAGATCATTTTATCTTTGGGTTAACAAGTCCTTTGGTAGTTGAAACGACCAGAAAGATTTTAGAGTGGGCAACTGTACTTAATACTGGTTCGTTTTTTCTCCTTATAGAGTTTTTATGCTATATATATGATTAAAAGTTGAATTTATCCTGTGAATAGCATTTTAGAGATTCAAAGATGGTTGATGGCTATCTACAATACTTGGGGAACAATGAGATACCCTGACCTAGAACTACATGGAAATAGAAAAGATGAACTAACTACAGAGAACTAAATGCTGAGATGCACAAAACATAGGGAGGCAAAGTCCCTCTAAGAGGCAGCTGTAGCTCCCCAGTTAAAACTTAACTGGAACTTGTTTTAAGAAATTTACATATTCTTTAGAAAGAATGGACAGCTCATTCATGAGCCATAGAGACAGATTCTGAGGGGGAAGATGTCAGGATGGCCCCAGTACTGTGGCAGGGAGCGTCCTGGCTCATTTAAGGAAGGAATAGTTCCATGGGTTGGCAGGTGTGTGCTAGACCTCTAATGGAATAGGCTGTCTGGGGGCCCTCCTGTCCCCTGGGACTTGAACCACAAAGTCTTAAGGTGGCAACTTTGGGTTTCTCCAACAATTCACCCACCATGAGCAGTCACAAAAGTGGCTTAGTGAGGGAGGAACCTACAGTAAGTTTTATCATTTGAATACTTATCTTATAGCCCCAAATATTTATTCCTTTCACATGACCAGATGTCTAGAGTTGCCCTTTATTTATTCATTATTTTTGTCAGGTTGCAACTTGACTACAATACCTGCCAAAACAATTAAGGAGCAAGAATGAAATGGTATCTGTGATTATGCATCTGCTTCTAGCTGTTCTTTCTGCTTTGGCAAGTCATTACTGTGCCTCTCTGTTGCCTCAAGGTGCTAAAATGTGGTCTCATTAAAAACACAAACATTTTTCATCCTTATAATGAGTGAATATAAAATTTTCAATGTGATACTTAATACTGTACTTAGAGCCATTACTAGAGTGGTATAACTGTTTGCTTTGTTTTCTGAAATAATTGGGGTCATTGTAAGTTGTCACTCCCATCTCCAGTTTTAAATCTTATAATGAAATTTATAAGGACTTTGATGTTTATAATTATATATTTCTTCTAATCAGTAAGGCAGCAGGCTTTACCAAGCGCTGTTCTGTGTGTGGAGTTCTATTCTAGATTGCTGTGGAGCAAAGGGTTAGAAGGGAATTAGAAAAGACATTCTAGTTCTTGGAATTACTGATATTCCATAATAGAAATTACTATATAATTAAGTAGAAATTAGAAGTCCAAAATAAGTACCTGTAATATATTAAAGTATTTATTCAACAAATGTTAATTGGACATCCATAGATATAGTAGGTAACTTTGAATATGAAAGAACATCTCTGGACAACACATGGGGCCCTAGAGAAAGGTGATGCTCATTGAAAGCTAATTAAGAACTAGAGCATCATCCCGTGCACCACAAGGTTGGGGGTTTGAATCTCGATCAGGGCACATAATTAGGTTGTAGGTTCAGTACCAGTTGGCACGTGTACAGGAGGCAACTGATGGATGTTTCTCTCTCACATTGATGTTTCTTCCTCTCTCTCCCTTCCTCTGTCTCAAAATCAATTAAAAAACAAACACATATCCTTGGGCGAGGATTAAAAAAAAAGACATTAAAAAAAAGGAAGTAGAATGTAAAAAGAACGAGTTAATAATGGGCTAATTGTGCATGTGAAACCTGAGAATAAAGAAGGAAGAGTTTTGTCAACTCAGGTAGGAAAGATGGTTCAATAGCTATGGGATGTCGGTTTAGAACTTGGAATTGGGACTAGAAGACGAAGACATGTATTGCCTGTACTTTCGGGGTGCCAGGTTGGAACTGGCATTTGTGGAGGCACAGTGTGGGGTGAATAAAGCATGTGGGAGCAGTGGAATGGCGATCTTTTTAGATTGGAACAGGTGGCAAACTAAGTTCATGAGATACGGGATGTGGTGGACGAATGTGGTTCCTAAAGGCAAATCTATAAATACAAAGATAAAGATTTTGAAGAAGTGCTATTTTTTTTTTGAGCTTTACCCCTTACATGACAGATGGAAGGGTCCTGTGACATTATAAAGATTGACTATTTAAAGAGGTGTGTGAACAAAAAGCCTGGTGGAGGGGGGCTCGTGGAAGCCCATAGGACTGTTTGGTGATGACCTCCGAATTAATCAGGCACTTTACTACATTTGCTTTTAAATGCCTACTATGGGCATAGCATCTGTGTGTCAATTATTATTTTACTTTTGTTTTTTGAACTTAAAAAAAATTCCTTCTTAAGTGGATGTTTGCATGAAAAATTGTGTATTTTGTTTGTTACATGAAATGGGAACAAAAGCTTAGAGTCTGGGGAGGGCTCCCATGGAGTGTCCTGTGTTGATGTTGTGATGAACAGGTTGTTAGAGGAGGGCTTTTCTTCCCTTTGGATATGGGGTCCAGTAACCAGGGAGATCCTAGAGTGAGGTAATTTCCACTGTAGCTTCAGAAATGCATTAACAGTTGCTGAACATTATGGAAACTGTTGTCCTCCAAAGGAGTTTCAAAATATGATGAAATTGAAAACAATAAAGGAGAAACATAAAGCTACGTTGTGTGTGGGTTTTTTAGTACGTTCTAATAAAACAAGGATGCACACACCATGTTGAAGACTATAAACTGTGACCTTTAACCTTAGTGCCGAGCAAGGATCCTGCTAGGTTGGAAAATCATTTTGCATGGGGAACAGGGAAGCAAGCCACGGAAGGAATGAGTGCTGGGAGAGAGTAGGGTGGAGTTTGGAATGAAGGCAGGACCTGAGGAAGGGCAGAACCACAGATAAATTATGGTTCTATTTTTAAGGCAGCCTGCAAATACAGAAAAACAAATTCAGAAGTGGGATATGCTTATAAGGTTTTATTTTGGGGGTTTGGTGCAGCTGTAAATTACATTTTATGGTAGATACTGGATTACACTTTTTTGCTTCGGGCCAAATGGAGCCAGACAAGCTGCTTAGAAACCTTCCCACTCTCACCACCCCCAAGTAAATAGCTTTTGAAGGGAACAGACACTTCTAATTTTATTGCCTTTTTTGTGGTATGAATTTTATTGAAAACCTGGCAGACTCTCAACCCCACAAATAAATGATTATTTTTGCTTGTTCACAAAGTTTTGGAATCACTATTTTCTTGGGAAGAGTTAGTGGGCCATGGCTTGTTAGTTTAAAAATCCTCATTTCCATAAAATAAGCCAGGAAAGCCAGAGCAAAGCCTGTCATAGGTTATAGTGTGACAAAGCTTGAGAAACATGGCCTTGCTTTTTTTATTTTTAGAGATTTTTTAATTGGCAAGGAGACGTGGGAGGTACTTTATTAAAAGGTTAGCTTTTAGTTTTGAGAGTTGTGTCACTATCACTAAACTTTTCTTAGTAGGTGAGAGCAATTGGATGCTTATTATTAAAAGTTCATTTTTTTGTAGTAACTGATAGGTGTTAATGTGTTAAACTGGAAATTTGATTACATTGCTGTTGAATGAGAATTTATTCATCTGTTCATGTAATAAAACTTTTATCGGGTATTTACTTTATGCAAGGGCCTGGGCAAGATGCCCCAGTGAGACCACGGCCGCTTCCGGGGTGAGGGGGTGTTCTGTAGCAATAATTAATTCTTCATACCATGCGGAAGGCTGCACCATGAACATTTTTCTCTTTTTGGCTGCCCAGCATTTGAACCCATCTGTACTGGAGAATGCTACCGTGCGATTCTGGTGGGAGCTGCACCATGGCCCACTAAGAATGTCAGAGGCAGATGCTGAGCTCCCTGAGCTCAGGGAGGGTACCTGTGACTGAGTGTAGCCACTTGGACATTTCTGGGCAGGATTCTGAGTCTGGAGCCAGGGACCCATGGAAACCAGTCACTGTAGAACCCACTCCTGTGGTGTGACATCAGTATTTGGTGTCTAGTGTTCCACATGGAAGGTGCCCATGGTGGTAGTGCCTATCAAGTGGCCTGCTCCCAGTGGATCACTGTGGATGTGTAAGCCCCACCCGCCCTGTGTGCTGCTGCGTGAAGCTCTGTCAGCACAGCAAAATGAGACAAGGCAAGAACAGGTCAACCCTGCCTGCAGTGTCAGCAAAGGCTTTGTTAGCACATCTGAACTGAGCCTGGAAGGAATAGGAAGAGCTTGCTAACTCCTGTCTGGGGCAACTGTGAGTACTCCCATGGAGGGAGGTGGTCAGTTTGTGGTTCCCACTGAATGTTAGTGAATAGGTGAATGAAAGGAAGGTGAACGGCTCTGAGCTAACATGATGAGTTCATGTTTGGAAAAGTGGGGTTGGAGGGACTAGTGAGACTTCTAGTATATGGGCCAGGGCCTGAAGTAGAGACGGACCTGGAATGCCAGTAGTCATCCTAGGTGACTCATTGAGTGCATGTCACCATTATTTTATTCAGTGCTCCTATCTATACACTGTGCTGTGCTGTTTTCAAGTTCAGCTCATATAAGTCTGTGAAGTGGTTACAGTTATTTTCCTCATTTTGCCTAGAGGAAACTGAGGCTCAGAGAGATTGAGTGACTTGCCCATGGTCATATCATAAGAAGTGCAGCCAAGCCTATATCTCAGTCTGACTGGCTCCAAAGCCTCTTCTGTCTGCTCTGCTCCCTGCTGACACAGAGATGGGGCTCAGTCCCCTGAAGATGGGTGCAGCTGATGTGTGTGAAGAATTCCACTCAGTTTAGTCAGCAGCCTCCTGTTCACTCCATCCCTTAACCTGGCTTTATTATTTAATACCAGTTATCCCTGATATTGTCTTCTAGATTTATTTGCTTATTGCTTGTCTCCTTCATTAGAATGTGAGACCCAAGGGGGCAGGGATTCAGCCCTATCACAGCTGTTTACTGTATTCCTAGAATCATGCCTGGCACATAGTAGTTACTCAAATATTGTCAAATCAATTATAATAATAACAATGACATGCATAGCATGTACCAAGTGGAAGCATGTAGTAACTCACTTGATCCCCAGGACTATGGTTATCCCCATATTAGAAATGAGATAACAGAGGCACAGACTGGTCAAAGAACTTGCTCAGGGTTGCTCAGCCCAGAGACATGGCACAAGTATTCTCATTCAAGTACTTTGGGTCTAGAAATCAGGTCGTTAGATGCTAAGTTTTACTGCCTCTCATGAGTGAATGAATGATTAGTTAAAACAGATTTATATGAGCTATAAAAATGTACTTAGTAATGCATCTTGAAGTAAATAGTTAATAAAAATAAATTTTATAAATAATGAGGTAATATTTTCCTCTTGTTAAGAAAGGATGGTTGATGATTAAGACAGGTATCTGGAAAAATGTCTTTTTAAGAAAATAGGCTCAGATTCCTGGAAAATATGGTATTATAGCATCATATATAAACTACTGGTCCATAAATAATACTGGGTTTTTAAAGCCTAGTAAATCTGTCTGATACATGTATAAAACAGCAGTGTTGTATATCTCTGTTATTATCCTCATAAGATATACCTATTTCTTATGGAAGAAATTATATCAGTAAACAGATGTTAATTTTCATCATAATTTATTTGTTGGTCTAAAAGCTCAGGTGCCTAAGAGCTATATAATAGTTGGACTTTGGAAATACAGTTGAACTGAAATCAGTCCTTAAACAGGGTCAGCCTTTTAGAACTTTTGCCTTGTACTGAACAATGTCTGGGCTTTTGCCTCTAATTTAGTACTTGGACTGAACAGTGAGACTGAATCAGACCATAAACTCATGTACTGCTAGGCTTATATTTTTAATTAAGTGATGGAGAGGTTACAAATACTGGGAAGCAGCCTGTGGACAGGAGAAAACGCCAGCAGCATGGGGTTAAATGAGTTGAATTCCTTCCAGACAGAGGCAGGAAAACTAAAGTGATTCAAAACCAAATTTGCCTAATAATGAAAGTAATTTGTGATATTTTAAATGTTAATATCTGTTTTCATCCATGTTCAAATGTTGGCTTTTTTATTCATAATATTCATATTTCTAGCTAAAAATTTTTCATGACTTTCCCACTGTTTCAAGAATAATGGGCTTTCTCTACTCTCAGAGCGTTTTTACAGTGCTCAGCTCTGGAGTCGAGCCTGGTTCCCTAATGAAGATGACGAATATGTGTAACAACCAGGTGATGAGTTAGTGTTGCTTTTGGACTTGTTTGTTTTCAGTAATTATTAGCGGCTTTATTGAATATATGCCTTGGTAAGAAATATGTTCAAAGGAAGTACTGACTGAAAGTCCAGTGGGCTTTCTGAGATTAAAGTGCTTATTAGGATATAGGTAGGTGCTCAAGATGGAAGTGGAGATTGACTTTGGTTCAACGAGACAGGTGGAGGTGACATAAAAAGTTTAAATCATTGTCAGTTTTTCATTTTCTTTCCCTTTTCTGTCATTTTCCCACACTTGATCATTTGTATTTTTAGGCCCTTTATGCTGGCCTCTGCTGTGGCATTGTTTCCGTATTGATAGGATTTTGTCTTACCTTTTACTTTTGAAGTAGCAGGGTTTGGTGCATACTCACAGCTCAAATAGAAGGCAGATGGCTGCATGAATGAGTGTTTCTGCTATAGCTTATACTTTCCCCTTGATTTTATTTGAAAACTGTTTCTCAGTCATTCATCCAAATTACATATTGAAAAAACATACTTTGCATCTAAGGTGCCTTAGGCAGGTCACATGATACCTTAAGGAGGTCTAAACCCCATGGTGGTGTTAGACTGAGAGAAAGAATAGAATGATTACAATTCCAAGTGGTAAGATCTGGGATAAGACCATTTGATGGAAAATTTGATTGTGACCTTTTAAACTATTGTATCTAAGAAGTGCTAATACACATGAGTATATGTATATCTAGGTCTTTTGCGTTCACACACAGAATATATTCATATATACATACATGAGTATGTACACACATGTACATATAGGTGTACTATATAAAACAAGAATAAAAGCTCTTGGGGGTTTTTTAGTATTATTAGTAGACAAAAATTTATTTATAAAGTGATCTTGGCTTAGTGAAGTTAAATCAAGACCAGGTTTCTGAGTGTCAGGGTAGAACGTCTTATATTTGAGACAAAGTCATTCATACCCCTGTGGAGACAGTTACTAACACAGCATCTGAGTTTTGGAAGTGTTTCTGTTTGTTGATACAGGGGTACAGAAAGCTTGATTGCCATTTTTGTGTTCACCAAGTGAAGTTCAGGCATATGATTTAGTGAGCAAAGAAGTAATGGAGATAGGAATGGTTACAATTCACCACTAATGCATAGAGTTTATTTTAGTCCAGAATTTAACTTCCCGTTTGTGCTGATGGAAACTTTTCCTGCTGCACTTTTCTTGTGACAGAAATTATTCATAAGCCTGACTTTGCATCTCTGCCAGGAAAGTGCCCTCACAGCCTTTCTGCTGACATTATCTGTCAAGGTGTAATACCTAGTGGCATCACTTACATACAGGGTGGGGCAAAAGTAGGTTTACAGTTGTTCATATGGAAAATAATAGAATAATTAATAAATAATATTACAAGAATAAACTTCTGCATACTCACAACTGTAAACCTGTTTTTGCCCACTCTGTATTTTCTATAATTAGGAAGGATAGTACTCATTTGGGAGAAAAGTTTTGAGGTTCATTCATTTTTCCTGAAAACATTTTTAAAACTAACCTATGTTTTAACTGCATTAAAGGGGTTTTAAAGCATGCATGTAATAACTTCTGTCATCTTGACATGAATATTTTAATTTTTCTGGTTCCTTGCTAGTCTCTCTTGTATGAATTTATTTTACGTTGTTGAAATCATGTGTTTTCCCATTTAACATAAAGATGTTTCCATTGTTATATAGTCTTCACTATTATAATTTCAATTGCTACATAATAGCTCATTTGCTACTTATTTTCTTATAAAACTTTTTTTTAGTATTTACTGTTTCTTTTCTAGATAGCTCATATTAGCATGCTTCCATAATTATTTGAAATTTTTATGCAAATGTTAACTTTATTAGTTTTCTTCACACATGATATTTGTTCTTAAATAATCCCTCATGAAGATGTGTGTATATGTAAAACATTTATAGCAATTTTTTAAAAGACAGTAAAAATTACTGAATAATTTAGACTCAGCAGTAGGAAAGCCCTGAATTATCTTGGGCAGCTGTTAATTTAGCCTTTAGGCTTGCTTTTTCTCTCTCACATGCCATGTTGTTAGTCTGATTTAACCTTTGATTACTGTTTATGCATTTTCATATTTGTACATGGAAGTTAAAATAAATGCTACATAACATAAATAAATGAAGCTTGTTTGATATTTAACTGCAAAGATATATATTAAAACCATTCTCTTCTTAAATAATGAACTTGTATGAACTATAAGACTGATACGGAATATTACTGCACTGTATTTCTTTAGGAGCTCCCCACAGTCCTTCTGCTTCACGAGCTGTCTAAGCAGGAAGGTGCATGGACCATACTTCCACTGTTACCACAGTACGTTTAACTGGAAATGTGTCAATTCCTGACGTTTCTACCTGGACACTCGTAAGCTCCCTAGTTGTCTTGTAAGAGGGTGTTTTTATCTCGTAGCCAGTAAGTGAAGTAAATTTGAACTCTGCTTTTTATGACTACTACATTAGCTCAATTCCTTTCTAACCACTAATGGCTTTTATTTTCAAATATGTTTCTTTTTTAAAAGAAAAAATGTCTATATATTTGATACTTATATTTGAAGATTATCTGTCTTCTGAACTGGCATTATTATGGAGAGAATTAACTTTAAGAACTCTAGCTGTTGTATAAACCATTTGGCTTTCCTGTTTTACGAAACTTTATGTTGACAAATATAAGGAAAAAAATCTAGATTTCTTGCCATTTTATATGTCTTTCATCCATTTCCTGCCTATCAGTTTTAAACCTTATTATAAACTTGCTTTATGGAAGTGTTTACTATAGCCTGTTTCCTTTTGTCAGCTTTTCTGTAACATATAGCAGAAATTCATCATGGATTTTCTTCTGTGAAGAAGAGACAAGAATACAAGTCCCAGGACTCCTCAAAACACTCAGAAGATATGACCCCTCAAAGGTGAATATAGTGTCTATACCACTATTTTTCTTTTGGGGAAAATGCTTAAAAGAAGATTTTGACCAAGAGGTTTTTAAACTTAATAAAACACTTAATTTAAAATGAAAAAGAATGGAATAATAGTAGAATATTTGGAAGCAATGTTAAATAATTCTCTCTAAGCTTTGTAGCTTTCAGAGGGATGGAACATACAATGAGCTGTTCTTAAATGAAAAAAAAAAGAGATCTACTTATATGTGCTAGCAGTTTCAGAAAGTTAAGAAACTATAACCCAGAGTTGAGAAATGTTTCTCTTTATGAACAGTGACCATATAGTATTTTAGATAAAAAATAGTTTTTGAGTACCACTGTGATAGCAGGACAGACAGACAAGGGTCCTCACCACATAGATGGTACAGGATAGCAGGAAGACGACAGACCATTAAAGAAGCAAGTTAAAAGTGAGACCTCTTTTAATAAGGAAAACGTGAGGTGCTATTAGAAGCACATAGCTGGGCATCAGATTTAATCTGGGAAGGTCACGAGTGGAAGTGACATTTCATCTGAGTCATGTAGGATGAGTAGGAGTTAACAGAAGAGAGAGTGTTCTAAGCAGTTATACTTAAGGTCTGGAGGTGAGAAGGGATGCATCTTACGTTAGAAATTCACTGCTTTCATATTTTCAAATTTTATTTTGTGAAGATAAGATGTAGCCATTGGATCTTGTTTACCTCTAAGCCCCAGCATGAGCAGAGGGTTGAACACTTAATGGGTGGTCAATAAACACTTGTGAAAAAGTAAATAATCCTGTAATGTCAGCTTTCCTGCTGGGCTCTGTTCAGGGCCCCTGGAAGTGTAGAGGGCTGACTCAAGAGACATGTCAAGAATAATCAGGCTGCTCCATTCTCCTGGAGAAGCCCAGGTTACACCCTGATCACATTATAGAATTCTTTAAACTTGGAATAAACAGAATGGACCCTTTCTGATACCACTGAACACCTGCCTCACCTATGTTTGGTGCTCACTCAGAGCTGGGCCAGCATTTAAAGATGACACCAGGAAGGAAAGGTGGCTTCTGGCTGCCTGTTTGGACTGTTGGTAATAGATGCCAAAAGTTGAGTGACAGTGAACATTAGATTTCTCAAGCACTGGAACATTTGTTACTATTATAAAACCACCAGTTTCGATGTTTAAATGCGTGAAGGATCCATTGTAATTTCTATTCATGCTTTTGCTTTCTGGGAAGATACAAATATAATTGAATGAGAAAGTTGTTAGGTTAAAAAAATAATTCCTTCAAAGGAGAGAAGAATTATGACCATATTTCAGATGATGCTAACCAGCATCTGTGTACCTTTTGCCATGTTTTATGTAAAACATTTGTTAGGTTTTTATGTTTCCTTTTGACTTGGGAAAAACTCCCAAATCTTTTTCAGGATGTAGGAGTTTTAATCTCCTCCAAGTGTTCATTTCACCTGAAGATTATTTTTCCATTATCCATAGCTCTAATTCTTTTTAGGAGATGATGACTCACTGTGCTTTTTAATGAAAATTGGAATAAATTCAAAAGTTCAAAGCAAGTTCATGAAAAGCAAGAACAGAGGCAAAGTGAGATGGTTCCCCCTCTTTTCTGAACTCTGCCATGGTTGGGGGGGGGGTCTAGTATGCTTTATTTCTTTTGAAACTAACATTTAGGAATAAAAATTACATAATTTTAAAGTTAGCTCAAACCAGTGGGGTTTTTTTCCCCCTACTATTTGAAATTTTAGGAATAAAAGTATAAAGCAAGTCTGGCTTGGATATTGACACAAATAAACTACACAAAAATAATATGATGTAATGTGGTGGAGTATAAGTGTTTGATTCTGACATTTTCCCCTTTAGTATCTTACTGTCATTCTTACTAACATAAATTTATGCTGTTGTACAATATTTTAAGTGAAAAAATTGAATCTTTATTAAAATAATTAATCTTTGTTAAATTGCCTTTCCAGGTTATTTCTATAAATTTCCATATCTTGTTGAAGCCTTTCTTTTTCCCACTGTATGCCTTTAATATAAGGATGGGTTTGCCATGTGTCTTGACTTTTTAATTATTTTGCATTATTCCACTACAGTTTTTTGACAGTATTTATAATTTTTAATGGCTATTTACAGTTTCATCTTATAAGTGTGACACAGTTTACACAAGCAATTCCTATTATTGAATGTTTAAGTTGGCATTTATATATTTAGTTTTACTTTTTTATTTCTAATGGAGCTGATACATGGGTGCTGGTAAAGAGTAATTCTAAGGTATTAGTAGAACATTATCTGAGTTATTCTTTTCCAGCTTATCTGCAGTATAATTGTCTTTATTATGAAGCCATTAAGGTAACCATTAAGAAAGATGGGGGAGCCCGGCTGGGCGTGGCGCAGCAATTGAGCACCGACCTAGGATCCAGGAGATCGAGGTTCGATTCCCGGTCAGGGCACATGCCCGGGTTGCGGGCTCAATCCCTAGTCGGGTGCGTGGGAGGCAGCCGATCAATGACTCTGTCATCACTGATGTTTCTATCTCTCTCTCTCTCCTCCCTTTCTCTCTCTGAAATCAATAAAGAGATATTAAAAAAAGAAAAGAAAGATAGGGAAGCCCTGGCCTATATGACTCAGTTGGTTAAGCATTGTCCTGTGCACCAAAAGGTCGCTGGTTTGATTCCTGGTCAGGGCACGTGCCTAGGTTTTGGGCTTCATCTCTAGTAGGGGGTGTGCAGGAGGCAGCTGGTTATGTTTTTCTCTTATCTATGCTTCTCTCTCCCTCTCTCCTTCCTGTCTCTCTGAAATCAATAAAAACATATCTAAAAAAAAAAGAAAGATGGGGGAGCGCCTCTTTCCACAGATTCTGTATTAACCTCTCTAAGTAGTTTACGGTATAGTGCCTGACAAAAATATTGAAAAACGGTCTTGTATACTAGATAATAGCTGAACACTGACATTAGGAGCTAAAACATAAAAACACATTCTGCATAAAGTTCTTTTGGGAACAGGAGATTATAACAGTGAAAGATTAGTGAGGAAGGGGCTAAAATATACCAAAGTGTTTATTTTCTTTAAATAAGCTATATTGACATGGTATGTTCAATGTGATGGTTTTCATATTGGTAATTGTTTAGTAGTTTCATAAAGTGCTATGTTATTGATTTCTTTTAAATGTTGAATTTTCAAGCTGAGATCATTTGCCTTATAATTATTCCTCTTTCCCAGTGATGACTTAATATGTTTATAGACAAAATATCAAGAAGAAAGCCATCAGGTGGAACTGTGAACCTAAACATGTAGATTATGTTGCTGGCTTTCACACAGTTCATTTGACTTGCTGCTGAATTGACCAAAACTAAGACTCTGGGAGGTATTTGGGACACAACCACAGCAGAAGGAGGCTCGTAAGAAATAATACTGTATCCTTCCTGCTTTTATTTTCTGATAAGGGGTAGTGATGATGGTTGGAAAGAGAAAATATGTAAAACTATTAGAACTTAGGGTACCTGATTTAAATAACATGCTTTAGTTTCTTTTCATAGTGGGTGGTTGTTTTTTGAAGCTGTCCTGAGCTTGCTCCACTCATTAACCAAAAACTAGTGAACACCTTGAACATGTTAGGTATTCTGAGGATACAGCAGTGAGTAGAATGAACAAGAGCCCTACCAACAGGCAGGGTTTATTCTTGTTGGAGGGGAGATAAGCAATTAGCAAAAATGCAAATAATGTGTCAGATGTTCATTGGTGCTATGGAGAAAATAAAGCAGAATAAGAAGGTTAAAGGGTAGATTGGGGGGTGGACTTACTATTCTATATAGAGTGTTCAGGGAATACCTCACTGATCAGGTCACATTTGAGCAGAGCATGAAGAAACCAAGGGAATGAGCCATGTGCTTCCTACTTGTATGTCAAACTGCCTACTTAATACCTCCACTTATTTGTCTAATAGGAACCTCAAATTCAACATGTTCAAAACTGAACTCTTAATGACCCTTTAAACCCCTTCCCTCTTCAGTCTTCCCCATCTCAGAAATGGCAACACCATCTATCCAGGTGCCCATATGAAAAACCTAGGACTCATGACTAATTCCTCTTTTCCCTCAATCCTGTATTAGCATGTCCAGTTGACTCTACCTCCAGAATGCACCTCTCATGCATTTTCTCTCCATATTTAATACTACTACCCAGGTTCAAGTTTTCATCATCTCAAGAGTTTCTAGCTCACCTCCTGGTTTCTACTCTTGCCATCCTAATACTCTAGCCTCTCTATAATTCAGATGATAATCATTTATCTGCTTGAAAACTTTCAGTGATTTCCCATTCTACCTGAGATAGTTTCACTAGATACAGCATTTTTGGTTGGCCAAAGTTGTCTTCTATCACTGTAAAGATGTTGTTCTACTGTCTTTCATATTCTGTTTTTTCTCTTGGAAAGTCTGCTGTATGTCTTGTTCTTGCTTCTTTGAAAGAAATGTGTATATCCTCCCCAACGACTTTTAAGATTTTCTCTTTATGTTTTTTCAACCACCATATACCTATGTGTAGTTTTCTTTGTATTTGTCTTTTAAAAATTTTAATTATTTTTATTGATTGATTGGTTGATTTTAGAGAGAGGAGAGAGAGAGAGAGAGAAACATTGATTTGTTGTTCCACTCACTCATGCATTCATTGGTTGATTCCTGTATGTGCCCTGACTGGGGATCCAACCCACAACCTTGGCGTATCAAGATGATGCTCTAACGAACTGAGCTACCTGGCCAGGGCCTCTTTGTATTTGTCTTGATTGAAGTTTATAAAGCTTCTGGAATCTCTTGCTTGATGACTTTTGTCAGTTTTAGAAGATCCTAAGCCTGTGTTTCTACAAAAATTGTTTCCGTTTCTTTTTCTGCTTCTATTCTTGGTTTTCAGTTTCATTTATTTTACACCTCTTCATGGTGTCCCATATTGCTCTTATGCTCTTTTCTGTATTTTCCTCCTTTTGATTTCTTTGTTGCATGTATCAATCTGGATATTTTTTACTGACTTGCCTTACACGTCACTAATCTCTCTTCTCTTGTGTCTAATATCCTCTTGAATTCCTAACTTCAGTTACTGTATTATTCATTTTGGGAATTTTCATTTGACTCTTGTTTGTATATTCTAGTTCTTTGGTAAAATTCTTCATCTTACATGGCCAGCATGGCTCAGTGGTTGAGCATCAACTTATGATACAGGAGATGGTGGTTTGATTCCTGGTCAGGGCACATGCCCGGGTTGTGGGCTCAATCTCCAGTAGGGGGCGTGCAGGGAAGCAGCCAGCCGATCAATGACTCTGATCATTGATGTTTCTCTCTTTCTTTCTCCCTCTCCCTTCCTCTCTCTGAAATCAGTAAAGACATATTTTTAAAAAATTATTCATCTATTTCATTAATATATGAATCAGTTATATTTTTGATAATTGCAAAATCTGATTTATCTGTGTGTCTCTGCTTTTTACTTTTCTCTTTGTTTTTGGTGAGGTCTTGTTTCTTGTCATGCCTGGTAATTTTTCACTAAGTGCCAGATATTTTATGTGAAAAATTGAAGAGTTTGTGGATGATATCCCTTCCTACAAGAGGAATTAATGTTCTTCTGTGTTGTGGACCATGTTGTAGACCATCTTTGTCCTTACTTCTAGACCCTTCCTCTCCTGGAAAACCCTGTACTTCAGCCTGGGGCTCCCTCACACGGCTGCTGAAGTCTGTGCTCAGCTCTTCTTCCTCTCCACTGCTGCTTTCCACTTGCTTCTTGGTTTTTCCTTTGGCTTTAGTACTGAAGGAAGATTACATGTGGAATTTTGGGCTCACTTCACTGGGATCCTCTTAAATCTCTACCTTTTGGGTAGTCTCCAGCTCCAGCCTCCGTCTTAGTCCACTGAGGTTGCAGAGTCCTCAGCTGCTGCTTTCTGTGGTGTGCTCCTCTCTGCTCTGGGAATCAGCAAATTCCTAAGCATAAAACGAGGTGAATATGGGGTTTCCATGGATGGGCACCCCTTTTCTCTGGGATATTAGCCCTCACATCCTATCTGTCTTTGTTGTTTTCTAATGATCTCAATTATTTTCTTTCAGTATTTTCTCCAGCTTTTACACTTGTCCTCAGTGGGGGGTAGGCCTGAGCCAGGCTATTCTGTTGTGGCCAGGAGTGGGAGTCTTCCATTGCATTTAGAATAAAGTCTGTGTTGCGTTCCATTGGCATGTAAAACCCACTCTTTTATACCTTGTTTCCTCACTCCCAGTATATTCTAGCCACACTGGAGTTCCTTGTTTCATCAAATGCATCAAACTCTTTCCCATCTCAGGGACTCTGTATTAACCGCCTTGACTGTTATTCCCCAGGTTTGTGCATAGCTGGCTCCTTGATAGTACTGCTCATCAGGTCAGTTGTCACTTCTTTCCAGGGTAGTCCCCAGTCACTCTGATATTTCCATCACAGCACATTGCAGTCACTACCTGAACTCACTGTTTACTTGCCTATTTTCTCTCTCCCCACTACTGTGTTAGCTATATTCCTGTCTGGTGTGGAATCAAAGTTAAATGCTAATTGATAATAATTAATAATAAATGTTAATGGAGTGAATAAATGAATTAAATAGGCACTGATCCTGGAAGGAATTTTTCAAATTCTTTGCAAACCTGAGTGGGGCATAAGGTGAACTGTTTTCTTCGCTTTAATAGTGTTTCGATATGGAATATTCCGTAAAATACCACTTTTATATTTATGGTATAATGACTAAATTTTGTTTATCCTGATGGTATGATATTAAATTACTCTCTTTATAGACAAAGATTATACTCTGTTAATTATCATGAGTATTAATTATATTTTTGTTAAGAAAATTTAAAAATATGTAATCTGTGCTAATTCTCTATTACCTAGAATATTTAATTAACTAAAACTAATGATATGACTTTGGTTTTGGTGTGACATGAAATGTTCTTTTAAAATGACATTTTATATCTTTATTTAACAGGAATGGTTTTTAGGAAAAGCATTATGTGATGAAGAATCTACAATAATTCACCATTACGCCTTTTCTGAAAATCCTACAGTTTTTAAATATCCAGATTTTGCTGCTGGCTGGGCCCTTAGTATTCCACTTTTAAACAAGTAAGGATTTATTAGATTTTTAAAAAATTTCACTGAGTGTTATAATTGATGGATCTCAAATGGATTTTTAGCCATAGGCAGTGTGTGGTAGAGTGGAAAGACCTGGAGGGGTTTTTTCTTCTACTCCATCACTTACTAGTCCCCTCAGACTCATCACTCAACCTCTCTGTGCTTCCTTATTACTCACCTGCAAAATAAGGTGAATAATAAATCATGATGATGAACACACAATACAGTATACAGGCGATACATTATAGAACTATATACCTGAAACCAATATAATTTTATTATCAGTGTTACCCCAATATATTCAATAAAAATTCAAACAAACAAACAAAATAAATTGTGAGACTTAGGGAGGACACATACATGGCCCTGAGAACTCAACCCTCAGAAGTGTTATTACTGTTGTTAATGGATCTAGTTAGCAATAGGTCTGACTTTGATAGTCAGAAAAGGAATCAGTAACACACCTGGGATTGGCAGTTGAATAATAGTCATGTGCGTGGGTATACATACTTAAACACGGGCCACACGGAGGGACAGGAGGCAGTGTAGATAGTCATACCTAGCTCTTTGTGTATATAACCGCAGTAATGCTTTTTAATTTATTTTTGTTATTTATTTGTAGAATGCTTTTTTTAGATGTGGAAAATGAAGATAATTAAGTTGTAATTCAGGAGAAATGTGGTAGTTAACAGGCCCTTTTTAATCTGAATACTTCAGATTAATTTTTATGTGTTTTTGTTTTTTAAGGAATGGAAAGTTGATAAAGCAATTGTGGCCTTTATGTCTTCAAGGGCAAAAGGGTTTCTGTTATTTCTCACATGAAGTATGCTGTTTCTAGGGTTCAGAGTCTTGAGAAGCTTCCTAGCCTGTTGTAGGTATACAGGTAGTAGATACCTTGACATTAGTGGCTGCTTGACAACTCCCTTGATACTTGAAAATTCCTTACAGTGTAACCCCCTCTTTGACAAAATATTGTCAAGCTTAACAATATTTTCTGTTGAGAATCCAAAAATGGCATCAACAATACCCTGTATTGTTTAAGCCTTCCTTACTGCTAGGGAACAGCCACGGGAGGCAGCTGCCATCAGGTAGATGACCCGTGGAAAATTCTTTTTGGGAATTGAGTTACATGGGGAAGGAGACAATGCATTTGGCTTGAGAGGTCATGATAGAGGAGGGGTCATCTGGGGCCTGGCATCTGAGAGAGTGGCTTCCTGGTGTAGCAACTTCCTGATGGAAACAGAGGCCACAATCCCTTCACCACCCATTTCTGTGGGATTGTTCTGACAATCTCTGCCTAGAGTCTTGTCTTCTGACTTTCCAGTAATACTGTGAGTCATCTATATTCCTTTATAAATGCATTTTGTGCTTAAACTGGCCACAGTGGATTCTTTTATCTTCACCTAAAAGCCTTGACCCTTGCGCCTGTCCTGAGACAGTCAAGTAAAGACACCCTGCTCCCAGTCTGCACCAGGCATGTCTAGGAGGATCCACAGTTTCCCTACTCCATTCTTAGAAGGGCTGGGGCAGAGTGCAGGGGAACTGAGAAGAGAGTTGTCTTTCTCTTAAGAGAGGGACAAGTATAGCTATAACCTGTCCTTGATGTTCTCTGAGTGCAGACAGTGCCTCTTTCCCCCAGGGCCAAAGAGGAAACCAACAGACCCACAAAGAACCTGTACAGTAAGCCCAGGATTATAACCATTTCTCTGAAGCCACCATGCTGTCCCTCTGATCCTGGAGGCCTCTCATCCTGAACCCAAATCCTACTAGTCTAGAGAGTTTCAGCTTTCTTCTTCCATCCCAATTTCCCCAGCCAGCAAGGACCTTTTTGGAAACCTATTTCCATGCTGAATGCGACTCACTGTTTATTGAGTTAAGTGTAAGAAATATCTACTGTCCCTTTTTAAATCAGATGGATGGTAGTGATGTGTCTTGAACATTTCTTTGGCTCCCACTGTCCTTATACAAGATCGTTTTGTCCAGTCTGATTGCTTGCCATGCTAGCATTAAGGCATCACGTGGTCTACAAAACCTTTGGGTCTATGATTCTGCCCTCTGGCCTCACTGCTCACATGTGTAGAAGCCACCAAGCACTGGCAGGTTCCATGGCTTATCTCTTAACTACCTCATGCCACCATGTGACCAGCTGCTAGGGGCTTTGTGACCTGGGGCTGCAGGTTCTGCACTAGCTAAGATATTCGACTCGTTATGGGGACACTTTATGTTATGATTGCCTGGCATTCTGTAGAGATAGTCCCACAGGCATGTCATTCTCTTTGTGTTTATGAAGTCATCAAAAACACTCATTGACAAGTGCCAGCTTACTCCCTTTTGGACAAGCTTAATATGTTTTATACTGAGATTTGTGAGAAAACTGAAGTCCTCTTGTCACTGCAGTAGGATGTGTAGGGAGCTACAGCTAAGGTAATTGGGGCCAAAAAACAAATCTTTTTCACAAGTTCAGAAGATTTCTAGTACTTGCCCCATAACTATAGCATGATAGAGGAAGGGGGCACCAGTTAGCTTCCACATTGAGTGTCATGCCTTCACAGCACTGAACAATTACCAACAAACCATAGAATGTTTGTAGTTAATTAATACCCATGGTCTTTTCCCTGCCTTTTCTCCCTTTTTGCTTCCAGCAAAAACAAAACAAAATAAAAATGCAGACTCTACCATAGGACCAAATTCAAAATTCTACTTATTTTAGACCATATTTCCTTTTTCTCATGATACAGACAAGTAATCAAACAAACAAAATGATATAACCCATTTAGCATAGCAGCTATCTGTGGCCTAGATACAGCTAATAGGACATTCTTATTTATTTGTCAAGAAATTGGTGTTATACTTAGAACTAAAGGAAGCATAAGTACCAATTAGCTCCATCAACTGCAAAACAGGATCTTCCCAGTTGGCTTCTCCCCGTTTCAAAGTGAGTGTGCTTCCTGGGTTTCCTCCTGTTATTGGGAGCTCTATCAGTTCCCAGGCTGGATGAAGGACATTAATTACTGTACTAAGAAGGCGAGGTCTTGGTTGGTTATTGCAGGAGATCAACGGTGTTACTGAGGACCCTGGTTCTCTCTGTCTCTTCTGCTGAGTACACAGCATCAGTCAATTCTAAATTTGGTCCCCTTTGTGGTTTCAAGGCAATATGGGCTAATGTGTTTTATTTATGTCCAGGAATACAGAACCTTTCTAACCATGGAAGTAAGTGCTTATCCTCAGTCTTTTGTTGGACCTTGTCCAAGTGAAGTTGGTTGGATCAACTTCAGGCGTGTACTAACTCCTGGACTATTAACACCTGCCAGGGAATGTCAGTGCTTGGGTTGGGTTAAAACTAATTCTGACCCTGGAGTCCACTTATTGGGCTCAAGAATTAATCAAAACTGGAATCTCTTGGGAAGAAGGAAGGGGAAACTGTATTGTGTAGGCGATGGACAGCGCCCTCTACAGGAATGCTGATTCCTTCTGTCTCCTTTCCTTGACTTTCTAGCCCACTTAGTAGGTAGGACAACAATTAACAGTTACAGTTACAAAAGTCTTTCTCCAGCTGAAGTCACCAGAAAAACTGGTTAAAGGTAGTCAAGACATACTTTCTTAGACTATTTCCCACCAAAAGTGTTATTTGCCCTAGCGGTCTCACATCAGTGAGGTTTGAATTAACACTGTTCAACATTTCCTGGCAATCCACCTGTGGGATCTTCTAACAACAGTATCCATGAAAACATGCTTGTATCTTTGGAGAAACTCATTAATTTCCAAAAAGATGATTTCTTCAGTTAGGTGATATTACAGAAAACTGTCATTACAGTGTTATTACAGACCACAGTCACTGCCCTCTTTTGTTTTCCCACCAGCAAACCTTACCTGGATTTCCTTCAACAGCTTGCTCTGTTGACTGGCTCGCAAATGGGACTAGAAAAGTCTCATAGGAAGATTTCCTGGAATAGAGTTGAAGAGGCCCTACGTCTATTGTAGTTTCCAGTCTAGCTGGTGTGTCCTTAGAATTGTTACTGGGGCATGACTTAACACCTTCTAGGAATAAGAAAGCTAATATCAAATGTCATGTTTGACAGGAACTGAATATTTAATGAGGAAATATTTTATCTAAGCAATTGAAATTTCTGGCCTTGTTTTTTTGGTGGTGTTGGTTACTAAAATTAGCATTTAAAAATCACTTGTGCTGTCTCACTTGGTGTATAGAAAAATGAAAACTAGTTCCCACCACTAGGAACTAGCCTTTAAAGTTGGGGGAACATCCTGCACACTTTCAGAACTAAACGCGTTTGCAAGGTGACTGATTGACTTAGGCTCGGAGTGTCACATGGTCGCATGAGGTGACCCTTTAACACAAAGTTGGTGATGTTGAGGTAGCCATCACTCCATGGGCTGCTATACACAGCCACTTTAAAATGTCAATGCACATATTTGTCCTCCAGTCAGTCATTGTTTATCTTAAAGATATTCTATCCTTGTCTTCACTTTTTCCCCCTGAAGTTCCCCCCCAAAGAAAAAATTTCAAGAATTGAATGAGAAAGAAACTTAAAGACAAAGAGCAGATGGAACATTTAGGCTAACAATTCAGAAGTGATTACTGTCTATTAAGAAGGGGCATGTAAAGTGTGACCATCTCACAATGGGTGTCCCATGCCATTGGATTCTGGTCACAACTTTGTGTCCCTTGCCTGTGGCATGGTGTTACTTTTTCTGTCTTTTGAGTCTAAATGTGGTCTGATCAGATTTTGGAGGCAATTGGCATGAGTCCAGTTTCCAAAGTTACCCCGATATAGTTTATTTATAAAAACTGGCTCCAAATGAGTAGAATTCAAACTGGACAAGATTCCATGCCAGGGCAGACCTTTTTTCTCTTAATGTGTATGGGAATGTGTCTGAGAACATAGTCCCTTCCTGTACCCTCTCCCAATCCAACTCACAGATCTGTGGTCAGAGACTGAGCAGGAACTGACAGATTGCATGGGGCTTCTTTTGGAGTCAACTGCCACCAGGCTATGTTAGCATCAACCATGAGACAAATGCTCTATAACTAAACCTAAATTATAACTCTTCTTTATCTTTCCTCTAATAAAAAGTACAGTTTTGAATAAATCTTTGTGGCTTAACCAGGCTAAAAGCCCAGTAAACATTTTTGAAACTTACTACTACTTTCTCTTTTAAAATCACTATTATTTCTTTATAGTTAAAATATGTATTAGGAGGTTTGTAATTGGAACTAATGGTCTTGTCTCTAGCCCTGTAATGAGTATAGAACCATATGGAATCCCAGTGGTCTTGGTAAGCATGTAATTCTACCCCCCTCAGCTTGGAACCAAAGAATATACTGCCCTTGTCTATTCAGGCTGCTCACTGGGTGCTCACTCTGGCCGGGCACAGTGGGCGGCGCTGGCATCACACGGAAGGTGGAGCACAGAGAAGGATGTGTGCACAACAGACTCTAATGCACGCGACAGAGCTAACGGGGCTGTGCTTCCTCCTCTGGAAGCAGAGGAAGTTTTCATTTATTCTGGTGGGGAAGCCTGGAAAGGTTTCACAGAGAAGGTGGTCTTGAGTTTGGTCTTGAAGAAAATTTGCCAAGTAAAGGCTGAGTGAGGGTTTTCAAGGCAGCCGTGCAGCAGGAGAGCAGAGCAGGCAGGAGTGTGCGCTGCGTGGGGCAGGTGGGTGCTGAGGGGTGGGGAGGTGGAGGGGCATGGAGGGGCTCCCCTGCCTCGGCCCAGGGGCTTGGGGCTTGATTCTGCATTGCAAGGAGCCATTGGATATTTTTTAAGCAAGAAAACATTTTTCTCCCACACCGCATGTACTCTTCCACTGAAATCTTCACAAATTGTAATTCATTTGGGTTATTAAAAATTGGAGGGTCAAAAGCAGGCTTTTTGTTTTTCTATTTTTTTCTTTCTCTGTCATTATTTAGTGTAAGGATTATCAGGGGGTCAATAAACGTCAGGGCTTTTTAAAAAAGGCATTTGTTGTATTGCAGTGTATTGTATTATATTTTACGCTATTTGCCAGATGTTATAATAATGAATACTGCATTTGCAGCAAAACTTGCATTTTCACAGTCCTTTGTCTCATGGACATTAAACTCCTATTTTTATCTTAAAATTTGTACTTTTGCCTGTTTTCAAACATGAGAAAGTCTCAGGAATGTTTTATTCTTGTTTGATCCTTCTTCTGGTTTAAGAAAAACCCTCAAATTGTCTCTATTTTCTAGGCTTACCAAGAGGTTAAAGAGTGAGTCCCTGAGGTCCGACTTTACAATAGATTTGAAACATGAGGTACGTCATGGTTTGTTTGGTTAAAAGTAATCAGGAATTCACGTCTTCTGTTACAAAAGATGTTCTGTATTCCCTAACAGTGCATCCTCCCCCATCGCCCCTGCATCTTCTCTCCACCAAGGGCATGCCACTCCTATCAATCCGATGGAGTTGTGTCTGCTGGCACTTGCCCGTCAGCTCCTTTCTTTGTGCTTTTGTGGTTTCTCTCTGAGTGCTCCTGCTCCTTTGGAACTTTGTCTCATAATCCTCTGAGTCCTGTGTTGAGACTCTGGCTCCTCAGTAAGGATTTGCACTTGTTCTTGCTGCCAGAGGGTTGTACTGATATGGAGCCACTTTAAGTCCCTCTGCGGTGTTTGGACCACATAAATGGCACAGTTAGGGAGGCCTAGCTTTTGGGTACAAAATCCCAGAGGAGATTTGGAGATGGTTTTCCCCTCCACCTAGCTCCAGAGTCCCAGCTCTATGTAAGGTTTGCTGTTAGACACCACACCTCAATGGGTCATAGGCTTGGAACACAGAAGAGGAGAGCAGGCAAGAGTGTGCCCTACATGGGGCAGGTGGGTACTAAGGGGCTGGGGAGGTAGAGGGGCATCCTGTGTATGCTCAAGTGTATGCTTGGAACTCAAATCAGAAACTCCACATCCCCGGGGCTCAACGGATACCTACCAGCAAAAGCTGCCCTTGGTGCCTTCTTCCCAGGTTCTTACTCTTGCATTTTTGTCCTTATAAGCTCCACACTATTTTGCCAATTTAGCAATCCACTTACATTGATTTTAAAGATATTTTGTCTGCACTTTTAGATGTTTCCAGCAAGTCAGGTGGTTAGGATATGTCATTACTATACTGCAGGAAACCAGTCATGGTAATATTTTCTTTCATCTTTCTCTGTGATGTTTGAGAATCCTCAAAATACCTTCCCTACAATTGCTTATAACAACTTTGGAATTTTTTACAGTTCAGAATATTGATTCTTAGTTAATTGCTAATAAAACATAGGTCAATCCATATGGAATTACTATTTTTGTAAGTTAAAAAAGCTGTTGAATTTTGACAAATTGACATGCTTCCATCTCATGCTGTCTATAGAAGGTGTGGTTGCTCCTCCTTGAGCTGTTTCAAACCTTCTCATACTTGCAACATTGGTTGAGTTCTTTCACTCACTGCTGGTCTCCCGTCATCTGACAGATTGCCCTCTACATCTGGGACAAAGGTGACGGCCCTCCCCTCACTCCAGTGCCTGAGCTGTGTACAGACGGTGTGGACACCCACTGTGCCACCACATTCCACTCTTTCCTACCTCTGTGTGTAAGTAATAGAAGACAAACTCCCTTGCACATCAAAGGAAAATGTACCTGCTGTGTATATGTTGTCCCAGCACTTTACATACTGGAAAAAAATCTACATTTGCTGTGTGCCACGTAAGAACAGTACATCATTTTCTATTAGTAACAGCCCTTTAAGGTAAGCACTGTCATCACCGCATTTTACAGAGGAAAGAGAGAGGCACTGAGGAGTCCTTGCTCGAGGTTGCACAGTGAGTGGGACAGGAAGTGAGGATGTGACCAGCACAGTCTCCCCCAGAGCCTTTGTGTGGCATTTCCTGCCAAACTCTTTGGAGTCACTTCTTTGGTTGATGGTATAGCATGCATTTATCGGAATACCTAGTCCATTTCCTAGAAAGGCAATTTCAAATATTTTCCATGATACCCAAGATTCTCCCCAGCCCATCTGGTTACTCTCTCAGCTGGCAACCCTACTTCTATCTTACCTGACACTTTGCAGAATTTCTAGACTGAACTTCCTCGTTATGGCAGACCCTCAGCTTAGTTCCAAGGATGAGCCTGAAGACCCCTGAAACTCACTCGGTTGTTACCAGTTCTTCTTATAAGGAAACATTTACTCACCACCCTCATATGTTATGTTATTCTCAAGTCAGTCACACAGAAGGCATTGTGTTGCATTTTGAAAGATGAATATATGCCCCCCCTCACTGCAACAGTGGGGAGAATCTGCAGTGTTTGCTCGATTGTCGACATTATGCTTGCTTTTTCCTTAATGCTTATTCTTGGGAATCTAGGCGGGGAGGGTGACCTCCTAGTACCTTGAGTGACATGACAAAGCTGTGGTTAGATGTCACTATGTACCAGTCCCAAGTGATGTAGGAGGCATGAATTAATTTTATTGAAGGCCTAAACAGATGCTGAAGTGGCCAGAACACCCATGATGTCCCACCTTTGGGAGCAGGCTGTCCAGAGATGTCTCTATGTGCCCCCTTTCATCTGAGTGATCAGCTGAGTGATCTCTTATTTTACACTGACATCCCCTTAGTTCTCTCCTTTTGTCAAAATCTTTACCAACCAGAAAAAGCAAAGGGAAAGTAGCTGACATTTATTGGGCACCTATGATGTGCTTAATAAAAGCAGCTTTTATTGTAATAAAAGCAGCTTTACTGGTGGTTATTTTTCCTGCTTTTTAAATGGAAGACTGAAATTCAGAGAGAGAGCTGGAGGGACTTGTCCAGATGACACGTTGTATGAGTGGCAGAGCTGGGATCCCCAGCCCAGTCTGCCTGACATCAAAGACTTTGTTATTAGTTGAGTTCCTTTCCCCCTAAAACTTCATCCAGGAAACAGGCTTGATATCCCTGACACTGGTGCATTTGATCTCTAGAGCATGTGAGATCTGATGTGGGTATGAAGTTAAGATAATATGGACTCATATATGCATATATTTTTTCTTGTTTTTTAGGGAAATCCAATAAAGAAGGAGGATATTTTTGTTGCAGTAAAAACGTGCAAGAAATTTCATGGTGATAGAAGTATGTTTTGGGTTATTCACTTTTATTGAACTTTTAGAATCTGAATTGCCTTCTTAATAAAGTAAAAACCAGATATAAACTCAAGAAAGGGATAATGACACGTTTATTGTTGAAGTGAAAGCATTAATTAACTGGTATTCCTCATCGTACCACTTCAATCACCCAGAACAATTAGAAAGGACAGTTTTATATTGAAACCTGAATGGTCCTAACCCTTCTAAATACTATGTTTTAGATTGGAAATGCAATCAGCTGTTGCAATCTTGGAGACAATATGTGAATAACAATGCATTTTGCAAAACAATGTCCTGTTATACCCATGCACTGTCTCTGAACTGTTTGAGAATATTGTAGGGGATTTCAAGATGACAGAACCAAGAAGGAATGTTTTCTTGAAGACTACGCCTTCTTTTTACATTTTTTTCAGGTGCACACAGTGGAACTTTTAAGACATGAATTTTCTCATGAGTAGATATATGAGAGAAAGGGGAAAAAGTTCCTTATAAACAGTAGTCCCTTCTTAAGGAAATTGTGGCTTACAGGTGGATGTTTTTATTCAAATTTTCTGTGTCTTTACAGAATTCTAAGACATTGACATCAATTAAAATGTGGTTATAATAAATAATGTCTTAATAGTATGTAACTATAAACCTTATGTTTACCTAAAATAGTCATCTTAAGTTCCAAGTCATATTAATTCAGCCTAAATAAATATAGCATTCATTATATAAGGAGTCCTAAAATACTATTAAAAATCAATATAGCAGTTAAAATGTTTATTTATCACAAACCTAACCTAGCTTTAATATCTTTTTGCTTTTTTCATAATCTGGAAGGGCTCTAGGATATTTGACAAATATCTTTCACAAAAAAGTATAAAGGGAAATGAACTAGGTTGCTTTTTTTTAACAGTAAGCGGAAGTATTTGAATTAATTTGTTTTACTTGGATCTTGAAGCTGCACTGAGAGTAGTGATTGCTTTGATATTAATGTTAAGAATGGTGGTGGTGGTGGTGGTGCTGCTGCTGCTGCTGCTGGTGCTGGTGATGATGGTAGTGGTGTCGGTGGTGGTGATGGTAGTCAAAATCTTTAAAAATTAAAGAATCTTAGAAGTCTGTTAGGAGCACTAAAACCAAACCCCCCAAAGCCAGGTGCATTGACTTGCTGCTGTTAATTTGGATCTGGCGGTCAATGAAGCCTAAAATGTATTGTGAGACTTTCACAGGTGGGTTTCTGTCGCAAGCCCTCTTTAAACTTGGACTTGTTTGGAAAGATAGTCTAAGGCAGCAGGATTTTAGAGACTTCGATATCCATTTGGCTGGATGGAAGTGAAGCCTGAGACATCCCTGGGCTCTGCCTTCCTTTTGGAAGTCTAGTCTAGCCACCAGTTGTTGCAAAGAATTATCTAGTAATCATATTAGTTATAATGACAGTGCCATCGTAACTGCTTTTGACTGCTACCTTTTTTTACATTTTCTGGTATATTTTTCATATATATTCTGTCATCTAATTTCATGTTGACAATTCCTTGTAATGTGATAACTAATGCTATTCACTTGATATTGTAGAGAAAGCTGAGTATAGACAAGACACAACTGGCCCAAGTTCCTGTGGTCAGTTGAGCAGGACAGCTGGAGCTTGGGTTTTCTGGCTTCAAATCCCACATTCTTTCTACCATGGCACAGCTATACTGTGATCTCCTTGGATGTATTCCAAACCTAACACTTGATAAAATCGTATTTGATATTTGTGTTGATGCTCTGCTATAGTCAAGGTCAGGTTTGACTTAGCCAGGTGCTGTGGAAATAGCCTTTATTTTCAGCAACATTGGGGATAGCCAGGAACTGAAACCCACAGATGATCTCAAATAGAAATTAAGCAGGGAATTTAGACTGCTACTCACAAGCATATTACTGCTGTAGTTGAGCAGGATACATGGATTGGGGTCTATTTTTGTTTTTCTTTTTTCTTTCCTGTGGTAGAAACACTTGAAGTTACAAAGACCAAATGACAATGAAGGAAAATAAAACTTAGATAAGACAAATTGAGAGTGGGCTGTACTGTTAGTGAGTTATCTGGTGGCAGGTTGTCACTTGTGGGTGTGCTGGCCTCAGGGACTGAGCATAAGTGGACACTAGTGACGGCCCCCACTATTGGCTCCTTATAATGTTGGCCACCCCCAGTGAAGAGAGTGAGGGACTGGACATTCTGTCCAAGGCTCTAGTCAAGACAAGGAAAACTATACATTGAACCCTGTTTTATACTCACGGAAAAACAGAATAAAGCAAAGTTTCAAATTTTTAAAAAAGTTATTTTACCTCCTGTATTATTTTTTCCTATCAGTGAAACTGACTATTATGTAACTACTTATGTCTGGATTCTGATCTAAATGAAAAAAAAAATTCTTTAAGACACAGTCAGCAAAAGTATATTTTGTCTTTTAGCTTAAGTAAGAAATATATGTTTGACACCATTAAAACTGCAACACTGTCTGAGATAGAAGCACTTAGTAGGGTTTTAAGAAGCTTTATAAGAATTATATAAAGCAAGGAAATTGGGCATAGCATGTCAGATTATATGTAAGCAAGGAGATCTCTGGAATTTAATATTCAGAGTGATCACTTCCTCTTGGGTTAGTGTTCTTCACTGTGTGATGTGAGCTGTCAGAAAATGTGAAGACTTTTCTTTGCATCACTTGACCTTTATGCATGTCTCAGGTATCTCAGAGTAGCCATGGTTCATGTTCATCATATGGTGATTGTGGGATGCCCTCATGCTGTCTCCCTCTAATTAAAGAGGTTAAATTGCTATTTGCTCAGCCTTTAGTTCCATTTTACAACTTCCTGAGCTCCTAAAAATAAACACTATTATTTTTAGGTTAAAAAACACCCATTTGATATCTTTACTGCAGTTATCTTATCTAGAAGAGGCAGATCTGAACAAACTTATTAAAAGGAATGTGTGATAGCTGTGATCTCTGATTATAGAGGCTGAAAGGTGCTGCCCTACAATCTGCTTATTTAAAATATGAGGCTTGGAGTAAAATGTAGCAAGGGGCAAGGCTACACCCAGTGTTAAGTGGAATGATTAGATTAATTATTAAAGGGAGGAAATGAGTCAAGTGTTGCCTCGTTCAGTTCTCCCCTGGATTTGGAACAGATGAAGATACCCCAGATTGCCCTAAAATGTTTCAGATCAGCCATGATGGATGCTTTTCAGTCTTCCATCTACCCCAGCTCTATAATCAGGAATTAAAGCACAGTCTAGGCAGGTGTCTCTGATTTTGTGGTCATTGACTTGCATACTGAGACACTAATCTTCTGTTTGTCAAAAACAGCAGATTTCATAAAATCAAGAATCATTGGGGAGATCCAAGATGGCAGGGGATTTAGTGGAAGCTACACTGATACTCTCCCAGGACCAAACTGGAATTACAGCTAAAATACAGAAAACCCACCAAGAATAATCAACTGCAACTGAAGACTAGCTGGGGAGCAACCTCATAACCAAGGAGGAAAAGTGGAGACCACATAGAGACTAATAGGAAGCGCAGAGGTGTGAGAGGGCTGGCCAGGCTCCCACAGGCAGCAACTGAAGGTCCAGAGGGATATCTCAGCTGTGAGGGGTTCCCACTGAGAACTCTGGGGTCTAAACCCTAAGCTGGGCTTTCCAGATCAGAGCAACAGAACTTAGAAAGATACCCATGTAACATCTGGCTGTGAAAAGCAGCAAGGTTTCTGTCTGCCAAGGAGAGACAGCTAGAAATGCAGGCACCCTCTTAAAGGGCCAACACACAAAGTTTCATGTGCAGCCACTCACCTTGGGCTCCAGTGGAGGCAGAGTAGACTAGAGCAGTGTGAGGAGAATTCATGGGGGCTGGCTGAGGGAATAGATCTCAGAGGGCTTCCATCTGGACCTTGGTGCTGAGTCATTCCCCCATAGTGCAGAGAACATCTTTCTCAGGCAGAAATTTACCTTCTGAGTATTTTTTGCCTTGAGGGGGGGAAGCAATTGCCCCACCCTGCTGGAAAACCTCTGGCCCCACTCAATGTAGTTTCTACAGCCTGAGGCTCCTTAAGAGACTTATAACAATCAGCTGCCTCACTTTGTATAGGTTCTATAGCCTGAGGCTCATTAAGAGACTGAATAACAGCCTCTGGGTGCTTTGAATATTTGCCTGATTTGCTTCTGGACCCAGGATTGGAAAAGCAGACCTTGGTGCATATATTGGTCCTGTCCAAACATGCCCAGGAAACCAGAAGCTGTAGAGTATAGGAAACTTCAAACAGTGTACTCAACGCCAGTCACAAAGAGCATCTGACATTGGCCTGCACCAGAAACCATCCAAAAGGCTGGGAGTCCTAGCAGATCTACATAGAAACAAACCCAAATAGGCAGCCAAAATGGGGAGACAAAAAAACAAGACCGAAATAACAGAACAAAAGAATTCTCCAGAAAAAGAGCTAAATGAAATGGAGAAAAGCAATCTATCAGGTATAGAGTTCAGAATACTGATCATAAAGATGCCCAACATCATGCAAAAAGATATAGAAACTATGAAGGAAATTAAGAATGACATAGTAGAAATAAATAAATAAATAAAACATTGGAAGGAATGGTCAACAGATTAGAGGAAGCTCAGGATCGGATCAGCAAATTAGAAGACAGAGTAGAAAAAAAATCATTCAATCAGAGACCCAAAAAGAAAAAACAATTAAAAACCAGGAGGACAATTTAAGGGAGATGTGGGACAACATGAAATGTAACAATATTCTCATCATAGGAGTGCCAGAGGAGGTTGAAAGTAAGCAAGGGTTAGAGAACCTGTTTGAAGAAATAATGACAGAAAACTTCCCTAACCTGGTGAAGGAAAAAGTCACACAAGTTCAGGAGTCCCAAGCAAGAAGAACCCAAAGAGGCCCGTGCCCAGACATATCATAATTAAAATGCGAAAAATTCAAGACAAAGAGAGAATCTTAAAGACAGCAAGAGAAAAGCAAGCTTTTACCTAAAAAGGAACTCGCATAATGCTGTCAGCTGATTTCTTATCAGGAATTTTACAGGCCAGAAGGAAATGGCATGAAGTATTCAAGATAATGCAAAACAAGGATCTGAAATCAAGAGGACTCTATTCAGCAAGGCTATCAGTCAAAATAGATGGTGAAATAAAGAGCTTTCCAGACAAAAAAAAGGCTAAAGGAATTTATCACCACCAAACCAGCATTACAAGAAGTGTTAAAGGGACTACTGTAATAAGTTGAAATAGAGAGAATGAGAAACATAGGCATAAAGAAATGAAACGGCAGTAGATAAGTACCTATCAATAATAGCCTTAAATGTAAATTGATTCAATGCTCCAATCAAAAGACACAGGGTAGCTGAATGGATAAGAAAAAATATTACCCAAATATATGCTGTCTACAAGAGACCCACCTCAGAACAAAAGACTCACACAGGCTGGAAAAAAAAGAAGAAACTTCTGGAAGTCTTTAAAGGAAAGATCAATGGCGATACAGTCGTAGTAGGGGACTTTAACACTCCACTGACTTTACTGGATAGGACTTCCAGACAAAAAATTAGCAAGGAAACAATGACTCTAAATGACACACTAGATCAGATGGATTTAATTAACATTTACAGAACATTCCACTCCAGAGCTACAGAATATACATTCTCCTCAAGTGCACATGGGACATTCTCAAAGATAGACCACATATTAGTACACAAAACAAGTCTCTACAAGTTCAGGAAGATTGAAGTAATATCAAGCACCTTCTTGGACATTTACACCGTGGAATACTATGCAGCTGTAAAAACAAAAGGTCTCTTACTCTTTGAGACAGCATGGTGGGACCTGGAGCGTATTATGCTAAGTGAAATAAGCCAGCCAGGAAAAGACAAGTATCACATGATCTTACTCATATGTGGAATCTAATGAGCAAAATAAACCTATGAACAAAATAGATCCAGTGGCAGAAACATGGAACAGACTGACGAATCTCAGAGGGAAGGCGGGGTGGGTAGGTGGGGAGAGATTAACATAGGAATTTATACGTATATGTGCATAACCAATGGACACAGACAATAGTGGGGTGAAGGCCTAGGGGGAAGGGTTGGGGAAGGGTACAGCGGGGAGGGGATCAATGGGGTTAAAAAGAGGACATTTGTAATACTTTCAACAGTAAAGATAAATTTTTAAAAAATCATTCACAGTTGTTTGTGTGGTTGTTTTTGTATTGTATTCAAGCGTCATGTTCATTTTCATTTGGAATCAGAGTTTCACAGGTAAATTCACCCAGAGTATAAATGTGTGCCCCTTGCCTCATATCAAGACACAGTCCTCCTGGGCAGTGGGGTTTTATTATAATCTAACTTTTACCTTGCTCCAATTTTAAGTTATCTTTTGGCAAACCTTGAAAGAGGCATTCACTGTTTGGAAAATGCTATAGAAAGTATGCTTCTCTTTATTGAAGATGAAATATTAGATCATGTAACTATTTTGAAATATTTTTTGACATTTAATATCTTTAAGAATGCACTGCCTGAATACCATATAAAATATTTTATAATAATAGAATGAATTCAATTTAGAATTCAAATAACACTAATAAAATAGACCAATATTTTTAAGTGTTAAGTAATTTAGAATCAACCCTAATTAAAAATAAAGCCTTAACCTGCTGTTATACAAAACTTAGCCTTAGCTTGAAATTCTTTGTAGTTGATACATAGGACAAATCCACAGGAGTTATAGTGACAGATAAAGTGTTGAATGCTTTTAGTATTATAGAATCATAACACCTCATTATAGTAAAATGGTTAGTTTATTTTTAAATGATTGGTAACAGTGGTACCATTTTGTACCAAATGATGAATTGCTGTTATGAATAAAACTTTCCTTTAAACTAGTTCCAAAAATAGCCCTAGGCCTCCTGTTGGAATTTCTAGAAAATTCAGTCCTCATTTAACTATTTATTGAGTACATCCCAGGCACTGTGCTAGGTGTTGGGGAACCAGTCATACAGTAATTCTGACCTTTAATGAAATTTGTTTCAACTGAAAACAAGTAGTTAGGTATAGCAAAGAGCTAACTCACACTCAATTTTGATTTTAATTTAATTTAAATCAACTAATTGAGAAGAAATACCTGTGCTGTTTAATAAGGCTTATTAGAGCCAACAGGAACTGATGGCTAAGGGCTGAGAAAAATGGAAGCTTGTAAGACCCAGTGCTGGGCACTGAGGAAAATTCTTGACCTTTCCAGCCTTATGCATTGGGGAACATTTTATCTTAGAGTGGGGACATTTAGTGGCTGCAAGCTGCAGGGAGCCCTTTCTGGGTTAAGTCCTGCTCATTATGTGCAAAGCAGACTGCCAGTGCAATGTCAAGGTGAAGATTTTTGTTGTGCTGGAATTTGGAAGTAAAACAGTGCGGATTGTTTTTTCCATAGCAACCTTATCATTTACTGCATCTTTATTTTGACATGGAGAAATCTTTGTATCTGCCTTTTTTTATAATGGCAGAAAATTATATTTTAATGTATAAAAACAATTTTTAGTTGGTTAGAATAGGTAATTTGGAGCTTATTATATAGCAAATATCCAGAATTCATAGGTCTGTTTCTTAAAGCAGATGAATTATGGACTACAAAGTGGTGCCCTGTTGTATTTTATGCACAAAGACTATATGAGTTTGACTCTGAGTTTGTTGACTTACATAGCTAAACACTTAAATTTGGCATTGCATTGGCAGTTTTTGCATATAATTTATTTTTACTTGGGCCTGGAAAAAGGAAAAGATCTGATAACATCTCAATATATTGGCCTGAAGATTTGGTTCATCAGAGATGAGATTCTTAAATTAACAGGGTGTAAAATCTAGATAGGATGGCTTTTTCTATCAAAACTACAACAGAAGTCCCTTATTCTCCTTAACATTTAGAGAAGCACAGACAGTAACTTAAACACACACACAGAAGCAAATAATTACTCAGATAGATGGTCAAGTGAATGATTATCAAATAGCGATCAGGCAGAATTCTATGTCAGGTGTGGATACAGAGCTGCCTTTAACATCTCACCCTAAAATACAGAAAGCTAGGAAAGGTTTTTGTTGTTTGTGTTTATTGTATTAAACAATTTATCTGTTAATGGTTCTCAATCTCTTATTTCACATTTTTCAAAAATACAACAATAATATCAGTCATTATATGTAGTGATTCCAAATGGTAGGGTCATGCCCTTTATAGAGTTGGGTGGTCCTAATGGAATCTTTGGGTGGGAACAATGTAGTTTGAAAAGATAACCCCTCCACCACCATTTTAAGAGACAAAATTGCATTTCAGTCAGAGCCACAACGACTCTTCTCATCTTTGGAAGTAATTATATTCCCCACCTCCCTAAAAAGCTTTTTAAAAATCCAGTTGTGAATTTTAAATGAACTCTATTGGGAAAAGAGAAAAATTAGTTAAAATTAACTCAAATGCAACAACAGTATAATCAGATTGTTGATTATGTACCAATTAAACACAATAAGTATAATCAGAAGATGCATCATTATATGGAAGCAAGTGTATTTATCACCAGGAATGCAAAGTGCTTGGCTCTAGAGTATATTGAAAGTGGCTCAGGAAGAGGGTTTTATTCATGTGCATTTGGTATTTCGAGGGGTAGAAAAGCGAGCTCTAAAGCTTGGAACACCTGCAAAAGAACAAGTAATGGTTCTCTTTCTTTATAGGGGATTGTGCTGCCCTTTGAGATTCCAAGCTTCTCTACATAACTCTACCAGTGACTATTGCTTCTCTCATTTTTTCAGTCCCCATTGTAAAGCAGACTTGGGCGAGTCAGGCCAGTCTCATTGAGTACTATAGTGACTACGTAGAAAGTTCCATTCCTACAGTGGATCTGGGAATTCCTAATACAGACAGAGGTGAGTCCTTCATTTCTACCACTCCTCTTGCTCAGAATGTCCATTCTGTAAATAGAGAAAATTCAACTAGTAATAAAATGAAATATCTTATAGATGCTATAATTTTGCCTTATATAAATTTTTTTCTTTCTCTCTTTTCAACATCTTTACCCATGGATAAAGGCTGATTTTTTTCAGATTAAGCACTATAAGTACTAAAACAGGTTATAAGTTCTTAGTAAGCCATATTGATATGACTGAGCACATGACAATTATGATCAAGTTTAACAATACATTTTTCATACCTTCACAATCATTGTGGTTCAACTGGGATGTTCAAAGTGAATTTATCATCTTTCCATCAAAGCTTCTCCTCATTTAATTTTAACAATTTAACCAGCCAGGACGTTATCTAAACTGCTGTATACCAGCCTCTGTTAGATGCCGGGGCAAGTAGGAATGAAGCTGACACTCTATCACCAGGAAGCTTATGGTCTGAGCTTGTTTTGTGTGTATCTTTAAGTAGCACTTAATCACATTCCATACTGGTTTGTTTATTTATATATATATATGTGTATGTGTATGTGTATATATATATATATATATATACACACACACACATACATATGTGTATATATATATATAAATGTTGGAAGTACACTAGGTTTTCTCTTGAAATTGCAGGCTTTCTAATTAAAAACATTTTTTATATAAAAAATGTAAGTAGACCTTTGGCTACCTCATCTTCAGGTGCTCTGTGTTCATCTTAATTTTTATCCAGTGTTCCTGCTACATTTAAAATTTAGTTTTCTGGTTTCCCAAGCCCATTTATGAATAAAAAATTAAAGTAGTAAGTTAATTGTCTAGTTCTATAGAGTCATTTATCTTGTGTCATGGTAATGTCACTCATAATGCCTTGATTGATAAGTACTATGTTGAATCAGATACGCTGTTCCTGTAGTTATCAGTTCTTCTGACAAGGTTAAATGTATTACTGAGTTTGTTATTGTCTGTTTTGGAAAAATTATTTTAGATGAAATTTTTTTTTTATAATCTTGCTTTTTAGACTTTTATTTAGGTTGTCTTTAATAATCATTTATTCATTCCTTACTGGATTTCTTATTTTATTATTAGTCCAACATTATTGTTCATATTTATATTCTACTTTATTCTAAAATAAATTTGAGATAACTTTCAAAATACATACCAAAATGGTTAAAAATACAGAAAGAGATTAAGAATAACAAAAATAAAGGTCAAATTGAATGGTTTAATATTAATATTAGCTTGTTCTCTATCGGTCACCAAATACATTGTTAAAATGAAGGGCATCTTTCTATTTATCAACTTGGGTTCTCTTCCCAAGCATTTTATTCTTATCGTGGCCCCAGCATTTTCCAATACACATTGACATGTATCTGGTGGTCCCAAAGCCTGTGACTGTCTTAGTCAGACTGTATCTTTTTTTTTTATATATATATATCTTTATTGATTTCAGAGAGAGGAAAGGAGAGGGAGAGACAGAGATAGAAACATCAATGATGAGAGAGTCATTGATCGAGCCCTCAACCCGGGCATGTGCCCTGACTGGGAATCGAACCCCAATCACCTGGATCCAAGGTCAACGCTCAACCACTGAGCCACGCCCGGCCGGGTGGTCAGACTGTATTTTTAGTGCATAGCGTAGAACCTGCCACAATATCCAGCATATTAAAACTTAACAGCAAGTATTTACAAAGTGAATGAAGGTATAGAATTCCACTTTTGCACCACTGTTTCCCCATGGTTGTGATACTTAAGGTTCTAACAATTGCTTCAGAATAAGTATATGTAAGGATAGATGCCAGGCTTTTGTAATTTCTTTGAGGTTTATAACTTTCTTTTTTTTAGAGTGAAGGTACAAGTCCTGTCTTTACCTCAAGTTAGCCATGTGACCTTATATAATCCTCTCATCTCTCTCTAGTCTTCATTTCCTCATGTGTGAAATGAATGGCTTAGACTTCATGATCTCTAAAGTTCCTTCTGGTTCGCTATGTCAGTGAAAATTAGAAGAGGCTAATTTTTAAAATTTCAAATTATTAAGGCACATGCCAACATTTAAGCTCTTTATTTTAAAAACTCTAAAACTAAAAAAATGTTTTTAAATGATTTATATATATTTTAAAGAAAATAATACATTCTAAGTTTTCCTTTTGCCTTTCCTAGGTCATTGTGGAAAGACATTTGCCATTTTGGAAAGATTTTTTAATCATAGCCATGACAAAATAGCATGGTTAGTCATTGTGGATGATGATACATTAATAAGGTAAGGGGTCATTCTCATCCCAGGATGACTTCAAATTCTACATATATTCATATTTAGAAACTATGATGGGTACTTCTACATCTGGCCAAGATGTGATAACAGGGACTGAATTTACTCTCACAATTGAAACAATCCCCTGTAGGAACAAAATATATGAAATGAAGATTTTAAAAAATGCGTTCTATTGATTTTTAGAGAGAGATGAAAGGAGAGGGAGAGACAGAGGAAAACACTGATGTGAGAGAGAAACATCAGTCAGTTGCCTCCTGCAGGTGCCCAGACTGGGTATCAAACCCACAACCTGAGCATGTGCCTTGACCTGGAATCGAAACAGCAAGCTTAAGGTGCACGGTATGATGCTCAGCCAACTGAGCCACACTGGCCAGGGTGAAATGGGGATTTTAAAGACAATGGACATTAGGCAACAAAGGACAATGATAGATGAGACGCAGCAGCAAATGAGGTGAGTCCTATGACTGCCCCAACTAGATTCCCTATGAAAGTGTCCAAGGGACGGAAACTCAGGTAGAACCTGGCCAACTCTTTGAGTTGAAGAGATAAAGGTGAGAGTCTGGGAGACCAAGGCCACTAGAGTTTGTGGGACAGAGCACTGAAAAGAACAGAGCTGCACAGAAAGAGAACACAGGAGATCTGTGAAAGCACCCCGTAAATATTGATCAGCACTGTATTTGAGGAAACTGCTGGAGGCTGGGGAAAGAACCTACCAAAATAACTAGAAGGAATGGTGCCTGACACTCACACAGGGCTGAGTATATACCTGTTCACACCAGTTAGCCTGTAATACCCTTGCTTCACGAGGTACTGGATAGAGCATGTAGAGGGTCTTCCTCTAATAGTTGGAAATAGTTAACCTGGGACTAAGCACTGCTCCAATCCTGCCTGACACATCTTAAAAGCAAGATCCTAAAAGACCAAACTGTTTCCAAGTTATAAGCTCATATCCAAGAACAAACTCAAGAGGATTTATAGAAATACCAAAATATCTAGCACCCAAAAAGATTCACAATGCCTGACATCCAATCAAAAGTTACTAGATACACAATGTAGCGGGAAAATTCACCCATAGCAAAGAGAAAACTAAGTTGATTGAAATTGTCCCAGAAATGATACAATGTTACAGTGTTAGAATTAGTGGTTTGTAAGTTATCACTAATAAATTGTTATAACTTCATTCCTTACGTTCAAAAAAGAAACATGGAAAGTATATGTAAGACTGAAATCGAACTTCTAGAGATGAAAGCTACATTGTCTGGGTGAAAAACCCACTGGATGGGATTAACAGCAGATTAGACATTGCAGATACCTTGGGGACACTGCAACAGTAACTATTCAAATGAAACACAAAGATAAAAAATAATTTTAAACAAGTGAACAGAGCATCCCTGAGCTGTGAGACAATTCCAGGTGACCTTGTATATATGCAACTGGAGTCCTCCAAAGAGAAGGTGCACATGACAGATATTTAAATACATACTTTCCAAATTTGATGAAAATGCTAAACCCACTAATCCAAGAAGCTCAGTGAACTCCAGGCATAACTGTCAGCATCAAAGTTGCTCATGGCCACCTTCATGCTGTGTCCTTGTCAACAGCATCTCATGCAGCATTTACTGCATCTGTAACATGCCATCAGTCTTCAGGACAGTTACTCCACCTGGAAGTTTTGCCAGATCTTCATTTAGTGTTTTGTTTTGTTTTGTTTTTCATATTTACTAGCAATAATACCTAATGGTGTCTTAAATGTGTTTTTGAGGTGAACCTTGTCACCTTTTTCTTTCAAGACTCTCACATCATCCTTGATTGCCATGAACTCTAACTTTTCTGAAGTCATGAGGCTGAATAATTGCAAGATTTAGGGTCAGTCCACTTGGATAGAATTGGAGATCGGTTGGCATTTGCCACATTTCCAGTTTATAGCCAGTATGAAGGATGTGATAGTTTTCAGACTCAGTTTATGATTCTTCAGTTTTAAGATGATATTTTGACTATGGAAATGGTTAATGCCATCAGGAAAAGAAAACCAGAGGAGATGCTAATGTGTTATTTTAACCTCAGAAATTGAAGGTTGAGGGTTTGAATTGATAATTTCACAATATGCAGGAGGAAAAGAAATACTTTTCATTTCTTCTCTGGTCAAGAAAAAGACATGCATTTGCCCCAGAGGGCTTTGAGTTTTACGGGGTCTGTTACCAACCAAAGGCTGTGATTTCCTTAGGGACCTTTAAGTTCATTCTCCATAACTGAGTGGTGTTTTATAGGCACCCACACACTTACTAGCCTTCCCCTGCAGAGCTATTTATTAAACGACTTCTTCAAGACAGATTTCAAATTAGCTACCTAGAACATTTAACTTGTATGCCAAACACAGGATCATTTCCAAAGATAACATTTTTTGGCCTTCAGAAATTGTCAACATTGTCAAAGGCCTTGACTTTCAGACAGTTATAAACCTGATCAGAAGACTTGTAGACTCTCAGTACCACAGTCTTGAGAGAGTTTTTTCATACATTAAATTTGTTCTCTTCACTCTCAGCCTTAGCTCTATGAGCTGGGGTATTTTTGTAAGTGGCATGAGTATGGATAGAAAAGATGACTTCCTCTTCTGCGTCTCTATTTTGTTTTCTCAGGACCCCACCTTCCCCCTCAAAAGAAAGAAAAAACAAGACACTAGAACTCTAGTGTTTTAAATGTTAATACTGTCCTGTGAAAACAATACATAATAAATAATTTAGAGAAACGCTATTACATCCATCTTTTGGAGATGAGATGAATCACAGGCTTGAGAAACACTGACATTTATTTAGCCAATTAAGAAAATGTAATCCAGAAGGAGAGACAGAGCCTGATGGAGACAAGCTTCCTCTGCAAAGTTTTGTCTGTGGCCACTTACCCTGAGCTCCAGAGGAGGGGGCGCAGTGCAGACTGGAGTCGCCTGAAGAGAGTCTGTGGTTTGTGGCTTGGGAGGGAGATGTGGGGGAGCAGCCTCTGAAATGCCTGTACTGGGTCATCCTCCTATACTGCAGCAGTCATCTTTGCTGAGCGGTGCAACCCCCTCCAAGTAGCGCAGCCTGGGGAAAACCTGTTACTTCAGGAATCCCATTCACTCCACTGTGCATCTTAAGTTCTGCTGAGGAGTCAGTGGCATAGGTGGGAGGGGAAAGGCCTGGGCAGACTCCGTGTGTGTCAGTGACTGGAATTGGAGCTGGTCCATTCCCCCACTTTCTCATGAACCGGACTGACACTTGCCCCTCATGGGAGACCTGGTAGGAACACCCTCTTGGCCTCTAGCACACTCAACCTTTGGGCTCCAGAGGCCCCACCTACCTGGCTACTAGGATCTACCCTGCCAGGGTCAGGGAAAAACCCGTGACAGACTCAGACGTGTGGTTCTGGGGTGGGCGATTACACCTACCATCTTTCCTGAAGTCTGAATACTTCTTAATGGGAGATCCAATAGTCCCACCCTCCCGATTCTGCCAGAGACTAAGCTCTTTCAGAGACTAAGCCCTTTCAGTGACTAAGCTTAATAGCTGGCAAGTGGAGGCAGTCAGAGGCGGATCCCAGGGTGACTTGAGACTTTTGCTGACCCACCCCTATGCCCAGTGCTGGTAAAAGTCCGCCTTAGAGCGCAGCTTGGCCCTTCTCATGTGCAGCCAAGGCCATAAAGGCAGCCACAAGCTGTGCATCGTGTGTAGCCTCAAACAGGTTGTTCAGGTCCAGACATAGCATCCGACATTGGTGTACACCAGAGCTTCTCCAAAGATGCTCAGAACCAACTCACCAAGTGCCCAGCTTCAGACAACATTGGAGCAGGATCCAACAAGTGTCACAAACAGCAAATCCAAAGGGAGACCACAGCAGGCACAGCTCTGCTGAGGCAAACTGCACTTTTTATTCTTTATTCTTTTCTTTCTTTTCTCTTCTATACATCTTTGTTTATCTTATTACTTTGAATTTTTTGGATTTTTTTTCTTTTTCTTTCTCCTTTTTTTACTCTATTTGCTGTTTAATTTTTGTATTCTTTTGTTTCTGTTTCTCTTTTCTTATTCTTTATTATTTTCCTTTTTATTTTCGTATTCTTTTTTCTTTTCCTTTTCTACTTTTCCTTTTTCCTTAGTATAGTTAACTTTTTTTATTTTTATTTTTTTTATTATTATTACTTTAATTTTGTTGCTTCTGTGGGTTTTTTGTTTTATGTTTTGTCAGCACCTGTACAGCAGCTTGTATGTTGTGGTAGGAACTGATCCTCTCAGTCAGCCAGCCTGAGGGTAAATGCCACCCACAAATGAGCCAACAGCAATCAAGACCCAATTACAACAGGAGTGCCCACATAACCCACAAAAGGGCATTCCTAGAGCACCCAGCTCAGGAGATCAAGGAGACTGAACCACTGGGTTCCACAGGTTACATACTACATAAGGCCACCCCACCAAGACTTGGGGGGAGTCATAACAATTCTATCTAATATGTAGAAACAAATACAAAGAGATAGCTAAACGGGGAGACAAAAAACCCAACAAGCTCCAGAAGAAAGAACAGGAGAAATCTCCAGAAAAAGAACTAAATGAAATAGAGGCAAGCACTTTATCAGAAACAGAGTTCAAAGTAATGGTTTTAAGGATGCTCAACAGCATGAAAAAGGACATAGAGACCATGAAAAATAATATCAGAAATGAAGAATACTGTATGTGAAGTAAAGAATACACTGGGACGAATAAACAGGCTGGATTAAGCAGACAATCAGATCAGCTATTTGGAAGACAAGGTAGAAAAACTCACCCAATGAGAGCAGCAAAAAGAAAAAATAATTTAGAAAATTGAGGATATTTTAAGGAAAATTTGGGACAACATAAAATGTAGCAACATAAGCATCATGGGGGTACCAGAAGGAAAAGAAAGGGATAGAGAACGTGTTTGAAGAACTAATGACAGGAAACTTCCATAATCTGGTGAAGGAAGAAGTCACACAAGTACAGGAAGCACAGAGAGTCCCAATCTAGATTAACCCAAAGAGACCCACACCAAGACACGTCATAATTAAAATGGCCAAGATTAAAGACAAAGACCAAATCATAAAGAAAGCAAGAGAGAGACAATTACCTACAAGGGAGTTCCCATCAAGCTGTCAGCTGATTTACCAACAGAAACACTTCAGACCAGAAGGGATAGGCATGAAGTTTTTAAAGTAATGAAAAGCAAGGACCTGCAACCAAGATTACTCTATCCAGCAAGGCTACCATTTAAAATAAAACTTGAAGTAAATAGCTCTCCAGACAATTTTAAAAAAAAAAAAAAAGTAAAAATGTTCATTGCCACCAAACCAGCATTGCAAGAAATGGTAAAGGGAATGTTTTAAGAAGAAGAAGAAATGGAGAAAGAAACAGGTATAAAGAAAAAATGGCAATAAATGACTACCTATCAATGATAACCTTAAATGTAAATGGATAAAATGTCCCAATCAAAAGACAGAGAGTAGCAGAATGTAAAGAAAAAACATACTGTCTGCAAGAGACCCACCTAAGATAAAAAAATTCACACAGGCTGAAAATGAAAGGATGGGAAAAAATATTCCATGAAAATGAAAAAAAAAAACCCAAAAAACTGGGGTAGCAGTACTTACATTGGACAAAATAGACTTCAAAACAAATACCATACAACAGACAAAGAAGATCACTGCATAATACTGAAGGGATCAATACAACAAGAGGATATAACCCTGGTAAACATCTGCACCCAATATAGGAGCACCTAAATATATATTTAAAAAACTCTTGGTGGACTTTAAGGGAGAGATCAACAACAATATATTCATAATAGGGGGCTTTAACACACTACTGTCATCATTGGATAGATCTGCCAGACAAAAACCAAGGAAATGGGGACCTTAACACACTAGATCAGATAGATTTAATTGATATTTACAGAACATTTCCTCCCAAAGACTATACATTCTTCTCAAGTGAACATGGAACATTTTCAAAGATATAGACCACATATTAGAACACACTATTAGTCTTAACAAATTCAAGAATGTTGAAATCATGTGAAGAATCCTCTTGGTTAACAATGACATGAAACTAGAAATCAACTACAGTAAAATAACTAAAAAACATTCAAACACATGGAGGCTAAATAGCATGTTATTAAACAATGAATGGGTTACCAATGAGATCAAGGAAGAAATAAAAAATTACCTAGAAACAAATGAAAATGAACACACAACTCCCCAAAATCTATGAGACACAATGAAAGCAGTCCTGAGAATGAAGTTCATAACATTACAGGTCTACCTCAAGAAACAAGAAAAATCTCAAATAATCTAACCCTACACATTAAAGAATTGGAAAAACAACAAGAAAAGCCCTAAGGAAGTAGAAGGAAGGAAATAATAAAGATCAAACAGGAAATAAATGACATAGGGGCTAAAAAAAGTAATAGAAAAAGATCAATGAAACCAAGAGCTGATTCTTTGAAAAGGTAAACAAAATTGATGAAACTTTAGCCAGACTCATCAAGAAACAAAAAGAGAGGACCCAAATAAATAAAATAATAAAGAGGGGATGTAACAACTGACACCACATAAATACTAAGGGTTGTAAGAAAATACTGTGAGCAACTATATGTTAACAAACGGGACAACCTGGACAAAATGGACAAATTCCTAGAAGCATACAGTCTTCCAAAGCTGGATCAGGATGACTCAGAAAACCTGAATAGACCAATAACAACTAATGAAATTGAAGCAGTAATAAAAAAATTTAAAAAAACTCTCAGCAAACAAAAGTCCTGGACTGGATGGCTTCACAGATGAATTTTACCAATCATTCAAAGAACAACTAACACCTGTCCTCCTCAAATTATTCCAAAAAATTCAAGAAGAGGGCAGACAACCTCAAGCTTTTTTTCAAGGCCAGCATTAGCCTAATTCCAAAACCTGATAAAGACACTACACAGATAGAAAATTATAGGCCAGTATCCGTGATGAACCTAGATGCTAAAATCCTCAACAAAATATTAGCAAACCAAATGCAGCAATACATTAAAAAGATCATACACCGCCCAGCTAGTGTGACTCAGTGGTTGTGCATCAACCTATGAACCAAGAGGTCATGGTTCAATTTCCAGTCAGGGCACATGCCCAGGTTTCGGGCTTGATCCCCAGTAGGGGGCGTGTAGGAGGCAACTGACCAATGACTCTCTCATCATTGATATTTCTATCTCTCCCTCTCCATTCCTCTCTCTGAAATAAATAAAACATTTAAGGAAAAAAAACAGTCATGCACCATTACCAAGTGGGATTTATTCCAGGGGTGTAAGGCTGGTACAATATTCGCAAATCAATAAATGTGATGCATCATGTAAACAAAATGAAAGATAAACATATTATCATATCAATAGATGCATGAAAAACATTCGATAAAATCCAGCACCCATTTATGATAAAAACTCTCAGCAAAGTGGGAATTGAGGGATCATACCTCAACATAATAAAGGCTATATATGAAAAACCTACAGTCAACATCATACTCAGTGGGCAAAAACTAAAAGTGTTTCCCTTAAGATCAGCAACAAGAATGAAATGTCTGCTTTAACCACTCTTATTCAACATAGTATTTAGAAGTCCTAGCCGCGGCAATCAGTCAAGAAGAAAAAATAAAAGGCATTAAGTCTGTCATTATATGTAGATGATGTGATATTGTACATAGAAAACTCTAAAGACTCCACAAAAAAACTACTAGATCTAATAAACGAATTTGGCAAAGTAGCAGTATACAAAATATTCAGAAATTATTGGTATTTTTATACACTAATAATAAACTATAAGAAAAATAAACTAAGAAAACAATCACATTTACTATTGAAAAAAAGAAAGAAAAAAAAACAACAGGTACCTAAGAATAAACTTAACCAAAGAGGTAAAAGATCTATACTCAGAAAACTAAAGGACACAGAAGAAAGAAATAGAGGAAGACACTAACAAGTACAAGCATATATCATGTTCATGGAATGGAAGAATTAACATCATTAAAATGTCTATACTACCCAAAGCAATTTATAGATTCAACACAATTACTCTTAAAATACCAATGTCATATTTCACAGATCAAGAACAAATATTCCAAAATTTTATTTGGAACCAAAAAAGACCCCAAATAGCTGCAGCAATCTTGAGAAAGAAGAACAAAGTTGGAGATATCATAATACCTGATATCAAACTATGCTACAAGACCATTGTAATCAAAACAGCCTGGCACTGGCACAAGAACAGGCATATAGTTCAGTGGAACAGAACAGAGGGCCCAGAAGTCAACCCATGCTTCTATGGTCAATTAATATTTGACAAAGAAGGAAAGAGCATACAATTGTGTTGGGAAAATTGGACAGGTAAATGAAAAAAAATTAAACGAGCACAAACTTACACCACATACAAGAATAGACTCAAAATGGATAAAAGACTTAAATATAAGTCACAAAACCATAAAAATCATAGACGAAAATGTAGGCAGTAAAATCACAGACATCCTTTGGAGCAACATTTTTACCAATACATCTAGAGCAAGGGAAACAAAGGAAAAAACAAATGGGACTACATTAAGTTAGAAAGCTTTTGTACAGCAAATGAAAACAATACAAAAAGGGAACCCACTGTATAGGAGAACATATTTTCCAGTGATATACTTGATAAGGGGGTTAATTTCCAAAATATATAAAGAACTTATACAACTCAACACCAGGAAGACAACCCAATTAAAAAATGGGCAAAGGACCTGAAGACACTAATACAAAGAGGACATACAGATGCCCAATGGACATATGAAAAAATGCTAAAAAGCACTAGTCATCAGAGAAATGCAAATTAAAACTACAGTGAGATATCACCTCACACCTATCAGAATATCTTCTGTCAGTAAGCCAACAAACAACAAGTGTTGGCAAGGATGTGGAGAAAAGGGAATCTTATTGCACTGTTGGAGGCAATGCAGTACTGTGGAAAACAGTGCGGAGTTTCCTTAAAAAATTAAAAATGGGACTACCTTTTGACCCAGTTATTCCACTTCTGGGAATATATCCTAAGAATTCCGAAACACCAGTAAGAACGAATATATGCATCTCTATGTTCATAACAGCGCTATTTATAGTAGCTAAGATGTTGACAGCTCAAGCACCCAGCAGTAGTTGAGTGGATAAGGAAGCTGTGGGACATTTACACCATGGAATACTACTCAGCTGTGAATAAGAAGGAAATCTTACCTTTTGAAACAGCATGGGTGGACTTGGAGAGTATTATGCTAAGTGAAGTAAGCCAGTCAGAGAAAGACAAACATCACATGCTTTCATTTATATGTGGAATCTAATGAGCAAAATAAACTGACAAACAAAATAGAACCAGAGGCATCGAACATTGGAACAGATTGAGGAATGTCAGAGGGGAGGGGTATGGGAGGGATTGGATAAGAGAAGGTGAAGAGATTAGCCAAGGAAGATACATGCATAGCTCATGGTCACGGACAACAGTGTGGTGAGGTCCAGGGGAGATGGGGGTGGGGGCTGGAAGGAGTTGGGCAAAGAGGGGGGAATAATTGGGGACATGTATAATAATGTCAACAATAAACATAAATTTAAAAAATAAAAAATATGAATTATTGAATTAAAAAAGAAAGAAAAAATGTAATCCAAAGTTATTCAGCATGGAAAAGCTTTTTGTAAGGATCACTGATCAATATGAGGGAACCTACATTGGGTGGTGTGAAAGCTCTAGTTTAGAAGAACCAGTGGAAGGATTTTATAAGGCATGTGTAAGTGGTACGAGTTCTTACCACATAGGAAAACTAGTTATTTTTAACATCAACCTTTGTGTCACCTTAAAAAAGTTACTTCTAGATTTTATTTTCCTGTGAATCTTTTTTCATTCTCACAGCAGCTATAGTTGCAGACCTTTTTCCCACCAGCCTTGAATCTTCTCAATGCCCTTTGTAAGCTATCATTGTTGACACATGAGGAAGAAGTATGGGGGTCAGAGGTATAAACAAATAGACACAAAAAGACCACAGACAAGGGTGCCGTACTCAAGGGAAACCTAAGCACAGCTATGTATCATAATTGGAGTGTTTCCTAGAAAGCTTGTTCACCCACATTCCCTTCCTCACCTGCTAGCCACCCTGACATGGATCTCATTTGTTCCTGAAAAGTTCCTTTTTTGGCCATCACGAATGAAAAAGCCCTTGCCGGGATGCTCAGTTGGTTAAAGTGTCATCTGAATAGACCAAGGTTGCAGATTCGATCCCCAGTCAGGGCACATACAAAAATTAGCCAATAAATGCATGAATAAGTGGAACAACAAATTGATGACATTCTCCCTCTCCCCCTCTCTCCCTCTCTCTTTCTCCATTTTTCTCTAAAATGAATTAAAAAACAAAGAATTTTTAAAAATACATCAGGTACATCTGAGGAGATATGATAATTAGTTCATACACCCTCAGGAACAGGGCGGGTAGAAGTGAGTTATGTATAGTATGCGGCTGTGTTACCCTTCTTCATTAACTGGCCACCCAAACTGGGCAGCCACGTGCTGCCAGGGGCCTATTAAAACTGGATGGGAAGGTCCATGTTTCTCAATTTCTTTCCTGTTTTCAATAATGTATAGTGCTCATCAGTTCTTTTTGTTTGTTATTAAAAAAATGATTTCTTCTGTAAATCACTCAAATTTCATCTCTGAATAATTTTAGACTCGTATTCTATAATGTAACCAGTGGGATGTAAGAACCATAAAAATATTTACTAAACTAAATAGTCATTGCTTATGTTCCCTTTGGAATCCTAGCATCTCCAGGCTCCAGCACTTGCTTAGCTGCTACGAGTCCAACGAACCAGTGTTCCTGGGGGAGCGCTATGGCTACGGCCTGGGCACTGGCGGCTATAGCTACATCACAGGAGGAGGAGGGTAACTATGAACGTGGCTTTCTGCAAATTCTCTCCACATTGCTCTTCTTTTTCTGGATGCAGAGCTGGGTCTGTGGTGGTGGGTATCTGTACTGATATGTAAGTGCTCTGTAAATGGTAGCTGGAAGTGAACATCCAACTTGTTAACCACAGTAAAGAATATTTTACCCCTTGAAGAGACAATATAAAAATGTATTCAAGGTACTTGGTAGAAATGTCCCTGTAGTAATGCTTGCTTCTGGGTAGCCAGTTAGTTTTGATTGTCTGTTTAAATGGAAAAAAAATTAGATATAGATTTTATTTTCAGAAAAAAAGTCATCAGATTTTTAAATGATCTAGTGCTTACAAATCACATTTGGGAAAAGAGTAGTATAGAAGTTTAGACTCAAGCACTTAAGTGATGTTTGTGTAGGATTTATAGATTTCAAATGTTGTGGGGGTTTTTTCCTAAGATTTTTTATTGACTTTTAGAGAAAGAGGAAGAGATGGGGAGAGGGAGAAAACATCAATGTGATAGCAATACATCGATCAACTGCCTCATGCCCACATGCCCCCTTTGGGCCTTGAGCCTGCAGCCTAGGCTTGTGCTCTGACCAGGAGCTGAACTGTCAACCCCCTGGTGCACAGGACGACACCCAACCAACTGGGCCACACTGGCCAGGGCCAAATGCTTTTAAATGAAGCATCTGCCAAATCTCTTATTGGGAAAGACTTTAATTTGATTTATATGGGTAATTTAATTTGATTTATATGGGTAAATCAATTAAGCAGGTAGTCTTTTCTGTTATTTCTGTAGCCTTTTGCTACTGGGGTATTTAGGGAAACTCTTAACTTAGTTATCAACTATAATAATTTAAACCCATCCAACAGGAGTTTGTTGAAGGACCACTATGTGGTGGGAAAAATTCTAGACACAGGAATTCTTCACTTGCTAGCTACCCTGAAGTGCAGGGACTTTATATTTTTACTTTGCAGTCCCCAAGATGAGAAAAGTTCCTAATGCAGGGTCTCAAGAATCATATCCAGGTGTTCCACTTTGGCCTAGCTGATTCAGTTGTGTATGTAGCATGGTCATGGGGGTAGCTCTTTCGCAGTGATAACCACGCCTGGGCAGGAGGACTGATTTTGTTCAGCAGTGGCATGCATTTACGTGAGGTCATGAGAATAGGAGATGGGGGTCCACACAGGCCTTTGAATAGACAATATAAGGTAAGGCCAAGGAATTCTCACCTCTTCATTAAAAAAAAAAAATGTTTAAGCTCTTTGCAGCCTTATGGTAATGCATTTAGTTTTCTGGGTGAAGTGTTGGGCCACTTAAGGATCAAGGTACCTGTTAAGCAAGAACTTTCCACTTCTGAAAGATGTTTGTATATGGGTTTATATATTTGGGGTTTATATATATATATATTGTAGCACAAAGGTGTTAATACACTTTTATCCTAGAAGTGACTTTTTGTGTGTGAGTTGTGAATTCTGTAAGCAGACTCTTGTCTTCCTTGCCTATTGGATTTGGCTGTTATTCTGAGACTGGTACTAGAGTCCTTTTGAAACTGGGTTTTGCTTTAACTACCTGCATTTCCTTTCACTGCTCGTTAATTGGTCATTCAGTCAAAAAGCCAGTGTGTGACAGGCACTGGGCTGGCCCTGGGGATGCCAGCTCCCAGGCCACTGCTGGATTGGCCTGGGCAGGTACTGCTAAACCATCGAGGTGACACCTTTAGCCTCCTACATGTTGAACTTTTACCTTGCTACTGTCTTTTCTGACACCTCCAGTTTTCCCATCTTAAAACCTCTTCCTGTCACCACAGCATCTCTCTTCTCCCCTTGAAAACATCTTAAGAATTCACGACTCTCACTCCTCCACTTCCTGGGTCCCACTGCCACCTGACCTGCATCTGACTTGGGGCAAAGTCTCTGGCCTTCTACCTAAACTATATTATCTGTGATCCATATGGCCAAATCAAATGGATCCATTCCAGGCTTTATTTTCTTTAACCTCTGAGTAGCCTTTGATGAAGTTGACTGTTTCTCTTACCTTCCTGTTGTATATTTCTGTCTTTCTGCTCATTCCTTCTCCGTTCCTTTTATCCCCTAAATGTCCATGTTCCAGTCATCTTTTCTAGCCTCTCTTCTTCTCACTCTCTCATTGATCTCACCCACCCCCATGTCTGTGTGCTGAGAGCACCCCAATTTCTATCCCCAGCCTGGAACTTTCTTGACCTTCTGATTCAGATGTCCACTTACCAAAGGACATCTCCACTGGGATGACTCATGGGCACATTAAACTCAACACCTCCCATACTGACCCCCTTGTTTCTGACTTGTTCCCCTATTTTTGTGTCCTTCCAGTGGTCCTTCCCTTCCAGGAAAGACAGACATCAGTGTATGCCAGTTCCTACCCCAGAAATCTGTGAGTCAGCTCTTACCCTTCCTCTTCTTCATTCCCCTCCACTCCACAGTTGACTGGGTTGCTAAGTCATGTGGATTTTATCTTCTAAGTATCTCTCTTTTTGTACCTCCACGGTTCTAATCTAGGCTACCATGATCTCCTGTGTGGTGGGTTCCTGCCACACAGCCTCTTGGTCTCCCTACTTCTCCATGCTGTTGTCCACACTGTAGTCAGAGAGACCTTTCTCAAAGCATATCTGATCTTCTCCTTCTGCTCAGAGGCCTTCACTAGCTTTCCATTGCTTTGATTTTTTCCCCAAGAATGTGAACCCTTTTTTACTTTTGGCCTTTAAGACTAGGAGATAATCATTCAGATTTCAACAAGATAAGGCCTCATTTTAATCACCTTGAGTTTGCCTAATCCACAGCCTCCCAGGTTTCCTGAGGACATTGGGGCCAGAATCTCTGGCAAGTCTTTTCTTCCACCTTCCTGCCCCTACGCCCATTGCCCCGAAAGCTGCCGCGGCTTGATTTCCACTTTTGAAGTATGCGTGTCTTTAGGAATTAATTCATCTGGGTTTCATTCATATCGTCCATCTCTTCAAAAATTCCTTATGTTATGGTGATTTTGTTCTTTGCATTACCGTGAGAGTGAAAGTCTTTTGCTTGCTTTTATAACCTCCCAGTGCCTCCATACTCCACATCAAGGCTACCAGGCCTCTCATGAGCTTGGCAGATGCCTCATTCATCCATACTCTCCAACTTCAAGAATTCATGCTGAATTTATCTCAGTTCCTCAGGGGCCTGGCTTCTCCCTTTCCCCCCAAGACATGGCATCTGCTGTTCTCTGTATAGCATTGTTCTGCCCCTGTTCCCTGGCTAATCCTTTTCATTCTTTGTTGTTGCTGTTAATCCTCACCCAAGAGTATTTTTTCCATTGATTTTTATAGAAAGGGAGGGAAAGAGGGGGAGAGAGAGAGATGTGAGAGAGACTCATTGATCGGCTGCCTCCCGCGCACTCCCCGAGCGGGGCTGAGGATCAAACCTGCAGCCCAGGTAGGTGCCCCTGCTGGGAGTCCAACCTGCGACCCTTCGGTTTACAGGCCGGTGTTCTGACGACTGAGTTACACTGGCCAGGGCTCCTTTTCATTCTTTTGGACTTGATATTGTCATTTATTTATTCCTGGAAGCCTTCAGCCTGGTCTAACCTCTCAAATCTGTGTTGATGCCTTTCTGATGTACTTTCGTGGCATATTATGCAAACCATTATCATTTAATTGCCTATTTACTTTTCTGTTTTCCACCTAAATTATGAATTCTTTGAAGGTAGTGCCTGTGTCTTGTTTCCTAGCATAGGACTCAATTTTTTTACAATGTGCAGTGAATAAGGAGTGGAGTAAACAGATGCAGATCACTGGGCTTTGATCTTTACAGAATTAACATCGGCCAGTGTACTAGTCTGTTGTTAATAGCACTTTTACAAAGATGCAGAAATATTCTTTGTGAGATTTTCTCATGTCAACCTTTGATAAAATTGGCAGACTCAGTGTTGAATAGTTTTTCTAGTATTACTTAGACTTTCTGATGGTCTTGTTAAAAAACCAACATGTTTCTTTAAACAGCAAGTCAGGATCAATTAATGGCTCATAAAACCAAAGGTCATAACCATCACTTTAAAATAATGAAATATAGAATGGAGTAGAATAAACTAGGAATATTATAGTATGTCACATGTAGTTAAAGGCTAGTATTGTTTTGTGAGATTTTTATTTCCTTTTTATACATACCCACAAATTGTTGCAATATCAAATATGTTTCTTGTTTTCTCTTAGTGGTTTATAGTCAAGTAAGTTTTTGAAAAGCACTGCCCGAAACCTTCTCGCTAAGCCCCACTGGTCAGAGCTGAGTCGGTATAGGTTTTTTGTGATTTACATATAGGTTTTCTATATTGTTTGGGAAATGAGACCAGTGCACTGCACACTATTTGAATCCAGGTGTTGGGTTTCTGCTTTTTTGCTTACTCCTTAAAGTTTGGGTATTTGGGAACAATTGGTTCAGTAACTTCTGTTTTGAAAATACTTATTTATACATGTTGGGGGGGGAGCTGTGATCAGGATGGCATGATTTTTTTTGGCAACTTTCCTTGGGAAGAGGCCGAGGGCAGTGTTTCCCAGAGAGGCCATGACTTTTCATCTGCTGGAAGATGGTGGGGGTGGAGGTTATGTTTCTGAGGTGCTTTATCTTCTTTTTTCCTTTTTATTGAATTTATTGAGATGACACTGGTTAACAAAGTTATACAAGTTTCAGGTGCACAATTCTACAGCACATCATCTGTACACTGTATTGTGTGTTCACCACCCCAAGTCAAGACTCTGGTCATTACATTAATTCCCCCTTACCCTCCTCCACTTCCCCAACCCAAGGTGCTGTATCTTCTGCGTGTGTTCTTGACTTGCTGTGGCAAGTCCCTGCCTCCTATTTCAGTTTTTCTTATTTTTAAAATTAGTATATTATCTATTAAAGGAAATCACATTAATAGTCTTATTGCCTTTCAACATTTTTTCAATATTTAAAAGTTGACAGACAGCAAACACACCATGGATGATGCAATTTTCCATTTTGGAGGCACCTTTGTTTTGAAATAACCCATCAGCACACTAATAAACAGGTGTTATTAAAGGCCCTGTGTATACAGTTTATGTGAATAATGGATGTAGGACTGCTCTGTGTGAGTAGGCACAAATAAAAACACTAATAAATATTTCACGCTCACATTTTGTCTTCCTGTAAAGTTAATTTTCTAGAGAGTGGGCCCAAATAAAAGGCTTTTCTCTTCTTTATTGTTCTACTAGATGTTGGCAAAAGGAAAAAATGAAGCATTTTTGTTTAAGTTGGCTTGACAGTGAGCAAAATCACAACTCTGATTGGAATACAAGTGTACTTAGGAAATCTTCCTTGATGTGGCATCAGATAGGTGGCGTTTAAGGGGACTGTCTGCTTATAGTGCACATGTGTCCCCTCACATAGGCCCTTTTCCTGGGGTCAGTGAGATGAGCTGGAGTTTGACAGCCATGCACATGTGAGGTCCAGGGTCACAAGTGGACACTAGATTTTCTTTGAGAAAGACAATTTATGATGAGTTTTAAACTTGCAGTTTTCCTTTTGGTATAGTTCTTCTCGTATAGCCACATTTTCTTGTATAATCTTAAATAAATAGCTTTTTTTCCCTCCTGTCTGGTCATATTTCATTGTGCCTTCTGACATCCTTGCAAGGGCTGGGAGAGTGTCTCCGTTTTGTGTTTCCAGCGCTTGTTCACTAACATTAGTTAAACTGCTCTGAGCTGAGCCCAGCTGAGCATGGAATCAACATTTTTGCATCAGTGATTATGTCCAAGCTTTTCCCTTCCTGCTAGACTGAGCCGTTGTACTCTTCCTCCCTCAAGATCTTTGCAAAGGAGCTTTGTTCTTACTTGTTTGATGCATCAAACTTTTATTGAGTGCTTACTGTGTGCGAGGCCCAATATTCAGCTGTGGGAATATATGGATAAATTTTAGACAGTTTTGCTTTTAAGAGTGTCATTGCTTGTTGGGAATGAAGTTGCGAACCATATCCGTCCCTTTAGCCCTATCACTGTTGTGTTATTCATGACAGGAGATGATCCATTACCACTCTAGGAGCAGAATAGAAACCAGAAACCAATCTGTATGTTAAACGGGGGAGAATTTATTTCAGGAACTTGGTACAAAGTGTTGGAAAAGGGTTCAGTGGCTTTACCTAGAGGTTGGTAACTGTAGAAAGCTGTTATTGCTCCTATGGCTGGAGGAGCAAAGCAGGTGCTGTTTTGTGGAGCCCATCTGTGTGCACTGCTGTAGCTAGCTGCTGCTGTCTGTCACAGTGCTGCCTGTGAGCCAGACTCAGGACTGGCTCCTCACTACTGCTGTGGGCCTGCCACCAAGGTTCTGCTGGAGCCTATGGCTGCCCACTGTCCCCTGCCCCTGCCCCCAGAGACCACCTGAGCCAGAGGCAGATGGCCTCCCCCAGGGTTGTACCCTTGTTGTAAGAAGGAAGCCAGAATGGGCTGGTGAGGGAGTCTGGAAAGGCAGGAGTGGATGTGAGTTTCACCAGAAAGTACCCAACACATCAGATCAAGTACCTTCAGAGCACTGTTTTAGGCAAATCAATAATCTCTCTTCCTCCCTCTCTTTTCTTTTCTCACTTTCTCAAAATCATGTTGTGGAAGCTTCTGTAGACTTAGATTTGATCTGATTGTCAGTTATCACCTGTATTTTTTCTGGGGTACCTAGTTTTTCTGGGCCCATCTACCTGCTGGGAGTATGGGTAGATTTTGTTATTGATCTCACTGAGATTTTTGGAACTAAAGAACAATTCCAGTCTCCAGTGGCATATAGGAAAAGAACATGGCATAATATTAGCAAGAAATCGATAAAGAAATAAAACTACCTACTAGATAGATAAGTGATTTCCCTTTCATAGAAAGCACAAAAACATTTTCCCCAGAATTTATATTAAATATACAACACTGCTGATGTCGGTGTCTTTTCTCTTTGTCAGAAGTGTGGCCCCAGAATGACATTTCTTTACTCGGATTAATGGTTTCAAGGATTGGCTCTAACCCCTTCATCTACTCTGACTTCCCTCTAGAATGGTCTTCAGCAGAGAAGCCATCCGGAGACTTCTCGCCAGTAAGTGTCGTTGCTACAGCAATGATGCACCCGATGACATGGTCCTGGGGATGTGCTTCAGCGGCCTGGGAATCCCTGTGACACACAGCCCTCTCTTCCATCAGGTGAGGAAATGGATTTTATTTCTACCTCAGAGGGAGAAAGGAGGATTTCTTCTCACTAAAGGATTCTCCTTCTTTCCCTTCACATATTTTTTGGGAAACAGTCTTAAGAAGGGCATGGACAGGCTCTGCAGGCATTCAGACTGACCAGTTTGTCCACAGGGTTGATACCACGGACAGCATGAAATGGAAGGCAGAAACCTAGAAAATGAAATGGAGTTTGACCAGTACCCCTTGCCTTTAGCACCGTGGAAAAGCTATTCTCTCCCCTCCCCCCTTTTTTTGAGTTAAAAAATTGATGGCATTTAAGAATTATTAGAAATATATAGGACTGATCTAGTATTGTCCTGCATGCCACCAAATGTCTCGTTCTATACTGCCCTCCATTTTTGTACTGTCCATTGGTTGCCTTTTTATTGGGTTTCCCCCCTTTGGTTGCTATTAAACTGAGTGGCTAAACTTTAAAAATCTCAATAAGTATATATTCTGGGGGTCATAGAAAAGAAGAGACAAGATGATGTTTACCAAGGATGATTGGTGCTAGTAGCTTCACCATACTGCAGTTTAGGGCTGGAAAAGGGAATTCTTCTGCCTTATTTTTAGTAGTTTTTTAAGAATCAGGTCAGTGGATGTCCTGGAATTGTAAGAATAATAGCAGATATACTTGCTCTAAAAATAAGCAAAGCCCACAGCCATTTAGTGCTCTTCTTAAAGAAATGCAAAGCTTTTTGAAATTTGAAATGTAGGAATGCGTGTATCTTAAGTGCCCTCCCTTAGAGTGAAAATTTAATGTTTCTGCTTTATTTAGTAACCAGCAGCAAATGCTATCATAGCAGTCTAGAAAATTGAGCATGACAGAAATAGCACTATAGAAAGTAACACGAACAAGGCAGAGAAGGTGTTTGCATCATCAAAAAGGCAGAATCCATTTCTGCATTTTTGCAAACCACAAGGAAGGATAAAGATAGACCTTTAATAATAAGAAATGTATTGAGAAACCTCCTTCCTGGTACCAGTCAGAAGGTACTTAGCCATCTTTTAAAACCTTGAGCGGTCTTACCCACTTTAAGTCTGTGTGTGGTGTTATGATGACTTAGAAAAGCAAGTTATTCTCTCTGGCTCTCTCTCGCTCTATCTCAAGTTTCTCTCATAGAAAAAGGAAGGGTGTTTAAAACTGTTGGGGTGTAAGGGAAATAACTTATTGTTAATATGATGTCTTGGATGTTTATCACAGTTTTTCACTTACAGAAAGAATACATGAGTAAATAAAATGATAAGGAGGAAAGAAAGAAGGAAAATTATCCTGAAGTGAAAGTCCTTTGAAGATAATTAAAAAAAAAAAAATTGTTGTTCCCTGCATTTTAAAATTCTTTATTTCTGTAGTTCACATAATAAATTCTAAGCCTTTCCAAAACTGTAAAATGTATTTAAACCCTGACCTCACAACAGGTACTGCGATGCCTTTCTTAAGCCCTTTTTAGAGAGTTTGCTGTGATTTGGATATTACTTTCCATTTGTGAGGTGTGCACACTGATCCAAATACTATATTTATTCATATTGAGAAAGAGATAGGAGGCAAAGAGAGAAAATCTAGGATTCCTGATGACTTAGAGGTACTGTGGGCACTTGGAAGCAGTCCCAGATGCAAAGTTGCCTGGGCCACTTCCCTTCTCTTTTTAGTCAGGGCAGGTTATGGTGAAATTATAGGTTTAGAAAGGAGCTTCGAGGACCGTCTATCCTAGTATATATCCCTTTGTTAAAAATAAAGTTTTTAGAGCATGTGGTTTTCTGTTCTTTTATATGCTACTAATGGGTATGGCAGCATGCAATGGCCAGTGAACCATGTGCACAAAATTGTCCGAATAAACATTTCCAGACTCTGAAAATCAACCAAAAGCATTGAGAAGCATTTACTGCTGAAAAACTGCTACAGTTTTGGGTAAGAACAATAGTATCTGAGGCCTCCTGAGCTCTTTCTGCCTGAAGTCCCCCCAGTTTTACCAGTATGGGCCTGAATGGAGAGCACTCCAGCTTTGCTGTCAGAGTGGGTAGACTTGATTTGGGGAGGGAGAGATGAAACTAAAATTGTTAACTAAAATTGTCAAATTTGATAGGAAACAAAAAAGAAAAACCTGCACCTTTACTGGTCCAAAGTTGCAATCTCAGATACAGTGAAGGGTGTATTAGCCAAAAATGTAATTCCTAATACCCTGGAAATAAGAGAGCAAGAGTATGGCTAGGAAAACTCGCCACAGTTCTTGGCCTGCTAGGAAACTGTGCACACTCATGGGACCGTGGATGAGCCTAGCAGAAAGTAAAAGCCAAAACATATTTGAAAACCCACTGAAGCTTTAAATGTGCTTTCCCACACACTGATAGAAGCCCTTTGGGCTCGAGATGTTTGAGTGCAACCTCTGCCTATATCATAAGTTGACTACTAAAATATTCAGGTATAGGGATAACTTATAGCAAGCCACACAAAAAAATTAAAATTAACTTGAGTGGAGATACCAGCAGCCACACACTGCAGGAAGAAAGATTCCACAATGTAGGTCCAGACGTTACTTAAAAAAAAGTAGTAAAGGTAAACAGATTCGTGAGTTGCTCTAACACCTTATCTAAAATAACCAGTTTCCAACAAATTATCGTGAGACAAGCAAAGAGACATACTTAGGGGAAAATGTAGTCAATAGAAACTGACTTTGAGTGGGACCAGATGCTGGAATTGATAGACAAAGACTTAAAAGAAGTTAATAATACTATAGGCACAGAATTAAAGCAAGCAACGTACATAGAATTAAAGGAAAATATGACAATGACTCAACAAGTAGCAAATCTTAATAGAAAAATAGAAACTATGATAAAGAACCAAGTGAAAATTCTAGAATTGTAACACCTAATAACTGAAATGAGACATTATCTAGATGGACTTAACAGTAGATTTGAGGTGGCAGAAGAAACAATCAGTGAATCTGAGGACAAACCAATAGAAGTTACCTAATCTATAGAACAGAGAGAAAAAAGACTGAGGAAAAATGAACAGAGCCTCCTCAGAGACATGGGTGAACCATAAAGTATACCAACAAACATTTAATGAGAGTACTGAAAAAAGAGAGGAGAATTGAAAAAGACCTTGTTTTTTGAAGAAAAGAAAGTTGAAACTTCCCAAATGTGATGAAAACATTAATCTATAGACCCAAGGAACTCAACAAAGCTCACGTAGGATAATCATAAAACGAATCACACATAGACATGTTATAGTCAAACTGTTGAAAGACAGTGAAGAAGTGAAAACCTTAAAACCATCAAAAAGCCTAATGAAAAGGAAAACAAAAAAATAAGATTATTGGCTGATTTTTTCATTCGAAATAATGAAAGCCTGAAGGCAGAAAGGAAAAAACTAATCACCCAGTGATTCTATATCCAGTAGAACTTTCCTTCCACAATGAAAGTGGAGTAAAGACATTCCCAGATAAACAAAAAGTGAGAGAATCCTTTGTTAGTAGACATTCCCTGCAAGAAAAACTAAAGGAAATCCTTTGGGCTGAAAGGATCTGACACTATATGGTAATTGGAATATATCAGAAGGAATGAAGAAAACTGGAAGAGGTGAATATGAAGGAAAATATAAAAGAGTGTGCATTTGTTTGTATGTATATATACATATGTGTATATATGTGCATATAAATATAATTAAGAGAAGAAAAATATGAATATGTGTAAATACCCATATTTTATAGATTGGAAAACTAGATATTGCTATGATAGAAATTTTCACTGTTGATTTTTAAAAATTTATTTTAAATAAATGTTATTTATTTATTTATTTAAAATTAACTTTATTAGTTACATTCTAAATGTAACTAATGCATGAAATGTTCTGGGTCAGAGAGATTTTTAAATTAAATTCCTCACAGTAAATAATAAGCACACCTTGAACCCCTCCCCCATTGCCCTTCTGACCTGTTTTTTCCCTCTAGGGCAATATGATGAGAGCCAGGTCAGTTGTCCTATACAAGTAGGCAGATACCCATAGGCAAGGTGCAACGAAAAATTGTTTTCTCTGCTTATAAAAGTAAAGAGGGCTGCTTTCACTTTTCCCTTTAAGTATGCAAAGAAAATCTCTCCAGGGACCTCATTCCTTCTTGAAATGTAAATCTATCCCTAGATGTTAGTGTTCAGGTCTTCCTGGCACCTTGGGGTTTGACCTAGGGACTAGAGCAAGGATGTAGTAAACATTCACCTTCTCTAAAAGATAAGGCAAGTTTTACTGCCATTTTGGATCAGAGCAATTAACTAGACAGATCTGATTCTCCTGGGATATGAGATGTTTTTAGTGGGCTAAAGCTTTTTTTTTTTTTTTTTTTTTTTTAAACATGAAAACAAGTTCAGGGAAATTTTCTTTCCCCACACTCCCCCAGTTGATCTAAAGATTCAGTGAAATCCATATGAAAATCATAACAGGCTACTTTATAAAAATTGACAATCTGATTCTAAAGTGTATAAGGAAACACAAAACAGTTTTTAAAAAGGAGATCAAAATTCGAGTATTTACACTTGCAGGTTTTCAAAACTTACTATAAAGCTGCAATAATCAAGACAATATGAAATTAGTATAAGATAAAAAATAGAACAGGATAGAGATTCTAGAAATAAACCCTCCCATTTATGGTAAGGATGCCAAAGCAACCAGTAAGGAGTGGAACATATGGTGCCAGAACAAGCTCTATATCCACATCGAACTTTACCCCACACCATATACAAAAATTAACTCAAAGTGGATCATAGTACAAAATATCAGAGCTAAAGCTATACATGTCTGGAAGAAAACATAGGGATAATTCTTTGTGATCTTTGTTTAGGCAAAGATTTCTTATGGCATCAAAAGCATGACCCATAAAAAGAAAAATTCACAAATTAAACTTCATAAATTTTTTTTTAACTTTGCTCTTCAAAAGGTATCATTAAGAAAATAAAATAAAAATCCAAGTCATACACTGGGAGAAATACTTGGCAATTCATATATCCGATAATGGACCTATGTCCAGAATATGTAACAGTCTTTTACAACTCAAATCAGAAAACAATCCATGCAGTATAAAATGGGCAAAAGATTTGAATAGACATTTCACTAAGAAGATACATGAATGGCTAACAAGCACATGAAAAGATGCTCAACATTATCAGTCTTTAGAGAAATGTAAACTAAAGTCTGTATGAGGCACCACCATCCGTCTACTAGAATGGCTAAGCAGAAAGACAGACCATACCAAGTGTTAATGAGAATATGGAAAACTGGATCTCTCATCTATTGCTAGTGGCAACTTAAAAGACAGTCACTTTGGAAACATTCTGACAATATTTTCAAAGTTAAACATACACATGGTAGGCAACTTATGACATGGCTCTCAATGATCCCCTTCTGCTGCTATTCCCGCCCTTGTATAATTCCCTCCTCTTGAGCTGGGTCAGTAGAGTATGGCGAAGGTGATGGGACGTGTCTTCTGTAATTAGGTCACAAAGGGTTGTGATTTCCATCTTCCTTGTGACTCTCCTTGTCGCCTTCTTGGCCTGCAGTTTGGTGAAGCAAGCTGCCCTGGGTGCAAGGAAGTGATGCCCTCAGTCCACTGGCCCACAAGGACCTGAATACTACCATGACTACCAAGTGAGCCTGGGAGGGGCTCTTTTCTCAATTGAGCCTCAGATGAGACCACAGAGCCTCAATCTCATGAGAGACTGTGAAGCTGAGCTCCCAGCTAGTTGTGTCCAGATTCCTGACCCTTAAAAGCTGTGTGATCAGAAATATGTGTTCTTTGTGTGGTATTGCCACACAATGCAGTATTGCTCAGCAGTAAGGGATGAACCACTGATACACGTAACTATGCTAAGTGAAGGAGGCCGGGCACAAACTAGTCATACTATATGATTCCACTGATAACGAAGTTTAGAAAAGGCAACACTATAGAGAAAAAGCAAATCAGAGGTTTCCTGGATCTGCCAGCAGGGGCAGGGATTGACTGCAAACACTTGCCAGGAAATTAAAGTGTTCTAAAACTGGATTTGTGGTTGCCTAACTGGATATTTACCAAAAATTTTCAAACTGCCATTACTGTGTGGTAATTGTGTGTATGTAAATTATACCTCAGTGCAGCTGTAACACATGTATGTATGCCTAAGGAAATACAATTTTAATCTCCATTTGTTATACTGTTTGGTGTACTATAATCTTTACAGATAAAAGATTTTAATTTTGCCCAATTTATATCCTCGAGTAGTCTAAGCCCTTTGTCTTTTCCTGCACATCTGCTCTGAAGGCCTTCCTCACGCCTGCTGACCCTGCCCATTTGGGGTTTCCTTGTGGCATTTGGGGCACAGAGATGTGATTATTAGAGGGTATATAGACTTCTTGATGTTACAGATGCCTCTTGGATGCATTTCACTTTTCTAGTTTTGTCTCATTCTTTTCTGTGGCCTCATCAGACATGATTACACCTTCTAGTGCTTGTTAGGCCAGCTCTTCCCTGCATACAGAGCCCCTAAGAAGCAGTTATCACTTCCAGTCTACATTAACAGAGGGAAAGACAGGGGTGGCCTCAGACTTTAGAAGTTTGTGGATCCATAAAATGATTTTCTTTTATTAACTTGGAGAAACAAATAGAGTTGTCAGCTTTTTGATTTTGCAAGAAATAAGTAAATAAAGTAAAAGATGTTATGGATTTCTTTTCTTCTTATTAGACATATTTGTATCTCCCAACTTTCATTTTTAAATGTGAGATTTCTTTCTTTGGAGCCACTGTGAGATTATCTGATAACTGAATTGGGAGTATGGTTCTCCTAGGGTTTCCTCCCTGCCAGCAAACTCTCAGAGTGCCTCGCTAATAATCATTGCACAATTCATGAATTCCCTCAGCTAATATTCAAAATGTTACCAATTCAATTAGACTTTACTCTGGTATGTTTTTGCTGTCTCACTGTCTTTTCCTTTTAAATTGCCTTTTAAAATGTTTAACTCAATGAGTGTTTAGAATTTTTAAAGGGCAATACAATGGCCAGTGTGAAGGTTCTCCCCCTACTTTGAACTCCTCCTCGCAGGTATTACTGTTTGAACATTCATCTGAGCAGGGTATGTGTGCTACCACCTCACAGCCTCCCAGAGAGGCCGGGGCCAAAGCACAGGTGATGTGCCAGGCCTGTGCACTGAGGACCAGCTCAGGTGTCCTGGTAGGACACTGGACTAGCAACTGGGCCCTTGCCCCCGTTCCAAAATTTGCTCGTCATACTACCCCAGGGAAGTCACAGCTTCTTTGAGCTCTGGTTTCCTCATCTATAAATTAAGGATGAGTCATGATAATCTGATTATCTTGCAAGGTTGTTTCAAGGACTAGATGAAATAAAATTTTAATGAAGGTATCCCATGAACCATTCACAAGAGTTTAAATAGTCATCAAAAATTTAAGCAGAATGTAATAAAATACTAGCCTTGAGAAGACTTGTTCTTAAAATGTGTAATTTTTAGTCTTACTAAAGTCAAGACTCTCAGTACTGTTAACCCACGGAGTTACTGTATAACACAGATGGGCCGTATAAATTTATAAACAAGATGAACATTGAGAGAAGGTGGATGCTTTGTTTAGAGCAAACAAAACAGGATCTGGTTCAGTTTCCTTCCAAACCCTGTAGGTTACTTGTTCAGTCTTGTCAATCTAGCCTGTATCTGATTCTACTTAAATTTCACTTCAGAAGTTTAGAGAATTTTGAAATTTTGATAATGCAAAAACTTTTTAGGCTCTTGTAAACCATTTTGGGTTACACAGAATGTCCATTCACACTTCTGGAGCCAGACGAGATATTTAGGTAGGAGGAGAGCAAGTCACTTAGCTCCACATTCCCTCCTCTGAAAGAGGCAGCATCCCTAAGGACATGTCAGCAGGAGACAGGCAAAGAGCCCTGAGAATGCCCTGCCCCAGCCCACACAGCCGTGTATGGGTGGAGTTTCTTTAGACAGACCTGAGGCACATTTTTCTGCCTTTTTGCAGAAGTCATAGTAGTAACCAAAATGATTTACTATGGAAGTGGTTGAACAATCTCCCGGAGGCTTAACTGTGGAACATAGAAGCAAAAAGTGATGGATTTGGGGCATTTAAGTAACTGGAGACACAAAGGCTACAAGCATACAGTGAGAAGGAAAGTTTTAGTGAAACAGATTTTCCTTCTTGCTTTAGATTCCCATAACAAGTATCAGATGTTGAAGAGACGCAATTGTTTCATACATTCACATGCTGTTCTGGGACAAAAGAGTTCTCAGTGAATGAACGAGCCTAATTCTCTTTTCTTCCTGCAGGCCCGGCCTGTGGATTACCCCCAGGACTACCTTTCTCACCAGGTTCCCATATCCTTCCACAAACACTGGAACATTGACCCAGTGAAGGTTTATGTTACGTGGCTGGCACCCAGCAAGGAACACAAAGCCAGGCCAGAGACACAAAAAGGCTTTAAAGATGAGTTATAAAGCCTGGGGGCCTGGGAGCACAGTCTGGGCAGGAAACAGAAGCAGAGACTTTGTGCTGTGTGCTGTGAACATGCTACTCTCATGTGCCACGGAAGCTTCCTGACTCTCAGTGGAAATCCTGTTTGTGGTATTTTTTGAGGGGGGAGGAAAGGGAGTCATAGGGGAAATAGGTGTTTTTTTTTCCTGGGAAAAATCACTTTCTTTTGCATTCTGCATTGTTGTACCACACAGTGATTCCTGCACATTTTTCAAACTGTGACACATCAGCTTTTTGACTGTCATGGGAAAATAAATGGCACCAGAAGTCTTCCTGTTCCTTCTCTTCATTATAATGAAGGTTTCGGTTGCGCATGAGACCGGAGAGATGTGACTGTGTGTGTGTGTGTGTGTGTGTGTGTGCGCGCGCGCGCGCGTGCACATGTGCGTGCATAGAGAGAGAACATCGATTGACATGGATATTGCAATGGTGTGAACTTTTTAACTGTATTGTTGATGGTGAAAGTTATTTTCTGGTCACCTGGTAGGAATAATGCCATACTAAGGATGATTCATGGAACATCATAAGAGTCTAACTATGAAATCCCCTGTAGTCTATAATCTTGTTATGTTTTATCTCTTTTTCCGTTTGTGCCTCATAAAAAGAGAAGTCTTCTGCAGGAACTTTTTATTTCTTTAGTGGTTCTTCTGTATTCTGTTTCTCCCTGAAGCCCTTTTTTACCTGCTTATAACAGGAAAGTGTGCTGGATGCCGCCAGGCAATTGGGTCCTCAATATTTAAAGACAAAGTTGTCATGTTTTATTCAGGTCAGTGAGCTCAATGGAAGTCTCAGGAGGTAAATTACATTAATTTGTACCTGATGTTTTGCTCTTATTTTTCTTTGAATGTTACTTAATGACTCTCTATTGACTCAGAATAGACCCCCCTTCTTTGGTACCATGAAACCCTATTGGAAGGATAGCATGGTGATTTGGCAATTTTCCTGGGTTCTTAAAGAATGAAATTTGAACATAATACTGTGAAATAGCTCTAATTTTCAAATCATATCTTTAATATGTAGTAATTTAGCACATTTATTATTTGTAAAGAGAACTCTGTCATTTAATGTTTTAATTACATAATTCAGTTTTCTAAAGGTATTTGCAGAAAATTTGATTTTGATATGTCTTAAAATAATTTTGTTAAAGCAAAATATTTTTTTAAAATAAAAATTTTTATTTGTTAATTTTGTTCATAATGCTTATATAGCCAAGCACAGATTTTAAAGCCTTACCATGTGTGTGGTTTTTAACAATATCTTTTTCTTGTAGCTTAGATTTCACGCATTTCCAAAATGGTGCGATAGTATTTACCATTTTTCCAAATCAGCAAATACCAGTACTGGTGTGTTTTCAGTGTCATCTGGATGCATTGCATTTATGTTTTCTGAGAGTGTATTTTGTGGTCTGTCCAAGGAATGGATCAGGGACAGATGATCTGCTGGGTAGAAGCACCCTAGGAATTTATAGGTATGGTCAGCTGTTGCTGATGACTTCAACATTGTTGTCACAGCTGGATTGTTGTCATTGCTGCCGTCATCGTCACCCTTATGTCCTTTGTAATAATACCCCTAGAGGGCCTGGCTGCCTAGCCCAGTGGAGAACAGTCTTCAGTTCTTCCTGTACCTTCCTACCAATCATCGCGCTCAAAAAGCAGCACGTTCATTAGATAGGATCGGACCTGCCTCTGTACATGAAGACATATGTTGGCTTCCTGTTACGATTGGTGCCTCTGATACTGAAGAATCTCCTCTGGTACTTTCAGGTGTTTTGTGAATTATGTTTACTTTTTGGAACTATTGTAGGCCTAACCACAAATAAAGGGTCTTTGCCTAAAGTTCCGATTTCTCAAATGTATTCATTAGTCCAACCTAGAACGGGAGCACAGAGTGAATGGGGGAAAAGGGATTCGAGAACTCAGAGAAAAAAGTTGGCAGCTCATCAAACAGTTTTCAAAGAGAATCATTAATAAACAGCTATCCTTTTACGAGGAAACAATCAGATATTGCAGATGTATTAATACAGTCTATAAAACCATAATCTATATTATCATATAATGAATTGGAGAGATGCTGTTTGGGAACTAATTGCCATGCAACTTATATCTTAGGAATTCAATTCTGAATCTGAACTTTCCAGGAAAGATACTGCCCTATTTTTTTTTCCTTTGCCTTTTTAATAGAAATTTACTTCCAAATGGATATGTGGAATAACTGGAACGTTTTATATGCTTTTAAGCTACTTCTTCTATGGCCAAAGCAAGTTGTCTGGTTATGCAGGATTTTTTACGTCTTGCAGGTAAATCAGAAGCCAGACATGAACACAGGCTTCAGAGACTGAGAATATATAGCAACAGTGCACTAGCCTGTAAGTGACACCATGCATGGGTCTGTAAATACCAGTGCCCTCTGAATTCCCTGACTATCCACATCCAAACCCTTATAATTGTTCATTTCTTTTTCCTCAAAAACTAATAATACACATTTGTGAGAATGTTCTATTGTCTTCCATTCATAACCAGAGATGTAATTTCTGTGAACTAAAATGAATAGATTCATTCAGCCACTGTTTAATAAAACACCCACTATGTGCTAGACATCCCAGGATGGTGCTTGTTTGTGCTGTTCACCACTTATTCCTAGAATCTTTGAATGCCTGGCACACAATAGGGGCTATTGTTTTATGTTCTCAAGCATTCTACAAACATGCCACCTGCAAAATGTGTTTCCCTCCTATCTAGAAAATGAAGGTTTTGTTTCTGGCACTCAGTCTTATCAGATATTTTCACTTTCAATGCACTCAAATTCCTGGAGGAGTAGATGTAAGGAGAAGGGACATAAACTAGTAAGCAAATTAATGGACAAAATTATTTCTAATAGTGACAAATGCTATGAAGACACTAAGAACAGGTCCTGCGATAGACTTGGGTCTGGGCTGGGGGTTTCTTTGAATGGAGTGGTCAGAGAGGGCACCTGAGAAGGTGGTGGAGTGAATATCCAACTGAACAGAGTGAAGAATGCCAAGGTATATGCTGGGTGTTCTAGGCACAGGAAACAGCAAAAGTGGAGCCTCTAAGGTGGGAACAAGTTTGGCGTTTCTGAGAAAAGAAAGCCCGTGTCATTACTGTTATTATCAGGAATCCAGGTGACATTAAGTAAACAGTTGATATGGAAGTCTGGAGCTCAGTGGAGAAGTCAGGGCTAGAGACAGGATTTGGAACTCACCAGCATTTTGTAGGGTTTGAAAACCACCAGACTATACGAGATCATGTAGGGTGAGAAGAAAACAGCCTGAGTAGAGCAGTCAGTGAGGTTGGAGGGACACCAGAAGAAGGGCGTGTAAGGGAAGCCAAGAAAAATGTGTCGGGAAACGAATGATCAAGTGTGTCACATGTTGCCAAGAGGTTCATTGAGAGAACAGAGAAGTGACCATGTAATTCACCTGCACGGAAGTGACCTTGACAAGACTGCTTCAGTGAGTGGGGCAAAAGGAAGAATGCGCATTGAAATTGCAGAGCAATTCTAAACTTTTTTGGGGGTCTATAGTTAATTCTTTTTATGAGTTATTTGAAAGACAAGGGAAGGTAGCTTGAGGGGGAACATGGGCCTCAGGGAGTTTGTATTTTAAGATGAAAGGCTCTGGGGAATGTGATGGGAATAACTAAGTAAAGATGGAAGATGATGGACGATGGCTTTGGCAGTCCTAGTGAAACAAGATAGAATCCAGAACTCAGTGGACAAACCTACTCTGATAAGAGGCTCCTCTGCCATATGAGGTTGGGGGTGGGGGTGGTATAAGCACAGAGAAAGCCTTTTAGATTTGTTGACATGAAGTGGATGTTTGCATCTGATCATGTCTATTAAGTGCGAGACAAAGTTATCTCCTGAGGGTGTCTGACTTTTTATAATGCATGCTCTTATGGATAACTGCAACAATAACAACCACTGAGCTTGGCACTGTTCACAGTGTTTCCTGTGTTAACTTATTAAATCCTCACAACAACCCTTTGAAGTGAGTACTATTGTTTTCCCCAATTTACATTGGGGGTCCCTGAGGCACAGAGAATAAGTAACCAGCTCAAGGTCACACAGCTGTAAGCGGCAGAGCTGGGTTTTTGAACCCAGACACTTTGGCTCCAGAGTTTATTAATCCCTGTGCCCTTTCACCTCTACCAAGAACATGTAGTTCACTCATCCATTCATTTGACAAATATGTTTTGAGCACCTACATTGTACTAGGCATTGTGCTAACACTGGGTACTCAGTGGTGCCACCTAGATCATCCCACATCAGGAAACACACACACACAAAGGAAACACATGCACACACAAGACACACACACACACACGTGCACTTTTTTTTTAAGTGATTCTTTAGGCAGAGAAGTCAAGAGAGACCTATCTTTTGTTATTCTGGGCTTCTTTGCATGCCTGCCTCGTGGATCTTTTCAGACATCTCTGAATCTAAAATATCTTACTATTTCCTCTTCCTGTTTTATTCCTTTTCTTCTACTGATTTCACAGCTGGAGTTAGGGATTATCCCATTCCTTTGCATTGTGGTGGAATGAGCACAAGATTAAGAGGCCCTACTGATGGCTTCACTGTGCAATCCCAAGCGACTCACTTTGTGTCTCTGGGCTTTAAATTTGTAATGAAATGAAGAGGCTTGAACTTTATTATATGATTCTACTGTCTTAATATAGAACCCACATTACCAACTATTCTATTACTAACTATTCCCTGTAGGTGTGATTTCTACCTCTACTACGTTATTGAAAGTCCTTAATTTCAAGACTTCAAGGTTCTTGAATTACAATGAGGTATCTGATCAATCTGGAAAATGTTGTCATACTGAATTTAATCAGTTTGAAATATATTTGACTTTCATTCATGGGTTCAGAAATATAGGAGAACTCTGTAATAAGATAGTTTTAAGATAATATTTTTATGGATACAAAAAGTAACTTTGGCTCATTCAATATACAGTATATTGATTAGGTTTTCCATTATATTCCAGGTTCTGGAGATGCAATGGTAAGCAAAGGCAGACAATTCTCTGCCCTTGTAGAATTTATAATCTAGGGCATAGACAGTAATTAAAATCTACTACCATTACTACTACCAAAATATATAATTATAAACTTCAATAAGTGCTAAGGGGGAGTTGGGCTTTGATTTGAGATATAAAAAGTAGTTAACTGGGTAAAGAGGTCAGAAGAGCATTTTAGAAAGAAGAAACAGCATATGCAAAGGCCCTGTGGTGGAGGGCTTATGGCTTCTCTGAGGAACTAAAAAAAGCCAGTATGACTGGAGTGCTCTTGTATCACATTTTTCATACCCCTTTGTGACTTGCTTCCTTCACTTAATATATCATGGAGATCTTACACACTGTTAAATATACTATAACAAAATCCCCACATAGTATTCACTGTATGTTTACACCAGAATTTATCTAAGGAATTCTCTATCACTGGTTATTTTGGTTATTTGCCATTTCACACATATTTTTACAGTCTCAGCAGTGTGTCATTTTCACACTTTTAATTAATTTTTATAAGAGATTAAATTGAAGCAAAAGAGGTAGGATGACTTAGCTAAGATTAGATATTAAGGCAGTGATTTTGAGTTGGATTGCTTATGTCGGTCATATCAGGGAGGTGGGTTGAGGAATTTTTTTTTTTTTTAAATATATCTTTATTGATTTCAGAGAGAGGAAAGAAGGTGGAGAGAGAGAGGCAGAAACATCAATGATGAGAGAGTCATTGATCAAGCCCACAACCGGGCATGTGCCCTGACCGGGAATCGAACCCCGATCACCTGGATCCCAGGTCAACGCTCAACCGCTGAGCCACGCCCAGCTGGGCGGGTTGAGGAACTTTTAATTTTTTTCTTATTAAAGGTGTTATTTTGGAGAGAGTGAAAAAAAATTATAACCATCTTTAATGCAACTTTTCTCTCTTTTCCTATGTCTCCCCCTTTCTCTCCTCCCTCCCTCCCTTCTCCCTTTATTCTCCCCCCTCTCTCCCTCACTTCTTCCATATATATATATATATGGGCTCAAAAGGGCTCAGGTATATCTATATATATATATACCTGAACCCTTTTGATCAAAGTTTTGAGGTTATAACATTGTGTACTGTATGCTTATGTGAACAAGAAGCTTAGGCAATAGAGTTCTACAAGTCAGGATGCAGATAAGAGTCAAAATAGAATCAGACCTGAGTTTCCATTTTTCTACTATTAAACTTAATACCACCTGTTTAGTTTTGGAGAAAAAGCCATCACACTAAATTAATGTAATTCATTTTATTGATTTGGGAATGTTGTTTGTATGTACTTTGTAAATTAATTTTGCTTTCATAGTTGTATAAGAATAATACCATAAGAAATTGTTATGGACTGAATTACCTCCCTACCAAATTCATAGGTTGAAGTCCTAACTCCTAATGTGACTGCGTTTGGAGATAGGATGTTTGGGGAGGTAATTAAGGTTAAATGAGATCATAAGGGTGGGACCCACTGGTGTCCTTATAAGAAAAGGAAGAGACTCTAGACATTTCTTTCACTCTCTACTCATACATGGAGAAAAGGCCACATGGAAACACAGCGAGAAAGTGGCTGTTCACAACTAAAGAGGGAGGCCCCAGAATGCAACCAATCCTGCTGACACCTTTACCATGAACTTCTGGTCTCCAGATCTGTGAGGAAATATATTCTGTTGTTTAAGCGACTCAGTCTGTGGTATTTTGTTATGACAGCCCGAGCAGACTAAGACAGAAACATACGATCAGTCTTGTAGTTGTAAACATTTAAGTAATATTACAGTGAAAATAATTTAAGCTGATGACCAGATTCCATAAGCTACATTACCTGAAAAAGGGACTTATATTATTCAGATTTGACAAGCAAGACTTAATCTCTCTACATCTCAATGTTTTCTTCTATAAAAATGAATATAATAATAGTTCCTACCTTTTAGGATTGTTCTGAGGAGTAAGTAAGCTAAATGTTATAATGAATCAAAACACCTAGCATAGTATATACAAATCTACATTCAAACAATGTCTTGTGTTTACAAATTATTTGTGACATTTTGCTCCTAATTTTCCTAATTCTCATAAATTTCCACAGTCAAACAATTATTAATAGAGCCACATATCTAACTTATAATCATTGCGTGCTATTAGTCAATAGCTCTTATTGAAAAAAAATTAAACAGAGATATAGAATATAGGACATCCTAAAATTCCCAAGCAAAGGGAATTGAATAAAGTTGCCAATAAGAAATCCTAAAAAAAAAGAGAGCGCATGAGATAACCCTGGGCAAGATTTCACTTGGGCCGCTGGTCCTAACAAACGAGCAAATTTATTTGCTTATAAAATTGCATGGTCCTTTGGCATCAAAGACGTATACTGGACATTATTTAACTGATGACTTTTCCAAAGATTTATTTGGAATTGATTTGGCAGAGAAAGCAAAGGATTAATTAAAATTTAGATTTTCTTTTCACATTAGGCAACAATCGTAGAACACTTTGAACACACTCAGACTTCTGGGGACCTTTTATCTCTAATGTATATACCCAAAGTTTCAACTTTTAATTGGCAAAAATATGCAACAGAACAGAAAACTTTTCACCTGGCCAGGGATTTCCATGTGGCATCTATATTAGTTTCCTATTGCTGCTGTAACAAATGAGCACAACTTAAATTTATTATCTTACAGTTCTGGAGATCAAAAGTCTGAAATAGATCTCACTAGGCCAATAATCCACATGTTGGCAGGGCTGCCTTCTTTCTGGAGCCTCCAGGGGAGAATCTGCTTCCTTTCCTTTGAACTAGGAATTATTTTCCTTGCAACTTCTGCATTCCTTCAGACCTTCCTCTATCTTAGACCTCCTGCCTCCCTCTTATTAGAACCCTTGTGATTACATTGAGCCAACCTGAATAATCTAGGATAATCTCCCAGTCTCAAAATCTTTAACTTAATCACATCTGCATACCTTATGGCATGTGAAGTAAAAATTGTCACAGGTTCCGAGGGTTAGGATGGGACATCTCCGGGGCCATTACTCTTCCCACCACACCATTCAAGGCTCTGTCTTCCTGGCTGGAACTCAGATTTACCTGGTGTGCTTCTGTTAAGTGTTATCTGGGCTACATGTATGATTATACTAAATGTGTGACTAGGGCTTTCTCTGCCAAATCAATTCCACATGCATTTATGTACAACTTAAATGTAACTGGCCTTCTCCTAAAACTCTGTTTTTAGTGACAGTTGTACATTTTTCTCCGTGTCATCACACAGGTTTAGAATCTACAGATGAGAGGCTTGATGACATTTCAGTAACAGCTCATTAACATATCTGTTTCCACGTGATTATCACCTTTTGGTGTTCTCACACTCACGGAAGACAGAGCAACTCAGAGAAATGGTGTGTAACAAATTGATGTCAGGATTGCTTCATGATGGAGTTGGAAGCCAGCCTTTTGCTTCTTGCTAGTGCTTCTTAACTATTTCAAATGATAAAATCTTTGGATCGACATTTAAGATGCTCAACATATACTAATTTAGAAAATTTCCATAGAGGCTCTTGTCAACATAAGTTTGCTGCCACCAACCCAATGTCAACAAAAGTCTCCAATCGGGGGTGCAGAAAGAGGAGAAACTTTATTCAGATAAACAGTTTGCCAACCTGAGAGAGAGAGCCACCAGTGGACACTGAAAGTGCACCCACCCAAACAAAGGGAAGGCTGCTTTTTATGGAGAAAGTTCCTGCCCAAGTCCCCAGTTGGCCCATTTTTATGCAAATGAAGAATCCAAATCTGCACTGTCTTCATGTCCAACAGTACTATCCTGATTGGTCAAAATCTCGTGCTGATTGGTTGTTATGGAGCCTCTTTAACTGGTCAGTATAAATTCAAATGAGAATATAGTTGCACAGTTCTAATTGGACGGACAGGTCTCAGCCCATTGGTTGGAGGATGATACTAGGAACTCCTTTATAAGAGTGGGTTCAGATAGCAGGAGCACAGTGCAGGAGGCTGGCAGCTCAATCTGTGGCTTTTTCCTGAAATGCAGTGTGTGTGAGAAGTCTCTTTCAGCCATAGCTGCTAGACCGATTAGGAATTTCGGCCAACCAATCACTGAGAAGTCCTTCTTGGCAGATATATTCCTTCTCAGTGTCAACACTCTAGAAACCAAAAGTAAGGGAAAATAATCTTAATGGATAAAGTCATAGCTACATTTAAATAAAATTTTAAAAAATCATTTTAGAAGCCTTGCAAAAATTGAGTTTATTTCTGTTTTCAAGAAGATTCTATTCTAAGAGATGACTACAACTTTATTTCCTCCAGAGAGTGAAAAATGAATAATGATTTAAATAGTAATGTTCTGCAAAGCACATATTAGTATGGTTCTGCTTTTCTATTATGTGCCGTGAGTGACACATGCCTTCACTCTAATGTTGATAAATGCATTTCCCTGAGAGGAAAGCTTAGGGGTTCTGAAGAGAAGATGATGTGACCATTTTCAAATTACCCTGTGTTAAGTTTTATTTATTTATTTTTAAATGTGTTTTTATTGATTTTGGAGAGAGAGGAAGGGAGAGGGAGAGGGAGAGAGAGAAAGAAACATCCATCAGTTGCCTCCTGGATGCCCCCCACTGGGGATCGAGCCTGAGACCCTGCCATGTGCCCTGACCTGGAATCAAACTGGTGACCCTTTGGTACTTGGCACAACACTTAACCAATTAAGCCACACTGGCCAGGGCAAGTTTTATTATTTGTACTTTGAGGGAGCAGAGAACCAAATACATCATTGAAGAAACTGACAAGTTTACAGGGGCAATGTAGTGCCCACCATCAGATCAACCAGGCCTGCAGAGATGGAGGAAGGTCTGCTCTGTAACAAGGGATAGTTATAGAGGAAAGGACAGATTGAAAAAACACAATCACAACTCAGAACCTTTTTCTGGAGCAACCTCTTCTATATATAATCAAGGAGCTGAATCTCACAGTGACTGTGTAGAAAGGAGTGGATCAGGTGGCTAGTCATGATAGGACACAAAAAAATCACCTCTGAAAGAGAGACTTCCACATCAAGTGGGGAAATTCAGAGAGTAGTTCTGAGGCCTGGTATATCCAAGTATTACTGACTGCTGGGGAATTAAAAACTTGCTGACATTTTTACTGGGATCATATTAAATGTTTCCACCTCTACCCTAGGCCAAGGTAGGAGACAGGCAACCTCATAGTCCCTGGGGTAAGGTGGAGGATTTCTACTTCACACTTGCACTGAGGAGACAGCCCTCTGTGGCCCTAGCTTTGATTGGAGACACCTCGTTAGCTCTTCCAATCTAAGCCCTGGGACTCATCTCCACGCCCTTTGCCCAGGAACCCTGACAGCTAACTTTATCTCGTGTGGCCAATATCCTCAACATCAAAGCAGCCTCCACCTACTTTTTAGTACCATCTTAATTTAGTTTTTGCCTTGTGTATTTTATACTCATTTACAGTTCAGCTTTTTGTTTAAGGATATTAAATTTTTTTTTATTCATTCTTTTTTAGTTGTTTTCGTAGGATTGATACCAGTCTACCATACCTCCAGGAACAGGAGGCCTGACTTTCTTAAATATTTTAGAGACTTTAAATAATAAACACAAATAGATTTACATAGTGATTCTAAAATGTAGAACAAAAGTATCCTCATTTTGGCTTTAATTTACTCTGTATTTGTATAATTATTAGTATACCTTCTTGTGACAATGCCATTTGAAGAATCAAGGAGAGTAGATTTGTCACCACAGGCTGGCTGAATTTACTGGGTTGGAGTTTCAGGACTGAAAGCTGATTACTTACCTGTCACAGATTCAAGATTGAGACACAAAAATTCTGTGAGCCACATTGAATGTTCTGAGTGTGTAGTCAATTATGCCTACTGCATCAATGGTGAACCCAAATAGGCACATACCTTACTGTTTGGATAAATGTTTCCCCCAGCGTATCATGCTTTCATGCATTTCAACCTCATTCAATTTTAGTATAACCTCTTCCAACTTTATTTTTATATCCTGATTTGGGTAGATAAAATTCTGCTGTCTTTACCTAGATTTCAGCTACTCTTTTTAATCTGTAGTTATAAGAAGCTGACTTCTGTATGTCCTATGGAGTATTAACACTTTTCATATTTTATCTCATTCTTTTCCCAAGCCCAATTGGGAGAAAGTGTTCACAATACTTGTATCCAACTTCTACAAATCAATGATAAGAAGACAATTCAGTTTATAAGTGGGCAAAAGATTTGACCAGACACTTTCCAAAGATTACATATGAGTAGCCAATAAACACATAAAAAGACTCAATGTACTCAACATACTCAGTAATCTGTGTTAAACTCTCAAGTCAGAGACTGTGAATGCTCTGAGATTTATTCTCTTTGCAAGCTAACAAGTGAGTCTGTTACAGTTTTGTGGATACTGGCAGAAAAACATGAGGCATCTGGGTCAGAAACAATAAATCATTTATCACTCCTAGCTATACTGATAGCCAGGGTCACATTTTGTCTCTGCTCCCTGTGCCTCGACTCTCACAGGACCATGTGACGAAGGGCAGGTGTTTCCTGCAGGTAGTGGGAGGCATTGCAGGAGAACCCAGAGATTACAAAACTTCTGGTGGTCTTATGTAGGGGCTATTGGCAAACCTTGTCTTACTACCCCGGATCACAAGTGAATCTGTTCTGGGAGAGGAAAGAGATTCCCTAGCTTCACTAGGCTGTAATAGTAATGTAATGTATGTAAGGAATGTAAATGAATATACTCCAGGAGTCACTATCTTGATCTTTCCAAGTCCCTTATAACAAATATTTTTGCAAAGGTAATTCAACGACATTGGCTGTTAATACCTAAATGTTTAGAAATGTACAATTTGAGGAGGATTGTCTCACAAAAATCATTTTGAGTCACTCATTCAATAGGTTGGAGTAGAACACCCAAATATGTCTATTTTGGGTGGTAGGAGGATCTAGATGCAATAATATTTTCTTCACCTTGGATGGAATATCTTGACATGCCCCACCCCACTGGATACCTAGAAACTTCACTGATGGGGAAAGCCTCTGAAAATTTGTAAAATTTATTTTTCACCCTCTGATATCAATATGTATAGGTTAGTTGCTACTTCCTGATCACCAAGCCAGTCAGCATAGTGTCATCAATGTAATGAATTGGCATGATATCCTGTGGAAGGGAAAGGTAGTCAAGGTTCCTGCCATACAACTTTATGACAGAGAGATGTAGAGTTGATATGCCTCTGGGTAGGACAGTGAAGGTGGTCCTTACTAACATGTACAGAACAGAAGCATTTGCCAGATTAATGGTTGCATACTAGATGCCTGGGAGTGTGTATTAACTTGCTCAAGCAATAAGGTTACATCTGGAACAGCAGTTGTAATTGGAGTCACCACCTGGAAATCCACTGTCATTCTCCAAGATCCATCTGCCTTCTTCACAAATAAGCAGGTTGAATAGGGATATGGTGGGAATCACCAGCCAACATCTCTCAGATTCCTCCAGAAATGCATTATTGTTTTAGTTTACCTTTTTCATACGTAAAGACAGTTCTAGTGATTCCACTTGGTCTTTCCTGCCTTAATAGCCCTCACTCCATTGGTCAGGTAACTAATGTGTAGATTTTGCCAGTTACTGAATAGGTCTCTTCCACTATGCATTCTGGAACTGAGTGGGTTTGGAGACCCCCTGGGCTCACTGAGAGCGTTCTAAATTAAATTTCTGTCGATCACCTGACCTCCATAAGAACCCATTCTGAATGGTGGACCACAGTGGCATTTTGTGTCTCCAGGAATTATTGTCCATTTAGAGACAGTGTTGACTATTCTCTGAAAAGTGTAATTATTTTCCTTCCCCCAAAACACAGACCCTTTGGGGAAGGCTGAGAGCAAGACTAATGGTATTAATATTTGGCAGTTTAGTGGATTGCTTCCTCAAGGGTAGTCATCTGTCCCTCCCTTCATCCAAGGTTCTGGGCTTGAAGACTGGATATGAGGGGCTGTGTCTTTTTTAGGTGATTGAAGTCAAGATTTCTATATACTAGACCTAGAACACTTTCACTTACACAAGTCAGGTAAGAATTTAGTAGGCTGCCCATCTATTTCTTTTCTAGAGAAAATGACATCAACAAGCCAATTCCGTAGATCTTGGCCAGTTGGATTATTTTGACTACTGCTTTGGTCCCACTGTCCAGTACTGTAACCATGCCCACATTGTCTTTGGCATTTAAGTGCCACCCTGGCCACTGCCACCCTGGGTCCCATAATCCACATTGCACTTAAAGATCCCAATTCAGTCAAAACTGTTCCCACTGTAATTTCTGATCTACAGAGAAGAGCAACCACAGAGCAATTCAGGGACACTGGGGCTCCCCTCCCAAATCTTTTTCTCATAATCATGATGAAAAATGTGTTCCCCGGACCCTCCCAAGACAGAGGAGTCATATTGATACAGTAAACCCACTTTAACATTCTAGTATCCTTAAATCTTTGACTGCTTTCCACTACAGCATACCAAGGCAGTTCTGGCAATTGGCCTCCTTTAGTCCGTGTTTCAGTTAACCAAACATAGCTCCTCCTAACCCATCAGGCTGAAACACTGAATCCAGAATTTTGGTTAGCGAGCCTAGCTTGACAATTTCAGCCTCATCCAAAATTATTTTTCTTCCACGTCAATCCCACACTTTTGAGACCCACATATATTTCCCATTTTTCTTTTTTTTAATTAAATTTATTGAGATGACATTGCTTAATAACATTGTATAGGTTTCAAGTATATAATTCTATGATACATCATTTGTATATTGCACTGCATGCCCACCACCCAAAGTCAAATCTTCTGTCACCATGTGTTTAACCCCCTTTACCCTTTACTACTCTACCACCCCCTTCCCTCTGGTAACCACCATACTGTTGTCTGGGTTATCAGTTTTTGTTTGTTTTTCTTGTTTATTCACTTGTCACTTTCAGTTTTATAGCCTACATATGAATGAAATCATATGGCCCTTGACTTTTATTGTCTAACTTCTTTAGCTTAGTATGATAATTTCAAGATCTATCGATGTTATTGCAAATGGCAATGTTTCTTCTTTTATTATTTCTGGGTAGCATTCCATTGTATATATGCACCACTTATTCTTTATCCACTCATCTATCAAAGGACACTTCAGTTGTTTCCATGACTTGGCCACTGTGAATAATGCTGCAATGAACATAGGGGTGCATGTAACCTCATGTTCAATGCACCATTTTCTGTTTATATGAATTAGAAATATCACACAGTTCTTTTGGTATCACACCCCCTCACATATTAGACCCTGGAGAGGGGAAAATAGATATAACAGATATAAAATAGGGACCCAGTCATTGAATAATTCTGTAAAGGTTATGCTAGCTTGTAGAAAAATGATAAGGTGTGTTGATTTTTCTTCTCTGTGTGCTAGAGCAGATAATGTTAAGGATTTTATTGCCCTATAACGTATTAGCCAGTTTTGTTTATAATTTAGCAATTTTGTTTCAGCATCCCTTCTTTCACTGACTGAATATAATCACAGTTTTTCACATCCCTTTTTTCTTTTTTCTTTCTTTTTTTAATTTCATTTTTATTGTTGACACTATTACAAATGTCCCCATTTTCCCCTCCTTTTCTCATCTCCATCCATCCCCAACCCCTTTCCCTCTGGCCATTACCACACTGTTGTCTGTGTCTATGGGTTATGCATGTATGTTCTTTGGCTAGTCCCTTCACTTCCTTTCATCCAGACTCCTCTTCCCCCTCCCCTCTGACAGCTGTTAGTCTGTTCCATGTATCCAAGCCTCTGTTTCTATTTTGTTCATCAGTTTATTTTGTTCATTAGATTCTACATATAAGTGAGACCATATGGTGTTTTTCTTTCTCCAATTAGCTTATTTCACCTAGCATAATAATCTCTAGGCCCAACCAAGCTGTTGCAAAGGTAAGACTTCCTTCTTTTTGACATCTGTATAGTATTCCATTGTGTAAATATGCCACAGCTTTTTTATCCACTCATCTACTGATGGGCACTTGTGCTGTTTCCAGATCTTGGATATTGTAAGTAATACAACTGTGAATATAGGGGTTCGTATATTCTTTCAAATTGGTGTTTAAGGATTCCTGGATATATTTCCAGAAGTGGAATCACTGGGACAGATGGCAGTTCCATATTTAATTTTTTGAGAAAACCACACTGTTTTCCATAGTGGCTGTACCAGTCTGCATTCCCACCTACAATGGACTGGGATTCCCTTTTCTCCACATCCTCCCCAGCACTTGTTTGTTAATTTATTGGTGGTAGCCATTGTGGCAGGTGTGAGATAATACCTCATAGTGGTGTTAATTTGCATATCTCTAATGATTAGTGATGTTGAGCATTTTTTCATGTATCTATTGGCCATCTGTATGTTCTCTTTTTTATTATTTATTTATTTATTTATTTATCTTTATTGTTGAGAGTATTATAAATATTCCCCTTTTTTCTCCATCGATCCTTCACTAACTATTGTATGTGTCCATGGGTTATGCATATATACATATAAGTTCTTGGATTAATCTCTCCCCACCCACTCCCCTAACCTCACCTTCCCACTGAGATTCATCAGTCTGTTCCATGCTTCTATGTCTCTGGATCTATTTTGTTCCTCAGTATGTTTTGTTTATTAGATTCCAAATATGAGTGAGATAATGTAAAACTGAATCAGGAAGAATTAGAAAACCTGAATAGGCTAATAACAACTGATGAAAACAAAGCAGTAATAAAAAAACTCCCAGCAAACAAAAACCCTGGTCCAGACGGCTTTACAGGGGAGCTTTCTAATTCTTTAAGTTGTAGGGTTAGATAGGGTTAGATAGGGTTAGATAGGGTTAGATAGGGTTGCTTTTTCAGGTAGGTCTGCAGTACTATGAACTTCCCTCTTAGGACTGCTTTCACTGTGTCCCATAGATTTTGGGTTGCTGTGTGTTTGTTTTCATTTATTTCCAGGAAGTTTTTGATTTCTTTCTTGATCTTATTGATAATCCATTCATTGTTTAATAACATGCTATTTAGCCTCTATGTGTTTGAATGTTTTTGAGTTTTTTAACTATAGTTGATTTCTAATTTCATGCCATTGTGATCTGAGATACTTGATGTGATTTCAGTCTTCTTGAACTTGTAGAGACTGTTTTTGTGTCCTAACATGTGGTCTGTCTTTGAGCATGACCCATGTGTCCCTGAGAGGAATGTATATTAGCTTTGGGGTGAAATGTTCTGTAAATATCAATTAAATCCCTCTGATCTAGTGTGGCATTTAGAGTCACTGTTTCTGTGTTGACTTTTTGTCTGGAAGATCTACCCAGTGAAGTCAGTGGGGTGTTAAAGTCTCCAACTATGACCATAATAGCTGTTGATCTCTCTGATTAAACCTTAAGGTTATTATTGATAGGTCCTTATTTATTGCCATTTTAATTCTTTATGCTTATGTTTCTCTCTCTTTTTCATCTTATTATTATAGCAGGACCTTTAACATTTACTGCAATGCTGGTTTGGTGGTGATGAACTCCTTTAGCCTTTTGTTTTGTCTAGGAAGCTCTCATTTCACCATCTATTTTGAATGACAGCCTTGTTCGATAGAGTAGTCTTGGTTTCAGATCCTTGTTTTGCATTACCTTGAATACTTCATGCCATTCCCTTCTGGCCTATAAAATTCCTGATGAGAAGTCAGCTTAAAATCCTATGGGAGCTCCTTTGTAGGAAACAGATTTCTTTTCTCTTGCTGCCTTTAATATTCTCTCTTTGTCTTGAATTTTTGGCATTTTAATTATGATGTGTCTAGGCGTGGGCCTTTTCGGGTTCTTCTTGCTTGGGACTCTCTGTGCCTCCTGAACTTGTGTGACTTTTTTCTTGACCACATTAGGGAAGTTTTCTGCCATTATTTCTTCAAACAGGTTCTCTAACCCTTGCTTACTTTCAACCTCCTCTGGCACTCCTATGATGCAAATATTGTTATATTTCATGTTGTCCCACAGCTCCCTTAAGACTGTCCCCCGATTTTTAATTGTTTTTTCTTTTTGGGTCTCTGATTGAGTGATTTTTTTCTACCCTGTCTTCTAATTTGCTGATCTGATCCTTAGCTTCCTCTAATCTGCTGTTGATTCCTCCAGTGTATTCTTTATTTCTGCTATGGCATTCTTCATTTCTGACTTGTCATTTTTCATAGTTTTCATATCTTTTTTTCATGCTGTTGAACATCCTTACAGTCGATATTCTAAACTCTATATCTGATAGATTGCCTATCTCCATTTCATTTAGCTCTCTTTATGGAGACTTTTCTTGTTCTTTGATTTGGGGCTTGCTTTTTGTCTCCCCATTTTGGCTGCCTACTTGGGTTTGTTTTATGTATTAGGTAGGCCTGCTAGGACTCTCAGTGTTTTGGGGAGGTCTCTGGTGCAGGCCAATGTCAGACACTGTTTGTGACTGGCCTTGAGTACCCTGTTTGGAGCTATCAACAACCCATGGCTTGAAGTCCCCTCTGTTGGGGCTGGGTGTGTTTGGACAGGACCAAAATGCACAGCAAAGTCTGCTTTTCCAAGGCTCAGGTCCAGAAGTAGATCAGACAAAGACTCAAAGCACTCTGAGGTCTGTCTCTGCCTGCAGGGTGATGAATCTGATTCTTTTAATGAGTCTCAGACTGTAGAAGCCCCTCTGGGTAGGGCTATAGATTTCCAGCAGGGTCGGGGCAATTGCTTGCCCCTCAGGTAAAAGCTGCTTGAAAGGTAAATGTCTGCCTCTGCAGTATGGGAGAATGACTTGGCACAGGAATCCAGAGGGGTGTTCTCTGAGCTCTATCTCCAGAGCCCTCAACCCTAGATTCTTCATACATCTCCAGTCCACTTTTCCCTTCCTCTGTTGGGGCCCAAAGTGAGTGGCTGCCCCTGAAACTCTGTGTTGGCTCTTAAGAGGGTGCCTGAATTTCCAGCTCTCTGTCCCTGACAGACAGAAACCCTGCTGCTTTCCACGGCCAGATGTTATGTGGGCACCTTTCTCAGTTCTGGTGCTCTTGGCTGGGAATCCCAGCCTGGGGTTTAGGCCCCAGAGTCCTCAGTGGGAATCCCCCACAGCTGAGCTATCCCTCTGGACCTTCAGCTGCTGCCTTTGGGAGCCCAGCCAGCCCTCTTGTGCCTCTGCACTTCCTATCAGTCTCTATGTGGTCTCCACTTTTCCTCCTTGGTTATGAGGGTGCTCTCCAGCCTGTCTTCAGTTGCAGTTGACTCTTCAGGATGGTTTTTCTATATTTTAGTTGTAATTCCAGTTTGATCCTGAGAGAGTGACAGTGTAGCTTCCACTCAGTCCACCACCATCTTTAATCTCCTGAAATATTTGTTTAAATTTATTAAATATGCCATTGAATTTTAATAGGAATTGCACTGAATCTATAGATTCCTTTAGGTAGTATGGACATTTTAATGATGTTAAATCTTCCAATCCATAAACACAATATATGCTTCTACTTATTTATATCTTCCTCAATTTCTTTCTTCAGTGTCCTAAAGTTTTCCAAGTACAGGCCTCTATTTTCTTGGTTAAATTGATTTCTAGGTACATGTTTTATTTTTTATTTTTGCAATAATAAATGTGATTGTTTTCTTAGTTTCTCTTTCTGTAAGTTCATTATTGGTGTATGGAAATGCCACTGATTTCTGAATATTAATTTTTATCCTGCTACTTTGCCAAATTAGCTTATTAGGCCTAGTAGCTTTTTGGTGGAATCTTTAAGGAATTCTATGTAAAATATCATGTCGTCTGTGAATAATGACAGTTTTACTTCCTCCTTTTAGAAACTGTTTTATCTCATGCTAGTTCCTTCTCAAAGTTCCAACTAAAACTTTGGCTCATCTTTTTAACTTATACTTGTATGATAATTATTTTTTTAACATTTTGTGCATTATACGTTGACAGCTTGAATAGTCATAAAACATAATTATAGTATATTGTAAAATATTTAAAATGAAACTGCTAAATCATTTTTTATTTATCCAGATGAATCCAGATACCATGGCAATTTAATACCTACCATCATTCATCTAAAAAATACAGGAACAAGTTCTTTGTTAACAATCATAAGCTTAAATCATTGCTTTTCCTCCTTAAACTCATGCCCATAATTCTCAAAAGTCACTTATTAATAATCCATCATAGTTCTTGGCTACGAAGTGTGTGTGTGTATATTTGTTCTCCTCTGACTCAAAGACTTTAAATGTTAAAAAAAATTCTGGGTTGATTTATCATTATAATTATTATGAAGACACAATTGATTAAAACAACATTTAGGTTTTTGATAAGTATTAAATATAAGAAATTATTTTATTGGAAATGCAACTCAATGAGATCAGTGGAGCTTTATAAAAATTTTATATATTCAGGGATGAGTATTATTTATTGCTAGTTTAGTTTTTATTAATGTAAGCACATCAATAAGTAGATGGAAATGGAAAAATATATAATATTTTCATTTATTTTTTTAAATCCTCCGAGTTATATGCCAAAAATTACACAGTAACTTATTCATTCAAAATAATGTTTATTGATCCACCACCTAATGACTCCATTACATCATCCTTCATTTTTATTGGAAGGAAAGAATTGAAACCACCTGACTTACATAAGTATTTTTACTTAGTCATTTCCCATTGCTGATGCCCAGATGGATTCTTGGTTTTTCGCCCAGAGATCTACCCAGAACAGTATGTCATATTGAGCTTGGGATGGGAGCCATAGGCTTTTCTTTTATGAGTGAGAAGGGAAAATGTCAAAGGAATACCTGTACCTGCAGCCTAAAGTTCAGAGTATGAATGCAAGTGCAGACCTCGAAACTGGTTCTGTTAAACATCTATAACCACTCACATAGTTTGAAGGCTGCTACACTAGACAATTTAGCTTATGATTTTGTAATGTTGCAAAGTAGGGATTTCCTTAGTTACCAATGCCAACCTCTCAATGGGTTTTAAATGTCTTCCTAGTACAGGTGAACTAAACCCACCATATCAGCTCTGTAATGAGCCCAGACATACCTGCCTATATGATTCCAAAGAGAAATGTACAAAATGAAGAAAACACAACCTAGATATTTACGTCAGCATTTGACAAAAATTTTTTTTGGGTTAAAGCACTTTAAGAAAGATGAAAACTCTCCTCTATCATCAGAACCTAACAGTGATATTTTGTTCTGACATATTAATGCAGAAAGTCGCACCGACTCACTCCCCTCGAATTAAGAGGCAGAAATATCATATCATGCCTCCAGTGATATTAAGAAAGGCAGTCAATCAAGAAAGTTAGCAGAACACACAAATGTTGGAATAATCCAATCAGAGATTTGCTGGAGAATCTGTGAAACAACTCAAAAGGAGAAAAATATGTTTTCCCCTTTCTCTTCTTTTTCTCTCAATAAGCTTTGAGAACTCTATACTCCAATTTCAGTAAGTGATCAGTTTGTAATCTTCTCTTCAAAAATATAAAATAAATGACTTTTACATTCTCTTGTCACAATCCATTGCCAAATCATTTCATTCTACAACCTCACTTGGAAGTCAAGCCTAATTTAGCTAATTGGGAAAAAGCAATTACCTGTACGTACACAAAAAAATTATAAAGCCCCCTAAACTCATCTCAAGGCATGCTATGTTCACTTACAGACTAGTTCTTGATAATGATCCAATGCATAGATTCCAGTATTTCAGATTATAAGATTCATATCTCCACTGACAGATTCAGTTTCTGATTTTGTGAAGATTATTTTAATGCAGGAAGATTAAGAGGTTTCTCCATATGGAATGTGGTTCATTGACAGTTATAGACAGCAGCCTCCATTTATGAGACATTAGTGGTTAAAATATTCTCACACATTTCATTCTTCTGATATGACTCCTGGTCATCACATCAGCCCAGCTCAGAGGGAAACAGTGATGGTTCCTTGCTGATTCGGGAACTGGTAAGCAATGAGGGTGCAGGGGGCCTCCTGATGGCTCTATGTGCCCCATGGCAGAGGTGAAGCAGAGCTGTCATCATGGCTGGGGACCAATAGCAAAGCACCTCACTCATTTGTACCTCTGACCTAGGGAGCAAAGAGGGAGGGAGACAAAGGTTTAATTTTTGCCTCCCAACTGGAAAAAAATCTCTAGGCAGCTATTTTCTACTCAACCTCAATAATTTTCACTAAAAATAAGCAATTCCCTGAGAAAAGAGGGGACAAAGAAGGTCTGGCTCACTTTGCTATATTGTCCTTAACTCTGGGTTCTTAGCTCTTTGTATTAGTCATCTATTGTTGTGTGACAAATTATCATAAACTTAGGGGCTTAGAACAACACACATTTTTTTATTTCACAGGTTCTTAGGGGCAGGAATCCAGACATGGCTTAGATGGATCCTCTGCTTCCTGCTTTCTCCTAAGGCTGCAACCAAAGTGTCAACTAGAACCAGGACCTCCTTTTGAGGTTAGACCAGGGAAGGATCCACTTTTAAGCTCACTCAGTGGTTGTTGGCCTGATTCAGTTCCTTGTGGGCTGTTTCCTTGAGGGCTTCACTTCCTAGCCAGCTTTGGCCAGAGGCTGTCTTTAGCTCTTGCCACATGGGCTACTCCACTGTGGCAGCTTGAGCCATCACAGTATGCAAGCTGAAAAGGCAGTAGAGAGAGCTTGTAGCAAAATGGAAGTTACAACCTGATACAACGGAATTGCAAAAATGACAGCCCATCACTTTTGTGATATATTGGTTAGAAGCAAGTCACAAGTCACACCTGTACTCAAGAGGAGAGGATTACACAAAGGCATGGACACCGTGAGACAAGGACCATCCAAAAGTCTATCCCATTCTTTGAGTGTTGCCTGCCTTGGCCAATATTTGTTGACCAGATTCAAAAGCTTTATTTTTCCTCTAAATTTTATTCTGTTTTTAGAGTTTTTCTTGGTGGAAAGTTTGGTCTAATACAGGTACCCCATCAGTGCTGCAAGCAGAAACACAGTACATATGTACTTAAAAAAAAACAAAAAACTTTATTGATTTCAGAGAGAGGAAGGGAGAGAGATAGAAACATCAATGATTATATACTTTTTATTTATTGTGAGAAAATACACATATAGTTTTAACCATTTTAAAGTGTATGATCCAGTGGCATTTAGTGCATTCACAGTGTTGCATAACCATTATCACTACTTAATTATATAAAGTTTTCATTACCCCACATAAAAGCTTTCTGCTCATTAATCAGTTATTCCCATTCCTTCATCCCCAGACCCTGGAAACTACAAATCTGCTTTGTGTTTCTATGAATTTGCCTATTCTGAATATTTCATAAAAGTTGAATCATACATATGTGGCCTTTTGTGTCTGGTTTTTTCACTCAGCAGAATTGAAATCAAGGCTCACCCATGTTGTAGCATGTATATCAGTACTTCTTTTCTATTTATGGCTGAGTAATATGTAATTGTACAGATACACTGTAGTTACTTTTAATTTACGCTAATATATCTCACCATAGGTCTCTTTATGCTTCTTATGGTTTTGATTCAGCTCCTTTTATAAAAAGTTATTTCCTTGAGATATAAAATTTTCCAATATTGAGCATACAATTGGATGAACTTTCACAAATGTATGCATTTCTGAAACTACCACCACAATTATGGTGTCAAACATTTCTCTGTCAAAATGTTCCTCATGATCCTTTGTAGTCAGTCCCATCTGCACACAGTGGGCTCTAGGCAGCCACTAATCTGCTTTTTGTCATGACAGTTTTGCTTTTCCTAGAATTTGGTTGAAATTAAATCATTAAGTAAAACATCCAATGTATGAATGAGGTTTCCATGGGTAATAAAGAAATTAGAGGGGAGAAATTATCAAAGAAATAATTTTATAAAATTTCCCAGGGGTGTAAAGAGACTTCAGTTTTCCAGTTAAAAGGTTCTATTCTATGTCTTGCACAATAAATAAAACATAAAACATAAAATGAAACATAGAAACCTCCCACATTTACACAACAGCAATGTGACACTTAATAGAAACAAGGATAAAGGGATATCTAACAGGTCCATCAGGAAAACTACAGTAGTCTTATATGGAAAGAGAGTAGGATGGGTGTTAGGCTATACTGTTGAAATCAAACAGATTGATGCCTTTACTGTGCCAACAGTAAGACATTTAGAGCTTAGAATGCTGTCTATACAAGCCACGGCATCTATCAAGTGTGGAGTCAGTAGATATATTAAGTATACCAAGGTACAGAAACTGTATTTCTCATACACTGTGAATTACTCCTTAGGAAACTCTGATGTTCCAGCCAAATGGGACAGTGAACAGAGGGAGGGGTCCAGAAAATGATGGCTCCTACTCAGGTGAACAGTAGGGATCCAGGAGCAACAGAATGCAGCAGAAAGATGGACAAGTCTGGGAGAGCTCCCGGAGAAAAACAAGATTCACAGACCAGATAGCACCCTGAGATGCTGGGTGAATATAATGAAGGAAATACTAGAAAGGCAATTAGGTATTTCAGGACATGAAAGCTGTAAGGGGAAGAAGCATGATCATAACACACTAGTTCTGAGTGACCAATATCTACATCTGCACAATAATGTAAGTGTGCTATTGATATTGAAAACTTTAAGAATTCACCTATAGACAAAGAGCAAAAATATTATTGTTACCAAATAGTATATAAAGATTATAAAAATGAAAGTGCACATGACGAGTTAGAAAGGGTCATGGGGTGGTGGTGCCTGGGGTAGGTGGGAGAGGTGAAGGGAAGGGTAGGAAGGCTCTGATCCTCATATTACAATCTGAAGTGTTGAAAGATAATATCTAGAGTTGATGCTATAAGAAATAGAAATTTAGCTATAGTGTTTGAAGTTTAAAGGGCAATCAGTAGAGAGCTAAATAGATGATGTGACTATATTGGGGGGAGGTAGAGAATGCAGGTAAGGGGATCCCTAAAGTTGCTAAGTAAAAAATAATAGTGAAATCTATTATCTAGAAATACACTGATAAACACCAGAAAAATTAAGAACATGTGATTTCAAGTGCTCGTTCTGAGGTTCTGGACCGGGAGAGGAGAGGTTTGGAGAAAGAACTTAATTATGGGCCCTCTGTATTACTTGATTTTTAAAACTATGTGTATGTATTATTGTGATAAAATGTGAAAACACAAACATCTCAAAAGTGGTGAAATTAAGAAGACGGTGCTGATTTGAGAACTAAGATCCAGATTTATGGTGGATTGTGAAAAAGGAATTAAGATTTTGTCCTGAGGGATGGTAAGATCTTGATAATTTTTATCAACGGAAAGACTTACTGCAATTTGCATACTAGAGAAAGATTTTGAGGGGTTTATTGATGCAGTTTTAGACTAGAGACAAGTGATAGTGAGGATGCTGTTGTACTAGATCAAGTAAGAGGTGATGAGGCCTAAGCCAGAGCAATGGAAATAGGTGAGGAAGGAGGTTAGCTTGGGCAGTGAGAATGTGGTGGAGCCATTTCCATAAGGAAAGGAAGGCAAGCTGATTGAGGAGGAGGAAGAGTTTAGAGGTGGTACCATTGCATTTGAAGTACCTAAAGTGGCCTCTGGAAGGCCACTGGGACAGTTGGGAATATGAGCATGCAGCTCTGGAGGGGTCACTGGAGGCAAGAACACAAACCTGCCTAGTATCCACTGAAGTCATGATTGTGGGTTAAATAGCTCAGACAAAGAATACAAAAAGGAGGAGTCATGGGCCTGGAGAGTGTCCCCAAAAACATCAAAGTTAATGTGTTGAGCAGAGGAACGGGAGCATCCTGAGTCCTGTATGTCTCAGAGGACTCTTGGCCCATTCTGATTTGGGCACAGCTCTCTCGACCTAGCCACTTCCTTCAAGGTCAAAATTTCCTCTTTATTTCAGAACTCCTGTCATAGACACTATTTGAAACTCACTTTTTCTCATTCTCTATCACAATTGTCTTGTTAAATAGCATGAAATTAGCAGTTATTTATTGGGAAACAATATATACAAGCTGTAGAAAATAACCAGAAAACAAATGAATTCTTTGTCTTTCACATAATTGTTATGTAGCATCGAATTTTACTTGAATATGTAAGAATAGTTGGCTGTCAGTCAGTATATTGACTAGTACTTACTTTTCATGCAGTACTGGACTGTGTTGCCTTGGTTATCTATGTCAATGCAGGCAAGGTATTGCTTTACCTCTCCTCTCATATGATAACTTTAAAAACAACTAGACTTTGGAAAAAGTGACACCACTCTGGACATGACATCCACATGGGGAAAGATGATCAGAACAATTTATTGATACATTTAAATGTGAAGACAAGTGGAATTAAAATACTCAACTGCACTGTAACATGCAAAGGGTGATAGTATATCCATGAGAAACAATTGCTTTTTTTTCTTTCTCACAGGCATGAAGAGTGGGAGAACTGGGCACATAAAAACCAAAGTGAACTTTGAGTTGGAGATGAATCATAAATATCAAGGGTGTTCTCTCAGTGGAGGCATGAAGTCTCCTGCAAAATGATCTATGCCACAAACACTTGGGCACACGGCATCCATATGTCAAATATGGTGTAAGATGGCTTTATTTCTCTTTGCCCAAACTCAGGATCCAGCCTCATTACTGCAGACTAATAGTTTGATAAATGATGTTTCCTTCATTGTTTCATAGCACCTGATTTATATATTTTCAACTTAAATGAGTCTACAAAGATAGGGATTTAAATAATTTTGTTGACCTGAAGTTGAATTATACGTCCTTTGAGTCAACACACACACACACATACACATCAGCTAATAAGAAACAATGGTGCCCAGCTGGGTGTGGCTCAGAGGTTGGGTGTCGACTTAGGATCCAGGTGGTCAGGGTTCGATTCACGGTCGGGGCACATGCCCGGGTTGCAGGTTCAATCCCCAGTTGGGGGCTTGCAGGATGTTTCTATCTCTCTCTCTCTCCCTTCCTCTCTCTGAAATCAATAAAGTTATATTAAAAAAAAAAAAAAGAAACAATGGTAAGATGACAATCCATAGCCAGCACAGCCATGAACAAAGAAAGAACCTTAGTACAAGTTCATTTGACATTAAGTAAGCCAAAATTTCCTAGACAGGAACAACCATTTTTCAAATTGACATATATAGAAAGGAATAAACATTCTGAATTTCTAGTTTTAAGTAGAAAAACCAGATGAGAAAGTCCATAAAAGAAACAATAGGAGGTACAATCTTGTGATAGAATTTTGGCCTTTACTGTTCATTCAGGAATCTTTCCTGGGCCCACTAGGTCAAGCTAATGAATTTTGAAGAATGTAGATAGGTAGCATTAGAATCTCTAACTAAATTTTAAACACTTTAATAACTTCACAATTACGAGGGGACAGTGATCTCTGTCATGGTCTGGAATAATGAGTCACACTGTGTTTAGACAACAGAACACTGGAAATCAAAGAATTCATTTTAGAAATCTATAAATGTTGAGTTTATTTCCTCATGAAATTAGAAACCACTTCAGACATGAAATGATGTATTTGGTAAAAAATACAATCAGATTTAGCAAGATTACCAGATTCTGAATTTCTGGTCAATATCTGTTTGCTATTGATTACTTATTAGATTTGGTCATTTGGTGACTTGTGTTAACAAGTTCATGCAACTTCCATATGCATGAACATGACTGGAGAAAAATCTTAAAATCATGAAAATATTTCAATTCATCTAATTTTTCCCAGGTAATTGGGAAAATACTGTTGCTAAAACTTGAGCACACATTAGCCCATCTCATTGGGAAACTATTCTGTAGGAGTACCTTTCTGAGAATCACTGTTTTAGTCAACACAGAAAGCAATGCCAAAACATCGGAAATGTGTGACTCACAGTTGCCCTTCTTTACGCATGTCAATATTTTGCTTAGCTCACTTTGAAAAAGTTATCCAGTCTTTGAACTATTGCTGCAATTTATATAAGTAAAAACTTCCATCATTCTCCCCAAACCTGTTTGCAATATCTAAAATTCAGGTAAGAAAAGAGATACTGAAATACAGTGGATTTCAGGTGAAATACGAAAGAAAACTGGTAATGTGAAGAGCAGAAGAAGCAGATGGGGAGAATGCTAAGTGAGCAGGAGAGAACAAAGATAAACAGGAGACACTGAGTTTTGGAAAGAGATCAGGACAAATTAGAAAAAACATATTTTTACAAAAAGGTAACCCTTTTTGTCTCCCCTTCAAATTTGGCAGGGCAAGGAAAGGCAAGTGCATGGTTTTTGATCTAAAAATTATAGGAGTAAGTGCAGTGGAAATCAAATCCACAAAAAGTATAGAGAATTTTATTAAACCCATGCTGAGAGAGAAAAGCAAATTAAAGAGAAACTGCCCCGTCTTGCTCCCATTTCACTCCTGTGAAGCACTGACCCCTGGGACTTCTCCCTGTACTGTCAGGGTTAGTTTTGCAGGGCCGGGTGAGGGGCTCCAGCAAACTCAGCTCAGAGCCAGCCAAGACCTATACCCATACCTGTCCCTTCAATGGACAAATTTTAGTTCCCTTCAGGGATGAGTTTGTATCTCTCTATATTTACCATGTCTTCCTTAGTGTGTTGGCTTTTGTTCTCATGCTTGTGCCTCATGATAAAAAATGGTCACTGCAAACACAGAGACCATCATGTCTGCATTCAAGGCAAGAGAGAGGCCATGTCAAAGCTGTATCTAGTAGCCACTACTACTTGCTAAGGAGTCCTGGAAAGTAGGTATTTTTAAAACTAATAATGGTGGTAAAAAGAGATGATTTGAAATACATGTCAGGTGAGCCACAATTAGAAGGAATTATCTTATGCTTATAAATTGTTATGTTATCAAAGTTAACCTTTAAGGCTAAAATGTTGGGAGTAATTTTTGTGCATGCTATATCTAGGAATTTTCTATAAATTAATCATTTTGATTGAGAATTACTCCTATTCTTTTGTCATAAAACTAATGCACACTTGACTTTTGTTTCTGGTTAAGATATAGAAAGCAGCAAAAGATCATTGTTTCCACCAAGAGACTGGATGAATTACAAAAGGTTTTAAAAATGATGTTGAGAGAACCAAGATGGCAGTGTAGATAAACACGGTTCTCTCCTTCTCCCACAACCACATCAATATTACAGCTAAAATGTAGAACAGCGATCATTCAGAACTGTCTGAAATCTGGCTGAATGAAAGTCCTACAACTAGAAGATTAAAGAAGAAGCCACACTGAGACTGATAGGAGGGGCGGAGGAACCAACGAGCTGGTCTGACACCCACTTGTGGCTGTTTAATTAAAATTGGGAGGAATATTTCAGCTGCAGAGGTCCCCCCTGAGGAGTGAGGGGTCCCAGCTCCACACCAGGAGCCCCAAGCCAGGGTTCCAGTACTGGAAAAAGAAATTCTCATAACTTCAGGCTATAAAAGCCAGTGGAGATTGCAGCTGAGTAACACTGAGGCTGCTGGAGTCTCAGGCAGTTCCTCTTAAAGGGCAGGCCCACGGACATACTTGGACTATATCCCTCTGAGCTCCAGTGCTGGGGCAGCAGCTTGAAAGGATCCAGAGATATATGGTGAGGAACTAAATTGTTGGGCATCAGGGCAAGAATTAGGGGGAACTTTCTCCCAGAAAAAAGTGCTGGCAGAGGTCACTGTTATTCTGCTGAGACATCCCCGCCACAGTACCAATAGGCAGTCATCGTATCTGAGTCTCCATCAACCTGGCCCACACTGCCCCGTCCTGGTGACCGCCTGAGACCCTTGCCCAACCCATTTTGCAACCCCACCCAAGCTGTTTGCAGTGGTTTTCCATATGAATGACTAGTCTTGGTTCACGCTTCAGGCTTCCTAAAATCTCTCAAACAAGCAGCAGTTGGCCTCAGCATGCCCCATACCTCTTGGTAAGTGGCCCCAGGCCTGGCACTAGCAGCAGCCTGCCAATTTTCACAGCTTGGCCTCTTCTGGGCACATCCAAGCACAACATAAGTAGCAGCCACCTGCAGATAGCCCTGTAGCTTGTGCCAGGTAGCCCAAGGCAGGGCACAGGTAGTAGTGGACTTTGCATCTCCCAGGAGGCCCCAGAGCCAGTGCACTTGGTGGTCAGCTTCAGACCATGCCAGATTACAACCCTACCACATCCAAGAGTGACACACTCAAGAGGTGGACTTGGTTAGCACCAGAGTCCCACTGCAAATCCTGCTCCATAGGGTTGTCTCCTGCACAGTAGCTCTTGCACTGTAGTTGAAGCTAGTCCTCACAGCCAATTGGCCTGGGGGTTGATTCCTCCCAGTGATGCCAACAGCAATCAAGGCTCAATTACAACAGGACAGTGCACACGGCACAAACAGGAGTGCACCTGGAGTGCCCAGCTCAGGTGACTGTGGCCCTACAGTACACCTACTACACATGGCCACTCGACCAATTCCAGGAGACATAGCATCTCTACCTAATACATAGAAACAAACAGCAGGAAGCAGCCAAAATGCAGAGACAAAGAAACATGCCACAAATGAAAGAACAGGAGAAATCTCCAGAAAAAAAAAAACGAAATGAAATGGAAGCAAGAAAACTACTAGATACAGAGTTCAAAACAATGGTTATAAGATTGCTCAAGGAACTGAATGAGAATTTCAAGGAACTTACTGAAAATTTCAAGGAAATTAGTGAGAACATCAAGGACATAAAAAAGGACCAGTCAAAAATGGATACACTAACTGAAATGAAGAATAATTTACAGGGAATTGGCAGTAGAGTAGAGGATGCAGAAAATCAAATCGGTGGTTTAGAATATGAGGAAGCAAAAAACACCCAATCAGAACACCAAAAAAGAAAAAGAATCCACAAAAATGAAGATAGTGTAAGCAGCTTCTGGGACAACTTAAAGTGAACCAACATTCACATAATGGGTATTATGGAAGGAGAAGAGAGGGAGCAAGAAAATCTATTTGAAAAAATAATGACAGAAAACTTCCTCCATCTGGTGAAAGAAATAGACTTACAAGTCCAGGAAACACAGAGAGTCCCAAATAAGAGGAACCCAAAGAGGCTTACAGCAAGACACATCATAATTAAAATGCCAAAAGTTAAAGACAAAGAGAGAATCTTAAATGCAGCAAAAGAAAAGCAATTAGTTACCTATAAGGAAGTGCTCATAAGACTGTCACCTGATTACTCAACAGAAACTTTTCAGGCCAGAAGGGAGTGGCAAGAAATATTCAAAGTGATGAAAATCAAGGACCTATAGCCAAGATTACTCTACCCAGCAAAGTTATCATTTAGAATTGAAGTCAGATAAAAGGCTTCACAGACAAGAAATGGCTAAAGGAGTTCATCACCACCAAACCAGTATTACATGAAATGTTGAAGGGTCTTCTTTAAGAAGAAGCTAAAGAACAAAATAAACTGCCAAACAAAATAGACCCAGAGATATTGAAGCATGCAACGGACTGATGTATTTCAGACAGAAGGGGAAGAGATTAACCAAAGAACATATATGTATATATGCATAACCCATGGACACAGACAATAGTGCAGTGAAGGCCTGGGGAAAGGGCAAGAGTGGGGGATGGAGGGGGTCAATAAGGGAAAAAGGGGGGGGATATCTGTAATACTTTCAACAATTAAGAGAAATTTTTAAAAAATGACTGTGGAGACTGAATAAAGAAAGGTATAGAAGACTTGAATTTCAGAGTAGAAAGGTCTCCTTCTATGTGGGTGTAGATCTATAGCTTTCCTCCTCCTGAAGTATTTGGCAAGTGTGAGATAGGCTAAGAATTGGTCTCACCATTGTAGAAGAACTCTGTTAGAATAAAGAGAAACAGTAGTGCTTTTGAGGGCCGATGTGAAAGGTTCAAATCTAGGGGGTCCCTAAATGTAAAGACAGTTTTCTATGCTTCTTTCTCCTCATAAAACTTTTTTTTTTTTAAATATGTCTTTATTGATTTCAGAGAGAGGAAAGGAGAGGGGGGGAGAGAGATAGAAACATCAATGATGAGAGAGTCATTGATCAAGCCCGCAACCTGGGCATGTGCCCTTACCGGGAATCGAACCCCAACCGCCTGGATCCTAGGTCAACACTCAACTGCTAAGCCACGCCCAGCTGGGCTCATAAAACTTTTAAAGAGTGCTGTGGTGATGAGGAGGGTGAAGCTGAGCTTGAAGGGCAGAATAAAGTCCTGCTGTTTCATCAAGCTAGAAAGAGGAGCCTACAATAAATTTAGCACACATCTCACACTTGAGACATTCAAATAGGAGGTGGATTGAGTCTAACAAAATCTACCACTTTATCACAGCTCCACTGTTGATTGGACCATGGTGGCCAGCATCTTCTCTTTCTGCTTGATGAAGGAAAAGGAAAATCACCTTTGAGGAATATAGCATCTACTTCAGTCTTTACACAACTTTACTGACAATTTCTTGCATATAAGAAAAAAATTACACTATATCACAAAAAGGAGGGGGGGGGAGTGCAGTAAAATGTGACCATAATCAAGAGAAAAAGCAACCAGTAGAGGAAGATAAACAAACTCAGATATTATATTTAACAGATAAGGCTTTACAATAACTATTATAAATATGTTAAAGAAAATAAGGGGGAAATGTGAACAAAAATTGATGAAAATATAGAGAATTTCAACAGAGAAATGGAATATGCCTATCTATCCATCTATTCCAAATTGACATTGTAAATCTGAAAAATTAAAGTAACTTATTGGAAGAGTTTAATAGCACACTAAACAAATGAGAAGACAGGATTAATGAACTAAAAATCAGACCAATAGAAATTATTCAAATTTAAGTTCATAGTGACAAAGAAATTTAAAATTAAAAGTATGTAACAAATGTAAAGACCATTAACACATGGTCTAACAACATATGTAACTGAAGTCCTAGAGGAGAGAGGAAAGTAGGGCAAAAGCATTATTTAACTTTTCCAAATTTGATGAAAGACATCAATTCACAGATTTAAGCATCTCAGTGCATTCCCAGCAGGAAAAATTAAAGAAGTCAAATCTAGATACATCACAGTCCTAATGGTAAATATTTTAGAGAAAAAAAAATATCTTTAAAGTAGCCAGAGGAATGAAAAAACATTAAACTTCCTAGGAACAACAACTAGATTGACAGCAGAATTTTCAATAGAAACTTTTAAATTCAGATGATAATGGAGTATCTTTAAGGTGCTAAGGGGAAAAAAAAAAAAAAAACAAAACCCCTGTCAATCTAAAATTCTTAATTTAGTGAAAATATTCATTAGAAAAAAGACATTTGAAAATAAAGATCTAAATAAATCATTGTCAGCAGACCTACTAAACAAAATTCTTCTGGCTGAAAGATATGGAGGAAACAGAACTGGAGAAAGGGATGAAGAGCACTGAAAAGGGTAAATATGTGGCTGAATATAAAAAGTATTTACTATTTAAACCAACAATAACAACAATGTCTTGTGGGATTCAAAAGCTACATAGAAATAAAATACATGGCAACCAAAGTACAAAGGACAGAAAAGGGTAAATGGAGTTGTACTGTTACAAGTCTCTTGAATTATTCATGAAGAAGTAAAATGTTAATTTATGGAAGATGTGAATCAATTAAGAATGCATATTGTAATTGCTACAGTAATTACCAAAAATATAATAAAAACTAAAAATCTAGTGGAGGATATATAATGGAACATTACTTGATTAAACCCCCAAAAACCAGGAAAGGAAGAAAATATGAACAAAAACAGATGTGACAAATACAAACTAAACAAAATTATCTATATCCAACTATCTCAGCAATTATCTTAAATGTAAATTGCCTAAAAATTTTCATTAAATTCTCAGAAAAAGATAGTTTTACTGAGTTAAAAAATATAAGTAACTATAATAAATGGAAAATAAAATGGAAAAAACATGCCATGCACATATAAACCAAGAAAACAAAAACCTTGTTTGTTTTATCTTTATTTATTTTATTTTTTAGAAAATATATTGATTTCAGAGAGAGGAAGGGAGAGGGAGAGAGAGAGATAGAAACATCAATGATGAGAGAGTTGTCATTGATCAGCTGCCTCCTGCACGCCCCTGACTGGGGATCGAGCCCACAACCTGGGCATGTGGCCTGACTGGGAATTGAACCTAGATCTCCAAGATCCTATGTTAATGCTCAACACCTGAGCCATGTCTGGCTGGGCTGTTTTATTAATATCAACAAAGTAAATTCTGAGGCAAAATATTACAGAGTAAAGAAAAACATTTCATAACTATAAAAGGGAAAATTTAACAGGAAGACATAACTCTTTTAAAAATTCTCACCTGAGGATATTTTTATTGATTTTTAGGGAGAGGAGAAGAGAGAGAAAGAGAGAGAAGAGAGAGAGAGGAGAGAGACGGAAACATCCAGGTGAAAGAAAAACATTAATCACTGGGGATCAAACCTGCAACCTAGGTATGTGCCCTGATGAGGAATTGAACCCACAGCCTTTTGGTGTCTGGGATACCTCTCCAACAACTGAGCCATACTGGCCAGGGCAAGCCATAACTTTTCTTAATTTGAATGCATCTAATAGTATAGCTTCAAAATATATAAAGCAAAAGCTGACAAAGCTAAAAGGAAAAGTAGACAAATCCATAGTCATAGCTGTAAATTTCAAACAGTCCTTTCAGTATTTTATAGTCCTAGTAGACAAAAATCAGTAAAAGCTCTAGAAAGCAAATTCCTCAACATAATGAAGGGTATCTACAAAAATCTACAGCTACTATAATACTTAATGTTGCCACATTAAATTATTTCCTCCATAAATTTAGGGAAAGATTAGGATTTTAACTATCACTACCTTGTATTCAACATTGTTTAGGAGACCCTAGCCTGGGCAAGAAGATGAGGAAAATAAATAGAACTGTATATAAAGAATGGAAAAAAAGTAAAGTTATATTTTCAGATGAAATGATTATATAGGGTGAATAACCAAAGAAATCTACCTTTTTTTTAAAAATCCTTGCCCAAGGATACTTTTTCAATTGCTTTTCAGAGAGAGTGGAAGGGAGGGAGAGAGAAACATCGATGTGAGAGAGACACATTGATTGGTTGCCCCTCACACGTGCCCTGACTCAGGGTGGGGATCGAGCCTGCAACCAAGGTATGTGCCCTTGGCCTGAATCAAACTGAAGACCCCTTCAGATTGTGGGCCGATGCTCTAACCACTGAGCAAGTTGGCTTGGGCAGAAATCTATCATCTTACCTAATAAGTGAATTTATCAAGGTCACAGGGTACAAGGTTGATATTAAAAAATCTTGATTGTATTTCTATACATTAGCAGCAAAACAGTGGGAAAATAAAATTAGAAAAACAATGTCATTTACAATAATATAATAATTATTGAACACCTCTAAATAAATTTAATGAAATAGTTGCAAGACCTCTACACTGAAAACTATAAAAGTTTGCTGCGAGATATTAAAAAGGAACTACATAAATGATTTATTATTTCATGTGCTGCAACATTCAATATTGTTAAGACCACAATTATCTCAAATTGATCTACAGATTTAGATCAATCCAATTATCAATAGATTTTCTTGTATACAAAAATTAACAAATTGTCCTGGCTAGGTGGCTGTCAGTTGAAGCAATGTCCTGTGCACCAAAAGGTTGTGGGTTCGACTCCCAGTCAGAGCACATACCTAGGTTTCAGTTTCAATCCCTGGTCCAAGTGAGTGTGGGAGGCAACAGATCGATGTTTCTCTCTCACATTGATGTTTCTCTTGCTCTCATCCTCTCTCTCTCTAAAATCAATTAAAAAATATATCCTCAGGTGAGGATTTTAAAAAATTGACGAATTGATTCTAAATACATATTGAAATACAATGGACCTAGAATAGCCAAGCCAATCTTGATGACAAAGTTTAAAGATTACCAGATTTCAAGAGTTACCAAAAAATTACTTAAAGTGTTTTATTGGCACAAGGATAGAAATTAGATAAATTGAACAGAATAGTGAGCCCCCAAATAGATCCATATGTATTTGGGCACTTAAGACAAAAACAATAAATGCAATTCATGAGGGAAATTATGGTATTTTAAATAAATGTTGCAGAGAAATTAGATATGTACAGGGAACAATATGAAGCACCACACAAACTTTGATGGATAACAGACACACTCCTAAAGCATAAACCCTAAAACATCTAGAACAGAAGTTTTCAACCAGAGGCTTCATGTCCCCAGGAGACATTTGTCACAACTGGGAGGAGGTGCTATTGAAATCTAGAGGCCAGGAATGCTGTTAAACATGTGACAGTACACAGGAGAGTCCCCACAGCCCAAAATGTCAGTACTGCCAAGATTGGCAAACAGTGGTCTAGAAGAAAACATAAGAGAATGTCTTTATGATCTTAGGTAGGCAATGAATTGATAAACAGATCATAAGAAGAACTATCCATAAAATAAAAAATGGATGTTTGTTTTTATTTAAAATAAAATCTTTTTTTTTTTTTCTATCAAAGAAAAGGAAAAAGCAAGTTACAGACTGGATGAAGATATTATGATACAAATATCTGACAGGGATTCTGCCAGGCAAACTCTAAAAGGTCCCTATAATCCCTGACTCCTGGTTTCACACCCTGTGTAATCCTCTCTCCTTGAGTTCTGGTGGGATCTGTGGCTTGTTTCTAACCAACAGAATATTGCAAAGGTGATGGGATGTATGTGATTATGTTCCATAAGCCTGTAGCATCCACCTTGTGAGGAGACACTCTCCCATACTGGCTTTAGGAGACAAGTGGTCATGTTGGGGCAGCCCATGTGGCAAGGAAGGGCCACTTCCAGGCAGCAGCCAGCAAGAAGTTGAGGCCCACAAAATGACAGCCCACAGAAGCTGAATGCTGTGAACAGCTGTGAGTTTGGAAGCTCCCTACTTCAGCCACAGATGAGATCACAGCCCTGAACATCACCTTGACTACAGCCACTAGAGTCTCTGAAGTGAAGGGCCCAGTTGAACCAGGCTTGATTCCTGATCCACAGAAACTGTCAGATCATGAATGTATGCTATTTATGCCACTAGGTTTATGGTAATATCACTAGGGAGCAATAGATAACACAAATTCATAGTCAGGATAGGATATCCTACAGATCCAACAAACACAACCCAAACATGTCTAAAATACTTGAACAAGCACCTCACAGAAATTCAGTTGGCTAATTGCTCAATGTCACTAATATCATGGGATCACAAATTAAAACCACAGTGAGACATACCACACACACTATAATACATTGGCTAAAATGAAAAAGACTGACGATTCTGGGTATTGACAAGATGGGAAACAAATACTTAATTCTTGTATAGTATTGCTTAGAGTTTTTAATGAGCAGCCTCTTTGGAAAACCATTCAGTAATTTCTACTAAAGCAAACCAAGTGTTGCACCAGATTCAGCAAACTATAGCTTATGGGCCAAATTAAGCCCACCACCTACTTTGTCAATAAAATTTTCTTGCACAGATATGCCCATTGTTTGACATATTGTCTATCACAGAGGTGACTAGCTATGACAGAAGGTATGGCTTACTTATTATCTGGCCCTTTACAGAAAAAGTTTGATGACTACTGGTCTGCACTGTCTCAGCAATTCCTCTTCTAAGTGCAAAATAAAATGTTCAAGAGCATTCATAGAAGTTTTATTGTAATTAGCCCCAAACTGGAAAAACCTAAATTCCCACCAAGAAGAGAATGTATAAATTGTGATATATTCATAAAGTGGAATACATCCACTTAAAAGAAATAAACTATTTGTAGATATAATAGGAATGATTCTCACAGCTATATTGAGCAAAGGTGCCAGGCACAGAATGTATTGTGCGGTTTTATCTATATGCAACTCAAGGACTGGTAAAAGAGTTGATAGAGTTGGAATAATGGGTATGTCTGATAATGGGGTAGAAACAGGGTAGCCACCTAAGGGAGGCTTTTAGCATGTAGATACAAGTAAGAGATCAAGTGGTACTCTTTATGTACTTTATTATGATTTCCCTCAGAATATGCGTGTTTATTGGAGAATATCTGGAAAGTACAGCAAAATTTAACAAGCATTAAAGAAATCAGGCATAATCCCTGGATTCAGAGTGTGACCACTCTTAACATTTTGTTTTATTTTTTTCCAGATATTTGTTTCTTAATGGTTTGAAACCTACTGAAAAGTTGCAAGAATAAAACAAAGCACTCCTTTATCCCTGTTACCCAGATACTTCCTGACCACTAACTATTCTGGGATGTACTTCCCCTAACAAGAATACTCTTCTACATAGCCACTGGGCAACCCTCTGAAAATCAGGAAACCGACACTTGTGCAACATTATCAGCCAGTCCATAAGCCCCATTCAGATTTTACCAACTATCTCACCAATGTCTTATTTTCCTTTCTGGCCCCAAAGCCTGCCAATCTAGGAACATGCATTGTATTTTGTGGTCATGTCACATCAATTTTCTTCAGTCTGGAACAGTTCCTCAGGTTGTTCCCATCCTCATTGCAAAGCTTAAAGAATAAAGGTGGTCTGTAATAGGGCCACCAATCTGAGCTAGACTTACGTTTCATCCTGACCAGATTCAAGCCACATATTCTGGCAGAAATGGCACAAAATGGCCCTTCTCATTGCTTTATGTCTGTGGGCACACCATGTTGGCTAATCCTGATCATCTGAGCAAGCTGGTATCTGCTAGGCTTCTTCATATAAAGCTACTATTTCTCCCATTGCATTTGATAAGTGTTTTGTGGAGAGATGTTCTAAAATTGCCCAGTTGCTCAAATCTCTATCCACCAAACCTCAAACCATTGACAATTGCCCATATCAACACTGCAGAGGCGGCTGCCACGTGGTGATGATTTTCGTCATGTCTCCACACATATTAGTTGGTGCTATATTTTAAAGAAGAGCTTTCCCTTCTCCCTTTTGTATTTATTACCTGATTTTTAAAACTTTATAACATTTATGGGAGTTACATTGGTTAAATTATATAGGTTTCAAGTGCACTATTCTATGATACATCATCTGTATGTTGTATTGGGTGTTCATCACGCAAAGTCACAATCTCCCGTCACCATTTATCTCCCCACTATTCTGCCTCCCATGCCCTCCTTTCCCTCTGGTAGTCACCACACTATTGTCTGTGTCTATGAGTTCTTCTTTTGCTTAATCCTTTCATCTTTTCACCCAGCCCCCCACCCCCAATCCCCTCTGACTGTTGTCAGGCTAATCTCTGTATCTATGAGTCTGTTTCTATTTTGTTCATTAGATTCAACAAATAAGTGAAATCATATGGTTTGTGTTTCTCTGACTGGCTTCTTTCACTTAGCATAATACTTCCCAGGTCGATCCATGCTGTTGCAAAAGGCAAGATTTCCTTATTTTTTATAGTCAAGTACTATTCCACTGTGTAAATGTACCACAGCTTTTTTATCTGCTCATCTATTGATGGACACTTGGGCTGCTTCCAAATCCTGGCTATTGCAAATTGCACTACAATGAACATAGGAGTGCACATATTCTTTTGAATTAGTGTTTTGGGTTTGTGTGGATATAGTCCCAGATGTGGAATCACTGAGTCATAAGGCAGTTCTATTTTTAATTTTTTGAGGAACCACCATGCTGTTTTCCACAGTGGCTGCACCAATCTGCATTTCCAACAGTGCACGAAGGTTCCCAATTCTTGAGATCGTTGCCAACACTTGTTTGTTGATTTATTGATGATAGCCATTCTGACAGGTGTGAGGTGATATCTCATTGTGGTTTCAATTTGCATTTGATGATTAGTGAAGTGGAACATCTTTTCATATGTATATTGGCCATCTGTTTGTTCTCTTTGGAGAAGTGTCTATTACGTGTTTTGCCCATTTTTAAATTGAATTGTTGTGGTTTTTTTTGGCATTGAATTGTATAAGTTCTTTACAAATTTTGGATTTTATCCTCCTGTCAGGTGTATTATTGGCAAATATGTTATCCCACTCAGCAGATTCCCTTTTCATTTTGCTGATGGTTTTCTTTGCTGTGGAAAACCTTTTTAGTTTGATGTAGTTCCATTTGTTTATCTTTTGTTTCCTTTGCCTAAGGAGGTATATTAGAAAACATATTGCTGTGAGAAATGTCTGAGATTTTACTGCCTATATTTTCTTCTAGGTTTTATATAGTTTCAAGTCCTACATTTAGGTTTTAATACATTTTTATTTTATTTTTGTGTATGGTGTATGAAAGGTGATATAGTTTTATTTTTATGCATATATCCCAACACTATCTGCTGAATAGACTGTCTTTACTCCATTGTATGTTCTAGCCTTCTTTGTTAAATATTGACCATAAAAGTATGGGTATTTCTGTGCTATCTATTCTGGTCTGTTCTTGTATATGTCTGTTTTTATGCCAGTACAATATTGTTTTGGTTTCTATGTCCTTGCAGTACTGTTTGATATCAGGTAGCATGATTCCTCCAACTTTGTTCTTCTTTCTCAAGATTTTTGTGGCAATTCAGGGTCTTTTGTGGTTCAAAATAAATTTTTGGAATATTTGTTCTAATTCTGTGAAATTGGTATCTTGATAGGAATCGTGTTGAATATATAGATTGCTTTGGGTATGGACATTTTAATTGTTAATTCTTCCTACCTATGAACATGGTATATGCTTGTACTTATTTGTATTTTCTTCAATTTCTTTCTTTAGTGTTTTATAATTTTATGAGTACAGGACTTTTTCTTTTATATCTTTGGTTAAATTTATTTGTAGGTATTTTTTTATGCAGTTGTAAATGGATTTTTTTTTACTAGTTTCCCTTTCTGATACTTCATTATTGGTGTATAAAAATGCAACTGTCCTTTAGCAAGAAGGTGAACGTGCAAGACCGCCGTGCTGTGGGGCCTGAAGCTCAGGCTCTTCCTGGTTGTCCCCAAAGCCTAGATGTATTTGTCTCTACTCCATTTCAGCCCTTTCCCACATCCGCAAGTAAGAGTGGCAGCCACCAGGACCTATTTGGGCTTGTGCCCTTTGAGGAAATAACTGGGAATCAGCAGAAAGTCAAACAGCGTAGCTTACAGAGACTGTGTTCTCACCAGAGGCGCACAAAGCGGGATTTGTCCAAAGCTAAGGGGAAGCGGCACCGCGCAGCCGACCCGCCCGAGAGGCTGTGAAGCGCGCCGGCCGCGCGAGACCGTGGGCCGCCCGCGCGAGACCGTGGGCCGCCCGCGCGAGACCGTGGGCCGCCCGCGCGCTCGGAGCAACGGCCTTTCAGCCGCCTGCGACTCCGAGGGCAGCGCTAGCGTTGCGCTGACGGGTGGGAAAGACAGAGGGGCCGCCCTGCCTCCCGACGGAGTCTGCCGGACGCCTCGGGGCCACGCCCGCCGTCCCCACACCTGCCCGGCGCCCTGCTCACCAGGGCCGGAGCGACTCCGTGTTGACCGCAGCCCAGCGCTGCGTGGGCGGCCGAGCCCGGTGCACGCCTGGGTCGTTCCGCAGTTCAGAGCCGCTGAAGGTGGATGACCTTGGCGCCCTGCCCTCTGCAGGACCTGCGAGGGCGTCACCTCACCTCATTCCAACAGTCCCCGCCCGACTGGACCCATCGGCGCTGCCTCTTTCCTTCGGAACAGGAGATACTTCTGACAGACTCTGGTGTTAACCCGCTTCAAAGGAGTGCGAGTAGTTTTATGAATTTGAAACAAAGTTTCTTTGTATAGCTCTTTATATCATTCATTCTTACAGCTCAATCAGAATAGGTGGTTTTTAAATAAACCAAATAGAGAAAGGAAGTCTCTCCCCCGGGTGTAGTGACTTGGTGTCTCGTCCGCGCGGGAAGCTCTGCCCCCGGTGTCGGCTGCAGGCCGGCAACAGCGCAGAAACCCAGGGAGAGCACGGGACACGGCCCAGCCGGGCAGCCACGGACGGGATGCGAGAGCCGCGATGTCGTTTTCATAGGAGGAAGTCGTTCGTGTGGGTATCCAGGCTCCTTCCAGAACCCGGCATAAAACCCAGGCTGTCTGTGCATTCACAGGCTGCACTTGCGGCCGTGGTTGTTTTCACTTGTGGATTTTTTAAAGGTCTGTTCTAATTTCCACGCAGTAAAACAGAATCCTGTTCTCATAAAGAATTAGGAGGTATTATCTGGAGAACACAGACATGTTAGTCCTTCTACCTTTCTCTGCAAAGTAAAGCCAGAAGCAACTAATGCGCCTAAAACTTTCATTTTTAAAAACAAGTGCCATTAATATGGAATATCTATGTGGAAACCTGGAACAAAAATTTAAGAAATATCTGATGTGTACAAAATGTAAAAGAAAAAAATATATACAGAAAAAACAGTACTTGAGGAACATTTAATATTCTGCTTTTGAATGGCTTCTTGCTCAAAACTTTTATCACATCCCTAATAAAGGAGATGATTGGAAAACTGAGAGTGAGGATAAGGGATATGTAGAATTTTTATTTCAAGAAAAAAATACGTAGCTGAAACCCTGAGTTTTTAACACGTTTACAATGTAAAATCATGTTGTATTTAGTAACGTACTTTATTAAATTACTACCTTCACCAAAAATAAAAAAATAAAAAAATGCACCTGATTTCTGAATATTTGTTTTGTATCCTGCTACTTTACTGAATTCACTTATCAGTTCTGGTAATTTTTTGTATGCAGTCTTTAGGGTTCTGTATATATAGTATCATGTCATTTGCAAATAATGACAGTTTCACTTTTTTTTCCAATTTGGATGCCTTTTATTTTTTCTTCTTGTCTGATAACCGAGGCTAAGACTTCCAGTACTATGTTGGATAAGAAAGTGGACATCCCGGTCTTATTCCTGATTGTAAGGAAAACACTTTTAGCTTTTGCCCATTGAGTATGATGTTGGCTTTGGGTTTGTCCTATATGGCTTTTATTATGTTAAGGTATGTTTCCTTTATTCCCACTTTGTTCAGAGTTTTTATCACAAATAGATGCTGGATTTTATCCAGTACTTTTTCTGCATCTATTAATATGATCATGTGATTTTTGTCCTTCATTTTGTTTATGTGATGTACCACATTTATTGATTTGTGAATATTGTACCAACCTTGCATCCCTGGAATAAATCCCACTTGGTCATGGTGTATGGCTTTTTAATGTATTGCTGGATCTGATTTATTAGTTATAATCTGTCTATTCAAGTTTTCTGATTCTTCCTGATTCAGTTTTATTAAATTGTATGTTTCTAGGAATTTATCCATTTCATCCAAGTTGTCTGATTTGTTGGCATATAGTTGTTCATAATAGTTTCTTACAATCCTTTGTATTTCTGTGGTGTCAGTTGTTACATCTCTATCACTTCTGATTTTATTGATTTGGGTCTTCTGTTTTGTTTTTCTTGATGAGTCTGGTTAAAAGTTTGCCTATCTTATTTGTCTATAAAAAAAACCCCTATCTCTTGGTTTTATTGATCTTTTGTATTGGTTTTTTAGATTCTATTTTATTTCTGCTCTGATTTTTATTATTTCTTTACTTTTACTCACTTTGGGTTTTGTTTGTTGTTATTTTCCAGTACCTTTAAGTATAAAGTTAGAATGTTTACTTGAGATTTTTCTTATTTCATGTGGTAGGCCTGTAATGCTATGAATTTCCCTCTTAGGACTGCTTTCTTGATGTTCCCTTGATTTTGGGTTGTTGTGTTCTCATTTTCATTCCTTTTAAGGTATATTTTGGTTCCTTCCTTTATTTCATTGTTGACCCATTCAATGTTTAGTAACATGTTATTTAACCTCCATGTGTTTGCGCATTTTTCAGTTTTTTCCTTGTGATTGATTTCTAGTTTCATACCATTATGTTCAGGGAAGATGCTTGACATTTCAATCTTCTTAAATTTATTGAGACTTGTTTTGTTTCCTAACGTGTTCTATCCTAGAAAATGTTCCATGTACATTGAAAAGAATGTATATTTGCTGCCTTGAGGTGAAATGCTCTGAAGATATCAATTAAATCTATCTAATCCTATGTGTCATTTAAGGCCTCTGTTTCCTTGTTGATTTTCTGTCTGGAAGATCTATCCATTGGTGTCATTGAGATGTTAAAATCCCCTATGATGACTGTGTATTACTGTTGATCTCTCCCTTTATATTCATCAAAACTTTCTTTACATATTTAGGTTCTCCTATGTTGAGTCCATAAATGTTTACAAGGATTATGTCCTTTCATTGGATTGCTCCCTTTATCATTATGTAGTGTCTTTCTTTGTCTCTTATTATGGCCTTTGCTTTAAAGTCTATTTTGTCTGACATAAGTGTTGCTACCCAGCTTTTTTTTCATTTCCATTTGTATGAAACATCTTTTTCCATCCCCTCAATTTTAGTCTATATCTTTCATTCTGAGATGCATCTCTTGTAGACAGCATGCATATGGTTCTTGTTTTCTTATTCATATAGCTAACCTAGGTTTTTTGATTGGAGCATTTAAACCATTAATTGACCATTGATAGGTATGTATTTATTGCCATTTTATTCTTTATAACTATGTTCCTCTGTTTTTTTCTTTTTCTTCTTAAAGAAGACCCTTTAGCATTTCTTGTAATACTGGTTTGGTGGTAACGAACACCGTTAGCTTTTTCTTGTCTGGGGAACTCTTTATTTCTTCTTCAATTTTAAATGATTGCTTTCCTGGGAAAAGTAGTCTTGGTTGTAGGTCCTTGCTTTTCATTACTTTAAATATTTCATGCCAATTCCTTTTTACCTGAAATATTTCTGTTGAGAAATCAGCTGACAGTTTTATGGAACCTCCCTTGTAGGTAACTGTCTTTCTCTCACTGCTTTGAAGATTCTCTCTTTGTCTTTAACCTTTGCCATTTAAATTATGATGTGTCTTGGTGTGGGCCTCTTTGGGTTTATCTTGTTTGGGACTCTCTGAGCTTCCTGGACTTGTGTCTCTTTTTCCTCCATCAAGTTAGGGAAGTTTGCAGTCATTATTTCTTCAAGTAGGTTCTCGATCTCTTGCTCTCTCTTCTCCTTCTGGTACTTTTATGATGCAGATGTGGTTTCACTTCATGTTGTCCCAAAGGTCCCTTAAAGTATACTCATTTTTAAAAATTATTTTTCTTTTTCCTGCTCTGATTGGGTGTTTTCAGCTACCTTGTCTTCCAAATTGCTGATTTGACCCTTTGCTTTATCCAACTTACTGTTTATTCTTTCTAGTGTATTCTTTTTTTTTTTTTAAGTTTTATTATTGTTTAAAATATTACAGATGTCCCTTTTTCTCCCCAATGACCCGTTCCACCCTGTTCCTTCCCCCTCCCCAGTCCCTCTCCCCACCATTGTCCATGTCCTTGGTTCTGTATATATGCACATAAATTCTTTGGTTACTCTCTCCCCCTCCACCCACCTGCCCTCCTCCATCCCTCTGACATTCATCAGTCTCCCCCCTCCACCCACCTACCCTCCTCCATCCCTCTGACATTCATCAGTCTCATCTATGCTTCCATGTCATTGAATCTATTCTGTTCATCAGTTTATTAAGTTCTTTAGATTCCACGTATAAGCAAAATCATGTGATATTTATCTAGTGTATTCTTCATTTCAAATATTATATTATTCATTTCTGATTCTTTTAATAGTTTGTATGTCATTTTTCATGCCATTAAAGTTTTCACTAAATTCCTTGATTTCTCACTAAGTTCCTTGAGCATCCTTATGATCATTTTTTTGAACTCTATATCTGGTAAATTCCTTGCCTTCATTTTACTTAGCTTGTTATCTGCAGATTTCTCCTGTTCTTTCATTTTGGGGATTTTTTTTTTTTTTTTTGGTCTTCCAAGTTTTGCTATCTCTTTGTATTTGTTTCTATGTATTAGGCAGACCTGCTATGTCTCCTAGTCTTGGTAGTGTGGCCTTACATAGTAGGTGTTTTGCCAGACCCAATGGCACAGCATTATTGATCACCTGAGCTTGGTGGTTCAGGAATGTCCCTTGTGTGGGTTATATGAGCCATGATTGCTATTGGCCCATTTGTGTGTCAGGAGGACCCTCAGCCTTGTTTACTGTGAGGATTGACTCCAACCACAGTGTAAGAGCTGCTGTGCAGGTGCTGATCACATGGACTGGACTTTACCTAAGGAATGTCTAGTGCCTATCAAGATCTTTCTTTGGATATGCCGCTTGTGAAGCTAATTGGACCCTTCTCTGATGTTGTCCGAAGTTGACCTCTTGGTGTGTCTTTCAGCACTTCTAAAAAGGGACCCTGGTGCAGGTCCATGTCAGATGCTTCCTGTGACTGGTCCTAAGCAACCTGTTTAGAGCAAAAAAGTGGTCCACAGTGTGTGTCTGCTTCTGCTGGACCTTGGTGTGTGAGGGAAGGACTAAGCTGTGTACCAAGCAAGGCTGACTTCCAGCAGCACCAAGCTCAGGGGCTGGTCAAGCAAAAGGACCGCACCCAGAGATTTGCCTCCACCTGTCTCTGCCTGTTAGCTGCCTGTTAGACTCAGTTACTGAAAGAGCCTCTGGTGGTAGTCGTGTTGCAAGAAGTAGGTTCTCAGTGAGTCACCAGGTAGGGATGGGTGGTCTTTACCAGATTGATACAGGTTTAACATCAGTGCCAGTGCTGGGTCTGAGGCCATTTAGCAAAAGTCCCAAGGTATACCAAGTCTAGCTGCCCTCTGCTGGGTGATTGCCGACCTTTATGGTGGGGCAGAGTCTCAGGGAGTCAGCGGGTGAGGCCAGCAGAGTTTATCAGTGCTAAATAGGCCAAGATTTGGCTGTGTGATGAAAAGGCTCTGCAACAGTTAGGTGTGGAAGGGGAAAATGGCCTCTAGCCTAAAGCCACACAACTCAGTCTATTTCAGATTCTGCCAGGAGCCTAGACTCAGTGGGGCATGGTTGCGGGTATTGGGAAGGTGAGCTAGTGAATATCTTGTGAGAGGGAATCGCTGGTCAGGCTTGTGGGAAGGTGGGGCATGTGGCCCCTGCCCTAGAGCCTCACAACTCAGTCTGTCTCAGATTCTACTGAGATATCCTTGGCAGGGTGGGGACACCTGGATTCAAGTGGGTAGGCTAGTGGATTTCTTGTGAGGAGGAGATGCCAGTCAAGTTCATGGGACAGTGGGGTGAATGGCCTTGCCCCAAATCCACACAATTTAGTCTTTGACACCTTGAACTTGCCTGGACCTCTACACTCCAGCCCAGGTGGCTGACTCCTCAGCAGGGTATGAGCTCCCTAGGGTGGGTTGACAAGGAGTCCAGAGGGTTGGGCCATTGCATTCCCCCAGGCTGATGCCATATGGAGGGGAGCACTACCCAAGAAAGATGGCATCTGCAGTGTGGGAGGGACTCAGCACAGGGATCCTGGCAGCTGTCCCTTCAGCTCTCTCCCCAGAGCCCAAAACCCCAGTCTCTCCATCATGACTTTAGTCTGCTCTGCCCTCCATTTGCTGGATCTTAGGGTGCGTAACTGAGATGGAGATTTTTTGTGTTAGCCCTTTAGAGGGCACCTATGTCTCTAGCAGACTCCCATCTCTCCCTGGCAGACAGAATCCCTTCTGATTTTCACAGACAGGTATTTTGTGGGTGTCTCTTCTGGCTTCTGGTGCTCTGGGCTGGGAACTTAGGAGTGGGGTTGAGATCCACACTCCTCAGGGACAACTTTTGGGGCTGAGATATCCCTCCAGAATCTCAGCTTCCTCCTATAAGAGTGGGACCAGCCCTTTCTGTGTCTCTGCCCTTCCTACTGGTCTTGATGTGGCTTCTTCTATAGATCCTTGGTTATAAGACTTCTGTTCAACTCATCTTCAGGTTGGTTCCTCAGACTGATGGTTCTACATGTTTAGTCCTGGGAAGAGGTGGGTGTACCTTACACTAACTCTGCTGCCATCTTGGATACTTTATTAATTTATTTATATTAATAAACCTATGGGCTTCAATTTTATCAATGGGTTGTGATCCCACATTGTGTGTATATGTCAAAACAGAGGTGTAATTACAAACTCAATCCATTTGCATTATTTCACAAGTTGTAATACTTTTCTTCATTTATCAATGAAATAAGTTATAAAATAACTTCAAAAACAGCCAGTGGCAAACAAATTTCCTTGAAAATCACAGTCACATAAATGGTACACTTTTGAAAAGAGGTGGTGGGTGAAAGTTTCATCCACTTTCATAAAATACAGGATGGGGCAAAAGTAGGTTTATAGCTGTTCATATGGAAAAGAATGCAATAATTAATAAATAATAATACAAGAATAAACTGTGTTTCATGTATTCACAACTGTAAACCTACTTTTACCCCATCCTGTACTAGACCCACTCAAAAGTAGAGAGAAAAGGCAACTTTATACAACATATACTATTTGCATCCTAATAGCACCAGATGGGGGATATGTTTTCCAAATGAGATCTAGGAAGTGGAATGAGCAATCAATCCATCCTCCTCTGCTCAAAGGCTGTCAACTTGTTAATTAAAAAAAAGACCACATAAAAACTGTTCCACATATCCCTAAAAGAAAAAACAAAGTAAGTCCACTACATGTCTAAAATTACTCTCTCTAGGGTGTAACTAAGAAGCAGTTTTAACAATTCAAGCCAAGAATTTATCTATCAGAGTCATAACAAGCTTGTCTTCCTTTAAAACAAACAGAAGTTTTTGAAATAAAACAAAAAATGGTCACATTTCTTACAATGCATAGCCACTCAGCATTAACTAGTATTTAGGTTGCTTTAGGAGGGAAGGGCCCTATCTCACAAGAGTACACATGGGTAGGTGCAGGGCATTTGTCATAACTGCAACAGCAAATTTTAATTTTTAGTCTTTAATTTGCTTTAAACATTGCTTTTAGTAGTATGCCAACACCACTGGTGCAGTAAGGGGTTGGGAGAGACCTTCAGAGCAGCACAGTTTTGGAGACTGCGGGGCAGCTAATAAGTAGTGTTTTTGTCACACCCACTCTTTAGGCCTTTTTTTTTAAGAGTGCAGAACACTCCACACACATGACAGCCTCCAGGCCATGAACCCACTTGTAAGCAGTCTCCAGGGTGAGAAGGTGTTGCTTGTTCTTAGCAAGTGTCTCATTACTGAGGGATTGTTTGAGGTCAATGTCAGTCCCAACAAGAAGGGAGTTTTTGGACAGTGGTGTCCCAAGTACCCACTTTTCTTTTTTATTCTCAGATGAAGATAGAGCACTGAAAAGCAGACTAGAGATGCATCTGTTTGTGGACTAGCAAGAGGTTATAATCTGTCATAATTTTCTAGCCTCTAGTATCAAGATGTCCGAGAGCACGTGGCTCTCTACCCAACCTAACTGCTTGTGCAGCTGTTAGATGTGGCTGGAATACATTCAGACAAAAATCTGCTTGTCAGATAGGCTGTCAGGTGACCTTCTCTACTTATGGCTCTTTCACTGATGACACAATTGCTTGCTTGTGTTGCTAAAGTATTTCTGCATGTACTTTACATGTTGGCCTCAATCTCTCCAGCTGAGCATTGGCAACTCTGAGTGGGGTGTCCACTGTTACACAGTGGAATGTCCACAACATATTTAGATGCTCACATTTTTTCTAGATTTGGCCAGGTAGGGCCCTATCAAGCTGGCTCTTATTTTGTCCTTGTAGTCCTTTGAGCATTTTTGCATTTCCTGAGGAGACAAAAAAGTTGTGCTCTTCTTAAGCCAGCAATGGAATCCGCTATTTCTCTGAAGAGCTCTGGTTCATTTCAGTGAAGAATGACATTTAGAAACCAATCTGGTCTGAGCACTCAATATGCTCATTGCTACTAGGCCCTTCAGTGAAAGGAGCAGAAAATAGTAGTATGTATACACACACATGTTAATATGCACACATCTATAGCATCTGTAACTATCTCTGTCTCTATCTATGTATGTATGAATGAAAAATTCTTGAGTTAATACCGGTACATCCAATTCCAATTCAATACTAGAGTCATTTCTAGCCTTTTCCTTTCCCATGTAGGTAAATCCCTTCTCAACTCGATCAACTGCAATTTAAGTGGGAGGGAGAAAAGCAAAAACTGCAAGCCTGAATATTACTGATGCAATAACTCTCCTGTGGAAATAAATCAAGATTGACTTTCTGTACTTGTTCATGTATAGGTCACCTTCTCTAAGCATAGGTACATGCTTACATCATGATGACTCAGAACTGCATTGTTGCCCAGAATAAAGCGAGGTTTGCTAGAACAAGATGTGGGCAGTGTGGCAACAACATGCCAGGATCCAGGAGCTGATAAGGTCAAGGTTCCCCGAGAAAGGCACTCTGCATACCCATCTCCAGCCTAACCTGGAACAGTTTAGACTACATGTACCTAAAAGGGGTACCCTGCTTCTGACCCTTTTGGGGACATCATCCAGTATCTGGTAGCTTGTTTCAAGGTCAGGTTTATCAGAGTTACTTCTTCTGGGTGTATTTTCCCCCTGCCCCAGGTTCCCTCCTTCCCTGTGATGCCAGCTATTCAGGGAGTGCCAGAGGCTGAGCCCCTCTGGTCTCTGTGAGGACCTTAATGGTGAGGAGTTTAGTCTCTGGAGTCACGTTATAGAATCTAAGCTAGAGATATAAAGTGTATAAATCTGTTAGTTGAATCTGGCCCACAGATATTTTGTTTGAGTTCACTTTATAAAATTAGAAGTTTTCAAGTAAAAAGTCAGAGTTCTGACTTTTCTTGAAAATATGTGAAGATCTGGCAACCAGAGGCCATTATTCCTATGCACTGATGCTCAGTTAGAAGTTTAGAAGGGGCAAGCATTCCCATAATCACTTCTCTTATTTCAGGACCAGTCTAGGACCACCAATGTCTTTGGAACATTAGTTCAGCACTGGTTGAGGATGACTCTGGGCCTGCCAGAAGATGAGGCAGGGCAGAAATGCAGTCCAGATCAAGCCTTGACTTCAAGTTCAGTTTTGGAACAAAACTGGTAAATAAAGCAGGGTCTCTATGCATCTGCATCTCTTTAGTCTACCATGTACCTAGTGAGCAGAGGAAAAACAAAGACATGGCCAAGGGGCTCAGAGAGAGGTAGGAGCTGTGTTGCTTGCTTTACTTCTTGGGCACACACCTAAACCACATTTCCCAGAAAAGCCTACAGTCAGAGTAGGGCCATGTGACACATGCAGGTGGAAGTGATGTACAGCAACTCTAAGACTGGCCCTTACTCCTTCCTGCTCTACATCTTTCACTCTCAACCTCTTTCCTGGTTTCAAGAGTCTCAGATTCAGTAGAGGATTCTGAAGTCTCCTGAATGGCTCTGTGGAGCAGAGTGCTCCTCTCCGCAGACCTCATGGACTCTAATGAAAACAAGAAATAAACTTCTGTGGTTTTAAGCCACTGAAATTTGGGAGCTATTAGAATGACTAGTGCATCCTTACAAGCACACTGGCCTTGACTAGTGCACAAATTCAGGGTTTACTAAGGTTCTTACAGAAAGTTCAGTTTCCTTTGAGGTAAAACTTCTCAAATAAATGCCACATACCCAGCGATTTCCAAGTTCTTTCCATCCAATCACTTCCTCATCACCAATAATCTGGTTTCTGTTTCTTGATTCAACTTGAAGCACACTTTCCAACAGTTAAAACTGCCAAATCCAAAATACTTCTTTCTTCCCATTTTACTTTTGTTCTTGGGGTATTCAACACTTTTACACACTGACTCTAGGAGTAGACTGTTTCATATTCCAACTCCACCACCACTTACTAGCTGTGGGACTTTGGTCAATTCTATAGCTTCACTGAACTCACCTAGGGGTTCATGTGAGAATTTGTTAAGATAATGTGAAGTGAATTGAATGAAAACTGTGAACAAATGCAAGAACTCCCTGAATGTTGCCCATGGCCACTAGGATGAATATTGCAGTGTTTTCATTGTCCCCCTCTTTCCCTGGCTGCTTCTCTGTAATATTTTTTGCCTCTTCTCTCTCTGCTTCCTAATTTTTATTTTTTCAAGGTTATTGTCTTGGATCTTTTCACATCTCATTTCTCCTCTGTGACTGACACACTTTTATGTCAGGTTCTGAATGTTCTACCCAACTTTATTTCCAATTTGCTTCCTCTATACCTCTTTTCTCACATGCCATCAAAGGAATCCTACATACACAGGAAGAGACCAACTGACCTCTTTCCTCTGGGCCTTTATGGCAGACCTCGTCAGAGACTGGATCAAAAAGAAAGAACTTCTAGAGGACATAAATTTTACCATGAGCTCTATGCACTAGAACTTAGTGACTGAGTCACAGCACATCCCAATGACTTAGTAAAGTTTCCTCTAAGGGATTGTGAGTGCTCACTAACTTCTGAGGCCTTTATATATTTCAAGATCAAAAAGTATGGTCCGCCACTCATGGTTCTTTTATTCCTCTCTCCTAAATACAGCACAATCTAGGATTATTTCAGTTGGTTTATTTTTCTTTAGAATGGGTTTCCCACGGTGAGATCCACAGAGTATTTGACCTTTAACATATTTCTCAAAAAGAGTCTTTCAGAGTTAAGTAATTTTAGAAACATGAAACAAGTAAGAGCAGCATCTTTGGGTGAAGCCCAATTTGTTGAGGTCTTTCAGCTGCCCCAAGAGGGCTCAGCAGGGACTGAGAGAAGAGTTCCAATTGCCTAGAGCCACAAGTGGTAGTTGAGAGCAAATAGGCCAGAGAGGGAAGAATCAGCACTGTGAGAAGCAAGGAGATATGCGCAGTGTCCCAGAAATGAGGGAATCTGAGAGATTAAAAAAATATGGTATGGTCAACTTCATAAAATGACAAAATTTCAAAGAGAATTTGTTTATTCATTCTATAAGAATTTTTTTGGTTACTGGCACTTACCTAGGGATTTGTATTGGACACCTGGCCAAGGTTAGTTACTAAGCAGTGACCCAAACAGACATGACTCCAGCTATTGAGATGGAAGAGACTGGTGGGACTGTGAGTACCCACAACAAACTGAGACCCAGATAGGGCAGTCAAGACTGATGTGAGCCACCAGGCTGAGCAGTCCTTGGAGGCCCAGGGATGGAGGATCATGGAGCAGAAGCTAGAGGGAAATTAGGTTGTTCTGAGTCTTAATTATAGTCCTCAAAACAGAAGAAGAATGCCAGAAAGATTGGTAAAGGGGGAGAGCCAGGCACCTTGGGTGCACTTCAAGTAATTAGAGAAATCTCAGGGTACTCTTGCCTTTGATTGTTGGTTCAAGGGGGTGACTCTGGGAAACAATTATGCAATGTACTTTTTACTTCCTCTCACTCAACTTCCAAATGAAAAAATAAGGCTGGCACCTTTCAAGAAGTGCTTTCAAATATTTTGAAAGAAATTCCAAGGGGGGAGAACATCTGTGTCCATTGCAGCTCAGCAGAGGTAGCATGACTTACACATGGGAGCACTTGATAAGATACTCAGCTTCTTGTAAGGATATTTCCCATGTGGCCATGATGCAAAGGCCATGGGGCAAAGACTGCATAGCTAATACCCAAAGTCCAGGAGAGACTAGCAAATTTGCTTTGTTTAACCTACACAGTGTTATGAAAAACTTGAATTAGTTTCCAACATTTAGCATAAAATATGGATTTCCAGCTTCTCTTAACAAAAAAAAAAAAAGAGAGTTTTTAAAAAATTGAGAGTTTGAGCAAATTGGCTGGATCTGAGTTGCTGTTTTCTCCTTTATATGGGTCAGGTGCTGTATTTCTACACCAGGGTAGTCATTTACTACGTCACCTGCCTGGCCCTCACAGAGATCTGAGTTGGTCACCTTTGCTATGCGACATTGTTGAAACTGATACTATTATTTTAAATCATGTTTTCAGGCAACATTATGAAATCTGGGTTTCTTAAATCCATAGAACCAATAATATAAAAGAAGGGGCCAATCCAGTTCCTTAAAATTCTTCCTAAAGATACTCAGAATCCCTTTGGAGGTGTGTCTCATTTACTTTTTCTCTTATTTTTGTTCTGACCTATAGAAGCTACTAATACCCGATGAAATGGGTATTATGAAATGACTGAAGGTCCATATGAACTTCATAGAGTCATTACGACAGTTAAATGAGTGACTATTTGTAAAGTGTTCCAAACAGGGCCTGGTAAATAGTTATGTACTATATATGTACTTATTAAATAAAACAATTTAAATGTTGCCAATGTTTAATGAGGTTGCCAACTCATATTTACCTTTTCCTGTTGTTTTTTCTCTAGTCTGGGTTCAAGCTAAAAGGTGGCTTATTCTCAGGTCACTGTGTCTGTTCGCAGTCCAAGTAAGAAATGGACCTGGCACCCTTGCCTGTTTTACTTTCTGTATTTATAAGTTGCACAAGACTACACTCCTGAATCCTCAATGCCTTTTAGAGATTTTTAGTAAAAGAGACCTTTTAGTCTCTATTTGTTCTTGATTGTGACTTCTCTTTCTGCCCTATCTACCCAAGACACAAGACACAAGGACATGCGGCCTGGGCAAAAAGAATCCGAATCAGAGACTGGATGTCATTCAAATTTGCATTTCTCCTCCCAATGTATAAATTTCATGCCCCCCCTTTCTTTTCCTATAGACAGGGTTCTATGGTTGTACAGCTAGAACCTGTAGCCCAGCTCCCAAGGTACTTTAGAAAGCTCAGTTCCTCAGAAGCCAGTGAAGAACACAGTTCAGGGCTCCAAGCTTGGTTCTCGTTCAAACTAGGAGTTCAGTGGTTTTTGTGCCCTCTTCATCTTCACAGTCAAGCTGCACATAGCTCTGCTTTTCAAGGCACTCATTCTTTCCAGGGTAGCGGCTGTCTGTACCTTTGAGTGCCGGTAATCAAAGGTGAAAGAGCCTCCAGCAAGAAAATTAATATAATCTTTATTTTCTGTCAAACCTCCCCCTTGCCATTCCCATCCCCAAATCACAGTTAACTAATGACCAAATACAAAATAAACTTTTGTCAGTACTCATCAGTAATTGTTTAAACCAGTGATACTATTGTTGAAAAGTCCATGCAAAATATTAATCCCTTCAGTGGGTACCCTACTTTCAAATACTAAATAATTTATTTTTTTGGCTGAGAATAAGGAGATTCTCTTTCTTGTCTCTTTTCTCTATTTGACATTCTCGGTAGATTTTTCTTTTAATATTTTTATTGACTTTTTTTAGAGAAAAAGTTAGGGAGAGGGGGAGAGAGAGAAACATCGATCCACTGCCCTGTGCATGCTCCCTACCAGGGGTCAAGCCTGCAACCAGAGCATGCGCCATGACTGGGAATTGAACCAGTGACTTTCTGGGTGTGGGACAATGCTCAACCAACTGAGCCACACCAGCCAGGGCAGTAGATTTTTTTTAATTTATTTTTTATTTTTTAGAACAATAAACACCTTTATTACATGAGCTAAGATTGGAAGGGGGAAGTTTTATTTGCCTTTCTGGGCCTTGGCTTTCCTCAGATAGAACTCCAGTGCCTTGCCCTCTAGCACATAGCCATCTGCTTGGCCACAGTGGCCTTGTCTTAAAGAAAGGCATCAAAGAAGCTTGCCCTGATGCAACTTCTACTCCAGAAGACTGCTAATTTTGGCATTCTTTTTCCTTCTCGTACAAAAATTGTGTGTTTGGTGGGGGCCAATCTTAGTGTTGGCAGCAGGGCATCCTAGCTCATAGTTTTGCTTCTTGTGGTAGGGCTCTCTCTTGTACCAGGTCTTGTGGTACTTGTACCAGTTGTCTCGAGAGATCCCCATGGCTAGGCATCAGCTGGAAAGAGCCTTGGTAGAATTTCTTGACTTATTTATTGCCTTCCTTGAAATATTATACTTGATTATGACTTTAGATATTTCACAATGAAAGAATATATATGTAAAAACTAATAAAACATTATTTACATATAAATTTTATATAAAAGGATATGTATATATAATGCTTTTAAAAAAATGATACCTATAACTTTGTGCACATGCACAGGTGGTGTTTGTGTCAACACCAATCATCGGAAGCACAGCCGTAATGAAATGAGTGTCCGCTGGGTATTTTATTTAATTGGGATATTCCCCCTATGAAATGGATAATATTTCTTTTTCACAGATGAAAAAACAGTTTTTCGGCAAACTTAGTAACTTTCTCAAGGACACACTATTGGCCAAGGGCAGAGTTCAGATACAACTTCTGGTCTGTCAGGCCCTAAGTCTTTGTGCTTTCCCACTAGTATATGGGAAAGTCTAGCTCTCATCTCTGAAGGGACAAAGCCTCTGAGACATAAGACACTATTTACAAAACACATTTTTCATAAAACTCACAGATTTTATAGGCTGTGTCTCTGCCTTATCTCCAGACAATTTGGGAAAACTACTTTGTTAGATTCTAAGAAGGGTGCTCTGACAGCCATGCAATACAGCAGCTGATATCAGAGGGAGAAAAATAAACCCACTAGTTCCTTTGGGATTTGAGAAATGGGTTTTTGTAGAATTTAACATAGATGAAAGCATTTCCAAAGGGACCTGGAACTCGGGCCAGTGATGTTCTTTAAAAAATTCAGCTCTAGCCCTGGCTGGGTAGCTCAGCTGGTTAGAGCATCAACCTGATATGCCAAGGTTTTGAGTTCAATCCCTGGTCATCATACATATAAGAATCAACCAATGAATGCATAATTAAGTGGATGAAGCAAATTAACCTCTCTCTCTCTCTGTCTTTGTAAAATCAATAAAACTTTTTAAAAAAAAATTAGTTCTAACAGACTGACTTTCAACACCTCACTTAAGTACGGTCAAGAACACAGTTTCAGATTCTCTGGGACTGGATGGACCAAGGGTCCCAGCCATTGAAAGAAAGGCAACTGGGTTGGTGCTGGCCAGAGAAGAAACCTAACCACACTTGGTGCATTTTGGAGATTATTATGGACAGATCTTATGGCAGGAAAGCACATTGTGGTTTCCAAGATGTCTTAATGATATTAGAACACACTCTTTTAACTCAGATATTAAGATGTTACTGGACAGGAACTGGGACTGGAGTGGGTCTGCCTTGGGCTGGCCTGATTCTGACTTCATGCAGGAAATATTTCACAATATGAGTCCAGGTGATTTTGAGAGCATGTTTATTAAAGCTGGGGACAGTGAAACAAAGAAAAGCTTTAAGAGAGAGACTAGGTAGGGCTGCTTTGACTCAAAGAAAAGGGTCTTGGAGACAGGTTCAAAGGTTTAGCCTGAAATGAACTGCTGCTGCCCATTGACCCCCTGGTTGCAAGTCTCATGGGGACCCTTGGAGTTTAGGAGATACACCCCTGGGAGGGAAGAAAGATATTGGGTGTGCTCCTGGGAGGGAGAGCGTGCTCTGGATCCTTTGTGTTGAGGGTTTTAAAGGCTGGGAGTTTAGGGGAGCTCTTGAGGGGGATCTCAATATAATATTTCTCAGCTTTATGACTGATGCACCTGAATGAGATTTATTCTCTGAACTTAGTCTGTCCTTGGGTGTGGTTGGCCCAAAGGGCACTAATTGGATTTCTGTTATCTGTCTCCTTGAGTAGGGTGATTTAAGCTATTTACCCTCTTCTTGAAAAGGAGAATGTAAACCATTTACTCTTAGGTGTCTTTATTTAAGGAAGATAGGATTTTTTGATTTACTAGGTGTCTTTAACCTGCTTGGCTATTTAACTATCTGTCTCAGTTTCCTTATTCCACTTGTCCTGGCTTACTAACCTGTCTCAAGGATACGGCTCAGAAATCCTAAGAAATATGTTTTTGAACCAAATTGCCCCATGGGCTTCTTGTCCACTTCAATCTTTGGCATCTTTGGGCCATTTGAACTTTGGTTTTCTGTATAGATTTTATATAGGGGACAACAAATTAAATAATGCCTTTGATATTAGTGATATATACTTTCAGTAACAAATACAGCAGTGGTGATCATATTATTGTTTCTTCTAACAATTAATAATAAAAAGTCCAAACATTAAATGAATTCTTAATGAAGGTAGTTTTTTGGGGGAGCTAATCTAAGATGGTCTAAATATATAAATTTTTTCAGGCCTCACTGGATTACATTTCAGCATGCTTATCCCATTATCTTTTTTTAATCAAAATAATTCTGACTCAGCCTACTCTTATAGGGCTGGCAGAAAATTTAATGTTCATAATTATTGGGATTCCCCACAGGATCGGGCAAGGGCTTCCCACCACCTTCCACAGATGACATGTTCAGGGAATCCTCCATCTCAGTCCTCACTAGTGCCTCTGTTGCTTCCTCTTGATGGCTTTCCCATGAGCCCACTTGACTGGGCTGTCCTATACCTCCTAGAATTCCCTTTCTGTGTTTGCTGTCAGCATGAGATGCGAGGGAGATTCTCTTCTGACAATTGGAGGATGGAAGGAAGGCAGCAGCCCTTTTGTACACACACACATTGTTTTGGATCTGTCAGTTCTTCTAGATCTTCTTTCAGTTTCTCTGACTCCTGCACTGGGTGTGTGTGTGTGTATATTTAAGTTCTTGACAAAGGACGCTGGCCTCTGTAGGATACTCTTGTCACCAAAGTCAGCAGCAATGAAAATCCATGTGGGCCATCCTGGCCCTTGTGAGGTTTCAGCCTGCTTATGACTTTCCTTCCTGACTACCAATCTGTAGACGTGGGGACAACTTTGCAGAGATTGCTTAGTAAACCCCATGAGTGCTTAAGCCAATTCCCCTTCTTAAATCTGTATTTATCTTCTACTGGCTCTCCTTCTCTGAGTTACCCTAATACACTTCCATGCTGCTCTCTGAAGGTACAAGCCTTTGTCAAGGCTAGAATCACAGGGTCTAGATGGGGCCTGTTTACATATATATCTGAAGCCTCTCCTTGAGGAGTTTCTGTCACTCTTGCAGTTCAGCATAGTTCTCTGCCATGGTAGGACCTGAAACTTCTGTCCCTTTCTTAGTCTGGGAGAAATCCCACTGTGTGGTTCTGCTCCATGGTCCTCACCCTGGAGAATCTAATGACATTTCCTCAGTGGGCTGAGGCTTTCACAGAAGACATCAAGAGGATTTGATTTCAGGCCACTTCTGTTTTCAACCCCAGTAGAAACACAGAGTGAGGTAAGCTAGTACAACCCTTTACTGTCTTGGAGTTGGAGTAGGAGAAAAATTAAAGGGAAACAAGCACAAACACTTCAATAGTTGTCCTGCCATAGTAGGGCATATCTAAAGATGGGGACATAGATATGCTCCCTAGCCAGTGTTTCCAAAAGCCAGCTCAGTTGTTTCCAAATCCTATGCCTACCAAATCAGAAACTTCCGGGGTGGGGTAAAGGGAATTGACTTTTAATTAGAACTCTTCCCAGTGGTTCTTATGCACAGCTGAATTTAGAATAACTGTCTTACAGCATCTTCTGTATATTAAATGTCAGTTCTCTTAGTAGAGCATTTAATGCTAATGAATAGCAAACAGAAATAATTCTCCTCTACAAGGGCCTGGTGTGTTGGCTACTTCATATAGCTAAAGAGGCATTTGTGTGTTCTAGAAGCTAGAAGAAGCAGAGAAGGGGTTCAGCCTCTGCATTTGCCTGGGTGCCCTCCTGAGGGAGGTGGTATGTGTCCTTGTGGCTTCCCTGAACTGACCTGGCAGGCTTCTAGAGGATAGAGGAGCTTCAGTTCACTGAGGAAATAAACACAGGCAGAGCATGATGGTGATGGAGATTGTCCAATAAGAAAGCAAAGCCTGCCCAGCCAGTGTGGCTCATTGGTTAAGCGTCGACTCGTGAACCAGGAAGTCATGGTTTGATTCCCTGTCAGGGCACATGCATGGGTGGTGGGTTCGATCCCCAATAGAGGGCACGCAGGAGGCAGCTGATCAATGGCCTTCTCTCATCATTGATATTTCTATCTCTCTCTCCCTCTTCCTTCCTTTCTCTGAAATCAATAAAAACATATTTTTTAAAAAAGAAATAAAAGGAAGCAAAGCGTGACTGGAGCAGTATTCTGTGGGTCTCAATGTGAGGCCTCCATACACTGGGGGCCTTTTTGCACTTGGCATGAGAACCCTCATTGTCAAGTAATGGGTCAGGAGACTGGAGAGACACCATGGGAGGCTGCCCTGAGAAGATTATGAGACCTTGAAGACAGAGTAATTGATGAAGATGAAGAAGTTGAAGCCAACAGAAGTATTAATACCCCAGTCTTGTCCTAAAACTGACTTGAAGAAGGAATCCCATGAAGTCTTTTCAAAGGAAATGATTGAGTCTGTGAGCTATTCTTCCATAGGGTTATATTCTGGGAACTTCTCCTCAAACTTTTTTTTTTAAATCATCACCCAAGGATATATTTTATTTTTTTAGAGAGAAGGGGAGGAAGAGAGAGAGAGAGAAACATCGATTGGTTGCCTCTAGTACATGCCCTAGTGGGGATCGAACCCGCAGCTTAGGCATGTGACCTGACAGGGAATCAAACCAGTAACCTTTCAGTGTATGGGACGACTCTTCAACCAACTGAGCAACACTGGCCAGAGCTCCCCAAACTTCTTTTTTATCAGCCAAAGCTGTGACCTATGTGCCAAGAACTCCATAGGACAGAGCCCAGTGGACACAGGACTGATGGGACCTCAGCAAAGAGGGTATCTTCACTATGGTTTAAGTTTGGAGAGACATGCTTGCCCAGATGAAATGGAACTCAAGAAACTAGTTTCTAAACTAATGGTGTCAGTGTTCAGCAGACTCCTGTGGCCAGAAGCCTACTAGCATGAGAGCTTAATGAAGTGGGTACAGTTATGTTATCGGACAGGGACCAGTCCAGAGCAGGACTGTCTCAGGCTGGCCCTGTGGTATGTGGGTTCTTGACTTCGTGTAGGAAAGATTCCCCAAGTCCAGGTGATTTCAAGAGTACATTTATTAAAGCTGGAGACAGTGAAACAAAGGAAAGACTTAGGGTAGAAGAAGCAATAGGAGAAAGCCTAGGCAGTGCTCTGTTTTGGCTATCTAGAAAGGTTGTAGGAAAGCAGTGAGCCAAGGTTGGGCTGCTGTTAGCTCACTAGGAAATGAAGGTCACAATGATACAAGTGAGCCAAAGCCAGACTGCTTTTAGATCATTGGGAAGTCAGAGAAAAAGGGGGCCTTGGAGACAGGATCAGGGGGTGAGCCTGGGATGAGCTGTCACTGTCTGCTGCTCCTCTGGTTGCAAGTCTTGTGGGAACCCTTAGAGTTTAAGAAGAAATAAAAAGTTCATGCCCAGGAAGGGGGATGGGCATGCTCTAGAGCGAGTCTGCATTGGGTCTTTGTCTTGAGGCTTTTAAATTTATTTTTTTCCTGTGGGTGAGAATCTTAGGGGAGGGTTTTAACAGAATATTCATCAGCTTTCCAGGTGCATTTTTAATATGCTGATGCACAAAAATGAGCATTTAGGAGAGTTTTGGATTATTCTTTGGTCTGCTTTACTTTTATCTTGGGTCTGTCTGGCTTTAATGGGGTTTTTGTTATTTGTTCCCCAACTTCATCTGTCCTTGGGTTTAGCTGGCACATAAGGTATTAATTGGGTCTATTCTCTATTTCACAGGCCAGGGTAATTTAAGCTATGTATTCTCTGGTTAGGGAGGTGGGTATAAACCATTTGTTCTCAAGTGTCCTTGGTTGGGGAAGCTAAAGTCTTGCAATTCACAAGCTGGCTATAAGTTGTTCAAATTGTTTGGCCTTGTTTAATTTTATTGTCTCAGTTTATCTATTCCACTAGCTTCCTACTATCTTGCCACAGTGTAGCTCTGCCTGTAATTGGGGTGGGAATCACATTTTGGGTATCACATTTATTGACTTCAACTTCTTTCGAGGAAGTTTGTCTCCAAAGAAAAGCCATTTCTAGGGGATTATTAAAGGAAAGTTAGATTCCAGCCTCTGTAACGGTGAGTGTAGAAGCTATAGGTAAGGATGACTTAAGTCACTTGCCACACCATCTAAACCACTGAGACTCATTGAAAATGTTCTCTTTGAGATGAAAGAGATGCCTAGAGAAAGAAGGTCGCTCCTGCTCTAATGGGACCCTGGCAGCTGAGTCACAGCTCAGCTCATAATTAGAGGCTTTGTTTACAGCAGTGACCGTTTATGTAATTGGTGAGAATAAATCAAGAGTTTAATTCTACTAAGAAATGTAACAGGCCCTGGAATTTATTTGTCAATTAAATATAGTTCTGTTGACTTTACCTCTTAATCTCTGAAAACATGGTGAAAATACAAAGAAAAGATTTTGTGTCTCCCCCCTCCCCCCGCCAAGGCTTATTTACCTTATGCTAGTATTGTCCCTGATTATTCTTGCAAGCCTGGCTATTCTGTGCATTTACAAGTTAATGCTGAGTGATCAATAGAAAGACTGGGAGGCAAATCAGGCACAGACTGGCTGTGGAAGAGCAGCCAGTTAATCCTGAGGAAGTGCTGAGTCAGCCAAAGGCAGCATGAATGACTTCTGTACTTAACAAAAAGTTACAGCTCTATGAGCAAGTTGAGTTTTTGTTGACGGTTAATTTAGAAAATGAATGAATTCTTAATTGAGAATGTGTTGGCAAGTGACCCTGAGGTTTACTGAGATAGCCAACTTGCCTGGTCTTTAAAATATTGTGCAGTAATCCTAACCTTTAGTGGAGGTTGGTTTCCTGCTAGCTAAACCAGACTCCTAGGTATCTTTTAGAGGTATGCAGGATTGAAGTTTTTACTTTCTCAGGAAGAGCTCTTGTGTGCGGAAAGAACTGTCATGAAAAGTGAAGTGACAATTCCTTTACAGCTACAACTTTGAAAAGCTGGCCCTTGAAGCACAGGACAGAAAACCATCCCAAGTTTTTTTGTTCTATATTCAATTCTTAGGGAGAATCAAATATTTATGTAGAAAAAAAAATGGTTTATGCCAAGTGGAGATGAATTTTTAGAAAACATCTCCCAGCCTTTTTGAAGCCTATACTAAGCTCTCTTCCCTACTGCTGATGGTGTAGATGAGACACAAGCCTGTTGATTTAACTGGTTTTGGGTCTCAGTTTCTGTCTGCATAGACAGGAACACTTTGAATGATATTTGAGAACAGTATTTGATGTCTACACAGTAAAACTATTTGAATTTTCAAAACCAGTACTGAAACCAGGTGTAAACCAACTAATGGTTTCTTAATTTCAGACATGGAGATAAATGTAAACTGTATTTTTCTGATGTGTTTGAAAACCTACTGCCTCAAGATCATTGTTTAATGGAATCAACTTTCAAAGTTGTTTCAGAGCTAAAATATTTATTCTGGTACAAAACAAAAACATGGAGAGCCTGTCCAGAGTCAGGAGAGGTGTGATGGTGGCTTCCCAAAACATGACTAAAATTGTATTTTATACTAAACTATGATGCTGTTCCTGCAGAATCTATGGGCAGCCCTAAACAAAGGTGTCTGCACATGAGGAGGAAAGAAGGTCCCCCACAGGCTCTCCAAATGTCAGCAGAGGTCGGGGAGAGTTAAGATTCGTTTAAGATCTGAACAGAACTTATTTCAGAAGAATTGATCAGACATGATAAGTTATTTTAAGCAAAAAAAGAAAAAGATATTTAATGTCCCTTTTTGAACTCTATGTTCTTACATTTTTTTTTTTTTTTTTACAAAGATTACTTCCTTCCTCCCTGTGATGTTTTATTATTTGTTTCATTTAGTATGACTTCCGCAACATGAAGATATTAGCTCACTATGTTAACAGTGAAAGAAAAAAACCTAAACCAGGTGAACTTTAATGAACAAATGTATATTTTCTTTAAGTTCTAGAGTAAAATTTGGTTTAATTTTTTAAATTCTTATTAATATGAAGAAGTGAGTCCAAGTCTCATAAAAAACTTCTACTTATTGAAATAATACAGATGCAAACTTTACAAAAATAACTAGGGTGGGGTCAGAACCATGAGAGGAATATTTATTAGGAAGGTGTATTTGTTAGTTGGGATCTGGAACTTAGATTTTTTTCCTTTGTTTTTTAAAAAAAGTGACAAGAATTGTGCAGTACTAGGGAAGTTTTGGAAGATACTGTCAATATTACTTTAAAATGAGAATGTAGTGTTCCTGTATGTTATATTTTTCAATGAAAAACAAGTAATTTGGGGGTGGGGAATCTAGTTTCAATTTTTATCATCTTTACCAATGACATCAGGCACACATGAGAGATAGCTGGGGACATGGTTCAAGTTTAAAGTCAAGACCAGAGTAGTCTGGATTCAATGCAGAGTTGTGACCAGATTCAGATGCCAGTCAGACAAATGGCCTCAGTGGTATCTGAGCCAATCCTACTTCTCACAGTCACCTACGATTTTTTATTTTAAGAATATTATGGCTGAGTATTAACTAGTATAGATTTATATATTCAATGTATTTTAATCAATTGCAGTCATTCATTCTGATGCTCAAAGTGTCCTAGATTCGACCAGTGAGTGCCCCTTAAATTGCTGTTGTATCTTTTGACATGAACTGTTAGTATCTGGGCAGTTCTGTGCTTTCTGTAATAAGGTTCGCCTTCTTCATTTTCTACCCCACACCTGAAATCAGTCAAGTTTTGTTTAAATAGCATGATAGGATAGTATTTTGAAACCAAATCTTGACTCTGATGGGATGAGATACGAGTGACATGGCATCACCAGTGACATATGCTCATCAAAATATTGAACTTGAATCTGGCTAGGCCTTTAAAACTTACTTCCAGTTCACTGGAAATGCAGGAAGTAGAGGAACAAGATAAATTACATGGTGATAAAACAAGACATCTCACTTGGTTTCTTTAACAAGTCAGAGTCATAAACAAGGTGAGGAGGACTGCTGTAGATTTGAAGAGAGTGAAGAGACATAAAAGCAACATGGGGTCATCACTTGAATCCTATTTTGAAGAAAAACTATAAAACAATTCTGGGAAATGTTAGGAAAATTTTAATATTCATTATTAGATAATATTCATTAATTATTAATTTTTTGACATGTGATAATGGTATTATGATTGTTTAGCTAAATACTTTTTGGTGAAATGGCCTAAGGTATTTAAAGGTAAGTATAATGATGTTTGTTGTTTATTTCAAATGAGTTTACAACAATAAAAATAAAAACAAAATATATAACTATATAAATACATGTAAATTAACATAGATATGAAGCAGCAGATGTGTCAAACTTTTAACAATTTTTGAAGAATTGTTGAATCTAAGTGATGGGTATTTATGGTACTATTCCTCCTTCTATATATGTTTGAAGTTTCTTTTTTATTATAAAATAAGATTTAGAAAAAGGGGATGAGGAACTCCCTGACTTTGGGACACAGGAGGTTTTTTGCCCCTGAGAGTTTTATGCCCACGTTTCTTCTTGCCCAGGAGTGGTACTGTCAAAGGCAGTTAAACAGATATAAGCAGAGCAAGAACAATGGGCCAGATATGGAAACTCACCAGGGCAGAAAACTCCAGATGCCTAGCAAGGGGCAAAACTGGGAAAACAAAGACCTAACGCCCCAGGGTAACCTATCCTCCCCTAGCATATTGCTGCTCATGTGGTTTAGACCCCCTGACCTTTTCCTCCCCAGAGATGACATCTAGGCCTCAGTTGTCAGCTCCAGGCCCAGAAAAGCAGCAAAACCAGACAAGTGGTCCCACAGTTGCCTCAGGACCAGCTACATTGATTAATGACCCCCTGCCCTGGTGCCAACCAACCAGGGGAGACCATGACCTTGAAAGAGCACATCTGGAAAGCTGATGAATATTCCATTAAGACCCTCCCCTGATATCTCTGTTAAGATTTCCACCTGCAAGAGAGAGATAAATACGATCAGGATGAAGGACCCAGTGCAGGCTCTCTCCCAGGGGAGCAGGCCAGTGACATTCCCTTCCCCCTTTCTTCCCTTAGGGAGGACCCCAAGAGACTTGCAATCTGGGGAGAAATAAGCAGTGACTGCTCATTACGGGCTAACCCCCTCACCCTGTCTCCAAGGCCCCCTTTTCTCTGACTTCTCAATGAGCCAAAGCAGCCCAGCCTAGGCTCTCCTGTTGCTTCTTCTATTCACCTTCCTTATTTCTCCGTCCTAAGCATATTTTTGCTGCGACCAATAAATTCTTACTTACTTTGTTACATTTTGTCTCTTGATTGAAATCTTTTCTTTAAGGAGACAAGAACCCCGTTCTTGTCACCTGGCCAGTAACAGTACTACTGTCCCCCACAGCTTCCAAGTCAGAAATCTAAGAGTCTTCCTCATCCCTTCTTTCTCTGTCAGCCTTCTCATTCAGCAAGCACCACCCTTTTCATTTATATCTTCTAAATAAGTCATAAATGTGACCCAGTCTTTGGCCACTCTCCTGGAGCACCCTGGCAGTGGTCTTCTGACCCATCCATGGTCATCTTCCTCACATCCCCAGAGACATCCTTCTAAAGTGCAATTCTGGTCATACTGCTTCTTGGGACTCCCTGCTGCTTAGAGGACAAAGTCCAAACCCTCAGCAATGTGTTCAATGCAGCATGACCTGCGTCATGGTATCCCTGCTCCAGCAACATGGGACAACTCACGTTGTCCTCTCTGAGATGCCTTCTGACATCCTGAAATTCTCAAGTGCAGGAGTCCTCCTTCCCCAGGCCGGTTCCTCTGCTACACTGCTCCCTCACTGGGCTGCCAGTCTCCCACAATAGCAGGTGCACACCACTGTCACTGGATTTGCTCAGACTTGTGAGAGGCCTAGTGGGTAGTGATTGGAGCCAAAGTGCCTGAATTTGAATTCCAGCTCTGCGGCCCACACTCACGCATTGTGTGGCCTTGGGCAAATTGCCTATAGTTCTCATCTATGGAGTCAGGGTGATAAGCACAGAACCTCAGCACAAAGTGCCAAGGCCAAAGTGACTCTAAATGTGTAAAGTTTAGAATTGTGCCTGGCACATTATAAGCACTAAGTTAATGTTAGCCATGAACATTACCTGAACTGTGTTTTTGTGTTCTCACTAGGTGGTGAGTTTCCTGAAACGAGGGGCATTATTTATAGATACTACCATGGGCCAGGTGCTGTGTTAAGTGCTTGTATTTCACTGAACCCTCACAAATGAGGTAAGTGCCAATCCTTCTGCCCTCCCTCCCCATGTCTTCCCCCCTCCCCTCCTCTCCTCTTTCCTCTTCCCCTTTTCCTTCCTTCCTTCCTTCCACACATATTTCAGTGCCAAGCCTGGGCTATCATCTGTATTTTGCAGATGAGGAGACTGAGGTACAGAAGAGATAAGTAGTTTGTCCATGTTCATGAAACCAGTTCAGTGGAGTCCCCAGTGCCTAACTGAAGCTGACGCATGCCAGTAACATTGCGCTGTACCTTCTTTGTATTCATAGCATTTAGTGCTCACTAAGTGTGGAATGAATGTGAGTAAATTAAGTTAAAATGAGGGAAAGAGGGACACATGGTGAGCATATGATGAACTCAAGTTTGGATGTTTACATAATGTGTTCTGAACAGGTGATTAGCTTGTCCAGGAGACATTTGGGAAGTGCAGGCTCAATGTCAAGCCATGGGTGTGCTGAACAAACAGAGGGGAACCTTGAGGACATTTGCACCAGGTTCTTTGTAAGTCAGTCTTGCATTTTGCTGAGAATTCACATTAAACTGAGCAATCTGGACCAAAATCTTCATTTTCTTTCCTTATATGAATAATCAGAACTTTTTTTTTTTGGCTTCTACCTTATCCTCCACAATCCCTCAAACATTACTCAGTTTCTAGGATCATGTCCACAAGTTTCCTCATGATTTAAGTTCTGAGCTGGGATTCTAAATAATTAGCTGCTAGGAGTTCTCTTATTACTTTTAGAGTTGAATGTCTTCTTTACTACTTTCTCTGGGATTCTCCAGTTTTAAAAGTATTCTCCTTGATAGTGGTGCCTGGAGAAAGGCATTTCTGCTTTGGTAATGAGCAGGCCAATTCACTTCTTCAGAGAAGGCTTCCTGGACCATCCTATCTGGCTTAGCCTCCCAATCCCCATCACTGCCGTATTATCCTGTTTGGCCTTAATAGCATTCACTGTCTTAGAAATTGTCTTAAGCCATAAAATAAGCACTGCATGTTTCCAGTCCCTATCAGAATTTAAGCTGTAGGAAGATAGAGTCTAGCATATCCCATTCACTACTGGGCTGTGTGTTGAGGTGGCCAATAAATACTTGTTGAATTACTGAAATGGGGATGCAAGTGGCATGGAAAAAACAAAACAAAACAAAACAAAGACACAGAAAGAAGAGTGAAAGCAGGCAAGAGCCTGGATGGGCTTCCAGTATGCCACACTTCCTGCTACCAAAGTACTTCCCTGCAGTGCTTTGTTTTCTACTTTAATAGAAAATAGAATAATTTCCTATCCTATTATTCTATTGTTTCTTATGCTGTCCTGTCTCCACTATTGGCCTGTGGGTTCTGAGAGCTTGGTAATGCTCACTAACTTTTGCTCTCATTTCATTCATTCATCATTCATTCATTCATTCATTCATTCCCTCCATTCACTCATACAAGATCTGAGTGTGACTGTAGAAGGCAGTGTTCTGGGAGCTGGAGGTCCCTATTTGATTGGTTGACAAAGGAAGAGAGACCGGATGTTCCAAGACTCTTTGGACTTCATAATTGTGCTTGTGGATAAGCCTGCAGCACCAAAGAAATATTTTCCTTCCTTTTCGCCTAGGGAGGCTTTACTTAGAAGCTGTGAGCTACAGGAGACCAATTTACTTCCTGTAACCAAATCTCAGTTCCCAAGGAGACCTTAATCAGTCTGCTTATGGGCTGAGAGGATTAGGACTTTTCATCTATTTAACCGCTTTCAAAAAATGTTGCATAGATCAGGCTGATCTTTTTAAAATGATGCTATTAGTTTATATTCCTTTGCATTATAAGTAATGTGTTTTAAACTTGAATATAGATAACAATCTAAATTCAATTATCACAACAACATACTTTCCATTTTTTAGTTTGTTGGTAATAAATATTTAAATGTTATTTAAAAATACACACACACACACACACACACACACACACACACACATATATATATTTCAGTTTAAAAAGATCTGCCATGTTCAGGATTTGTGAAATATGGAGGATAATTTTTACTTCTCTGAAGAGAGCAACTGTTAGTATAAAATAATACTTTCACCTATGAACAAGACTCAAGAATGTATCAGGGACTTACTTCAAAGGTGATATTTAGGCCTGGTATTGAAAATGCTATGCCTGAAGTGTCTACTAAAAATAATCTAGTAGCCCTGGCCAGGTGGCTCAGTTGGTTGGAGAACTGTCCCATGCTCCCAAAGGTTTCAGGTTTGATCCCCGGTTGGGGCTCATACAGAAGGCAACTCATGGATGTTTCTCACATCAATGTTTCTTTCTCTCTCTCTCCCTTCCTCTCTCTCTAAAATCAATAAACATATCCTCAGGTGAAGATAAAACAATAGTAATCAAGTAATTTATGAGGTACTTTTTAAAAAGTATCTTATATATCCACCATCTCCTCCTTATGAACCTCCATCACATCTGCCTTCCTTACAGCCTCCTCTTCCCTCATAATCCCTCCTGCCACAACCCCTCCCCTTCCTTAGAAATCCATTCTTTGTCATCATGCTCCTCCACCTCTCCACACCTCCCAAGCCACCTCTTCTCTTTCCCTGCACCTCCCTTCCCCCTACATTTCCCCTCCCTACCTTCACCACCACAACCAAGCAACCCCCACCATCCCCACCTTGCATTTCCTGACAGGTGGGCATTTTCTCTGATGGTAGACCAGTGTCACTCAGCCTTCCTCCCCATCATGCATGCTTCCCACTTATTTTTTTTTAGTCTTTATTGTTGAAAATATTACAGATGCCCCCCTTTTTTCTCCCATTGATCCCCTCTACCCCGCATCCGATCGCCCCCACCCCCTGCTCAGGCTTTCACCATACTATCGTCTGTGCCCATGGGCTATACATATATACATATAAGTTCTTTGATTAATCTATCCCCACCCACTCCCCCACCCCCTTCCTTCCCACTGAGATTCATCAGTCTGTTCCATGCTTCTGTGTCTCTGGATCTATTTTGTTCCTCAGTCCGTTTTGTTTATTAGATTCCACATATGAGTGAGATCATGTAAAACTGAATCAGGAAGAATCAGAAAACCTGAATAGGCTAATAACAGCTGATGAAATCGAAGAAGTAATAAAAAAGCTCCCAGCAAATAAAAACCCTGGTCCGGACTGTTCACAGAGGAGCTTTCTAAGTCTTTAAGTTGTAAGGTTAGATAGTTTACTAAAAATTTGTCTTGCTTTTTGAGGTAGGTCTGAAGTGCTATGAACTTCCTTCTTAGGACTGCTTTTGCTGTGTCCCATAGATTTTGGGTTGTTGTGTGTTCATTTTTGTTTGTTTCCAAGAAGTTTTTAATTTCTTTCTTGGTCTTATTGATAATCCATTCATTGTTTAATAACATGCTATTTAGCATCCATGTATTTGAATGTTTTTGAGTGTTTTTACTGTAGTTAATTTCTAATTTCATGCCTTTGTGATCTGAGATGCTTGATATGATTCCAATCTTCTTGAACTTGTAGAGACTGGTTTTGTGTCCTAACATGTGGTCTATCTTTGAGCATGACCCATGTGCACTTGAGAGGAATGTATATTCTGCAGCTTTGGAGTGAAATGTTCTGTAAATATCAATTAAACCCATCTGTTATAGTGTGTGATTTAGTCACTGCTTCTGTGTTGACTTTTTGTCTGGAAAATCTATCCAGTGAAGTCAGTGTAGTGTTCAAGTCCATGACTATGACTGTATTGCTGTTGATCTCTCCCTTAAAATCCTTAAGGTTATTACTGATAGGTCCTTATTTATTGCTATTTTAATTCTTTATGCCTATGTTTTTTTCTTTATTTCTTCTTATTATTACAGCAGCCCTTTTAACATTCTTGCAATGCTTCTATTTCTACTTCTAATTACAGCAGTCCCTTTAACATTTTCTGCAATGATGGTTTGGTGGTGATAAACTCCTTTAGCACTTTTTTTTTTTGTCTTTGTCTGGGAAGCCCCTTATTTCACCATCTATTTTGAATGATAGCCTTGATGAATAGAGTAGTCTTGGTTTCAGATTCTTGTTTTGCATTATCTTGAATACTTCATGCCATTCCCTTCTGGCCTGTAGAGTTTTTGATGAGAAATCAGCTGACAGCCCTATGGGAGCTCCCTTGTAGGTAACAGATTGCTTTTCTCTTGCTGCCTTTAATATTTTCTTTTTGTCTTGAATTGTTGGCATTTTAATTATGATATGTCTGGGCGTGGGCTCTTCAGATTCTTCTTGCTTGGGACTCTCTGTGCCTCCTGAACTTGTGTGACTTTTTCCTTGACCAGGTTAGGGAAGTTTTCTGCCATTATTTTTTCAAACAGTTTCTCTAACCCTTGCTTACTTTCTACCTCCTCTGGCACTCCTATGTTGCTGTTTGTGACTAGCCTTGAGTACCCTGTTTGAAGCTATCAACAACCTACCGCTTTAGGTCCCCTCTGTTGGGGCTGGGTGTGTTTAGGCAGGACCAAAGTCTGCTTTTCTGAGGCCCGGGTCCAGAAGCAGATCAGGCAAAGACTCAAAGCATTCTGAAGTCTGCCTCTGCTCGCAGGCTGATGAATCTGAATCTCTTAATGAGCCTCAGGCTGTAGAAACTCCTCTGGGTAGGGTGAGAGGTTTTCCAGCCGGATTGGGGCAATTGCTTCCCTCTTAGGCAAAAGCTGCTTGGAAGGTAAATGTCTGCCTCTGCAGTATGGAGGAGTGACTCAGCACAGTAATCCAGAGGGGTGCCCTCTGAGCTTGATCTCCAGAGTCCAGAACCCTAGATTCTCCTCACACAGCTCCAGTCCACTCTGCCCTCCCTCTGCTGGAGCCCAAGGTGAGTGGCTGCCCACGAAACTTCGTGTGTTGGCTCTTTAAGAGTGTACCTGCATTTCCAGCTGTCTCTCCCAGGCAGACAGAAACCTTGCTGCTTTTCACAGCCACAAGTTATGTGGGCACCTTTCTGGTGCTCTTGGCTGGGAATCCCAGCCTGGGGTTTAGGCCCCAGAGTCCTCAGTGGGAATCCCCCACAGCTGAGCTATCCCTCTGGACCTTCAGCTGCTGCCTGTGGGAGCCCAGCCAGGCCTCTTGTGCCTCTGCACTTCCTACCAGTCCCTATGTGGTCTCCACTTTTCCTCCTTGGTTATGAGGGTGCTTTCCAGCTTGTCTTCAGTTGCAGTTGATTCTTCAGGATGGTTTTTCTATATTTTAGTTGTAATTCTAGTTTGGTCCCGGGAGAGTGTCCATGTAGCTTCCACTCGATCTGCCACCATCTTTAATCCCCCACTCACTCTTGTTAATAGTGAATAAAATCTTCTGGCTAGTGCCACTGCATGTCTTAGTGCTCATCAGGAGGGGCAAACTGATGGCCCAGTGTAACAGTTGTCTCTGTTTGCAAAGCTTAGGCTGGAAAATTTTCTCCATGTCATTTGTCTTCATCTTTGCTCTAGTCCAAAGGACTGTGCTGTCATATCTAATTATTTCACTAATATCTGAAAATTACATTCATTTTCATTAAAAAAAAGAGAATTATTGAATTAGTCCACCTCTTTCACCCATTTTGGATTTAAAATTTTGCCCTTGTTTTTCTAAATAGCATTCCTGGACTTTTGAGGGAATGCTCCTTTGGTACACCAAAGATACCACAGATAGCTGGGATACTTGGTTGCATTTCAGTATTTTTATCTAATTGAGAATTTTTGCTTTTCATTTCATAGCATTTGCAAGGGTTAAAGCTTTGTTCTTCATAAACAGAAGTTTATAACATCACCCTTTTACAAATGGTCTTTACTATTTTTTGATCTGGAATTAGAATATGGACATCATGCCATTTCTTAATCACTTAGCTGAAGCTGGGAGCCTTCTGTAACCTCTGCTGGCTGAAGCCATCTCTCTTTTACCTCACACAACAGCTTTACTTGGGAGACTAACCAAGTGTGCACTTTACATTAAGGGGAAAGTCTCCCTCTGCTGCTCTGACAAGGGCACATTATTTGACAGTGGCTCCTTACACCAGCACCTCTAGCGTGTCCAGCAAGACCGGCCCATCATGGGTTCAGCACCTGGCTCTGCCACCTTGTAGTCCTCCTTTAGAGGGGACATTTTTCATGAAAAAGTGTATGGTCTGGATGGCTCAGGGAAGGCAGTTCTATGATCAGATAATGGTTTATCTGGATCATGACAAACATTCTCACATTCATCCCCAGTGTACACAGATGGAATCCAACTTGAATTGAGGTTCCTGAATATCTTTCCTGAGCATTGCCCCACAGCAGTGGAAGGTGCATTTATTCCAGTCCATCTGAGGCCCAAGTCAGTCAAAAGCTGGAAAATTTCTAAGTAAGAAACTAATGACCATTAGATTTCCATAATGAGGATATGCAAAGGGATAAGTAATGCATATAAAGGTCTCACAACAAAAGACAGTGAACATGAAGTGATGAGCAAAATTACTCAGAATGTATGCTTTTTCCAACCAGGGAAATGAAATTTTAATTTTAATTTCAGTCTGGGTATCTTAGAGCCAACCCCTCCCCCTTTTTTGTTAATCCTCAACCGAGGATAATTTTTCCATTAACTTTTAGAGAGTGAAAAGGAGGGAGGGCAGGAGGGAGAGAGAGGGAGAGAGAGAACATTGATGAGAAAGAGACACATGGATTGGTTGCCTCCTGAATGTGTCCCAGTTGGGCCAGGGATCGAACCTGCAATCCAGGTACCTGCCCTTGACAAAGAATCAAACCCACGGCCCTTTGGTGTGCAGGCCAATACTCTAGTCACTGAGCCACACTGGCCAGGGCAATCCCTTCTTAATGTGCATGTCAATTTCTTATTAAAATATGGGGTCAGTGCCATAACATCCTCAGGAGATGATCTGATAGTCTCCACTATCACCTACCCCGCTTCCCCAGCATGCTCTCTTCCCTTCCCAGGCCCCTGGGTTAAAGCAAATTAGGGCCTTGCAAAGATCTTTTACAATAAAACTTCCTCTTTTTATTGCACTAAAACCCTTTCCACAGTTCTTCATTGCCTACTGGATAAAGTCCACGCCCCCTTTCCCAACAGCTCCCTCCCCCTGGTCACCTACCACCTGCCCTGCTCCCCTCTCTGACCCTGAGACACATTACATGACCTAGATCTCAGCTTCCCCTGATAGGCCACGTGGACCTCCACTGCCTTTAGGAACAGTGCTTTCTGTTTCCTCTCCCCCTCTGCCTTACTCATTCTTCACTGTTCAACTTAGACATCTTTTCTTGGCTTCCAGGGTGGGGTTATGCACAGTCCCACCCCATTGTAGCCTTTACCACAGCAACGTTATGCTATCCTCTTGTTTGTCTACATCAGGGGTGGGGGAACCTTTTTTCTGCCAAGGGCCATTTGGATATTTATAATATCATTTGAGGGCCATACAAAATTATCAACTTAAAAATTAGCTATGAAAAAAGCTCCTAGATTTATTGAATTTCTAGTCCAGCTTACGGTTGCCTTGGCACGGCCAGACCAAGTGATTTTGTTGGCCATATCCGGCCCAGCAGGCCAGACATTCAACACCCCTGGTCTACAATCCTGCAGCTGCAAGTCCTGTGGGGGCAAGGAGTGTATTTTAATTCATTATATCCCAGTGTCTGGCATGAAAGTATTTGTTGAATGGATAAACCATAGATGTATAGAGGAGAGGCATGCTGAATTTGGTGCCTCTTGAGGGTCTCTTGAGAGTAAAAAGGAGGAGGCCATGAATAGATGAGGCAATGAGACAAAGTGAGTACGGGTTTGGTTGATAAGAGTCCCCATCCCAGTGTGGTAAATTGTAACATAATAAAAAATATAAGACTCAGACTAGTCACCATGCTGGGATTAAAGAAAGACTTGGTGGGCTTGGCAGGTGTAGCACAGTGGATTGAGAGTTGTCCCATGCACCAAAAGGTCACCCGTTTGATTTCCAGTCAGAGCACATGCCCAGATTGCCACTCAAGCCCAGTAGGGGGCATGAGAATCAATAAAAGCATTTAAAAAAACACACCTCGATTTAAAAATAAACACAAGATTTTAAAAAGAAAAGAAAGACTTGGTGGACCATGAGGTGTCCCAGAAAGTCCAGGAGACACCTCAAGTACCATATGGAGGGGGAGGTGAAGATCAGGAAAGGCATGGAGCTGAGCTCACAGCTGGGGGTCCTCAGCCCCTGCATCTGAGTGTGGCTGGAGGGGACCAGCAGGGAGACCTCTCCAAACACACATCATCTGAGGAGAATTACAGAGAGTTTCATTAACCCATTCATTTTCATTTGTGATTGGAAAACAGTGATTGGGCATACTTTGAGTGGCCCATGCAGTGAGATAGAAAGGGACCTGAGGTTTATACAGGCCTAGGAACAAAAATAAGGTTTGCACTGAATTCTAGCCAACTCCTGAGGAGACAAATGGCTATGGAAAATGTTTGAAAACAATTCAGAACATTGGACCTATTCTGTTTGGGGGGCAAGATTAGGAAAGGGCACTCTACAGTGCTGGTGTAACTCTCAGGGTTATTAGAGAGTTTCTATGCTGGCCATATTTCTCTAACACATTTTAAAGATTTCTAGAGATTCCAGCATTGCAGTTCAAGTGCAGCACTGAAAAGGTGAGAGTCTCACAGAGAAACGGGGGACTGGGGTCAGGTGGATAGGCTGGCATTGCCCCCACATAGTCCTTGTTATTCTTCAGTCACTCTCGGGCTAAGTAACTTGCTCTTACTAAATGAGGGGAGCTGTGGGAGAATAAACAGAAACAACGCTCACCTTGGTTGGTGGTTTAGTCAGTTGGTCTGTGGCAACCCCAACCCTGCTACAGCTATGCAACCATAGGAGAGAGGAGAAATGAAGAGATAGCATAACCCAGAGTCTTTCTCTTCAAAGTTCCGTCTCACCAGCCTCTCTGGGCAACTAACCAACCACCCATTCCCTCCTGAAACCTGCATTCACTTCCTTGAACCACTCTCAGTTCCCTGCCATCCCTCTGGCTGCTCATCACCAGAGCCCATTATGGGCTCCTCTTCCCTGGGTGCTGGATACCCATCCTCCCCACATCTCTGCCTGGGCAGGCCCTTCTCTTTTCACTCGATGCTTGGCCACCGGGCTATCCCACACTTAGGACGACTTCAGTTACCACATGTATGTTGATGACTCTCCAATATTTGTTCCTTTCCAAATCTATGTGCTGAATTCCTGGCGAGCAGAACTATCCAACTGAATGTGCTGCAGGCACCTCCTGTATCTCCTGTCATCACCCAGACCACTGTCCCCTTAGACCCAGCCTTTCCTGGTAAAACTAAAAAATGAAACTCCCATGCTCTGAGTTGTCCAAACGAACCGGCACTGGTTACCATGAACCTTTATCCCTCTGGCCTCTCCATCAAGTATCAAACAGCAACTTCTCTTGCTTTTACCTCAGAATTCTTTCTGAAATCCATCCCTTCTTCTCAACCTTGCTACTCCTGTCTTTGGACAAGTAAAATCAGAATCCCTTCTGGTTTCCAGCCTCCAGTATCAGTCTCTGCTCTAGCTGTACTGCTCCCTTTGTGAATTTTCTATGTGAAATTTAATGTCACAAGTGGCTTTCCAGCTAGTTTCAGTGCAGGGTTTCTGGCTACCAATCCTCTTACAGAAGGATTGTATATGGACTCCTATGACAATAACGACCTTCTGCTTTCCCACTTTTTTCTAGAATACCCCTACAATACTAGTTTTCTTGTTCTTCTTTTGGCATGTATTACAAGTCCATATCAGGCCATCGTGAACTTGAATGTGAGCAAACATGACATTATTTTTAAATACTGAACTCAGCTTCGCTCTTGAGAACAGTTAACTTATCTCTCCATTTTGTCATAGTCAATCTAATGCAGAGGATTTCCCCCCAGCTATACTCAAATGCTATTTTCTCAATCATTGCTTCCTGGGGTTTCTTTTCTCTCCACTTTAACTTGTCTTTCCTTTTGGAGGTGACATTAAGTGCCTGGAGTGAAAGGGGCTAATGTACTTTCTGGCACTGAGAAAGTAGTGTCTTGTCCCCCTGGGGGCATGGATGTCTGTCCCTGCAGTATCTGCTGAGTGTGACTCAGTGGCCTGGGCATCAGGAATCTGGTTCTGGGATCTATCAAGTGATAGCTCTCCTGCCCCTTGATGATGACCCAAATCCTTATTATTGTTGTCTGTAACGTCCTCTTTTAGACCTCAGACCCCTTCTAAGTCACTTTTCCTCCCAGAGTTCCAAAGTCTCCTTGAGGATCAGGGACTATTAGTTCACTTTTTCCACACCTGATGGAAGCAGTGGGCCCTGTGAGTTTGCTCAGGTTGGCTGTGGCTGTGACGACTCCCCCTGCAACTACCACAGAATAGGCAGAACCTCAGCAAACATAGAGTAAACCCTTAGAATAATCAACCCACCACCAATTCTACTTATTTTATGTAGGTTACAAGTCTTTCATTTGAAGAGATGTCTTCAGCACTGATAACCCAAGCTCCAAGGTTTACATGTGCATACTTTCAGGATGCACGTGTATCTAAGTGGTCACACATCTCAGAACTCTCAATTTTAGTTTTGAAGTTGTCAATCTGACAGGCTGATGGGAAGCTATCAGAGTCAAATCAGGGATTCTCATGCTTTTGGTTCCGGGTCTTGACTAAGTTCCAGGGGCTTTACCAAGGGGGTCAGGAGGGTCTACTGGTTCTGTGTCACCTGTCTGCACACTGACCACTGTGGAGTCCATTGGTGCACTGGGCCCACAGTTGCTGAGTGCTTACTCTATGTTGGGCACTTTCCAAGAGCATTATATGAATTAACCCATTTAACCCTCACAACAACTGTATGAGGTAGGGCTATTACTGCCATCTTCCTTTTCTCAGATGAGGATACTGAGGTGCCTAGATGTACTTTTCCTGAGATGGTACAGTAGGTGGCAGAGCTGGGACACAGACCCTGGCAGGTTCCTGGTCTGAACCCTGTTGATGCCTTTCATCTGGGTACAGCACTGCAATCTACAAAGAGCTGACAGTGTCATTTACTCCTGGCTTGGGCTTGAAGAAGCTACTCTTACAGCTTTTGTACCAAAATGTGCATAAGGCCAGAGGACAAAAAATTTATATCATCTCCGCATCGCTGGGCACCAACCACACTCTTCCAAATCTCACTTTAGGCCAGCCCAAAGCCACCCCTGAACATTGACTCCATTCTTGAAATCTCATGTCTTAAAATTCAGGCAATTTTATAACTTACTACATAGTATATCTGAGTTTACTTTTGTACTCCGCCCATATTAACAAATGGCAATAATAGTTTTAGGCTAGTAGACTGGGCATATCAAACAAGATCAAGGCTTCTCTGAAAGACAAAGATGTCTGGGCAAATAGGGTAGATAGCAGAGTGTAGCTGCATCCCCATGACAGATGGAGGTGTGAGCTTCCAGGGCCCCAGACACAGAGCATGGGAACACTGCTCCCTTCAAGGCTTGTAAACTGGGAGCACATGCTGGGGGCCCTCCCTGTACAAGGTGCTTGCTACCACTCTCAGCAGATACAGTACTAGGGGCCAGCACAGCACACTTGGGTATGAACATCCTCCTAACTTATTACTCTCAGCCCTTCCAGGGTGGGCTGAGTTTTCAACCCTGCCTGAAATCTTTTTTGATCTTAGAGCTGTGAACTTGAACAAGGCTCACACACCCAGAGGTCTCTTAGAATAAGACAATAGGAACAGTCCTGCTATTTTAACAATATTTAATTGAATACTTTAGGAAAATGTACACATTTTCTCTAGTGGCTTGTCTACCCCCAGCCTTCTGCCACTTATATCCACTTATGCTTTTTTGGGAAGTGTGGGATGGCATTATAATACTGGGGTTATGAGCATAGGGATTTTCAGGAAGCAGATGGAACACTGTAAAGTAAAAAGTTCCATAGGATCCATGGACTTAGCTCAAGCACATAGTCATTGACAGTCACCACATCCCCAGAGTCCAGTATCTCAACCCCTTGCATAGCTATATTGTCTTGTCTGTGCAGCAGGAGCCAGTGATAGCAGAAATGGTTCAACAGCCCCCAATCCCAGGTGCTGAGTCATTTTCCAGGTTGGAAAAAGCTGGGTCCAGTCAGCTAAGGCTCTCCAGAGGTCACCAGAACACAGACACTGTCTGAGTTATGATTCCTTAAGGGCAGAGAGACTGTTGTAGGGGAACCTGAGTGGTTGACTGGTACATTTCTTAAAGCCAGGGATCACAGAAGGAGTCAATTGTATACAGGATCCTGATACACCCTTTAACAAAAATAAAAACCATTTCAAGTGCTTTAAAGTCTTCCAGCCAGAATGTATTTTAGACACTTTACTTTACAACTTTATATCAAAACATACTGTTATGAGCAATTAATTAAAACAATCACATAAAATTATGCACCTCTTTCTAGCACATTCTTTAAAGTATGCTCAGCTGTTGCGTGTTGACCCAGAAACCAAGAGGTCCCGGTTCGATTCCTGGTCAGGGCACATGCCCAGGTTGTGGGCTCCATCCCCAGTAGAGGGTGTGCAGGGGGAGCCAATCAATGTTTCCCTCACATTAATGTTCCTCTCTCTCTATCCCTCTCCCTTCCCCTTCCTCTCTCTCTGAAAAAGAAATAAATAAAAAACAAAGTATACTGGTGAAGACCACATCTTCGGATTACACTCTCATAAAAATGAACCTTCTTTAAGCTCCTCTCCAGAGAGCATGATAGTGAGGTTTGTGTGAGCAGTCTTGCCAGCAGCAATCTGGCCTCAGAGGGCATGTTCCCATGCCACCTGTTCAGGCACCAAATGAGAAAATTAAATGACTTCTTCAGTGAATTAAATATCTTGTTAATGTTACTGTAATACATAGTCAAGATCAAGCCAAATCAAACACAGATGGGCTGAGCACCTCCAATCTCATTAGTGTACAATTAAAGCCAAAGCCAGAACACTCTACAAATTAGAGTTGCTTTAAATTTGAAACAGAAGTTATTTGTCAAACATTTAAACTGACTTTGGTGGGGGTGGAAATGAAGACAAAAATATGAGTGTTTAGAATTACATGTTGGCCTGTAAAATCACTACAGAATTTGTAATGTGTAATGGTTAAGAGTTAAATCTTGTTCTCCGCACCACCCAGTGCATTCATTTTTACATGTTTGTACAAACACATGTACCAAAGTCTACATTAAAGGGGTGTATGAGATAAGAACACTAGTAGGAGGGAATAAAATGCTGAAGACATGGAGTTGAGAGCATGGAGGAACAATGACTGTCAATAGAGCTGAAAAGCAGAGGACCTGTGTGGTAATGATAGGTGGTGATAGGTGGGAAAGAGAGAAAATTGGAGAGATGAGCCAGGACTGAATCCAGCAGCATCTATAAGCCAAACTAAGGAATTTGAACTTCATCCTAAGAACAATCAAGGACCCTTTATGGATTTTAAATAGAGTGCCATGATCAGAGTAGCATTTTAGAGAGATTCTTTGGCCTGCATTGTGCAGAATAGAGGGTAAGAGACAAGGTGTTAGGGAAAGCAGAATTTTATAGGTCACAATAAGAATGATAAGAAAATTTATGCTATCTTTCAATATCTTCATTTCTGGAAATCATATACTAAGATGAAAAAACAGATAATGATAAATTGGAAGCCTTCTAGGTAATTTCAATTTCATCCACTGGAACTTGACTTCAGGATTAAAACCCTATCTTATGGACTTATTTCTGCAATGCTGTCCAGGACAGAAGACTTTTAGGATGTGATTATCATGTGCATGACTATCTCTCAAAGTGTTTTTGAATCAGATAGGTTTTAATTGTGTTAAGGATAACAAAACTGATGTCTTTTGCTATTTTGAGGAAACAAGTAAGTAGCCCAAGAGCCAGGCATCTTCACAATCTCCAGATCTCGAGTAGTTGACTTCATGGAATAGTCTTCCCATGGAAAAATTTCTACTTCTCAGCAGGATGAACTCATCCTAACTAAGACAGTTTGATTTTTTTGTCCCATCTTGAAAGATTGAAGTATACTAAGGAAGAATATGACTAAAGGTCACCCCAGTACAATGTGAATGATTTTGTAGAATTCTGTAGCTTGGGATCAAAGGTTTTCATCAGTCAAGAAAAGTACAGCATTCAAGTCTATTTTCTAATTTAAGGGCAAATGTGTTCTGTGTGTTTATGTTCCAATGTACACTGTTACCTGCGTTATGTAAATATTTATATATTCTGATAATAGTTGGTAAGAATGACTTAAAATCTTTCTAACCATTAAATAGCTTCCTTAATACTTTAAAAATCATTCTTTCAATTCTTCAATTATCCATAATAAATTTTTCTCATCTGTTATTCCTGAGGGAAATCACTGGAGAGGAAACTCAGTTGGATTTCTTTTGAGAAGGTAGATTATCCTTCTAAGACATAATTTGTCAATTAAAAGACATATAGAAAAATAAAATCTGTATTGAGCTTTTTGTCAATTTTCTCCAAAACTCTATTTTTAACTTTGAATAATATAGTGTGTCTATCTAAAAGAAGACTAACTAGATAGAATCTGACTCATAACCTCATTCTCTATAGGCTAGTTTCAGGCCACTCATCATTTTTTTCATGACATTTTAGTCTAACCTCAATGTAATACATTCAGACATCCTGAAAGCAGAGTTCAGAAGACTTTTGCTCTCCTTGGTTTATGCCTGAAATCTGGCTTCAGCTGCCTCCTGCTTGTGAATTGGGCATGTAACAGCACTATCAATGTTGATCAACTGACTTGAACTGAAGGATGAAACAGTGCTCAGTCAAGAGATATATGTGGCAGATTTAGAAAGAAAACTTAAGGCTGGCCCACCTTCGAAGGGTTGACCGGTATGCTTTCTTTTCCTATATTTTAATTCAACATTTATGGAACAGCTACATGTGTGTACTGTGTCAGGCAACATGAAAAGTATAAAAGAAATGTAAGAACCATTTCTCTATTGCCCTAAAACTTTTAACAGTTGGGAAAACAAGACACACATGAAGTTAAATAAGACTGTTTACAGAAATGAGAATAAGTACACCTTCCAGGGTATGGAGTGAGGAAGAGAGGTGCCTTTCCAGGGGGAAAGAGGAAGGGCAATGAGGTCATGTTGAAGAAATTATGATGGAGTCAAGCTTTATAAGCACAAGAGAGAGAAGGAACAACAACAGAAGCAAAAACACAAGAGGCATGAGCGTATTGAGCATTTTCAAGGCTCCCTGAAGGAACCAGAGTAATTAGAGTGTGAGAAAGTGACAGGGGATAACATTGGAAAGGGAAGCTAGGGCCAGATGGATAATTTCATCCAAGGAGTTTGATTTAATTGGTTGACAATGGGGCACCATCTAAGGTTTTAAGTGGGAGAGTGCCATTCACCTACTAAAGGATATATACATTTTTAAAATTAAAATGCTTTTTAAATTTAAAAAAATAGAAAAAGATGACAATGTGAGGCTGCTCTTACATCAGACTTTAATGTTTTGGTTTTTTTTTTTAGAGCCAGGAAGTTTTCTACTTGATGCTTCTCAACATGCTAGGAGGCATGAGGGTAGAAAAAACAAATATGGAGCAATGCCCTTTGCTGGATAAAGGGAGGGAATCTCAGGATTCTTTGGGAGGTCCTGAGAGTCTTGGGAGCAAGTAGCTTAATAAACTACAGAATTCAGGAGACACAGAGAAACATCAGCATCAAGAGCTTTCCCAGGCCACACAGATGTGGCAGGAGTTATAAAACCAGGCACAGAGCTAAGGCCCTCAGTCTGAGCTGTTAGAACCTCCTGATCTCTCTTGCTTCTACCTCTGATCTCATAGATTTTCTAGGGATTCCTCTCTCCAGCTTTCTCCCATCCTCTCTGAAATCTGCATAAAGAACCAGGGTTAGATAGTCAGTGACCTGCCTGAATTCACCCAACCAATCCAGCAGAATAAGAACCAGATGCTGTGTGCTTTTCTTAACATCGTGGGGCCAAAGATTTCAACTCCCCCGGCAAGGGGCTCTACAGCTCCAGAAACCTGCATTTCCAAACTCTGGATGTGTCCACATTGACTTATGGTGTCTACTTTTCCCTATTAACTTCAACTTCTGAAATTCATCTTGACTGCGCCTTCCAGGAAGCCAGACTCTTGATATCTGCGTCCTGCTGGCCCTCTGGAGGGGACAATAGGAAGGGGCAGTAAGAGTCCAGGTTACCTACAGGTGAGGTATCAGAGTCCTGGGTGCAAAGTTAAGAAACAAAGAAACAAAATGACCAGAGGTGAACAGTGAAGTCTGAGGACCTGCTCTGTGGAAGTTTGCAGTAATTACAGGCACAGAATTGCAAAATGTATTTGCCATCAGCTACTATGGCAAGAAAATGGGTGGGAGGCTAGAGAGAGGCATCCTGCCTATGGGTTGCAAGGAATGGATTGGTGTCCATATTTTGGACTAGTGAGGAACACTTTCCACCACAAATTTCAAGTAGGAACTGATCTTTTATGTTAAAACTTTAACCCTATCCCCATCTTTTCTCTAATGAGGATCCTTTTGAGCTGATATTCAGCCACTGGGCTTGGTGTAAAACACCTCTCTGGTTACCACAGCTCGTAGGAAGAGAGAAATGTAATTGCCAAAGAGCTCACAGAAGCAGGCACAGCAGACTTGGGCTGGAGAGGGAGGGCAGCCCTGTAGCCACAGCAACCTGACACAGCATTAGTGCAAGAGAGCAGAGCCTGCTGTGAAATAAATGGGAATACTATACTTAGAGGCTGTTTTGCAAGCAACTGCCTAAGCAAAATCCAGGTGTCAGAAATAAGGCCACCACAGGACGAGGGGGATACCGAGTGAAGACCTGATCTATGGAACATGGACACATGGGACATAAGAGAATCCAGACTGGACCAGGATGGGTCCTTTATCCACTCTAGCTAAGCCTTATCATCCATCCCTTAGTGGAAAAATTCCAGATTCATACCAGCACCCATTATCCACCCTCTTTAGTTGATAGTCTCATTTGCCACTGAGGTCATACACGCCAACTGTACTGACCCTGCCATTCTCTCTGCTCTGCTCTCCCACATTTTTCCCCAGCAAAAAATTTAATTTGCCTCCTTCATAATCCCTCTTCCAAAATGTTCCTCAGGATTCCTAAATGTGTTTTCATTTGTAACCTGAATATCTATCTCCCTACATCTAGGAAAGCTGTTTCCTTCCACGAGTACCTGGAAAGAGGCATGGGGACTTACATCATAAAAGCAAAGTCAAACAAATGCTTTTCAATCCCTCTGTCTCCGCTCCATGCCTGTCTCCTCTCACACAAGCCACTCTCCACACTGCTGGCCATCCACTCCCTTTGGACCACAGCTCTCTCCTTTCTGGGACACACACTGCCCCTGGGGAAGGGAAGGATGGAGTAGGTGGATAAAAGAACTGGCCTAGGGAGGCCTAGGATACCCCTGCTTCAGCAGGCAGGCATGCATTGCTCTGTTCTGTCAGGTCCTATCAGCTAAATGTCTTCATTCACAGGGACTTTCTCTCAGGACTCCTGTACTTTTCCCCTTCAGTCTGGCTTCCTTTGTGGACACTTAGTGCAGTAGAGATATCTGAATATACATTGGTTTCAAATGTCCTTACAGGATTCCTGCTCCACAAGGTGCATCAGGAGATAAAGGCCGGACACTGCTGTCGGTGACAGTTAAGAACTGCCCTGATGTTCTGTGACAGTTAAGAGGCAGGTCTACCTGGAGCATTGCAGCTGACCTCTGGGTCAGAGGTCGTGACTTCTCAGGTTCCTCAGCTCTGGCCTGAATAAAAACACCCTTTTATGTGTTCATAACAAAGTCTATATAATTTTCACTTTGAAGCATGTGTTCACTCATATTTAGTATATTATCTTGCCATTTTCACATAAAATTCTAACTGAAAGAATTCTAGGTATTTTTCTACATCTGTACTTGGATTAGATGGACCTCAAGACCAGGTTCACAGCCCGGCCGGGCGTGGCTCAGCGGCTGAGCGTCGACCTGGGATCCAGGCGATTGGGGTTCGATTCCCAGTCAGGGCACATACCCGGGTTGCGGGCTTGATCAGTGACTTTCTCATCATTGATGTTTCTCTCTCTCTCTTTCCTTCTCCTTTCCTCTTTCTGAAATCAATAAAAATATATTTAAAAAAGAAAGAAAAAAAGACCAGGCTCACAAGAATTTTCAGTCCCAGTGGGCAGCACTCATGCAAATGAGGATCAATTTATTTTATTATTAATTAATTATTTTTATGAGGAACATAAAAATGTAGTTTTCTGTTTATACTATTTTTGTCTGGTTTTAGTGTCAGGTTAATACGAGCATCAAAAAAGGAATTGGGAGTGTTCTTTTGTCTTCTATTTTCTGGATAAGATTGTAAAATTTGTATTAATTCTTTACTCATTTTGTTGAATTCTGATGTGAAATAATCAAGACCTGGAGATTTTTTTCCAGGAGTTGTTAATATTACAAATTCAATTTCTTTATTAGTAACAAGGCTATTCAAATTATCCATTTCATATTGGGTAAGATTTGGTAGTTTGTGATTTTATTTTTTTAAATAGAGGTATAATTGACATATAACATTATATTAGTTTCAGGTGTACAACATAATTATTCAATATTTGTATATATTGTGAAATGATCACAAATCTAGTCAACATTTACCACTGCACATACTTACAAATTTTTTATTATTTGTGATCAGACTTTTAAGATTTACTTTCTTAGCAACTTTCAAATATGCAATACAGTGTTATTAATTGTAGTCACCATGCTGTACATTATGCCCCCATGACTTGTTCACTTCATAATTGCAAGTTTGTATCTTTTGACCACCTTTACCCATTTCACTCACCTCTTCACTCCCTGCCTCTGTTGACTGCCAATTTGTTCTCTGTATCAATGAGCTTGGGGTTTGTTTTTTGTTTGTTTTTTAGCTTTTACATATAAGTGAGATCATATGGTATTTATCTTTATGTGTCTGGCTTGTTTCACATAACATAATGGCCTTAAAGCCCATCCATATTGTTGCAAATGGCAAGATTTCATTCTTTTCATGGCTGAATAAGATTTTATTTTATATGTATAACATTCTCTTTATTCATTTATTCATTGATGAACTCTTAGGTTGTTTCCAAATCTTGACTCTTGTGAATAATGCTGCGGTGCACATAGGGGTGCATATATCTTTTCGAGTTAGTGTTTTGTTTTCTTCAGGTAAATATCCAGAAGTGGGATTGCTGGGTCATATGGTGGTTCTATTTTTAAGTTTTTGAGGCTCCTCCATACTATTTTCCATAGCGCTGCACTAATTTACAATCTTACCAAGTGCATGAGGTTTCCCTTTTCTCATGCCAGCATATTTTATCTCTTGTGTGTTTTTTTGTTTGTTTTTGATAATTGTCATTTTGACAGGTGTGAGGTAATAGCTTGTGGTTTTGATCTGCATTTCTCTGATTATTAGTGATGTTGAACATCTTTTAATGTACCTGTTCGCCGTCTATATGTCTTCTCTAGAACAATGTCTATTCAGATCCTCTGCCCTTTTTAAAACACATTATTTGTGGTTTTTGCTATTGAATTGTATGGGTTCTTTTTATATTTTGGATATTAACTCCTTATCAGATATCTGATTTGCAAACATTTTCTCCCGTTCAGTAGGCTGCCTTTTTATTTTGTTGATAGAGAATGTAACTTTAAAATATACTAAAACTTAACTATTTTTCTTACCATAGAAATATTTATTTTTACCCTTTTTGGACATATAATGCAGAAGACTACATAAAACTATCTATATGTTTAAAGAATAATATTAAAGAAGCACCTATGTAACCTAAGTATGTATTTTCTTTCTTTTTTATAGTCAATAATATTGTAACAACCAATATTATTGGTGCCATGTGGGCACCTGAAACATCAGGGGGATCACATTGCAAAGTATATGACCGTCAACCATCATGCTGCACACATGAGGCCATCACAATCCAATACCAAATGTAAACTATATTTGAAAAACAAAACAAAACAAAAGAACAGTCTTCATGTTTTCAGCCTATCTTCCTTTAGACCTGTGGTTGCCCTTCCTCTGCTTCTGGCATGTAAACTAGTTTTAGTAAAATCTCAACCTTGATATCACGACCATCTTTGTCCTTGCCCCAAGTCTTTAGGTGAGCCAGTTCTTGAAGATCAGCATCCGGTCAGGACACTGAACCTCAGGTGCTCCTGCATCTTCTTTCTCTGAATCAGGTGTAATACCCTGATTCTCAGTTGGTGGCTCCTCTTGTTGATGTTAGTCCTCACTTGGCTGATGGGCAACCATGGATCCAACTCGCTGTGAAGACTCTTCATCTTCTAGTATCTTTTTCTATATGGATCGTGAGCTGACGTGCCCTCTCATATTTCACACAGTTGAATCTCACCTATCAAGAAAGAATCAAGACAGAAGGAATATAAACCACCTCTGGCCCAGCTCTCTAAATATATGGGGGTTTTTTGTTTGTTTTTTTATAAAGGCAGAATCTAGTCCTTGAATTTGACTGGTGTGGAGCTTGCAGGGCAGACATGGAAAAGGTTGTTAGAGCACATAAATGAACAGGGGTATGGATTTAGGGTAAGTGGAAAGGAAGTGGCAGCAAAGACCTGAAAAGATATTCAGTAGCAAGGCATGAAGCCAAGAACAGTGAATCAGGTTCTCTGTCAATGATCTTAAGTCTACAGTAGTATTAATAATCCAGATTTGATTGTAATTAAAGAGACAGTAATGGATGGTGTCAAATACTCAATGATATCTGTAGAATAGCATAAACTTGATAGTTTAACCCATTGACAAGAGGTAATAATTGGAACATTATTGCAGAAAATTTTTTATAAACTTTGCATTCTTAGATTTCAAATACCAATTTAAAATCACTTTGATTCATCTGGCACTATAGCATCACAATTCCATTTCTGATCCTGAGGATCAAAGACTACTCTGTGCTTTAACTTAAAAGCTCTCCCTTTTCTCCCAAGTGTAGAGACTTTTTTTTTTTTTTTGCAGCTAACTGCAGGAAACCTTTTGTCATCTTTCCTGTCAGAGTTGCACTAAGCATCACATGTGGCACTCAGCCTGCCATGTGACCTTTCAGTTGTCATTTTAATGGATTGCCTGGCAGGTGATATAAAGGGAATCTATCCAGAAAGACCTGGATCAGAGATCACATTCAAGAGAAGTTCAAAGAGGAATGAAAAATGTGAGATGTTTGGCTCTTACTGAATGTCATCCTTTTTAAAGTTGATAGTCAAGACTTGGATGGTGTGGTTCAATGGTTGGAGCACCAGCTTGTGCACTGAAGGGTCACAAGTTTGATTCCCGGTCAAGAGCATGTACCTCAGTGGCAGGTTTGCTCCCTGGCCCTGGTCAGGGTGTGTTCGGGAGGCAACCAGTCAATGTCTCTCTCACATCGATATTTCCCTCTCTCTCTCTCTCCCTTTCTCTCTCTCTTCCTCTTTCTCTCTCTCCTACCTCCCTCCCTTCTACTCTCTCTGAAAGAAAAATGGAAAAAATATCCTCAGGTGAAGATTAACAAAAAAATAAAACAAAATAAGTAGATAGTCTTTGAAAAAAAAAAAAAAAGCACCTTGTGAAATGACACAATTCCATCTACTCTCTATTTTTTTTTTGGAGGGCTAAAGTGTCCATTTTCATTCATGCTTTTTATTAGAAAAACTAATCATTACATATTTAAAGCAACTGGGCTCTTTTTGTAAAAAAGTCTTTTTCTAATGTCCTAAATTTAAAATGACAAAAATATTCTTATACACTTCATAATTTCTTTTTCTGCTGTAGGTTTTCGTGGATGTCTCTGGTTGGTCAAATGTGTGTGTGTGTGTGTGTGTGTGTGTGTGTGTGTGTGTGTGTATACCTGAAATCTTGCTCTGAAAGAAGTCTGTCATAATGATGGGAGAAGAAACTCAAGCAGCAGAGGAAGTTTTTGCTTCCAGAGGTCTATGAGATGGAAAAGATGAGCATGGTTAGCTGGACCTTTGTAAGGTCGAAAAGTAGTAAGAGGAGAAGCAACCATCTGGGGACAGCACTGTGGTCTGAGATCATTGTTGCTCTTCTGACCTCCAGCCTTTTCTATATGTAACAGAGGCCAACCCAATCTTTGTTTCCTCAATCTTCCACCAAGTTTTAAAAAGTTTTTCTTTTCCTTATACACAGACAAGTTTTCTTAAATTCCCAGGAAGCAGGCTGCTTGGTGGAAGAAAACAGTAACTTCCCCCTTTAGAGAGCATTTCAAATAAATTATTATTATTATTATTATTATTATTATTATTATTATTATTATTTTTGTTTAAAATACTACAGATGCCCCTTTTCCTCCCCAATGACCCATTCCACCCCGTCCCACCCCCTTCCCCATTCCTTCTCCACACTTGATGTACAGGTAACATGGCTGTCTATGTAGAAAATCAGATGCAATTTTACCAAAATATATAAATAAAAGCTACTAGAATTAGTAAATGAATTTAGCAAGGTTGCAGAATGCAAGCTTAATATACAAAAATTAATTGTATCCCTATACATTAACAACAAATAATCAGAAATTGAAGTTTGCAAACAATACCATACAATAGCATCCAAAAATATGCATATTAGGGATAAATCTGGCTAAGATGTATAAATCTTGCATATGTCTCCAGTGTATGCAAGACCTATACACTGGACTATAAAACATTAATGAGAGAAATTAAAGATGACTTACCGATGAACAAAATAGATCCAGAGACATAGAAGCATGAAACAGACTGACGAATCTCAGGAGGAAGGCAGGGGTGGGTGGGTAGGGAGATAATAACCTAAGAACTTATATGCATAACCAATGGACACAGACAAACGTGTGGTGAAGACCTGGGCGGAGAAATGCAGGGTGGAGGGGGCCAATGGGGGAAAAAGGAGGACATTTGTAATACTTTCAATAGTAAAGATAAATTTTAAAAAAAAATTAAAGGAGACCTAAATAGAGTGTTATATACTGTGCTCATGGCTCTAAAGACTCAAAATTGTTAACATGTCAATTCTTTCCAAATTACCTAGATATTCAATGCAATCCCAATAAAATCCCAGTTGGCTTTTTTGGGGGTAGAATTGACAACTTAATTTTAAAATTTATATTAAAATGCAAAATATCTAAATTAGCCAAAATACCTTTAAAAAAAGTTGGACAATTAACTTTACAGGTAAAGCTATTATAAAACATAAGTAATCAAGACCATGTGGAAATGGATATAGATAAACAGATTAATAGAACAGAAGAAAGATTAGAAAAACATATTGACAGACAACATATAAGGACAACTGATTTTTGACAAAGGTGCAAAGACAAAATTAGATATCCATTTACCAAAACAGGGAACTTCATCTATACCTCGTACCATATACAAAAATTAACTCAAAATTAATCATAGATCTAAATATAAAATCTAAAACTATTAAACTTCTGGAAGAAAATATAAGAAACTAAAAAGACAGCTACAGAGTGGGAGAAAAAGCTGCATTTTAAATATTGAGTTCATTTCTTTACTATTGAGTTTCAAGATAAAAGACTTAAAACTCTATTATAGATAAAAGTTCTTTATCAGATATACGTTTTTGGAAATGTTTTAATTCATTTCATCTTTTTATTCTATAAACAAGTCTTTTAAAGAGCAGACATTTTTAATTTTGATAAAGCCCATTTATCAATTTGTTCATTTACAAATTATGCTTTTGGTGTCATATCTTTGCCTAAGTTTTCTTTTAGGAGTTTTCTTGTTTCAAAGGGATGGTGAAACTGGTCTCTAATACTCCAACTTGGCTGAAACTGGAAGTCCCACTTCCCAGAGGGTTTTAACAGTACCCAGAATATTATAAAATTATATTAAAAATGTTCAGGGTAAAATGCAAACTTAGTTGATATACAGAGAATAGGAAAAAAAACTCAACAACTCATAAGAAAAAATAAACTACTAAACAGTTGCCTACCCTGTGATGATCTGTATCTTGATAGTTATAATTACTTGGTGCATGAAGTAAGGTTGGACCCTCTTGAAACAAATGGAAAGATAGTAGTTCTCAGCAGAGAAAAAGAAGCTGTAAAAAAAAAAACCCAACCAAATAGATACTTTAGAATAAAAAAAGTATGTAATGATGACAGAGGAAAGAATCAATAAACTTGAATAGAGCAATAGAAATTATCCAATCTGAACAACAGAGAAAAATATATTAGAAAATGAAAAGTCTCAGAAAACTTTGGAATAGTATTAAAAGATATAGCATTCATTCCAGTTGTGTCCTAGGAGTAGAAAATATAATTGGTGCAGAATAAATATTTGAAGAAATAATGACTGAAAACACCCCAAATTTGGTGAAAGACATAAATTTACAAATTCAAATAGCTTAGACAATCCTTAACTGGATAAGCTCAAAGGAAATCATACCCAGATAAATCTTAATCAAACTGCTGAAAACCAATATTTAAAAAACCCACAAAACTAGAAATCTGCCAGAGAACAAAATTACAAGTTACACCTGAAATCCTGTGGATTTCTCACAAGAAACAATGGAGTCTAGAAGCAAGTGGCACCACATATTAAAAGTAGTGTAAGAGAAGAACTCCCAACCCATGCTTCTCCAGTAAAAATATCTTTCAAGAATAAAGGCATAATAACAATAGTCTCAGATGAAAGAAAATTAAGAGAATTAGTCATCAGCTAGCCTTTTCTTTAAAAAGTGTTAAAGGAAGTACTGCAGGAAGAAAGAAAATTATTTCACAGGGAAACAAAAAACTTTAGTCATGAAACAAAGCATCATAAATGTAAATAGGTAAAAATGATAGATTATTTTTCTGTTAAAGTTCTTGAAATACGTATGATAATGAAAAGCCAGAATTATAATATTGTCTATAGCTATAATACTTACTACAACGATAAATACAACATAAAAGGAGGAAGGTAAAGTTTCTACATTTCATTTGAAGAGGTAAATATTAATTTCAATAGATTTTAAAAAGTGACATATGTATATAGTAATGACCAGAACAACCATAAAATAATGACACATATAAAGACAAAAAACCATTAGATAAATTAATATGGAATACAAATATATATTAAAATAATCCAAAATAATGCACAAAAGAGGGAAACTGAAATACAAAATATGGAAAACAAAAGAAAATGAATAACATTTGGTAGACCTAAATAAAACTTTATCAATAATTACATTAAATGTACATGTTTTATGCACACCAAATAAAAGACAGTGATCATAAGATAGGATAGAAAAACTAAGACTCAAAAAGATGCTGTAAAGAAACCCACTTGAAATATGATGATATAGATAAGTTAAAAGGAAAAGAATGAAACAACATATAACATAGAAACACCTACCAAAGGAAAGCTGGATTGTCTCTATTAGTATTAGTCAAAGTAGACTTTAGAACAAGGAAAATGCCAGGAACAGAGACATCATTATGTAATAATAAGAGTGTCAAAACACTAAGATGTACAATTTTTTATATGGAGACATACACAAGAAAAAATAAAAAAAGTTTTTAAAATCCAAAAGAAAGAACCTCAAGAAGAGATTCTAAGAAGGTGGCGGATTGAGTGGAAGCTACACTGACACTCTCCCAGGACCAAACTGGAAATTATAACTAAAATATAGAAAAACCATCCTGAAGAATCAACTGAAGAGTAGCTGGAAAACACCTTCCTAACCAAGAATGTACAGTGGAGACTGCATAGAGACTGGTAGGAAGTACAGAGGCATGAGAGGGCTGGATGGGCTCCCAAAGGCAGCAGCTGAAGTTCCAGAGGGATATCTCAGCTGTGGGGATTCCCACTGAGGATTCTGGGACCTAAACCCCAAGCTGGGCTCCCCAGTCCAGAGCACCAGAACTGAGAAAGGCACCCGTGTAACATCTAGTTGTGAAAAGCAGTGGGGTATCTGTCTGTCAGGAAGAGATGGCTGGAAATGCAGGCACCCTCTTAAAAGGCCAATGCACAAAGTTTTGTGTACAGCCACTCACCTTGGGCTCCAATGAGGGAGGGCAGGGTGGACTAGAGCTGTGTGAGATGAGTCTGGGGTTACTGGTTTCAAGGGATGGAGCTCAGAGGACAGCTACCTGGATTCCTGTGCTGAGTCATTCCCCCATACAGCAGAGGGCATCTTTCTCAGGCAGATCTTTATAGTCCAAGCAGCTTTGGCCTGGGAAGGGGAAGCAATTGTCCCCCCCGCCCTCCCCCCCCCCCAGTTGGAAAATCTCTCATTCTACCCTGAGGAGTTTCTACAGTCTGAGGCTCATTAAGAGACTGAATAACAATCAGCCTCTGGGTGCTTTGAGTCTTTGCCTGATCTGTTTCTAGACCCTAGGTTTGGAAAAGTAGACCTTTGTGTGCATCTTGGTCCTTTCTAAATGCACCCAGCCACAGAAGAGAGAACCACAGCTGTGGAGTGTGGAAAACTTCAAACAGGGTACTCAAGGCTAGTCACAAACAGCATCTGACATTGGCCTGCACCAGAGACCACCCAAAAGACTGGGAGTCCTAGCAGATCTACCTAATACATAGAAACAAATTCAAACAGGCAGCCAATATGGGGAGACAAAAAAAAACAAACCCCAAGTGAAAGAACAAAAGAATTCTCCAGAAGAACAGCAAAATGAAATGGAGATAAGCAATCTATCAGATATGGAGTTCAAAATACTGATCATAAGGATGCTCAACAGCATGAGAAAAGAAATGGAAACTATGAAGGAAATTAAGAATGACATAGTAGAAATAAAAAACACATCGGAAGGAATAAGAAGCAGATTAGGGGAAGCTAAGGGTTGGATCCACAAATTAGAAGACAGGGTAGAAAAAAATCACTCAATCAGAGAACCAAAAAGAAAAAACAATTAAAAAACAGGGAAAGTTTAAGGTAACTGTGGGACAACATGAAACATAACAATATTCACATCATAGGGATACCAGGAGAGGTAGAAAGTAAGCAAGGGTTAGAGAACCTGTTTGAAGAAATAACAGCAGAAAACTTCCCTAACTTGGTCGAAGGAAAAGATACACAACTTCAAGAGGCACAGAGAGTCCAAAGCAAGAAGAACCCAAAGAAGCCCACACTCAGATACATCATAATAAAAATGTCAAAAATTCAAGACAAAGAGATTATCTTAGAGGCAGCAAGAGAAAAGCAATTTGTTACCTGCAAAGGCGCTTCCATAAGCTGTCAGCTGACTTCTCATCAGAAACTCTACAGTCCAGAAGGGAATGACATGAAGTATTCAAGGTAATGCAAAACAAGGATCTGAAACAAAGACTACTCTATACAGCAAGACTATCATTAAAAATAGATGGTGAAATGAAGAGCTTCCCAGATAAAAAAGGCTAAAGATGTTTATCACCATCAAATCAACATTGCAGGAAACATTACGGGACTGCTCTAATTAGAAATAGAAATAGAGAGAAAGAGAAACATAGGCATAAAGAAATAAAATTGCAATAGATAAGTACCAATCAATAATAACCTTAAATATAAATGAATTTAATGGTCCAATTTAAAGGCATAGGATAGCTGATTGGATAAGAAAACAAGACCCAAATATATGCTGTCTACAAGACCTACCTCAGAACAAAAGACTCACACAGGATGAAAAACAAAACAGAATAAACAAAAAACTTCTTGAGGACTTTAAGGGAGAAATCAACAGCAATGCAGTCATAGTAGGGGACTTTAACACCCCACTGAATTCACTGGATAGATCTTCCACGCAAAAAATTAACAAGGAAACAGTGACTAAATAAACTCACTAGATCAGATGGATTTATTTGACTATTACAAAACATTTCATCCTAAAGCTGCAGAATATACATTCTCCTCAAGTGCACATGAGACATTCTCAGAGATAGACCACATGATAGGACAAAATAAGTCTCTACAAGTTCAAGAAGATTGAAATCACATCAAGCATCTTCTCAGACATTTATACCATGGAATACTATGCAGCTGTAAAAAAAAAAAAAGGATTCCTTACCCTTTGAGACAGCATGGTGGTACCTGGAGAGTATTATGCTTAGTGAAATAAGCCAGTTAGAGAAGACAAGTATCATATGATCTTACTCATGTGTGGAATCTAATGGAAAAAAAGTAAACCTATGAACAAAATAGATCTAGAGACATAGAAGCATGAAATAAACTGACGAAACTCAGAGGAAGGCAGGGGTGGGTGTGGGTGGAGAGAAATTAACCTAAGAACTTATAAGCATCCATGCATAGCTCAGTGACACAGACAATAGTGTGGTGAAGGCCAGGAGTGGGGATGTTGCAGGGTGGAGGGGATCAATGGGGAGGAAAGGGGGACATTTGTAATATTTTCAACAATAAAGATAAATTAAAACATAAAATAAGAACTTCATGGAGAAATAAAGAAATCCACTATTATAGTTGGAGGATTTCAGTTTCCTCTTTCAGTAATAGAACAAGTAGACAAAAAATCAACAAGATCATAGAAGTCTGAACCACCACTGCACCAAAGAACAGAATACACATACTATTTGAGTGCACGTGAAACACATCAAGATAGATCATATACTGGGTCACACAACAAACTTAACATATTTAAAAGTACTGAAACCACACAAAGTATATGTCCTCTGACATAATGAAAGTAATCTAGAAATCAATAGCAGAAAATGTTTGGAAAATCCCCACATTCTTAGAAATTAAATAATACACTCCTAAGCAACCCATTGGCCAGAGAGCAAGTGTCAAAGGAAATTAGTAAATATTTTGAACTGAGTGAAATTGAAAATACAACATATCACAATTTGTGAGGTAAAGTGAAAACAGTGCTTAGAAGAAAATATGTCATTAAATTCATATATTAGGAAAAAAAGAGTCCTCATATTAATGTGATAATTTCACCTTAGGAAACTGGAAAAGAAGAGCAAAATGAACCAAAGTTGTCATAAGGAAATAAATAATAAATAGCAGAAACCCATAAAATTGAAAACAGAAAACAATAGAGAAATCCGTAAAACCAGAAGCTGGTTCTTGAACTAGAATAATAAAGATGATAAACTCTTAAACAGACCAACTAAGAAAATAAGAGAGTAAAAACAAATTACAATGTCAGAAATAAAAGAGATGATATCATTACAGACTCCACATGCATTAATGTAATAAAAGAATACTAGGAAGAACTCTATGCACATACATGCAAAAACTTAGATGAGCCCTGGCCGGTTTGACTTAGTGGTTTGAATGTCAGCCCATGGACGAAGGGGTCTCAGATTCGATTCCTGGTCAAGGGCACGTACCCCTGTTGCAGGTTACATCCCTGCCCTGGTCAGAGCTCTCGTGAGGGAGGTAACCAATCAGTGTGTCTCTCTCATATCAATGTTTCTCTCTCCCTCCCCCTCACATTCTCCCTCCCTTCTACGCTCTCTGAAAATCCATGGAAAAAGTATCTTCAGGTGAGAATTAAAAAAAAAAAAATCTTAGATGAAATGGAATAATTCCTTGGAAGAAACAAAGTATGAAAACTCACTGAAAAAGAAATAGACTACCTGAATAGTTCTATAGCTACTGAAGAAATTGAATTCATAGTAAAATGCACAAAAAACCTGAGATTTTTTGTTGTTAATTTATTTGATGAAGGCTGTTGAGTGTAGTAGGTTACAAACTGCAGGTTTTGAGCAAATGTCTTGAAATATGATAGATGGTTCTTAAAATCTTAATTTCCTTAAATTAAGGAGGTTTTAGCAAAAACCTTTTGCAGTAGATATCTGATTAGAATAGATGGCCTCTAGAGACAGGGATACTAACCAGGAGGAGGCTACTGAAATGCAGTGGTAAAGATTTGATCTAGGCAGGCAGTTTTCAAACAGAAATGTAAGGGATAAACCCAAGAACTGGTATAGTTTATATACAACTACGTTTATTTTTCTCCAAGTAAGATATTTTCCTACATAAGATAATATAGAGCTATGCTATTTAGGTAAAAGGCAGCACGTATTAAGCATTTCTGAAGCATCTGGAAAGAGCTGCCTAGTTCAATATCCCTTTCCCCCATCTGTTCTAGGTGGTTAAATATGCTTGGACCAGTTGCATTTCCCACAGTAGTTTCTTTGGCATTAAAATGACTGAATTCTCCAAACAGAAATTGAACGCCCTGAAATAGATGCAAAATAACAAGAATTACTTCTGTTTAATCAAATATAGAATTTAAACACACAATTAATATGCTTGTGTTTGTGTGCTTAAACATTTGCATTTTCTTACTCCATACCATAATTGAAATTACCCGAAGAAAAACAAACAACTTGAGACTGAATAAAATGGGCCTGGTGGTCTCAGGGACAAGCTCATCTAGTCGAGTAGTGGTGGCAAAATTCATTTTTATGTGTAATTTTGAGAGCAAGCCTCTAGGTCATCATTGAGTCTGTGCTTATGCAGAGAGCTAAAATGATGTGGTCAGTGAAAGCAGTTATAGCCTGATGTTCTCACCGTTTCTAACGTCAGCCCCATCTGTTAGGAAATATCTGCAGCAGCGCCCAGGCAGCCTATTGGTAACATTAAGGCATTTTCAAGGGGCATATATTTCTAAGGACCAAATAATCTTCAAAACATTCAGAAGAAAAACAGAATGGTCTTCTAAGCTCTTGTGACTCGGTGTGTGGTTCAGGGATCAGCAGCAGACATATCGGGGAGTGTGCTAGAAATGCAGACCTGCCGAATCAGAATGTCATTTTATCACCATTTCCAGGTGATTAATCCCCAAATCAGAGACCTTATGTTTGAAGCTCTTTGGACAGGTTTGTTGAAGGGGGTGGGTGGAGAATGAGAGGGCTACATGTTTTGAAAGAGAAGTGTTGATTCTGTAGGCAGGGTTTTAGTATTATGGCAATGCAATTGACCAGCACTTGGGAAAAATACAGAAAAGGGAAAAAAGGCCTCTTTGAGATGCCAGTCTCTACTCACCGATGCTCAGAGGACTGACCCCTCCTGTGGCACAGCAGAGTTCTTGGAGATACCTGGGACACCAAGTTCAAAGGCAAGAGCTTCAATATCAACCAGATGGAATTAATGCTTTCTTCACAGATACATAAATCCACCTGTTTTTATAAGTATGCATTTATGAATTAATAATCACTTCCAAGGGGCCAATCCTTCAGCCCTTTATCAGATCAAGAGAAAATGTAAACAGCCTAACTTTTCAATCACACAAAAAAACATCTTCCCTCAGGGGGGACACAGAGTGAAAAGATTCACTTCCTAATCCAAGACCTGGAGAGATGCAATCTGAGGGGTATAACAGGGTCCAAATTCATTCATTTTTCAATTTCCAAAGTCTGATCCTGGCCCAAACCTCTGGATACACTTAGAACTCTGCCAGTAACACACTGTGCAGGAGGAGAAAACCCTTCCCATTTCAAGTCTCTGGCAGGCAGGACTCTTATGCTTTGTTTCAAGATTAATTTCCTCACTAAATCTTTGTACGTTTTGTTCTCAAAATCTTTATGGGGAGAGCAGACAGATCTGGATGACCCAGATGACATTGGCCAAGCAAAGTCACACTGTGGATAGAGCACCCAGCTAGGCTTGGGGAGGAGGGGGAGCTTCCCCTTGAGTCTCCTCTTGGGTCGCTTTGTCTCCTCCCTGTAGCAGCTACTTTCATGACCTTAGTTGGCCCATCAATGTTACTCCATTCAGAAATGACTCTTTAAAGTGGTATCTTGTTTGTTCTTGTCATACCTCCTAAAGTTGTGACATGCTTTTGTCTTGTGGTTTTTTTTGGGTTTTTTTTTCAGTGCAATGATGATGCTTATGATACTATGCATAATGCCTTAGGTCTGCACCACTCCCTGCTTGGCAACTGACTTTCACCCTGTGCTTCTTTGACCTTCCCTTGGAAAGCCCACTAGCCACCAGGCCTGCACTTCAACATCACCCTCCACCTCTCCCTCAGTGCTTCGCAGCACCTGAGGCAATGTCATCTGCATATCCCTTGTTATTTTGTAAATAATTATGGAATCCCAAGAATATGTGAGAATGGGAGAGAGACCACAGAGAGTTGAAACTCATTCTGATTGAGCAAAGCATCCAGTGAGAAGTGGGCTGAGAGCTTATGATAGTACTTTATTGATCATACGTAGTCTATGTAAGAAAACACTTTTTGTAGGTCAAAAAGGTTGAATATTGGTAATTTCATATGCTTCACCCTAATAATTGTACTCTTCCTCACTGTAGTGAGTTTATATAGTCTCTAAATATTTTTAATAAGGAATACTTCTGTGATGAGAGTATTACAACAAGTCAGTGCTACATAGGGCAGTGTTAAGTGACACGTGTGCATTATTATTGCTGTTGTTATCCTTAGACTGTTTTCACAGCAAAGGGTAGTCCAAGGGCAGCCCAGGTGAATCTTGGCATTAACAGGTCACTTTTCTATTGTCCCTCCTAGCAATGGGGGCATGGACTAAGCATGGAGGCAGGGAGAGCCCTCTCAGTGTGGATATCACAGTAAGCAGGCTGGCGGAGTAGGCCTCCTACCAGAGTGCCATTGATGAGTCACTTGTTTGCTCCAGCTGACCTAGACATTTATTTACCCTGGGGATAGATGAGTATTAGGTGTAATGTGATCTGCTTAGCAGTCAGCTATTTCCACTATTTTGGGGATTTTCAGTACAGATGGCACCAAAGGTTATGTGGCAAAATACTAAGTGAATGTGCACCTGGGCTTTTGGAAAGTAGAAAAGTATCAAGTAGCATTTATTAAAAAGTGTTTTTAAAGCTTATCTTATACTTTACATCATCCAGAGTGGCATGTCCTTAATAGATGCTCAAAAAATAAAAGCTGCAGTGTGTGGGATAGTAGTTTAAAGGCCTTGACTTTTCAGCTGGACTAACTGGGTTTGAATCCTAGTTATGTCACTGAATAGTTGTGTAATCTTCTGCAAGTTAACCTCTCTGTGTGTGACTCAGTTTTCTCTTCTGCAAAATGGGGATGGATGAGATTATACTTGTAAATTCCAATGCTGGCTATATATTATTTTTTTTTTATTTTAAAATATTTTTTTTAATTGATTTCAGAGGGAGGAAGGGAGAGGGATAGATAGAAACATCAATGATGAGAGAGAATCATTGATTGGCTGCTTCCTGCATGCCCCCCACTGGGGACTGAGTCCACAACCCAGGTATGTGCCCTGACTGGGAATCAAACCCTGACCTCCTGGTCCTTGGTAGAAGCTCAACCGCTAAGCCACGCCGGCCCAGCTATATTATTAAACAAGTGACTTTTAGTATAAAGAAGAAGTTTTAAAGTCAATTAAAAAGCAGCAATAAGATTCTAAAAACCAACAAAATGTCCAAACTCCAGTAACGATACATTTCTTGTCCTTGTATTAGAATGGTGTGGTATTGTTTTGTGTGTGTTATTATGTAGGTCAGAGGGCAGCTAAGATTTCTTGGTCTCATAAGGATCTTTGTGGTAATTGTTCCTCCTCTACCCCATTTTTCCTCCTGGTATTTGACTATCTTTGCCAACTGCCTGAAGTGGCTAATATAGTCATTTCCACCCCTAATAACTGATGGCCATGGCATTGATAATGATCATTAAGATCAATCAACAAGATAACCTGACTGGTACATCCAGGTCCATCTCTTTAGCCCCAAATTGGAGACTGGACCTATGCATTTTTTCCACAATGAATTAAAAATGAATTTATTTTGCTCTTATGTTACTATGTGACATTTTAGAATTCAACAGGAAAGTGTTGTTCTAAACAGGAATTCAGATGTGCCCTAAGCATGTTTATCAGTTATTTTCAGAATATATCTTGGAGGAAGCTTGGCATCTTAACACTGTATGATTTTTTCTCTGCTTTGATAACTGCCTTCACATTCACCCCAAAGCTACTGAAACTTCATCAAAGAATTCAGCTTTAGAGTAGAGAAATGGCCTTTTCAATAAAAGTGATAAAAATAACTTGAATTTCCAGGGTGATTCTCTTCTGAAAAATTCTTAAAACTTTTACATGATTTGGTGGAAGGATTTTTTTTTTCCTTGGGTGGCATTTGATTGATAAAGTTTCTCAAAGTTTAAATATATTTCTGAATATCTTTCTCATCTTTTGTTGTTGTGTTTTCCAATTCAACACATTTCAATTTAACTTATTATGGACAACTATACCTTTACAAAAAAATCCATGTGAAAGCTGAGTCACTTAGTTTCTTTTTGTTCAGTTTCTCTGGAAAGAATTTTGTCTCCAAGTCCTTACTTTTGATTCAACTACTCTAAACTTCATAGTTCCATTTCACTTGGGGTTTTCCCAGCTGGGGCTGATGACTGGCAGGGCTGGCACCCTCAGGCTCTGCTCCCCAATCATCAGCCTTAATTTGTATAGAGTGTCATATTTCATTACCTAGTGTTCATAGCTCTGGGTTTGGCTTTCCCAAGAAGTTGATTCTCTTGCTTCTTCCCATTGTGTGATGGTAAATTCTGTTACCAGTACTCTTGTCCCTCTGTCTGCCCCGCACCTGTATTTGTTTATGGTGTTAGGTTCCTGCATTCTCAGCTCCTTAATGTTTTTTAATCTTTCTTTAATTTATCCACATTATTCAAAATTTCCAACTTTGCTTTAATCACATACTATAAAAGCAAGTATTTATATTTTTCAGAATCTTTATTTTTTTCTACTATAAGAACAATATATGGTCATTATAAAAAGAATAGTTAAATATTCCATATGTAATTCCATCTCAAGGAAATTAACAATGCCTATTTTTTTCCAGTTTTGTTTTTGATTTTAAAGAAAAATCAAAATCACAATCATACCTAAGTCAAATGAAGTTGAAGAACAAAGAGAAACAAAAATACCAGTGCACGGGGCATAACACAACAAGGACTTATAGATGTCTACTGTTTTAAAGCATTTTATATCATTTTGTGTACATCTTCCCAGGTCTTATTCCTTTCTTAAAAAAAAAAAATCTCCAAAAATTGCATGGGTTTATTGTTTAAAAGCATCTGAAGGTTTAGTATTCTTAAGTGCTCATAAAACTTTAGCCTTTGAATGACAGCTTTTGTTGTGTATGATTCCAAAGGAAAGAAAATAATAGCAGACCTTAGTTCCTGGAGAGTAAAGGGACCATGTAGCAACATTTGCGATATGTGTTTCAGTTAAGGTTCTTCAGAACAGAACCAATAGAAAATGTGTGTGTGTGTGTGTGTGTGTGTGTGTATAATTTATTTATTTTAAAGAAATTGGCTTATGTAATTGTGGAAGTGGACAAATCTTTTTTTTTTTTTTTTACTTTTTTTTTTTTATTGTTGACATTGTTAACTGTTGTCTCCATTTCCACCTTTTTGCCCTCGCTCCCCCTTCCCTCTCGCCATCACCACACTGTTGTCTGTGTCTATGGGTCATGCATATATGTTCTTTGACTAATCCCTTCACCTTCTTTACATTTGTAGGGCAAACTGCAGGCTGGAAGCAGGCTGGGTTTGTATGTTACAGTCTTGAGGTGAGGAATTGGAGTTTTGTGCTCAAGAAAGTCACTTAACAATCTCTTAAATAATTGTTTTATTTTATGGTCTGAAACCAGACAATCCAAGACCAAAGGCTCAGAATATGCTCTTGACAACAGTAAATAGTTGAAGATCAACCAAGAACTCAGGTGCTCAAAGTCAAGTGTTCCTTTCTAGTTCTATTACTGAATCGGTGTCAATTCAAATAAATTCCATTTCTCAATGATTCCCATTTTCAAAGGACAAAATTCCATATTAAAATTAATCAGCATGAATCATTATCAAACTTTTAGGGAATAGGTTAATTCTTGTCCTGTTAAAAGTCTTCAGCAGGCTACTCTCTCTATGGAGCACATCGCTCATTTCCCCAACCCCTCCCCTCAGGAGAATTTTCCTTGCCTCTCTCTTTCTCCTAAGCTATAAGGGCCCTTCTTTTGCCTCTGTAACTTGTTTCCTGAACCCATTTCTTCTACAGTTCACTTCTTCTACCTCTGTGACTTTATAAATAAACTTTCTTTTATATATAAAAAAAGTCTTCAATAGCATAAAAAGATGGAAATCTTCCAAATTTATTTTACAAACCTGCAGCCACAGCTTTAAGCTTCAAGAGGTCCTTGGCCATGTCTGTGTCTTCACTGCTTTAATTAGGGTTGAGAGCAGATCAAACCCTCTGTAAATACTGCTTTGAACAATGTATTACAGAAAGAAAGCTTCAGAATAATCTATTTTATAAAATGCATGAAAAAACTTCTTGTATAAATATTAACAGGTTGAGTTCAGGGCTTGCCTGCTCAGGTGTTAGTACAGAGAAAACAGAACTGCGATGAGATTTCTGGGCAAGTCAGAAAAAATGGAAGATGAATAAGAGAGTTTAGGGTTTGTCTAAGAGTGGGATGGAACTGCTATGCCATGAAGTCTAAATTGCGAGAGAGGGAAGTAGAAAAGGCAGGGCTAGTGGATGGAGAGAAGACAAAGCATCTCTGAGCCAGAGGCTGTGTTGGCAGTACCAAGGTGGAGTCCAGGGTGATGTGACCAGGTAGGATGCACACCACAGGGCAGGGGTCTTCCCCAGAAAATGAAGGGAAGTGGTCTAGAAAAGCTTTAGGGGAGTGGGGAGAACAGTGACCTCACCTCCTGACTTGAGGAATAACACGATAGTTATAATGATGGAATTTTAATAGCTACCATTTCTGGAGGCCTTACTGGGCACCAAGCAGTGGGCTGAGTATTTTGCAAATCCTGTGTCTTTTATCAAGGGTGTGAGAAAATGAGCAGTTTCTTGGGACTGTAGGAGAACTGGTGCCTTTAGGGGAGAGCTAGTGACAGGTAAGGTGGGAACAGAGGGAGAATGTTCCAAGAGAGGTCTGAAGATTTAGGGAAGTTTGTAGATAATAGAAAGTACATGAAGGTAGAGTGTCAGGGTTTAGGAGGAACGGTACAAAGTGGGAGAGACCGATCATATATCCTATGTAATGAAGGAAAAACAAACTTGTGGATGAAGAGTTAGATTGGACCCTTGTTGGATGAAAACAAGACAACAAAAAATCAAGCCCTAGATTGCTGACCCAGATAAGAAGTCTAGATGCAGGGAGTGGAAAGAAGCCAGAAGGCAGAGCAGGAGCTCATTTAGGGAACCTCTCCCCTGGGCCTCTTCCAGGTGCCATCAGAGACAAAGCAAAGAGTAGTAGCTGGAGCCTGCAAACGACAGCCAGGCCAGGAAGACAGTTGGCCTTCATTCTGTTTCACCAGAGAGTTGGCATCCCTGATATATATTTTCAGTCTCTCAGGAGGATAAGTCTTCTAGAAATTCTTGAATATTTTATCTTTATATGTCATCAACAAATATGTATTGAGTCCTATTGTGTACTATGTTAGGTGCCATGAGGATACAAAGATGTAGAAAACAGGATCCATGCCCTCAAGAAACACAGGGTCTACTTGAGAAGAAAGGCTATGTTAAGTCAAAAATATGAGAGGTTAATGATAAGACACAGCAAAGCCATAATTAAGCACATGGCATTTGGGAAATAAACAGTATGGCTAAACAGGTGTCTGAGCTCAGAGAAGACAGTAGACCTGAGTGGTATGGGAAAGTTTTACAGGGATGAGTAGCTTGTACAGGGGTTGGGATAGCATTTGGACAAAACAAGAAGAAAGTGCATTACAGGCCTGAATAAGACATCGCCAAATTAAAGAGCAGGCAGCAGAGGGCTCATGTCAGAGTGGCTGTGGAAAGGGACTCAAGAGAAGGGCAACAGACCAGAGTGAGGAGGCCCTGGAATGTCAGGACGAAGAGCCAAAAAAGCAGGGTTTGTCCTATGACACTGAGGAGCCAGGAGGGTGTGTCTTCACTCTCTGTAAGTTGAATTCTCCTGAGAGAATGGTTCTGTAAAACAATTCAATATGGTTCACTCCAGGATGCTCAGAAACATTCAATAAAAAAGAGTCTTTGACTCAGGAACAGACAATAGATTTTCAAGGCGAGAGTTTGGTAGTTCTTGGCAATTGCCATTTTGCAGGTTGAGGTGCAAGGATAAAAAAAAAAAAGCATAATCAAAGGAATTAAACTTAGATGTCTTTATTTAAGTATGTTTACCACATGGTTTTGGAATAGACCTCCTGGGAAAAAGAGCAGTGTGTGAAGTCAGGAGTTTAGTGATCCACAAGAAGAAGTTGAACAGGGCACATGCTGACAGCTGAGTGGGGGTGGATTGGCAAGATTTCACAGATCTGGTCTTTATCAGTTCTCATGGCTTGAGGACAGGCAGGTCTAGTGCGTCTGGCCTCAAGCTCATCATGAGACCATAGGAATATGTCAGCCCAATTTGGGAATGATGAAACCCTTCCTTCTCATGTATCCATTGCATTTATGAACACTGGGCCATAGAGATAAAGAATTGTTATGTGCACATGTGTATGTTAAAACACCTCTAAGCAGCAATAACTAATGCCGGACCTCACCATGGACTGCACAAATAAAGGCAAATCACTTGACAAGAGAGGGAATGTTTGGTAAAAATAAAATAAAATGTCTATTTAAAGCTTGGACAGCTTAATTGTAAAGGTTAATTACAGGAAAAGATTGTACATAAACCCTCATACATACTTCTTAAATTTCCTAAAATCTTTTATGTCACCAAATTTCTATATCCGTGTTTTGGTCATGACCTTCTTAGTATGTTGAATTCTAAAGAATAGTGAAATTTATGCATCCAGAGCAAAAGTCTTAAAATCCCACCTTTACTTCTACATAGTATCAGATCCTCTCTTTGTTCTTCTATTGCTTTTAGCACCAAAATCAATGTATATTTTAATTCATTCTGACACACTCAGTTAATAATCAGATCAGCCAATTGGATGGAGAAAATATATATATGTAAAATTGAGGAAAATAATTCATAGTGAAGTCTTTTCTCCCCTTACAGATGAAATAAAAGTACATCTCAGCTCTGTGCCCTTTCAAAAGATTCTAAGTTTTAAATCAATAGAGATCTTTTGAAAATCAGTTGAGTTCTAATCAGTAAAGTTTCCTCGCTCTTATAGAAACTTCAAACACAGATGGGGGAGGGCCACGTCTCTTCCGCATGCTCATCCTTGCTTTGGAATGTCGGAGGCATCACCAACGTGGAGAGATCGCGTTGTAAGTGTCCTCCTGAGTTATCTTCAGTTCCTATAGAATAGGTATCAAAGCAAATTCTCACATTGCCCAGTCTTTTCACTGACAAGAGCCAGGGAATTAATAGCAGACCACCAGTGAATGAATTCATCACTGGCATCACATCCTAGATCACTCAAAAGAGTTTGTGAACTGAGGTTTAGATTTCTGTCAGTAGGTTTTAACCATAAGAAGCATCAATCAGGGACTTAACAGATGACCAGACTGAGAATGGGAGTTGTTCCTGAGCTCTGTTTCCAGCCACACAGTGGCAGGGATTCCTGCTGGATGTAAAACCACAGTATGCAGACCTCACCATCTGAAACTGGCAGCACTGTGGACATGGAAATGGCTAACAATTTCAGTTTAACACAAATAAGCAAAATGTCTGACAGGAGTGGAAGATGGGAAGTCTGGAGGCTTTGGGGAAAGGAGGAGTTGAGGTCTGAGAGACAGCCTGGGATGATATATTTACTCTTATCTACCTCTCTTCTAAGAAATGAGTCAAGGTTTGGAAAAAGAGGTGGGAATTTTGAGATGTTGGGGCAGAAGGAAAGAGCTTAATGAGCTGTGGTGGTGGACATGAAGAGATGTTCCAAGCAAATGTTAATGACCAAAGAGCTCCATCCAGTACAAACTCACCCAATGGAAATGTTATGGTTTAAACATTGCTCAATCTTCGTGTGTCAGAACACATCATGCCTTTGGTTTGAAAAGGCCAGTTTCATTTATTCCATTCCTGAATTTCAGGAAGCCACATGGTTTACCCCCCCACCCTCCTGTCCCTTTCCAGAAATCCCATTTTCCTGTTCTTCAGCCACACTGGGTCTTTCCACAAGTCTAGACATATTTTTAGTGCTTTCTCTGCACATGCTCTTAAAGATGTCGTTTCCCCTCTTGAAACATCTTTCTTCTGGGACCTTTTTAATGCTTATCAAATGCCAACTCCTTTACAAAGATTCTCCTGATGCTTGTCATATTTTTCTTCCTTTGGACACATGGCATTTTTCACTTATGATGAAATTTAACCCATTTCATCATACATTAAGGTTATTTTACTCTAAGAGATCCTCATTTTCAATAGATTATTAAGCTTTATGAGTACATGGATTTTTAAAATAATTTTTATTGATTTTTAGAGAAAGAGGAAGGGAGGGGGGGAGAGAGAAACATCTATGTGAGAGCAGGACATTGATGGCTGCCTGCTGCATGCCCCCAACCAGAGATCGAGCCCAAGACCCAGGCATGTGCCCTGACCAAGAATCAAACTGATGGCCTTTTGATGCATGGACGACACCTGACCAACTGAGCCACATGGGCCAGGGCTGAGTACATGGACTTTTATTTTAATTTTCTTTCGATCCTTGCCTGTACTTAGTACAACTCTTATACATAATAAATACTTGTTGAATGAAGCTGAAATCAATATTTATTGAGTGATATTGAATCAATGTTGTAGAAATGGCTCCCTTTCTGTGAGAACTCCTTTACTGAAAAGTGAGACCAGAGTTCCATACAACATGGAATTCTAGGGGCTGGATTAGAAGTGAGGAGGGTAGATTTGGTACTAAGATTGTAGACCATGAAGCTAAAGGCATTCACAAGACTGTATCTCAGGGTGAAGCCAGGTTTGAGAATGAAACACACAATCCAAAAGTAGCATCAACAGTCCAAAAGTAGTATTGACAGTTCATCAAGATGAAATAAGCTGGTTGGGCAGAGGAATGGCTAGGAGGTACGTTTGAAGAGTCCTCTCATAGTTACGGGAGTAAAAAGATTGGAACCTGGTTGAAGGATTAAGTAGAATAAGCTCTTCACAACACTTTCCTCCTTTATTTTTTTATCCAGTGAGATTCAAACAATGTTTGCCATTATCTTAGTTCAGATATCATCAACGTAGGTTGGTAGAAGTTCTCACCAGCTAGTTTGTGGTGGGTCATTTTAATGACCTAGTTGGAATCAGTTTTTCTCACCCTTTCTTTTAACAGTTAGCCTTCAAAATGTTCTTCCAATGCTTTGTTATCTGTGACTTGCTTCAACCCCATAAACAAGGTGAGGTGAGTGGCTTTCTTGAACCCTTGTCTAATTGAGTAGGCTGGACATACCATAGTGACTCTTCATGTCAGTGACAGATGGCCTGAACATACCCAACCTCTTAGAATCTCATTGTCAGGGTGTGGGCAGGAGGAAGTTTCTCATTGTGCAGGTGACTTTTCAGGCCATATCTGCCCTCTAGTGGCTGCAATCTCCAGACTCTTAATGAAAGGGGTGCCCAGAGAGGAAGGAGGAAGCAGGTTTGGGTGGGTAAGAAACTGTTCAGCAGGAAAATCAGCCTTGTTCTCAGCCTCCTCCTCTGTGGGAGGCATTACACCTCTGCGTCCATTTTACCTGCCTTTAGCACTCGTAGAGTGGAAGGTAGAAGGCTTTGGGGGGTGAACAGGCCTGGCCCTGTCATTTACCAGCTTCTGAGTCTGTAAGACTATCAGTCGAGAAGATTTTTAGCTGTAAAGCTCAAAGTTTCTTTTGCTGGAATGAAAGCAAGCAGTGACAATCTGATAGATCCTCCTTATTTGCAATTTGAATATCTCTGGGGAATGTAAATTCTGCATAGTTTACACAGCATCAGTCACTAGTATTTTTTTAAGTATGAGCTGTTGTGAAGACTTCTCAAGGTTATAGCAAGTCCTTTGGCTGTAATTTGCAAGTACAAAGCTCAGAAAAAAATTTTTAAATTTTTAATAATCCCAAGTAAAAAGATGGGAGAAAATGAAACATTATTTTCGAAGAAAACTAGAAAAACTCAAGACCCTATTCAGTTTGCAGGTGAAAAATAAAACTTTAACTGGAGTCTAATATCCACAACTCACAGAAGTAACAATTTGAATGACTTCAGGCAAGTAATTCAATCTCCCAGTGGTGTAGCTCTCTTCTCAACTTTGCATTTGAGCGAAGATCTGAAGGAGGTAAAGGAATGATGCATCCAGCTGTCCGGGAGACAACTGTTCCAGGAACAGACAAGCATCTGGCATGTCTGAGAGACATCAAAGAGGCTGGTATGACTGGAAAAGAGTGATAAGGGAAGGATCTTCCTCCTGAGAGGTAATCAGGCCTTGAAGGACTCTGGCTTCTTCTCTGAGTGAGATGGAAAGCAGGGTTTGAGTGGAAGCGTGAACTACCTGTTTAACAGGATCATCTGGTTTCTGAGTTAAGACAAGGCTGTAGGAAGGCAAGTCCAGCAGCAGGAAGAACAGTGATGAATTCTTGCAATTGTCCAAGCAGAGATGCCCATGGCATGAACAAGTTCAGTATTTGGTAAAAAGGATGAGATCCTGGATACAGGGGGAGCAAGATAGCCATGATCACTGCCCTCAGGGAGTCTGCAAGTCTAATAGGGTTATGTGGCAGAGACATCAAACAAACACTTATAATAAGGGTGATAAAATGCCATGGGAAGGAAAGTGCAGAGTTCTCTTCACCTATGTCTCCCAGAGTTTTGTCCTAGGTCTTCCTTCCTCACTTTGTATATGTTCCTGGCAATTTCATTCACTCTCTTAGATTCAATTAATGACTCCCATGCAAAGACATACTGTTCAAATCTTTCTAAATATATACAACCAATGTCCATTGGATCCTGTGACTCAACGTGTCAAAAACAAAACCAATCACCCCCTCACTCCGCACACCCATACCTATACCTTAGTGCTTTGCCTGTGCTCTGGGCCACCATCATCTGCACCATTGAGTCAACTGCCCACCTAAACATCAGAGCCTTAGTTTTGGCTTCCTGGTCCCCCTCACTGGTCCTATTCATTCTTTCTTCCAAGTATCTCTTAAATACCTTCTGTTGTCTCTATTCCTACCACTGTAAGAAGTGCTTTAAATGTATTTCCTCATTTAATCCTCAGAATAATACTATTGGGTAAACTCCAGGGAGCTCTAGTGTTATTCTCATTTTTACAGATAAGGAAACTGAGGTATAAGTAGGGTAAGCACTTTGCAGGGGTCACACAGATGGCAGCTGAAGGAGCCCTGTGGTAGAACCAGCATCATTAACAACCTGAACCCTCGGCACAGGAAGCTCTATTAGCTCTCTGGATTTCTACAGCTTCCAACCATGCCCCTTTCCAAGCTTCACTTCACAAACCAGAGTAAAATGATCTTTCTACATGAAGTTCTTTAGTTGCTCCCAGTTCCCCGAGGAAAAATCGCGAAGTTCATAACATAGCTTTTGACATCGTTTTCCATGATCTGTCCTCTGACTACCTTTTAGGGTCTTCCTACCCTCTCCCTTCCCCACCTACCACATAGCCCTGAAGCACATTTAAAGTTCCACAAACATATTTCCTTTACCTCTGGGTCTTCTCACTGTTTTCTCTGTTTGGGAAATCTTTGTCTCTCTCTGACTGTTCTGCCTCCTTCACTTACCACACTCAGTCCCCCACCCTCTTGGAAATTTAGTATTTTATCAGTTAAGTTTCAGTTCAGATATCTCTTATTCTAGGAAGCTTCCCTAATTCCCCAAGTCTGGGTGAGACAGTGTGTAAGCAGAGTAATGGTTCCCTAAAGGTGTCCACGTCTTAATGCCCAAACCCTTGAATATGTCACCTCACACAGCAAAAGCGATTTTGTGACTAAGTTAAGGATGATGAGGTCAGGAGAGCACCTTGTATTATTCAGATGAGCTCAACTTAATCATAAGGGTCCTTATAAGACAGATGGTGTCAGGACAGTCAGAACCAGAGGAAGAGATTTGACAATGGAAGCCAACATTGAGTGATGAAGCCATGAGCACAGATCCTCCAGAAGCTGAAAAAAACAAGAAATGAGAGTCTTCCCTAAAGCCTGTGAAGGAACACAGCTTTGTGGATACCATGACTTAGCCCTGGAAGACCCATTTCAGACTTCAAAACTCCAGTACTGTAAGATAATACATTTGTGTTATTTTATTTTTTAAATAAAATATATGTTCTTATGCTTTAAGAAATAAAGTTTTATATTAAGATTTAAAATACTCCATTAGGTCACATCACAGAAAACAAGAGTTGCTTTGATAGTGCTCCAACTGGTCAAATTGGGACAATTTGAACACCACAAGGAATAATAATGGTGATAGCTTATATTATACTGAATATAGAAAAGTCACCAAGTTCATAGTAATACTCAAAAACAAAAAAGAGATAAGGGAAAGCTCTTCAACTAGAAAAATGCTAGTTAGTATATTTACATGTAACAATACAACTAGTAAATCACCAATGAGCTTTGCAACCATTAATACAATTATTGATTTAGGCAAGAATCATCAACAGATGCTAAAACTACTAGGTGGAATGTTGTAGGAGGACAGGATATTAACATGGTCTCCTAGTGGAAAGCCACAATTTTCTTATTAATTACAAGGGATAAAAATACCTCTACAATGAAGAGAGCTAGAAAACACCATATTAATTCAGTCTTCAAACTAGCATAGCCATAACAGGACAAACTGACATTACTTATTTTCTGATATACTGTAATAAGTAGTACACATTACATTTATAGAATCCTTATAAAACAATATTTAATATACATTTAATCATAAGAAAACATTTAGATAAGTCAAAATGTGAGGCATTCTATGAGATAATTGACCTGGTCTCTTAAAAAAATCACTGTCATCACTGTCATGAAAGACAAAAAGTGGTGGAAAATTTCTAAATTAAAAGAAGTTAAAGGTACTTGACAACCAAATGCAATTAGTGATCTTTGCATTTGTGTTATTTAATTTTTATTTTTTAAAATTTATCTTTACTGTTGAAAGTATTACAGCTGTCCCCTTTCATCCCCTTATTGGCCCCTCCTCCACTCCACTCTCAGAACCAAATGAATGTAGTCAGTGATCCTTGCATTTGTGTTAAAGCACCAAGTATGTGGTAATTTGTTGCAGTAGCATTAGGAAACTATCACAGATGCATTTCCAGGTGCTTCCATGCCTTGTTCTCTTTTTTATGTCTTAGCAGTCTTCTGCCAAAGGTCAGTTGTTGGTGACAATTCAATGCTAACAGGAATCCCCAATTTGGGGTGTGGTGAAGATGGAAACTTCATTCACTATAAAAGAGCTCCATGGAGATACAGCACAGCTGTGAAAAAAGCATGGCTGTGGAACAGCTCAGTAGTGATGCAGCACGGCTCTGAGGCATCTCTGGAGTCAGGCAGCCATGGGGCCAGGCAGTGCTTTAGCTATGCAGCTCTGCTGAGTTCTGGTCTGCTCCACATAGGTCTGCTCTGCTTTGGTGAGATTTTTTTTTGTTTGTTTGTTTTGTTTTTAAATATATCTTTATTGATTTCAGAGAGAGGAAAGGAGAGCGAGAGAGAGATAGAAACATCAATGATGAGAGAGTCATTGATTGAGCCCACAACTCAGGTATGTGCCCTGACCGGGAATCGAACCCTGATCGCCTGGATCCTAGGTCGACCTTCAACCACTGAGCCACATCTGGCCAGGCTGGTGAGATGTTTTCAATGTTTCATATCCAGCTGGGTAAACAGTCCCCAGTTTTCAGTGGAAAGGGAAAGTATTCTTCCCTAGCCTGAGAGATGTTAGCTTATATAGACAGAAGTCCCCATCCCTTGTTCCTCATTGGTCCATCCTCATGCAAATGAAGACTCCAAATCCCTGCAGTTCGATTGGTCCAAAAGGCACTGTCTGATTGGTCAGAATGGAGCCACTCTGAATGGTTGGTGAAGATGTCCCTGGATTTATGACTGCACAGCTCCAATTGGACAGGGAAGCCTCAGTCGAGGAGCTCAAGGGATGGCTCAGATGGCAGAAACAGTGCAGGCGGGCAGTTCAGTGCAGGAGACAGGCTGCCTAGTGCAGGCTTCTTCCTGAAGTGTGGTATGTGTGAGAGGCCCCTCTGTAGAAATAGCTGCTAGGCTCTGTTTTTGTTTTTGTTTTAAACTTAAGCCCAGCTAAGCCACCAGGATGTCTTCTTAGTAAGCATCTTCTTTTTCAGGGTCCACATTTCAGATTTTATTTTAATAGCCTGATGATTTGCTCATCTCCACAGCAGCCCATAGGATCTGCAGGAGAATATATGGAACCAATAGTATTATTTTTTAAAATATATTTTTATTGATTTTAGAGAGAGGAAGGGAGAGAGAGAGAAAGAAACATCAATGATGAGAGAGAGTCATTGATCGGCTGCTTCCTGCACGCCCCCTGCTGGGGATCGAGCCTACAACCTGGGCATGTGTCCTGAGCGGGAACTGAACGGTGATCTCCTGGATCATAGGCCCATGCTCAACTGTTGTGCTACGCCTGCTGGGCTGGAATCAATACTATTCAACTTATATCCTCAAGGACCAACAGGGTTCTTGGAACATAGCTGGTGCTTAATTAATATTTGTCAGATGAATGCTTTTTAATCATATAGAAATACTGTAATTGATTTTATGTGTTTCTTTGAGAATGAATTGTGATGAGAGGGGAAGTGCAGTGCTTCTTTGTAGACTTGCCTCAATCATATATATTTACACTGAACTACAGTTAATGCTTTTCCTCCTTGGGGACATTCTTAATTTGGGTTAAGTTTGCATGACTTTGCACACATGGAAATTCACTCTTTCATAAAGAACTTTCTTACCTTTGCACACCTGCAGGCACGAGACTCCTTTTTATGAAAAGCCTAAAACAAAGAGCTTGCTCACCTAGCAGCCTCTGCTCTCTGAACTCTCAGGTTGTGACCTCAAACTACCTGTAGCAGGTAGTGGATAAGAATAATTTTGAGGAGCTCTGGGGAGGGCGGGGTTCTGAAGCACATCCAAGTTAGGAACTGCTGAGACCCTACTCTACAGCAAGATGAGGCGCAACTATCACTTTGGCCACTAGATGTCAGGTTTTTACTCTCCACAGAAGAGTCAAAGCACAGAAGACTGGTTAGCCACACCCTTCCCCCTCAACCTCCCACCTCAAGGGAAATTCAGTAGGGTTGGAGCCAAGTGCTAGAATAGTTATTTGCATATTCATAAGCCCATTGAACCTCACAACCACATTGCAAGTTAGGCATTTGGCCCAATATACAGAGAAAGAAACTGAGGCCCAGTGGGATACACAGTAACTGGCAAAACTGGGATAACTCAAAACGTCAAGTTTTTTCCATTTAACAATGCTACCTTAACCTGATTGGTTTAGACAATTAACTGTCTTGCATGTAGGAGGAATTTTGTAAATATTTGTGTAATATATTAACTAACAAACATGAAACAAACAAAAAGCCATAAGCTTAAGAGCAGATCCGGTGGAATCTCTAGTTTTTTCCAAGCAATTTTATTACAATAACTTACCTTTATTTTTATTTCTGTTTTCATAAAGGGCAAGAAGAAATAAAAAAAATTAGTTAAATATGATGCCTTTTAAATTTCCTGGTAGTCTTTGGAAATGAATAAGCAAAAGCCTAATAGTGGGCATGCCCAAAAGATAATCATATCCAGGATAAGTGATATGGCCACCTATAAAATGTGGTGCTGTGAGGCTAGAAAGAGTGAGGCCTTTCAAGAGCTGTAGTTCTAAGATTGTGTCCCTCACAACGAGTTGTTGGAAACCTCCTCAGTGCCTGGTATGTCTCTCTCATGTGTGGGGACAGTAAGCATGGTGTGTATGTGTGAAAGGAGAGAAGTCAGGGAAAGATCAAAGGGAGAGAACATTTAGGCCTTTCAGCCCCCATTTCAATGAGAACACCCCAATTTTACTGACTTCATATGTTGGTACTTGACATAAGATTTAGTTTTTAAAAATGGTTTTCACCACCATTAAAAAGTGGAAACTGTTGACCTCCGGTTATCCCACTGCCTGATAAATAATTGTAATATTTTGTGTAGAGTTTTCATCTGCACTAGCAACATATTAAATGGTATACTTGTCACCTATTTTTAAGATTTTTTTCAGTTAAGGAAAAAAAAAATGCTTAAATTTCTCAAGAATAAAAGAAAATCAGGCATCAAAACAATTACCTTGAAAGTTCAAAAGCTGTTTAAGAAAATTCCAGATAGAAGTACTCTCTTACCTATTCAAATTGTTTTGTTGTTGTAAAATCAATAGGGCATATTGACACAATGATGAGACTAAAAGTGAGAAACCCATCCTCTTTAGCAATCCTGTCCAGGGACGTGGCTATGTGGAAAGGACACAGGAGGGTCTGTGAAATGCTCTGCATGGAGGGGAGGAGTGTGGTGGGCTTGTGTGCTTCTTGCTGAATATTTCCTAAAGCCTCTTTGCTCCATCCCGACTCATTTTAAGGATGGTTAGGAAGAAGATGTCTCATAGGCTTGAGTCAGCATGTTATGCTTGTATGAGTAGGACCGTGTTTCCATTTCTGAGCTGCTTGGGATCAAAAAGGGAAAAATGAAGATTAGAAGAAAACCAGTGTCAAGTAAAAGGCTGGAAACACACAAAGGTTGGAACAAATCAGAGCCACATTCCCATCAGCAGGTCCAACAACCAAAGGAAACCACCTTTCTCCTCTTTGGGAACTCTATTTCTCTCTGGAGTTTGGGAAGGCCAAGGAAAACATTAAGACCACTTGGCCTCCAGGTGAGGCTATGGCTAGGTTCCGCCAACTCTTTGACAGCCTCCTGCCACTTATCTCCCCTTGAACTACATCCCGTCTCATTCAGTTTAGGGACAGAAGGTGATGGCAATATTTTCTGGAGATTTTGCCAACACCATACCTGCCCTGGTAAGTTTTCAGTGACCTCCTTGGCTCTTAGGGCAAAAAGGGGCAGAGTCTCTTGTGTTTAAAGTAATGGAGGCTATTTAAAAAATTGTTTTACAAAGCCAAATAGTTCTGTTGAGAATAGTTATTCTTATTTTTCCGGCTTTTTTATGTTCTGAATGGCTCCTGAAACCATTTAATATTATATGTCAGTCAGACAGATCAGAGGGAGCAGGGTCTCACCCAGGATGTAAGATTCCTGACACCACAGCCTTAGCACCTGAATACTTCGTGAACATTTGATAACTGGGTTGCCACTTCCTCTAGTTCCCATGGAGCACCTAACTCAGGTCGGTCAGTCAGCAGATGAGCCAGCACCGATCTCTCTCAGAGCGCAAAGCTGCTCAGAGTCACTGAAAATGCTCTTTGGGCTGCAGTTGTGCGTGCAGAAGCTCAGATTAACAAAAAACGCTAGCAAATTTTTACTTCAGACTCCAGTTCTTAAATCTGTCTTTTTTCTTTCTCCCTTTCCCTTTCCCAAGGCTTTTGGAAAAGAAAAGAGAATTTTCAGTACATGTAGATAGGATGAAGAGGAGAAGCAAAGGTTTAGGTCTTTTGAAAGTGAAGTGAACGTTTTCAGTGTTAAAATGAATGGCAAATTTCCAGTTTAAAAGCCCCAAGTGCAAGGTCAATTAAATAAATAAAAGCCTCACTTTTTAAACTCAGAGAATGATAGCTCATTGATTTAGTGGATTTTCAATTCAACCAAATTGCCTCTTAGAAAACAATGCTGCTTTTCTCATGATGAGTATTTTCTTTTTACCTCAGTTTTTTCATAAGCCCCAAAGTTTCTTCACACTTAGCTTCTGTATGTGGATTTTGATATGAGTGCAGAATTTCTTAAATTTCTATGCCCAAACTGCTATCCAGCTTTTCTTCTATAGCATGCTTTAAGCTGGACCACTGATTTTTATTAGTAATATCTCATTAAGCTAAAGCAACTTCATTAACTTTACAAAACTTGCTTTATATTAATAATGTGGGAATACTGAAGGTCACCAAGTCACCAAAGGGCAAAGGGTGCAAAATGTGCTAGAAATAACTCTTGCCTGGTCACGATCTTGGCTACAGCTGGCCTGACTGGCATTACATGTAAATTGAAGGGTAGGTGTTACCTAAGTAGGCGTGTTTCTGTTGTGAGGGATGAGGTGGTTTTGTGCAAACCTCAGAAGGTCCCTAACACCAAAGTTTTACGCAGATTTCCCTGGCACTTTGCCAGCAACATAGTATTCTTGCCAGGAGGTGGTGTGATCCCTGGGACCCCCAGGGAACACAGAAGGAAGCCTGGGAAGCTGGCGGCAGAACCTTGAGGTCTGGTTACCAGGCAGGCGTGCTGGTGGTATGGCTCAGGAGATGGGAGAAAGGACTGCCCATGCATATTATACTTTGTTCTGGATTTGAAGAAAACTTCGTGCACTTTCGGAAAAAGAAATCCCACAGCATTTTGTTTCCATATTTACAGCACTGTTGAAAATGTTCATAATCGTAGCCACAGGAAGCTTGACTAAGTGTTGTAAATTCTGCACCTCGCCAATCTGGGTGTTTGGGAAGAAGAGGAGATTAGTTCTGGGAGGTGCACTTGTGAATTCCACAGTTCACATCAGCATGCTAACCACGCTGTGGTTAAGTTAACCACAGCTCATTCTCACTCCACTTTATGTATATTCCAGGACTTTCCCCTTGGTATGTGAAATGTTCATACATCTTCATAAAATTCCAAAAAATGTATGAACAGTATCCGCCCGGCTCTCCTCTCACCACCTACTCTAGTTACTTCTCCTAACCAGCAAATAGAATCTTCAACTCATGTCTTCATCCGTAAGGAAAGGCTGTGGGACAAGCGTGGAACTGGAGTGACACCTTTACTACCACCCAACAGCAGTGCGATGTTGCAAACAGTTAACATCTTACAGTCATAATTTTCTAGCCTGTAAAGTAAGAGTAACCAGATGACTTGTATGGTCTCTTCAAGCTCGAACTCTAGGATCAGAGTTCAGAAGGCAGCAGGAAGCCTCAGTGACCCGTCACACAGCATGGACTCTCCATTTCTTCTCAGAGACTGTGCACATTCTGACTTATAATAGAGAATATTCAACAGATAGACATTTGTCCCTTCCCAAAGGAAAGGGGCAGAGAATGAGAAGAGAGAATAAAAAAAGGAAAAGGTTTGTGATAATAAAAAAGTTAAGAGAAAGTTATGCCAAGATGAAAAAATAACTTGTTTGTGCATCAGAAGAAACACTCATGGTACTTGGATAGGAGGTGAATAGCTGAGAGAGGACGAATGATTTCTGAGGAGGCAATATTTACATATAACCCCAATCAGTCTGCACAGTAAAGTATTCCGCAGTCCAGGGTGCTTAGGAAATGATTTCTGCATGGTCAAATATATTCAGATACCTTTAAACCTCTTGGATTGTATAATTCATTTTTAATGTGAAACTTTCTAAAATGTACATGTTCATGTTTTATAAGACAGTAGACTACATGGAACACGCAATTTCATTATAATGCATCCTCGGAAATACGCGTTATCAGTCCTTTTTCATCTCACTTTCCATTTGTTCACTTTGCTTAGTCTATAGCTAGACTCAGATGTAGACAGATCTTAGTAGATTGTGGGCGGGAGGAGTGTAGACACCATTGTGTGTTTTGTTATTGCTTTCAAAAGTCCCTGGTATTAATTTACATAATATTCATTGCCCCTTTTTCACAAAGGGAGCCTAAAGCTATGACAGCTAAATGAATTCCTAAGGCATTTGGCAAAGCGGTCTCTCAGAACACGAGTGATCTAATTAAGGCAATCTTTATTGCTATTAGGCCATTTTACATGTAAGCACTTTTTTTTTTAATCCTCACATGAGGATATTTTTTCCATTGCTTTTTCAGAGAGAGTGGAAGGGAGAGAGAGAGAAACATTGATGTGAGAAACACATCGATTAGTTGCCTCCCACACGTGCCCTGACCAGGGCCAGGGATGAGTCTAAAACTGAGGTACCTGTCCTTGACCAGAATCAAACTGAGACCCTTCAGTCCTCACGCTGTTCTAACCACTGAGCCAAACCAGCTAGGATATGTGTAAGCATGTTTCAACACATTTTACATCCTGGTCCACAAGCCTCTTGTCAGCGTGGGTCATCCCTTTTCTCTCAATGTCACTTGTAGTGTCCCTTTATAGTCATTTCTGCCAGGGCTTTTTGCTTTGAGATACAAAACTGCATTAATACAACAGCCAATCAGGGTTCTTTATTCCTTCAACCAACTGTACTGTGATAATAATCTTCAGGTATTTAACTCAAAAATTATATTTACTGACAGATGGGTGTTCAAGAGCTGATGCTAAAAAATATGTGTGATGCTAAAAAATATTTCTCTTTTTGCTAAAGAGAAAATGAAAATGCTTAACAAAATACATCCATATATCAACCATTGTGACACTTATGCAAATACACAGGATTTGTGAATTATGACACACATCCCCTAACACCCTCCAAATATAACAAGTTTTTACTACAACCAGTGAGCTCCTATTCCAATAGTCAGGCCAGGCCCTCAGGGTTGGAAGGTGGTGACAAGAGGACAGAAGTGATACTTATGGTGGGCCTGCCACTCAGGGGAGGTGCTTGTTTGTTAAAGAAAATATAACAAGTCTGAAGTCATATAACTGATAAGCAGATTTTGGATTACTTCACTAACATTTTAGATATAAATTTGCCTCAAATAACCTACGACTTAAGACCAATAGAATCACAAGAAGTTCAAAATAGTATCTATGATAATTCATAAGATTTTCCCATGTTTTCTATTGTTCGCTCACAGCCAGGGAGGTATTTGGTTTTGCTGCAAACAGAAGCATGATATTGAAATTCTTTCAAATTTATTATGTAGTTTAAAGCTTTCTAGCAGTTATTATTTTTGTTTATGTGGACTTTTACTCTCTATACGAATTAATTTCAAATTCATTTTATCTTGCCACTTGCTTTTTTCAGTTTTGACTGATATATTTACTTTGTCTGGAATGCTATGAAAAAATCCATTCACACATATTTTTTATTATGACTGGCTTTGCAGGTACCAGCATTCTCTAAAATGCAAAATTGTAATTTGCATTTATAGTATCACGATAGGCATAAGATTTTACTCATCAGCAAATTTGTTGCATTTTATATTTATTGATGTCAATATATTTATTTTTAGCCATATGATTTTATTCCTTGTATGCAGAATTGCTGGAAGATTATTGCATCTGAAGATCATGATTTTTGTGTTGGTTCTAATAAATAGTTTATGATAGTTTTATGAGTAAAAGAATGTTTCTCCTACTAAACCACAATAAAATCTCTTTCAATACTTAAGCATGGTAAAAAGCATTTAATTTACCCCCAAAAGTTCTTCATAAAATCTAGAAGCACCTTGTAATCAGGTGTGTCCTGTGCCTATTCACTATGTACAAAGATAAATGCTTCTACTTTGGACATTTATTTTAATATTTTCTAGGTGGTTGTCTGTGAGGGGCACCTTTGCTTCAAAGGCAGCGTGCTCAGATCCCTTTGTGGCAAATCTGAAGAACTGACTTGTAGAGATCTGCAAATTCCACGTGTGTGGGGGGAGGGAGGGGTTCAAGCCCACACGCATCCACCCCTCTTATTTATCATCCTACTTCCTTTGTTATTTGCTCTTAACCAGATATCTCATTACAGCAGTGATTTTCCACCGATGTGCTGCAAGAATTTTAAAATGTGTAATACTTGATTATTTAGTCAGGGACACTGCCCTCTTTTCTCTTAGACTGTAAAATTAAAAATGACAGCCCTGGCCACTGTGGCTCAGTTTGTAGGAGTGTTGTCCTGTACACCTCAAGGTTGTGAGTTTGATTCCGATCAGGGCATGTACCTAGGTTTTGGGTTCAATCCCTGGCCTTGGTTGGAGTGATTAATGTTTCTCTCTCACATTGATGTTTCACTCTCACATTGATGTTTCTCTTTCTCTCTCTTCCCCTTTCTCCTCTTTCTAAAAATCAATGAAAATGTCCTCGGGTGAGGATTTAAAAAAAAAAAAAGATGGGTTTTGAAGATGGCCACACTGTGACAAGAAGCAGAGTGCCCATGCTTCCAGCCACGGACTCAATTTACTGTTAAAATACTGCATAACCAGCTTGGAAAAACCAGAGGAATATACCTGAGTGGTCATATTTCAAGTAAGGATTACAGAAGAAACATCATAGAGTCTGATAAGAGAGGAGGGGCATAAAAAGAAGGAATCTCCCCTGAAGCCTGTGCTTGGCTCCAAGGTCCTAGGGCTAGAAGCTACAAAGCTCCCTCCCCTTGGGAGTGTGGACTGGCAGCCAAAAGCTGGGATCTCAAACCTGGAGTGGAGGAGAAGGGAAAGAGTGCCCTGTGCGGAGGGGAGAGGGACCCAGGGGAATAGTGTGCCCACGAGGAGAGGACTGCACTTTCCTAGTGAAACAGTTTCTAAAGGCGGCTGCGACAGGCATTTTTCACACTGAGTACTGACCATAGGAAAGGCTGTCCCACAGTCTGTGCCTCCCAAATAGAAAGGGGCTGGAGGGCTGCACTGTGCAACTACATACAGGGACCCTCTGCCTTCCTGTAGGACATTGCGTAGAACCCCAGAAAGCATTTATTCTGTGTGGCATGGGGAAGGGGAGGAGAGTCTTCCCACCGCCAGAGAGGGTCTGGAGCCACCAGAAGGGTGGATGGGTACTCCAGCCCCCAGAGCTGCTGGAGGGGCCCATTAGGGCTCTAGTCACCAGAGCTTCCAGTGGGGAGGGTCGAGTCTTCAGCCACCAGAGCTGCCAGGTGAGGCTAATCAGGGTTTTTGACCCACTTTGAGAGGTGCTGGGATAGTACCCAAGGAGCTGCCCCAGCTTTACTGAGATCAGCTGTGCAGGGGAACTTTGGGGGGCTTTGTGTCCCCTCCTGCTTGGTACCAAGGCACGGGGGCAATGGGACCTCACAGGGTGGGTTCTCTGCCTCTGTGTTGCTTTGTGTGTTTTTGAGTTTTTGATTGCTGAATGGGCAACCACCTTCCTGGTTTACACTGGGGAAACAGACCAGGGAAAGCTGGGATATGTGTCTGCATTGTGGAAAGTTTGAAATAAGCGCCCCGTACATCAGCCAACCAGATCTGGGAAAGGAGAGGCATAGCCTGCCTTCCTCTCCTGCAGGCTAGGAGCACCACCCTCAACAGGAAAGGGACTGGTTCAGCTCACTGAAGCCTTAGATATCCCCCCACAAGGCACAGTCCTGAGGAGAAAGGGAGAACAGCTCACAGGATGACAATACAAGACTAAGTCTCTCAGGGACTATTGTTTGGGAACTGGAGGAAAACCTTAAAACCCTTTCTAGGGATTGGGCAGGCAAACTGCTTACTGGAATATTTTTTTAATTGAACCCACTGAGCCCAGGCTGCTGAAACTGCCCATATAGAAAATGCAACAGACTAAAGTCAGTCTGAAGCTGCAGCAGGCCAGTGCATGGGGAACTAGAATCGGAGGATAAAGTAGAGACTGAGGAGCTGGCTTTGAAGCAGAGACTAACTTGCCCACAGTGAGTGCCTGACAGCAAAACCTCTAAGTAAGAAGAGTGGTACCCTGAGCTACACTAACCTGCCTGCACCCTAAAGACTCTACAAAAGACTCTGGAGTAAGACCAGGCAACTACAAGGGGGAGGAAAAATAGCTGACAAGTGGAGGTGGTCCACAGAGAGTCTCAGATCAGCCAACTACCTAAGAACATCAGAGCCAAACCTAGACAGCTCCTGACATTGGCTGATACGCAAGTACCTCCCAGGAGAAGTGAAATCAGCATACAAAACAATGAGCCACAGACAACATAAGCTGCCCAGAAGAAACTCACCTGACTGACTTTTTTTTTTAGAAAAAAGAGAGAAAAGAAAAAAAGTTTTCTTTTAGAATTTTTAAAAAAATTTTAAATTTTTAAATTAACTAAACAAATTTGTTTAGCTTTGCTAGTTTTTTTTTCTCTTTGATTTGGTTTGCTTTGTCTTTTCCTCTATTATCAAGATTTTATTGATATTCTCTGCTTAATTGCTGGGACATTAACATTTTAACCAATAAGTTTACTGCTTTTCTCTGTTTCCCCCCCCATATCTCTTATTGGGCTCTCTCCCTGCCCTTGCTTTATGTCTCTCTCTCTTCTTGTTCCATTGGCATAACTTTTTTTTGGTCTTTTTTCTTTCTTTTTTTTTTCTTTCTCCCTTCTGTCTTCCTGTTTTTTTGTTTGTTTGGTTGTTTTTCTTTGTCTATTTATTTTTATTGTTCTTTTTTAGCTATTTTCCTATTCCTATGCTCTACCCTTAATTTTTTGTGCACCCTTTTTTCATAATCTTTTCTCTGCCCTTTTTATCCCCCAGTAGCTTCTCTATTTTTTACTTTTTACTTTAGTTTATCACTATTATTTTTCTTTCTCATTACTATTAGTCATTACTATTAGCAATAATATCCTTTTCTCTCTCTCTCTCAAATAATTTTTTCTTTCTTTCTTTCTTTCTTTCTTTCTTTCTTTCTTTCTTCTTTCTTTCTTTCTTTCTTTCTTTCTTTCTTTCTTTCTTTCTTTCTTTCTTTTGCTTTGGCATTTGTATTCTCCCTTCACTCTCTCAATTGTACTTTCACTTGGGATGTTTTCATTGTGATTGTCAGGATATTTTGTAAGATCCTGATTCTTCCCTGGCAGTTTGGTTGTGTATTGCCTTCCCTTGCCAGTGTCTATACAACAGCTCACATGATGTGGTTGGGGCTACGCCACACAGTTAGCCAACCTCAGAGGAGAGTCCTCCCATGAAATGTGTCAACAACAATCTAGATCCAATCACAACAGGAGAGCCCAAAGAACCCACAAAAGGGACATTCACAAAAGCAACATGCCTAGAGCAAATAGCTCAGCAGTATAAGGAAAACACACCTCTGAGCTCTACTAGACATAAACTACAAAATCCCACCCCATGAGACTCAGAGACAGCAAATATATCTAATATACAGACACAAACACAAAGAGCCACCAAAAAGGGGAGACAAAGAAACAACCCCAAAACTAAAGAAAAGGAAAAATCACCAGAAAAAGACCTTGATGAGATGGAGTTAAACAAGTCATCAGAAACAGAGTTCAGAGTAATGGTTATAAAGATGCTCAAGGAAATTAGTGAGAACAACAAGACACTTAATGGAAAGGGAAGGGACTTAGTGAAAATGAAAAAAGAGATAAATATCATAAATAAGAATAAGGCAGAAATGAAGAATACTATACCTGATATCAAGAACACACTGGAAGGAATTAAAAGTAGGCTCAATGAAGCAGAGGATAGAATAAGTGACTTAGAAGATAAGGTGGAAAAAACTACTCAATCAGAGCAGCAAAAAGAAAAGACACTTAAAAAGCATGAGAATAGTTTAAAGGAGCTTTGGGACAACATGAAGCAAAAAAAAATTGCATCATGGAGTAACAGAAGGGGAGGAAAGAGAGCAAGGAATAGAGAACTTGGTGGAGGAAATAATGACAGAACACTTCCCTATGCTGGCGAGGGTGAAAGCCACAAAAGTTCAGGAAGCACAGTGGGTTCCAAAAAAGAGGAGCCCAAAGAGACCCACTCCAAGACAAATCATAATTAAAATGGCAAATGTTAAGGACAAAGAGAGAATATTAAGGGCTGCAAGAGAGAGACAAGCAGTGACCTACAAGGGAACCCCCATAAGGCTGACAGGAGATTTCTCAACAGAAACACTTCAGGCCAGAAGCAAGTGGCATGAAGTTCTCAAAGTAATGAAAAGTAAGAACATACAACCAAGACTGCTTTATCCAGAAAGGCTATTATTTAAAATTGAAGGTGAAATAAAGAGCTTCCCAGACAAAATAAGGCTAAAGGAGCTCTGTACTACTAAACCAGCATAGCAAGAAATGCTAAAAGGACTGCTTTATGAAAAAGAAGAAATAGTGAAAGAAAGGTACATCAGCAAAAAGGGGAAAATAGCATTAAATAAGTTGTATCAATAGTAACCTTAAATCTAAACAGAATAAATGCTCCTATCAAAAGACATAAAGTAGCTGAATGGATAAGAAAACAGGCCCCAAATATATACTGTCCACAAAAGACCCACCTGAGAGCAAAAGAGTCACACAGGCTAAAAGTGAAGGAAAAGAGTAAAATATTCCATGCAAATGGAAAGAAAAAAAAAAGTTGGAGTAGCAATTCTTATTTCGGACAAAATAGGCTTCAAAATAAAGACCGTAACAACGGACAAAGATGGTCACTAAATAATACTAAGAGATTATAAAAACATATGCACCCAATATAGGAGCACCTAAATATATAAAAAATTTCTTGATGGACTTTAAGGGGGTTGACAGTAACACAATGATAGTGGGACATTTTAATATCCCACTGTCAGCATTAGACAGATCATCAAGACAAAAAATCAACAGGGAAACATAGACCTTAAATGACACACTAGATCAGATGGATTTTTAATTGAGATTTTCAAAACATTTTATCCCAAAGTAGCAGAATACACATTCTTCTGAAGTACACATGGAACATTCTCAGAAATAGACCACATGTTAGGACATAAGGCAAGTCTCTACAAATACAAGAAGATTGAAATCATATCAAGCATCTTCTCGGATCACAATGCCATGAAACTAGGAATCAACTACTATAAAAAAACTCAAAAATATTCAAACATATGGAGGTTAAGTAGCATGTTAATAAACAATGAATGGGTTACCAATGAGATCAAGGAAGAAATCAAACACTTCCTGGGAAAAAACGAATATGAATAGACAACAACCCCAAATCTATGGAACACAGCAAAAGCAGTCCTGAGAGGAAAGTTCATAGCAGTACATACCTCAAGAAACAAGAAAAAGCTCTATTAAACCATCTAACACAACAACTAAAAGAACTAGAACGAGAACAGCAAGAAAAACCCTGAATAAGTAGAAGGAAGGAAATAATAAAGATCAGAGCAGAAATTAATGATATAGAGACTTAAAAAACAACACAAAAAATAAATGAAACCAAGAGCTGGTTCTTTGGAAACATAAATAAGGTTGATGCACCTTTAACCAGACTCACCAAGAAACAGAGAGAGGACCCAAAAATAGAGAGGACTTATAAAGTCAGAAATGAAAGAAGCAATATAACAACTGACTCAACAGAAATACAAACGATAGTAAGAAAATACTATGAGGAACTATATGCCAACAAACTGGACAACGTGGGTGAAATGGACAAATTCCTAGTAGCATACAATCTTCCAAAGCTGAATCAGGAAGAGGCAGAAAACCTGAATAGGCTGATAACAACTAATGAAATTGAAGCAATAATAAAAAATTTCCCAGCAAACAAAACTCCTGGACCAGATGGATTTACAGGAGAGTTTTACCAAAGATTCAAAGAATTAACACCTATTCTCCTCAAACTATTCCAGAATATTCAAGAGGAACAAAAACTCCCAAGCTCTTTGTATGAAGCCAGCATCACCTTAATCCCCAAACCAGATAAAGACACTACAAAGAAAGAAAATTACAGTCCAATATTCCTGATGAACATAGATGCTAAAATCTTCAACAAAATACTAGCAAACTGGATCCAGCAATACATTAAAAAGATCATACACCAGGAAAGAGTGAGATGAATTCAGGGGATGCAAGGCTGGTTTAATATGCGCAAATCAGTAAATGCAATACATCACATAAACAAAATGAAGGACAAAAATCATATGATCATATCAATAGATGCAGAAAAAGCATTTGACAAAATTCAGCACCCATTTTTTATAAAAACTCTCGGCAAAGTGGGAATAGAGGGATCATACCTCAACATAATAAAGGCCATATACAAAAACCTACAGCCAACATCATACTCAATGGTCAAAACTAAAACCATTTCCCTTAAAAACAGGAACAAGACAGGGATGTCTGATTTCACCACTCTTATTCAACATAGTATTGGAAGTCCTTGCCATAACCATCAGACAGGAAGAAAACATAAAAGGTTTCCAAATTGGAAAGGAAGAAGTAAAACTGTCATTATTTGCAGATGACATGATATTGTACATAGAAAACCCTAAAGACTCCATCAAAGTACTACTAGATTTGATAAAGGAATTTGGCAAGGTAGCTGGATACAAAATCAACATCTGAGAATTGACGGCATTTTTATACACCAACAATGAACTCTCAGAAAGAGAAACTAAAAAAACAATACCATTTACCATTGCAACTAAAAAAATAAGATACCTAGGAATAAACTTAACCAAGGACATAAAAGACCTATACTTGGAAAACTGTAGGACACTGAAAAAAGAAATAGAGGAAGATATAAACAAGTGGGAGAATATACCATATTCATGGATTGGAAAAATTAATATTATTAAAATGTCCATACTATCCATTCAATTTACAGTTTCAATGAAGTTCCTATTAAAATACAAACAGCATATTTCACAGACCTAGAACAAATATTCCAAAAATTTATATGGAACCAAAAAAGACCCTGAATAGCCACAGCCATCTTGAGAAAGAAGAACAGAGTGAGAAGGATCACTTTACCAGATTCAAACTGTACTACAAAGCCATTGTAATCAAAACAGCCTGGTATTGGTACAACACCAGACATATAGATCAATGGAACTGAACAGAGACCCCAGAAATAGACTCATACAATTATGGTCAGTTGATATTTGACAAAAGAGGCAAAAACATACAATGGAGTAAAGACAGTCTCTTCAATAAATGGTGCTGGACACGGAAAAAAATGAATCTCGAACACCAACTTACACCATACACAAAAATAAACTCAAAATGGATAAAAGACTTAAATGTAAGACATGAAACCATAAAAATCTTGGAAGAAAACATAGTAAAGTCAGAGACATCGCACGTAGTGGAGTTTTCACTGATACATCTCCCAGGGCAAGGGAAACAAAAGAAAAAAATAAACAAATTAGACTATCTCAAACTCAAAACCTTCTGCACAGCAAAAGAAATCAGCCTCAAAATACAAAGGAACCCCACGGTCTGGGAGAACATATTTGCCAAGGATGGATCTGATAAGGGGCCAATATCTAAAATGTACAAAAATCTCATACAGCTCAACAAGGGGTAGACAAACAATCCAATTTAAAAATAGGCAAAGGACCTGAATAGACAGTTCTCCAAAGAGGATGTACAGATGGCCAAGAGACATATGAAAAAATGCTCAAAGTCACTAATCATCAAAGAGATGCAAAATTAAAACCACAATGAGGTATCACTTCATACCAACCAGAATGACTACCATCAAGAAATCAACAAACGAGTTGTCCTGGAGAGGATGTGGAGAAAGGGAAACCCTAGTACACTGCTGGTGAGAGTGCAGACTGGTGCAACCACTATGGAAAACAGTATGGAGGTTCCTCAAAAAATTAAAAATGGAGCTGCCTTTTGACCCAGTGATCCCACTTCTAGGAATATATCCTAAGAATCCTGAAACACTAATCAGAAAGAATATATGCACCTCTATGTTTATTGCAGTGCAATTTACAATAGCTAAGATCTGGAAACAGCCCCAGTGCCCATCAGTAGATGAGTAGATAAAAAAGGCTGTGGGATATTTACACTATGGAATACTATGCAGCTGTAAAAAAGAATGTTCTTGTATGGTTTGGAACAGTATAGATGGACCTGGAGAATATTATGCTAAATGAAATAAGCCAGGCAGAGAAAAACAAATGTTGCATGATCTCACTTATACGTAGAATCTAAAGAACATAATACACTGATGAACAGAAATGATTCAGTGACATGGAAGCATGGATCAGACTCATGAAACTCAGAGGGAAGGGAGAAGGTGGGTGGGGGGAGAGATTAACCAAAGAATTTATACGCATATATGCATAATCCAAGGACACAGACAATGGTGTGGTGAGGGACTGTGGGGGGGTGGTGTGGAAGGGGTCAATGGGAAGAAAAAGGGACATCTGTAATACTTTTAGGTTTCTATAAGCAGCTCATTGTGTAAAACTTGATTGAGTATTGTAAAATTAATTCATATGAAGTTTTAAGCAAAGACAAAATTAATAAATGAGATGTTAAGTAAAAAAAATTATTTAAAAGGACAACAACCAACACAACAATAGCTGTCTGGAGTGAATGAATCACAAGTATACCTATTATTTTGTCAGGTTGGCAAAAAATATAATACATTTTTTGGTGTGCCGCAGAATTTTAGTAATTAGTTTATATGTGCTATAAGAGGAAAAAGGTTGAAAACCACTGCATTACCGGAATGATACTAACTTTAACATTTTAAGTAAATCCACATGCTAAATTATCCATCAAAGAGGAAGACAATCATTTATCCAGGAAATTTATGTCATAGTTTGGAATTCTTAAGTAGCTGCAACATACGATGCTGACTTTCATTTGGCAATTAAAAAGAAAAAGTCCTGTTTAAATTCACTTTTACTGAGTGCATTTTTGTGTTCCTTTAAAACCATTCTTCTGATTCAAATTCAGGCACACTCAGAAGGCAAAACCAGTTGTTTGTTTTTATGATGTCATTATAGAAGAGTGCAGAGATGTCATCTTTATCTACAACTTGAGATTTATACCATTTTCTAATTCCAAAGGAGAGTTGAGGTGGTTCATGAGGATGTTGACTTGACTCTTATCTTGGCACCTTGAAATGTAATTTATGCTGGTGTTTTGTCCCATGTATTTGCCACTCCTTGATTAATGTCTGTAAGGCAAACAAAACTTATACTGAAGGTATAAAACATCCTCTCATCTGTGAGGTCTTGGCAACTACTGGGTAAAGAGCAGGAGAAAATCCTTTGAAATTGTACTCTAGGTGCAAAAGAGCTGAGTGGCTACTTTAATTTTAAAGAGGAACTCAGACTGAGAGATAAACTCACTTTTAAAAAGGCATTTCCACAGAAAATTGTTAATGTCTCTCCCATTGCACTGTGTGTGTAACACTCAGTCACTGGCATCCCTCTGAGAAAAGGAAACTCAACTAAAGCCAAGGAGGCAGGACTGCGCTGTTGTATCATTCCTGTGGACTTTAGGAACCAGGTGACACCTTTATATGCCTGTATTTGCATGATGTCATATCTAAGAACTCTGGAAAAAAATAAGTCAAACAAGTTTGACATCAGGTGAACAATGCAATGTTTGTATCAATCTCTCTTGCCAGGTTGCTTTTTCCCATTACACACAGGGAGGTACCATAAGGAAGGCGAGGAAGAAGAGGAAATACAGAAGGAGGGAGATGAGGATGGAAGAAGGAAAGGTGGCAGCAGACATTTCTGTGTGTGATTAGGTGACTGGCCACACATTGAATGGGCTGGCACATGGGGGATGGCTGTTTTTCAACAGAGTTGACTGGATGTTTTGGCTCAGGAATTTTTTTGCCAAATGAAGAAGCAATGGCAGTTGTCCTCACTATTCCTCCAGTTTTTTTGGGGGGGTACCCTCCCTCCTACCTTTGTGCTTTGCTGTTTCCTCCAAGTCCTCTTCTGGAAGCACAACCCACCTTCCACTGAGCCAGGGGAAGAGTCATAGGAAAAAAGGAGAAAAGGCTGGGTGGAGGTGTGAGACGACAGCTAGCGAGCTCTTCTCAGCAGGGGCTGGGGCCGCAGCCTGCAGCACCTGGGTGGAGGACGGACAGGTGGTAGACTCTGTGGGCCAGGGCCTCTGGTCCTTATTTGCAGCCTCCGGACCTGTGCATATTGATGGGTTCCAAGTCAGAATCATTGTGCTGACTAAAAACTCACTTTCCTGTGGGTCAAGTAAATCTTAATCTCTATGGGCAAGGTCCAGGAATCTGAATTTTTCATAGTTCCCTAAGGAGATTTGGCTGGATCTTAACTCTGACACCCATTGGTCTCTTGTCTAGATGTTTTTTTACTTACCATTCAGCACTGACACTTAAGGCTCTAAAGCCACTTGAGTTTGTTCCACTTTACCGCCTCTAAAGAGAAGCCCTGGTCACAAATGTCCAGCAAGAACTCTCCAAGAGCCCATCCTTATCCTAAAGTCCACAAAATTCTTATTCAGCACATCAGGTCTTGGCAGGTATGGTGTGCTGGTGAGGATGGGTCTCAGTTGCTGTGCAGCTAGAAGCACAGCTGGCCCCAATGCAGCCTGGTGACTGATAACTGCTTCTGGTCACCAGGTGGCATCAAAAGACACTTAGGAGGGGCAAATGAGACAACTTCTTCCTGGACCAGCAGGCAAATTCCATGGCAAGAAGGTTGATATTACACAGAGGCAAATGGATGGAGAATCAGATTGGGCTGGGGAGAGAACATTGTGGATTACAAGAGGATTGTCAGGAAGCTGGGGAAGGAACACACTGGGTCAGAAGGTGCCAACAGTCCAAAAGGTCAGAGACAGTCAGCCTATTCCTAAGGGAGAGCAGATATTTTCAGAATGAACTGTGTTGTTGGACTTCTGGGGTGTTCTGAGTGTGCAAGAATAGTCTGTCACCCTGAGAAACTCTACAGATGTAAAGTCCTGGAAACATAGCTTGCTCCCTGAGAGGAGCCAGACCCTTCTTTAAGGATCCTTTTTTCCGATGGCTCACTAAAAATAAAATGTAACTAATCTCTTTGGACCAGTCTTCTCATCTGTGAGATATAGGTGTTGAACTAATTAATGTCAACAGTATCTTCCAGCTCTGCTTCTATAGAAACAAAACAAAATAACTGAGACAGGAAAAAATGAAAAGAAATTGTTACTCAAAATAGTTAAGAGGGGAGGTAGAATTTTCTGGAGAGGTAAAAGTTGGTAAAGGGCAGAAGGAAAGGTTGGCCAAAGGAACTGAATACAGCAGGCCAGGCATGAGCACCAATGGGAATGATGTCCCCAAAGTCTAGCACACACTTTGCATCTTCCATCAGAGGGAAGACAGGAGAAGAGGGATGTTCAGCTGGAGACCATGTAAGGTCACTGCACAAACAAATGTATTCAGTGCAACCACTGCTAATACTGGCCTACAAATACAATGAGTCAAACTCCTCAGTTTACTTTGAAGACACCATTGCCGTTTGGGTAGCTTTGTGTAAATATTCCCAGGAGCCTTTAATTAAAGACTCCTGGGAATATTTACTTTGCTCAAGTCCCCAACAATGGTGAGATTAGCCTTTCAAATGGCAAGTACACTGCCCATAATACTTTTTAGAATTCTAAATAAATTGGAAAAGCATTCAACATACATTTTCTACTCTGCAGCCTTGAGCCCCCTAGTGCCCCTGTTTTCCAGCATGCTTCTAGTGTCTGGTCGACAGTGCCTTTGGGGGAGGGATTTTTTTAAAAAGCCCTGTAGAAATATATAGCATTATTTAGTGCAAGTATTTTAAAACCTGTTTTGTTCACTCTAATGGCTTAGAGATTTTTGATATGAGTAACTATACATCCACCTCCTTGTTTTGTAAATAAGAACTAATTTTTCACAATGCCTATTGGGAAGTGGAGAGTATGACTGAGTATAGTTATAGAAATCAGTGGATAAAGCTGGCACTTAGAGACTACCAAACATAAGTGAAACTAAGAACTATGTGTGATTACAAATAAAAGTCTTGAAGAAAGCAGCAGATATTATAGCACATAACAGGCAGCCTCGAGAGGGGAAAATAATGGCATGGGGTACTGACTCAGTCACTCACTCTATTGGTAAATGTTGCTGAGATTCTCCTCACTGTGCTAGGCACTGATGATACGGTGCTATATAAAGTGGATTCCATTTTTGTGGAGCTTATAGTCTAATGGGGAGGACAGACATTACACAACAACACATAATGACTGTTACTACAGGGAAAGTAGAGGGTTCTCTAATCCATTTTAGGGGTTCAGCAAGGTCCCCTTGAGGGAGTGAAATTTAAACTGGATCTCTGAGGATGTGTAGGATTTTTCGTCACATGGGGGTGTCACTCTTGATTGAGGAAGAAATAGCAATACAGGCTGAAAGAATAGCACATGGGAAGGCCTAACAGAAAGAGGGAGCATGGCTGCATGAGTAGGGCGATAAGCAGGAAAGGAGGCAGGAGGGCTGGGCAGATGTCCATCTGAAAGCCAGGCAGGGAGCTGAGTCTACTTCTAAAGGCAATGAAACGTCACTAAGGGTTTTGAGCAGAGGTATGGCTTGGTCAAATGTGTCTCTTAGCAAGAGTAGAGTGACCCTGTGATGCATGGGTTGGAGAGGAGCGAGCCTAGAGCAGGGCAACCAGTGTGGGGGTTCCTGCAATAATGCAGATGGGAGGTGAAGACAAATCAGGCCAGGAGGATGGAGAGTTCACTGGTTAAAAATAAAATAAGAGACTGAATTGACAGAACTGGTTATGGGAAGTGAGAAATGCCGCCTAAATTTCTAACTTCAGAAATGAGGAACAGAGTGGACCAGAAATCATCTTTTAGCCCAACTGGTTAAAGTTATCACCCATTCCTTAATGGCATCAATTAGAGAATGATATCAGAACTGAGTTCTTTGTATAGAAGTGTGAATGGTAAATAGTATGTAATTCCATTTCAGACCAAAGTTGATTATTTTCAATACTATCTTTTAAAAATAATACATTTTCAATATTATGGTTTGATTTTTATCACCTTAGAATGCCTTGCACTATTTAGCTAGATTTGGATCTTCTGCCTCACAATTAATAGTTAAGATTTGGAGTGAGCAAAAACCAGGAAAGTACTTATACGGAATTCTGAGTTAAGGAAGTTTATTTCTATTTGGATAAGTTATATATTTTACTTTCCAAGTGTAAACTCCTATGATTCTCCTTATAGCTCTCTGAGCTGGACGGAAGATATGTGTTTCATTTTATAAAAGAGAAGCCAAGTCCAAGACAGGTTAAGTGAACTTCATAAAGTAATGTGGAACCAGGATATTTGACTCAAGTTTTGAGACTTCTTTCTCATTTAATGCTCCTATATCCTCTGCTAACTCCGAAGCTGGAAATGGGCCAGCAGGGAAACAGATGGCTGCCCTTGTGACTAAAGCAGAGAGGCTAGGAGGAATAGTGGAAAATTCCCCGATCCAGAGACAGAAACCCTGAGACTGAGTTCCAGCTCAGCTGTTATACCAAAAGTGGTTGTTCCTTGTGTTTGTGCTGAGACTGCATGTGCTTCGTTAGTAAAATGATACCCAAATGGGATCACAGAAAACATCAATATGTTTGAAATCACAATATTTTTCATACTGAGGACAGTGTACCTTAAGTGCCTAATCTTGAAAATGAGCTTTGAGCAACTTGTGGGCAAAACTTGGGTGAGAGATGAGTCTTGGTGTCCACACGGTGCTGGACACACAATAAGAGCTCTAAAGGTTGCTGACTGACAACGGCATGTGTGTTAGCCAGCTGACATGAGCATGGTCACTAGATTGTTTCCAAGGCCTTCCCATGGGTTACTGATTCTGACAGCCAGCTTTCTCCATGTCACACTGGGCTGATCAGTGAACTTGCAATTGAATGAAGGTTCTTTTAGGCTCATGTGCACACACACAGAGCAGTTTGATAAAATTCTGTTTTTAACTAAACTATTCTATGCACGTAGCTCAGGGTGTGTGTGTAAGGGTGTGTGTGTGTGTGTGTGCTGTTTGAGGGTTTTTAAAATTGTTTTAATTTTTTAAAAGATATTGGTACCCATAAGTAAGAGATTTGATTAACTTTCTCTGGTTGAAAATCAGTTGTTTTGGCTTCATGAAGGCATGGCCTGTTGTATAATAAATAGGTAATATGTTGCATGCTCTAAACCAAATTATTTTTAGGTAAAAGCCCTTTCTCATGCACATGCTCCTCTGTGTTATGTACAAAAGATTTCAATCAATCACACTCTACTACTTTAAGAATTATACCAAATATGTAGGTGTTTTGTATATGCAGACCCAGGGAAATGCCCCAAGACTAGGAATCTACCTCTGTAAGCAGAGGGCAGGTAGAGATGGAAGAGTTGCCACTCCAGTCTGGCAACTAACAGAGTTTATTAAGGGAAACTTACATATGAGATCCATCTTGGGCGGCTGCAAGATGAAGTGGATTCCCTTCGTGCCACTTGACAGGTGTCAGAGAATTACATAAGGCGATGGCAGAAATAGTCATGGGTACTAGTATGCGAACGCTACCGGGTACGGAAAATTGCATGCTTGACCAGGTCAGACAACGGCCTGTCCCAGGAACCAGCATGTGGCAGGAGGCAAAAGAGGGGTGCTGATGTACGTCAGAAGAAAACATTGATTACAATCCAACAGTCTTTAGGGGGTTTGCTCCCCATTCTGATCTGGTCACATCACAAAACAATCGCTCCTCGCACCAGGCAAAATAGAATCTGTTAGTGTACAGAAAGTCGCTTCCCATATCCTAGTCCTTCCCCTTCTGATTCCTCTGGGAAGGTGTTTCAGATAGGTGCGGTGGTAATTTTGCCCAGAGAGCACTTCACGGTCAATTTAGAGTGCATAAGCCTTGTTGTTTTTCCTGTTTTGAAAATGTCAAGCCAGTTACAGGGTTTTGAAGCTGCAGAGCCTGCCATCAGGGCACATCTGTACTATCTCTTCTTGGCCCTGGTAGGTCCACCATGGCCCATCTGGCTCTTATGGTGGCACAATGTTCAAAACATGAAGCTATCTACCTGCCAGAGGAGGTCTGATACAGGAAAGATTGGAAACTCCAGGTTAAACCTGTGCAGAGTGCCTTTGATTCTAGACCAGGAATCTGGGAATCGGCAGTCTCTGGGCTCCCCAAGAAAGATTTGTCCACAAAGTATTTTCTTTTAAAACAAATTATCGATATTTTAATACTGTGATATTTTATATTAAAATCTGCATTTCAACCTCTCTACAAAGATCAGAACTTCTCATGACATTAGGTTTCCATTCCAACCTGGCAATAATCAGCCTGTTTAGATGAGGCCTATGCTCTTTCCTCCCTCCCTCCCTCCCTCCCTCCCTCCCTCCCTCCCTCCCTCCCTCCCTCCCTCCCTCCCTCCCTCCCTCCCTTCCTTCCTTCCTTCCTTCCTTCCTTCCTTCCTTCCTTCCTTCTTTTTCTTTCTTGCCACATTTCTCACCATTATCATCACTAAGTATCCATTTCTAATGATTGTGCCTGCAATCTTGTGTTGCATTTCTCACACCCTGGTTTTACTCATTAATGTTCCCTGCTTGCATCTATAGGCATTTAAATTAGTAACTCCTGATCTAATGTATTTTATTTTAAAAGCCTGATTTGGCTTAAGTGGCATGCTTTAAGCAAACAAGGACTAAGTCCCTCTCCTGTAGACTTTACATTCAAACTGGAAAAAAGGCACACATATTCATGTATGCGATCAACACTTCTTGAGTACTTGCTGGGTTCAAGATATTGTGCTGGATGCTAGTATACAATGATTCAAAACAATCTTGGTGCCTGCTCCCATGACTTTACGGTCTAATTATAACATCATTATTATCATAATATGATAATCACAGTTCAACTCAATTATAAAAATGCAAATATTTGCTATGAGCAAGTAAAAGGTTGCTGTGGGAAAGTGGAAGAGGAAACCTTAATTTACACAAAACAACTAAGGAAACTTTCCCAAATATAATACATGCTCTCTGCTCTTGGAATGACTGGATAATGTGATGCTCTGAAGTATACATATGGTGCAGAACTAAGAAATGCCACACAAGAATTGCCTGGGATACTTGTTTTCTGAGATAAGGGTTCAACTCTGAACCTGGAATAAACATGAGTCGAACATCCTTTGATGATTGTGAAGTCATCTCATGATATCAGTGGGTCTTCAGGGACATCATCCTTCACTGTACTATTTTGTGTCATTGGAAAAGTCTCTTAATCTCTCTGGGCCTCATCATTCCCCTCCTGTAAATGATCTCTAAAGTTTCTTCCAGCTCGAAAGTCCTATGACCTGTGAATGAAAGGGCTAAAGATGTATGTCAAAAGGTATAGAGCATTTACAGATATCATGACATGCCTTAAGAATATCAAAGTATCCTCAAGGGATGGGGTAAGTTTGGCATGGTGAAATTTTAAACTATAGGTCTTAAAGGAATTTCAGGATTTATTTTAATGAAGAGAACTCAGAATGTCCTAGATTGGAGATGAGCAACAAAAGCAAAGATACAAAAAATAAGCCATAATAATAAAGGACCAGGCAGATCAAACAGCATCAACTTGTAGGTTTGGCACCAAGGAAGAGCAAGAGCGAAGCTTAGATCAAGTGAGGCCTGGAAGTTGAAGGAATTAGATCCTAGGGTAGAGGATTTATTCTTGATCCAACAGCAATGATTGAAGTGATGCTTTAAGATTATTTGGAAAATTTTGTAAACCAGGCTGCTGCTTTCCCACCCCACCCCCCAACCCTCAACATCATTGACTGACAATTTTCAAAGCCACCCACCTAACCTCCTGAGTTCATGTGCAACAAAAGCCTAGTACTCTTTGGGTCTTAAAGGAAATGATCACAGTCTAAAGTCTATTGAACTATGATAAATAAAGCTGTGGTTAAAATGAAATTTTGAACTCAAGTAGTCTTACAGATACATATATATTTTTAAAAACCAATAGCTGAAAAATTTTCAATCTACACTCTGAGCTGATCCCAGGTAACTTGCCATTGCCAGTCACTTTCCCTGGCTAATAAAATACAAGGATTTGTTGACACAGTTAAAAGAAGAAGTAAAGAATTGATTTTCAGGCTTTGATTTAACAATATGATTGATCTACCTGGTTACCTGTAAATGGCAGGTGAAGTGTCATTTTCCTGGATTCTTTGGTTCAAGAAGTTTGAGATTGAGTTTTCTGAAGTCTCTCACCTCTTTAAAAATTAAAAATGAAAAAGAGAACAATAATCTTCTATGCTGGCAGAATAGAATTGGGGTGATAAGTTCCAGTGAGATGATTTTGAAGTTAAGTTCATTTAAAACCTAGGATAAAGCCAGCCACGTGCCAGGATGCCTGGCTAAATCACCAAGCATTCCAATAGCACTACTTGAACTATCATGGCCCCCTTCAGTCCTTCACAGCATCTTCAGAAGCATTTTAATTATTTTATATCTTCTAAATTTGAACATCATTAGCTCAGCAGGATGCTAGCCACAGGAAGCAAATTCTAAACTCAATTGAGAAAATACTTGGAAAAAAACTTAGAGTCATATGTATTATTGCTCTCATTTGGGGAAATTTCCTTTAAGCTTTCTTTGTTTACCTTAAGGATTCAGTGAATCCCTTCCCAGCTTTGTAGGTAACCCAGAAAATACTTACTTTATGACAACATCTCAAAGCAAAGGAAAAAGCAAGTCATCTTAAGGTTCCAAAGAACTTGTAGAGATTTTTGGTGGGGAAATGAAGAACAAATGTAAGGAAACCTATATCTGAATTGTGTGGAGCCATTGTTTTGACACTTTGAAATTATGTGTGGTGTGGGTGGTACACTTATAATTTATCAGGTTTCAAGCCAAGTTGCTGTCAGCAGAACTGCTCTGTGCTGCTCAAAAGTGGAGGCACAGGGCACTAAAGCAATAAGACTGTGCTTGACTAACTTCACCTGCCCACCAGAGTCCCCCTTAAAGAGGTCCCAGAATAGATACACCAAGTGGTGAGCTTCAGACAACATCAGAGCAGGGTCCAATTAACCTCAGAAGCTGCATATCCAAATGAAGATCTCAGAAAGGACTAGACCAAGTTGAGGTGACTTCCACTTTGTGTGATCAGCATCTACGCAGCATCTTGTACACTGTGGTTGGGGTTGATCCTCACAGTCAGCCATCCTGAGGGTCGACTCCAAGCATGAACGGGCACAATCAAGACTCAGCTACAACAGGAGGGCTCATATAAGCCACACAAGGGACATTCCTGGAACACCCAGCTTAGGTGCTCAAGGAGACTGTGCCATTGGGTCCCAAAGGGCACCTACTACATAAGGCCAACCTCACAAGATGGGAAGACATGGCAGATATACCTAATACATATAAACAAATACAAAGAGACAGCCAAAGTGGGGAGACAGTAAAATATGTCCCAAATCAAAGAACAGGAGAAATCTCCAGAAAAAAAGTAAATGAAATGGAGTCAAGCAATTTACCAGGTACAGAGTTAAAAGAAAATGGTTATAAGGATGCTCAAGAAAATTGGTGAGAACTGCAAAAGCATGGATGAAACGGAGGATCAAATCAGCAATTTGGAGATGAGGTAGTAGAAAACACCCAATCAGAGCAGCAAAAAGAAAAAAAGAATTTTAAAAAAGTGAGGACACCTGAAGGAACCTTTGGGACTGTATGAAACCTAACAATATCTGCATGACGAGAGAAGAGACAGAGCAAGGTATCAAGAACCTATTTGAAGAAATAATGGCAGAAATATTACTTAACTTGGTGAAGGAAAAAGATACGCAAGTTCAGGAAGTGCAAAGAGTTGCAAACAAGAGGAACCCAAAGAGGCCCACACCAAGACACATCATAATTAAAATGTCAAAAGTTAAAGACAAAGAGAGAACAGCTCTACCCAACAAGGCTATCATTGAAAACTGAAAAAAGAATTAAAGTGCTTCTCAGACAAGAAAAAAACTAAAGGAGTTCATTATCACCAAACGATTATTGCAAGAAATGTTAAGGGGTCTTCTTTAAGAAAAAGAGAAGAAGAGGAAGAGGAAGAAGGAGGAAGGGGGGAAAGAGAAGGAGAAGAAACAACAAAAGAACATAGTTTAAAAAATAAAATGGGAATAAATATGTGCCTATCAATAATCACTTTAAATGTAAATGGCTTAAATGCTCTAATCAAAAGACTTAGAGTAGCAGAGTAGATAAAAAACAAACAAACAAACAAACAACAACAACAAATATATATATATATATATATATATATGCTGTCTATAAGAAACACACCCCAGAATGAAAGACACACACAAACCAAAAGTAAAGAGATGGAAAAAATATTTCATACAAATAAAAATAAAAGGAAGCTGGGGTTGCAATACTTACATCAGAGAAAATAGAATTTAAAACAAAGGCTATAGTAAGAGACAAAGAAGGACACTATATAATTATAAAGGAAGCAATCCAGTAAGAGGATATAACCCTTGTAAACATTTATGCACCCAACATAGGAGCACCTAAACATATAAAACAAATCTTGATGGACATAATGGGAGAGATCAATAGTAATACAGTCATAGTAGGGGATTTTAACACCCCACTGACATAAATGGACAGATCTTCCAGACAAAATATCCATAAGGAAACAACAGACATAAATGACACACTAGATCAGATGGATTTAATTGATATGTTCAGAGCACTTCAGCCCAAGGAAGCAGAATATACATTATTTTCAAGTGCACATGGAACATTTTCTAGGATAGACCATATGTTAGGACACGAAACAAATCTCAATAAATTTAAGAAGACTTAAATCATATTTAGCATCTTCTCTGACCACACTTGTATGAAATGAGAAATCAATTACAAGAAATAAAAATGAAAAACACACAAACACATGGAGGCTAAATAACATACAATGAATGGGTCAACAATGAGATCAAGGAAGAAATAAAGGAATACTTTGAGACAAATGAAAATGAACACACAACAACCCAAAACCTATAGGACACGGCAAAAGTAGTCCTAAGAGAGAGATTTAGTAGCAATACAGGCCTACCTCAAGAAACACAAAAAAATCTCAAACAATCTAACTTTACACTTAAAGTACTATAAAAAGAACAACAAAGAAAAGCCATAGTGATTAGAAAGGAAATAATAAAAATCAAAGCAGAAATAAATGAAAGAGAGCCTGAAAAAAAAAAAAAAAATACAAAAGATCAATGAAACCAAGAGCTGGTTCTCTGAAAAGATAAATAATTGACAAATCTTTACCCAAGCTTATCAAGAAGAAAAAAAAGAGAACCTAAATAAATAAAATCAGAAATTAAAGAGAAATAACAACCGACATCACAGAAATATAATTTTTCAGAAAATTATTATGAACAACTATATGTGAACAAGTTGGACAATCTGGATGAAATGGATGAATTCCTAGAAACATACTATCTTCCAAAACTGAATCAGAAAGAATCAGAAAATCTAAAGAGACTAATTACAATTAGTGAAATTGAAGGAGAAATTTAAAAACTCCCAACAAACAAAAGTCCTGGACCAGATGTCTCTACAGGTGAATTTTTCCCAAATATTCAAAGAAAAACCAACACCTATCCTTAAACTATTCCGAAAAATTCAAGAGGAGGGAAGACTCCCAAGCTAATTTTTACGAGGTCAGCATTATTCTAATTCCAAAACTAGATAAAGACACTACAAAGAAAGAAAATTATAAGCCAACATCCCTGATGAACATAGATTCTTAAATAGTCAACAAAATATTAGCAAACCAGATCCAGCAATACAGTAAACCCTCAATTTTTCTTACCAAAATATTAGCAAACCAGATCCAACAATACAGTAAACCTGCAATTTTTATAACGGACTTCAGATTGAATAAAAATGGATAAAATTTTCAGTCCATATGTCATATGTGAAAATTAACACCCTGTTAATTTTAAAATGCTTTTAACCAAGATTTACTTATAATTAAATTAACAGGGTATTTTTTTGTTATTAATTCACTATTTTTAACAAATTTTAGCAAATAGGCCATAATGTTGGAAAAAACATTGTAGTAATTTTGCTGACATAAATAAATATTACATACCTAACTATAACCTTCATATTTAAGCCAAGAGTCACTGATCGTAAACAGTGTTCTGCAAATGATTAGCACGTGATCATACTGAATCCTATGCAGTAATTGGTTCTGTTGTCACTTGACAAGACTTTCTACGGCAGTTTTTTCGTTTGTTTTTTAATTTATCTTTATTGTTGGAAGTATTACAGATGTCCTCTTTGTTCTCCATTGATCCCCTCCACCCCACCACCAGGTCTTCCCCATACCAATGTCTGGGTCCATAGGTTATGCATAAAAGCATATAAGTTCTTTGATTAATCTACAGCAGTTTTTTTAAAAAATATCTTTATGGATTTCAGAGAGAAAGGGAGAGGGAGAGAGAGATAGAAACATAAATGATGATAGAGTCATTGTTTGGCTGCCTCCTGCACCCCCCCACTGGGGATCGAGCCCGCAACCTGGGCATGTGCTCTGACCAGGAATCGAACCTGGATCTCCTGGATCATAGGTAGACACTCAACCACTGAACCACACCTGGCTGGGCTAATTTACAGCAGGTTTAACATGAGCCACGAGCCCCCCAATGTTTCCACATGTGCTAAGCCATGCCCCAGCCATGTGCATTTTTACTCATCATGACTGGTGAATGTATGCATTTACTAGAGCTATTCAGTAAAACTTTAAAATTACTGTAATAAATATAGAAAACTTTTCTGTGAAATTAAACTTTTGATACATACTTAATTTTAATTACACAAATGTATCTACATAAGTAAAAACAGGTAAAATAATTTGTCAAATTTTTAACATACACATTTAGAAAACCTACTTTATTATATATAACATACTTTCAGCTTTAATGGGCACCCCCTTACCCAAATTAGTCTGCTATATTGGATTTTACTATACATTAAAAAGATCATACACTATGATCAAGTGGGATTTATTTTGAGGATGCAAAGCTGGCACATTATCTGCAAATCAGTAAAAGTGATACACCATTTGAACAAAATGAAGGACAAAAATCACATGATCATATCAATAGATGCAGAAAAAAAACATATGATAAAATTCAGCACCCATTTATGAGAAAGATCTCTCAGCAAAGTGGGAATAAATGGAACATACCTCAACATCATAAAGGCCATATATAACAAACCCACAACTAACATCGTACTCAATGGGGAAAAATTAAAAGTGTTTTTCTTAATATCAGAAATAAGACAGAGATGTCTGCTTTCACACACTCTTATTCAACATAGTTCTGGAAGATATAGTCATGACAATCAGACAAGAAGAAGAAATAAGAGGCATCCAAATTGGAAAGAAAGAAGTAAATTTGTCGTTATTTGTAGATGACATGATACTGTATACAGAGAGCCCTAAAGATTTTACCACAAAACTACTAGAACTGATCAATGAACTCAGTAAGTAGCAAGACACAAAATAAATATTCAGAAATCAGTTGTATTTTTATCCACTAATAATGAACTATCAGAAAAGGAAACTAGGAAACAAAATCCCATTTACAATTGCATCAGAAAAAAAAAAAAAGTACCTAGGAATAAATTCAAGCAAGCATGTAAAAGAAAATGTCTTGTACTCTGAAAATTATAAGACACTAAAGAGAGAAACTGAAGAAGATACAAATAAGTGGGACCATATGCTTTACTCATGGATAGGGAAGAATTAACATCATAAAAATGTCCATACTACCCAAAGCAATCTATAGATTCAATGCAGTTCTTATCAAGATACCAATGGTGTATTTCACAGAACTAGAACAAATATTCCAAAAAATAATATGGAACCACAAAAGACCCTGAATAGCCACAGCAATCTTGAGAAGGACGAACAAAATTGGAGGAATTATGCTATCTAATATCAGACTATAGCACAAGGCCATAGTAATCAAAACAGCATGGTACTGTCAGAAAAACAGACATATACATCAATGGAACAGAATAGAGCCCAGAAATCAACCCATGCCTTTACGCTCAATTAATATTTGACCAAGAAGGCAAGAACTTACAAGGGGATAAAGACAGTCTATTCAATAAATGGTGTTGGGTAAACTGGACAAATTCGTGCAAAAAATGAAACTGGACCACCTTCTTACAGCATACACAAGAATAAACTCAAAATGAATTAAACACTTAAATGTAAGACTCAAAACCCTAAAAATCTTAGAACAAAGCACAGGCAGTAAAATCTTGAACATTACTCATAGCAATATTTTTTCTGATATTTCAACTTGTACAAGGGAAACAAAAGAAAAAAATAAACAAATGGGACTACATGGAACTAAAAAGGTTTTGCACAGCAAAGAAAACCATCAACAAAATGAAAAGACAATCCATCTAATGGGAGAACATATTTGCCAGTGATACATCTGATAAGGGATTAATATCTAAAATTTATAAAGAACCTATACAACTTAAGACCAAATGAACAAACAATCCAATTAAAAAGTGGGCAGAGGACCTGAATAAACACTTCTCCAAAGAGTACATACAGAATGCCAATAGACATATGAAAAGATCACTAATCATCAGAGAAATGCAAATTAAATCATAATGAGATATTACCTCACACTTGTCAGAATGGCTATCATCAATAAATTAACATGTGTTGGTGAGGATGTGGAGTAAAAGGAACCCTCATACACTGTTGGTGGGATTGCAAATTTGTGCAGCCACTATGGAAAATAGTATGGATGTTCCTTAAATAATCAAAAATAGAACTACTATTTGATCCACCAATCCCACTTTGGGGAATTTATTTAAAGGAATCCAAAACATTAATTCAAAAGAATATATGCCACCCCTATGTTCATTTCAGCATTATTTACAATAGCCAAGATATGAAAATAGCCCTAGTGCCTATCAATACATAAGTGAATAAAAAAGTAGTGGTACATATATACAGTGGAATATTACTTGGCCTTAAAAAATGAAACCTTACCATTTGTGACAATATGGATGGACCCGGAGGGTATTATGCTAAGTAAAATAAATCAGACAAAGACAAATACCATATGATTTCACTTGTATGTGGACTCTAAAAAATAAAATAAATGAACAAATAAAAAACAGATTCATAGGTACATAATACAAACTGATGGTTTCTGATGAGAGGAGGGTTGTGGGGCTGGGTGAAAACAGTGAACAAATTGGTTGTTACAAAATAATCACAGGAATGTAAAGTATAGCACAAGGAATAGAGTCAATAATATCGTAATAACTGTGGAATGCCAGGTGAGTACTAGACTTATTAGGGTGATCAGTTTGTAAGTTATATAAATGTCTAACCACTATGTTATACACCTGTAGAGGAACTCAGAGATGCAACATGCTCTAACAGTAAAGGCGTCTGGGAAATGTTGGACTCTCTGTTTAACTTTCTGTGACTATTTAACCCTCTGTATCCTCAGACTTGGCTGACTACCCAGAAAGCCGAATGCTGCCCAAAGATAAATGTTGTGATGCCCCCAGGAAGGAAGTTAATGAATGTATAGAGTGTGATAACTGCCTGATGTTAAATAACATAAAAGTGCATTGTTCTTTCTGGTGGTCTACATAACTATCTACCATATGCTTTTACTATTAAGTCCCTATAAAAAAGAGACCCTGTCCTGGGAGGGGTGTGGATAATTCCTGGCCAGCCACCACTGGGGGCATAGCTGCTTTGCCAGCCTAAGTTTCTCCCATTAAGGCTTATATGCATTTGAATAAGGCCACGTGTCATTCCTTCAGAATCGATCCTAAATTTAGACTTTTGGGACTTTCTCCCAACAACACCTGAAACTAATGTAATATTAAATGTCAATTTTAACTGAATTTTTTTTTTTAATTAAAAAAAAAGAAATGATGAAACCAGAGGGTCTAAGCAGCTTGGATTACTGAATCACTACATGGAGGACAGCTGATCTGAGGAGTCAGCCAGACCCATGGTGGACTCTGTATGAGTGAAAAACTTTTGTTGTGTAAGGAACTGAGATAATGAGCTGTTTGTTACAGCTGCATAGCTTAGGCGATCCTCATCAATACACTGTTATAAAGCTAGAAGTTACTCTTAATTTCACAGACCTTAAATTTAGAGAATTATGTAGTTATACCTGGCAGAGATCACCCAACTAGTTGCACAACTCAGACTAATGTACTATTTCCAGATTTCCTTCTACTATATTGCTCTGTATCCAGATAATCTAGATCTTACCCCTAATTTGCAAGACTACTGTAAAGAATAGAGACAAGGTAAGTAAAGTGTCTAGCACGAGACCTAGCCCATAGTGGGTAACTAAAAAAATGTTAGCTAGCCCTGGTCCGGTGGCTCAGTTGGTTGGAATGTTGTCCCATACACCAGAAAGGTTGCAGGTGCGATTCCTGGTCAGGGCACATACCTAGGTTGCAGGTTCCATCCTTAGTCAGGGCTCAAACAGGAGGCAACTGATCGATGTTTCTCTCTCACACTGATGCTTTTCTCTGCCTTTCTCTCCCCCCCCCCCCGCCTCTCTCCCTCTCTCCCCCATCCTCTCTCTCTAAAATCAATAAAAACGTATACTTGGGTGAGGATTAAAAAATGTTAGCTAATGTTTAAATTCTCTGTTTTAAAAAAACCCTGTTACTATTGCTCCATACTTCTGCTGTGCCAAATGTGCTGATTAATGACCTTTAATTCTAAACCCCTATTAAGCTGGGAATGGAAAATGTATCTCAATTTGGGAACAATTACATTTTTATAGTTTACACCGCTGGCAGGGCGTCTATACTTCATTTTCACCCATTTAACACAAGAGAAATGCTTATTCTTTTTTCAAATAATGACAGAAAATTCATTCACATTTCCAGAACTCTGGGAATTTATAAAAACAGAAGTGAAACTCCTGGGAATTATTTTGCCATCATCCCTTCTTGGTTTTAATCCCTCTAGCCAGGCATCCACTCTCATCTTCCTTATCCTTGATGTGTCCTTTATGTTATTCCCTTGTCTTTTGAAAGGAGTATTATCACATCACTGTAAATTATTTTGGGTATACCTAAAATAACATCTGGCTCCAGCATAATTTAAGGACATCATAAGGCATTCCAACTATTAATAGAAATACAGTACCTTTAGTTTAGAGGGGGCCTTAGTTTAGAAGAGATCTTTTGATTCAGAGACCTAAATTTTCATCCAAACAAATGCTTCAAAATTGCCTGGAATATTTCTCTAAAAACGTTGATTTTTAACCTCATTCTTAATCTACTGACTCATAATCCTCATTACTATAGTGGGGTATAGTAATTTTTAATTTTTTAAACCATCATTTTCTTTACGTCTCTCTACTTCTCCCAGGTTATTTCTCCAACCAGGTTATTTTAATTCCTCCAACCAGGTTATTTTAGTTCCAGTTTGGGAACCATTAATCAAGTTTCAGTTCTTCCCTGTATCTGGAATTACCCCTACAAACCTCCCTATCATATTTTTTATTACTATAATATAATCTAGCTCAGTGTATGAGTAAATTTTTTGATAAAATTTATGATTAATAGACTAAAAAGCAAGATGCCCATATTCCAAATGTATGCCAGCAATAATGTTAAGCAAAACATTCCGCTCAGGAAATATGAAAAAACAATATCAAATCAAGAAATAAGTATTACCTTAATAAAGGTACAATTGTATGTTTACATACAAGATAGATAACCTCAAATCAATAATCAATTAGCAACTAATTAAAAGATACATGAAAAAGAAAGTTTTTCTTTTTGTCTTTATAAATTTTATTTTATTTTTCATCACCATTTATTCCCTCTATGTTCTCTTCCACCTCCACCCATTCCCCTCCATGCCTTCAATCACCACACTGTTGTCCAAGTCCATGAGTTTTCTCTCTCTTTTTTTGCTTTTTTGCTCACTCTCTCCACCCTCCCCCAACTTCTGCACCCTCACCCCTGAGCTGTCTCTCTACTCTCTATCATGAGTCTGTCTCTATTTTGCTTGGTAGTTCAGTTTGTTCATTAAATTCCACATATGAGTGAAATCATATGGTTCTTGTCTAAGAAAGTAATTTTCAAAAAAGCAACTCCCAAACACCAAATTCCTGAGAATAATTTAAGAACTGAATGGATCTTAATATTACTAAACAATAGTTAAGATAAAGACATACCATATTCTTGAATGAGAAATTCTAATCCCAATTTGACCTCTTAATTTCAAAGTGCATTAGGAAGGATAAACAAAGAGAAGCTATGGAATTTTGAAAGAGTAACGGGAGATTTGTGCTTAACCATCTCAAACACAGTATTAAGCTACCCATGACATATGTTATATGTTGGCTTATTCAGTGCTGATTTCAATCCCTTTGGTCTGTCTTCTTCTATTTACATAACAAAACAAGTAAACCAACAAAGCCAAACCCCCCCAAAATCCTCTTGTAAGTTTCTAGACTGTCTTGCAGCTAAAGATGACCCTGTAGCATAGGTATTTGCATCTTCCTTTCTTTCCTTCTACATGCAATTGAGTGTGTAGCGGCTGGAGTTGCAGTAGCCATTGTTAAATCTGATGAAGCAAGAAGAGAGAATTCTGAGTTCCTGATGGTATCTTGAGCAGCTGCATCACCCCTGGGCTACCAACCCCTTGACTTCTTATTGAGTGAATAAAATAAGTAATGCCTTCTTAGTAGTAGGAATTTTTATTATAGTCAAATACAATCCAAACTGATATACTACAACAATAAAACTTGTCTACTGCTGATATAAGAAAAGACATATAGCTCTATTGGGCAAAAGTGAAATCCAGAAACATATGTTGTACATATATTAGGTTATGTAACCTGATATAATAATAAGCACAGTACCATAAATCACTCAGTGGGGGATGAATTATATGAATGATTTCCTTTGGGTGGAAATAGAGCTTTATATAACATCCATTAAGTTCTAGCCAGATCAAAGGGATACACATAAAATACAAAATTATACACAAAATACATCTTAAAAACAAAATACACATAAAAAATATATTAAAATTTTTAATCTAATGCCAAAATAGAGAAATAACTTATCAACTATAAAATCATTCAAGGAAATCCTAATAAAATTGATTTAATTTATTTGAACTTATAGATTTTGTGTGCATGCACAAAAGTAAGTTTAAAAGTCAAGCAAGATATTAGGAAAAATTTCCTCAAATGTGATAAGTAAATACTTTTCTTAATATATAAGAATGTTTAAATATTAAAAAAGAAAAACAGTAAGCAAAAATGAGCAGAGGGCATTTTCAAACAATTTGGAGAAACACAAATGACCAATAAGCATAAGCCATGCTTAATTTCATGAATATTCAAAGACTTTTGAGATAAAACAAAATAATGAGGTACTTTGGGTTTAGGTTACAAAGATGTGCCACAAAAAATAATCAGAAACTAAAATCAAAATTTATGTCTATATATGTTCATTGATTGCTACCTCAGTTGAGTTTTTGTTGAAGTAGAATAAGCAGTGTATTTTAACATAAATGAGAATTGCAAATAATTGCTTTTAATGCCTTTACATTATTCTAGATCGCGTAATTCAAACAAAAATTATTTTGCATGCCCTTCCTACACTTGGTTGGCCACACACTAGGCAATGGCATTTAAGTCTATAGAAATTAATCTCAGTCTTAAAGTTTTCAACGCTAGGAAGAGTGGCATGACCAATTTGAGTGTGGTGAAGGATTTTACTCAGGCCTAAATATCTACATGTCAAAAGCTCTGGCTGGGGACCAAGAAGTACTATGCATTCTAATTAAGGGAAATCCTAGACTAAATTTAACCAAACAGGAAATGAAGAAAAATCCTGATATTTTTCAATGTATCTCAAAATTATGTTTTCGGTTCTATAAAGGATGAAGGGTAATGATGACAGGCTTGGGTTGTGAATAGCAGTATGCCACTCTACTGCCAGTGACACCTGCTATTGGCTCAAAGCAATTTATAACAATATTTAGACTAAATAAAATAGAAAACTTAGAAGAATGTCTTATGTATTACATAAAAAATAACCTGTTTTCAATTAGTAAAAAGAAAAATATACATTTATCTTTTTCCAGTAAAAATGTTATTAAATTAATTATGTGTCATAAAAGCAAAAGCTACCAAGACCGACAAAATATGATACACACAGTAACAGGTTCCTAGAAGGACATACAATATATTAAATATAGTTATCTCTGGATTATGAGATAATGACTACTTTGTCTTTTCTTTTTTCTACTTTCTTCTCTTTCCCAATTTTATATAATGAATTTTTTCTTTTATAAAACTACTGTAAAACCACCACTTTTATAAAACCACCACTTAGCTCTTAGTTTGTATATAACAAAATTCCCAACTGACTTGTAGTGTAGTTATTATTTAAACTTATTTATTTTTCAAGACTGAGTCTCTATCTCTGGTTAGTATTTATTGGTTTATAAATTGTAACTTTGCAGCTCAGAACAGTGGCTTTACCTCTTTGTAATTTCAATAAATACTCCTTTATTGTGATATCCCTATGTTGGAATTGATCTCCAGTCTGCTCCAAAATGTTATTTTAATTTAACAGAACTACTTTTTACATTTTAAATTACATTTCAAGTTGTCAGTTTCTCCAGCAGGTTTTCCCCTCCTTAGCACCATCTCTAATTTACTATTGCCTTCTGCATTTATACCAATGTAGATATAGATAGGTATATAGATATAGATATAGATGATATAGATATCGATATGGATATATAGATGTAGATTGAATATGTGTGTGTGTGTGTGTGTGTGTGTGTGTGTGTGTGTATATACACACACTTACCATGTGCCATTGGTGTGGTAGTATAGCTGCAATGTGATGTGGGGGCTAAATTCTCATTATCTAATTCAGTGAGTTTGAGTTTAATTAGTTTGTGGTAAGGCCTGGGCATTAAATATTTTTAAAAGAACCTTAGGTGATTCTGTTGCATTTGGAATTGAGAACCATTGATCAAGCTCTATTAAGGTAGCCTCCATATTCTACAGCAATTCTTATCACACTCTAGTATGCACAGAAATCACTGAAGATGTCATTAAAATGTAAATTCTGATTCTGTCAAGCTGGAGTCAGCCATGAGATTCTGCATTTCTAACAATATTCCAGGTGATGCTGAAGATACTGGTCCACAGACTACCTTTTGAAAGAATGTAGACCATACTATAGAAATGTAAACAACTTACATGAGACACAGTAAAATCGGCATATAAAAGTTTTTGGCAATGTGAAAATTATTCCACTATATAAACTTTTTAAATTCATGTCAAATACTGTTGGATGATAGCTAATTTTGTCATTGGTAGAGTCACTCAAAAATATTAATTCAGAATCTACTTTGTGCTAGACACTGTGCTGTGCCAACTTATGTCTAATATAATTATTTGGAAGATCTTCTAAGCATTTACCATATAGTGGAGACCATATAGATAATGCATTTTAAAACTCAAATTATGAATGATGATATGCATATATCTACCTGCTTTTATTTGTCTTTACTTATGTTCTCCAAAGACTTCTCATACTGGCTTCCAAAGGAGTTTAATGTAAAAAGTGATAAGGGACATTTCATGTTAATTCAGTATCAGAAGTTAATAGGCTTATAGAATGTAGTGCTGTCATTGATGTAACTCAGCTTCCTCCTTGTGCCTCAGTCCAGTTCTCTTAAAGAAGAGTGTGGTTCATCCTGTGATCTTTTTGAACTCAAGCTACTCATGTCCTAGGTGCTGGCCAGCCTATAAACATGCTCACTTTGGGTCAGGTGTCTACACCTTCCAATAATCAATCAGCTATAATCACAGAGAAGACTGCCAAACTATCTACTCAATGAGTAGGCAGAGAGGGGTGATGAGGTCATCAAAATATTTGTAAAATTTTTAAATTGTATGTTTTCACAAGGATAAATTACTTAAATTTTCTTTAGTTAAACACAAATAAAAAAGTGTAGAATGACCAAGGTTTTATTGGTAGTTATACTTTACACAAAAAAGTGCATTTGAATTCAAGAGCATTTGAATTCTCATTTTTCAAAAAGTCTGGAACTAATTCCCAAAGACTTTGGGAATTCCAAAGTTAAAAGTTTTAGTAGTGTTTTAATTTAATTATTTAATTTATTCTAAATTTTTAAATAAAATTAAATAATAATATAATGGGATAAATATATCTAATCAGAAAGTCTCCAACATATGAACTTCTTTAAATATAGAAAAGACAATGCAGAGTCTTACTCTTAATTGAGAAATTGTTCTAAACTCAATTTTAACAGATAACACAATTGAGAAATAATCAATTTAAATATCTTCTTCTTAATAAGGCTTAAGATTCATGATCTAAGGATTTTAAAAAGAAGTCAATGTAAGTTTAAATTCAGTTCATAAGCCTTTCTAACTTGGAAAGATCTGCTTCTTAGCCAAAAATGAGGTATAATAGATCTTGGAGTAATGAACATGAAAAAAGTCAGGGACAAGAAAAATCAAGAGAGACATGGAAATGTGAAAAGATGTGTGGTTAAAATAATAGGAGAGTAGAATGTCAGTTTTGGAAGAGGCCTACTGTCTGGATTTTCTCTATGACAGTTTAGCCAAAGGGTCACACAGCTTTTTCTTAAGGATCTCTTAGGAAATCCACTTTGGTAGTACAGTATGGATTGTATTGGAAAGTGGAAAAGACTAGAAGCATGGAGGCTAATTCAGAATTGAAGGAGTTGATTGTGTCAGTCCAGGAATCAGGCTAGGGGAAGATTTGGGCCATGAAAATGAAAAGGAAGGAAGAAGTGTATGTGGCAAATGTTAAGAAATGAGAATTAACTGAGTTTTGCAACTAACTGCAGCTTGTTCCCAGAGAAGGGCTGATTCTTAATTTACAATGCAAATGATTGGAGACAGAAATAGCATTATCTTGGCTATTTCTTAGTGGGAGAAATAACAAGGTATTTTTGAAACATGCTGAATTTGAGCTGGCATTCATGTGATGCTGTCTATGGATTATTTTTTCTATTTTCCATCTCAGGACAATTGATTTTCTTCTGCAATTATAGGTGTGATTTACAGAAGTACTTGTTACAAATAGAGAACATTAAAGTGGTTATTTATAGGACTTAACAATCTAACATTTTGTGCTCTAAAACGGTAGAAAAATTACTGATAATGTAATTAATAAGAGGAAAAGTAAATCAGCCAAATCACTGTTTTATTTTATTTTTAAATTTATCTTTATTGTTAAAAGTATTACAGATATCCCCCTTTTTTCCCCATTGATCCCCTCCAACCCTCACCTGCCAACCTAACCCCCAGGTTTTCACCACACTATTGTTTGGGTCCATGGGTTATGCATATATGGCATATAAATTCTTTCATTAATCTCTCCCCACCCATTCCAATCTCTGCCTTCCCCCTGAGATTCATCAGTCTGTTCCATGCTTCTGTGTCTCTGGATCTATTTTGTTCTTCAGTCTATTTTGTTTATTAGATTCCACATATGAGTGAGATCATGTAAAACTGAATCAGGAAGAATCAGAAAACCTGAACAAACTAATAACAACTGTTGAAATAGAAGCAACAATAAAAAAACTCCCAGCAAAAAAAAAGCCCTGGTCAGGATGGCTTCACAGGGGAGCTTTCTAATTCTTTAAATTGTAGGGTTAGATAGTTTACTAAAAATTTGTCTTGCTTTCTGAGGTAAGCCTCTAGTGCTATGAACTTCCCTTTAGGACTGCTTTCACTGTGTCCCATAGATTTTGGGTTGTTGTGTGTTCATTTTCATTTGTTTCCAGGAAGTTTTGATTTCTTTCTTCATCTTATTGGAAACCCTTCATTGTTTAATAACATGTTATTTAGCATTCATGTGTCTGAATGTTTTTGAGTGTTTTTACTGTAGTTGATTTCTAATTTCATGCCTTTTGACCTAAGATGCTTGATATGATTTCAATCTTCTTGAACTTGTAGAGACTAGTTTTGTGTCTTAACATGTGGCCTATCTTTGAGAATGACCCATGTGCACTAGAGAGGAATGTATATTCTGCAGCTTTGGGGTGAAATATTCTGTAAATATCAATTAAATCGATCTGATCTAGTGTGTCATTTAGAGTCACTCTTTCTGTGTTGGCTTTTTGTCTGAAAGATCTATCCAGTGAAGTCAGTGGAGTGTTCAAGTCCATGACTATGACTGTATTACTATTGACCTCTCCCTTAAAGTCTTTAAGGTTATTATTGATAGGTTCTTATTTATTCCCCTTTTAATTCTTTATGCCTATGTTTCTCTCTCTATTTCTTCTTACTTATTAAAGCAGTTCTTTAACATTTCTTGCAATGCTTCTATTTCTACTTCTAATTACAGCAGTCCCTTTAACATTTCTTGCAATGCTGGTTTGGTGGTGATAAGCTCCTTTAGCCTTCTTTTATCTGGGAAACTCTTTATTTCATCTATTTTGAATGATAGCCTTGCTGAATAGAGTAGTCTTGGTTTCAGATCCTTGTTTTGCATTACCTTGAATACTTCATGCTATTTCCTTCTGGCCTGTAGAGTTTCTGATGAGAAATCATCTGACAGCCTTATGGGAGATCTTCTGTAAGTAACAGATTGCTTTTCTCTTGCTGCCTTTAATATTTGTCTTTGTCTTGATTTTTGACATTTTAATTATATTGTATCTGAGAATGGGCCTCTTTGCATTCTTCTTGCTTGGGACTCTCTGTGCCTCCTGAACTTGTGTGACTTTTTTCTTCACCAGGTTCGAGAAGTTTTCTGCTATTATTTCTTCAAACAGGTTCTCTAATCCTCGCTTACTTTCGACCTCTGCAGGCACTCTTATGTTGCTAATATTGTTACATTTCATGTTGTCCCACAGCTCCCTTAGACTGTCGTCCTGTTTTTTTAATTGTTTTTTTGTTTGTTTTTGGATCTCTGATTGAGTGTTTTTTTCTACCCTATCTTCTAATTCCATGATCTGATCCTCATCGTCCCCTAATCTGTTGTTTATTCCTTCCAATGGATTCTTTATTTTTTCTATGTCATTATTCATTTCTGACTGGTCATTTTTCATAGTTTCCATATCTTTTTTCATGCTGTTGAGCATCCTTACGATCAGTATTCTGAACTCTATATCTGATAGATTGCTTATCTCCATTTCATTTAGCTCTTTTTCTGGAGACATCTCTTTTTCTTTCATTTGGGGCTTGTTTTTTTGTTTCCCTATTTTGGCTGCCCATTTTCAGTTTGTTTCTATGTACTAGGTAGGCCTGCTAGGACTCTCTGTCTTTTTAGAAGGTCTCTGGTGCAGACCAATGTCAGATGCTGTTTGTGACTGGCCTTGAATACCTTGTTTTATAGCTATCAACATCCCACAGCTTGAGGTCCCCTCTGTTGGGGTTGGTTGCATTTGGACAGGACCAAGGTACACATCAAAGTCTGATTTTCCACAGCCCGGGTCCAGGAGCAGATCAGGCAAAGACTCAAAGCACTCTGAAGTGTGTTTCGGCCTAAGGGCTGATTAATCTGATTCTCTAAATCAACCTCAGGCTGTAGAAATGCCACAGGATAGGGCCAGAGGTTCTCCAGCAGGGTGAAGCAATTGCTGCCCCCTCAGGCAAAAGCTGTTTGGAAGGTAAATGTCCTATGAAGATGTTCTCTGCAGTATGAGGGTATGACTTGGCTCAGGAATCCAGAGGAATGCCCTCTGACCTCTATCTCCAGAGCCTACAACCCTAAGTTTTCTTCACACAGCTCCAGTTCACTCTGCCTTCCCTTTGCTGGAGCCCAAGGTGAGTAGCTACACATGAAATTTTGCGCATTGTCTCTTTTAGAGGGTGCCTGCATTTCCAACCATTTCTCCCTGGCAGACAGAAACTCGGCTGTAGGAAAAGGCCAGCAAACAACAAACAAACTCTGAAGGAGTTGGGCAGCAAGCTTCCCCAGAATCGCAGAAATCCCCTTGAAAACGAGGGAGACATTTCTGACAGGAACTGAAAACAGATCCTTATGGATCTGGGAAGCTTGCCCCCAGGAGGGTTATGGCCTTAAGAACAAATGTGAAGCATTAGCATAGCACAAAGCCATTTGTTTATGCGCATTTTATAGTTTCTACTGATCACTATCTTTTATACTTGCCTTTCTGTAACTCAGAATAAAAATCGCTGGGTGGTAAGGAGGGTTGTTGCAGCGCCTCCAGAGCCTCAACCCTCTGCATCTCCACCTAAATTCTACATTCTCCGTGTCTCGAGTTTTCTTCGCGTCCCGTGAGCACAACACTCGGCTGCTTTTCACAGCCAGATGTTATGTTGACACCTTTCTCAGTTCTGGTGCTCCCGGCTGGGAAGCCCAGTCTGGGGTTTAGACCTCAGAGTCCTCAGTGGGAACCCCCCACAGCTGAGTTACCCCTCTGGACTTTCAGCTGCTGCCTGTGGGAGTCCGTCCAGCCCTTCACCACCTCCACACTTCTTAGCAGCTTCTACGCAGTCTCCACTTTTCCTGCTTGGTTATGAGAGTGCTCTCCAGCTTGTCTTCAGTTGCAGTTGACTCTTCAGGATGTTTTTTTTATATTTCAGTTGTAATTCCAGTTTGGTCCCAGGAGAGTGTCAGTGCAGCTTCCATTCAGTCTGCCACCATCTTTAATTCTCCTCAAATCACTGTTTTAATATCCTTTTTTTTTTTTCTAGTCAAGTGTTTAATCAGAAATGATTTGCTGTGGTTCAGTGGTTCAAAGCAACTAACTACCTGCCACTAGTAAACACACAGAGCACAAATCTTATTGACAGTGAGTTAATAAGGTCAAGGGTCACCTAGGAAAGAAAGAAAATGCTAAGTAAATAAGTGCTTTGTTATGCTGACAAGCGTGCAAAAATCAATTATTTACATAAAATTCCAATTGTTAACAGATAACCAATAGCTTTTATATCAAAATGAATTATAGTTTACAAAGCAATTTAATATATTTTCTCTTATGTGAGCTGCATCTTAAGACTGTGGGGTCAGGGTTTATTATAGTCCCATGAGGGCTTCAGAGCTGGTTGATACGTCTGAAGTTGACCAACAATTAAAATTGGGATCTTCTATTTAGAGTTTCTGATTTCTGAGTTAAACATTCTTTTCATCATAACTTTCTGCATGGCAAAATTTTTAAAAAGTCTGTTTGTGGGAGATGATATACCTTTCCTAACTTCTTTTAACCATTAAGATGAAAGGTCTGTCTTTTGAAAGACTTAAATTTTTTGCTTCACAATTTTAATGCTGTATCAAAGTCTACTCAGAAAAACTGAAATGTACAAGTTACCTTAACAAAGACAATTTAGTATAGAGGACTGAAGAACAAAAATGTAATACTGAAATAGTAACTGCAGGAAGCAGCTACCATTCCTGGTGCTGGGGGAATAAAGGGAAGTTCGAAGTTGGGCTGGTATGCTTGGAAATGGTAAATGACTTCTATGGACTGAATTGTGTCCCCCCTCCACAATTTACATGTGGAAGCCATAGCCCCAATGTGATGGTATTTGGAGATGGGAAGGTAATTAGGATTAGATGAAGTCATGAGACTAGGGTCTTTATAAGAAGAGGCACAAAAAAACTCTTTATCTCTGCTATGTGAGGATATGGCAAGAAGGTAGCTGTCTTTAAGCCAGGAAGAGAGCTCTCACCAGCACCTGACCATGTTGGCTCTTTAATCTGGGACTTTCAGCCTCTGGAACTGTGAGAAAATAAATTTCTGTTACGTGACCCAGTCTATGGTATTTTGTTCTGGCAGTCCAAGCAGACTAAAACAATGACTAAGGGGATATTGGTATGGCACTGGCAAATGTCTGCTAAAGGTATTTGCAGAGAACTATTTATTAGTTTCTTTTAGTTTGTTTTACCAAATGTCACTAAAAGTTAACCTTATCTTTCTAGGGGTTTGAACTGTTTGGAAAAACAGTTGTGCAGAATCCAGTGATATTCGGGTAAGTTAGTGGCATACAAAGGGTGGGCTTACTGGGAGTGGAGCTCCCCAGTATAGACAATAAGGAGATAACTGACTGTAGAGAATTTTAAAAAGATAATGAAACTGATTGAAAGTCTCTTTGCTTTTATTATCATAATGCTCTGGCAATTCTACACAATGTCAATGACAAAATACTGTTCCCTCATGGGCCAACCACTCTTTCCCACCCCACCCCGCTTTTCTCCTGTATGCTGCTGAAATAAGATGTGACAGTTTGTAGGCGAATATATTTAGGGTCAAATTGTTTTAGATTTTGTAGGTATCCTGATGAATGAAAAATGTTGAACCTTAACATTTTGAATAATTCACACAAATAGCCCTGATATTAGATGTAGCCAAAGCAAACTGTGATGGTTATATTCCGAGTCATAGTTGGCCAAATAAAAGAATGCTTTTGATGTCTTCTGGGACAGCCACTAGTTCCTGCCTGCTCCACTGCTGAAGAGAAAGGGATACGCAAATATCAAACACTATCGTCCATCAAAGATCTCTGCCACTGGAGTGTGTCTGTTCCACGTGGTCGCTCAGAGACCCAGGTTACTGTTTCTGTGGGGTCCTTCCACCGAATTGCGAGAAAAGCATTTCCGGGGACCCACCTACGGGAGGACAAGGTGTAGTAGAAAGACTTGTTGGGGTAGAAATAAAAGCCTGCTCCCAGATTCCCAGTGTCTCATCTCCATCTGTCCCACTGTGGGAGAAGTCCAGCCTTGTCTTCATCGAGCCCCAAAGGGGGCCAGGGTCCGAAAGTCGGTGCCGTCAGTTCAGTCCCTGCCGAGCTTGGTCCAGCCCGTCCGGCTGAGGCTCGGACCCGCCGCACTCCGCGGAGCACCCGCCCTACCCGGCCAGGTTTGCGCTCGGAGCCCACGCTCAGAGCCCGCAGGGCCGGCCGGCCCCGCCCCAGGGCCGCCGTGGAGAGGAGGGGCGCACGCGCGAGCGCAAGAGCGAGCGGGCAGCGCGGCGCGGAGCGCGAGCCCCGGGTGAGCTTCCATTATAGCACTTCGGCTTTGGAACTGAGCAATGTTTTCCCGTTTTCGTGGCCTTGTGTGTCCTCCCCCTGGCCAATCCTTTTCCTAGATCTTGGCGGGCTTGTGCTGGACCTTCCCGCTAACAAATCCAGCCTCCCCCGGACTAGGCGCTCCTTCAGGCTCGCCAGCCTGGCTCCCGCTGCGCAGGCGCCTGGAGAGGCCCCCGGCTGTCGCCCCTCCCCCTCCCCCTCCCCCGCGCTCCCGCCGCCTGAGGGGCGGTCCCCAGAGCCGAGGGCGCCGCCGCCCTGGCGGGTGTGAAGCTGTGGCTTCTGACCTAGTTAAGCGTAGCTAGCCTTGCTCCCTTCTGTCTAATTAATATCTAGCTACCTACGCTAACACCTCCATCTCATTGTTTCACCCTCCCAAAGGGTACTGACCTCTCCATCTGGGGGAGGTGGTCATTGCCTTATTTCTGTCCAGCCCGTGAAATGTGGAAGGCAAGTGATTTTTTCTTTTTCATCAACCGACATGGAAGAAGCATATATCACTTTCCCTCGTATTCTACAATTGAGAATTTTCTCTAGGGGAATTAAACACAGTACGATCTCACAACACTAGATTAAAAGCAATTACACACTTGCTCTGGGATTTATCGAGTGAAAGGACACAGAAATGCCATTTCCATCAAGTCCTGTCTACTATTTATACTTCCTATTGCCAAGGACGGGAAAACCACCTGCTTAAAGAATTCACCACTGAGAAAGCAGCCGTGTAGAACCCACTCGCTTGCTGCATATAGCAGAACGGGCAGCTGAGAAACGGAGTCTCTAGGTAGGTGCCCGCGACCCAGCTTACACTGAAGGACGACGGAAAAAGGACGAGCACATTCGGGGAACAGTTTGCAGTCTCATAAACAGCATGTATTCACAGATTTTTGTAAACATGCCTCATCTCTCAGCTAAAATGACAAAGCAGATGCAGCCCATAGCCAAGGTTGCAGGCTTTAGTCCAAGCTTCTAGAGACTGTGAAATTGACATATTGGTAAATATGTATTTACACAGACATAATGCAGTCAAATGTTCTGAGGAAATAAAAGCTCTGTATTTGCATTTTATTTCAGCACATTTTTTTTCTTGCCAGACAGGGAAAAGTTTATTTATTCTTCCAGGTGAGGGAAGAATGCAAACAATTAAAATACAGCAACTTGCTTAACACGTGGAAAATCAGTACTTAAACAACATGAACATAATTTGTTTAAACACAGGTTTCCTTGGAGACTTTTAACCCAAGGTCTACAAAAATCAAGAAAGGCATTTTTAGATGGAACAATATTGTATTGAAAAACAAGGAGTGAGTCTTTCTGTCCTGATGCTATTCAGTCAAATGTACAGTGATTGGTGGAATTCCTGAGGGAAGCCACCATCTATGCTGGTAACCAGCATTTTTTCCATTCAGGTCAAATCAGTAATCAATAATTCAACCTCATCTTCTCTGTCATAAACTACGTAAACAGCAGTTCATTACCAGGCATGATACTGAATGTATTATAAAGTACAAGTTGTCAGAATTTTCTGTGGCCTTAATGCCTGCTATTTTGCCCTCTCTCTCTTGTTCACTATATTACCACTGTCCAGACCTGAAGTTGGAGTTACAATCGTCTGCATATTAGTTCATAGAATAATAAGAGACCTGTTTCCTTTTAGTAAAATGATTATTAAACAATAGAATTATAATATTTACTTCTATTTGAGAATGTTGATACAATAATATTTGCATGAAATGAAGATCTCGACCCCAACTACAAGTTTTGTTACTTATTACAAGATCCCTTATCACCCTGCAGGGGTCCAGTTGACTTCTCTATAAAGAGGGATCATCAGTATGTTAAACATGGGTAAGAGAAATGCAATCTATATGTTATGTAATATTTGGAAATAAAATGATTTATTTTGTATGAATGTCAGAAATTGATTTTTCTCATTAAAATATGGCTACTTCTAGGAGAAAGTCTTGGACTTACAGAATCTTAACTGTTGAAAGAAATATTAGAGGGCATTAAGTTAAATACTTTCCAAAGGTACATGGTATCATCCCTGACTAATTACCCTTCATTCACCTCTATCTGAATGCTTTCAGTGAGGCATATCCAATTTTATTTCATCAACCCATTGATGGGCAGCTCTAAACTGTCTCTTAAATGTCTGTCTTATTCTCAATGGCCTTCTCTGAAATAACAGAACATAAATCTATTCTCACTTCAATGTGATTATCAGTTAAATATTTAGGAGTATTATGTTTCTTCTGAGGCTTTTGCAGGCTAAATATTCCCAAATATTTCAGTATTCCTTGATCAAAATGGTATCCTGTCTCTTTATTATCTAGATGGCTTTCCTATGGACACACTTCTGGTTTTCAATGTTCTTCAGACAACTGTTGCAAATGTGTCATGACCAGTTCAGAAACAGAGTCCAGTAATCTTTATGAACTGGCTGTTATGCATTTGTTGATGAAAGGAACAAGACATTAACTTTTTCATCAGCCATATCACAGTATACGGTCCTATTTGATGGCATGGGGCAGGCTCCTTATCCACAAACATGGCTTGTCAAAGGGTCTGTATTTCAATCAATAAAGATTTTATTTATTCCTTCAATCAATAAAGACTTTTATTTATGTTTAAATTGTAATTTTTTCCTTCAAGACATTTCTAGAGTTCTCTAGTAAAATATAAGTTACTTACTCTAGGTAATTCCTTAAACTTTTTTTTTAACTGATACTTTATTCAGAATTAGTTCACAACTGGATCAGAGCAAGAAGGGAAGGAAAACTAGGTAGTTCATGAAATGAAAGGCATCAACAGTGCCATTCCCATGAAGACACTAACGGAATTGAGAAGATACCAAAGAATAAACTTTGCCTACTACAAAACCTTCCTAGCTCTTAATGCATTATATTGCATTTACTGACACAACTACAAAGTTTCCAAAGAAAGCTGGAAAGAGCAGGGTAGAGTAGAAACTATAAAATCTTTGGTTTCATATCTGAGATATAGATATGAAACCATACTTCAAGCACTCTACCATACTTCCAAACAGCATACAGGTGGGTTTTGCTTTTTATTCTACCTGACAGTCCTTGCTTTTTAAATGGAATGTGTATACCAAAGCTATAAGAAAGAAATGTAATGTGAGCCACATATGTACTTTTAAATTTTCTAGCATTAACATTAAAAAAGTAAAAAGAGCCCAGCTGATGTGGCTCAATGGCTGTGTCGACCCATGAACAAAGAGGTCACCGGATGATTCCCGGTGAAGGCACACACTTGGGTTTCAGGCTCCATCCCCAGTAGAGGGTATGCAGGAGGCAGCGATTGATGTTTCGCTCTCAGTGTTTCTATCTCTCTATCCCTCTCCCTTCCTCTGGCTCTAAAATCAATAAAGACATTTCTTTTTTATTAGAAAAGTAAAAAGAAAGAAAATTAATTTTAAGTGTGTTTTTTAATTAACCCAATGTATACAAAATATTATTTCAATAACTAATCAATATAAACTTCATTAATTAGATATTTAACTTTTTTGGTACCAAATTCTCAAAATCTACTGATTCAGACAAGCCATATATAAAATACTCAATAACCGTATGTAGCCAGTGGCTGCAATATTAGCACAGGTTTAAATAATTTTCATTTAACTATTATTTTGTTAGATTTAATTTATCATCTTGCTAGCTGTTGTTTTTAAAACTTAAATCTATGTTTGTTCTCCTTTCCCGTTTTTGCTGACTTGTGTTAGGATTGTTGTTTTTCTTCTTTTTTTATGATTCCATTTATCTTCACTGTTGACTTATTAGCTAAACCTTTTTTTATTTCTGGGGTTAACAACATACATCTTTAACTTACCATTATTCATCTTCAAATACTATTATACAACTTTTTGTACAGTGTAAGATGCATTTTCTCTTGCCTTTGTGTTATTGTTTTTGTACATTTTAATCTCTATATATTATACAATCCACAATATATTGCTATTATTTTTTAAACTGTCCATTATCTAATAAGGATGTTAGCAAATGAGAAAAACATTTTTCTAGATATTATCATTTCTAATCATCTTTATTCTTTTACGTAGTCCTAATTTTCACATTTATTATTTTCTTTGTTGTTAAAGAAATTTTAAAAATATTTCTTATAGTTCTTCTGATCAATTCTCTCAATTTTTCTTTTTTTTAAAAAATCTGTTTCCATCTTCATTTTTGAAATATATTTGTGCCAGCTATAGAGCTTGACATTTCTTTTTATTCCAACATTTTGATCATGTTGTTCCATTGTCTTATGACCTGCTTGAACTCTTCTGTCATTCTTATGTTTATTTCTCTAAATGTAATGTTCTCTTTGGCTTCTTTCAGGGTTTTCTCTTTATCCTGGACTTTCAGCAACTGGATTATAATGTGTCTTGGTGTGTTTTTCTCTGTGTTCCTCCTGCATGGAATTCACTAAGTTAATTGGATTTGTAGGTGTAGAACTTTCATCAAATTGGGAAAATATTCAGATGTCATTTCTTTAATTTTCTCTCTCCCCTTACATTTATTTCTGTTGGTAATTACACATGCTAAAGAAGCTGAATAGGCTCCAAACATCCAGAAGTCTGATTTGAACTACTGGCTAACATTGTGTAAAGTAAGGAATTGAGGAAGAAAGAAATGTGGTCTTTTGGTGTTTTTGTATTGAAGAATTTGGGCTTCTGCCTTTTTTAAAAATTAAAAAATATCAGTGTTGACATTATTGCAGGTGTCCCCCTTTCCTCTCCCCTTTGCCCACCTCCAACCCCCCCACCCCCTCCCTTGGCCTTCACTACACTATTGCCTGTGTCCACGGGATATGCTTATATGTTCTTCAGCTAATCCCTTCACCTTGTTTATCCAGTCACCCCCAATGCCCCTCCCATCAGGCATCAGCTAGTCTGTTCCATGTGTTCATGCATTTGTTCCATTTTGTTTGTCAGCTTGTTTTGTTCATTGGATTCCATGTATTAGTGAGATCATATTGTATTTGTCTTTCTATGACTGGCCTATTGCACTTGGCATAATACTCTCCAGGTCCATTCATGCTGTTGCAAAGGGTAAGAGCTCCTTGTTTTTTTACAGCTATGTAATATTCCATTGTGTAAATGTAGCACAACTTTTTTATCTGCTCATCTGCTGATGGGTACTTGGGCTGTTTCTAGATCTTGGTATTGTAAATAATGCTGCTATGAATATAGCGGTGTATATATTTTTTCCGATTGGTGTTTCAGGATTCTTAGGCTATATATATTCCCAAAAGTGGAATTGCTGGGTCAAAATGCAGTTCCATTTTTATTTTTATCGATTTTAGAGAGAGAAAAGGGAGGAAAAGAGAGATAGAAACATCAATGAGGGAGAAACATCAACGATTGGCTGCCTCCTGCACATTGGCTGCCGGGGATCAAGCCTGCAACCTGGGCATAAGCCCTGACACTCAACCACTGAGCCACACCAGCTGGGCCATTTTTTATTTTTTTAAAGCTGTTTATAGAATTTTATTTATGAAGAAAGTGGAGCTGAATGGCATAGAGGGTAAATTATAGTGCTCCACCATATATTCCATGGTGTGCCACTCAGATCCCCCATTCAGGATTGAGGGATTTGTTCTCCCAGTTGCTTAGGAATGTTGACAGCTAAGTTTTCAACTGAAGAGAGCCCCCTTACCTATGTCCCACCTACTTCCCAGAGCCATCCAGCATCCAAATACTGACTGGGGCCATAAAGGCCCTGCCCCCTACAGAACTTCTGTTGCATGGCTGAGTTGTTTTTTTTTTTTAATTTACCTTTATTGTTGAAAGTATTACAAATGTCTCTTTTTTACCCTCATGGATCCCCTCCACGCTGTACCCCCCTTACACTCCAGGTCTTCACCACACTATTGTCTGTGTCTATGGGTTAAGCATATCCACATATAAGTTCTTAGGTTATTCTCTCTCCTGCAACGCCACCACCCCTGCCTTCCCTCTGAGATTCGTCAGTCTGTTCCATGCTTCTAGATCTTTGGATCTATTTTGTTCATAGGTTTATTTTGAGTGAGATCATGTGCTACTTGTCTTTCTCTGACTGGCTTATTTTGCTTAGCATAATACTTTCCAGGTCCCATCATGCTGTCTCAAAGGGTAAAGGATCCTTTTTTATAGCTGCATAGTATTCCATGGTGTAAATGTCTGTGAAGATGCTTGATATGATTTCAGTCTTCATGAACTTGTCGAGACTTGTTTTGTTCCCTAACATGTAGTCTACCTTTGAGAATGTCCCATGTGCACACTGGAGGAGAATGTATATTCTGCAGCTTTGGGGTGAAATGTTCTATAAATGTCAATTAAATCCATCTGATCTTGTGTGTCATTTAGAGTCGCTGTTCCTTGCTGATTTTTTGTCTGGAAGATCTATCCAGTAGTCAGTGGAGTGTTAAAGTCCCCTACTATGACTATATAAAGTTCTCCTTTAAAGTCCTCCAGAAGTTTTTGTTTTTTTTTAGCTGGTGTGAGTCTTTTGTTCTGAGGTGGGACTCTTGTAGACAGCATATATTTGGGTTTTGTTTTCTTATCCATTCAGTTACCCTATGTCTTTTGATTGGAACATTTAATCATTTATATTTAAGATTATTATTGAAAGGTACTTATCTGTTGCCAATTTATTTCCTTATGCTTAGATTTCTCGTTCTCTCTACTTTACTATTTCAACTTCTTGTTACAGCAGTCCCTTTAACATGTTCTGCAATGCTGGTTTGATGGTGATAAAATACTTCAGACTTTTTTTGTCTAGGAAGCTTTTTATTTCACCACCTATTATGAATGGTAGCCTTGCTGGATAGAGTAGTCTTCATTTCAGATCCTTGTTTTGCATTACCTTGAATACTTCATGCCATTCCCTTCTGACCTGTAGACTTTCTGATGAGAAATCATCTGACAGCTTTATGTGAGCTCCTTTGTATGTAACAGATTGCTTTTCTCTTGCTGCCTTTAATATTCTCTCTTTGTCTTGAATTTTCAGAATTTCAATTATGATGTGTCTGAGCATGGGCCCTCTTTGGATTCTTTCTTGGGACACTCTGTGCCCCCTGAACCTGTATGTCTTTTTCTTTGACCTGGTTAGGGAAATTTTCTGCCATTTTTTCTTCAAACAGGTTCCCTAACCCTTGCTTACTTTCTACATCTTCTGGTAACTCCTATGATGTGAATATTGTTATGTTTCATGTTGTGCCACAGCTCCTTTAAACTATCCTCCTGTTCTATAATTGCTTTTCTTTTGGTTCTCTGATTGAGTGATTTTTTTTCTATCTTGTATTCTAATTTGCTGATCTGATCCTTAGCTTCCCTTAATCTGCTGTTTATTCCTTCCAATGTATTTTTTTTAAATATGTCTTTATTGATTTCAGAGAGAGGAAGAAAGAGGGAGGGAGAGAGATAGAAACATCAATGATGAGAGAGTCATTGACTGGCTGCCTCCTGCATGCCCCTACTGGGGATCAAGCCCACAACTTGTGCATGTACCCTGACTGGGAATTGGACCACAATCTTCTGGATCATAGGTTGATGCTCAACCACTGAGCCATGCCGGCTGCGCTTTCCAATGTATTTTTAATTTCTGTGTCATTCTTCATTTCCTTCATAGTTTCTATATATTTTCTATGCTGTGGACCATCATTATGATCAGTATTCTGAACTCTATATTTGATAGGTTGCTTATCTCCATTTCATTTAGTTCTTCTGGAGAGTTCTTTTGTTTTTTCACTTGGTGCTTGTTTTTTCTTCCCATTTGGCTACCTGTTTGGATTTGTTTCTATGTATTAGGTAGATCTGCTAGTACTTCCAGTCATTTGGATGGTCTCTGGTGCAGGCCAATGTCAGATGCTGTTTCTGACTGGCCTTGAGTACCCTGTTTGAAACTTTCTGCACTTCACAGCTTGTGGTTCTCCCTTCTGTGGCTGGGTGCATTTAGAAAGGACCAAGATGCTTACCAATGTCTGCTTTTCCAACCCCTGGGTCCAGAAGCAAATCAGGCAAAGGCTCAAAGCACACAGAAGTTGATTGATTTTTAGTCTCTTAATGAGCCTCAGGCTGTAGAAACTCCACAGGGTGGGGTGAAAGATTTCAATGGGTGGGGCAATTGCTTCCCCACCAGGCAAAAAGCTTCTTAGAGGGTAAATGTCTGCCTGAGGAAGATGTCCTCTGCAGTTTGGGGGAATGACTCAGTACAGGAATCCAGATGGCTGCCCTCTGAGCTCTATCCCCCAAGCCAGCATCTCTAGATTCTCCTCACACAGCTCTAGTCCACTCTACCCTCCCTCCACCAGAGACCGAGTGGCTGCACATGAAACTTTGTGAGTTGACTTTTTAAGAGAGTGCCTGCATTTCCAGTTATTACTCTGGCAGACAGAAACCCCACTGCTTTTCACAGACAGATATTATTTGGGCACCTTTCTCAATTCTGGTGCTCTGGAATGGGAAGCCCAGCTTGGGGTTTAGGCCTTAGAATTTTCAGTGGTAACCCCCCACAGCTCTCTCACACGTCTGCTCTTCTTACAAGTCTCTATGGGGTCTCCAATTTATGTCCTTGGTTATGAGGGTGCTCTCCAGCTAGTCTTCATTTGCAGTTGATTTTTCAGGATGGTTTTTCTGTAATTTAGTTGTAATTCCAGTTTGGTCCTGGGAGAGTGTCAGTGTAGTTTCCACTCTATTCCTGCCATCTTGGAACCTGTCATTTTTAATTTTTTGAGGAATCTTCATACTGTTTTCCACAGTGCCTGCACCAGTCTGCATTACCACAAACAGTGCACTAGTGTTCCTTTTTCGCCACATCCTCACCAGCACTTGTTTTTTATGACAGGTGTAAGGTGATACCTCATTGTTGTTTTAATTTGCATCCCTCTGATGATTAGTAACCTTGAACATTTTTTCATGTCTATTCTCCATCTGTATGTCTTCTTTGGAGAAGTGGACACTAGTGCACTGTTTGTGGTAATGCAGACTGGTGCAGGCACTGTGGAAAACAGTATGAAGATTCCTCAAAAAATTAAAAATGACAGGTTCCAAGATGGCAGGAATAGAGTGGAAACTACACTGACACTCTCCCAGGACCAAACTGGAATTACAACTAAATTACAGAAAAACCATCCTGAAAAAATCAACTGCAAAAGAAGTGTCCTCTTTTCCCATTTTTTAATTGGATTGTTTGTCTTCCTGGTGTTGAGCTGTATACATTCTTTATTTTGCAAATTAACATCTTATTGGATATACCATTGGTGAATATGTTTTCCCATACAGTGGGCTCCCTTTGCATTTTGTTGATGGTTTCTTTTGCCGTGCAGAAGCCTTTTAATTTGTTATATTCCCATCTGTTTATCTTTTCCTGTGTTTCCCTTGTCCTCAGAGACATATCAACAAAAATATTGCTGTCAAAGATCTCTGAGATTTTACTGCTTAAGTTTTATTCTAAGATTTTTATGGACTTGTGACTTATATTTAACTCTTTTATACAATTTTAGTTTATTCTTGTGTATGGTGTAAGTTGGTGGTTTAGTGTCACTTTTTTTGCATGTACCTGTCCAATTTTCCCAACTCCTTTTATTGTAGAGACTTTCCTTACTCCAATTGTATGCTCTTACCTCCTTTGTCAAATATTAATTGACCATATAGGCATGGGTTGAGTTCTGGGCTTTCTATTTTGTTCCATTGATCTATATGCCTTTTCTTATGCCAGTACCAGGCTGTTTTGGTTACAGTGGCCTTGTAATATAGGTTGACATGAAGTATTGTGATATTTCCAACTTTGTTCTTCTTTCTGAAAATTTCTGAGACTATTTGGGGTCCTTTTGTTTCCATATAAATTTTTGGAATATTTTTTCTATATCTGTGAAATATACCATTGATATTTTAATTGGAATTGTGTTGACTCTATAGAATTCTTTGGGTAGTATAGACATTTTAATGATGTTAATTTTTCCAATCCATGTACATTGTATATGCTTCCACTTATTAAAATCTTCCTTAATTTCTTTCTTCAATATCATATCATTTTTTGAGTATAGGTCTTTTACCTCCTTGGTTAAGTTTATACCTAGGTACTTAGTTTTTTGTTGTTGTTGCAGTAGTAAGTGGGGTTGTTTTCTTAATTTCCTTTTCTGATAGTTCATTATTGGTGTATAAAAATGCCATCAATTTCAGGATATTTATTTTAAATTCCTCAACTTTCCAAATTTATTTATTACATCTTGTACTTTTTTGGTGGAGTCTTTTCGGTTTTCTATGTACAATATCATGCCAACTGTGAATAATTAGAGTTTTACTTTTTCCTTTCAGATTTGGGTGCTTTTTATTACTTCTTCATGTCTGATCACTATGGCTAGAACTTCCAGTACTATATTGAATAAGAGTGGTGAATGTGGACATTCTGTCCTGATCCTGATCTTAAGAGAAACATTTTAGTTTTTGTCCATTGAGTATGATGTTAGATATATGTTTTTCATATATGGCCTTTATTATGTTGAGGTGTGATCCCTTTATTCCCCTTCACTGAGAGTTTATATCATAAATGGGTGCTGGATTTTATTGAAAGGTTTTTCTGCATCTGTTGATGGGATCATGTGATCTTTATCTTTCATTTTGTTTATGTGGTGTATCACATTTATTGACTTGTGAATATTGTAGCAACCTTGTATCACCAAAATAAATCCCACTTGATGGATAATCTTTTTAATGTATTGCTGTCTAATACATTAAAATGTATTATAATGGTGTATAATTTTTTTAATGTATTGCTGTATCCAATTTGCTATAATTTTGTTGAGGATTTTTGCATCTATGTTCATCAGGGATATTGGCTTATAATTTTCTTTGTTGCGTGTTTATCTGGTTTTTGTGTTAGGATAATGTTGGCCTTGTATAAGGAGCTTGGAAGTCTTCCCTCCTCTTGAATCTTTTGGACTAGTTTGAGGAGGGTAGGTGTTAGTTCTTTGAATGTTTTGTAAAATTTGCCTGTGAAGCTATCCAGTCCAAGACTTTCATGTGCTGGGAGTTTTTCTTAATACTGCTTCCATTTCAATAGTTATTATTGATCTTTTCCAGTATTCTGCTGCTTCCTGATTCAGTTTTGGAAGATTGTCTATTTCTAAGAATTTGTCCATTTCACCCAGGTTGTCTATTTTGTTGGAATATAGTTGTTCATAATATTTTCTTACAATCATTTGTATTTCTGTGATGTTGGTTGTTGCCTATCCTCTTTTCACTTCTGATTTCATTTATTTGGGTCCTTTCTCTTTGTTATGATGAGTCTGGGTAAAGGTTCTCCAATCCTGTTTATCCTTTCAAAGAACCAGTTTTTGGTTTATTGGTCTTTTGTATTTTTTTTTTTTTTCAGTTGCTATGTAAATTATTTCTGCTCTAATCTTTACTATTTCCTTCCTTCTACTTACTTTGGGCTTTTCTTGCTGTTCATTTTCCAATTCTTTTAGGTGTAAGGTTTGTTTGTTTACTAGAGATTTTTCTTGCTTCTTAATGTAGGTCTGTAATGCTATGAACTTCCCCCTTAAGACTGCTTTTGCTGTGTCCAATAGATTTTGGGTTGTTCTGTGTTCATTTTTGTTTGTTTCCAGGTAATTTTTAATTTCTTCCTTGATCTAATTGGTAACGCATTCATTGTTTAATAACATACTTTTTAGCCGCCATGTGTTTAACTAGTTTTGAGCTTTTTTATCATGGTTGATAGCTAGTTTCATGCCATTGTGATCTGAAAAGATGCTTGATATAATTTCAGTCTTCTTGAATTTGTTAAGACTTGTTTTGTGTCCTAACATGTATATATCTTTGAAAATGTTCCATGTGCACTTGAGAAGAATGTATATTCTGCTGATTTGGAATGAAATGTTCTGTAATATCAATTAAATCCATATGATCTAGCGTGTCATTTAAGGAAGCTGTTACCTTATTGATTTTTTTTGTCTGGAAGATCTATCCATTGATGACAGTGAGATGTTAAAGGCCCTTACTGTGGTTGTATTACTGTTGATCTCTTCCTTAAAGTCCACTAACAGATTTTTTAAAATATATATTGGGAGCGTATTTGTTTATAAAGATTATATCTTCTTGTTGGATCAATCCCTTTTATATTATGTAGTTACCTTTATTGTCTCTTTTATGGCCTTTGCTTTGAAGCCTATTTTGTCAGATATAAGTATTGCTACATCAGAGGTGTGGTTTTTTTTTTTTCATTTCTATTTTCATTGAATATTTTTTCCCTCCCCTTCACTTTCAGCCTGTGTGTATATTTTGTTCTGAGGTGGGTCTCTTGTGGACAGCATATATATGGGTTGTGTTTTCTTACCTTCTTGGCTACCCTGTCTTCCGATTGGAGCATTTAAACCATTTACATTTAAGGTTATTATTAATAGGTATATATTTATTGCCATTCTTTTCTTTATGCCAATGTTCTTCTCTCTATATATTTCTTCCTCTTCTTAAAGTAGTCCCTTTAGCATTTCTTGCAACATTAGTTTGGTGATAATGAACTTCTTTGGTCTTCTTTTGCCTGGGAAGCTCTTTATTTCACCTTCAATTTTAGACCAGTGTTGGTTGCAGGTTCTTGGTTTTCATTACTTTGAATACTTCATGCCAATTTCTTCAGGCCTGAAGTGTTTCTGTTGAGAAATCAGCTGACAGCCTTATGGAAACTCCTGTATAGGGAACTGACTTTCTTTTGCTGCCTTTAAGATTCTCTCTTTGTCATGAATCTTGGCCATTTTAATTATGGTATGTCATGGTGTAGGTCTCTGTTAGTTCATCTTGATTGGGACTCTGTGCTTCCTGAACTTGTTTGGCATTTCTTTTCACTAAGCTAGGGAATTTTTCTTTCATTATTTCTTCGAACAGGCTCTCTATCCTTTGATTGTGTGCTTCTCCTTCTCATACCCCTATGATGTGTATGTTGTTCCAAAGTTCCATTAAACTATCCTCCTGCTTTTTAGTTATTTTTTCTTTTCGCTGTTCTGATTGAGTGATTTTCTCTATCTTGTCTTCTAATTCACTGATTTGGTCCTCTGTTTCATCTAGCCTACTGACTATTTCTTCCAGTGTATTCTGTATTTCATATTTGGCATTCTTCATTTCTGACTTTATTTTTCGTGGTTTCTATGTTCTTTTTCATGCTGTTGTTGTTCTCACTAAATTTTTTGAGTATCTAACTGAGAAATTTTTTACCTCCATTTCATTTAGCTCTTTTTCTGAATATTCCTCCTATTCTTTCATTTAGGGCCTGTTTTTTGTTTCCCCATTTTAGATATCTCTTTGTGTTTTTTCTTTGTATTATATAGAACTACTATGACTCTCCGTTTTGGTAGAGTGGCATTCTGTAGTGGGTGTCCTGTGAGACTGAGTGGTGAAGTCTCCTTGGTCTCCTGAGCTGGGTGCTCTAAGAATGTCTCTTGTGTGGGTTGTTTGGACCCTCCTGTTGTAATTGGGTTTTTATTGTTGTTGGCCCTTTTGTGGATGGGATTGACCCTCAGGATGGCTTACTATGAGGCTCAACCCTGACTCTGTCATGCAAACTGTTGTACAGGTGTGGTCTTGTTTGGGCTCAGTGGCCCCAATTCTTAACCCTTCAGGTTGGGTATCAATAGAGGTAAACTTTTATCACTATGTATGAGATGCTGTGTAGGCACTGCCCCTTGAGACAAGGTTGCTGCCTGCAGGCTCTGGAGCCTGCCAAGATCCACCTTAGGGTGTGCCATTTGTGTGCCTAGTTGGGTCAAGCTCTGGTGTGGTCTGAAGCCCACCACTGGTTGTAATGATTCTCTGTCCTTTTGGATTGGTTTCAGATGCAGGTCTTTATCATATGTTGGGTATAACTGACCTTGGGCTACCTGTGTGTAGTTATCACTCTCTTGTTCACTGTGTCTGCATCTACTAGACCTGTATGTGCATGGGAAGAACCAATCTGTGTAAATGGGTCAGTTTCTTTCAGCTTAGAGTTGGGTCAGGTCTGTGGATGGACTGAGGCTCCCTGAGGTCTGCTTCCACTTGTCAGCTGTTCTGCCTCCCCTGAGGTTGCCTCGTGTTCCTCCAGGGCCTTCCAAATAGAGTCTGTAGGATGGACCCAGGCTAGCCTAGCTTGAGCTATTGGACCCCATGCTTTGAGATTATTCAGTCAGGTACTCAATGAAGAGAAATTAGTCTCTGCTTCAAATCTAAACTCCTCATTCTCTAACAGAGACTCCACCTCTAATCAGGTTGGGTACAGCCTGCAGTATTCTCTGCAGGAGCAGTTTCAGCTGCCTTGGGCTCAGGGGGATTGATCCAAAAAGTTCCTGTTGAGGATGTTGCCTGCCCAACCCAAAGGAAGGGGCTAAGCACTTCCTCCCAGTCCCATACAATAATCCCTCCTTCTGAGGGTCTCACACTTTGAATGTCCCACTCTGAGCCACTCTCCATCACCCACAGAACTGAGCCCAGCAGGGGTATCTGGGACTTCACAAGGCTGAACCAAACAGTTTCCTGTTGGGGTTGGGGTTGGGGTTTGCAGCTTGCAGGATAGGGGGATGGGCTCCATTTCTCCTTCCCTGGACTACCTAGCAGAACTCACAGTGAGCTAGGATTAGTCTCCCCACAATGCAGTCACAGAGCCCATGACTCACTCACCTGTCTTCCTGACAGAAGCCTTCCCGGAGGATACAGTCCAAATATTCCAGCTCTGTATGGAACTGGCGATCTTGTGCCAACAGACCAAGCAGGAGTGGCTAGAAAATCAGCTCCCTGCAGGACTCCAATCTCTCTGCATGGCTGGTTTCAGCAAAGTAGAGGAAGAAATTCTCAGTTCCACTTGGGCTCCAAACTCTGCAGTGTGGGCCAAATATCCCAGACTTGCGCTGCTCCCCCGTGCCGCCAATCTGGCAGAATGGGACTGTCCAGGAGTCGCCACCAGTAGGGGAAGGGGTTCTGACCATTCATTCAAGGTGGAAGAGACCTTTCCCCTTTCCCCAAACCAAACAGTTTAGTCACTGACTGGGGCTCTTTACAACGCCTTTCAAGAAATTAAAGGGTCCCTCAAAGTCACTGCTGGATGCAGCCTGCAGAGCCCTCCACTGGACCAAAACACTGCAGCACAGACTCTCCATCAATCAGAGCTTGGAGCAAACTTCTCAAACTGGGGCTGCTGACAATAGGTGTGCTCCTTCACTGGAAAGGTATGGTCCAGAGTCTCCGAGGCAGACATAGTCCCCTTGGTTCCCTCTGCCCGATGCTATGTGGGCTCTTCTTTCCATCTCTGCTGCTCTGGGTTTTGGGATCCCTGTGTGAGGTTGAGACCCCACACTCTCTGGGGGAATGTTGGGAGCAGGTGACGTGTCTGGACATGGTCCATGCCACCTGAGGGTCTGGAGTCAAGGACTCAACCCTCCCCACAATGACCCTTGATATTCAGAGCCCGCTACGTGTCTGGACATGGTCCACGTAGCATGAGGCTCTGGAGCCAAAGACTCAACCCTCCCCGCAGGTTCCTGTGGGAAGCCGAAATTTAGATAGTTACAGAGGTCTGAGCTCATGCAGGAGGCAAGATGTTTACGCTGAAAGTGTGTTTGTGCAGCCTGGGAAGAACTACTTTGTATCACCCTCACTTTCTTACCAGTTGTTTGTTACTCACTATATAATAAAGGCGTTGAAGCCATTTGAGGCTGCTCCACCTCATTGGAGGGCAGCCTTCCTTATCCCATAACTGTGTTTGTCTCTAATTCCCACCGCTCAAACTCAGGTTTGTTCGTCTTTCAGGCTGGTTCCTGACAGGGGAAGGAGCTTTGCAGCCGGTATCCCTAGGGCTTCTCAGCCACCGCACCTCTCAAGGGGAGCTCTCCTTTCCTCAACTTCTCTTATCAGTCTCTGTGTGACTTCTTCACTGATCCTTAGATGTAATATTTCTGATAAGATACACCTCAGTTGGTTTTTCAACTTGATTGTGCAGTATTTTAGCCGTAAATCTGGTCCCTGACTGGGAGCCTCCAGCTACTCTACAGCCATCTTTCCTCCTTTCTATGGGCTTTTGCCTTAACTTATGTAGAGAATGGGGACAAATTTTGTGGACTTTATTTCTCCATGGAAATAAAAATAATATAAGGGAATCCATATTATATATTTTAGAGACTTTTTATGTCATTGACCTCATATTACTGTAGTGTATTTATTCTATCACTTGATGTTTTTATGTGCCTGGGGAAATTCTGAGTTGAAAAATAAAAATGAATGCATTTTTAGCCTAGATTTTGGAATTTCCTTGGAGTTGATCCAATTCAGGACAAACGAACTGTCAGTGTTCCCAGGAAGTTAAATAAAACAACAATGGTTGGTACTGGGAAACCCACACCAATGACAGTGTTAGCATAACTATACTAATAAATGACTGATCTAGCTTATGAAGGGATAGCCACAGCCCCTATTAAGTTCAGAACTTAATTGGTGAGCCTCAAATTTACTGGATTCCTGTATGGCCCATTTCACAGTAGCCTGGCCTCAAAAGATACATCTTTTCTTCTTCCTTCCTACTGTGAGTGGTGAGTACCTGCCAAGCTCATATCCAGCTCTGCTTCTGGGGAAATTTACTTATGGTGGTGGCATGAGTGGGGAGAAAGGAATGCTGGGAAACCCTTTGGCTGATGAATTAAATCTTAAAGTTTTTCAGTAACAAAGATAGTATTTTTACTCTCAACATGTCTAACTGTTATGTCTTATAGAAATAAGAAATTGTTTTAGAATATATACAGGAAGATTGGGGTATAAAAAATTGCCACACCTAAGAGCCCAGCAGCTTTTATTAATGTGTCAGACAGACTGTCATTGGTAGGCCCCATCATCCTGCCTTTTGTGATACCTTCCTTCCTTTTGAGTGTGGCTGGTTCCTGTGATTTGTTTGTAATCAATAAACTAGAGCAATGCTAACAGAATGTATGTGATTTTGTGTACATGATTGTGTTACACAGATTTTAATGCTCATTTTGTTGGAGTTTCTCTCACTCTGTTTCTGTCTTTGAAGAGCAAAATTGCCATGTGGTGGGCTATCAATGTTGGGTAGGGAACAGAAGGTGGTCTCTGGTGATAGTAAAAAAACTGAAATCCTTAGTTCTACAACAGCAAGGAACTGAATTCTGCCAACAAAAGTAGGTCCTTCCCCAGTTAAGCCTCAGACTATAGCTCCGGCTTATACCTTGTGAAGCCATAAGCTGACTACTCAGGTAAGCTGTCCAGATTCCTGATCCACAAAGTCTGTGAAATAAAAAACATTTGCTGTTTTGTGGCAGCGTCTGTATAATGTAACTCTTTTAGAACTCTGGAACATACTGAGGACTTGCAACACAAAGTGGATCAAAGACCTAAATGTGAGACCTATAAAGCAATAAAACTCTTATGAGAATATATGGCACAGGGTGAGGTTAGCAGTGTTCAGCGAGGACGGCCGAGTCACAGGCTGGGGGTAAGGGCCGCAGTGCTCGAGGCCTCGCTGCGTTTCCACACGGTCTGCGGGGGGCTGAGAGCAGCGGGTGGCCCGCGCAAGGGGCTTGGCCCATCCCTTTCCTGTCCTCCCTCGGCCGGTGGCTGCAGAGATCCGAGAGGCTTGGCGCCTCTGCCGCTGGGCCCTCCGCTTTCCCCACGGCCGCGGGGTTGAGAGGGAGGCTTGGTAGCCGGGCAGAAAGGGCCCCGGGAGGCCTTCTCTGGGGACCCTGCGCGCACTTCGTGCCCTGCTGGCGCTGTCTTCCTCCCGAGGGTCTCTTTGGGCGCGGCGGGGTCTGCGCCCCCTCGAAGTTGAGTAGGAAGAGAGAGAGAATTAGGAGGGAGACTCCAGGAGGTGCGTGGCTGGGAGGGGGCATCCTGGGGTATTTTAGTGGGAAGTACCTTCCTTCGCACAGCGAGCTCCTTACCATTTTTCTTAACAGAGATTTGCCGTTCTTTTGTCAGAAACAAAGACAAGGAATTTCTAGTTTTGCCATCCAACAAGCATATGAACTTTCATATGCTTTCTATATGGACCTTCTGTGAATGATTAACGTATGCATCATTCTTTGGCTGTAGCAGTTTACCCAGACCTCCTTCATGTACAGGATAAGTGCTGTGCTCCTTTTCTCTGGTTGTAGAATAGAATGGCCTGGGCTTGGACATCATACAGTTAAACTACTGTAGGAGACCTTTGCTTTCAGAGGTAGCACCTCTGGAATTGGGTGACCTCTCCTCTGAGGTCACTGGAGGCAGGATGCATGAGAGATAAAAAAAAAATATATGGCACAAAGATTTCACCATGTGTGATTTGGCAGTGATTTATTGGATATGACATCATAGGCACTGGTAAAAAAAAAAAAGAACCTGGACAAATCAAACTCCATGAACATTTAAAAAATTATTGCATCATCAATCCAAGATGGTGGAAGACTAGGTAGAAGGACCAAACTGAAATTAGAACTAAAATATAGAACAATCAATCTGAATAACCAACTGAAGACTAGCTGGACAGAAGTCTTAAACTAAGGATTTACAGAAGAAGCCACATTGAGATTGGCTGGAAGGGCAGAGGCATAAAAAGGGCTGGCCCCAATCCAATATATGGTGGCAAAAAATTCAGTGGGATAGCTCAGCTGCAAATGTTCCCCCAGAGGACCGTGGGGTCTCAACTGCACAACCGGCTCTGTAACCCAGAGCTCCAGAGCCTAGAAGAAGCAACCATATAACATCAGCTGTGAAAATCAATGTGATTCTGTCCGCCAGGGAGAGGTGTGAGTATGCTAGAGACACAGGTACCCTCTTAAAAGGCCAGCTCACAAAATCTCAACCATTCACCCTAGGCTCTAGGGGAGGGAAGGCAGAGCGGATTAGAGTTGTGTGAGGAAAGGCTGGGGTTTGTGGCTACGGGAGAGAGCTGAAGGGTCAGCCACCAGGATCCCTGGGCTGAGTCTCTCTCCTGCAATGCAAATGCCATTTAGTTGGGTGGAGTATTCCCTTCTTTATGGTATTAGCATGGGGGAATGCAATAGCCCCAACCTCAGGACTCCCTATAGGCTCACCTAGAGGAGCTCCTGCCCTGCTGAGGAGTCAGCTTCCTGAGACAGGGTGTAGAGGTCTGAGCAGACTCAGGGGTCAGGGGGTATACTGAATTGTGTGGCTTGGGAGCAGAAGCCATTTTCTTCACTTTCTCATGATCTTGATGAATGCCTCCCCCTCCAAGTCCCCAGCAGCCCCACATCCCTGACTTCTGGTTTTCCTGCCCTGCTGAGATTAGGGGCCTGGCAGAATATAGGACAGACTGAGCTGTGTGGTTTTCAGATGGGGGCTGTTTTTGTCCTTGCATTCCTGACCTGTGGAGAGCCCTTAATTCACATGGCCAAACCTTGATCTGCTTGGGCCTGTTAAACTATGCTGGCACCACTCTGATGATTCCCTGAGATCCAATCCCACTAAAAAGGTCTGTGGGCACCCAGAAGGGGGAAGCTATACTTGGTATACCCTGGGACTTGTGCAGAGTGGCCTCAGATCCAACACTGGCACTGAGTTTGAACCTGTATAAATCTGGTACCCCACTCACCCCTACCTGGTGGCTCACTGAGAATCTACATAATGCAACTCAAGTGCCACCAGAGGCTCTATCAGTGACTGATCTAACAGTCAGCCAGCAGGTAAAGACAGGCAGTATCTTGTACACTGTGTTTGGGGTTGATTCTCATAGTCAGACAGCCTGAGGGTCAACCCCAGACAGAAATTGGCCAGTAGCATCAAGATTCAATTACACAGAGATTAAAGATGATGGCACACTGAGTGGAAGCTACATTGATTCTCCTGGGACCAAACAGGAATTACAACTAAAATATAGAAAAAAAATATCCTGAATAGTCAACTGCAAATGAAGGTGAGCTAGAGAGCACCCTTATAACCAAGGAGGAAAAGTGGAGACCCCACAGAGACTGGTAGAAAGTGTGGAGGCACTAGAGGGTTGGCTAGGCCTCACAGGAAGCAGCTGAAGGTCTGGAGGATATCTCATCTGTTGGGGATTCCTGCTGAGGACTATGGGGCCTCAACCCCAGGCTAAGCTTCCCAACAAAGAGCACTAGAACTGAGAAAGGTGCACACATAACATCTGGCTGTAAAAAGCAGCTGTGTTTCTGTCTGCCAGGAAGAGATGGCTAGAAATGCAGGCACCCTCTTAAAAAGCCAACCCACAAAGTTTTGTAACCACTCACCTTGGGCTCCAGCAGAGGGAGGGCAGAGTGGATGGGAGCTGTGTGAGGAGAATCTAGAGTTGTGGACTCTGGAGGTAGAGCTCAGAGGGCACACCTCTGGATTCCTGTGCAGAGTAATTACCCCATACTGTAGAAGCAGACATTTACTTTCCAAGCAACTTTTGCCTGAGGGGGAAGCAATTGCTCCTCCCTGCTGGAAAACCTCTGGCCCCATCCTGCGGAGTTTCTATAGCCTAAGGGTCATTAAGAGAATCAGATTAATCAGCCTGAAGGCAGAGGCACACATCAGAGTGCTTTGAGTCTTTTCCTGATCTGCTTCTGGACATGGGCCCTGGAAAAGCAGACTTTGGTGTGCATCTTTGTCCTGTCCAAACACACCCAGCCCCAACAGAGGGGACTTCAAGCCATGAGTTGTTGATAGCTCCAAACAGGGTACTCAAGGCCAGTCACAAACAGCATCTGATATTGGCTTGCACCAGAGACCTTCTAAAAACACAGAGTCTAGCAGGCCTACCTAATACATAGAAGCAAACCCAAGTAGGCAGCCAAAATGGGGAAACAAAAAAAGCTCCAAATGAAAGAAAAAGAGACGTCTCTAGAAAAAGCACTAAATGAAATGGAGATAAATAATCTATCAGATGTAGAGCTTAGACTACTAATTGCAAGGGTGCTCAACAGCATGAAAAAAGATATAGAAACTATGAAAAGTGACTAATAAGAAATGAAGAATGACATAGCAGAAATAAAGAATATATTGGAAGGAATCAACAGCAGATTAGAGGAAGCTGAGGATCAGATCTGTGAATTAGAAGACAGGGTAGAAAAAATCAATCAGAGATATAAAAAGAAAAACAATTAAAAAGCAGGAAGACAGGCTAAGGGAGCTGTGAGACAACATGAAATGTAACAATATTCACAACATAGGAGTACCAGAAGAGGTCACAATTAAACAAGGTTTGGAGAACCTGTTTTAAGAAACAGGCAGAAAACTTCCCTAACTTAGTCAAGGAAAAAGTCACTCAAGTTCAGGAGACACAGAGAGGCCTAAGCAAGAGGAATCCAAAGAGGCCCATGCCCAGACACATTATAATTAAAATGCCAAAAATTCAAGACAAAGAGAGAATATTAAAGGCAGCAAGAGAAAAGCAATCTGTTACCTACAAAGGAGCTCCCATGAAGCTATCAGCTGGCTTCTCATCAGAAACTCTACAGGCCAGTAGGGAATGACATGAACTATTCAAGGTAATGCAAAACAAGGATCTGAAACCAAGACTACTCTATCTAGCAAAGTTATCATTCAAAATAGGTGGTGAAATAAAGAGCTTCCAAGACAAAAAAAAAAAAAAAAGGCTAAAGGAGTTTATCACCACCAAACCTGCATTGCAGGAAATGTGAAAGGGATTGCTATAATAAATAAGAAGAAATATAGAGAGAAACATAGGCATAAAGAATTAAAATGGCAGTAAATAAGGACCTATCAATAATAACCTCAAGGATTTTAAGGGAGAGATCAATAGCAATAGAGTCATAGTTGTGGACTTGAACTCCCCACTGACTTTACTGGATAGATCTTCCGGACTAAAAATCAAAACAGAAACAGTGACTAAATGGCACACTAGATCAGATGGATTTAGGTGATATTTATAGAACATTTCACCTCAAAGCTTCAGAAGATACATTCCTCTGAAGTACACATGGGTAATCCTAAAAGATGGACCACATGTTAAGACACAAAACAAGTCTCTATAAGTTCAAGAAGATTGGAATCATATCAAGCATCTTAGGTCAAAGGGCATGAAATTAGAAATCAACTACAGTAAAAACACTCAAAACCATGCAGACACATGGATGCTAAATAGCATGTTATTAAACAATGAAGCATTGTCAGTAAGATCAAGAAAGAAATCAAAAACTTCCTGGAAACAAATGAGAATGAACACACAACAACCCAAAATCTATGGTACACAGTAAAAGCAGTCCTAAGAGGGAAGTTCATAGCCCTACAAGCCTACCTCAAAAACCAAGACAAATTTTTAGTAAACTATCTAACCCTACAATTTAAAGAATTAGAAAGCTCCCCTGTGAAGCTGTCCAGACCAGGGCTTTTGTTTACTGGGTGTTTTTTTATTTTTATTTTTATTTTTATTTTTATTACTGCTTCTATTTCAACAGTTGTTATTAGCCTATTCAGGTGTTCTGATTCTTCCTGATTCAGTTTTACATGATCTCCCTCATATGTGGAATCTAATAAACAAAACAGACTGAGGAACAAAATAGGTCCAGAGACATAGAAGCATGGGACAGACTGATGAATCTCAGTGGGAAGGTTAAGGTGGGGGAGTAAGGGAGGAGAGATTAACCAAAGAACTTATATGCATATATGCATAACCCATGGACACAGACAATAGTGTGGTGAATACCTGCGGGGTGGTGGTGGGGGCAGATTGGGGGTGGAAGGGATCAATGGGGAAATAAAGGGGAAATATCTGTAATAGTTTCAACAATAAAGATAAGTTTAAAAAAGAATAAAGCAAACAAATATCAGTGAAGCTTATTTTATTCAAAAAAAGATGCATTCAATGTATCTAATGTAAATCTGTATTTATTAATATGTTACATTGTTAATATATTACATGATAGTAAATATTAATTCATTTAAAAAAATTCAATTACAACACAAGGACTCACAACGGACATTTCTGGACCACCCAGCTCAGATGATCAAAGAGAGAGCGCCACTGAGATCCACAGAACACCTACTAATATTGCTGCCCTACCAAGCATGGGAGATATAACAGATCTACCCAATGCACAGACACAGACAAAAAGAGACAGCCAAAATGGGAAAACAAGGAAACATGTCCCAAATAAAAGAATAGGAGAAATCGCCAGAAAAAGAGTTAAAAGAAATGGAGGCAAGCAATTTACTGGATATAGATTTCCAAAAAATGGTTATAAGGATGCTCAAGAAACTGAGTGAGAACTGCAACAGAGAAAAACATAAAAATCATAAAAAGAACCACTCAAAAATGAAAAATACAATATTTGAAATGAATAATACACTAGAAGGAATAAACTGTAGGCTGGATGAAGCAGAAAGTAAATCAGCAATTTGGAAGAAAAGGTAGCTGAAAACACCCAATCGGAGCAGCAAAGAGAAAAGAGCATTTAAATCTTCCCTTACCTTGTGAAGGAAAGAGACACATAAATCTGGGAAGTGCAGAGAGTCCCAGACAAGATGAACTCAAAGAGAACCACCAAGACACATCGTAGTTAAAATGGCAAAGGTTAAAGGCAAAGAGAGAATGTTAAGAGCAGTGAGAGTAAAACAGTTACCTACAAGGGAGCTCTCATTAGACTGTCAGTTGAGTTCTTAACAGAAATATTTCAGGCCAGAAGGGACTGGCATGAAATAGTCAAAGTCAGGAAAATCAAGAACCTACAACCAAGACAACCCCACACAGCAAGGTCATCATTTAATATTGAAGGAGAAATAAAGAGTTTTCAAGACAAGAAAAAGCTAAAGAAGTTCATTACCCCCAAACCGGCATCACAAGAAATGTTAAAGGGAATTCTTTAAGAAGAAGAAAAAGAAAAAAAAGAGGAACATAGTTATAAAGAATAAAGTTGCACAAAATACACATCTATTAATAATCACTTTAAATGTTAATGGCTTAAGTGGTCCAATTGAAAGACTCAGGGTAGCTGACTGAATAAGAACAAGATGCATATCTATGCTGTCCACAGGAGACCCACATCAAACAAAACATGCACACAGACTAAAAGTAAAAGGATGGAAAAAGATATTTCAAGCAAATGGAAATAAATTTAAAAGCTGGGGTAGCAATATTTATTTCAGACAATATACACTTTAAAACTAAGGCTATAGTAAGGGAAAAATAAGGGCACCAAATAATGATAAAGAAAGCAATACAGGAGGATATACACATTTTAAACATTTATGCACCTAACATAGAGCTCCCAAATATATAAAGCAAATCTTAATGGACATAAAGGGAGAGATCGACAATAATACAATCATAGTAGGAGATTTTAACACCCCTTTGACATCAATGGATAGACCTTCCAGGCAGAAAATCAAAAAAGAAACAGTGACCTTCAATGATATACTAGATCAGATGGATTAAATTGATATCTTCAGAGCATTTAATCCCAAAGCAGCAGAATATATAGTCTTTTCAATGCACATGACAATTTTCTAAGATAGACCACATGTTAGGACACAAAACAAGTCTCAATAAATTTAAGAAGATTGAAATCATATAAAGCTTCTTCTCTTACCATAAAGATATGAAACTAGAAATCAATCACAAGAGAGAAAATGAAAAACACACAAAGACATGGAGTCTAAATAACATGTTACAAAAACAATGAATGGGTTAACAATAAGATCATGAAAGAAATAAAAAAATAACTTGAAACAAATGAAAGTGAGAATACAACAACCTAAAATCTATGGGATATAGTGAAAGCAGTCTTGAGAGAGAAATTCATAGCATTACAGGCCTATCTCAAAAAAACAAGTAAAGTCTCAAATAAACAATTTAACTTTACACTTAAAGTTACTAGAAAAAGAACAACAGAGAAAACTTGAAGTAAGAAACTCAAAGAAAGGAAATAATAAAGATCAGAGCAGAAATAAGTGAAATATTGTCAGATAAAAAACAATACAAAAGATTAATGAAACCAAGAGCTGGTTCTCTGAAAAGATAAACAAGATTGACAAATCTTTAACCAGGCTTGTCAAGAGAAAAACAAAAAGAGGGCCCAAATAAATAAAATAAAACTAAAAGAAGAGAAGTAACAGTTGACTCCACAAGGGATTGTCAGAAAATATTATGAACAATTATATACCAACAAATTGGACAATCTGGATGAAACGGACAAATTCCTAGAAACATACCATGTTCCAAAACTGAATCAGCAATAGGCCAAATACCACTAATGAAGTTGAAGCAGTAATAAAAAAAATATTCCCCCAAACAAAAGTCCTGACCAGATGGCTTCACAAGTGAATTTTACAAACATTCAAAGAACTAACACTTATCCTTCTCAAACTATTCCAAAAAATTCAGAAGGAAGACTCCCAAGCTTATTTTACGAGGGCAGCATTATCTTAACTCCAAAACCAGACAAAAACAGTACAAAGAAAGTTATAGGCCAATATGCCTGATGAACATAGATGCTAATATCTTCAACCAAATAATAGCAAATTGAATCCAGCAATACATTAAGAAAATCATATACCATGATCAAATAGGATTTATTCTGGGGTTACAAGGTTGGTACAATATCCACAAATCAATAAATGTGATACATCACGTAAACAAAATGAAGGATAAAAGCACATGATGATATCCATTGGTGCAGAAAAAACATTTGATAAAATCCAATATCCATATATGATGAAAAAAACTCTCAGCACAGTGGGAATAGAGGAAACATACCACAACATAATAAAGGACATATATGACAAACCCACAGCCAACATCATACTCAAAGGACAAGACAGAATAGTGTTTCCCTAAATATCAAGAACAGGATAGTGATGTCCACTTTCACCACTCTTACTCAACATAGTACTGGAAATACTAGTTACAGCAATCAGGCAGGAAGAAGAAATAAGGCATCTTAACTGGAAAGGAAGAGGTAAAACTCATCATTTGTAGATGACATGATATTGCATCTAGAGAACCCTAAATATTTGACCAAAAAGCTACTAGAATTGATAAATGAATTCAGTAAAGTAGTAGTATACAAAATAAATATTCAGAAATTAGTTGTGCTTTTATACATCAATAATAAACTATCAGAAATGGAAACTAAGAAAACAATCCCAATTACAATTGCATAAAATAAAATAAGAATAAATTTAAGCAAGGATGTAAAAGACCTGTACTTGGAAAATTATAAGGCACTGAGGAAAAAAAAATGAAGAAGATATAAATAAATGAATGCATAAGCTATGATTATAGACTGGAAGAATTAACATCATTAAAATGTCCACACTACCCAAAGCAATCTATAGATTCAATGCAATTTTTATCAAGATAAAAATGGCGTATTTCACAGAACTAGAAAAAAATATCCCCAGAATTTATATGGAACCACAAAAGATCCCAAATAGCCACAGCAATCTTGAGAAAAAAATAACACAGTTGGAGGAATCACAATACCTGGTATTAGACTATTTACAAGGCCCTAATAATCAAAACAGCCTAATACTGGCACAAAATCAAGCATATAGATAAATGGAAAAGAATAGTGAACCCAAAAATCAATCCACACCTTTATGGTCAATTAATACTTGACAAAGGAGGCAAGAACATACAACTGCATAAAGACAGTCCATTCAATAAATAGTGTTGAAAAATTGGTCAGATACACGCAAAAAAGTTAAACTAGACCAACTTCTTACACTATACAAAGGATAAACTCAAAATGCATTAAATACTTAAATGTAAGACTTGAAACCATAAAAATCCTAGAAGAAAACATAGGCAGTAAAATCTTAAACATTTCTCATAGCAATATTTTTTCTGACATATCACCTTGAGCAAGGAAAACAAAAAAATTAAACAAATGGGACTACATCAAACTAAAAAGTTTTTGCAGAGCAAAGAAAACCATGATTAAAATGAAAAGACAACCCACCTAATGGCAGAACATATTTGCCATATTAGATAAGGGGTTAATATTCAAAATTTATAAAGAATTTATTCAATTTAACACCAAAAAAATAAACAATCCAATTAAAAAATGGGCAAAAGACCTGAATAGACACTTTTCCAAAGAGGACATACAGATTGTCAATAGACATATAAAAAGATGCTCAACATTACTAATCATCAGGGAAATGCAAATTAAAACCACAATGATATATCACCTCACACCTGTCAGGATGGCTATCATTAATAAATCCACAAACAAGTGCTGGCAATGATGTGGAGAAAAGGGAACCCTTGTGCACTCTTTGTGGGAATGCAGATTGGTGAAGCCACAGGGAAAATGGTATGGAGGTTCCTCAAAAAATTAAAAGTGGAACTGCCTTATGATCCAGTGATCCCACTTCTGGGAATATATCTGAAGAAACCCAAAACAGTAATTCAAAAGAATATATGCAGCCGAATGTTCATTGAAGCATTATTTATAATAACCAAGATTTGGTAGCAGTCCAAGTGCCCATTAATAGATAAATAGATAAAAAATCCATAGTACATTTGCACAATGAAATACTACTTGGCTATAAAAAAGAAGGATCTCTTACCTTTTGGGACTGCATGGATGGACCTAGAGAGTATAAGTGAAATAGAATAGTCAGAGAAAGACAAATACCATATATTTTCACTTATATATGGAATCTAATGAACAAAATAAACTAGGAAACAAAATAGAAAGAGACTCATAGACACAGAGAATAGACTGACAGCTGTCAGAGGGTAGGAGATTTGGGGAGCTGGTTGAAAAGGGTAAAAGTATTAAGCAAAAAAATTATTTTAAATTTATCTTTATTGTTGAGAGTATTATAGGTGTCCCATTTTCCCCCCCTAAATGACCCCCTCCACTTCACTCCCACCCCCTCCCCAGGCCTTCACCTCATTATTGACTGTGTCCATGGGTAATGCATATATGCATATAACTTCTTTGGTTAATCTCTTCCCACCCCCTTCCCTCTTTCCTCTGAAATATGATCGTCTGCTGCATGCGTCAATGTCTCTGGATCTATTTTGTTTGTCAGATTCTTTTGTTCATTAGCTTCTTCTTAAAGAAGACCCTTCAACTTTTCCTGTGGTGCTGGTCTGGTGGTGATGAACTCCTTTAGCTTTTCTTATCTGTGAAGCTCTTTATATGACCTTCAGTTCTAAATGATAGCTTGGCTGGGTAGAGAAATCTTGGTTGTAGTTCCATGTTTTTCATCACTTTGAATATTTCTTGCCACTCCCTTCTGGCCTGCAAAGTTTCTGTTGAGAAATCAGCTGACAGTCATATGGGTGCTCCTTTGTAGGTAACTAATTACTTTTCTCTTGCTGCTTTTAAGATTCTCTTTGTCTTTAACCTTTGGGATTTTAATTATGATGTGCCTTGGTGTGGGCCTTTTGGGGTTTCTCTTGTTTGGGACCCTCTGTGCTTTCTAGAATTGTAAGTCTATTTCTTTCCCCAGGTAGGGAAAGTTTTCTGTCATTATTTTTTCAAGTAGGTTTTCAGTTTCTTGCTCTCTTTCTTCCCCTCTGGCATCCCAATAACACAAATGTTGGGACTCTTGAAGTTGTCCCAGAGGCTCCTTATACTATCTTCATATTTCTAGATTCTTTTTTCTTTTTGTTCTTCTGGTTGGGTGTTTTTTGTTTCCTCATATTCCAAATTGCTGATTTGATTCTCAGCATCCCCTACTCTACTTTTGACTCCCTGCAAATTATTCATTTCAGTTCATGTAGCCTTCATTTCAAATTGGTACTTTATTATGTTATCGATGTTCTCAGTTATTTCCATAATAGTATGCTTAAACATCCTTATAAACAAAATCCTGAACTCTTCCCAGGCCCCCCTGATATGAGGCTGGGACCCTTCATTCTGCCAGGAAACCTCCACCGCCGAGATACCCTTCCGGGTTTAAACTGCGGCACCAGGTGTGGGCCCATGGCTGCGTCTCTGTGATTCAGCCCCGATCCGCCGGCTTCTCTGCCCCTTCTACCGGTCTCAGTGCTTCTTCCATTCCCTGGTTGTAGGGCTTCTGTTCAGCCATATTTCAGGAAGTTCTGAGTAATGGTTGTTCTGTATTTTAGTTGTAATTTTGATGTGGTTGCGGGAGGCAGTGGGTACAGCTGTTACCTACACTGCCATCTTGATATGTCTAGCAAAAAATTTTTTAAAAAAACATCTGATAGACACAAACAACAGTATTGTAATTACCAGTGGGAAATGGGGTGTATGGGAGGAGTAGAAAAGGGTAAAAGGGGGATAAATGGTAATGGAAAGAGACTTGGTTTTGGGTGGTGAACACACAATACAATATACAGATGATGTATTATACAATTGTACACTTGAAACCTATATAATTTTATTAATCAATATCATCCCAATAAGTTCAATAAAAATTTGAAAAAAAATTGTGCATCAAAAGACACTAGCAAGAGTAAAAAGGCAACCCACAGGACAAAAATAATATATGCAAATCATAGATCTGAAAAAGATTTATATCTAGAATATATAGAGAATGTAAATTCAACAACAACAAATACAAACAATCCAATTCAAAAATGGATAAAGAACTGGAATAAACATTTCTCCAGAGGAGATATACACATGGTTAATAAGTAAATAAAAAGATGTTCAATAGCACTATTCACAAGAGAAATGCAAATCAAACCATAGTAAGATTCAGCTTCACACCCATTAGGATAGCTACTATCAAAAAAACAAACAGTAAGTGTTGGTGAGGATGTGGAGAAATGGGAACCTTTCGTACTATTGTTGAATATGTAAAATGATAGAGTTGCTGTGGAAAATTAAACATTAAATTGAAAGTTAAAAATATTCAGCAATTCCACTTCTGGGTACATACCCAAAAGAATTGAAAGCAGGGTCTCAAAGATATATTTCTATACCAATCTTAGCAGCATTATTCACAGTAGTTAAAATCTGGAAGCACCTCAAGTGTTTATTAATGGATAAATGCATAAGCAAACTGTGGTATATACATATAATGAAATAGTATTCAATCATACAAAGGAAGGAAATTCTAGAATATGCTACAACATGGATGAACCCTGAGGACATTATGCTAAATAAAATAAACCAGTTACAAAAAGACAAAGATTGTATGATTCCACTTATATGAAGGACCTGGGGTAGTCAAATTCATAGACACAGAAAGTAAACTGGGGTTGCCATGGGCTAGGGGAAGTAGGAATGGGGAATTGTTGTTTAATGGGGGCAGAATTTCAGTTTTACAAGATGAAAAGAAAAGAGATATGAAGATGGATGGTGGTGATGATTGCTCAACATTATGAATATATTTAATACCATTGAATTGAACACTTAAAAATGGTTAAGATGGTGTTTTATGTTTTGTGTATTTTACTACAATAAAATATTGAAAAAAGTGCTGTTTTAAGCTACTAAATTTGTGACAATGTTTATGCAGTAATAGAAAACAAATACAATTATTAACTTTATTTTTCTTGGATGAATAACTGCTGCTTAAAGAATTTGAATAACATATTCACATTTATATGGTTGTGAGTGACAGAGATGGAGTTTAGATCCAGGCAATCAGAGGAAGAGTCCAGTGTAGACTGTTGTAAGTAGAGTGGAGAGGTTAGTTAATTTTTAAAGAATTTAAAAGGTTAGTACTTCTCTAATAACACATCACCTTTAAAGAGATGATATTGAATAGATTTTGTACCACTTTTAATGTTTTGTACCTACTTAATACATGAGAATGAGCTTTTAAAATTTTGTAACTTAATTTTTTTGTTTTGTTATTTTATTTCCATTGGACATCATCATAATAGGATCCAATAAGATGAAAACACTGCATTTGATTTTAACAATATTTGCAGGGTAATTAAATAAAAGCCAGTTTCACAGTAAGTGCCAGATGCCACAGAATGAAGTACCTCTCATCACAGAAGGAACAAGGCTTCTGTGGTATTTACACTTTGAAGAGGCATGTATTAAAAGCCTACAGTAGATCACTACTTCATTATTGTACATAGAATAAAGTACAACTGCAACATGCATTCACAGCTTCATTTTCAATTACTAGTCTTCATAAGCCCTCCCTTCCTGACTGCTAACGGTTTCAAATTGTCTGCTGCTTTTCTGTGTCTGTACCTCCATTCACATTACATCCAAATGAACTCCTTTTTCTCTTCATCTTTGCCTCTAGAACTTGAACTCATTTGTTCAAGTGGAGCTCAAATTCTATCTTGCTAGTAAAACATTTCACCATAAAAACCCCTGCTTGATATTGTGGCTCTCGCCTTCAGCTCTCTTGATGTTTATTGTCTACATGAACTCAACATTTACTTTGTAGAAATGTTAGTATTCAATTCAATTCCTTAAATATTTATGGAATTTCTAGGTACTGTGCCAGACTATAGATAGAAGAGAGTGTATGAGACATAGCCCCTGCCTTCAAAGGGTTACTTCTCGGTTGATTAAGAGCTAGTTGAATAACAAATACCAATGATTCTAAAGCAGATTTTAAAAAACCTAAGTTAGGTGCCCAGCGAGGCATGGCTCAGCTGTTGATCATCAGCCTAGGATCCCGGATATCAAGGTTCAATTCTCTGTCGGGGTGCATGCCCCAGCTGTGGGCTTGATCCCCAGTCAGGGGTGCACAGGAGGCAGCTGATCAATGATGACTCTCTCATCACTGATGTTTCGATTTCTCTCTCTCCCTCTCTTTTCCTCTCTCTGAAATCAATAAATATATATTTTTAAAAATTGCTAAAAACCTAAGTTAGGCTTTCAAACAGGAAAAGCTTGCAAATTTAGTGGGGAGAAAGAACATTTATATTAAAAATAAACTTTGAATTTTAAACAAAAATAGATGCTTTTTATAGAACAAAAATATAGGCCCAACGCTCTAAAACTTTGCTTGTAAGGTCAATTTCTCCTCAGAGTAAACAAAAATGGAAAAGCAAAATATTTAATACTGAGACACAAAATTTGAACTGATTATGGTTGAGGCAGAAAATGTAAGCTGAGGATATTAATTATGCTAAGAAAACATTTTCCTTTATTAAAAGTGAAAAAAGAGAAAGAAGGAATATTCATCATTAAAATACCTCATCTGCCTAAATGAATATGTCCAGCAGGTGTTTTTCTACAGCTAGTCAGGTTTAGTTCACATAAAAAGTAATTAAAGAAGCTGCCTCTATCAGATAAAATGTATAATAAATACAATTACTCAATATTTAAGAATATGGTATGGGTGCATAAATAGCCCAATGAAAACAAATAGAAAGCCCAGATATGTGTTCAAATATAGGAATTGCTAAGTGTTTAAAAGTAATATTATCTTGAATCAATTTGGAAAATACAGGCTTCTCCAAAGTGGATTTTATATAACTAAATGGCCATTTGGAAAAAAACACTAAGATTGAATCCATATTGTCTACTTACAAAGATAAACTCTGAAAAGTTAGTGACTTACGTGTAAAAAATGAGATTACAACTTCTGGGAAAGATGGAATACTTTTCCCTATTGCTCTTGCTAAACGCAACTAAAAACCCTTGCCATTATATATAAAACTACACATAGGAGGCTGAGATGAAGAGGCAGACCAACTAGAAACTTTGTGACCAAAGCAATGAAACAGAGGCAAGTTACGTGGATTTCAGACCTGGAGCTAACAAATTTGGCAACCCAGAAACACCAGTGAGTACAGAAGTGAAAAGCCCAACAAAAGCCTGCTGTCTCTAGCCAGAGGAACCGGAAAGAGCAGCCTTGCAAGACCAAAAACTATTAGATAATAACCCCTCCTCTCCAGCCAAACACCACAGGAGATGCTGTGGTCCTACTCCCACCTTTGCCCACAAAGGCAGAGTGAGGGATCTTGACTTCCATCCTTGCCATGTATTCAGGTGCCCTGGACAATTTCCCTGTGGGGTGGCCCTAAGCCCCGCAGTGTCAGTGGAGTCACGGTGGGGAGACTGGAATTCCATGCCCCCCCCCAGAAGTAAAGAAGTTCTTTTCCCAGACGCGGTGAGGGGTTAGATCAGAGGAGACCTGGTAGAGAGTGAGGATGTTCACTGATGCCCATTCCCCTGGATGTAAGTGGAGGTTGTGTGGGAGCCGCAGTGAAGCACTTTTTTTTTTTTTTTTTTTTTAAGTTTCATTATTGTTTAAAATATTACAGATGTCCCTTTTTCTCCCCAATGACCAGTTCCACCCCGTTCCTTCCCCCTCCCCAGTCCCTCTCCCCACCATTGTCCATGTCCTTGGGTTGTGTATATATGCATACAAATTCTTTGGTTACTCTCTCCCCCTCCACCCACCCGCCCTCCTCCATCCCTCTGACATTCATCAGTCTCATCTATGCTTCCATGTCATTGAATCTATTCTCTTCATCAGTTTATTAATTTCTTTAGATTCCACGTATAAGCGAGATCATGTGATATTTGTCTTTCGCTGCCTGGCTTATTTCACTTAGCATAATATTCTCCAGGTCCATCCTCTCAGCCAGGCCGTGGCAGTGGAGACGGGCCAGGGCGTGGGAACTACCCCCTTCCAGCAGTAATAAGAGGACTCAACCTTTCTGTGCAGCAGTAATGGAGCAGCGCCACCTTTCTCCTCTTCTCTTGACAAGAGTCGTGTCAGAGAAAGCCAGCTAACACACAAGGCTTAAAAAGATTCCAGATCTCATAACAAAACGCTCAGACTGTCCAGATTTCAACGGAAACATCACAAGTGTGTCGTACGGAAAAACCCCAGAACCCTCACAAAAAAACAGGCAATCTAAACTTGCATTAAAAAAACCACCACCAGTACATGCAAACAAGGTGACAAGAATGGAAATACTTCAGGAAAAATGAAAGAGACTGGACAGTAACTCGAAGCCTTAGATATAAAGAACTCTGGTAAAAGTAAATCTGTAGTTAAATATAAAGTCTGATATTCTTGTATTTTCATTTTGTAACTCCAAACTTTTCTTTCTTCTTTGGAACGCTTCTGGGTTTTTACCTAGTTCTGTTCCCAGTTTGTTTATTATTCTAAAACCCTTGAATAAATTTTTATCATTTATTTCTAAAATCAATCAATCAATAAATGTAAAACCAATAATTTAAAAGCAGTGCCTGAGGATCTGCAGTTCCCAGGGATAGCTGATGCTGTGGGCTCAGGGACCCACTGCCTTGGCAGAATGAGATGAGCAGCTCACACCAGTGGTTTGCCCTTCAACTCCTGAACCAGTATCTGTGGGACCATAATCACCGAGGACACCACCTAGATGCAAACCTGGTCAAAGCACACATTGTAACTTATAATCAGCCACCATATAGCCCTTCTCTTGCCAAACATTGATCATTGATGGTTAAATAATGACTTGTTAGTACTCCCTATCGGCATATGGCAGTGGAGCGATCCTTGCTTTCACCCCAAACAGTCCTCTTACCCCCTTTGAGTTCTTGCAATTCTGTTCCCACCCAGGCTCATGACCAAGGCACCTCTGAAGTGTGAGCACACCATGGCTGCTTTCTCACTACCCCCTTCCCATGGAGCCAGCTGTTTCTCTTCTTCCTCAGTGGCACTGAGGTCTCAAATATCTCCACAGGGACCAATCACTGTGTTACTTGTGTAATAATTTATATCAGACGAGTCAGCAAAAGGTTTCTCTGGTAGCCACACTTTTGCAAACTCTGCCACTCACTCTAACAACTCTCCATCCACTCTTCTCAGTTTTTCTCTTCTTTCCTGAGAAATAAATAATATCAAAAAGATTTATTGACCAAAGCTCTGCATGTTGCAACCCTTGGCACTGGAAATTTCAGAGCTGCTTCTCAAAAGAGATGCTTCCTTTTGTTTAGTGACTACTTTGCTTGTATTATGAACAGATTGATTACAAAGTGATTTCAGGGCTATCCCCCTACACTTATGCACTGACAATTTCTGCTTTAAAACTAATTGTACCTGCTACATATTACATGATCTAGCAAACCGGTAATACATACTGAATATGTGCCAGCATCTGCACAAAGTGCTTTACATGGCTTACATATTTAATTCTCATAATTACCCTATCAGGTAGGTACTGGTATTGTCTATTCTATAGATGAAGAAATAAAGACTTAGAAAGATTAAGTAATGTCACACAGCTACACATTAGAGCAAGGTTTAAATCCCAAAGAAAGCCAAAATATGTTTTACTCCAGAACATTTAGCTGCTTCCCATTTATTTGCTGGGCCAGTTATCAGCAAATTTACAGAATCACTCACTACACACTGACTCCAAATCCTAGAGTACCTTAAAACTGCTTTCTCTTTCCATTTCCATTCCCACATTTAGGAAAAGGACTTCCATGTCTGCAGACAAAGATGTGGGTGGGGAACATGATTTGACATGTTATGGCTCTCTCCTAGAATCAATTCTATCCCCTCCTTTTCCCTGATATTCTCTGAAGGATACACTTGGCCACGGCAACAGTTTCCTGCCTTCAAAATTTTCTCTAGCCCCATGGGCCAGCAGCCTTTGATTTTCCTCTCTCGGAGGTTCTTGGCTGACAAGCCTGTTTGCTGGTGCATCTCTGTACAGGGGGAGAGGAAATCCATTTTGGCTTTTTAGAAGGGCCTTTAATTAGTTTCAAGTCCAAGTTGATGTTGTACATTTTTCCTTAACAAAATTACATGTTACTGGGAGGCAGGTACAAGAGGAAGGAGCCTGGGCATCTCATTTTTGTTGTTTGTCCTGTTTCCTACAGATCCAGTTTCATGTTTTGAAAATGTAAACAGTGAACCCAAACTTACCAGGAAATACAACACCCTGAAAAGAAAAGAACGAGAGAAAGGCAGAGAGACTTTTTGGGGATGAGATTTTACCAAGTTTTCCTGATTGTGTTTGATTTCAGCTCTTAAAAGCCACCATAGATTACTGTGTTTATGTTCCAAGTCTCCATTTCTAACATGTGAGCCTAATTAGGGTAAAAAATGAGACCCATTTCTTGCTGCTTAGAGCAAACCCCCTTCTGCTACTACAAAAGAGAAGTGAGGAAAAACGGACTACATTCATGATCAAAACTGAGAACATACATAAAACAATGCTATTTTGTGTCAGCTTATATTCCCCAATTTTGAAACCCTTGATTGAAGTATAATACACATAGAAAAATGCACAAAATATAAACCTCATCTTAATGAATTACACATGGGAAACACCTATGTACTTACTAAGAAATGGAGTACAGACAACCATCCTTATGTCCCTCCCACTTGCCATCTCTCCCCTCCTGCTCAAAGGTATTCACTCCCCTGACCTCTGCTGATATAACTTTATTTTTGAACTTTGTGTAAATTGAAAATTACAATATGTTTTCTTTTATGTCTGATCCTTCACTCAATAGTATATTTGTGAGCTCTACCCATGTTGTTCTGTGTTGCTGTAATTCATTTATTTTCACTACTATGTAGGTTTTATTGATGATTATCCACACTTTATTAATCCAATCTAATGTCGAATGATATTGGGGTTGTTTCCTGTTTACAGGTCACAGTAGCAATACTGCTATGAACCTCCTTGTACATGTTCTTGGTGCACTAAGTACACATTACTGTAGGCTGTACACCAGGAGTGGAACTGCTGGGTTAGTGGGTTCTAGAGAATCTGTGCGTGCAACTTTACTAAATAATAGCAAACTGTTTTCCAAAATGGCCAGACCAATTTATTTCCCCACCAGTAGGGTATAGGGGTTCCTGTTATTCCATGTCTTTGCTGCCATTTAGTGTTCTTCCCAGATGTTCGAAGACATTCTTCCCATTAATGCCAAACTAACATTCACTGAGCCCCCTTTCTGCGCTACTACAGCTTCTTTCCAATAATGTCAGAGGCTCTCCAGAGAGTGCTGACATGTTCTATAGATCTTTCATGGTTATCAGTGTGCCCTGCATCTTCTTCCAGACCATTCCTTCACTCCCTGCAGGTCACCTCTTGCCATTGTATTTCCCAAGGCTCTCCTGAGGAAATACAGTAAAAGGCCCTCTCCCAGTGGTGAGGGCCTTGCCAGAAAGAGAGGTTTGGGAGATTAGGGATGAGTGATGGATTCTCAAAGCTGTGATGCTCATGGTCCAGACTGAAAAGTACCTGGAGTATAGGTGAGTGTAACCAATTTGAGGTAAACACAAGAAATGGTCATCCTTGGGTTAAGTATCTTCCAGATGATTCACCTGGACCTCTGTTTTGTACCTTGATGCTCAGTTCCTTTGACTCAACTAGGCTTTCCTACTTCTTCTGGCTGGTGGGCATTTCCTCTTGTCAACATTTCCATTAAATTTGGGCAAGAGGGTCCCAGTCCTGATACTCCTGTTCTGGATTTCCTCGGCCTGTGCCCCATTCCATGGGGAAGGAAGGCTCGAAGTCAAGGAGACATAAGCCCCTTTCACCCCACATTCCAGGTAAATAGCACTTCAGAATCCCCTGTCACACAGCCCCAAGGCCACTTCCAAAGATCTGTGTGTTTCATCAGTCAGCCTGTTCCTGAGGAAGATACCGCCGGTGTGCAGACAGGTAAGCCCAGACAGCCGAGGGGTGGCAAATTGCAAGATGTGCATGGTTTTGGGATATGAGAGCTGGGTTGATCCACGGCATGCATGCAAGTCCCTTCACCCTTCTGAACTGAGCTTCGGCGAGGAAAAAGGGGAGGCACTGAGGAGCTGGGAGCTCCACCCACTCTCTGTTCTGTGTTGTGGTAGGGTAGAAATCTGAGGAGTTTGAGAATTTTTATTTCAAATCTGGCCTTACAAGTTGTCAGGAAGGTATATCTGCCGAGGCAGGAGGACAAAACATTTTTCATTTAATAGTTGGTTATCTTGATTTATTACAGCTTTTAAGTATTTAGATGTATGCTAAGGGCCTATATTTGTACCCCGTTTTTGGGCCCTGCAAATGTTAGTGAGTTCCTGCTGCTTGTTTCAACCTCTACTCCTCAGATGCCTGCTCTAGCTTGATTCTGGCTTTCAGTGTGGGAACCTTCCATTTAATACCTGGCTGATATTAATTAATTCCTGGCTGCTTTCCCAAGCCCTTCTACTCTGATTCTGCTCCCAACTCTGCCCAAGAGTATACGATGACTGAGATTGGCACCCTGTACCTCAAGCTTCAAGGCTTCTACCATTCCTCTTGATTACTACTGAACAATCTCTTTTCCTCCACCTAACTACTTGGGAGATTCTACAGGCTTTCCAAATAGTCACTGAAACATCTTACATTGTAGGATGGAAGAATTATCCACTCTTTAATGACTTGGATGGATCAAGAGAAAACAAACCCCATTATCAAGAACCTTTCCCCCAAAACACCTCACAATAAATAGATTAAAATTAAGTTTTTATTACTCAGTGCATTTGAAAGTTGGAAAAAAAATCCCTGTTAATTTGCAAGAAGATGCAAGCTTAAGTGAAAATGTTGAACATTTATATAAATAAAATTTTAGATGAACAATTTAATCTAACTCTTGTAAGTAATTGTCCACTAACTCTCAGTACCTAAAATAATAAAAAATACAGAGAATATAATCAGCAAAATATTATAACATATATATTAATTTTCCCCTTTAAAATTATAAAGGAGCCCTGGCCAGTGTGGCTGAGTGGTTAGAGTGTTGGCCTGGACATCAAAGGGACACGGGTTCGATTGCCGGTCAAGGGCACATACCTGGGTTGCAGGTTCACTCCCCCTGGCCCTGGTTGGCACCCATCTGGGAACATGTGGGAGACCACCAATCGATATGACTCTCTCACACTGATGTTTCTCTCTCGCTCTCTCTCCCTCTCCTTCTCTCCCTTCCACTCTCTCTAAAAAGCAATGGGAAAAATATCCTCGGGTGAGGATTAACAAAAATAAATAAAATTATAAAGGATTGTTACATTATTTATGTATTAAGATAAAGCAATATTTTCATGCTGATGGAAGAATTCATCTTGAGGAGAGAGCAGTGTTGAACCTTACGACTTTCTCCAATGTGCCAGAGGAAAGTGGTCAGGATAGGTTAGGGAAAAATGTGAGGATAAGGGTATGGGATTTCAGGGTTCCTGAAGCAGTTTGTGAAGGAGGAGATATGAAGAGAGAAAAAGGGACAACAAGCTGGTGGGAGACAGAGGACCAAGGGTGAAAGTCAACCAGCAATAAATTCCCAGAGGTACAAATGGTGGAAATGGCTTTGAGCTCTCAACTGAGATTCAGTTTAAAATGATCTCCCATGCTTTGCGATGTTACTCTCTTGTCTTTCTCTATAAATATTTAAATAAAATATCTCTACAAAAAGTGACTCTTGTAAGTACTAAGTAGCATTTGTGGGAATCAAGAAGGAAAAACTATGCTCATTTATATTAGTATAAGATGAAAAGCAAATACCAACCATAGCAGGAAAAATACAAATAAAATAGAAAAATCTACAGAGGGAAGAAATAAGAATAAGGTATTACTTAGAGAAACATAACCTCCTTTAGAACCCTTGGGAACTTTGGTGGCAGTGCTCCATTTTCCATCACTTGTGGTGCCAGGTTATTTTAATATAGATGTTGAAGGGGAGGTGATTCTGTAAGGCTGGAGGACTTGGGGACATCCTTACAAATTCAAGCTGTCTCCGTTTTGCAGAAAAGTTTTATAGACTACAGTACATATAGAATTGATCAGAAATATTTAATTTTTATAGACATGAAACTTCAAAACTAACAGGCTTATTGACTAAAGGCTATGATGTATATTCGTCAATAGGCAATTTGTATTTTCTCTGTTCTCAGCCTCATGCATGTGCTGTGAGAGGCACAAAGGGTATGTCAGAAACAGTTCCTGCTCTACAGGAGATAACAAATAACTAAGTCACATGAAGCATTAAGAAGACTGGGTGTTAGGTTTGGGCTGTAAAGGGAATGGGAGTTCAGAGAAAGGCAAGATCAACTGAGAGACAAACATCTGGAAAAGCTGAGCTGTGCCCTGAGGGAGGGCCAGGCCTCATGGGGGCGGGAGGAAAACATGGTCCCCCAGGCTGAAGAAGCAGCACACAGAGCACAGGTGCAGGAGTCCAGTATGGGAAGGAGGGCCCGGTTGGTGGCCCACAAATCAATGAGCTGACCTGAATGATGGTTCTCCCCCAAAGGGGTTGTCCTGCGATGCTGTTGCTTGTGGGTCAGGGAAGATAATCGATGGAGAACTTTGAAAGACACTGTAAACTGTTGAGCCACAAGAAGGACATTTAATGACAGGCACTTTAGAAATATTTGCCTGATAGCAGGCTGTAGGATGGTCATGTAAATGAGAAACTGGAAGCAGGATGGAAACAGCAGCCCAAATCAGACCTGAGCTGTGGGTGACCGGACCAAGATTGCGGAATCAGTGTAGGCAAAGGAGCTCAAGGGACTTGTCCACATTTTCAGCTGGAAGTATTTAGCTTTATATCTTTAAAAGCCTTCCCCAGATTAGATTACACCAACTCATAGAGATCTATCACTAGTATTCTACACTTAAAACATATTTTCAACCTTCTTCAGTTTGTGAGAACTTGACATTCAAGTCTATAATAGAAACCTTTTTAAAAAAATTTATTTCCCATTTTTGGTAACTTTCAGGCTCATGCATTCTCATAAGCTTGAGATAGCCAACCTATTTCCTATAGAACTAATACATTATAGATCTTCTAAAAATAGTGAAGATTAAAATCCATTATTACTTTATCTTTGTGGTTTCTACAGTCACACGGTGTATGAGATGAGACAATGTATGATGCCGGGTGCTCTGATACACACAGACTCTTGGGGTGACAGGGCTGGTGACAATCTTTGTGGGTTTGCAGTGATATTTAAAGCTTGATGAATAAATACAAAACGCATAACTGGTATTGTCTAAGCAATTGTGACATGATTTATGCACGAATTGTGAAACTCCAACAAGCCAATAAATCCAGGCCAGTGGCAAGGAAGTCCCAGATGTTGGGCCATTCTGCAAACTAAGTACACAGGCCTCAGTGAATTTACGATCTCTCTGTTTTTTACTCCTTTCTCCCATTTTGGAGATTAGTTCCTCTCTTTAATTCTGTCCTGCAAAATGTGCAAGCTAAAGCTGCCCACAAACTTGCTTCATCATTAATCCTCAGATTAATTTCAGCATTTGAAAATGCTAAGATGCCAGAACTTTAATAAATATGACTTTGCTGTCTCTTTTATTAATCACTGGTATCATTGTCTCCAGAGATAAGTGCAACATTAATCAGAAATTCAGGGAAACATTTTCCATGTTGATTTAAGTGGGTTTCTGGGGTCACTTACAAAAAGTGTAAAATGTTTCTCATTACTCAGCATACACTAAGTTGCTAAAAGGTTATTTCTCCTTTTATGATTTCTCGTTTTATGATCTTATAATTCAAGCTATAGTTTTAGTCATTAATTAAAAGAGATTGGAAAACACAGCAGCTTTTTGTATACAGGAAAAATAGGCTTTACTTATATTTATATAAAATTACTTTATAAATTCATATAGTACTAAGCAAAGAAAAATTTGAAAATGTGTACCAAAGTCTCATAAAACAAATATTTAACAAATAAATGAATGAAAGAAAAACCTCGTGCAATATTAGCTATATAGACTTATGTTTTTAAGGTTAGCAAAGCTAAGCCTTCAGGATACTAGTTTTTTCTCTTCAGCTACTAAACCTATAACTTGGGTATCACTGATGAATTACCTAAAGAAGCAGGGTATCCAATAGATGTAGTTGTTGGAGTAAAGATAATTTAATAAGTAACACTGCACTAAAATAGTTAAGTCATTATCGCTAATGCCTGGTAGAGGTTCTATTTCATTTCTAATGAAGAGTACAGAGGGAGGGTAATTTATCTCTAGGCATCAAGTTCATTAAAAGTTAGTGGGAATAGTCTTAAGTTCTGACTAAAAGAAATATGATGAGTTTTTACTTTATCCAACCTCAATTCCAGCACCATCTTTCTCGCAAGCCTGACTGAGTCCTTCCTGGGGAGGGTGTTCTGTCCTGTCTTCTTACTGTCCACAAAACCTGGCAGCTCAGAGGGCTGCCATGGGTCAGTGGGAAGCGCCTGACCATGAGGTTTGGTTCAAGACGGCGAGACTCTGCGTCTGCAGACTCTGGAACATTGCTTTTCAATCAACCAGGATTTCAGAGCATTGCTGACCAGAGGGTTTCCTACCTATTCGTGTTCCTGGAAACACCTAGCAGGACGCCCATAGGTGCTGCACAAGTGTTCACAGGGTGTGGGGCTAGTGCAGGATTTATGTCTATTTGTCTTTTTAGACTTTGCTTCTTTGCTTTTTTTCTCTACACAGAGGAGGGAGGGACTCAATATGTGATTAGAATAATTTAATACTTTAAACAATCAATGGTTGAAACAATGACACATAAAAGTGTCTATTGTCTAAACCTGCACCATCAAAGCCATCTCTGGCTACAGTATAGGACTGTTAGAAGTTTCGAGGGACTTTTAACCTCTGCCAAAAGCCTACATGATTCATAATTAGATTATTTCTCTATCTGCATAATTTTAGTCTTAACTCATTTGCCTGCCTGGGGGGAAGAGAAAAGTAAGCCGTTACAGTTTGTTTATAAGCTAAGAAGACTGACACCCTTTATTTCTCTCTTTACTATTAAAGCTATTTATTCTGCTGCATTTTGTGCCTTGAAAAAGTTTCAAGAAAGACACAAAATATGAAGCAGGAGAGGCAGAACAATACAGCAGATAAGAGCCAGAAAACTTAGCCTCAAATATGGCTCTACTATGTGACCTTGGGTAAGTTACTGAACTTCTCTGTGGCCCAAATTTCACATTTGAAAATTGGGTAACTTAACTCATAGGATATTGTGAAGATTGAATGAATGTAGATATCAAGTGTCTAGACAGTGCCTGGTGCATAATAAATTGCATATAAGTATCAGTCATTTTGGATTGAGCTTTACAGTAAGCGTGATGCTAGGGAGAGTAATTCACTTACCAAAATGTTTGAGTATGAGTATGTTGTAAACCAGAAAATAATACAGGAGAGGCATGTTCCAATAACACATGTAAAAGAAAAATAGTTTACAAACTTATAATTACTGAATTTTGCTATTCTAAAATTAGAGGTATTGGTGGCATGCTGATTTGGACAAAAAGGAAGTCCAGGGAGAGCTTCGAAAGACAATGACTTAAAAGAGCCATTGTCAAACCTTGGTTCATGTCAGAATCTCTTGAGGGAGCCTGTTAGCTTCATATGGGGGCCCAGACCTGATGTAAAATGAAGATAGAAAAGAGACTTAGAAAAGGAAAGGAGTGAGGTCTGGGTTCTGGGTGGGAAGGGGATTTGGATTAGCTACTCAGGCTCTTGGAACCACAGTGAATTTCAGTCAGCATTACAAAGCTGCAAACTAGAATAATCCGTTCAAGTCAGATCAATCCCTTTACTTGTTACTGAGTATTTGAGTATTTCTGCTTTGGGTTCACATTTAAAAGGTGTTTCTTTTCAAATCGGCTATGATCCTTTCCTCTGAGACTGTGAGAGGAACAGTTTCTATAATGGAACTTAAAGCCCTAGGCAGTAACTCTTTCATCACAGCAAGCGAGGCTTACTTTCAAGACTATTAAAACATCCCTTATGGTTAGACAACCTTTATATATATACGCACATTCTATCTTTTCACAGCAGATGTTTCAAAATATTGAAAAAAACCCACCCCAATCAGATAAGCCTGGCATTTAGTGCCTCCCCAGTTCCCACTCCTCTCTTGTTAACCACTGTGGTGGGATAAGCTAGAGGCCAAACAAGGGAAATCTTTAATTTGGTGAGCAAATAAATTCAAACTTTGTGAAAGTTTGAAAGGCTGGCCTAGATTTCTGAATCTTTACAAGTAACGCTGTTGAGATAACTTGTCTCATTTTCTGAGATCAGGTCCCATCCAAAAGGAAACTGAAGACTTGGTGACGACTCAAGTTAGCTTCTAAGAAAAAGCATTGAAAACAGTGGAGAAAGCTTCACACCAGGCATATTTACTTTCTATTTATTTGAAAGAGTGGGTCAGAATTTGGAAAAAATTGAAAGTAGGAATGTTGTATCTTTTGAAATTTGGTCTTGTCAAACTCCCAGAATGGAGGCAGTTCATTCCCAGTACTCAGTGTTCCTGGGTCTTCAGGTCAGGCTTTTCATATATCTAACCAGTTAACCCAGAATCATATTCTTAACAAGCTTTCATTTCCTTTCCAATTTGTGGTGTTATTTTGAATTTTTATATATATTAAACTGCATTGGAAATTTAAATGATTCTTTTAAATTCACATATGTTGGGTTATTTTGTCACATTGGTTTACCTCATCAGTATTAAGCTTGGTAATTGCATTTCTAAGGTGCATTTTAGTATCTGGCATTATGACTTCCCTAGCCTTCCTCTTCTTATTCTCACAGTTCTCAGTAAAGTGTAGTTTTCTTATTGTTTAGGAGATTTCCAGCTGCATGGTGATTTTTGGTGCTATGGTAAAATGCATTTTCTAACTGGTTATTGTTGAGAGTTTTCTATTTATACAACTGTAGGGTTTGCAAATTATTAAACATTTTCTCTTTCAATAAATTTACCCCTTATTTCTGTTTTGTGCCTTGCAATTCTAAAACTTCTAGAACATGTTGAATAATAAGACTACAGCAGGCATCTTGGTTTTATTCTGAGTTTTACTGGAACTTCTAGCATTTCCATTTTAACTTTGATGTTGTGTAGAGCTTAAAATAGATATTATTTATATTATCTTATGAGAAACTATCTGGGATAGCAGGCTTTCAAAGTGCCCCAGTGATGCTTGCCTGTAGTAGTTACAACTTTGTGTAGTCTCTTCCCATTTTAAAAAGACTGACCTACATAACAACAGGAATATTAGGGAAACAATGTACGATGTTTTGTGACTTCTGGGCTAGTTGATAAAAGGCATTGAGATTTCTGCCTGGAAGTTATTTCCTGATTGCTCACTCAGAGAGAAGCCACCTGCCATGTGGTGAGACTGAAGCAGCCCTTGAATGGTGAGGACCTGAGGTCTCCTATCAACAGCCAGCACTAACCTGTTGGGTATGTGAGTAAGCCTCCTTGGAAGCAGATACTCTGTCCCCAATCTAGCCTTCAGATGGCTGCAGCCCTGGCCAATATCTTGAGTGCAAGCTCATGAAAGACCCTGGGCCGGAACCATCCAACTAAGCTGCTCCTGAATTCCTGACCCACAAAAAGTTTGTGAGATAATAAATGCTTATAGTTTTAAACTGATAATTTTGGGGTAATTCATTAACTAGATAGCTAACATACTTCTAAAATTAAATTGAAAAGAAATTTAAATCAGCAATGGTATTGAATGCTTTTTCAATATCTATTGAGATGATTCTGCTTTTTTCTTTTTATCTGATTTATCAAAGTAATGTTTCATTTCATTCGGTTTCCTAATCTTAATTCATTCTTTTCTTCCTAGGTAAAATCTTCATGATTGTGGCATATTATTATTTTCATTCTCTCTAATTTTATTTTCTAGTCATTTGTTTAGAATTTTGTTTATGCATTTTAATAATACTTTTCTTTTTATTACAATAAAGATTATTCTACTTTTATAAAATTACCTGTTTTTTTCCTACCCTAACTTATAATTTAAAGGAAATAATCTGTCCTTCGAAAGCTTAAAGGAACTAGACCATGGAAACCTTTGAGCCCGGGGCCTGTGCTTATTCTTTCTTCAGTAACTTTCTCAAATCTTTTCATAGTTATTAATCTATCCAGGTTTTCGACTTGAATCAATTATTAGGGTTTATGTATTATATAAAATGTTAACTAAACCACTATGATTATTAGCCTATATATTTGCTTTTTGTGTTATATTTTTTATTGTTTTTTTAAAAATCTGAAGTAAGAAGTGAATGTGAAGAAATGTGAATGCTCCCATCCTGGCTGCATTTGGCTCACTTCTGGTCTTGGCTACAGCTTCCATCATGTTCTTTATTTTCAGAGACATCTCAATTGACATGTAATAAAGACTTCTCCTTGGCCCATGAAGTTTGCAGCTATTGCTTTCTGAATGGCTTGAATCCATGGAACTCTGCTGCTTGCTCTGTACTTAGAGCTATATTGAGAAAGGTTTTTGACAAGTCAGTACATTTTTCTCTCTTTTATAACACCCTGAAAATTCTACCAAAGGTAAACCTCAATTCAAACAGAAGCCACCACCACCCCTCCCCCCCAGCCACACACGCACCATCTTAATTGGCCGGCATTTGGCGAAGCCTCTTGCTCCTTTGCTTTGGGTTAATGGTATCATGTGGAATGCATTTACACATGAGACACCCCAGAAAACTTCTAATCCTGCAGAGCCCTCTTAAATTGTTTTCTACAACTCCTTCCCCCCCCCCCCCCAACAAAGGTGTTGCCTTTCCCTTGGGCTTTAAAGGACTGGCTGGCCCTGGCAGTTTGGCTCAATGGTGAGAGCATCCGCCTGTGGACTGAAGGGTCCTGGATTCAGTTCTGACCAAGGGCAGGTACCTCGATTGCAGGCGCGATCCCGCGTGGGAGGCAAGCAATCGATGTGTCTCTCTCATGTTGATGTTTGTCTCTCTCTCTTTCCTTTCTAATCTCTCGGAAAAGTAATGGGAAAAATATCTTCTGGTGAGGATTTAAAAAAATTAAAAATAAAAATAAAGGACTGGCTGGCTGTGGATGCTGATGATTGATTTTTCTCCATGCCCCAGCTCTGCCAGCATTTCCAAATCTGGACTTTTTTTGGTCTTTGAAGGCTCTGCTGTCTCACTAAGCTTGTCAGTGATAGATCCTCCTATGTTTTGCTCACAGCTGCAGGGCAAGTGTAACAGGATTCTTCCCCTGGGCCAAATGCTTTCCTAAGGCTCTCCTTTGCTCATGAGGCCCAACGCCTTCAAAATGCTGTAGTTTTGCTATTCAAGACCATTGGAGGGTTAAAAAAATCAGCAATCTAGGAGTCACCAATGGGTGCTAACTAGCTTATTGAGCACTCCACCATCCCAATAAGCACTTTAAATGCTGACACTCAATGTCAAATCTTTGCCACAACGTTTTAAGGGTTTCCTTAGAATTCTGGGCCCGATTGTTTCCTCACTGCCCCCTATCAATCAGCTTGATTAGTGCTTTATTGAGGAACTACCTGTTTTAAAGAAACTGCTGCTGCAAACTGTTTCTCTGGAAATAATTTTTCTCGTCCTACCAGTTCAAATAATCTACCTAAATTATAGACTATTAACATTCTTTACTCTGATGAAAAAGCTCTTGTGACTGAGATTTTTAAAGTGTTCCCCAAGTGACAAAGAAGCAAATCAGGGTAAGAATGTGGTATAGCAGGTCCTTGAATAACGCTGTTTCGTTCAACGTCATTTTGTTATAAGGATGAAAAAAGTTTGTCCATTCTACCACGTCTGCGCAGATTCACTCTGGGTCTTCCAGTTTCCTCCCACCTCCCAAAGGTGTGCACATAAGGTGAATTGGCGTGTCTCCATTGTCCCAGTCTGAGTGGGTGTGAGTGTGGGTGTGAGTGGCCTTCTGATAGAAGGGTGTCCTGTCTAGGGTGGGTCCTGCCTTGGCCCTGATTTGCTCCGAGGATCTCTGGCCACCTGTGACCCTGAACTAGAATCAGTGGGTTGGAAAAATTTATCTTACTTGTTTTTCATCTTTCTTAAATATATGTTGAGTGATAGTTATCTCAGTGTTAAATATTAAGTGTTTGGGGTCTTTATTTCGAAGATTGGTGATGTTTTTGAGGCCAGAAATATGCTGTAGGAAGTTAATTCTTGTTTAAATTAAAATTGGTGTAGTTTCACTTAAAGTCACAGATTCCGAGAATCGATGAGGTTAAGTGAGGACTTTCTGTAAACCCAAAAGAGAAGAGGGTGTAGACTCTGATCAAGTCCTGCCTCCACCATTTACTGTGCAAGTGTCCTGGGGTGTTCTATATTCTCTCTCTGATCCGAGTTTCCATAAAATGACACACTCAGAAGTGTTTCATAAACACATAGGATATTGATAATGGTCCTGCAGCTTCTGGTTTTGCAGAAGAGCCTAGAAATATAAAGGTGCCTCCCTTCATTTGCTACATCCTGAGATTGTGTTCCTCGGAGAGCATTCTAGACACACCTCCCATCCAGCTACTAGCACCAGTGCTGTGACAGTTCGGCTTGTGTTTTCACTCTCTTTCATATGCAGTTTTGTCCAGGCATGAGTAATTTAGCTACAGGATATCCAATTGTTAATTCTTTTTTGTCTCTTGGTTGGTTATGGTCTCTTTTTCATCTCTAATCTTTGGTGGGGTTTTTTTTTGCTACTTTTAAACTTAGTTTTGTTAGACATATTATTTTAATCAGCTTTGGGCTCTATGTATTTTACCATTTTCAGGTTTCTAATGCTTTGAATTTTAAAATTTTAGTTTCTGTTTTTCTGTTTTTATTTTACTTGGGTTGAATGTTTAATTATACCCCACCCCCAAAAGCACACGGTCTTTCGTATACTAACTAACAAATAAACCTAAAATCACAACTATACATAGGACACATATTTGCTAATCATTGCTCTCTCCTGATAGGCACATAAGACATTACACATATAATAACATCTCTGTTGCCTTATGGGAAATTTGTAGGATTTTTAAAAGTTTCATAATGACCTCTAGCAAGATTGATGCTTAAATTTGTTCCCTGTGGAGTGCTTTCTTAGCTTATTTTTGGGGAGAGAAATAAAAATAAAAGAATATCTTGATAAACTGCATTGCTCACACTTTTCCTTTTTCTGTGTTTAGTTTGGTCTTTGTTGCTGAATCTCCATTTACTAGAACATACATGCACTTAGAATGACAAATATAGTTTGTATCGCCATAAAAAATGGAAAATGAGCTAATTTTCATTGTTTGTTAGTAGAAAAGTGTGATTCCTGTTTTTGTTAGGAATTTAGGTTAACTTACATTGACTTTGTTACCACAAATGATGAAAATGTTAATTTATTTGAGTGAATTTTTGCCACTTCCCACTTAGTTCAAAAAGGTGAAATGTGCTTCCTTGTGTCATCAGCACCATCAACAAAAACTCTGCTCCTCAAGGGGCAGTCGCTTCACCCTTGGCATGTAGTCTATTGACATCATCACCACATGACTTTCAGTTGCAGCACAAACAGAACTTGCCATGTGTCTTACACTCTTGATTCCTTTCGCTAAGACAACTTCTGGAAGATTAGCTACACATATACACAAGCGAGGAATGGGATGGCATTCTACCCTAGTTACCTGACATCCCATCACATTGGACACGCTACAGTAATTTTGTGTCTAGTATATTTTCTAAGAACTTATGTAATCAGTGAGTTGCCTCCCTTTCTCAGTTGCTTTAGATCCACAAAATATTAAGATGCTGAGGTAAAGGATGCCTGTCTCGAAAAGGAGAGAAGCTGCAAAGCATCCCCAGTGAATGCTTCCACCCTGTGGGCCTACCAAGACAGCCTGCATGCTCCAACAGCTGGTATTCTTAGAGCCCAGGACTACTGTAAACATTTTTCCACTCCTGGAAGCATTTTGCATTTGCATCAAGAATAGCCTATGTCACTGAGTCCTCTCTGCGTCTTTTCAGGGGGGCAAACAGGCCCTCCTTATGGAAAACATTTCTCCCACTGACATGCAAATGTACCTGGAGGTTTGAACTGAATTAAGACCATATGATATCTGAAAAGAGTAACAAATTAGCTAGCTAGAATATTATTAGGAATTAATTTGTCAGTCTTTGCTCCCAGGCAGAGGAAATGAAATGCAGAATAGAAATATTTCCATGACAGAAGTTGAGAGGTCTGGGGCTCAGAGCTCCTTGAGGTAAGGTCTGAAAGTTGTTTAACCATGCAGTTACTAATCATGTGCTTTCTATCTATAGTGTGCCAGTCACTGTGCCAGCTGATGAGGTTACAATGTTAAGTGGTATCAGGGACTACCCCTGTATCTTTGGGTGATGGAGGGAGACAATAGGGTTGGCCAAATACTTTGAAGAGTCTATGGGTTGAGTAGGATACCCTGCATTTCTGCCTGTGGGCACATGGCCAGGCCAGGCCAGGGCAAGACAGGCCCAGAGCAATTACCACCTCCCACCAGCATATGGTGTTTTGTTGTTGAACCCCCAGTACTATTCCCTAGCAGTGCCTCTCTGTACTTTGCTCACTCCCTTACCCATAACCAGGAACACCTATTGTGTCATATCAGAAGTGTAGCTTTCTTCCCTAGCTCTGGGTCATTCTCCAGAATGTCAGATGGAGATAAATCTATCAGAAACACTTTCTTCATAGCTCACCAGAAAATGGTGCTAATTCTCCCCTAACCTTCAGAAAGCAAAAGCACTTTGATTCGACCAGAGTTAAATAATAAATTATATTATTATTAGAATAATAAAATTATTCTACTGGTGCAAATGCAGAAGTATCTGTTGGCAAAATTCACTCTACACTTTGAAATTAATTCCAAAGCACACTGGCATGCATTTATCTTTGATTTAGAAAAGGAAAAATTGCTTTTTTGTTGTTCTTTAAAATGTATGTAACTATTGCAGGGGAAATTAGAGTATGTGAACTACAGAACGTGAATTCTAGCCCAGGGCAGCACACTTACTTTTCCAAAAAGTCAAATGTCATTTGCCTCTGAGCTGATGAGCCTCCTTTGGGATCCTTATAAACACTTTTTTTACTTTCTTCCTCTTATATTCTTCAAATTAAATTTTCATCATTTAAGGAACTCAAGTTGTTTTCCTTTTATCTAGGCTGTGCTATAAAAGTAATCAGGTTTTATGAGAAATATGTAGGTACATGAATGTATTTCAAAATAGGAATTTGTGCTCACAAAGAATTTCATGGAATTATTCAGGAAAAAAATTCATCATTCACTTGATGTTGGTAGTGAAAATTTGATACTTAAGTAGAGCATGAGTTATTGGGCTTAAAAATTAGGAAGCCATTGGTGACTTTCCTAAGTGTAAGGAAGATATTTATTTTCATATAGGATCTTCTGAGCCTAAGTGCACTTTATGCCAATTTTTATTTTTTCTGACTGCAGTTGGTATTGATACATAACCCAGGTTTGGCTGCCTGCCACTCCAAAGCCAATACTCAAGAGATAGGGGGTGGTGGAAGAAAAAAATGGTTTATTCAAGAGCCGGCAGCCTGAGAAGATGGGGAACTCTTGTCACAAAGACCATCTTAACATCTCAGTTCAGGGAGGGTTTTTTATGAGTGGGGAAGGGGAAAGCAGAACAAAGGAAACAGGAAGGGGTTGTGGGTTCTCTGTGCTATCTGCCAGTCAGCACAGTCTGCTCAGATAACCATCTCAGAGCCAGTCAAGGGATGGTCTGGTTTTCATCATTCAAAGGTGAGCAAATCTCCTGGAGCTGAAATGCCTGTAGGCTGGAGTCTACTTCCTTTAAGGTTAGCTTCTAGAATCCTTTAAGCAAACAGTTTGTTTATCTGTAGCTACATGTGAATTTATAAGTCATCATTTACAGAAACAATGTTAAAAGAATGGTGGAGTGGGTTATAGTATTTTAAAACTTGTATACAGAAGGGGCTTTGTTTATGAAAGATGGGACTCTCAGTGAAGTTCAAGTTCTGTCATCACATTGTTTAAAGTTCACTTTCTAGCCTGGCCTGTAATATCAGATAACAGATAACATATATCTCCTAAGATAGAGATTTTATTCACCATTAGCTAAGGTGTGTCAAAGAGAAAGCTGACACTAGTTAAAAGTGGTAAAAAACAGATTTTATTCAAAACTATTTCAATAGGGGAGAGATGCTTCAATAAAACAGAGCTCAAATCCAAACATAGAAAAACAGCTGGGATTTATAGCAAATGAGCAGAATGAGGAGAAGTGGGTAGAAAATTACTAAGAAGGGGGATTCTTACTAAACTTGTCTTAACAGGATTCTTGCTTAAGGCAGGCCAAAGACTTAGACATCGTGGTGGGGGATGACAAGTTTGACCAGATGTCAAAGATGGGAATCTCCCTAAACCAGTTAAGCAGAATTTTTGCTAAAACTGGGTTGGAAGGCCAAGGACAGAGCCAAAGGATGAGGCTTAGTCAAAAGGAGAGCTCAGAGGAAACCGTCTCAAGTTTGGTCTAGAAGAGTCTTTGTTAGGTGTCAAGTATTATCATACTGGCCCACTCTAATCAATCACTTGTGCTTTCCTGGGCATTCTTTAGAAGAATGCTTGGAGTCTATCAGACTTTGGAGTCTATCATAGGTGCTCAGCCCTGGTGCAGCAGGGATGGGTACAGCTCACACACCTTACATGTGCTGACCTGGATTAGACAGTGAACTTTTGCTTCAAAAGAACTTGAGGTTCCTTAATTCTGAAAGTAGCCACTGCTCAAAGATTGGTTCTTCTAGTCCACTTATTCTGAAATTTGAGTGAGAATCAGAATTACTGGAGGCCTGTTACAACACAGATGGCTGGGCCTGCCCTCAGATGTTCTCGGTCAGGAGGTCTGGGATGGGGCACAAGGCTTTGCATTTCTAATAAATTTCAGGTAATGATGATGCTGTTGCCCAAAAGAACCAAGAAGCTCTTGAAAACTACTGCCCTAAGAACCTTTCCCCACCTCAACCTCTTTTTTTGAAGGAGCTACTGGCAGTCAGCCTGCATCATCCATATCCACCCAAACATGACAACCCAACCCAATAACTACCGGGTGGGACAGCAGATGTGTACAGGCACAAGTAGTGATTGGCAAAAATATATCTTTGCCGAAAAACCACCTATCCTCTTTACTGGACAGGAATCATTACGTGAAGCAGAGTAGATGGAATGTCTATAAAGCTGAGGGGCAGGGCATGCACCAATTTCTCTTCAAGTATTTGGAGCAATGTTGTAGATATTTAAAATAAAAAAATAAATTAAATATGTGCCAGACTGAAACAAACATTTTTGTCACATGTTTCTCATGTCGAGTCAGTCTGCCTGCAGGACTAAAGTGATTTTCCCCGGAACATTCATTAGTTCTCCTGAAAAAGGGTGGGTTTGAAGATTGAGTCTGTGACTGCTCAAATGGGATTTTCCTGATCTTCTTCCTCACAGGTGCCCCATGGGTCTTTATTATGTGACCTGTACATTAATAGTCACAGAAATAACAGTGGGATAAGGTCAAGTTGTCTCAGTCAAGCCCTCCACCACATTTGTGGAGAATTTAAGCTCATTTTGTTAAAACTTGCTACCTTTTCTATTTTAGGGTAGACATTGAATTTAATGATCTTAGGTAAAAATGCTTGTATTGTTCTCATTATATTTGATTATTAAATATTAAAATTCTTGTCCTAAAACAATTTCTACCACATTTATTTAGTAACTAAATTTGAATACTGGATTTCACTTCATAACTTAAAAGTTCATTGGTTCATCCAACAAATCTTTATTATGAGCCACTATGTTTTAGGAACAGAAGTTCAGTGCTGGAGAAAAAAAGAGTCCCTTGTGCTCACAGAGGAAAAAATGATGGGCAGTGATTCAGGTTATAAAGAAGTGAGATAAAGAGTGGAGAAGATCAGGGGAGGTGACATTTGAACAGACACTTGACATGAGCCTCTGAGGGGGGTCTTACAAAAGGGGTACTGTGTTCTCTTCCACCCTTCTCTCTCCCTTCTTTACTCTACTTGTCTGGTCTCCTTATGTGATTGTCTGCATCAAGGTTATGCATCAGCCTCTCTGTTGATAATCAAACTGAACTGCTCTGCATTCTTGGTGGGGTTGAGGAGGTAGAGGTGGCCCCTCCAGATCATGCTAATGAGTGTGATAGTCCCAAGCTGGTCCCAAGGCCCACCACTCTCCTGGTTCCCTTAGCCCTTGCCTAGCTACCTCCAGCACATCACTCCAATGCTTGCACTTCTGGCGATGTGTTGAGTCTAATTCCTAGTGAACAACTTCTCTGAACTAGACCCTATAGGGTGCAATATCTGCCTTCTTAGTGCTGCAGGATCTCAGTTAAAATCTTTGCACTAGTTGGTGACCTAAACCATAGGTGAGTGAACACCGGGCCTACTAACAAAAAACACAGACCAAGTGGGTGAGCACTCAGGGACTTTCCTGTCCTGCTCTTTCCTGTCCCCCTGCCTGCTGTAAGCCTGTCCTTGGGGGATTAGTGCTACAGGTGGATGAGCAGTCATGGATCTTCTCCAAGGCAGCTGGGGCAGCCAGCCTAGCCTCAGGTGCTAAATTTTGTTCTGGGTTAAAATGGGCTTAATTGTATGATAACTTTTGGTTGCTTTAAGTAAAAGTAAAAGCAACCCCAAATGCAAATTATTTTATACTACTTTGTCTCCCTTTACTTATATCACTTAAACAAAGTAACCTTGACATTCTGTGAGACCATTATATACAACTACATCAGGTTTTAGGTATTTATACCAGGTGTTTATCAGTTATTTGATACCATGGTGATTATATCAAGATTAGCTAAAACAAAAGCCTTGTTCTGATCCAGAAGTTGGGTTCAGACTGTTCTGCTTCTTGGTTTTCCAGGTCATACTGACATTCCTCAGGCAACCCACTCTTACTGTCCCTTGGTAGTCAAGGCTGGAACTGAGGCCCATGATTTTTTTATATATACACTTAGTGAAAGTTCACTTAAAGCACCGAGCCTTTTATATATATACATACATACACATATGTATGTATATATATATACACATACATTTATGCAGTTTACTATCAATGCTTGCATGAAACAGACCATCGAGGATCTTGTACAGTCTCATATAAGGAGCAAATGCTAGTCAAATTCTAGTCTCTAAGAAGTGATATACACCAATACACTAAGGGAACATGGCTGATCTGCTATGTCTTTCAGTCTTGGTTGGGTGGCCTTATGTAGTAGGTGTCCTGTGGAACCCAGTGGCACAGTCTTCTTGATCACTTGAGCCAGGTACCCCAGGAATGTCCCTTGTGTGGGTTATGTGAGCCTTCCTATTGTAACTGAGACCTGATTTTTCTATTGGCCCATTTTGTGCTTGGGATTGATCCTTAGGCTGGCTGACTGTGAAGATTGACCTCGACTGCATTGTACAAGCTACTGTTCCAGTGCTGACCACATAAAGTAGAATTTGCCTCAGCACGGTGTGTGCCTGCTAAGATATCCCTTTGGATATGCTCCTTGTAAAGGTAATTGGATTTTGCTCTGATGTTGTCTGAAACTGGCTACTGGGTGTTTCTGTTCTGAGGCCCCTTTGAGAGGGCCTCTGGTGCAGGTCAATATCAGACCCTCCTGGTGACTGGCCCTGGACACCTGTTTGGAGCTACAAAGTCATACACAGTTTGTGCCTGCCTCTTCTTAGCTTTAGTGTGCATGAGAAGAACCAAGGCCAGCTTCCACAAACACCAAGCCCAGGGGCAGTTTAACAAAAGTCCCAAGGTACCCTGAGATCCACTTTTTCCTGCCTCCACCTGCTGGCTGCCTGTTACACTCAGTCACTGAAAGAGTCTTGGTGATACTTGAGTAGCATGAGGTAGGTTCTCAGTGAGTCACCTAGTAGGGCTTTGTGGTGTTCACAAGGTTAATACAGGTTCATACTTGGTACCAATGCTGGGTCTGAGGCCACTGATCAAATGTCCCAGGGTATACCAAGTCTGGCTGCACCACACCAGGTGCTCACAGACATTTGTGGTGGGGCAAGTTCTCATGGAGTCATCAAGGTGAGGCCAGCAGAGTTTATCAGGCCCAAACAGACCAATATTTGGCCTTGTGAAGGAAAGGCTCTGCACCAGTCAGGTGTGCAAGGGAAAAATGGCCCCATCCTAGTGCAACACAACTCAGTCTATTGTAGATTCTGCCAGGAGCCTGAGCACAACAGGGTGGGGTTGCCAGTTTTGAGAGTTGTGCTAATTGATTTCTCATGGGAAAAGGTGCTCATTAGGTTTGGGGGAAAGTAGGGAGTGTGGCCCCTGCCCCAGAACCCACACAACTCAGACTTATCTTAGATTCTCCCCAGACCTCCTCAGCTGGGTGGGGCCCCCAGGAGTCAGGAGGGTGGGGCTAATGAATCTTCAGTGAGGGGGAGGCGCTGGTTAGGTTCACCAGGGAATGGAAGGAATGGCCTCTGCCCCAAAGCCACACACTCAGTCACTGACACCTCCCAAGTCTGCTCACCCCTTTACACTCAGTCCCAGGCAGCTGACTCCTCAGCAAGGTGAGAGCTCTACAGGGTGGGGCAACAGTGAGTCCAGCACGTGGGGCTATTGCATTTCCAAGCTGATGCTTAAGGACAGGAGTGCTGCACCCAAGAAAATTGGTATCTGTAGTGTGGGAAGTGGACTCAGCACAGGGTTCCTGGCAGCTGTATCTTCATCTCTCTCCCCAGAGCTACAATCCCCAGTCTTATTTCACATGCCTCTAGTCCATTCTTACCTTCATCCATGAAGCCCAGGGTGAGTGGCTGCAAAGATTTTGTGCGTTGGTCCTTTAAGAGGGTGCCTGTGTCTCTAGCAGACTTATGTTTCTCCTTGGCTGACAGAATGTCTGCTATTTTCATTGCCAGATGTTATTTGTGCGCCTCTTCCCAGTTCTGGTGGTCTGGACTGAGGAACCCAGCATGGGGTTGAGACCCCATTCTTCTAAGGGGGAACCTTTGCAGCTAAAATATCCCTCTGGAATCTCAGCTGCCACACATGGAAATGGGGCCAGTCCTTTTGTGTCTCGGCACTTCCTACCAATCTCAATGTGGCTTCTTTTATAAATCCCTGGTTACAAGACTTCTGTTTATCTAGTCTTCTGTTGGTTATTCAGGTTGATTGCTCTATAGTTTAGTTGTAATTCCAGTTTGGTCCTGGGAGGAGGTGAATGTACTCCACTGCTATCTTGGGTGCTCCAGACTTTGACCTCTAGTCTTTTCATATCCAGTACTGTCACGTACTAGGTGACACTTTCATCGGCATTATCTCAATTGACTCTTTAAATACAACACAACTATTATTATTTTAATTTTATACCTGGGCTTCAGGGAATAATTAACTTATTGAAGGTTATGTCTAATGAAGCTCTTCTTCCTCCATCGAGGAGAAACCCTTCTAAGAAACAGCCCGCCTGGAGCTTAATGGGCCTTTTCCTTTTCTGCTGTGGCAGTTAATGGAATCTACAGAGCTCCTCCCAGCCTGAGAACGGATATTGTAAATCCACTCAGAGAATTCTCTGCATGATATTGCCCTTTGTTTTGCATATCTAAAGGAACCCCAGAATTCTCAGAGATGATTATGGTAATAAATACAAAAATAATTCTGAGAAATGCATTCATTTTCTCTCTGAAAAGCTGTTGTTGCAATTTTAAACATCTTGGATTTATTATCTGAAATTTCTAGGGTATGTATTTTGGCAAATGTCTTTCTAGACTCAATATGTTTATATGAAGATGTATTCATTTGATAATTCTATACCATGAAACATTACATATTTTAATCCCCAGAAATTCAATTGGCATACTGATGTGAAATTTATAAAATTCAGAAGATTGCTTTGGCTCTTTTCTTCTTAATGGAGGTTTTATAATGTTCAAAGAAGCATTAATGTTCTGCCTTGAGGCCCTCAGTTTTCCTTGTGATCTTGGTCCCTCTTACCCCGTATATGTAATCCACTGAAATCATCCAATGCTCTGTTTACCTTTATCTTTTTTCCCTTGTGGATTTAATAACAAAGGAACTATCAGCAGCTTTTGAGAACAACTCCCCATTTCTTTTTGGCATCCTCAAGGTGCCTAATAAGGATATCCCTTAGTCTTTTTCTTCTTTACCTTCTACATAGAAAAAGGAATTCAAAGGTATTTTTACCCCCCCCTGAATTTGTCTTATGGCTTCAATAATATGAATACTGAGCAAAATTGAAATTGCAGCTTTTCATAACATGTAGCAGCAGGGGTCTTTACTTTAAGGAGACTAAAGAAAGTGGAACAAGTATACAAACTGACAATTAAACCCACAGGGTCCAGAAGCCATCAAAGTTTTACCCCTAGGTTTTTGTTTTTTTAAAAAATATATCTTTATTGATTTCAGAGAGAGGAAGAGAGAGGGAGAGAGAGACAGAAACATCAATAATGAAAGAGTCATTGATTGGCTGCCTCCTTCATGCCCCTGACTGGGGATCAAACCTCGATCTCCTGGATCTTAGATCAATGCTCAACGGCTGAGCCATGCCCAGCGGGGCACATCTAGGGTCTTTTAAAAAGAGAACGGCCGGTGCTCTGAAGGTTTTCACCTCTGGATTTTAATGTACAAAGATGCTTTTGAGATTTTAGAGGGGTTTGATGTTTCACAGTTAGGGGCAGATTTCCCTGAGTTGCATTTTGCCCAATACAATGTCAATATCATTCTTCACATCAGCAATTTTAGCTGGAACTACACTTGAACATCTCTCAGGTTTGGAAAGCACTCACTGCTATGGACTAAGTATTTGTGTCCCCCTAAAGCCATATGTTGAAACCTGATCCCCAATGTGATGGTATTTGATATAGGGCTTTTGAGATGTGATTAGGCCATAAAGGTGAAGCCCTTGTTAATGGATTAGTCCCCTTATAAAATAAGCCTCAGAGAGCTAGCTCCCTTGCCCTTCTGCCAAGTGGGGGTATTGAGAAACTATGGCATGTATGAACCAGGAAGCAGGCTCTTACCAGACCTCAACAGACACTAAATCTGTTGGCATCTTGATCTTCGACTTTCCAGCTTTCAGAACTGTGAGAATGACTGTTGTTCATAAGCCACCCAATTGTTATAGGAGCCCAAATGGACTAAGACACTCATCCTGCTTCTCTAGGGAATGCTAATCTTACAACTACTGAAAATTTCGCCTAGCACCACCGACTAGGTAAACAAAGGAAATAAATGATCTTGAGACAGATGCTCAGTAACATCTGCCCACTCACTGTCCTGTAAAAACATTCTAAGGGGAGAAAGATTATTGGAGCGCTATGTTGATTTTGGTTAGTAAGGGTAACCTTATATTTCTCTCTCTCCCCCCCCCCCATGTGTGTGTGTGTGTGTTTTGCTGTACTCCTTAACTCCTTCTGTAAGCTTCTATTTCATTTCATCAGTTCCAGGATATCTGCCCTCTGGAAAGGAAATTTAAGACACCTGATTTTTGCTCTGCATTTATTGACTTATTCTTAATCTTTGGTGCTTCTCCCTCTAAGTACTTACTGAAAACATCATGTAACACATTTGGAAAAGAAGGTCAAAATGTGTATAGTATTCCTGAGATACCTTAGAAATCCTCCAGAGGAAAAATATGACACCTAAAAAATATCTTATGCCTTATTTACACCAAGGAAACTAATCCTTTGAAAGAAAGTGGGGAAACCACTGAAAAGAAGTAGTATTTGGACTCTGCCCAAGACAAACCAAATAAGACACATTAATTTAAAAAGCCATCTTATGGTTTCTACATTAGGATGGAAGAAATGGCCGCATCAGAGTGGTCCTTGTTTTCAATTAATTAGGCAGGACACTCAGGAAGCAGTGGCTTATTGTGATTTAAAATAAGTTATACACAGACACACACACATATTCTCAACACTTTGCATGACTTCTGGCCCTTCCATCCTGCTCACTACATAGCAGACAGGGCAGAATTCAAGAACAATACAGATAAGTATCTGGCATCAGATCAGTTAAATCAGCAGCAGGGCCAGGTCCTGAGTCTACAACCTTTAAATCATGATTTGATTAATCTACAACCAGGGAGTACAGCTTCACTATTTCCAGATAGACTATTGATTTGTTAACAAATACCTAGACAATTAATCAAGAAATAGTTATTCATAAAGCACCTTTAATTTATTTTACACTGTTTGGGATGGACTGGGAATATCCTTTATTTGTCCTTTCATCACTGATTCTAATCTGATTGAGATTTATTGCTTTATATGTATTAGATACAAAGCAATGATGAAGTTGTACATGTCAATGTTATCAATGTAATTAATGCTGTAGCAATGAAACTTTGTGGTTCACAAACAAGTAAGATCTAGGAGAACAGAAACTATTTAGGAGGGTTTCAGTCATGAAGGGGTTAAATGAGCAAGTGGCCAAGGAAGATGCATTACTGGCCAGAGATCAAGTAAAAGTATGTTGGGGCAAGGTTTTTGAACTGTGATGGAGAAGCCAGGAGAAAGGACTACAGAGGGAAAATAAGACTGGGAGAGAAAAGTAGGGCCATCCTACACTTCCACCCTCATGTACCCACTACTCTGACGTATATAGCACTACTCTGACTCAGAAAATAACTCTTCCCACTTATTCTAATTGAATTAGTGAATGAAGCATATGTAGCATTATATAAATTACAAAGTTATAACAGAGGCATGGATACACGGAACAGACTGACAGCTGTCAGCGGGGAGGGGGCTTGGGAGACTGGATGAAAAATGGTGAAGGAATTAAGCAAAAAACATAACACATAGACACAACAGTGTGGTGATAGCCAGAGGGAAAGGGGGGTAGAGGTAGATGGAGGTAGGCAAAGGGGTGGGAAAATGGGGATGAAAATAGACTTTGATTTGAACGATGGGCACACACAGCATGCAGATGATGTTTTATTGAGTTTTACACTTGAAACCTGTTTGGTTTTATTAACCAATGTAACCCCAATAAATTCAATAAAAAATAAAATAAATTACAAAGTTATTAGCAGATCAAAAACACCATTTTCTACGTAAATTCTAAAGTTTAACTTATAAATCAGCTTATAAAATAAGAAATTGCCTCCAGGGATAACTTAGATTAGTAAATTAGTGTTTTTAGTTGTTAATTAAGCAGGCAATTGCATTTCTGATTATTGATCTCCAATAAGCTTACTGATGCTAAGTCACTGCCAAAGGATGGGCAGGCAAAGATATTAACTTTAGTTGCCTGTCAGCATTTCAGAAAAGTGAGTCTTGGGAAAGAGTAATGTATATTTTTGGTATTCTCAGATCCGTGAATGTGGCAAAAGATCCAAGACATCTCAGTTGCCTGCTTTTTTTCAGAACTATACCTCTCAAGAGAGGCAGAGAAGATCATTTCAGTGTAAACCAATCTCCTCCATCCTGGCATGTGGATACAGGCTACGAAACTCAGCAACATGAGACAGTGCTGGCTGATGGGTTACCTCAATGACCCACACATAAGGATGGGGGAAACAGGGCATGGGACACAACAGAGGGGCATCGAGAGCTTTTTCCCAGAAGGCCTATATGGTATGTCCATGGATAGATAAAAACCAGATGCTGCCCTTGGGGCTCACCAGCCTCGGAGGAAACTGGACACTTAAAACTTAAACCAAAAAGTCAACACAAGAAGAAACTGAGTGAATTCGTTCTATTTCTAACTGATTGCTCTTAACCAAGACAATTCAGTTTGTCCACTTTGACCTTGTATTTGAACAAGCCTCTTACACACTGAGCATTTATTACTTTAGATAGGATTAAAAGGCTGCTGTGGTGTTTTTTTCTCATCTGCATGGAAAATGGGGGTTTTGTTTTGTTTTGTTTTTAAATGGAGCAGTGATTTGAATCACAGGACAGAAGAAAGGTCAGAGACAGCCCCTAGGAAATTCAAGGAAAAAGTAATTCTAAAACAGTTACACACTTGGCTCACAATTACATACTTTTTCATTTCAGTACATTTTATGGAAAGTTGTATCAGCTATTGCCAAATAATATTTTTCCTTGATCCTTTTAACAACTTCATCTGTCCTTTATCCATCTGAGCCAATAGCTGAACAGAAACTCTTACCCATCTTCAGAATGAGGAGAAATGCCTTGAACAGGGTGTGGGCCTTTTCTGGCCAGGAAGTACACTGTGTGCGCTTCAGACCAAGGTGACCACAGACAGAATAGAGACTGATGGTGGTACAGTGCCGAGCAGATTATCTAAGCTTAGAATCCTGCTTCCAACAGCTGAGATTTTAGTGCCTAATGGCAGTAAAAATCAGCAGCCTGTATCCTTTTACGTCACTCACCCCCTCTGAGCCAAGAAAACACTTAAGATGAGCAAGGCCTTCTGAAAGAGCCTCATGAAAGGGTGGTGATCATGAGCACACTGAAAAACCTATTCCAGAGAAAGAGTATCCGAGTGACCTGTAACTGGAACTTCAAGTGGAGCCGGGTTTTCTATAAGGCAGGACGTTAGAGAATAGAACAGTAATAGGAGCGAGATGGTATTTTGACATTACTGTATAGAGTTTTTTGTTTTATTTTGCCTTTGTCCTCTCACTTTCCAAGAGTTGACTCTGAGCTAGGGCTCCATTCAGGTGGTAGGGTAGGGTGGAGATCCAGAGCTGCCTGACAGACATGTTTTCTCCTGGCTGTACTTCCAAAAGCCTAAACTCGAAAGGAAGAGTGGATTCATGCTTGTGGGAGAAAACATATTTTGGAGAAGTAGGAGCGAATGATTCCCATTGCCCCCAACTCCAAGCCCAATACATGCCCCCTGAGCTGAGGGGGAGAGAGAGAGACACAGTGAAGGTCCACAGAGTATAGGGTCTCTGGACTCTGCCTCTCAGGAACTTCTCTAGAAAGATGCCTCTACTCTGGAGGGAATGCTGCCTGGTGTGTCTAGGATGATGGGAGCAGGCATCCCAGAGTGGTGCAAGAGTGGCAGGAGTACTGCAGTCAGGAGCCATGGGTCTGTGGGCCAATGACTAATGATCAGGGTATCCCCTGCCCCTGGTGCTTTAGAGCTGCACTGGAACCTTGGTGCCAGTCTGGAACCCAAGAGGACGGAGGAAGCACTGGGAATGCCTGGGATTGAGGGACTAGAAGTTACTTTGCATGAAAGAAAAGTTAAAGCTATATTTCTCTCATTTATAAGTTTTCAGTGAGGCCCTGGCGAGGTAACCCAGTTGGTTACAGCATCATCCTGATATGCCAAGGTTACAGGTTCAATCCTGGTCAGGACACATACAAGAATCAATCAATGAATGCATGGATAAGTGGAACAACAAATCTCTTCCCCTCCCCTCCCTCTCCATCTCCATCTCTCTTTCTCTGGAATCAGTGTAAGTTTTCAGTGAGTTTTATGCCTACCAAACTGCTCCTCCCCAAGTAATTCCTGCAGTCTCCCACCCCCACCCTAATCCTAAGGCAGACACCATTTGGATTTCTAATGCCATATATTAGTTTAGGCTTTTAGGGACATTCTTATTAAATGGCATCACAGTATCTGTTCTCTTTAATGTCTGGCATGTTTACTACAGCACAGTGTTTTCAAGTTTCATCTCACTGTTACATATATTAGAACTCTCTGATTATTATCGCTAAGTAGAACTCCATTTTATTAATACACAGCAATTGGTTTGCCCATTCTGTCAATGATCATTTGGGTTGTTGTTTCCTGTTTTTGGCTTTGAAGAATAAAATGGGTATGAAGATTGATGTACATGTTTTTTGTTTAAAAAATACAACCTTAAGTGATATATCAAAAAGAAACCACAATGAACAATGAAGAAAGGAAAACAGAGCTCTGGCTGGTGTGGCTCAGTAGGTTGAGCAATATCCTGTGCACCCAAAGGTCACCGGTTGGATTCCCAGTCAGGGCACATAACCAGGTTGCGGATTTGATCCCCAGTCAGGGTGCATATGGGAGGCAACTGATTGATGTTTCTCCCTCACATCGATTTTTCTCTCCCTCTCCCTTCCCCTCTCTCTCTAAAATCAATAAAAAACAAAGAAAGAAAAACAGAATTGAATTACATTGAAATCATTACATAAAACTTGTAGAAATGCAACAAAAACAGTGCTTTGAAGAAATTTTATAGCATTATATGCTATAATTTATTATTTATAGGCATAAAAGAAGGTTATAGGCTTAAATAAATTAATGGTTAGGGATTTAGTACTGGCCATGAGGGAGTAACATGTAACTTCTGCTGTAAACAACTATAAACCTGTACAAAACCTATTAAGTGACCATTTTCAGGCAATGGACAATAGACAACACAAGGTGAGCTCAACACTGATGCTGGTTTTCTGTCTGGGGCACCTTCCAAACTGCAGCCCTGAGAAGTTGGGCCCAAACAGAAAACAGTCTAAGGAGAGGCAGGAGACGCAGAGGTCTGAGTCAGTGCTGCTAAGGCCCCTGGGATCTGTGGTGAAGGCAATTGGAAGGTGGGAACTGCACAAGTAAAGAGCTTCAGAAAATTGCATTGAAATCCCCTGAGATTCTGGGCAGAGTGAGACTCTGAGATCTGGTGGAGAATGGCTGTTGGGGTGGCAGTTCTGGTGGTGGCTCCAGAGTGTGGGGAGACATTGGAATTCTGAGCTGGTCCTTAATCATTTTTAACCATCCTTGTGACTTTATACAGACAATACTTGTTAGGATTTACTTAAATATTCACCATTTTATTGTCTACCATTCTGTCTTGCATCCTCTAACTGTCCTAGAATCATTTTTCATTTTTTGAAGTCAATAATTTAAAAGTTCTTTTGAAATAAGCCTCTTGGTAATAGACTCTCCCAGTTTGTAAATTTATAAATATTTTATTTCTCTTCTATCCCTGTGTAATAGTTCTGTGGAATGCTGGATTCTTGACTGACTGATTTTCTCTCCACACTTTGTGATGGTTAATCCACTGTACTTTAAGTTCCATTTTGGCTGTGGAGAAGTCTGGTTTTTCTCCTGTGGTATTTTGCAGTTCCTCTGCAATGTTTCTAGGCATGGATTTCCTTTTAGGACCCTGCTTAAGATACACTGTATTTCCTGGGTCCTCCTGGATTCAGATGGTATTTTTTAAGTTTTGCAAAATTTGCAGTCACTATCATTTAAAAGATTTCCTTTCCTCAAATTTCTCCCTTTTTTCTCTCTGAGACACCAATCATTCAGACGTTAGATGTTATATTTAACCATCCTTGTCTCATACCTCTCTTTGGTATTTTCCTTCTTGTTACTTCCTTCAGCAAGTGTTGGTTAAATTCCTCAGACATATCTTCTCTTTGGCTCCATCTAACCTGCTGTTTAACTCATCCATTGTGTTTTGGCATCAATTATATTTTTCATTTTCAGAACTTTTGCTTTATGTTGTTATCAAGTTTCTTTATTAATTCTTGATACTCTTTATTATAATTGTGTCTTTTATATGTTCATTCAAGTCACAGCAACTATTCAGCATTCTGTGTCTGATTGCTCTAGTATCTACAGATTTGGGGACCCTAAAGTGGCAATAATGATTCTGTAATTTCCACCCATAGTTTGTCTTCTCATATGAGTGGTAATTACTATTTCTAAGATCATGTTTGATTTTAGGCCGTTAGGCCAAAGAACAGAACTTTGATTGACTCATATGGGAGACAGTATTTTCTCCTGAAGGTGGCCCCTTGCCCTCTGGCTCCTGCCGTCCCAATGCCCCATTTGGGAGGAGACACAGTAATTCTTTTTCGAGGCGATCCATTCACATTAATTCAACAAATATTTATTAGTGCCCATTATGTGCCTGGCACAGTTCTAGGTGCTTGGGAAGTAACATAAAAAAACAACAACCCATAGGCCAAACGTTAAGTGCTTTGGAAAAAAATTAAAGCAGTATAGGAGGAATGCGTGTGCTCAGGCTGTTTGGGGAGATGTTTTGCAGTTTCAAATAGGGTGGTCAGGAAAGCCCTTACTGAGGAGATGACATCTGAGCCAAGGCCTCAGTGAGGTGAGAGAGCCAGGCATCTAAATAACTGAGGGGTGAGCATTCTGGGTAGGAATAACAGCAGATGCTAACGCCCTGAGATGGAAAATGCCTGTTGTGTTGGAAGAATCGCAGAGAGATCAACACGGCTGTAGGGCAGTAAGGGGGGAGTAATAAGAGGTGATGCCAGAGAGGAAGGAATAGCAAATCCTTACAGCTTGGTAGGCTGCTGTAAGAATTTAGGGTTTTACTTTGCATAAGATGGAAAGACACTGGTGGTTTTGAGTAGAGCAGTGACATGATCTGACTTAGGATCTAACAAGATCACTCTGGGTTCTGTGTTAAGAATAAATTGTAGGTAGAGCAAGGGAGTGAAGTAGGCAGGTCAGTTAGAAGGATACTGCGATAATCCAGGTGAGAGAATTGTGGCGTTGACCAGAGTGATACCAGCAGAGCTCATAGGGAACAACTGGAATCTGGCTCTAGTCTGAAGGCTGAGCCATCAAGATTTGCTGGTCGATGGGATGTGAGTTGGGAGGGAAAAGCAGACTTTAAGGTAGCTCTGAGGTCCAAAACAACTGGCAGGATGGAGTTAACATTCTTGAGAAAAGGAAGGCCATGGAGGAGCAGAAATTGTTGTGGGAGAGAAAGATAAACTCTGAACATGATAAGTTTGGGATATTTATTAGATATCTAAATGGAGATGTCAGGTAATTAGTCAGATATCTGAATCTAAAGTTCAGGAAGAGGTCTAGGCTGGAAATATGAATTGGAAGTCTTCAGCATATAACAGTATTCAGACTCAAGAAGTTTCTAGATGGAATTGTCTTGAGACTTAATGTAGCTAGAGGGAAAAAGGGATGTAAGAACCGAACCCCCACATACGCCAACATGAAGAGGTGGGGGAGATAAACAGGAGGAGTAAAGGAGACTGAGGCTCAGCAGCCATAGTAGTAAGAGGAAAACCATGAGCAGCACAGGGAGTGTGTGGTTCACACAGGATGCAGGAATTGGCTGGGAGGTCAAGTACAGTGAGGTCAGAGATTAAACCTGACAGAAGTGCATCCAAGAGGAAATGGCAGAAGAGGAACTGCACAGTGAGTTTAGATGATTTTTCAAACTTGCTATACGTCAAAAGGGGAGCAGAGAAATGAGCAGTCTAGTGGGAAATGGGGGTCAGAGAGAGTTTTACTTTATAAGAAGGATGAAATAATTGCATTTTGTATATTGATGAGAAAGAGCCAGTAGAGAAGGAAGGCAAGAGAGAGCAAGGAGAATTTCTGAAGTGATGTCATTGAATAAGGAAGAGCAGGTTGGTTCCTGGGCCCAGGGAAGAGCCATGGATCAGAACCTGGACAGTTAATTCATAGTAACAGGATAAAGGGTAGGGCTTATATGCCTATAGGTGCAGATATTGGAATATGTGGTGGTGAAAACTTGTGGAAGTTTTCCTCTGATTTCTTAGGGTAAAAGCAGTCTCTGAAGGAGGAACCACTCTCTTTCCCCCAGTGTTAAGGACTATTAGTTATATAAAAACTTGTACTCATTGGTCAGATCAAGAGGGAATCTTTTAAGCTGGTTCTCTTAACACCAGGAGCTCTCAAAGGAGATGTAGGTAACTTTGCTGACTGGGAGAAGATACCAATTCAGAAAACACAGAAAGTAGACAGCAGTTTGATCAGCTGAGGCCAGTGGTGGGAGAAGATATCCAATGGATGTTGTGCTCATCAGGAAAGCTCAGAGGAAACTGAAGTAGTCCTGGGAAATACTTATCGTGGCTCTAAGACCTAGTGGGAAGCAAGGTTAACGAGCTGGTTATGAATAGTAATGCTTCTTTTCTTTTCAATAAAACTTTAACCTGCTACTTTGTCATCAGCACATTTGCAAAAATGTGTCATATGACAAATATATACTAGTGTGTGATGTTCATACTTACTTGAACTCTGGGTTAGGCTTAATCTAAAAGCAGCAATTTTTTAAAAAGGTCATTTAGGATAGTTAGAATATTGTGGCATCTCCAATAGAAATGAGACATAGGATTATAATCTGCTGTGAAAACAAGCACAGATCGGTTTCATCAGCATTAAAAATTTTTTAAAATCTCAATTCATACTTTTCCTCCTGTAATATTTTATTTTAGATTGTATTGGTGCTTCAGAGATTGAAGTTTTCCCTTTGGGAGGTAATTCAGACATGATTAGTTATTTCTACTCTTGTTTCCCTTTGTCTCATTCATCTTACTATTCCTCACATCTACCATAGGGCCTGAAAATGGTAAGCATTAGTGTATATATATATAAATATATATATATATATATTTTTAAATAAATGAGCCCCCTTTAGGTTTTCAATGTTTAAGTTTCTTTTCTTTATTTTTTTCTGCTTCATTACAATATATCATTTCTTGAATCTTGTTAAATCAAAGGGTTTTAAGATTATAATTATAAAAGATAAGATCAACATAAAATCAAAGTCTGATTGCATATATTAAGTTAAGAACTGAAGTCCAAGTCCATCTGCCTGATTCAGTTGACGCACCAACTGACGGTGCATTTGTGACAGATAATCCAGGGCAAAAATACTGAATGATTTTAGCCTGAATTCTTTAGATTGGTTGTAAGAGTGTTTCCAAAGACATAACTTTGTTTTGTTTTTTGTTTTTAAACTGGCTCCTTCATTCAGATAAAATCCCAATCCTTGTAATTTTTTAGCACTAGAAGAATATCTAGGTAGGGAGGAACACTGGTAACCTGACACAGTGCTACCCAGACCTAGTATCCTGTTGCTCTGGGATTCACTCATTCCAGTTCCCAGCACTTCTATGTCTCTGGGGCTTAGGTTTACGTGTTTCTTCCTATAATTCTCTACTCCCTATTATCCAGGCTTAAGGAAAAGCCCTTTCTTGATTAGTCAGGGTGCAGTTGAGATGACTACCATTTTCAAAAAGCACTCTTAAATAACATAAAGAAAATAATCACAGAATACTTGAAGCATAAATTCAGTCCAGCTTTGCAGAGCAGCTCTGATTCTACAATGCTAGAGGCTACTAGCTCTGACTTCTGGGATGGTGATGTAAAAACCTCCAAGAGTGATACTCCATAAAAGCAGTGAGAATACCAACAAAAATGGTCAAAATCAAGTTTTTTAGAACTCTGGAAAATAACAAAAGAATTGCAAAAATCTCAGGAGCACAGTTGTATTTAAGATAAATGACTGCATTTTGGTAGGAGTAGTGAGCTTTATGTTTTTCAGCTTTTCCTTTTTCCATCAACCTCTCCCCAGCCTTTCAGTAGCCTTGAAAACCAACAGCTTTGCAACTATGGCAGCTGTAAAGACTATCAGCCTAGCAGCCCCTGGAGGACCCAGAATGGGCTTGGAACTCCCCAAAAGCCCATCTCTATAGAATTGTCACTCTCTGACCCATGTGGTAGCTCCTTTCAAAAATCTGTCATCAGGGATTGTCCTTTTAACCTCACTCAAAGCTGGCTCTGTGCAAACACCCTTATCCCTAGGTGTTTACAAAAAACAAGTAGTAGTAGTGGTTTAACATCAGAGCTGCCTGAGGGAGAAATACCAGCTGAGGGTAGCAAGAGGCCAACTGAGAACTTAAAAGGACATATTGGAGAATGGCATGTACACAGGGAGCATTAAAAAACTTTGAAAAATTGCCAGGGATCTAGAAAACCACGTGCATGTGGTGGTCTGTGCACATTCCCAGGAATGATATGAAAAGGTCCTCACCTCTAGCCTCTAGCAGACTTTGAGGCTTTGTGTGAGCAACAAGGGAAGGCTAAGGCAGAGTGTGAACTGCCTGCTGGAGTGCTAAAGACCTGCCCAAACATACATAAAGAGCCTCGAGCAAAGGCTTAAAGAGGGATTGGATCAAAGTATTTAAGATGATCTCTGTCTAGTTATTAACTTATCACCAAGCTGATTTCCAAAATTGTTACATTATATTACTTAAAATATTTAGCTTTTCACAAAAGCACATGCAAAAAAATGAAGGAAAGTAATGCACAGATAGGAAAAAAGCTGTCAATAGAAGTTGTCCTCAGGAAAGTCCAGGTGTTAAAATTACTAGAAAAAGACTTTAAAGCAACTATTATAAGTTTGTTCAAAGAACATAAGGTAACTATGCTTAAATAATTAAAGGAAATATAAAAATGATGTTTACCAAATAAAGGATAATAATAAATAAATAGAGATATAAAAATGAAACCAAATAGAAGAAGTTTTGGAGTTTGAAATGAAAAATTCATTAGAAGGGCTCGATTGAAATAGCAGAAGAAAATAGAGAACTTGAATATAGGTCATCTGAAATTATCTAGTATGAGGAACAGAAAGAAGAATGAAGACAAATGAACAGAGCCTTGGAGACCTGTGGGACTTCACAAATTATAGCTTCATATATTAATGGGAGTCCCAGAAGAAGAGGAGAGAAAGGAGCAGAAAGTATGTTTGAAGAAATATGGCTGAATGTTAGATTGCCCCAGGCCCTGTCTTATTTCTCATTTAATCACCTTGGGAGTTTATATTCTTGCCCTAAAGGACTGACACAATTTGCAGACACCTTACCTGGATCCTACCTTCTGGCTTCCAGCCTGTCTCACCAACCAAAACAAATCAAAAGAGAAAAGAAAGGAGATGTTGGAGTCTGTTCTACATTTGAATTCCAGTTCTATCATTTATTAATTAGGTGACCTGGGGAATTACCTCTCCTGGCCTCAGTTTCTTCCATTATTGAAATGCACATAATGGTACTGTATTCATAGGATTCTTGTGAGGTTAAAAATTATATATCTGGCCCTCAATGGACAATAACACTTTCCTCTCCTGCCCTTGTTTTTTTTGGTTAGCTTATCAACCTAAGAGAATGGTTTCAAAAACTGGCAAATTGTTTCAGAGTGCAATACTTCGTTAACTGAATTCAATATCTAAAAACTCATTCCATACCAGGGTGGAGGGATGGGGAGAAACACTGAAGCATTGCATCTAGAGATTTGGCTAGGATTGGACGGGGAAAGAATACCCCCGGCCCCCCTTTCTTCTCTCCTAGAGGCAAAGCCTGGGGAAGCTGCTGATCTGAGAGTCAAGTGGAGGGCTGAGACCAATATGCTCAAAAAAGCAGCTTGGATGATCCAATAAAATTGAAGGGGCCCATAATGGAAATGCCATCATGATAATAAAAGCAATAGCTGTGGTTTGAGAGTAAAGAGAAAGTGGACTGGAACAGAGACTTGAAAGTGGTGATGTTGACTTTCCTTTTTTTTAGTGTGTTGCTAGGGACAAGTATTAATTTACTGACTGACAAAAGTGAGCTCTACATTGTTTATTGATCTCAGCCCTCCACTTGACTCCCAGATCAGCAACTGCCCCAGGCTTTGGCTCTAAGAGGGAAGAGGGGGTGGATATTCTTTTCCCTTTCAGTCTTAGCCAAATCTCTAGATGTAATGTTATATTGTTTTGTTTTTTTAGGACACAACTCAGAATTCCTGAATCCTCCAAAGAATATATCGTACATGTTTCTAATGCTCAAACTATCATTCCTCATTCTGGATTTTTGTTCTACATCTATAAACCAGTGCAGCATACTTGTTACAAGGGCCCAACACTCAGGGCCAGGACTGAAATAACCTCCCTGAATCAGATTGGGGGGAAAAGGCAAGAGAGAAAGCATCTTTGTCAAATCTCTGAATCCATCAGGTTGAATCAGAAACACAGAAACCATGCCCTACCACACAAAGGGGATTTAACAAGGCAACTGGCTTTATAAATACTGGAGGGTTGAAAGAGTAATAGAGCATGCTGAGGTTACTCAGGGATTAATAACTTCAGAAGTTGGTTTCAATGTTGGCTGAGGGAAGACAAAGGAAGAGGGGTTATCAGAACTTGGGGGTTCAAGATGGGGCTCCTCAGGACTGGTGTTCAGGTCTGTGGGGACAAGGTTCACACAACTGGTATTCAGCCTGAGGAGAGGGTGCTCTGTGACTGGTGCCTGATACAGAGGACAGATTGATGATGATTGCCTGGGGTGGGGGTATGGCATGGGGAAAATGGATGAAGGTACAAACTTTTATAACTTCCAGTTATAAAGTGAGTAAGTCCCGGATATGTAATGTACAGCATGGTGACTATAGTTAACAGTATTGTATTACATATTTGAAAGTAGCTGAGAGACTGAACCCTGAAAGTTGTCATCATAAGAAAAAAATGTGTAATTATGTATGATGATAGATGTTAACTGGACTTATTGTCATGATCACTTTGCAATATATACAAATACTGAATTGTTACATTGTACACCTAAAATGAATATAATGTCATGTAAATTATACTTTGATAAAAATAAAAAGAAGTAGCTGGGGTTGGAACCAAGTGTATGTTTCAACTGGACTGAAGCTAAAAATTGAAAGGAACTTCCTCTCTTCTTGCATTGCCTCCCAGTCTTCCTTGAGTGCCTCTCAATGGCAGAATCTAATAGAAAGCCAACTAAGAAGGGAATTTGAGGAAATATAATATTTCAGAGTCCTAATCTGAACCATCACAAAGACAGTGTGGAGCTCAGGGTGAGTGGTTATATAAGCAGCCCAATCTCATGACCTGGAACTCTGGTAAGACTGCAGAGATAGCCCAGGGGCGCCTACAGTGATTACAGCCCCAGCCAAGATTAACTGTAACTGCATCTCAGCAAGTGACAACTGTCTGGCTGACTCCAGTTGTCTGACAGAAATATGCCAGAAAATAGTAAATTGTTGTCTTAGGGTGTTAAGGTCTGGGATTATTTGTCACCTATCAATGGATAACAGAATGGAGGGGAATCATTTCAAGGAAACAGGACTAAACCCTAATCAAGAAACTAGTGACAAGGGTCAGTGACTGCTATGCATCTCCCATTTTTCTGCTTTCGAACAAGAGTGCCTAATGCGTGTCAATTGTATATTAGGGCAGATAAGTTGTCTCCTTAATTCACAGGCCTTCAAAGCAAAAGGAAATGTACTCAGGAATAGCAACAGAAAAACCTTATCTACACGTAGACTTAACTTAGAACATGAGATCCTAAACTCCAAGCCAATTCTGAAATGGAATGCGACTTTGGGGATCCAGTGGGACCAATCTAAAATATGTTTGGCCTTTGGGAAGGTGGTAGCACATTAAAGATGGCTGCAAATTCATGACACTCTTCCCCTAGAAAAGTGGTATGTGTTTCTCTACCCTTTGCATTGGTGTGGCCTTGGGCTACTTTGACCAATAAAGTATGGGTCTAGCCTCTAAGAGGACCAGCAGTTCCTGCCTGCTGTCTCAGAGCTCTGCCCTGGCCTGAAGAAGTGCAGTCACCCAGGTGGAGAGGTCCCTAAACCACACAAGGAGGGAAACTGCCCTGCTGAGGTCAGCCCTTTAAGTCACCACCAGGGCACTGGGCATGCTAAGAGGTCAGCTGGATCCTTCAGACCAGACCAGCTACAAGCGAAGTACCATAAAGTGACCCTTGTTGATGTCACATGTAGCAGAAGAATCTCCCAACCCAGCTTTGCCCCAAAGACCCATCAAATCACAAGATATAAAATAAAATGGGTATTGTTTCAAGCCATGAGTTTTGAGAGTAATTTTTGTTGCAACAGTAGATACCCAAAATGATTTGCATTTGTTCTATTTTTTGCTAGCTTCCCATTTATGGTCCTCCTAGACCCACCAGGGGGAATATTATGCCTACTCTCTCATCCAAGAATGATTTAACACCTTCAATAGTAAGCTCTCTACTTTACTGCACATATGCAACCAGCACCAGGAACACCCTAGGTGCATCCCTGGAATTCAATAATCTCTTCTGACTTCTACAATTCTGGCCACACTAGTTTTATTCCAAATGCTAAAGAATTTAACTTAGCTGCTTGATTAAAGGCACATTGTGGTAAAACTGTGCTTTTCATTTAAAAGACAAAAATTCACACTGTAAACAAAGGGTAATGTCACTCCAAAAAATGCTCTTTTAATTTGGTTAAGTGACCAAAGGCATTTTTCTGTGTCATCGCTCTGGCGTGGTGTGACATAGAATGATTATATTTAGAAAGCATTAACTTTGGACAAATGTGCTAAATTTGTACAGTTGCACACCATATGCTTTTCATTTTGCAATAATTTATTTTGAGATTTTCATTTTCCCTGCTTTCCCTCAGCAGTCTTTCCTGAATGACAGCATGTTAAAAACTGTGGAAGCTATCTTTAGTGGTTGAGGAAGCTCTTTAACTTGTTTTAAATATTGGATTCCTGGTATTTATTCAAGCCTTTAACTTTAGATACTATTATCAAGTTATATATAGTGGCTTTCCTTTTGGAATTTTGTCATTATATTTTTTAGGTTTCATCTACTATTTAAAGCATTAAAAACATATTTGTGAATGGATTCTTGGGTTTCTCCCCTATATACTGAGGTGTCAGAACAAGGCATCTCTTCATCTATTTTCAGATAAAAATATTGCCATTGTTTTTCTAACATAAATTAGTAAAAATCATGAATAACAAAAATAAAATAAAAACTTTTAGGGTCATTTTTATACCTTTATTATGTACCTTAAGCCAAGTTTTCCAAAAATCTTCTAAGGGAAAAATTACTATCTGGGAATTTCTTGATAGCTGGTTCTGCTCTACCTTTACCTATGTCCACAGTCTCCATCAGGAACAATATGGCCACAGAAGTATACTGCCTCTTATCAAGTTTATCAAAGTATCAATTCTATATCATGAATATATCAAACATATATCATCAAATGTATATAAAATATAAAATATGTACATGCTGAAAGGGACCTCAGTGAAAAAGATGAAATGGAAATACATATGATACTTTAACCAGACCTATTAAAACCCTTTTCTTATTTTGATTGGGCATAATGAATTTCAACAGAACCAAAAGAATAGCCATATGGTACTAGTTAACTTTAATTTAATTTAAAGTTTGACTCAAGCTCGACCGGGCGTGGCTCAGCTGTTGAGCGTCGACCTAGGGTCCAGGCGATCGGGGTTTGATTCCCGGTCAGGGCACATGCCCAGGTTGCGGGCTGGATCAATGACTCTCTCATCATTGATGTTTCTATCTCTCTCTCTCCCTCTCCTTTCCTCTCTCAGATCAATAAAGATACATTTAAAAAAAATAAATAAGTAAAGTTTGACTCTAGTTTCAAAGAGGTCTGAAGATCTCATCAATTATTTTCAGAAAAGAGTATGTTAAAGAGCAATATATTAGAATTGAAAATGAAAAGTAATGTAGGTTCATAATCCCTCTTCCAAAACCCTTGGCGTCATGGGTGCTATTATATTCAGAATTTTTTAGCAGTGTTCTAAGGCAGCATCAATAGTTAAATACAGTAATATTTCTGCATAGAAATGTATGAATATTTACACAAAATGGAATAAATGAAGAATCACTATAGCCTCATGTCAGTAAAGATCCAGTTTTGTGGCCAGATCAGTTCAGGTCAGATCAGGTTTTGCAGCCAAATGAGTTATGAAAAGATTTTCTATTTTCAGAGCTTTTTCACAATCTGAAAATGCAGATGAGCAATTGAGAGCCTACACTGAAAGAGAAACTTTGTCGTTGAGTGATTTTCTTTAGGGCTTTTATACAGAATCTATAATGACTGTAAAATGCTATCATTTACATTCATTAACAAAAACAAAAACTCTTCATCTTTAGGGCCATCCATCCTATACAGTAAAACACCAGTGTGGTTCTTTTAAGATTTTGACTATATACAATTCCAAAGGGAATTATGGCAGGAAAAAGGTATTAAACTCTGTGTGATGTGTTGTTGGGATTTTGTGTTGAGATGTGTTTGGCGGGGAGGGTGGTTTGCAAGGGTGGGGGCAACTGTAAATATTTCCCCTCTTTAATTTTATCCCACAAATTAAGAAAAAAAATTATATTTTAGTTGAAGAAAAGTAAAATATTTTAGTGATTTATTGCCAATATTTACTATTTCTTTTACTTATTTCCTTTGTCCCCCACTGCCTATTCCTGCCCCCACTCATTTTGAAATAGCCAGAAAAAGTCTCCTACCTTTTTTCCTCTGTTTGAAGCAATAAGCATGACTTTAGAAAGGTTCCCTATAGGAAGTTCAAAAACATCAGTGAGTTTCACAGATAACAAATGCAAGGTCTAGATAAAAATCTTCCACTTAATGATGCCTTCCTTTCAGTGTAAGTCAACTCTTCCACTGGGAACTTTATAAAATATACATAAAGCAAAAAGTATACTGCTCAGCAGTGGAACTTCTCAACTGCTTCTAAGCAATCTTGTTGAAGTGATGTGGGGCCCCTTAGGGCACTTTTCTGAACCTTCAATATTTTGTCAAAACATTAGCATGACACTGACATAGAAGTGGGGCCTAGAGAAGCTGTCTGGTATTTTCTTTGAAAGAAAAATGTTTAAATCCCAAACTGAAAACTTGGAGCATGATTTTTGGAAAGCAAAGGAGTCACCCTATGAAACTTTAAAATATGTAAATCCCTCAACTGGAAATGAAAAATGAGAAAAATAGATAAAGCTAGGGAGACAAATATAAGGAGATGCTCCTCTGAGTATCATTTATAGTAGCAAATCAAAGTAAACAACCAAAACACATGAAATAAAGAAAAGGAATCCAAAATCATAATGTCCATTCCATGTAATAGAGTATAGCTATTAAAGCCTTCTACAAAAATTAAAATAACATGAAAAATGTTCTAAATGTTAAGCAGAAAAAAAGCAGGATCCAAAATCTATAATAAAGTATCATCTTAGTCATCAGCTTTTCCCCTCACTACTGCACCATTCCCACAAGAACACATACCTGCTCTACTGTTGACCAACTTGAAAAAAAATCCCTTCACCCAAACATATACCTTAAGTTCCTAAATCATTTTTCTGTTCCTCTTTGCAATAAATTTTCTTGAAATATCTGTCTATACTGGCTTTCCTCCATGAACCAGTTTCAATCAGAATTTTGCCCTCACCATTCCACCAAAATCCATGATTTCAATGTTTCAGATACAGGGAACAATTCTCACTCCTCGTGTGATGTGATGCAGCCCACCAGCAGTATCTCACACAGATAACTTTCTCCTCTGTGGCTCACTTTCTCCCTGACTGCTGGAACATTCTTCTGTCTCTATTCTCCTATTTTACTGGCAAACAATTCTCACCCTCCCTTGCTATGTATCCTCTTGACCTTCCTGCCAACTAAACATTGGAGTACCCAATGGCCCAGCCCTCAAACTTCTTTTCCAACATGCTTTACATAGTTGGAAATCATCTGCTCTCATGACTTTGAATATTATCTAAGTGGATAACGTTAGCTCATCCTGTCCCCAATCTACATGACATCTCTACTTGTAACTTCTACTTTCCTCAATTAAATCTGATTCTCTCACAGTCTTCTCCATCTCAAGAAATTATTTCTAACTCCCAGGCTAAAAATTTTGAATTTATTCTTGTCTCCTCTTTTTCTTATACCCCATATTCATTGTGAACAGTGTGGGTGGTTTGGTTTTGCTCTATGAAGCAGCATCCTAGCTGGTGTCCGGGACCCAGCTTGCAGAAGCAGCAGCTTCCTGATCCCTGATCACAGTGTTGGCTGTGGGCTCCAAAAGAGACAGGTGTTGTGTGAGGCTGATTCCCACCTTCCTACTCAGGGCAGAGAAGCTTTCATGGCATGTCATTGTGGTGAGATTTTCTAGAAGTCATTCCCAGAGGTCCGTTGAGAACCTGTGCCTCCAGCCCTTCCAAAGGTTTTGTAAGAACCAAGTACACTGAATGCTATGCTTTTCTCCTTCAATTATCCAGAGAATTTTCCATTCTCTGATACTGACTAACATACCATCACATGACAATTTATTCCCAAGTCCTTACTCTCACCCAGGAGACCTGTGTGCTCTGGTGCGCTGCTATGGCCCTGTTTGGAGACCTTCCACTTTCCTTCTTTGCTTGCTCTGCTCCAGAAACACAGGCAGAAAAATAAGAAAACTGTTATAGAAGGAAAAAGACAAAAATGAAGATACAGCTCTCCAGTGCATACTCCGTCAGTGAGTGTTGTACATTTGCGTTGCCCAGAAAACAGTTAGGTGAAATACTAAATATGACAGCATTCGCAAGCTTGGCTAGTCCTACACAAAGACTGTGGATGCCTGCTTCTGGTGAGTCTCTGGATTTAGTCTAGCTCCCTATTTGCCTTCTCTAGTCTAACCAGTGTGGAATTCAGGATTATCGTCTCTGATAGCTTACCTGGTATAAGTTTTCTGTTTTTTGTTTTTCTTTTTATGGGACTTTCAGATTATTTTCAATAAAAAGTAAAACCAAAAACAAAAGTTCTGGTTTCTTTCACAGGAATTTCTGTAAAAGCTTGAATCCCTCATTTTACATTTATGTTGTTGATATCTATATTCAGAGGAATTTTACATTTGCATTTGTACAGTTTCAACTCACTAGGGTATGCCCTCCCAAGGGCAGTCTATGTAGGGTTTATGAATTCTGAATCTATCATCTTAGGTATTTAGCTATGAATTTACCATAGCTCAGCCAATCTGATTATTTTAGCTGCCTACACTCTTAAGGCTAAATTCCACAGCCAAAAATCTGTAAATATACCCAAACAACTAAAAATCGATATGAAATCTGGTATCATGTGGAATTTAAAAAGCTACATTTATTTATTACTTTTTAGCCAACAAATTAACAGTGAACCCTAGTATCCTAACTTGAAAACTGTATTTATTTTTATTTTTTATGTTGTGTTTGAGCTTCAAGAAGGGGAACATAAATTTATGCTTTAGTGACCTTGTGGATGATATCAGTATATTATCAAACCTACTGAAAAACACTTTCCTTGTGAAGGAAAAGATGAATCACAATCATCTAATTCAAATAATAATAATAATGCTCTGAGTGTAAGGAGGCCAATACTTGAAAGAATGGAGGTTTAGATCAGCCATGGAAAGGCTTGAGCAAAAGAGATAACTGTGATGTAATAAAAAGATGAATGGGCAGAGCCAAGGGCCTGTCTGTCCTGGGAATCCAAGGACTGTCGTGGCACCAATCTCCAAGGTTTTGTCGTAACCTTCAGGAGTGCTGGGCTACTCACTTGTGGAAGGGTGAAGGCGGACACTAGATCCAGGGTTAGGTCGTGGCCAGTGAGTGCAGTGAAGGGTAGTGGTGAAGGGAATTTAGGATGCACAGGAGGCCCAAGCTGGCCAGAGAAGGAAAAGAGGCGACTGGGACTGATGGGTTATGGGAAATGGAAGGGTCAAGAACTGCCACCTCCGAGAAAGAGGAAGTAATTAAAACAAGAGGTAGAAAGATGATGACTGTGGTCATAAAGAGGGTATGGCAGAAACTTGTAACATCTGTCCCTCTATTCCTTCAGTACGGACTCCTTTTTCAGCCTGGCACATTGTCACTCACATTAAGTCTACGTTTTCCAGACTCCCTTCAACTTAGGCTAAGTTCTGCCCAGTGAGGGCTAAGCAGAAAGCTTGCGTAAAACTTCTGGAAAGTCTCCTGGAAGTGGATGAGATGAACCCGATTCCTCTTCCACCCTTTACCTCCTTCATTCCATCTGGAATGCAGACATAATCCTGGAGCCTGACAGGCCGTTGTGGCCCCTGAAGCGGCTCAGGGAAGATGCCTGAATAATAAAACAGGAGGCTCTGTCCAGTCACCCAGCTCCAGAATTTTTTGTTTCATTTTGGTCTTCATGAGAGATATGAAGCCCTATATAATTTAAATATTCAGACACCTAAGCATATACGTTCTTTTTTACAGGCAAAAGGAAAGAAACCATTATTTGTACAGTTGATCCTGGAAAATATATGGAGTTTGCATGATGCTGTCTTTTAAATGCCGTCTTTTAAAGGTTAAGTTATACCTACTCTGGGATTTCTTATCACTCCCAGCTGAATCTAACCCTAATGCATGCAATGGGACACCAGGTTTAAAGGTTTATGAAGTACATCATAGTTGAGAGATTCAGGCTGCGGCTGTGAGAATAAGTGTAAGCAAATATCGGGCCATTGAAAAGTTTTAAATTACATTAAAATCTATGCCTCAGCAGCTTCCACTAGTTGTCTTAACCCTTCCCTAACACATCACGCAAATAGAACTGGTTTTAGTGCTTTCCCTCATGGAAGCATTTGAAGGCAGCGGTTATAACCCCAAGCCATCTTCTTTCTAGGAGCACATCCCCTAGTTTGTCAAGCTCTCTTTGTGTGGAAAGCATTGCATTTCTGCACCATCCTGGGTACTTTTCTGTGAAAATGGCCCAGTGTGTGTGCCTTTAAATGTGAGGTCTGGACCTGAGCACAGGGTGCAGACGGGGTCCAGGCTGGAGATCACCTCTCTCACTCCAGGTGGCAGGCTTCTGTGACTACATTATCTTTTCCAGTTGAGGTGTCACATTTTCCACCCAGATGAAACTGCTTTTTAACTAGGATGTGCATGTCTTTTCCACCCAAGTTTCTGTTAAAGCCACATCCTCCTCAGTCTCCACCTGTGCAGTTTTGACATACTTTTTATTGATTTTAGAGAGAGAGGAAGGGAGAGAGAGAGAGATTTGTTGTTCCACTCATCCACGCATTCAGTTTGTTAATTCTTGTTTGTGTCCTGACAGGGAATTGAACCCACACTTTGGTGTATGGGGACGATGCTTTAACCAACTGAACTACCTAGCCAAGGCAGTTTTGATATTTTTAAAATACAAGTGCACAGCTTACATAGCTAGTCCTATTAAATTTCATCTTGTGAGATTTGACTTACCTCTTCAGCCCATGGAGATTTCTGGAAATCTAATCCTGTCACCTACTGTATGCTCCCTCTTTAAGTTTTGTGTTGTTGCCTTTTGATAAACCTGTTCTCTGGTTCTTCATCTAAATCTCCGATTAAAAGGTTGAGCAAGGTACCTTGTTCTTGGACAAGGACCTTCCTCCAAGCTGCCGTTTGTCAATCTATCCATCAGAGTTTGGGGAGTATAATTTTCAGCAAATTATTGTTCTCATGATTGTATTCAGGATTACTTAGCCCAAAGGAAAGTTTAAGAAAGATTCCTAAAGTAAGTAATTTAGCAACTCAAGGCTATATGGAATTAGTGGATATTTTGGATTAAATATTTGTGTCTTCCCCCAAATCCATAAGTTGAAGCCCTAAACTTCAATATGATATTCGGAGGTGGTACCTTTGTAAGGTGATTAGATTTAGATGAGGCCAGGAGGCTTCCAGAAGGAATGCCTTATAAGAAGAGGAAGAGACATCAGAGCTTCCTCTCCACCACATGAAAACACAGCAAGAAGGCAGTGTCTACAAACCAGGAAGAGAGCCCTTGCCAAAGATCAACTCTTCTGTAATCCTGAACTTGGATTTCCCAGCCTCCAGAACTGTAAGAAATAAATGTGTCTTGTTTAAGCCACACAGCCTCCAGTATTTTTTATAGTGGCCATGCTGACCGTGACAGTGGATTTCCAGCCAGTGTCATTCTCAAGGTGCCTATAGTTCATTATTGTCAAATCTGTGCTGTGTCAAGCACAAGTTGGGTCACTTTTCCTTATGGTAATGATGTGTGTGATAAGTCAGGGCACTGAATCTTGCAAGGCCACTGGAACACGTGCCCTTGGCAGTCACAAATGGAAATTATATTCATGGTGGTCCTATGAATGTGCTCAGAATTTCTGCCTCTCTATTTACATGCCCCATGGATTTGGATTCTGGTTCATACTTTATGTTTCTGCCAAGCCAGAGAAGCCAATTTAGCACTGTTTTTAAGGGTGTGGAATTTTAGTCTCATCAGGCTTTGTGAGGGAAAGTGAAATTTATACAAATCACCACAAACTTTTAGGAGAGCTTCCCCCCCTGGTTAGAGAGACCAGATACCCATTTTTGTTTCCCAAATAACATATTTATAAAGAAAACCAGTTGCCTTTTCAAAGGCACTTATTCTACTCAATCAATTTTGTCTTTTAAAATGCTAAAACTGTTGGACTTCCATATTTTCCACATTGGTATGGTAAAGAACACATTTGTTCTCAAACATTGAGGGCTTGAACCCAAGGAGATTCCAAGTGGAAGTATGTGCTACCAGTGGTAGGTGATGATCTACCTTTTTCATTGGCTCTTAGGGGCAAATCAGGTAAAGAACGATAAGTGGACTAAAATCTAAGTGCTGAGCCTTCATGAAACAGTTGAGATCTTCAGACATCCAGAAACTTATCACCTGATTGTGTCCCAATTCTGGGGCCTCAGGACAGGTGAAAAAGTGGCTCAGGGACAAAAGAGGTGGAAACAAAATTCTCTAGTCTAGGGTTCCCTGCAGACACCCAAGCTGGTACCAACTCTGAATCCCATCCTAATGCTGTGAAATCTGCTAGCTCATGTGTACCCTATGGCCTCCCAACAAAGACTGGGTATGGCTTTATTTCACATCGTGCTTCCCAAATATGTCAGAGGAATGTTCATATTTTTAATTATTGTTAAACTCTCATGTTTCAGGCACATAGTCTTACAAATATGATCACATTTAACAAAAAAACCTATATTGGTTCTTCAAACTTTTTAAGGTCACACAACTAAAAGCAGATGAGCCAGGATTTGGACCCAGGCCTGCATTACCCTAAACCCTAGTTTATCTCACTGCACATGCTGCTTCCATCAGCTCTAAGGAGCAGGATTCTTCCCTTTCACTTTTGTTCACGGAATCTGGGGGTCAGAACAACCTTGGGAAGGAGACAGACAAATCTGTCTGGTCCTGCCTAGCACTTCTTTTTGACTCATGTATGCTTGCTTCTAAAACTGTTCACATAATTCAACTACTTCCAGGTCTGTAATTTCCATGCTTTGACCTTGAGCTGACCTGGGCAGTGATCCCGCAAATGGGGAGACTATTTGACCTACTTAAAGGGAAATAGTATCAAATTCTTTCTGGTTCATATACCATTTGTAGGTATGTATGCCCACCAACTGGGTCACCAATGTGCTGGTCACAGTTAAGTGGCCCTACTTCCTTAGAGAGTGCCAAGACCAAAGGAAGTTGGGATCAACGTGTAACATGGGTTGAATGCTCAAATAGAGACATTATATTAATTCACATATTTTTCATGGCATATCTGTACCTTGCTCTGAAAAACAAGGAGTTCTTTCTGATAGAATCATACAAATATGCAATAATTAGTGCAACCTGGACTCCAGAAATAAAAATAGCAAGACCAAATGATAAAAAAGATAGCAGCTCCAAGAGGTTCAGCTGAGCCAAAGGTTCTCTATCCACCAAGGAGACAGGTTCCTGTCCTGTCAAAGAGCAGCCTTCCTGCCTTACAGTGATTCTGCTCTTCCTGTCAAATTTCCTTTGGCCTAGAGCTGCATTTTTTATTGTCAAAATCCATTTTAAATATTAACCAATACCATTGTAGATTCTCAAAAATCTCCCTAATAGTTGAGTACCAGGAGTTTCATGGAGAGAGATGTTGTTATTGGTTATATTCAAATTGTTCCAAATATGAAGTGGGAAATGTAAAAGGAAAATCTAAGATGAGTTTTGAATTTGAATCCTGCAAAGCAGATCTAACACAATAATAAATCAAGTATTACAAGATAATTATCCCACCTTTTCCATAGCTAGAGTGACTGGAGGGGAGAGGAGATTGTGGTTTTAAATAGGGTGACCAGAGAGGCCTCATTGAAAAGATGACAAAAAACAATGCAGGCATTTCTGTGTTTGAAGGATTAGGGGTCTTTCCGAAGACAACTGAGGTGGTGGTGGGGAAGCTGGGAATGTGTAAGAACAAAGCCTTTTGTTGGCAACCCTCCTACACCCTCTATTCTTGGCCACTTCACTTCTTTCTCTGTGGTAGCTCTAAGAAACAAGGAGAACTGTTTGGCTAAACTGCTGGGACTGGCAAACTACAGCCTGCAATCCCTCGCTTGTTATTGCAAGGCCCACAGCTGAGACTAGTTTTCACAGATGAACATTTACAACCCACATGGTGTTAGGGAACACTATTTTGTACCCCAACTAAGCAAAATAATATTCCCAAGAGTTTTATTCCCAGTAGTAGGCCTGTATCACCCTTGTACCCAATTTTTATTGTTATAATTGAATTTCAACATTAAAAGTTCTGTTTTCCATCCTGTTATATAGGAACCTATATAATGTTCTTGATTTTGCCTCTTCCCACACAAAGCCTAAATTATTTATTATCTGGTCCTTTACAGAAAAAAAGGTTGCCCACCCCTGAATTAAAGCAGTAGGCTGTTCCCCCTGCTACAACTCTAGTTCAACTCATAACACTCCTGATCAATGTAAGAACTGTTGCTTGCACTGATAAGAAGAGATGAAGTGGAAGGAGTCTGCTAGCACTGGTCTATTTATAGTCACCAGCAAATAGGCTCCTGGGAGAAACAAGGAGCCACTCTACCCCAGAAATTCCCCAAATCAGACCTAGCATATGTGCTTACACTTGGGTTCTTATTTTGACTCTACCTGGAGTCTTGCCAAGAGACCTCATGGGCAGTCTCTGCCCATTCATTCAGCAGCATGGCTGACTGCTTGCCTTCACCCTCCTACCTGCTTTATTATGCCATGATAACACAGAGAGAGGCTTGGTGTCTCCAGTTACTTTGTTTGGCAGCTGGGCAGTCTTCCCCTGATGAGACTAATACTAGTTTGTGTACACTGATGTTGTATGAAAGTCAAATTAACGTTCAAAGACTGTCGTTATGTAAAGAGCCACATTATGGAGCACCCTTATAGCTTACATATCTTACATAGCATTAAATTGACCCAATGTTTTTTCACTGTCTTATCTTTTTAACATACTAACATATCTTAATTTCCTCCTCAGTGATGTATTCTCTAACATATCTATGCTCATTATGGCATCTTGCATTAAAGTCCAGCGAAGTAGAATTTTAATAGCTGAAGACTGGAGGGATACATGTATTCCAGGCAGAGAGCACCACATGCACAATGGTCAGAGCTATAAGGGCCCATGCTATGGTTGCTGAACTGCAAGGGTAATTTCTGGTTCATGACTGAAGCATCAGCTATGAGTTGGAGATAATGAAGTTTAAATATTACCTTAATGAGCTTGGGTTTTCTTATAATTGTTATGAGCAAACACTGAAAGATTTAATCTGGTTTATCTATAAAAATATCATTTAGCAATTGAGTGGAGGATGAATTGCAGAAGGAGAGAGATGCTAAAGCAGAAGTGAAGAACACCAGTTGGAGCCTGGAGTGTATTCAAATAACCCTGACTAGAAATAGTGAGGGTGTGACCTGAGGTGACAGTGAGGAAGAGGTGGATTAAAGTTAACATTTCTGTGCACCAAAGGACACTATTATGAAAGTGATAGGAAACATACAGAATAAAAGAAAATATTTACAAATCTTATATCTGATAAGGTTATAGTACACAGAGCATATAAGGAACTCCTGCAACTCAACCTCAAAAAGGTTTTTTTAAAAAAGCAATTAAAAAATTGACATAGAATAGGACTGGACATTTCTCCAAAGACGGTACACAAATAGCTGACAAGCACATGAAAAGATGCTCAACATCATTAATCACTATGTAAATTCAAACCAAAACTGCAATATGATACCAAATATTGCCAAGGATGTGTAGAAATTGTAACACTTGTGCGCTTGTGTATTGCTGGTCAGAATGTAGAATGGTGCAGCCACCGTGGAAAACATTTTGGTGGTTCCTCAAAAAGTTAAACATAGAATTACCACATGCCCCAGCATTTCCACTCCTAGGGATATACCTAAAAGCACCAAATTCAGGGACTCAAACTGATACTTGTTCATTGCAGTATTATTTGTTGAACCTCAGCGGGGAACATCGGCATCAGATGATTCAAATGTTGCCATGGCCACTTCTGACCACAAAAGAGCCACAAATATTGATTTTAGGGTTACAAATAAACTTTAATGAGTAGGTGGATTTACAAATACAGAAGCTGTGAATAATGAGAATCAACTGTATACACATTGGAATAATATTCAGTCATAAAAAAGGAATACATTTCTGACACATGCTACACTAAAGACGAATCTTGAAAACATTATGCAAAGTGAAATAAGCCAAACACAAAGGGACAAATATTGTGTGATTCCACTTACACAGAATCTCTATAATAGGCAAATTTATAAAGACAGGAAGTAGATTAGAGGTTACCAGGGGCTGGGGATGGGGGAATAGGGAGTTACTGCTTAATGGGTACAGAGATTCTGTTTGGGTTGATGGAAAAGTTTTGGAAATCAATAGTGTGACGGTGGCACAACATTGTAAATGTAATTAATTCCACTGAATTGTATGCCTTAAAATGATTAACATGGCAATTTTCTGGTTATATATGTTTTATCAAAAATTTTTAAACTATTTAAAAGATACATTAAGAAAGATAGGAATCAGTTGCCTTTGGAGTATCAGAGAGGGAAGGGAATGCAAGCATGATATACTTTTAGTCCTCAGTGGAAAAAAGTGATGATATTCAAATAGCATTATTTTATTATTATCATTATCATTATTACCTTCTAATCTGACTTCGGAGGTTATTTCTTTTAACATTATGATGCTTCTTTACACAAGGGAGCAGGGGCATATATTAATGTGGGAAATTGTAGGTTTTATGGCCTGCATAGTGAGTTGTTAATAAAACTGAGTAAGCAACTTACCCCTATTAACTAGTCCTGTCAGCTCCCTGCTTTCCTATATATGATTACCTCCATGAAATTCTCCTCACTTTTTTATCGATTCAGTCCCCTGCATGCTTTCTAACTCCTTTCTGTTACTTTCTCAAGGGGGAAAAGAAAATCAATTTAGAGTGGCTGGAAGATGTTCAGCTTCATCTAAAAATGATCAATTGCAATAAATATCACCTTTGTAATTCTCTCGTTCCAAGAGGCTGAGCTTCAAAAAGCTTTGCAGAAAAGAAATAGATGGTGAAGAAAAACATAAGGGAATGGTTCCCTCAGAGGGAGGAGTGCAAGAGAGCTTTATGTATCATTCAAGGACAAATTCAGAATGCAACTGGGGGAAATAACCTATGCATGAGCAAAGAGAAAGATTAACAAAGAAGCTGAGGGAAGTAGACTTCTGACTATTATTCATGTAACATGCACATTTAAAAACTGAGACTCAGTCATCAGTCTTCAATGAAAACAACCAGGTTTGTTGGATGGCCTGATAAGTGCCTTGTCATCTAGGAGAGAGGTGCTCTGATTATCATTTTTACCTTATGAAAGGTAGATAGTAGGGTATCTTGGGAGAGAAGAATAGAAACCTGATGTATTTTGCATTTCTCATCGTTTTTTCTTTTTTCATATATACCAAGAAATGTACACTTTCCCATTAGCTGATGAATCCTTTTATTACAATTTTATTAATCATCTGATGAAAAGGTGTTACATTTAGATATTGAAATAAAAATCCTCAGTTTTCAATCCAAAGGAGAAAAATAATCTTAGGCAAGTACAACTAAGGGTTTCTTTCTGGGAAATTAGGTGTCAACTCTCATACACCAGTCTCTTATGACACTTGTTTGATTTAAATCTTTTGCTTGTGGCAAGGCTGAGTCTCTCTACCATTGCTCATAGGTCAGACATCATCAGAGAATGTTTGTTTCTGCAATGTGGAGTCACACACCTTGTTGTATATTCAGAAATGCACATTTCTTTCCTGTGCATGTTACTAAATCAGGCCCTGAAAACTAGAACAGCTGAAATTGTTAGGGTTGAGTATAATTTACCTATATATAGACAGGCTTTGCTACTTCAAAGTCCTGTGAATAGGTATAGATGCATGCAAACAGGTATGTTTGACTCTTAGGTACCTATGAAAGGTGAGAAAATTTCTGGAGGGAGAAATTCTGTCTTGAGTGTTCTGGGTGCCCTGTGTCTGAGCATTAGCCTGTGTGGCACTTGTCTTGTCCAATCACTCACTCTCTAAAGAAAGTTCAGAGGTTGTAAAATTGGAGAGATCAGGGCTAAGCATGAGTTCTTGGTGTTCATAGTTTCCATGTGCCACAAAGAACAGGAGTACTTGCTCTTACAGAAAGTGAAAAGATACTGAGAACAACTCTGCTCGAGTTTGTGAAAGGCAATCCAATCTCCTTCGACAGGAAGGAGTACCTAACAAGGAATAAAGGATGGAATAAATTTAGAGAGAACAAAGGGAAATTAAACGAAGGTGGAAGAATATGAGACCTACAAGAAAGAGAAGATTCCCACAGTTGTATTTCATCTCCAGGCATAAGGCTCTGTCCTCAAAGGTGATTATGACCTCTAAAAAGAAAGCTGTGATCCAAATAAAATGGAACATTAAGAGTAAGAGGTAGGGAAGACTTTGATCACAGATGGCAGGAAGAGCAGATGAGTTAGGGCTGCTAGTGACTCCTGATGGCTTCAAATCACTTGGCTTGGCCAGTCAAAGGGCTTGAGACAACCCTGGCTCAACTTCCTCCTTCTATATGTGAGGAATAGAGAGGCTTCTGGAGGAGTTATGTGAGCTGAGTGGGATCAGACCCTTAATCCTGAATCCATGCTAATTCTGCTCACCAAAACTGCTTTGACTTACCACTGCACTGATAAGGAGATATTTTTAAGGTGTATGCACCTCTAATTTGAAATTATACCACCTTAACTTCAATGACATAGAAAAACTGCTCCTATACAGCTATGTCACCATGTCCATAAATAATTAAACACAGACTAATAATTGATGTTTTATGCATTAGTTTCCTAGATTATATGGAGGAGCTACAAACTAAAATTACAATAATACTAGCTTTTAGATGAATTTTTTTACTGTAATAGTCTCTTAAATCATGTAGAAAACAAGTGGTTGAAAGCTGTTGTTATAATAATACTAGCTTTTATAATTGCCTATGTATTTACCTTTATTTCTTCACACAACTTAAGAGGACTCCCTTCAGAATCTCTTGAAGGGCAAGTCTTATGTTAACAAAACTCCTTCAGCTTTTATTTATCTGAGAATATTTAAATTTCTTTCTCACTTTTGAAGAACAATTGTGTGGGATATGAAATTCTTGATTGATAGGTTATTTTTTCTTTCAGCATAGACAATACCAGCCTTTTGCCTTCCAAAGTTTCTGATGAAAAATATGCTCATATTCTTATTGAGGATCCTTTGTATGTGCTGAGTTGCTTCTCTTGCTGCTTTCATGATTCCTTCTTTGTCCCTGTGTTTTGACAATTTGATTATAATGTTGATGCAGATGCCTTTGAATTTATTCTACTTGAATTCATTGAGCTTCTATAAGTTTATAGTCACATCTTTCATCAAATTTGGGAAGTTTTAGCTATTATTTTTTCAAATAATCTCTCTGCTCCTTTCCTTTTTCCTTCTGGAATGCCCACAATGTGTATGTTGATTCTTTTGGTCCTTAGGCTCTGGTCACTCTTCCATAATTTTGTTTTTCTTTTTGTTCTATAGACTCTATAATTTCAATCATCTTATCTTCAAGTTTGCCAAGTCTTTCTTCTGCCCACTCAGTCTATCTTTAATCCCTCTAATAAATTTATTTGTTATTGTGTTTTTCAGCTCCAGAATTCTTTTTAGTGTCTTTTAGATTTTCTACCTCTGTATTTATATTTCTATTTTGTTCATACATTTTTTTCTTAATCTTCACCCAAGGATATTTTTTCCATTGATTTTTAGAAAGAGTGGAAGAAGGGAAGGGAAGTGAGTGTGTGGGGAGAGAGAGAGAGAGAGAAACATATGAGCCCTGACCGGGGCCTGCAACTCAGGTATGTGCCCTTGACCAGAAATCAAACCCATGACCCTTTGGTGAGTGGGCCAACTCTCTAACCACTGAACCACCCCAGCCAGAGCTTGTTCATACATTTTTAAGTGTCTCCACATTTTTGTTTACTTCTTAGAGCATCTTCAAGAGGGTTGTTTTATTTATTTTTTTGTTTATTTTTGTTTAAAATACTACAGATGTTTCTTTTTCTCTCCAATGACCCATTCCACCCCGACCCATCCCCCTCCCCAGTCCCTCTCCCCACCATTGTCCATGTCCTTGGGTTGTGCATATATGCCAAGACAGTTGTTTTAAATTTTCATAGCAGTAGTAAATCTACCATCTGGATCCACTACTCTCCAGGGTAGTCTCTGTTGGCTTATTTTTTTTCCTCCATACTTTCCTGCTTCTTTTTATGCCTTTTGATTTTGTTGTTGTTGTTATTGTTGAAAATGGGCATTTGAATCTAATAACTAGAAATCAGATTCGCCCCCTTTTCCAGAGTTTGCTGTTTGTTTGTTGAGCATTCTAGGCTGTATGCTGGGAACCAGCCTGAGGTGAAAAGCTAAGGCCTTCTTTGGTCTTTTGAGGCTGTGCCTTTTCTTAGGTGTGTGTGGTGACTTTCTAAATTTTGCAATATATTCAGCTGCTTTTGAGTATTCTAGTTCTTAAATGTCTGGCTCCCAAAAGGAAAAGGGAGATAAATTAAGGGGGTAAAACATGCTAGCTCTTTAAGCCCTCTGGAAGTCACTTCAGCTGGAGGGGTAGAGGTTTGCAGTAATGGAGGGTGTGCAGCAATGGCTGCTGCCTCTGTCTGTACCTCTGTGATAATAAACAGTAATTAGTTATCAGAACACAGATCCTGACATTTGGAAGAGGGCGTGCTTATTGTCGACTCTGATTCATGCAAGCTGCGTGCAAGGTACTCCTGGAACATGTGCACAGCTGTCTGCCCCAGGTCTGGGTAGTGGGGATGAGTAGTCACCACTAAGTTCAGAGCTGAAATGCCCCAGCCTTTCCCTAGAAGTTGCAAGCCTTCAATAGGCTAGAGTTCCAAAATAGATATATCAGACCGATTCTGGTCCTTTCTGCTCCACCATCTTCCCAGAATCCCTATTCAGGGTGACTAACTTAAAAAAAAACAAAACACAAAAATAAAACCTGTGAGGAAGGATGTGGAGAAATTGGAACCCTCACACATTGCTGGTGAGAATATAAAATGGTACAGCCACCATAAAAAATAGTTTGATGGTTCTTCAAAAAGTTGAGCAAAGCATTATATGATATAGCAATTGCACCCCTAGGTATATACCCAAAGGAATTGAAAACAGGTACTCAAACAAATACAAATGTTCATTGTAGCACTATTCACAATAGCCAAAGGTAGAAACAACTCAAATGTCATGAATAGGCGAATGGATAAGCAAACTGTAGTATATACATATGATAGAATATTACTCAGCCATAAAAAAGTAATGATAGATGTTACAGTGTAGATAAACATTGAACAAATATGCCAAATGAAAGAAGATAGAAATAAAAGGCCACATATTATATAACTCAGTTTTTATTAAATATTCAAAATGTGCAAATCCAGAGAAACAGGATGTAGATAGGTGAAGTCTAGGGTTGGAGAAGGGGCGAGTGTAAATGACTGCTAGTGGGTACTAGGTATTAATGTAATGTGATAAAAATATTTTGAAACTGGACAGAGGTGGTAGTTGTGCAACATTGCAAGTGTACTAAATATCACTGGATTATTCACTTTGAAGTGATTAATTTTGTTATGTAAATTTTACTTCAATTTTTAAAAGTGGGGGATTTGGCAGGTTTTAGAACAACTGTGGTAGCAGTCACAAGCTCTGATCAATAAGTAAATGTATTATTGATCTTCTTAATTTGAAAAAAAAACTAATTTGCAGATTACTGAAAGATATGCAGTTAAGCATGTTATTTATCGTGGCTAACAATATACTTAGAATACTTTAAATTAAAAGGGCTTAAATAAGGGCCCTCCAGAGCAGAGTTCTCAGGTTGCACGGGAAACCCCTTTCCCTTTGCTTCTTGCTTCTATTAGCTGTCTACTCAGAATTAGGGTTGCTGCCCACAGCATCTTGATGCGGTGGGTGCTCACATCCCAGCAACAGATAAACCAAGGCTCAGCTCCATTGTTACTGTCCCTGGTTCAATTTATTGTTTCCATGGAAAGCTTAACCATCAAACAGGTGACAGAAAGAATAATTGCTACTTGGCCAACTAGAAATGTAGTCTCGAAGTAAAGTGAGAACTCTTAGCTAAATTCTTATGCTAATTAGTAGTCCAAGAAAATATCTTTGCACAAGAAATAAACCTTGTCAGCTGATCGCTTATATCACAGCTGACACAGATCACTCCCCTTACAGATTTTTCTTTTATGGCAAAATTATGCCTCAGTCTGAGTTGTAAAGACCACCATAATACACAGGCTATAGCCCTTGGCTACCATGCATTAATTAGATAAGACCTTTCACTGACCTCCCCATAGTTTGATGCCAGACATAGTTTCAAACAGGTGCTCCAAACTACATACACCAACATCAATCCTGGAAACATCACTCACCATAGCTCACCACTATAACATGGTCCACAGATGAAACCAGGCCTTACTCAATAAACACATGTCCCAAATCCTCACTTAATTGGTCACAAGTCTGTAGCTTCCTCAGAGCACACAGCTTCTTCACCTCCCCCCTCCAACTAGTTCTTTCAAGAAATACTGAAGTTATTTCTGCTTATCCTGTATGACTTCCTTTGACATTCCTGAACCATGCTGATGACTTATCACTATGAAGAGAGATAATAGCTTACTGAAATGTTAAGTTGGTTCTAACAAATTTGGATTTTGTTGCATCAAATTACATATCTATTGATCAGAAGGTTTTCATCTCAGCAACCAGCAATGAGGTTTGTCCTTGCTGTTCTCCCCACTGTGTTGCTGGCCTGCCCTGAATAGGAATCCACACAGCTCTGTGTCAGCACTGGTGTCAGCATTCATCAGGGTTGTTAGGACAGTGTGGTAAATATAAGTTTGGGTTGTTACTGTTGGGGGTTAATTTACAATGAAATGGAAAAAGATGGGAAGGAAGAAGTGAGAAATAGAGCCCATGCTAACAAGAGAGCTGTGTCAGGCAGGAGTCTTTGGTAAAAACTGCATTTTGGCAGAATAGGAATTAGAGTTACTGAAAAGGCTAAAAAATAAATTGCTTGGAAATGGGTAGGAGAAAGGGCTGCTAAACCAGACAACAGTTGACACCCTGCTACAAAGTGACTCTGGTGAGGATACTACTCCTATCACCGTCACCAAACATGGGCTTCCAAAGCCTGTCTCTTCCCCATTGTCATTGCTGTAGTCTACCTTTACCATGGCTGGTGCCACCACACCTCTCTCACTGCTCTGCTGCCCACACCTACCCCAGAATGGGCTGCATATAGCTTCTGTTTATTGGATTACAAGCTCCCAATTCACTGTCCAGGGAGGTGTTTCTGATTACTAGTGCCTGGGCATACGTCCTCTCCCTAGGAGCTGAATCAGGAACATAAGTAAAGTACCTGGCACTTCAGCTTCTATAGTGGGATGCAGGCTCTTCCTTTAGGTAGTACGGACTTCTGGATAGTTCTCAAATGTGAGAAGAGAGTGCAGATGCTAAACATCCCAAAAAGGTGGATGCTAAATATCCATGTAATACTCTTTTTGTAAGCACAACGTAATATAGAGATTTATACTGGGGAAAAGGGAAATCAAGGAATGCTTCTGTTTCAATCATGTAACTTTTCCCTACCACTACAAATGAGTTTTTCTTCATCTCCAAATTAGGACAACCTAGAGTATAATTAGTTAATAAATTGCTTCAAGTCCTGGAGCTCTGGATGATGTCCATTTTCCCACTAACTCTGCCATGTTACTATTTCAATAGTTTATAACCTATGAACTAAACTATAAAGTTAAAATCATCAACAGACCCTTTACAAAATAAGAGGAGAGTGGAAATAAGATAAGTAATTCTAATATATAATATGTATGTGCTTTAGCAAGAAAAATTTATGTAGATGTTACAATCCTCATTTTTGCACCAGTCACAAGGCCATATTTATTATATTACTTCTTTACCAATTCCATTTTCTGCACTATGTTTAGCCAAAACTCCAGCTAGTTGAGATTCTTTATTATGAATAGCAATGCCATTACGGAAAGAATCTGAGCCCTGGGTATTCTATCTATATTGTGTTGTTGTAAAAACTCCATTAATTCTTACTACTTGACCTGGTAGAATAGTATTTAACATAGTAGATCACCTGGCATTCCATTCGAACTTTTCTCTGTGCTGTTACAAGAATCAGCCTTATTTCCTCTTGACAACCAGAATCAGTCACCTCAACCAACGTCAAAATCCCCTTCTCTTTTTTGTTGCCCATTTGCTAATTGGTAAAAAAAAACCCTGAAATGATCAGGCGTCAGTCTCAAATTCCAATTCAATGGAGCTACTGTTGTGTTCCCTGGTAGAAATATGCTCAAAACCAAAGAGAATAATGTTTTTGAGCCTATGTGAAGCCTTCATCACTGTCAGCATGTCCTCTTTGTTCAGAAACCCATTGAGAAAGTACTAGAGAGATTAGGGAATGTACTTGAAATACATTCACAAAGCCAAATACTTTGCCTCCCTGATTCAGAGCATCCTCCATAATTGAGAACTTTTGGGAGAACATTGATATGGAACAAAAATTCTTACACTTTGGCCTTTTTCAAATCCTCTGTCTTCATAATTCTTCCCCAAATCTCTTTTTTTAATTTTTATTTTGCTGCTTTTTCTACTTTATTTCTTTTTTTTTCTTTATTGTTGAAAGTATTACAGATGTCCCCCCGTTGATCCCCTCCCTACAGCATCTATCCCCGCTCTCCCCCGAGGCCTTCTCCACACTATTGTCTGTGTTCATAGGTCATGCATATATGCATCTAAGTTCTTTGATTAATCTCTCCTCCCCACTCCCCAACTCCGCCCTCCCTTTGAAATTTGTCTATTCCATGCTTCCATTTCTCTTTATCTATCTTGTTCATCAGCTCATTTTGTTCATTAGAGTCCACATATAAGTGATACTTGTTATAAGTGATATAAGTCCACATATTATGTGATACTTGTTTTTCTCTGACTGGCTTATTTCACTCAGCATAATCCTCTTCAGGTCCATCCATGCTGCCCCAAAGGGTAACAGCTCCTTCTTTTTTATAGCTGCGTAGTATTCCATGGCGTAAATGTACCACAGCTTTTTAAAAAAAATATTACAGATGTTCCGTTTTCTCCCCAAGACCCTTTACACCCTGCCCTATCCCCCTCCCCAGTCCCTTTCCCCACCATTGTCCGTGTCCTTGGGTTGTGCATATATGCATATAAATTCTTTGGTTACTCTCTCCCCATCCACCCACCAGTCCTCTGCCATCCCTCTGCCATTCGTCAGTCTGACCTATGCTTCTATGTCATTGAATCTATTCTGTTCACCTGTTATTAAGTTCTTTAGATTCCACATATAAGCGAGATCATGTGATATTTGTCTTTCTCTGCCTGGTCTATTTCACTTAGAATAATTTTCTCCAGGTCCTATCCATACTGTCCCAAAGGGTACCAGACTCTTCTTCCTTACAGCTGTGTAGTATTCCATACTGTATATGTCCCACAGCTTCTTTATCCACTTATCTACTGATGGGCACTTGGGCTGTTTCCAGATCTTAGCTATTGTAAACTGTGCTGCTATGAACATAGGGGTACATACATTCTTTCTGACTAGTGTTTCGGGATTCTTGGGATATATTCCTAAAAGTGGGATCACTGGGTCAAAAGGCAGCTCCATACTGTTTTCCATAGTGGTTGCAACAGTCTGCATTCTCACCAGCAGTGTACTAGGGTCCCCCTTTCTCCACATCCTCGCCAGCACATGTCATTTGTTGATTTGTTGATGGCAGCCATTCTTACAGGTGTGAAGTGATACCTCATTGTGGTTTTAATTTGCATCTCTCTGATGATTAGCGAGGTTGAGCATTTTCTCATGTGTCTCTTGGCCATCTGTATGTCCTCTTTGAAAAAGTGTCTATTCAGCTCCTTTGCCCATTTCTTAATTGGGTTGTTTGTCTTCTTCTTGCTGAGTAGTATGAGTTCTTTGTACACTTTGGAAATTAGCTCCTTATCAGATTCATCCTTGGCAAATATGTTTTCCCAGACCATGACGTTTCTTTGTATTTTGAGGCTGTTTTCTTTTGCTGTGCAGAAGTTTTTAGTTTGATGAAGTCCCATATGTTTATTTTTTATTTTGTTTCTCTTGCCCTAGGAGATGTATCAGTGAAAATTCCACTACGTGGGATGTCTGTGACTTTACTGCTTATGTTTTCTTCCAGGATTGTTATGGTTTCATGACTTACGTTTAAGTCTTTTATCCATTTTGAGTTTATTTTTGTGTATGGTGAAAGTTGCTGGTCTAGTTTCATTCTTTTGCATGTATCCGTCCAATTTTCCCAGCACCACTTATTGAAGAGACTGTCCTTACTCCATTGTATGCTCTTGCCTCCTTTGTCAAATATTAACTGATCATAATGGCGTGGGTCTATTTCTGGGGTCTCTGTTCTGTTCCATTGATCTATATGCCTGTTGTACCAATACCAGGCTGTTTTGATTACAGTGGTTTTGTAATAGTTTGAAATCCGGTAATGTGATCCCTCCCACTCTGTTCTTTTTTCTCAAGATGGCTGCAGCTATTCAGGGTCTTTTTTGGTTCCATATAAATTTTCGAAATGTTTGTTGTAGGTCTGTGAAATATGCTGTTGGTATTTTCATAGGAATTGCATTAAGTTTATAAATTGCTTTGGGTAGTATGGACATTTTAATGATATTAATTCTTCCAATCCATGAGCATAGTATATTCTTCCACTTGTTTAAATCTTCCTCTATTTCTTTTCTCAGTGTCACATAGTTTTCCTAGTACAGGTCTTTTACATCCTTTGTTAAGTTTATTCCTAGGTATCTTATTTTTTTAGTTGCAATGATAAATGGTATTGCTTTTTTAGTTTCTCTCTCTGAAAGTTCATTGTTGGTGTATAAGAATGCCATTGTTTCCGGATGTTAATTCTGTATCCAGCTACCTTGCCAAATTTGTTGATCAGATCTAGTAGTACTTTGATGGAGTCTTTAGGGTTTTCTATGTACAATATCATGCGATCTGCAAATAATGAGAGTTTTACTTCCTCCTTTCCAATTTGGATACCTTTTATGTTTTCTTCCTGTCCGATGGCTGTGCCTAGGACTTCCAGTACTATGTTGAATAAGAGTGGTGAAAGTGGACATTCTTGTTGTTCCTGTTTCTGATGGAAATGGTTTTAGTTTTTTCCCATTGAGTACGATGTTGGCTGTAGGTCTGTCATATATGGCCTTTATTATGTTGAGGTATGATCCTTCTATTCCCACTTTGCTGAGAGTTTTTATCAGAAATGGGTATCAGATATTGTCAAATTCGTCTTCTGCATCTATTGATATGATCATATGATTTTTGTCCTTCATTTTGTTTATGTGATGTATCACATTTATTGATCTGTGGATGTTGTACCAGCCTTGAATACCCGGAATAAATCCCACTTGGTCATGGTGTATGATCTTTTTAATGTATTGCTGGATCCGGTTTGCTAGTATTTCAGTGAGGATTTTAGCATCTATGTTCATCAGGGATATTGGCCTGTAATTTTCTTTCTTTGTAGTGTCTTTATCTGGTTTGGGGATTAGGATGATGCTGGCCTCATAAAAAGAGTTTGGGAGTTTTCCCTCCTCTTGAATTTTCTGGAATAGTTTGAATAGAATAGGGATTAATTCTTCTTTGAATGTTTGGTAAAACTCACCTGTAAATCCATCTGGTGTAGGACTTTGGTTTGCTGGGAGTTTTTTGATTACTGCTTCAATTTCATTAGTTGTTATTGGTCTATTCAGGTTTTCTGCCTTTTCTTGATTCAGCTTTGGAAGGTTGTATGCTTCTAGAAATTTGTCCATTTCCCCCATGTTGTACAATTTGTTGGCATGTAATTGCTCATAATATTTTCTTACAATCCTTTGTATTTCTGTTGGGTCAGTTGTTATATTGCCTCTTTTATTTCTAATTTTATTTATTTCAGTCCTCTCTGTTTCTTAGTGAGTCTGGCTAAAGGTACATCACTCTTATTTATCTTTTCAAAGAACCAGCTCTTGATTTTTTGTATTGTTTCTTTAGTCTCTATGTCATTAATTTCTGGTCTGATTTTTATTATTTCCTTCCTTCTACTTCCTTGGGGCTTTTCTTGCTGTTCTCATTCTAGTTCTTTTAGGTGTTGTCTTAGATGATTCATTAGATCTTTTTCTTGTTTCTTGAGATAGGCCTGTAATGATATGAATTTTCCTCTCAGGACTGCTTTCGCACACTGTCCAAGGGATTTTGGGTTGTTCTCTGTTCATTTTTGTTACTTTCCATGAAGTGTTTGATTTCTTCCTTGATCTCATTGGTAACCCATTTATAGTTTAATAACACGCTATTTAACCTCCATGTGTTTGAATATTTTTGAGTTTTTTATAGTGGTTGATTTCCAGTTTCATGGCATTGAGAAGATGCTTGATATGATTTTAATCTTGTATTTGTAGAGACCTGCCTTGTGCCCTAACATGTGGTCTATTTTTGAGAATGTTCCATGTACATTTGAGAAGAATGTGTATTCTGCTGCTTTGGGGTGAAATATTCTGTAAATGTCAATTAAATTCATTAGGTCTAGTGAGTCATTTAAGGTCTGTGTTCCCCTGTTGATTTTTTTTGTCTTGATGATTTGTCCAGTGCTGACAGTGGGGTGTCAAATCCCCCACTATGATTGTGTTGCTGTCAATCTCCCCCTGAAAGTCCACTGATAAATTTTTTATATATTTAGGTGCTCCTATATTGGGTGCATAAATGTTTATAAGGGTTATTTCCTCCTGTTGGATTGATCCCTTTAGTATTATGTAGTGACCACCTTTGTCTCTTGTTATGGTCTTCATTTTGAATTCTATTTTCTCAGAAATAAGAATTGCTACTCCAGGTTTTTTTCCCCTTTCCATTTGTATGGAATATTTTTCTCCATCCCTTCACTTTTAGCCTGTGTGAGTCTTTTGCTCTCAGGTGGTCTCTTGTAGACAGTATATATTTGGGTCCTGCTTTCTTATCCATTCAACTACCTTATGTCTTTTGATTGGACCATTAATTCCATTTACATTTAAGGTTACTATTGATATAAACTTATTTAATGCCATTTTGCCCCTTTATGCTGATGTACCTTTCTCTCACTATTCCCTATTTTTCTTACAGCAGTCCTTTTAGCATTTCTTGCAATGCTAGTTTGGTGGTAATGAACTCCTTTAGCCTTTTTTTTTGTCTGGGAAGCTCTTTTTTTCACCTTCAATTTTAAATGATAGCCTTGCTGGATAAAGCAATCTTGGTTGCATGTTCTTGCCTTTCATTACTTTGAGAACTTCATGCCACTCCCTTCTGGTCTGAAGAGTTTCTGTTGATAAATCAGATGTCAGCCTTATGGGGTTTCCCTTGTAGTTCACTGCTTGTCTCTCTTGCAGCCCTTAATATTTTCTCTTTGTCCTTGATATTTACCATTTTAATTATGATGTGTCTTGGAGTGGGTCCCTTTGGGTGCTTCTTGTTTGGAACCCTCTGTGCTTCCTGAACTTGTGTGGCTTTCTCTTTCGCCAACCTAGGGAAGTTTTCTGTCATTATTTCCTCCACCGAGTTCTCTATCCCTTGCTCTCTTTCCTCTCCCTCTGGCAGTCCTATAATGTAAATATTGTTTCACTTCATATTGTCCTAAAGCTCCCTTAGACTGTCCTCATGCTTTTTAAGTGTTTTTTCTTTCTGGTGTTCTGATTGAGTGATTTTTTCTACCTTGTCTTCTATGTCACTTATTGTATCCTCTGCTTCATTGAGCCTGGTTTTAATTCCTTCCAGTGTATTCTTGATATCAGATACAGCATTCTTTATTTCTGTCTGATTTTCTTTATGTTATGTATCTCTTTTTTTAATGTTTTCCCTAAAGCCTTCAATCTTATCCTCTATTGCCTTTTCTCTTTAAGTTCCTTGAACATCTTCATCATCAATACCCTGAGCTCTGTTTCTGATAACTTGCTTAACTTCATCTCATCAAAGACTTCTTGTGGCGATGTTTTCTTTTCTTTAATTTGGGGGTTGCTTCTTTGCCTCCTCATTTTGGTAGGTCTTAGTGTTTGCATCTATGTATTAGATATATTTGCTGTTTCCCAGTTTTGTGGGATGGGATTTTGTCTTGTGGGTCCAGTGGAGCCCAGAGGTGTGTTTTCCTTATACTTCTGAGCTCTTTGCTCTAAGGTGTGTCCCTCTGTGGGTGTCCCTTTTGTGGTTTCTTTATGTTCCCCTGTTGTAGTTGGGTCTAGATTGTCATTGACCAGTCCTTGGGAGGTCTCTCCTCTCAGGTTGGCTAACTGTGTCTCAGCCCCAACTTCATCATGTAAGCTGTTGTATGGGTGTTGGCAAGGCAGGACAATACACAACTAAACTTACAAGAAACAAGAGGTATCTTACAAAATATCTTGACAGTCACAATGAAAACAACCCATGTGAAAACAGAACTGGGAGAGTGAAGGGAGAACACACACACACACAAAAAAAAAAGCTTACAAAAAAGAAAGAAAGAAAAGTAACACTTAGAGAGAGAGATGTATATTGTTAATAGTGGTGAAAATTTAGAAAATAATAATAAACTAAAATGTAAAAAATAGAGAAGCTACTGGGAGATAACAGAAGCAGAGAAAAGATTCTGAAAGAAGGGCCAGCAAAAAATTAAGGGAGAGAATAGGAATAGGATAATAGTTGGAAATGAGAAAATAAAAATAGAATAAAGAGAATAAGAGAAACTAACAATCAAACAAAATGACAGGAAGACAGAAGAGAGAATAACAAAAGAACAAAAGAAAAGTAGAAAAAGAAAAAAGAAAAATAAAGTTACCCCAGTGGATCAAGAGTAGAGAGAGAGATATAGCCCAGGCAGGGAGGGAGTCTGGTAAGAGATTTGGTAGAAACTCTAGAGGAAAGCAGTAAACTTGGTTATAATGATAAAGTCCCAGTTGTTAAGCAGGGATATCAAGAAAATCTTAATAGTAGAAGCAAGGATAAAACAAAACAAAGCAAATAAACAAAACAAAAATAAAAACAAGCTAAGCAAGACAAAATTCTTTTATAAAAAAAGAAAAAATTTAGTTAAAAAGGTTTTTTAAAAAAATTAAAAATTATTATTATAAAATTTAAAAAAGAAGAAAAAACAAATTTTCCCCCTTTCTCTTCTTCCTAAAGAAAAAAGAGAAAAAACAGAAACAAATACACAAACAAACAAAAACAAACAAATAAACAAAGAAAACAGAAGAAAAAAAGGTAGTCAATCAGGTTTCGTCTGGGCAGCTTATGTTGTCTGAGGCTCACTGTTTTGTATGATGATTTCAGTTCTCCTGGGAGGTACTTGTCTATCAACCAATGTGAAGAGGCGTCTAGGTTTGGCTCTGGTGTCCTTAGGTAGATGGTTGATCTGAGGCTCTCCATGGACCACCTCCTCTTGTCAGCTATTTTGCAACCTTGTAGTTGCCTGGTCTTACTCCAGTCTTCTGTAGAGTCTTTAGGGTCCAGGATGGCTATTGTAGCCCAGGGTATCACTCCCCTTAGAGGTTTTGCTGTCAGGCGCTCACTGTGCGGGAGTTAGTTTCTGCTCCACAGCCAGCTCCTCAGTCCCTACCCTATCCTCTGATTCTAGTTCCCCATGCTCTGGCCTGCTGCAGTTTCAGATTGATTTCAGCCTGTTACCTTTTTTGTATGGGCCATTTCAGCAGCCTGGGCTCAGTGGGTTCAATTAAAAAAACATCCTGGTGAGCCCTTTACCTGCCCAGCAGGGGTTTTCAGAGTTTCCTCCAGCTCCCATACAACAGTCCCTGAGAGTCTTATTCTTGTACAGTCCTGTGAGCTGCTCTCCATTCCCCCTCAGGACTGTGCCCTGCAGGTGTGTCTGGGGCCTCAGTGAGCTGTACCCACCCCTTTCCTGTTGGGGGTGGTGCTCCTGGCTGCAAGAGAGGCAGGTAGGCTCAGCCCCTCCCTTCCCAGCTCTGGTTGGCTGGTCGCACCAGGCCCGCCCCTCAGACCATCTACTGTGCAGACCCCAAGCCCAGCCTCCGCTAGTCTGTCCCCCCAGTGCATGCAGGGAAGGTGGGAGCCAGTTCTGCGATCAGATTCACAAAAGCATAAAGCAACACATAGGTAGAGAGTCTGCTCTGCAGGGTCCCGCTGCCGGTGTGCCAAGGCCCCCAGCGGGAGGGGACCCAAAGACAGCTCCACACAGCTCCCTGCACCACTGGTCTCAGCAAAGCTGGGGCAGCTTCAAATACCACCATGGCTCTCCTCAGGGCTGGTCACAGATCCCAGACTCTCCCCAGCAGGAGCTCAGTGCCACCACGAAGGCCCTCAGGGCTGGTACAGATCCCAGCCTCTCCATACCAAGAGCTCAGGGCAGGAGGGCTCCTCCCCCTCCCCCACACCATGCAGATTCAATGCTTTCTGGGGCTCAACACAATGCTTACAGGGAGGCAGAAGGTCCCCGTGTGCAGCTGCTCAGCGCAGTTCTCTGGTACCTTACCACTCGGGTGCCACACACTTTGGGACAGCCCTTCCTATGGTCGGCACCTAAGCATTAGAAGCCAGTTGCACCCACCACTAGAAGCTTTGCTTCCTAGGAAGGCGCTGATCCCTCCTCACAGACTCACCGCTTCCCTAGGTCCCTCTGCCCTGTGCACGGGGTGCTCCTTTCCCTCTCCTTGCTCTGGGTGTGCAATCCTCGCTTTTGGAGGTTGGTCGGCACTCCCAAGAGGAGGGAGATTTGCAGCCTCCAAGCCCAGCACAGGCTTCAGGGGGGGCTCCCCCTTCTTACCCCCCCTTACTAAACTCTATGATGTTTCTTCAGTTCTCCCTACTCGCACTCTGTCCACTCAGGTATGTTTCTCTGTTTTTTCCAAGCTGGCTACATAGGATTTTAGGAGTAAATCGAGTCCGTGGCTGGGAGCAGGGGTGCTCTGCTGCTTCTCACAGTTCCATCATCTTCTTAAATCCCCCACACCTTTTAATTCACTCATCTACTGATTGGCACTTGAGTTGTTTCCAGATCTTAGTTATTGTAAATTGTGCTGCTATGAACATAGGGGTGCATAAGCTCTTTCTGAATAGTGTTTCAGGATTCTTAGGATACATTCCTTGAAGTGGGATCACTGGGCCAAATGGCAGTTCCATATTTAACTTTTTGAAGAAACTCCATATTGTTTTCCATAGTGGCTGCACCAGTCTGCATTCCCACCAGCAGTATGCTAGGCTTATCTTCTCTCCACATCCTCACCAGCACTTGTCATTTGATGATTTGTTGATGGTAGCCATTCTGACAGATGTGAGGTGATATCTCATTGTAGTTTTAATGTGCATCATTTGAATGATTAGTGACTTTTAGCATTTTTTTCATATGTATCTTGGCAGTCTGTATTTCCATTTTAGGGAAGTGCCTATTCAGGTCCTTTGCCCATTTTTAAATTGGATTGTTTGTCTTCTTTGTGTTAAGTTGTATGAGTTCCTTATGTAGACCACTAACTCACACCATACACAAGAATAAACTCAAAATGGATAAAAGACTTAAATGTAAGTCGTGAAACCATAAAAATCCTAGAAGAAAACAGGCAGCAACATCTCAGACATCTCTCGTAGCATGTTTCTTCTAGGGCAAGAGAAACAAAGGAGAAAATAAACAGGTGGGACTACATCAAAATAAAAAGCTTCTGCACAGCAAGAGAAACCATCAACAAAATGAAAAGGGAGCCTATTGTATGGGAGACCATATTTTCCAATGACACATCTGATAAATGGTTAATTTCCCTACATCTCTCTGTCACTAGGCCTCCAAGCTTGTTCCATGTTTTTATCTCCCAGAAGAACCATTAACAATAATCAGTGATTGTTGTAGATCCTTAAGTAATCTCTCCTTTCAGGCAAAACACTTTAATGTATTATACACTGAGAGGATTTTCACTTTTACTGTATTTCAGTATCACTCCAATTAAGTCTGTAAATGTACAGAAACCAGCTTGTGGAGTTCATATATCATGTAGGGTCCTCTACAATTAAGGCTTAATTTTCTTTTCTCTTTAGTCAACTGGTTATAGAGAATTCCCAATGAAGCTAAGAGAGTAAACTGATAAAAGAGTGTAGGTTCCTTTTTGGGATTCCAGGATGAGCGCTCTGGTGCCTATTTGTGATGTTATTATAGGGTTTTTCCTCAGTGGCACCTGATCTTCCCTTTATGCAAGAAACTCTGGACTTTTGAAATGACTTAGATCTGGAAATCAGCTGAAGAGCTATGACTATCACGGTGGTTCAAGTCAGGTTGCTGTGCACCAGACAAGGTAGTTTTTGAAGTGTATGAATCACTTTTGGGGTTTGTGAGCTGCCTCAGATCATTGTTTCAAGAGACCTCCAGATCAATGAGGTGCCACTAAGACCAACCAACATGCTTGAACTAGCACATTGAATCAAATCTAAAGTTACATTCTCTTCTCCTAAGTTTGACATCTCCAAATACATTTACAACCTAATCATCACACTTTAGCATGGTCTGTAAGTATGTAAGGCTTCCCTTCCTGGGTTAGATATTGTTGTAGACCATCTATGCTAGGCTGATATAAATACTTCCAGTTATTAGTATGAAGGTAAGAGAGCATGATACACATTGACTTTGCCTTTCAGGGTATCATTACTCTTTTTAAAAATCAGCTAAAGCTTTAATGGATGGGGAAAACTGGATTCTTGGCTAATAGGGGAGGATCAGAAAGCAGATCCTTGAGGCAATTCAAGTCTTATTACACCTCCCTTACTTTCTGTTCCAGTTCACCATTCCTTACTCTTACTCTTTCTCAATCAGTACTTTAACTCTTATACAAGTGGCCTGGTAAGGCGAGAATTCAACACCTTTGTAAGTTTGCATTCTGGATCAAACTTTGTAGGTTTTATTTTTTTATTTCAGCCCAATGGCTGCAAGAGTTAAGGTTTTTGCTGTTGTTGTGTTTTTAGCACAGTAATAGAAAGTCCCTGGTTTTAAATAATAGATGGGCATTTAGAAACAAGTCTACCATTCTCTCTCTTAAGCTATTGAGAGACTGAATAGAACTCTGGCTCATAATCTACAATAACCAGACCAGGAAGTCAAACCACAAACTCTGTAGCAATCAGCCCAAAGAAGCCAGGACTTGATCAATAGTTGACAGCTTCCTTAATATTTGACCACTGCCTTCAATTGGTCCTTTATTCCATATAAATGCTAGTGATATTTTATTTAGTTTTTGGCCACTGAGTGCCATAGCAGATTTCTATCCTCAAATGTTGGCTGGATTTTCACTGCCTTCAGCCCCAACCAGGTCAGATAATCTCAGATTGCCTGGTTATCAGTAAAGCCTACAACCACCTCTGTGTCTGTTGGGTTTCCATCTCTAGCTAATGCTAAATGGAAGAGGAGAGAAGAGGAGGAGAGGAGAGAAAAGGAGAATGAAACAAAATTACAAAGAGGATATTGAATAGCTTTCAAGTAGCTAGAGAACCAGGCACGAAAAATGGGCAGAAATGAGGAAGCAATCAACATTACAATCCCTACTCTTTCCATCTTTTCCCAAGAAAAGAGTGTTGAGTGAGGGCACCATTCCTGTCCACCATTTTCACCACTGGCAATGGACACAAGACGCCGTAGCTGTACCACTGCCTCCAGTGAGTATGGAAACCCAGTGCTGTGACTGCTGCTGCTACCTGTCTACGGCCCCTGCCTCATCCTCGGTCTAACTCCTGATTCAAGATCTAAGGCTGAAGCTTCTGATTGGTGAATCAGTATTCTTCACATGTCCATACTTAAGCTATAAAAGAAAACGCAGAGTTGGAATTTTTAGCTTCCATAGGGGTAGGCTAGATTTGTTTCCCACACAGATTATAAGGTAGCAAATTCTCAAACATAAGAGTTCAAATTCCAGATAAGCAAACAAGTGAAAAAGATAAATGTCTATTATGAAGGGATAAGGGCAGTCACTTGATTTCTTGTGTTGGGGAAGCCAAGGCTCACGTGAACCAAAACTAGAAACAAATCTATCAATATCAGCAGCATGAAGTTCTGCACAACAGCTAATGTTATCCTCAGGGAGAGAAAGAAATAGATGTATAGTTATTGTAGTTTTTTTAACAGTAAGTACTTTTACTATGTTGTGGTTATGGTTTAAGTTATATCATCTGGAGTTTTCTCGTACTGTTTGTTCATCATTTGATGACAAAATGAAACATTGCGGTCCTTTGACTTTGTTTTTATTTTTCTCTACCATTCCCCCTCTCCTTTCCTCTTTCTCTAGTGCTTGATCTGGTATTTCCCTCTGGTGTGTTTTGCTCTTGTTTCTCTATACATTATTATTTGTGGAAGCAGGGCCTATTTTTAAAATTTATTGTTTCCACATTTAAAAAAGCCACTTTATACCATTTCTTTTTTAGTCATGAGAGAAGCTGATTTACTACTAAGAAATGTACAGTTATTGCTGAAGATTAGTCATAGGACCTGCCTCTCATCTGTCTTACTGACAGATAATGATCCTTATGAAAGAATCTTCCTCACACCTTTTCTATTTCAGAACAGAGGACATTTGCAGAGCAGCTTACTCAAAAGATATTCTTCATTAAGAAAAAAATATATATTGCCTGGCCGGAGTGGCTCAGTGGTTGAGCATAGACCCATGAACCTGGAGGTCACGGTTTGATTCCTGGTCAGGGCACATGCCCTGTTGTAGGCTCAATCCCCAGTAGAGAGTGTGCAGGAGGCAGCTGATCAATGATTCTCTCTCATTATTGATGTTTCTATCTCTCTCTCCTCCTCCCCATCCTTTCTCTGAAATCAATTTAAAAATATATTTTAAAAAGAAAAGAAAAAATACATCCATTTCCTAGTTTTTCATCTCATATCTCTAGGTATTTCTTTAGTGCTGTAAGACTTACTCTTGCAGCTATCTCTGCACACAACCAATTTTCTCATAATACCCTGCATTTATTTAATGCTCCACATTATCACAGTTTTATAAATAAAGCAGCAGACATCCAACAATATTAAATAACTTGCCCTGGACCATGCAAACAGCATGTGACAGAATCAAGATTTAAGTGCAGGTTTTCCCATCCCACACACCTTCAATTCTGAGTCAGCACAGGCCTGACATACACAGGTGCTCAATAGATGTCTGTCAGACACAAGAGGAACTTGATGATTAAATCAAAAAGCATCTAGCTCTGGCTGAGTTGCTCAGTTCATTAGAGTGTCATTCCCATATGCCAAGGTGGTGGGTTCGATATCTGGTCAGGGGAACATACAGGGGAACAACAAATCTCCCTCACTCTCTCTCTCTCTTCCCTCTCTACCCCTCCCCCTCTCCCTTCTTCTTTCTCTGAAATCAATCAATAATTTTTTTAAAAAAAATTCAAAACACATCAAAATATATTTATGTTCTCTGAATAATCTCTGGTTATATGAGCCTGGGATATTCTTTCATTTGTCAATTTACTTATTTCATTTAGTATTATTTTGTATTAGTTTCAGATGTACAGCATAGTGGTTAGACAATCATATACTTTACAAAGTGTTTTCCCCAATATTTCCAGTACCCACCTGGTACCATCTGTAGTTATTACAATATTATTTACTATATTCTCTGTGTTGTACTTTACATCCCCATGACTATTTTGTAACTACCAATCAGTACTTCTCAATCTCTTCAGCTTTTTATCCTAGTCCTCCAACACCCCTCCCCTGACAACTCAGTCTGTTCTCTGTATCTATGAGTCTGTTTCTGTTTTGTTTGTTTGTTTAGATTGTTCTTCAGGTTCCACATTTAAGTGACATCATATGGTATTTGTTTTTCTCTGACTGACTTATTTCACTTAGCACAATACCCTCTAGGTCCATCCATGTTGTCGCAAATGGTAAGATTTCATTCTTTTTTATGGCTGAGTCATATTCCATTGTATATATGTACTACTACTTTTTATCTACTTATCTATTAATGGACATTTGGTTAGCTTCCATACCCTGTCTATTGTAAATAACGCTGAAATGAAAATAGAGGTGCATATGTTCTTTGGAATTAGTGTTTTGAATTTCTTTGTATATATACTCAGAAGTGGAATTGCTGGGTCATAAGGGAATTCCATTTTTCATTTCTTGAGCTAACTCCATACTGTTTTACACCAATCTGCATTCCCAACAGTGCACGGGGGTTCTCTGTTCACCACATCCTCACCAGCACTTGTTGTTTGTTGATTTATTGATGATAGCCATTCTGGCAGGAACGAGGTGATATCTCATGTGGTTTTAACTTGCATTTCTCTGATAATTACTGACATTAAGCATCTTTTTATATGTCCATTGGCCATCTTTATGTCCTCTTTGGAGAAGTGTCTATTCAAGTGCTCTGCTCATTTTATAATTGGTTTGTTTTATTGATGCTGAGTTGTCTGAGGTCTTTATAAATTTTGGATATTAACCCCTTATCAGATGTATCACTGGCGAATATATCCTCCCATTTGGTGGATTGTCTTTTCATTTTTCTGATGGTTTCCTTTGCTGTGCAAAAACTTTTTAGTGTGATGTAGTCCCACCTGTTTGTTTTTCTTTTATTTCCCTTTTCCAAGGAGATAGATCAGAAAAAAATATTGCTAAGAGGAATCTCCTAGATTTTAATGCCTATTTTTTCTAAGAATTTTATGGTTTTGAGTCTTACATTGAGGTCTCTAATCCATTTTGAGTTTATTCTTATATATTGTGTAAGAAGGTGGTTTAGTTTCATTGTTTTGCATCTATCTGTCCAATTTTTGCAACACCATTGATTAAATAGACTCTCTTTACCCAATTGTGTGTTCTTGCCTCCTTGGTCAAATATTAATTGACATGTAGGTGTGGGGTTTTTTATGGGTTCTCTATTCTGTTCCATTGATCTATATATTTGTTTTTATGCTAGTACCATGCTGTTTTGCTTACTATAGCCTAGTAGTATAGTTTGATATAAGATAGCATAATACCTCCAACTTTGTTCTTCTTTCTCGTGATTGCTGTGGCTATTTGGGGTCTTTTGTGTCTCCATATAAATTTTTGTATTATTTGTTCTAGTTCTGTGAAATACACTTTTGGTATTTTAACAGGAATTGTGATGAATCTGTAGATTGCTTTGGGTAGTAAGGATATTTTAACAAAGTTAATTCTTCCTATCCATGAGCACAGTATATGCTCCATTTATTTGTATCTTCTTCAGTTTCTTTCTTTAGCATCTTGTAATTTTCCAAGTACAGGTCTTTTACATTCTTGCTTAAATTTATTCCTAGGTAATTTATTTATTTTCTTATGTAATTGTAAATGGGGTTGTTTTCTTAGTTTTCCTTTCTGATTATTCCTTAGTGGTGCATAAAACACAAATGATTTCTAAATATTAATCTTTGTATCCTGCTACATTAATGAACTTATTTATCAGTTTTAGTCATTTTTTAGTAGAGTCTTTAGGGTTTTCAATACACAGAATCATGTCATCTGCAAATGACGACAGTTTTACTTCTTCCTTTCCAATTTGGATGTCTTTTATTTCTTCTTCCTCTCTAATGTTGTAGATAGAACTTCCAGTACTATGATGAGTAAGAGTGGTGGAAGTAGACATCCTTGTCTTGCTCTTGATTTTAAGAGAAACACTTTTAGTTTATTCCCATTGATTATGACTTTAGCTGAGGGTTTGTCATATATGGCCTTTATTGTGTTGAGATATGTTCTCTCTATTCCCACTTTGCTAACAGTTTTTATCATAAATGGGTGCTGGGTTTTTCAAATGTTTTTCTGCATCTATTGATATGATCATATGATTTTTATCCTTCATTTTGTTCATGTGATGTATTATATTGATTAATTTGCAGATATTGTACCAACCTCACATCCTCAGAATAAATCCCACTTGGTCATAGTGTATAATCTTTTTAATATATTGTTGAATTTGGTTAGCTAATATTTTGTTGAGAATTTTTTCATCTATGTTCATCAGGGATATTGACCTATAATTTTCTTTCTTTGTAGTGTCTTTATCCAGTTTTAGAATTAGGATAATGCTGGCCTCATAAAATGAACTTGGGAATTCCTCCTCCTGAAGTTTATGGAATAGTTTGAGGAGAATAAGTGTTAGTTTTCCTTTGAATGTTTGGTAAAATTCACCTGTGAAGCCATCTGGTACAGGACTTTTGTTTGTTGGAAATTTTTTTATTACTGCTTTAATTTCATTAATTGTAATGAGTCTTTTCAGATTTTCTGTTTCTTCTTAATTCAGCTTTGAAAGATTGTATGTTTCTAGGAATATATCTATATCTTCCAGATTGTCCAACTTGTTGGAATATAGTTGTTCAAAATATTTATTTATAATTCTTTGTATTTCTGTGATTTCAGTTATTACTTCTCCTCTTTAATACCTGATTTATTTATTTGGATCCTCTCTCTTTGTTTCTTGATGAGTCTAGTTAAATGTTTATCAGTCTTGTTTATTTTTCAAAGAACCAGCTCTTGGTTTCATTAATCTTTTGTATTGTTTTTCAACTCTATTTTGTTTATTTCCTCTCTAGTTTCTATAATTTCCTTCCTCCTACTCACTTTGGGTTTTGTTTATTGTTTTTTTCCTAGTCCCTTTTGGTGTAATTCTAGATTGTTTATTTGACATTTTTCTTGAGGTAGGTCTGTAATGCTATGAATTTCCGCTGTGTCTCATAGCTTTTGGTTTGTTGTACTTCCATTTTATTTGTTTCAAGGTATAATTTGATTTCTTCCTTGATCTTATTGTTACCCCATTCATTGTTTAGTAACATGTTATTTAGTAACGTTTTTGTTTCTTAATTTTTTCTTGTAATTGATTTCTAGTTTTATATCATTGTAGTCAGAAAAGATGCTTGATATGATTTCAATGTTCTTAAATTTATTGAGACTCATTTTGCATCTGAACATGTGTTCTATCCTAGAAAATGTTCCATGTGAATTGAAAAGAATGTATATTCTGCTGCTTTGGGGTGAAATGCTCTAAAAATATCAATTAAATCCATCTGATCTGGTGTGTCATTTAAGGCTGCTGTTTCCTTCTTGATTTTCTGTCTGGAAGATCTATCCATTTATATCAATGGAGTGTAAAAATTCCCTATCATAGTCATAACTATATTACTGTCTATCTCTTCCTTTATGTCCATCAAGATTTGCTTTATATATTTAAGTGTTCCTATGTTGGGTGTATAAATATTTACAAGGAGTATATCCTCTTGTTGAATTGCTCCCTCTGTCATTATGTAGTGTCCATCTATGTCTCATATTATAGCCTTTGTGTGAAAGTCTGTTTCATCTGAAATAAAGGTTGCTGCCCCAACTTTTTTTCTTTTCATTTCCATTTGCATGAAATTTCTTTTCCCATTTCTTTACTTTCAGTCTCTGTGTCTTTCATTCTGAGGTGAATGAAAGCATGTATATAGATCCTTTCTTCTCGTCAGTTCAGCTACTCTATGTATTTGGATTGGAGCATTTAAGCCATTTACATTTAAAGTGAGTATTGATAGGTATGTATTTATTGCCATTTTATTTTTTATATCTATGTTCTTTTTTTCTCCTCCCTTTCTTCTAAAGAAGTCTCTTTAACATTTTTTGCAATACTAGTTTGGTGGTAATTAACTCATTAGATTTTTTCTTTTCTGGGAAGCTCTTTATTTCCCCTTCAGTTTTAAATAATAGCCTTGCTGGGTAGAGTAGTCTTGATTGTAGGCCTGGGAATTTGAACCCATTAATTAAAATTTGAAATTGATATTTATTGAGTGCTAGTTAAACATCCAGATTTCCTGGAAATTTGAGTTCAGTGGCAGCCTGGGTGATTTTTATCATGCAGAAAATTTTCAGAAACACTCTTTTTAGCCAACCAGCTACCAGGAAAACATTAAGCTTTGGTGTAAGGAGAGTAGGGTTGGATGTTATAAGAGATTCAGTGCATGACCTGAACCATTTTATCTGGGTCCTGATGGAAAGATGATCTTGTCTTGTTATACAACATGCTCTGTCTTTCCTGATTTTTAAACACTTCAAAAAACTGGATAGTTTTTCTTCCTTTTCATCTATATATGTTGGTATTATAAAGACATGGCCTAAGTCATATAAAATTATTATGCTTCTAGCACTTCTAGGGCTTCTAGCACTTTGTTATGCACTTGTTAGGGATTGTATTAGTTGACTAAGGCTGCCATTACAAAGTGCTACTAACTGGGTGGATTTTCACATGACCTTCTTCCCTGTGTGTCCAAATTTTCCTCTTCTTATAAGGACACCTCAGCTTAACTTGATTACATCTGCAAAGGGTCTATTTTCAAATAGGTTTACATTCACAGGTTCTGAGGGGACATGAACTTGGTGATGGTGGCAGGAAGACTCTATTGAATTTAGTATAGAAGTTAAGAAATACTTGTTCTGAAAAGGACTAAAATGTCAAAGTCTTGTGTTCTGTGTTGAGAAAGAAATACAAGAAATTACTTTATAGATTATTTCAGCTACAAAAAGATATCATTCCACTCCAGAGAACGTAAGCATCTCTTCCCAAATAACTCTTTTGTTTTCCTTTCAGAGTGTTACCACATCTTCTGATCAAGCATTTCTATGACCTAGTGAGTGAGTAGATGCACACTTACAGTTTTAACCATTTTCCCCACCTCACTCTTGACATTTTCGTATGTTCTTGGGAGCTGGGCATTCTTCCAGATAGATTAGCTATCCAGAAATCCAGCAAGACTTCTGAAAAGCCAAGGATTAGTAGTGAATACAATTCCCAGGAGCCCCTGACTAAGGTTATTGCTAGAAGAATTCAGCTTACAGGATGAACCTCCGTCAAAAACCTTCCCCCCAGATACATTATTACATAAAACCCAAATCAAATGAGCACAAAGGCATTGTCAGAGAGCGAAAAAGGATTGTCAGGAGACGAGCATGTTGCTCTCTTCAGGTGATGATCAGAACTCTGTGTGTATTTGAATGGGGAAAAGCAGTAAACCAGCAAGGCCAGGTCATGTCCACTTCTGAGGTTCAGGCATGTCTGGGCTTACTGGCAGGACAGATGATGAGAGCCTCTGCAAATGCTTTTGTCAAAGTGACTGAGGACCCTCCTGAGAAAGGGGTCAAGCCCAGTCAGATTAGCCTTTAGTTTTGGAGGAAAAGGTAATACAGCGTGTAAGATGTACCCCTGTCACTGGCTGGGCTCTTCTCTAAATCATGTGATGGAGGTGGAGAGAAGTGAGAGGACTGGAAATAACATGTAAATAACTGTTTCTCTAGGGCCCCTGCATCTTAGTCATTTTGGGCTGCTATAACAGAATACCATAGCCAAGGTGGCTTATAAACAGCAGACATTTATTTATCACTGTTCTAAGGTTGGAAGTCTGAGATCAGGGTGCCAACATGGTTGGTGAGCATCCTCTTCAGGGCTGCAGAGCCATCTTACATCTTGTATACTCAGCTGGTGGAAACAGTGAGGATGCTCCTTGGGGGCCTCTTCTTATAAAAGCACTAATCCCATGCATGGGGGCTCCACCCTGATGACCTATCTACCTCTCAAAGGCTTAACCTCCAGATACCATCATATTGGGATCAGACTTCAACATAAGAATTTTGGGAAACACAAACATACAGTCCATAGCACCTGTAAGCTATAAAAACACATGTAGCACTGATTTGGAAATATCCTAACAAAGCAAAAAACTCTAAAGAAAGAGAGACATTTGTCTCCACTTCTCGGGCTCTGGTATATCATCAGCTATGGGAGACCACATGCTTGGTGGGCTCCAGTGGTGTTGGGCAGACATAGTGGGATTCAGTATATGCAACACTACAGTACTATGCAGTAGAGGTAGCAGCAGGACACACAGGTACAGCAGGGCCTGACAGAAAGAGGGCAGAGTGGGACAGGAGAGAGAACTAGCTGGCATCTTGTGGCACCTTATCAATAGCCCACCACATTTGAGTTGTAAGGTTATGTAAGATATTTCTAGGGAATCCCCAAAATATGTGTCTGTGTATTTGTCTAATTTATTTACTCACTTCTTTCCTGTGTACCAGTTATAAAAGTATTTTGTTGCAAATTAAGCAATCCTAATGCCTGAATGCCTGGTATAGTAGTCCCCCCTTATCCCCAAGGGATATGTTTCAAGACCCCCCAGTGGATGTCTAAAACTGTGGATAGTATAGAACCTTATATATACTATGCTTTTTTCTATATGTGTATATCTATGATAAAGTTTAATTTATAAATTAGGCACAGTAAGAGATGAACAATAATAATTAATAATAAAATAGAACAATTATAACAACATACTGTAATATAAGTTATGTGAATGTGCTCTCTTTCTCTTAAAATATCTTACTGTTCTGTACTCACCCTTCTTCTTGTGGTGAAGTGAGATGATATGATGCCTAAGTGCAGAGATGAAGTGAGATGAATGATGTAGGCACTGTGACATAGCATTAGGCTACTATAACTGGTATTTGAACACAAGCACTGAGACACTAATAACCAAGATGGCTATGAACTGACAAATAAGGGGGTAGTATATATAGATTGGAAACACCGTACAAAAGGATAATTCGTGTCCTGGGTGGGACAGAACAGGACAGTGCAAGATTTTATCATGCTACTCAGAATGGCACACAATTTAAAACTTATAAATTGTTTATTTCTGGAATTTTCCACTTAATATTTTCAGACTGTAGTAACTGAAACCATGGAAAGTGAGACTGTGGATAAGAGGGTACACCTGTACGTGGTAGCTGTAACTGGCCATCCTTAAACGAGTGATAACTAATGAGTGCTACTCAAAATATAGTCTGCAGACCAGTGTCAGTCTCTGAATTGCCTATAAAAGTCCATGATAAAATAAACACACAAATCAAATATTTAGATGCTTTGACAGTGCTGCAACATGGAAGCAGAAAATCAGTGGAATTGTCGCACTGAACAGGGTGAAGACCAAAAGTATAAGTCTTCAAAGAATTAGGAAAACTGGTTATTCACCACTCATAGTATCAGAAGCACTGGTATAAAGCACAGGACCTTAATCGGAGGCAAAGAGATCCAGGTGTGATTTTGTGATTCAGAGCTCTTTCCAGTTTTCTCCTCTGCTATGTACAGATTCTGACTTTTGTGTCCTTCTGCTTTTCCCTGTAGAGTCACAAAATGACTTCTGTAGTGTCACACATCACATCCTCATACCAAAATCCCCACCAAGGAAGGAAGGAGAAGACAAAAGTTTTCTACTTCTTAAGGACCTCTTTTTTCATTTAGGAAGAAAATTCTCACTGGAACACTTCCCTTGTATTACTTAGCTAAAGAGCCCACTAGAAGACTGAGTTTCTAGCAGAGAGAAATGGCATTTTCATGACTGTCTTATATCAAACAATTTCCTCCTGCTACCTGAACTAATTATGCTTTGTTAGAGAGAAGGAGGAAATCATTATTTAATAAACAATAAGCAATTATTTATTTAAAAAAGGATCCATCATTAAGCTATGGGCTCCATGAGGGTAAGCACTGTTAATTCCTAATGCTCAGCATAGGCCTGGCAGATACTGAGTTCTCATAACAACCAAATATAATGATGAAACTAACATATACAGTCCATCATCTAAATGATCAGTCTTTACAATATCAAGCAACCAGGTATCTAGAACCATTTTTGTCCCTCCATCTCACTTCATCTCCCTCTTTCTTCACATCTCTTTGTCCCAGGTTTTAACATATGTAGGTACCACATTTTCTGTGTCCCAGTCAAAGTTCTTGGATGCAATAACTATAAACCCTGAGACATGACCCAGAAAGTGCTTCCACTTCACCTCATTAAAATCAGTTCTCCCTAAATTCTAAAACCTTAAAAATGACTGTTCCAATTTATACTCACTAAAAATCATAGGTCCCAAAACTTCCAGTTTCATCTCTGACATCTAAAGAATGTGAAAGTTGTCACTCATGTCCTTTCAACAAGACAAGCTGGACAAACTGAAAAACAGTGACTTTTCTTGGACCTACTAAGAAACCGAGGCCACAGGGCAATGTGTCCTGTGGACACAGGAGAATCCAGATAGTACCATCCAAGAACTGCTTACATGGAACAGAAGCTACTGGAGTCATACCAGTGAGAACATTAAAATGGAAATGTTGATGAATTGCTAGAGACTCAGTGTGCACTAGCATGGGAATGAGAATTTCCTTGGGGCTGTGGTCATGGGAGGGGGCACATTTTTATTGGCTTGATCTCCATGAATCCCACCAGGGTCTCATGATGATAGAGCTGATAAAGATACCCTCCCAGCTCTGGCAGGAAAAATAATGTATAATGATGGTGAAATAGGCCCAGACCTTCTCCGTAACAAAGGCCTTCTCTCCAGGGGAAGAAACTTTACCAGAGTTTTGTCCTACAGCTGTGGGAGAAGGTCGTTCCTTTGATGCTTGTCCCCTTCTATCCATATTGTCTTAGCTTAGGATGATGGGGAGAGAAACTATATGAGAAACATGTGTGGTGACAGGTTTCAGACACAGGCCCAATAAAATACTGAGATTTAATTAGAAGATTCTAGAATGCTCCTTTTCCCACATACTTTACCTCCAGCATAAGACTGATTATAGCTGAAAGAGCTGAAGTACACACACTCTCAGACAAGCACTTACAGAATGCCAAAGTCAAGAAGAGAGACAGAAACAAGGATGCTAAAAGTAATTGAAGCCTCTGGCACCTGCAACTACAGGAAACATTAAACACACCCAGATCCTAGCCAGATTCATGCAAAACCTCACACTGAAGGCCTATTTACTTTGTTTCCTATTACCAAATACATTGTGTACAGATTTCAACAAAAAATCACAAGTTATTTCAAAAGGCAAGATAAAAACAGTTTGAAGAGACAGAGCATGTATCAGAACTAAACTCAGAAATCACACAGATGTTAGAATTATTAGATCATTTAAAACAAGTCTGACTAATATATTAAGGTCTGTATTGGAAAATTTAGACAATATGCAAGAAGAGATGTGTATTGTAAGCAGACAGAAACTGAACTCAATGAAAATTCTAGAAATCAAAAACAGTGTAATAGAAATAAATGAACATTACCTTCTATGAGCTCCACAGTAGATTGGACACAGCAGAAGAAGGAATTGGTGAGCTTGAATACAGGTCAATATCAACTTCCTAAACTGAAAATCAAAATCAAAATCATAATAATAAATAAAATAATTAAGAGGTGCAAAATATGCATAATGGAAATACCAGATGGAGAATAAAGAGAAAAGAGAGCAAAAAAATTTTTAAAGAAATAACGTGTGATAACAGCACTGTGACAGATGGTTAAGATACAAAAATGTTGAATCACTATATTGTACACCTGAAACTAATAATATTGTATGCTAAGTGTACTTTAATAAAAATAAATAATAAAATAATAAATAAGAATGATAAATGAGTAAATAAATATTAAATCAATAAAAATCTGAGACTATTTCAAAATTTCTGACAACCACTAAACCACAGATCCTAGAAATGTCAGAGTAATCACAAAAAATACCCCAAAACAAACAAAAAAGCCCTACACCTAGATATGTCATATTCCAACTGCAGGAAATCAACAACAAAGAGAAAATCTGGAGAGAACCCTGGAGGTGGGGGCAGCTTACTGCAGAGTGGCAAAGGTAAAAACGGACAGCTGAGTTCTCAGAAACCATGAGCAATCATCTTTCTTTACCACTGGGGCACCTGCTGGCTGAGACACTACCTGGTCTGGGTGAGAGGAGCGCCGGTTCCCAGGAAGGCAGACAGGGCACTGTTGGAGCCCTTCAGGTGTGCTTTGTAGCCCAGGTGTGATGGGCTGTAAGCATGGGTCCTGAGGGAGGGGGCAGGGAGATGATGGGCTTGGATTCCCCCAGTCCCAGAGAGGCTCAGAGGATGGTGGAATCTGCCTGAGGCACTACGGCCTGATCCATTCTCCCCAGAGGAAGCCTGATTTCTCAAGAGCTCAGGAGTTCCTGGGGTGGGCTTGGGAGTCCTGGGATGAGAGCCATCTGGGTGCCCTGAGTGCCAGGTGTCAGTTCCCAGACTCTGCAAGGATTCTGGCCCACGCAGCTATCAAGAGAACCTGAGCCTTCATGGATGCATTGTCTCCCTTCCCTCATTGGTATTTTACCCCGAGGCCCCATCTAGGTATAGGGGAGCACACTCTGTCCCAAAGCTATACAAGGGAGGTATTGCCCCAGGCCAGAACAAGAACATGAACCTGTGTTCACAGGCAAAGTTACAGTCTTCCAGGAGACACAAGCTCCAGAGCAACCACATGGGCTCTGGTGGGAAACCCCAGGCTGCCAACCCAATGCCCCCCAAGTTCCAGGCCTGCAACAACCCAATCAGCCGTTCCATTACACATCCTCAGGGCCAGATGCTTCTCCCAGCAGCCGCCAGGTGTCCAGAATTCATTCCAGGAGACCTACATCCAGTGAATTATCCTTCAAAAATGAAGGGAAATAAATACCTTTACAGCCATACAAACACTGAGGGAGTTCATTACCAGTATATCTTCCCTGAAATAAATGGAACAGAATTCAAGGAAGAAATGGATAGTTCCACAATAATACTTGGAGACTCAATACCCAAACTTAAATAACGGGAATAAGTAAGGAAAAAGAGTGCTTGAACAATATAATAAACCAACCAGAACTAACACAGATATACAGGACACTCTACCCCCAAGCAATACAATCACCTTTGCACTCAAGTGAAATTAAACTGGAAAATTCACAAATGTGTGGAAATTAAGCAACACACTCTTAACTAATGGATTAAAGAAGAAATCACAAGGGAAATTAGAAATACTTAGAGATAAATGAAAAAAACTATACACCAAAAGTTATAAGATGCAGCAAAAGCAGTGCTAAAGGGGAAATTTGCAGCTATATATGTTATACTAAAGAAGTTAAAGAAGCCAGTCTAAAAAGGTACATAATGTATGATTCCAATTATATGACATTCTGGAAAAGGCAACACTATAGAGATGGTAATCAGGTTAGTGCTGTCAGGGACTTCGGGGGGGGGGGGGTGTGGAAGGTTGAATAAGTGAAATACAGGACATTATTTTGGGCAGTGAAACTATTCTATATGATACTTTAAGTGAATATAGGACACTGAACATTTGTCAAAACCCATAGAACTTTATAGCATAAAGAGAAAACTTTAGTGTGTGCAAATTTTCAGAAAATCATTTAGGAGATCAGGGATGCATGTGCAGGGAAGTCGGGGTGACGTAGGGAAGGTGCTTACCTGTCAGTCCAACCTGGGAACTAAGATAATTGGGTGGAATGCAGAATGTGACAAAAGACTAAATGCATTGTGAATGTAACAAACTACTTCACTGAAGGGAGGGGAAGTTAAGATGCTGACCTAAATGATTTTGAAAAGGAAGGGTCTTGAAGACTAAAAGCAAAGGAATTGTGCAGAAGCACTATATTCTAGTTGATAAAGTTTTTCCCATGGTGATATGGGTTAACCATTCTAAAACCACTAAACTGGGATTAAATGATTCAGTACAAGGACAGGGAGTAGTGAGAGTCAGGATTCTCACTTTCACAGTGGGAAGTGACAGAAAAACGAGGGAGAGAGGCTAGAAGAACCCATGTGGTAATAGATTAGAGATGGAAACATGATCTATGTATATGCTCTGCAACCTAAAAGTCACACTCACCAAGTGACTATTAGGTGAATGAACTAAAAAAAGAACTAGGATGAGCTGAATAAATAATGATTTGTTTAAGTTAAACCAGATGGTTTTGACTCGTTAGACTATGATTGATCTCATAATTATCAAGAGTGCCTAGTCTATATTAACCACTGTAACTAGCTAGCTTATTAATATTAAAATAGGAAGAGAGCAAAGGGGAGGCCAGACATTGTAAGCATGGTCATTGGGCAGCTTTACCCGAAAGCTGAAACTTCTGGCTCCACAGGGAATCACTGGTCCATTCCCTGCAAATCACTGGGGGAAGGGGTCCAACAAAGGGAAAAATGGATGCATGCACAGTGAAGTCAGGGTGACATAGGGAAGGTTCTTGCCTGTCAGTCCAACCTGGGAACAAAGATAATTGGGTAGGGGGTGGAGCCACTGCCAGAGCAGAAAATTTTAGAAGGGTAAAATCCCCAAGACACAGAATTCTCTCCCTGTTGCCACTTGCCCTCCTGTTTCTTGCTTGCTCCATGACCTGCACAATCTGTGTGCCTCCATAGCCATGCAAACCCCATGCACAGTGGACTGCAGCTGGGAACACAAGCTAACCTAGCCAGATGCTGGACTGGACTGCACAAATATGTAGTGGAAACTCTGGGCAATGGCTTTGATCCAAGCTCTCCTGAAGACAAAAACCGAACTTTTTCCATGGCAGGATAGAGGGAGATGGGACCTTGAAGGGAAATTCCCTTAATGTGACTTCATCAATAAAGCTTCCTACAATACTTCATCCTCTCATGGGGGCCTCAGGAAATTCTCATCCCCAAGGCACCCCAAGAAGCCCACTTCTAGTAGCAACAGATGGAAGAATACCCCACTGATAACAATGCCATATCAGCAATTGCAGTATCCCTTACAGACTTACTAATATATCAGCCCCATTTGATATCATTGCTGCTATGCTTAGAAGGCATAATACTGTCAATATTTGTAATAGTAACTGTTATAATTCTAAATACTCACCTTACACTAGCTAGTATGACATCAATCATCGTATTAATGTTTGCTGCTTGCAAGGCTGCACTGTGGTTATCATTTTTAGTTATAGTATCCAACATTTATGGTATTGATTACATGTAAAATCTCAATCTCCTTCAATATTAGAAATCATTATATTAATACAACCTACATGACTGTCAAAAAAACAACATAATCTGAGTCAACACCACAATTTATGGTCTATTGATTAGCTTTATTAATGTGTTTCTACTAAATCATTTAGCCCAATGATAACAGCTTCAACTTCTCACTAATGTTCTTCTCTGACCCCCTATCGACACCTCTATTAATTTTGACAACAGGACTTCTTCCAATAATACCTATTGCCAGCCAATTTCACTTATCTAAAGAATCTTGCCAAGCTGGCTATGGCTCAGCTGTTGAGCATCAACCTGTGATCCAGAAGATGGCAGTTCAGCTCCTGGTCAGGGCACATACCTGGGTTGCAGGCTCGATCCCCAGTAGGGGGTGTGCAGGAGGCAGCCGATCAATGACTCTCTCATCATTGATGTTTCTCTCTCTCTCTCTCTCTCTCTCTCTCTCAGAAATCAATAAAGATATATTTAAAAAATAAAAAGAATCTTTAACCTGAAAAAATATTTATTATTATATTAATCCTATTATAAATGTTTCACATCATAACATTTACTGCCATAGAACTAATGCTATTTTGTTTTTATTTGAAACAACACTAGTACCAACCCTAATTATTATCACCTGTTGGAGAAATCAAGCCGAATGCGTAAATGCAGGACTTTACATTCTGTTTTATGCACTAGTAGGATCACTTCCACTCCTTATTGCACTAATCTCTATTCAAAGCCTTATAGGCTCTCTAAACTTCCTATTAATCTGGCACTGAATTCAATTGCTCCTTAATTGTTGGTCTAACATGTTCCTATGACCAGCATGTATATTAACATTTATAGTAAAAATACCTCTATATGGTCTCCACCTATGACTACCAAGAGCACACGTAGAAGCTCCTAATGCTGGCTCTACAGTTCTTACAGCCACAATACTTAAAGTAGGGGACCATGGCATATTATGAATCATGATAACGTTAAACCCTCTAACAAACTTCATAGCAAATCCCCTCTTAATACTCTCCTTATGAGGAATAATCATAATCAGTTCTATCTGTCTGCACCAAACAGACTTAAAATCATTCATCACATACTCCTCCATTAGTCACATAGCAATCATAGCTAGTCTCATTCAAACACCATGAGACTATATAAAGGCCACAACTCTAATAATCGCACATGGCCTTATGTCATCAACACAGCTCTGACTAACCAACTCAGATTATGAACAGATTCAAAATCAAATTATAATTGTAGCTTGTGGCTTACAACCAATCTTCCCCTAATAGTAGCATGGTAAAGCCTTACTAATCTAGCTTTGCATCCAACAGTTGACTTAACTGGACAACTATTTGTAATTATGTCAATATTCTCATGATTTAATATTTTCATTACTCTCATGTGAACTAATATTGTCATTACCACCCTATACTCCCTCTATATATTAATTATAATGCAGCGAGGTAAACATATCAACATCAAACCACCCTTCACACAAGAAAATACTATCATAACAATACATCTACTACCCTTCCTACTTCTGTCTACCAACCCCAGAATTATTATGGGAGTTTTGTACTGTAAATACACTTTAATAAAAACATTAGTTTGTGATTCTAGCGATAGAAACTTAAAAATTCTTACTTACTCAGAAAATATGTAAGAACTGGTAATCCATATATGATAATATGGCTTTTTCAAACTTTTAAAGGATAGAAGTCATCCATTGGTCTTACGAACGAAAATATTGGTGCAACTTCAAATAAAAGTAATAAATCTATTTCCCTCATTAATATTAGTATCACTGTTTATATAAATGCAACCATTATAGCATCCACTTCCAATATTTATAAGAGTAAAACGTACCCACACTATGTAGAAAATGTAATTTCATATGCCCTCCTCACTAACCTAATTCCCACAATATTTATCCACTCAGACCAAGAAATAATTATCTTAAATTGACATTGAATAATTACTCAAACTCTAAAAATAACACTCAGCTTTAAACTAGATTAATTCTTTATAATATTGATACCAGTAGCACTATTCATAACATGACCCATCATAGAATTCTCAACATGATATATACACTCAGACCCTAATGTTAACCAATTTTTAAAATATCTTTCATACTTCTTATTACAATATTAATCTTAGTCACTGCCAACAACCTTTTTCAATTCTTCTTGGATGAGAAATAGTAGGAATTGTATCTTTCCTATTAATGGAGTGATGACGCAGCTGGACAGACACAAACGCCATCCCCTCCAAGTTATCTTATATAACTGCATTGGAAACATCGAACTTAATTGTGCCAATAGTACGAACCTTTTTCAATTCCAACTCATGAGACTTCCAAAAGATCTTCTTGCCTAGCCTGGACAACACTAGTTTCCCACTAGTGAGACTTCTGCTAGCTGCAACCAGAAAATCCTCCCAATTTGGACTTCACTCGTGACTCTCTTCTGCTATAGGAGGCCCTAAACCCGTCTCAGCCTTACTCTAAGAGTACAATAGTTATAGGAGGCATTTTCCTATTAATCTGATTCTACCCACTAATAGAAAATAATAAGCTCATCCTAACAATAAATCTATGCTTAGGAGCCATTGCCACATTATTCATAGCAATATGTGCTCTATGTATATATGTGGTCTTTGTATGTGCACATGGTCTCTGCATATATATATACATATATATGCATACATATGGCCTATATTGATTCACTGACTACCCTACTGTAACATATCAGTGAACAAAACAGGCAATCATACCTAAAAAGTAGAGGATGACTGACAATAAAGAAATAAAATTTGTGGCCCGGCCGGGCATGGCTCAGCGGTTGAGCGTCAACCTGGGATCCAGGCGATCAGGGTTTGATTCCCGGTCAGGGCACATGCCCGGTTGTGGGCTTGATCAATGACTCTCTCATCATTGATGTTTCTATCTCTCTCTCTCCCTCTCCTTTCCTCGCTCTGAAATCAATAAAGATATTTAAAAAAAAAAAAAAAAAAAGAAAGAAAATATGTGGTACAACAACAGGCATATAGATCAATGGAACAGAACAGAGACCCCAGAAATAGACCCACACCATTATGGTCAGTTAATATTTGACAAAGGAGACAAGAGCATACAATGGAGTAAAGACAGTCTCTTCAATAAGTGGTGCTGGGAAAATTGGACAGATACATGCAAAAAAAATAAAACTAGACCACCAACTTTCACCATATAAAAAAATAAACTCAAAATGGATAAAAGACTTAAATGTAAGTCACGAAACCATAAAAATCCTGAAAGAAAACACAGGCAGTAAAGTCACAGACATCTCACATAGTGGAATTTTCACTGATACATCTTCTAGGGCAAGAGAAACAAAATAAAAAATAAACATATGGGACTTCATTAAACTAAAAACTTCTGCACAGCAAAAGAAAACAGCCTCAAAACACAAAGGAACCCCACGGTCTGGGAAAACATATTTGCCAAAGATGTATCTGATAAGGGGCTAATTTCCAAAGTGTATGAAGAACTCATACTACTCAGCAAGAGGAAGACAAACAACCTAATTAAGAAATGGGCAAAGGACCTGAATAGACACTTTTTCAAAGAGGACATACAGATGGCCAAGAGACACATGAGAAAATGTTCAACGTCACTAATCATCAGCGATGCAAATTAAAACCACAATGAGGTATCACTTCACACCTGTCAGAATGGCTACCATCAAGAAATCAACAAATGACGTGCTGGCGAGGATGTGGAGAAAGGGGGACCCTAGTACACTGCTAGTGGGAATGCAGACTGGTGCAACCACCATGGAAAACAGTATGGAGGTTCCTCAAAAAATTAAAAATGGAGCTGCCTTTTGACCCAGTGATCCCACTCCTAGGAATGTATCCTAAGAATCCTGAAACACTAGTCAGAAAGAATGTATGTACCCCTATGTTCATAGCAGCACAGTTTACAATAGCTAAGATCTGGAAACAGCCCAAGTGCCCATCAGTAGATGAGTGGATTAAAAAGCTGTGTCACATATACACCATGGAGTACTACACAGCTGTAAAGAAGAAGAATCTAGTACCCTTTGGGACAGTATAGATCAACCTGGAGAAAATTATGCTAAGTGAAATAGGCCAGGCAGACAAAGACAAATATCACATGATCTTGCTTATATGTGGGATCTAAAGAACTTAATAAACTGATGAACAGAATAGATTCAATGACATGGAAGCATGGATCAGACTGATGAATATCAGAGGGATGGAGGAGGGAGGGTGGGTGGAGAGGAAGAGAGTAACCAAAGAATTTATATGCATATATGCACAACCCAAGGACATGGACAATGGTGGGGAGAGGAACTGGGGAGGGGGATGGGATGGGGTGGAATGGGCCATTGGGGAGAAAAAGAGACATCTGTAATATTTTAAACAAAAATAAAATAAAAAAATAAAAGAGAAATAAAATATGTTGTAGTATGTAGAGGTGGTAAGTGTTACAGAAAAAAATATGAGAAGTAAGAGGCATCAAGTATGGAGACGATGTGGCATAATTTTAAATAAGGCTGACTGAGGAGGACACACTTGGTCAAAGACTTGAAAGAGATGGAGGACTTGACCATGTAGGTTTCTGAAAGATGAGAATGCCAGACAGGGAGTTAAGCTAAATAATTTTGAAAAGGAATGGTCTTCAAAAGCCCCAGATCGGGGGTGGGGAGTCTGCCTGGCATGTTTGAGGAACAGCAGGGAGAGCATTATGGCTGGGGTACAGGGAATGAGAGGGCAGTGATAGGAGACAGAGGCAACAAGGTCCTGTTCACGTGGGTCCTTGTAAGCGACTGTAAGAATTCGGGCTTTCACTCCAAGTGAGAGAGCAGCTACTGAAAGATTTTAAACAGGAACTGACGTGTTCTGACTTTGGATTTAAAAGCATCACTCTGACATCTGGGTTGAGAATAGCTTGTGGGTGACAAGGGTGCAGGGCCAGAGGTGCTCAGGGAAGAAGCATAGAGACCGCGTAGGGCCTACTGCATTAGTGGAGTAAAGAGGATGGTGGCTTGAAAAAGAAAGGTAGTGGAGGGTTAGTGGATGTACTGAGAAGTGATGGGTAAAAGCAACTGTGCTTCCCAATCGTTTGGTTGTGGAGTGTGGGAGAGAGAGAAGCATCACAGACAATGGTATGGTGATTACCAGGTGGGAGAGGGAGAAGAGAGTAAAGAAGGGATAAAAGTTGATGGAAGGAGACTTGACTTGGGGTAGTGAACACACAATACAATATACACATGTTGTATTATAGAGTTGTACACTTAAAACCTATATAATTTTATTAACCTATGTCACCCTAATAAATTAAATAAAAAAGAATGATACCAGCATTTTTAGAACAAAAAACTATGTATTTGTCATTAACCTAAATGAGAAGACTGAGGTGGAGCAGTCTGGAGGGAAATCAGGAGTTCAGTTTTGGTTGTAGTGGGTCTGAGATGTGCCCCTATTCATAGTTAGCTCCAAGAACAAAAGCCACAGGTGAAAGTTTGTGATTCCCTCTCACTGAGAGGAAAACATCTGAGAGTCCAAGATTTGGAAATGTTCCATCAATATGTCCTATCAATCACTTCACTGAGAAACTCACCAATAGATAGGCATTTGTCAATTCTGAGGCTCATAGATATTTTTTTTTTCATTTGAACAACTTCTGGCAACATTTTCTGATGCATCCTAGAATAGCAAACATTATACAGCCACCATTGGCCATGGGACAGTTATGGGTGGACATCACTACCTGTGCACATACAAAGCCAGTTTTACTCCTGAAAACAGGACTAACTTGGCACCTGCAACTCCTCATTGAATACTGATATAACTAAAAATTATGCCCTGACTCTGTATGTGAGATCTGAGACCATGTTCTATTAAAGTTGGAAGTCAACAGATAGTATCCAATACCAAAAAATACCCACCCAAAGTAGTAAAGCTATTTTCATTATAAACCATGTGGAATCATATATCCTTCAGTGTTTTTGTTATAAATGAAAAATAAGTGATAAAAACTAGGACATGCTATAAGCTACAACATGCTTATCCCTTGGACTCAAGAGATAGGATCCCTCTCCAGAGACCTGTTCTTCCAGAAGTCACCTTCTACGCCACTGCTAGAAGAATTATTAAAACCTTGCTTACATCTTGACTATTTCCAGAGACCTGTTTTGAAAATTGTGTCACAAACTTTTCACATATTTTAAGCAATGCAGAAAAGCCAGTGTTCAAAGGATGGGACTGCCATGGGGGCTAGAGGTGTGAAGGAAAGAAAAAACTCCAGGAACCCAGCAGGCCCAACCTGAAGTGAGCCAATCCACAGCTAGATTCCCTTGGGAGTAGGTGAGTAGAGGGGACAGACAGTGCTGTAGCTGTCACCAACATGAAGACAAGGACTCCTGAGTCTAGCAGCTGAAGATCCTTGTTAACTCCACAGACCACTGGCAGTTGCTGATAAACCCCCACGGGGCCTGTGTGGAACCCTCTGGGTCCAGTGGAGCTGAGCATGCCTCAACTGACCAGAACTCAGTGGTCACTGTCCACAGCTCAGGTGGAACTCAGTCCTCAACAGGATACATACTTTTTTTTTTAACAGTCAGAATAAGAGAAAGTGGGGAATATAGCTTTCTGGTTTTATTGTTCTACAAATCAAAACCTGTCATTGTTCAATATAGCAAGGCAGAGAATACAGTATTTTCCAAAGCAGAAATCCCAGGGAAAAGTAACCTAAGAATGCCAACGTGATCTGACACTAAGTCAAAGGAAGAATGTACATTTGAGTTTAAATGATGAAAATAAGAATTTCAAGCTACTGAAGTCATTAAAGGGGAAAATGTGTATGCAGGTACACAAAGAGGCAAATTTAAAAAGAGAGAGTGAGAGAGATGTGTGTTTTATTTTATCAAATATCCAAAAAGAGGAGATAATCTGAAAAACAAACCTTAAAAAGATGTAACCAGTTGTATGTATCTCCAGGGGGAATGCACAGAAATGTCTCTTTCCAGCTACACAGTGTCTTTCCATGAGTAACAATGCAACCACATATCTTTCTACAAAGCAGAAATCAGCTATAAAACTGGAGAGAAAAAAGTGAGGAAAAACATAAGTGCATAGGGTGCTGGTACAGCAGTGGGAGAAAACCTGCCATGAGATGACTGTGTCTCAAAGGATCAGGAAAAAACAAGCCCAAAGGCAGCAAACCCAAAGGGTAAAACCAAGACAGTGGGGACAGCACAACCAGCTGGATCTTTTGTTTTGTTTGGTTTGTTCTTTTCTTGGGTTTGGGATGGGTATTATTACTGTTGTCCCTTTGCTTAAAGAAACATTCTTACAGAACCAATTAATTTGCAGGTAGCTGTATTCTAAGAGGATTACAAAAATTCATCCTTCAAATAGCAAACTTTTCTAATGCTCTTTTTTGGAAGCTACATCTTCCACAAAGTAGAAAAGAATTAAATTGGGGAAAATGGTTGAGAAGTAAGTGGCCTTTCCACAATGGGGGTGAAGAGGATACAAAAGCTGTGTTCATTTCCAGCCTGTGAAAGAGCTGAACGCAGTGACCGTGTCCTAGAGTGTCACCTAGTGGTTTTGAGGCAAACATGGGGCAGATGTGCAGTTGGCTCCAGAAGCCTGCCAGTTCAGAGAGCAGCCTTCTCTCTTGATTCGGGGAGGGGGCAGACAGGGTTAAAGTTGATTTCAGAGCCCTTTGGTGAGGCTAAAACTCTCAGGCTTTACCTACACTGAGGTGTTTCACAGCACTGATCTCAGTTATTTTTATAAAGCCAAATCAGAGCTTTGTAATCAGGTGTCAACATATCTGATGTGAAACCCCTCCATCTGGCATTTTTAAGATTTATGTCTGAGAACTGGATGGGGAGATTATCAGACAAACAAATGCATGGTTTTAAGCAAGCATCATTTCCAAGTGGGGCGTGCCTGAAGTGACTTGTGCACAAATAGCCTCATTCCAGCATCAGGCTCTCACTCTGCCTCCAACATTGGTCTGCCACTGGGTTACAAGGTCATGAGCTTCACTGATGTGGAAATGCCACTTTATTCAAGACATTGTCCTTTGTTTCCAGGCTCATTGCAACTGACCTACCTGCCTATAGACTGGACCACTCAGAATTTTACCCCCCCCCCCCACATTTCTGCCAGTCTACTTCCTACAATATAAGTGGGATGGTGTTGTTCTCGGCCTCAAATCCTTCATGGATTTCTCTCTGCCCTCTGAATAAAGTTTCAGGCTCATTAAGGGACATTCAAGTCCCCTTGGGACCCACTGCTGTGCACCTCCCACTCACACTGAAAGCCCAGCCAGATTAAACCCTACTGATGCACATCTGAGCCCTGCTCATGTTGTGCACACTGCCACCACACTCTTCCCCACCCCATCTTTGCCTGTGTTATCCCTGCTCATCCCTGGCCCTTTCCCATCCTCAAGCTTAGCTAGGTGACTCTCCAAAAGTCCCCTAGAGTGTTCCATACAACCCATAATATGCTACTTACACTCTGTTTAATAATTATTTCTCCATTCAACTATTAACTCCCCGATTGTCTTATATCTCTTTATCCCCAGTGCCTGGAATAGTGTCAGGTACATAGTCTTGATAAATATTTGAATGAAAGAAAGCATGAATGATAGAATCAGTGGCTTGCTGCTCTGTCCCCAGCACATCCAGTCAATCACCTTATTTCCAAATATAAATGTGACCTGATGCTTAGTGGGACTTACTTGTGGTTATTAAACTGCAGAACCAAAGACAAAGAAGAAGGTGTGCCACATTCTAAAGACAGTCTACAAAAATAAAAGCCAGACCTACCCCAGGCCCTATCACAACTGAGCACCTACTTCCAGCTCCCACCCATAGTCTTCTATGAAAAGAGGTTTTGGGAGGGGGAGAAAAGTGGCCATCATTGGCCTTATGGGGACTGTGGTGTTCATGTGGGATTTATTCTCCCACCCTCAAAAATCAAGTGAAGGAGGAGAGTCCATCCCACGTACATCTGTGAGGAGTGCAAGCAAGAAAGGAAGCTGGACTCCTGTTCCCCAGCTGGGTGCTGGCTGAGTGGTGAGAGTTCTTGGGAGAGCCTGGAGTGTCCTCTGGAATAAGAATGTAAAAACATGGAAACTAATGTGTATTTCTCAGCTGGATACTCCTAAAGGTAGGAGGCTGGATGGTGGAGCCCACATTAGTAAGTAAAAAAGGGCTATAGTATTGTGTGGCTGGGGGGGAAAGGACAGAGTGGATGCCATCACTCTAGTTCCTCATGTCTTTTGGCCCTAATGAAGGAGCTTGGAGTAGAGGACAAGCTGCAGGAGGTATGGATTGGCAAGGATGGCCACCAGGACAGAAGAGGGACCTCCTAATGGGCAGGATAAGTGAATGTTTCTGTCTGAAAGTGTCCTGAGCAACAGGGAGAGCTAGAGAGACACTCAATACCATGCATTCCATATACAAGGACCACTGTATTGGCAGAGGACAACTGGGAGCAGATATTACCTGAGTAAGGCCAGCAACACTCCCCTACACTGCATGTAACGAGTGACATAGACATTCCTTGTCTTCTTAGTTTCCCTCCTGCCTCCTTCCAAGTTATAAGGAGCTAGACTTAATTGAGGAAAGCCATAATGCAGAGTCAGACCATGGGCCCTCACCATCTCCTTCAGTTCTAAGCAGGCAAGTTCATGGCTCAAGCCTGGGCTGGGAGGGAGGAGCCAGAATAGGCTAGGTTTTGCTACAGTATCTTTGAAAAGCCCCAACTCTCAAAGGCTTAACATGACTGGAAACTTCTCACTCCAAAGCAGATTGGCCAGCATGAGGAAACTGAGATACAAAGCAACTGAGTGACTTAGGTGGCTAAGAGCTTTAGAGTCGGGGAGAATTCATTTTAAATCAGAATCTAGATCAGAGCCACTCAGTGAAAGGTCACATAAGTAGATGGCAGACTGAGTGGAAGCTACACTGACACTCTCCTGGGACCAAACTGGAATTACAACTAAAATATAGAAAAAACATCCTGAATAATCAACTGCAACTGAAGACAAGCTGGAGAACACCCTCATAACCAAGGAGGAAAAGTGGGAACTGCATAGAGGAAGTGTGGAGGCACAAGAGGGTTGGCTAGGCCGCCACAGACAGAGATTGAAAGTCTGGATGGATAGCTCAGCTGTGGGGGTTCCCACTGAGGACTCTGGGGTCTAAACCCCAGGCTGGGCTTACAAGCCAAGAACACCAGAACTGAGAAAGGTACCAACATAACATCTGGCTGTGAAAACCAGCAAGGTTTCTGTCTGCCAGGGAGAAATGGCTGGAAATGCAGGCACCCTCTTAAAGAGCCAACACACCAAGTTTCCTGTGCAGCCACTCACCTTGGGCTTCAGCAGAGGGAGGTTAGAGTGACCCAGAGTTGTGTGATAAGAATCTAAGGTTGTGGGCTCTGGAGATAGAGCTCAGAGAACACCCCTCTGGATTCCTGGGCTGAGTCTTTCCCCCATACCGCAGAGGACATCTTTCTCAGGCAGACATTTACCTTCCAAGCAGCTTTTGCCTGAGGGGGAAGCAATTGTCCCCCCCTGCTGGAAAACCTCACCCTATCCCCTGTAGTTTCAATAGCCTGAGGCTCATTAAGAGACTATTAACAATCAACCACTCCACCCTGAGGAGTTTCTACAGCCTGTGGCTCATTAAGAGAATCAGATTAATAAACCTGCAGGCAGAGGCAGACCTCAGAGAGCTTTGAGCCTTTGCCTGATCTGCTTCTGGACTGGGGCCTTGGAAAAGCAGACTTTGGTATGCATCTTGGTTCCTGTCCAAAACCACCCAGCTCTAACAGAGGGGACTTCAAGCTGTGGGTTGTTGATAGTTCCAAACAGGGTATTCAAGGCTAGTCACAAACAGTGTCTGACATTGGCCTGCACCAGAGACCTTCCAAAAAGACAGAGTCCTAGCAGCCCTACCTAGTACATAGAAACAAACCCATATAGGTAACCAAAATGGGACACTAAAAAACAAGCCCCAAGTGAAAGAACAAGAGAAATCTCCAGAAAAAGAGCTAAATGAAATGGAGATAAGCAATCTATCAGATATAGAGCTTAGAATACTGATTGTAAGGATGCTCAACAGCATGAAAAATTGTATGGAAACTATGAAAAATGACCAGTCAGAAGGGAAGAAGGACATAGCAGAGATAAAGTATACACTGGAAGGAATAAGTAGCAGATTAGAAAAAGCTGAGAATTGAATCAGTGAATTAGAAGACAGGGTAGAAAAAGCACTTTAATCAGAGATCCAAAAGCAAAAAATATTAAGAAACAGGAGGAGAGTCAAAAGGAGATGTGGGACAATGTAAAATGTAACAATATTCCCATCACAGGAGGACCAGAAGAGGTCAAAATTAATCAAGGGCTAGAGAACCTGTTTGAAGAAATAATGGCAGAAATTTCCCTTAACCAGGTCAAGAAAAAAGTCACAGAAGTTCAGGAGGCACAGACAGTCCAAAGCAAGAAGAACCCAAAGAGGCCCACAACCAGATACATCATAAATAAAATGCGAAAACTTCAAGACAAAGAAAGAATCTGTGTGTGGGGAGGTTGGGGGAGATTAAGCATATTGTAACATAATTAACACTGAGTGTTCTTCAGAAAGTAAAGAGGGTTTTTTTCCCTCTTGAGGTCTATTCGTAGCCCTTTCCACACTTGCTGCAATAGCCAAACCAAAACAAAAAAGCATAGACAACCAGCTGAACATTTGATCTGTGTGATGTTGGCCTCCACATCAGCCAGTCGTGTGTACTGCTACCAATGATTAACACTACATCACTGAAATCCATGCCATCAGGTCTGACCTGTGTTGTCATCGATAGGCTCCTCTCCATTCCCTCTCATTCCTGCTCATTTTATCACCTTAGTTCTTTCTTCCTTTCCCCACTACTTCTGTCATCATTCTTAACAACTTCAACAGCCTTATTGACAATTGATTCAGCAACTTGGTCCGTTAAATCCTTGTGCTCTTTGCTTCCAGCGGTGTGTTACTTCCCTCCACCTTAACAGCTCTTTTGGAATCTGCAAAAAGCCTTCTCTCCCTGATAACCACCTTTTCCCTCCAGCTCACCTACCCTGAGTGTCATTCCAGAAAGTCTCAGACCTACCAAAGCTTTGACCTGACCATCTCCAACTATCAGTCTTCCTTGTGCTTATCTCTTCTCACTCAGCATAGATTCCAGAGACCATAATTATAAACAGCCCCTCCCTCCCTCAATTCACCAGCCTTGCAAAGCTGAAACCCTATGTAAGCCCCACCACCCACTTATGCCCACCTGCACTCAAGCAGCTCAACAATGCTGCAAGGAGATGCTCTCCTCTTTAAGTTCATAGTGACAATCTCAAATGACCACATTTCTAATGTGTGTGTGTATTTGGCTCAAGCCTCCGCCACTGTGCAACTCACCCTAGGAAAAGAGCCGAGAGCCCTTCCTATAACCTCTCAGGGGTCAGGTTTCAGAGCCTTACTCTCCAGCAAACAGGCAGCTTTGACCTCCACCCCTCTCACCGGTGTTAACCATGCTCTTAGACTTGCCCCTCCAGGAAGAAGAAAAGTGCTGATCACACATCCTTCATGAAGAACACACCTGGCAGAACTAGCCAGATACCTCATTCCTTGTCCCTTAGATCTCCTCTGATGGGCATTGCACTGCTGCTGGACATGTTTCCACTTTCCGCTCTATCTTCAACCTCACAATCTATCTTTTTAAAGAATGCCTTCCAACACACTCATAGACACAGACAATAGTATGGTGCTTACAAGAGGGAAAGGGGGTGCTAGGGGAGGAGAAGAGGGTAAAGGAGGGATAAATGGTGACAGAAAGATACTTGGCTTTGGGTGGTGAACACACAATACAATATACAGATGATGTATTATAGAATGATACACTTGAAACCTATATAATTTCATTAACCCATGTCACCCCCAATAAATTCAATTTAAAAAAAAAAAAAAGAGTTTTTCTTGCTTTCTTCCCCTTCTAGCCTACATCACTTACTTTATTCTGTCTTTTAGAATCAAACTTCTTGAAGGAGGGCTCCTCAGGGCCAAGAACATGTAACAGTATTGGCTGTGTTGTAATCATCAGTTGGGTGGTGAGCAGTTGTATTCATTTCATCACTATGTTTCATGACTTACATATATGTTACACATGTGCTTTTGTAAATACTAAGTAAGGCAAAAAAAAAAAAAAAAAAAAAAAGTAGAGCCCCATGAGTTCCTGTTGTCTCCTTGCTTATTTGTTTCTGAACCACTGGAATCCAAGCCCCTCTCCCAGCACTCCACTGAAACTTCTCTGCTTTTGTGACCAAGGGCCTTTTCGTCACTATGTGTCTGTTCTTATTTCACTGGCATTCTCAGATATTTGATAGAATTAAGACTCCATGACTCTTGGAACACGTTCCTTTCTTGTTTTCCCCCTGATCCTCTTTTTTTCTACTTAGTTACCTATAGCAGATACTATTGGCCAGCTAAACTACCTCATGCCCAACCTCCATCTCCATAGCCATCTTTAAAGCCGGCTAGGCCATGGAGAAGGTTCCAATCAATGTGACATACACAGAAGTCAGCTGTAGGGTTCCCAGGAAATCTTTGCTCTCCTGATACTGGTACGCTTTTCTTTCTTCCTACAGGAATGCAGACACCATGACTGAAATTGCTCCCAGAAAACCTGGGACTAGGAGCTAAAGGAAATCATAAGTTAGAAAGATTTCTGCACCAACTAAATACCCAACTCGAGACTTTCTGTTATGTGAGAAGAGGAAAGCCCTATTTGTTTAAACCACAATGCAGGTTTTTAGTTGCAGCCATTTGCCATTCTAACTGATATAGTCTTAATGCTGTCATTTCTCAGGTTTCCATGCTCAGTTCCTTATTTTTCAGTTTGATATACTTTTCCTGATTAATGAAACTAAACTCACTGACAGCCATATGCGGATGATGTACAAATCTATAGCTCTACCCCAAACTCTTTTTCCTGTTCCACATAGATGCCTTGATGTGCCTTAAATTTGTCATGTCCAAAGCATTCCTCATCAACCTCTTTTTCCTGTTGTCACTCTTGGTCAATATACTGAGTCTCTATGGCAGAGAGAAAATAGTCCCCCACCCTACACACACACACCACTTCAGCCCATAACCAAGCAGCCAATAAAGCCTCCTCAGCTTCATTCTGCCTCCCAAATTGCCTTCTTCACTCTGAAGGATCATTCAATGGATACAGAATTCTAGGTTGGTGACTCTTCTCCTTTAACACTTGAAGTATTTTACTCCACTCTGCTCACCTGCATAGTTTCTCCTGAGGGCAAATCTTGTTAAGAACAGAATACTCTGGGCATGTATTTTAATGGCTACTTTCCCCCTTCCTCTGTCAGAAGCATGAAGGGATTTTTCTCTGGTCTTCAGAAAGCCTGGTAGGGCTCTTGGAGGTAAAAATTACAGAATTATATCCACCCCTCAAGACTGGACTCACTTGGAGCTTTAATTTCTTGAACTTGTCCACAGGGAGTTTCTAGCAACTTGTCAATTACAGATTGTTTTCCTACCCTAGTGCTGATTCCTGCAGAGGTTTCTGTGCCTGGGCTTCTGCTTAAAGAAGTTCTGATTTTCTGTATCTGCTTGTCTGCCTTCAACTTTGGAGGCAGTTGTTGGCTGAAGACTTCATTTCTCTGATGGATCTGGGAAGCATTGTTGATCTCCTGTTGGTTCAGTCCTTTTTTGTTTTTTCATAAACAAGAGAAGGAACTTCCAAGGTCCTTAAATGTCAGACCAGAAAGTAGAACTCCAAAATTTCCTTTTAAGCTATTTCTTTTCCTCAATTCAGCAGCCAGAGTCTTTGTTCAGACCATCATTATCTCTTTTGAGATAGCTACAACTGCCCGTATACTGCTTCCAGTATCACCCATCGTATATTCACTTTACTCAAATAAACATTTACTGAACACCTACTATGGATCAGGCGCAAACCAAGATCATCAAGAATGTGCTGGAGAAGCAATTTCTACAGTGAAAGTAATTACCTCAATTTCCTGTTCAAAATCTTCCACTGACTCCTCCTGGGCAGCAGATTTAAGTCCCAACTCCATGGAAGAGATCACAGTGCCCTTCACTCTATGGCCCTGTCATCAACTCAGACCCACACCTCATGTCCCACTCTGCAGTTCCTAGAGACTGACTGATCATCACAACAACGCATCTTTGTGCCAATGTTGTTTATCCCCTTGCCTGAAATGCCCTTTCCCTTTCTTGCCTTCATTAACTCCTGAATCTTCAAAGTTCAGCTTAAACATTAGTGAGCTCTTGCCTGAGGGGCACTTTTAAAGGGAAGATGGTTAAAAGACTCATTTATGGAAGAAACCATTTGAGACAACAGTTGTAGTTTTCTGATAAGCTCAGTTTTTAAAAATTTAAACTAATGCTTTAAATTTTTATAAAATATATGTTCGCTACAGAAAACTGAAAATAGACATAGAAAATCTAGCGAAGAAAAACTAAAAGATACCCAACAAAATGAGCTATTTACATCAGGGATTATCTACTATCTTTGTGTTGATGTTGATGCACTTTTAATCCCCCACATTTCTCAACAGCTTTATGGACTCTTGGTTCTCATAATTTGGTGTGGCTACATAATATTTCTTGCAAGGATATATTCTAGTTTGTTTAATGCTCCCCATTTTGTTAAATGTTTTGATTATTTCAGTTGTCGTTATTATGAATTATGCTGTGTTGAGTACCTATGTGCACAGAGCTTTGTCTGCATTTGTTTATTTCATGGGAAAGATCTTTAGAAATTGACTACTAAGAAAAGATGAAGATTTTTAAAGATGCTTAATACATATTACCCAAGGCTTTACATAAATATTACACTAATACTCCCACCTGCAGTCTATTAGAGTTCATGTTTCATAGCACCCTAACCAGAATTGTATATCTTTAATTTTTTTTTGTTCATTCCATTGTTTTTTATATCTTGTTTTTATATTTTAATTTATTCTTTTATTAGTTCGGTTGGACATCTTTTTCATATGTTTACTATTTGTGGTTACTCTTCTGTGAGCTAAGTTAGAATCCACCAGCCCCATGGCACAAAATTGAACACTAATGATAGAGTAAGAACAGTTATTCGCTTCACTCAATGATAAATTTGTGTTATTGTATAAATGCTTATATAAGACTATTTGTCAAATTAAGTTTAGTTTTTTAAAAAACATGTAAAAAATCACATAAGAAAGAACTTAATTAACTTGACATTGATAGGCTACTATGTACCATTACTGTGCTAGAAATAGTATACAAAGACAAATTAAAAATATATTTTGCCCTCAAGATGCTTACAAGTTTCATCATAAACAAAACAGAATAATATCTGCTAAAAGGTTAAAAACTCAGAGTTCATTGTGCAGTCAGAGAAGAGGATCTAGCTGAGAAGGTCAGGAGGTTTCTGAAGGGTGATAAGGAGTTCAACAGGCAGAAAGGGGAACAGGCATGCCAGAGAGAGAATTACCTTGTCTGAAAGATCCTCATTATTAAGGGGACTGTCTTACTAAGAAAAGGTGAGACGCTTGGTGGGATTGGAGAATAAAGTGCTTTAGGAAGTTATAAGAGCCAGGAGTGGTTAGTTTGAGGCCAAAGTATGAAGAAACTTATAAGTATTAATACAGAATTTGAATTCATCCAATTTTGTATGGAGTTAACATTTTTTCCCCCACACATCTATTTTTTAAAAAATTATCTTTATTGTTGAAAGAATTACAGAATGTTCCCCTTTTCCCCCAAACTGACCCCCATCCTCCTTACTCCCATCCCCAACCCCAGGCTTTCACTGCACTATTGTCTGTGTCCATGGGTTATGCATATATGCATATAAATTCTTTGGTTGATCTCTTCCCTCCCCACACCCCTTTCCCTCTGAGAATCCTGAGTCTGTTGCATGCTTCCATGACTCTGGATCTATTTCATTCATCAGTTTGTTTTGTTTATTATATTCCACATATGAGTGAGATCATGTGATATTTGTCTTTCTCTTGACTGGCTTATTTCGCTTAGCATAACACTCTCCAGGTCCATCCATGTTTCTCAGAGGATAAAAGCTCCTTCTTTTTTACAGCTGCATAGTATTCCATTGTGTAAATGTACCACAGCTTTTCTATCCACTCATCTACTGATGGGCACTTGGGCTATTTTCAGATCTTAGCTATTGTAAATAACACTGCTATAAAAATAGGGGTGCATATATTCTTTCCAATTGGTGTTTTGGGCTTCTTAGGATACATTCTTAGAAGTGGGATCACTGGGTCAAATGGCAGCTCCATATTTAACTTTTTGAGGAAACTCCACACTGTTTCCCATAGTGGCTGCACCAGTCTGTATTCCCACCAGCAGTGTACTGGGGTTCCTTTCTCTCCACATCCTCACCAGCACTTGTTTGTTGATTTGTTGATGGTAGCCATTCTGGCAGGTGTGAAGTGGTGCCAGTTGTTGTTTAAATTTGCATTGCTCAGACAATTAGTGATGTTGAGCATTTTTTCATCTTGATTGGGACTCTCTGTGTTTCCTGGACTTGTGTGAATTTTTTCTTCACCAGGTCAGGGAAGCTTTCTGTCATTATTTTTTCAGTTTCTCTTTTCCTTGCTCAGATTCTTCTCCTTCTGCAACTCTATGATGCCAATGTTGTCACATTTCACAGTGTTCCAAAACTCCCTTAAACTCTCCTCCTGCTAATTTTTCCCCCTTAATGCTGCTCTGAACAGGTGTTTTTTCTACCTTGTCTTTTAATTCACTGATTTGGTCCTCAGCTTCTAGTTTCCTGTTGAATCCTTCCAGGGTATTCTTTATTTCAGCTATGTCATTCTTCATTTCCAATTGATTCTTATTCATTGTTTCAACCTCTTTTTTGATGCTGATGTAGTTCTCATTTAGTTTCTTATAGCTCTCATTAACTTGCTTGTAGATCTCACTAAGTTGTTTGAGCACCCTCATAACCATTGCTTTGAATTGTTTATCTGACAAATATCTTGCCTCCACTTCATTTAGTTCTTTCTCTGGTCATTCCTCCTTTTTTTTTTTTTCATTTTGGGGTTGTGTTTTTGTCTCCCCATTTTAGCAGGCAGGTAGTCCGGACATTGGATGAAGTGGGCAGGATCATGAGGACAGTTCCATGTGTCCAGAGGTGACTGGTTATGCCAGGTCACAGTAGTGGGTCGAATCTTCTGGTGGTGCCAGGTTAAGAGTACCAGGTCTCTGTGGCAGGTCCTTGCATCTAGGGGTGTTGGGGCAGTGGATCTGGGTCTTCCAGCAGCATGGGTCAGGCATGCCTGGTGGTGGAGGCAGGTGTGTGTGTCCATGGGCATTGGGTCATGGTGGCAGGGCTGGGTGCACCATGTCAAGGCAGTGGGGCCAGTCATCCAGGGGCTCTGGGTCTGAGTGCTTGGTCCCAGCAGCAGGTCCCTATGTCCAGGTGGGCCACTTTTCAAGGTGGCGGGACAGCTGGGGACTCCCCTCCTAGATGGGATGGGGCAGTCCCAGCACTGTGCTGGTGGAGGGGGTGGGGGCCAGATGCCCCACTTGCCAGCGTGGCAGGGCAGGTTCCCTGCACTGCTTGTCAAGGCAGTGGGAAAGGTCCTCTGAGGCGTATGGCTCAGGCACCCACAAGTTGCTATGTCTAGCCCATGTGTCCAGGGCTTTGGGTCCCAGTAGTGGGGCTGCCCACACCTGTGGCTTAGGGGTACTGGGGCATGGCCGCTCCCTGCAGCCTGCCCCCTGGTAGACCCCTCCAGCTCCTTCAAAATGGCTCTTCTCCAACCTCAGTGGAGAGAAGCCTGGCAAGCAGCACCCACCAGCCAGCAGCTCCCACCAGAGGTGCCTGAAATGTCCTCCAAGCACCTCCAACATTCACACCCATGCAGAATCCCCTTGCAGGCATTCACCCACTCACACTCTCACTCTCACTCTGGTTCTGCCCACCCATGTTGGTTCCCCTGGAGTCAACATTTTTTAAAGCAAAGTACTATTATCCTCATTTTGCAGAGGCAGAATTGTAGGTTCAGAAAATTTAAGTGACTTGCCAGGTCATGCTGTGAATAAGTGAAAGAATTTGAACCCATCTCTTCTTACTCCTTAAACTGGACTTTTGTGCACCGTGCTCTAATGCTTCCCATCTCTTAGCCCATCTCCACCATATCCATAGGAGGTATGCATAGAAACTGTCCTCGGTGGTACAGACTGCAGGAAGGAAAACTGTTCTGTTCTCTCTGCCCCCCTCACCCAGTTACACACACATACTCCACATCACATAGTCAGCAAGAGAAGGAAAGCTATTCATCAACCTGGTAAAATATAAGGTTATGGGAGATGATGCAGTAGGTGTTGGGATTTTGACAAACTGTTTTAGGCTCAGAACCAAAGACTATATTCATTGCTAATAAGAATACTAGCCACACCCCTATTTCCCTTTGGGCATCCTAGTACGACTTCAGAAAGCAAGGGTTACAAAGGCATTGCTTTTCTTTACACCCACGTTGATTAGAGAAAACTTTTTTTTAAAGAGGTTTTTGTTGTTGTTGTTTTCTGTGAAGGTCCTGTATATTTATAACCTTCTTTTTTTAAAAAAAAAATATATATATATCTTTATTGATTTCAGAGAGAAGAAGAGAGATGGAGAGAGAGAGATAGAAACATCAATGATGAGAGAGTCGTCATTGATCGGCTGCCTCCTGCACAGCCCCTGCTGGAGATCGAGCCTGGGCATGTGCCCTGACTGGGAATTGAACCACGATCTCCTGGATCCTAGGCTGATGCTCAACAGCTGAGTCATAGCCGGCAGGGCTAAAAACCTCTTTTTAAAAAAAAATCAGAAAAAGGAAAGTGGGGCATTCTGCGCCCCCCCCCCCCCAGGCATGCTGTCCTTTATTAAAGACCACTTGCCTGGCTGGCATGGCTCAGTAATTGAGCATCTACCTATGATCCAGGGTATCAGAGTTCCATTCCTGATCTGGGCACATGCTTGAGTTGCAGACTAGATCCCCAGTGGGGGGCAAGAGGCAGCCTATCAATGATTATCTCTCATCATTGATGTTTCTCTCTCTCTCTACCTCTCCCTTCTCTCCAAAATCAATTAAGACTTTTTTTAAAAAACAATCAATAAATATTTAAAAAATAATAATAAGACCCCTTGTTTGATACATCTAGGTAATAATCAAGAAAACCAAATCCTGGTCCCTAACACCATCCTCTAAAGCAAGTTTTCCTTTCTTCTCTCTTGTCCATCTCTTTACTTCCAACGTCCTGTCCTCCAAAGTTAAAGAAGATCTGAAAATGCCATCTGTGTTCTTCGGACCTGTTGTTTCCTTCCCAGCACTTCAAAATCCTTTTGCAGGTTTGCTCTATGAATAAGTCCCATGTGAATCAGCAGAAGCAAGGAGTAGGAAGGTCTATAAGGAGAAAGTTTGCTGTATTTCGGCAGGCTCTCTGCCCATAGATGTTCAGAGTGCAGTCAACCCTTAACCTTCGGCCTAGATGCATCCTGCCAGTGTGAATACATCCTTAATGATGTTAAGTTCCTCCTGTGATAGAATGTATGTGAATCCATCTTCTTTCTCTGCAGCCTGTTTATTCCTCAGTGGATAGACTCTCACTGGCCCTTTCACAGAAGCCCAAATCCAGTCATAAACATTTACTGGCATTGAATTTCTTTTTTTTTAATCTTTATTGTTGAAAGTATTGCAGTTGTCCCCCTTGTTTCCCCATTGACTCCCTCCACCATGCACCTGCTCCCCCTCCCAGGCCTTCACCACACTATTGTCTGTATTCATGGGCTATACATACATGCATATAAGTTCTTTGGTTAATCTCTCCCCACTTCTCTCCCCCTCTTCCCTTTGAAATCCCTCAGTCTGTTCCGTGCTTCAGTGTCTCTGGATCTATTTTGTTTATCAATTAATTTTGTTCATTAGATTCCACATATGAGTGAAATCACATGATACTTGTCTTCCTCTGACTGGTTTATTTCACTTAGCGCAATGCTATCCAGGTCCCTCCATGCTGTCCCAAAGGGTAAGAGAGCCTTTGTTTTTTTTTATCTTCAGCTTCAAGTTCTTGACATGACAACCTCTTTATTTTAATTTGATTTTATTTATTTTACATTTATAAAATATATTTCAATATTTATACTTATACTTTACTTATTTCAGTTCCCTACTGATTCCTTACACTCTGCCTTTGTGCCCTCACCTTTGAATCATTTTCTCTGTAAAGAGAGTTTTCTCTTTCCTCCAATGGGCGAGGGTCTGGACACTTATTATTAATTTGTTCTAGCTATGTGGTCACTCATGTTTTCAAAGAAAACACAATGTACACACCTTGAATTACATATTCTAAAAATTTACCTCTTTTCATCTGAGATACAATAACCAGCAAAACAAAGTAACTTCCTCAAAAATACAGCTAAGGATTTGAGTTCAGTAGAATGTTTCTACAACTAGGACTAGATGATTCCCAAAATATTCAGAATAAGATTTAAAATTAACTGAAAGGACACATGTCTAATATTTAAAGGAAAGATGTTTATTTTTTCTAGTAGAGTTCAGGTGTTGACTACTTACAGTATTTTATATGGGTAAAAATATGGTATTGATTATTAAGATAAACCAGAGATAAACAAATACAGTTATGTGACATTTCTTCTTCTCTATATATGTAATGAGATTTGAGTTTCTGCTTTGTATCTTGAAGCCATATATGTAATAATCTTTTGATAGATTTGTTCATCCTTCCAGAAGAAAATAATTTTCCTCAGAAACTAAGGAATAGTACTTTCTGTTTATTTTGGAGTGAACATCTGTTAATTTTTTTCTTAATTCAAGAATCTTTAAATGAACAAAAAGAGAGGAGGAAAAAATAATGGTTTAAAAGTTATTGGCACAGTTACTCAGAGAGAAAGCTGCATTTGTTTAGCAAACCATTGATAGGCCATTTGGGGTTGTGGAAAGCTAACCCCAGGGCATGGCCAGTGGAAGTGAAAGCGGACAGAATGGTGAGTCACATGAGGTAAGAAACAAGAAAGACTGATTCAGAAAAATGGAACAAGTGGCTAGAAGAAAAATAAGTCCCTCAAATCTCCAGACTCTTCACAGTGAACACCAGGTTTCCACCCCCAAGGGAATTTAAGCTATTTTCATTTAAATATAATGGAGCAAGGTGTAACAATCATCAGGAGAGCTTGTTAACGTGCCAGTAGCTAATGTAACGCTAACTACATATTAGGAGACATACATATGTCAATATCCATAGGCCAGTGATCCCACTGCGGGAATAGATCCTGCAAAAGTTATCCAAATACACAAACGGCATCATTATTCCTTACACAATTTAGAGATTGGAAATGACACATGTTGAGATGACTATTTGATCCCACTAAAATTGCCAAAGAAGAATTTTTTTTTTAAAGGAAATTCTGTATCAGCTCTGAAAAATTAAGAACAGTACTATAATAAGGAAAAGTACTGGATAATTTCTATGCTGTATAGCACTAACCAGGTCATATTGCACACATTTCAACATGAGCAAAAGAGGAATCCCTTCCTTAAGAAATGAGTGGACAAGACCTCCCACAGGGATCCCTGACTGAGCCCCGGTAAACCTCAAAGGCAGGAAGAGAGAAGGCAGACCCATCCATCAGCCCATAAAGTGCAGGAATGACAGAGGAAGAGACAGTGAAGACCTGCCTAACTGCACTAGTTTCCCCAGTCTTCACTGACACAGGTAGACAGTGGGTTTCTGATGATGGTGGTCATGCTAATTAAAGAAAATAAGGGTTGTGCCCAACTCACCAAGTGTACTACTCACAACAGGGGAAACTGCAGCAGCAAACCATGCAACGCCCAGCAGAGACGGTTCCCTCACTGCAGGCTCTCCAGGATTTGCTGAACACTCCTCTTGTCCCTACCCCTCCTGACCCTGCTTCCCCTCCCTCCCCACACACGCACATTCTGTAGGCCTTTGGGTCAAGTCAGACCCACCCTCCTGGAGCTGAGGGTCCTGCAGGTAAGGAATGCACCACCCGCCCCATGGTGGTGCCTGTGCCCAGAACAACACTGCAGCCAGTGGGTGATGCTTTCTTTCAATAGCACTTTCTTAGAGATCATTCCATCCTCACACCTCATGGCCCATGGGAACTGCACTGTAGTAACAAAAACTTTAGAAAAAATAAATGTTCCTCTTTCCACATTTGACAAAGGCTGAAAAGTTTAACACATAATCTCCAAAACAAACAAAACTAGAACACCCTCTTCAAATTTAGATACTGGACAAACACACATTTTCTCCTTCCTCTAGTTGAATGAAAGAAATGGCTTGATAACAATATTCTGTCAGAGGATGAATAACAGCAATCTGTTAAAGAATAAGTGATGATATTCAAAAGGTAACTTTTTTCAAAAAGGTGAATCATTATGGCAATACAAATGTCAAATGAACATGTGTCATTTAGCTCATTTGACAGAAAGATTTAAAAGAAAATAAAAAGAGGGAGGAGGGCAAGAAAACCCCAAAGAGCAGACACAGATGTTACAGGAATGCTGAGATGAATTTACTATTAGATTTAAAACTGATGTCTTGCACAGTGAGGCAACCAAGGGCATCCTCACCTTGTAAAGGAGTAATGGTTAGCATGATCACTGGCCCTCAAAGAGTTAACTTCTATCTCTATAGAGCTGCACCATTGTCAAGCCAAGGAAAATCTCAATTTCTTTCAAACCCAATAACCCAGTAGAATCCTCTAGACCAGGGGTCTGCAAATATTTGTGTGTGAAATATTTCTATAGCAATTTGAGAAGTCATAGTCCTCTGTCTCAACTACTCAACTCTTCCCAGGGCCAGCATCCTAGGACTGGGGCCATTGCCCTCTCACATAGGGCCCCAGGCTTAGAAGAGCCCCATGCTTGGGGTTTAATGCTCTGTGAATGCAGTCCCAAACTTAATGATTTTATATTTTAATTTGTGTTTTTAAAGTGGAGTCTAAAGGGACAATGAAGTGTGCTTGGCTCCTGCCACCCCCACTCTTGCCAAGATAAGTTCTCTGCCATATGATCTCTACCCCATGAAGCCTCAGGCCCTCCAGGTCTCTGTACCCACTACCATCCTCCCCCTGGGCATAAATCTTGTGAGGACAGGCCCACTTTTCATCACCACCCTGGATGGAGTGTAAAGAATGTTAGGGTTGGACATGTGCCCCACTGTCTCATTCAGGTTGACAATGCCACAGCATATTCAGTGGGCAACTTGGGGAGTGGTGTGTCATCTTCTCCCCCAAATCCAGTGACAAATGTGTCCCAGCATGGAGATGGCACTCCCTTGAGTGTCACCCAGCTGCCCTGGCTTGGTGCTGTGGATCCCTAAATTGGGAGATAATTTGATGGGTAAAAATTAGTGGCTTGCTGGAGATTTCTGGTCAATTTGGAGGTGTAGGTAAACACAGTACTCGAATCCCCCCCACAACCACATTAAAAATTCAACTAAATTACAGAACAACCATCATTCTGAACTGCCTGAAATATAGCTGAATGAAAGTCATACAACCAGGGATTTAAAGAAGAAACAACTTTGAGACTGGTAGGAGGGGTGGAAACGCAGAACAGCCTTGTCCCACAAGCAGTTTAAAATTGGGAGGGATATCTCAACTGTGGAGGTCCCCCCTGAAGAGTGATGGGTCCCAGTCACACACCAGATCCCCAGCCCAGGGTTTCATTGCCAGGAAGACAACTACCCATAACTACTGCCTGTAAAAACCAGCAGGGATTGTGGCTGAGGGAGACTCCAGGAAGGCTGCTGGAGTCCCAAGCAGTTCCTCTTAGAGGGCCCACAAACGGACTTACTCAGACTCACTCCCTCTGAGCTCTAGCATTTGGGCAGTTGCTTGAAAGGAACCAAGGACATGTGAGGAGAAACTTATCTGTCTGGCATCAAGGCAAGAGCTATGAGGGCAGCTTTCCGCCAGACAAAAGTACTGGCAGAGGTCATTGTTCCTTTTCTGAGGCCACCCCCACAGAGCCAATAGGTGGGCATCATATCTGAGTCTCCATCAACCTGGATCACACTATTTGCCCCACCCTGGTGATTCCCTGAAATCCTGCCCAACCCAACTTGTGGGCCCATTCAAGCTGTTTCCAGTGGATTTATATATATATATATATATATATATATATATATATATATATATATATACACACACACACAAATGGCCTCATCCTTTGGAGGTTCCTAAAATCTCTCAAACAAGCAACATCTGGTCTCTACATATCCCCTACCTCTTGCTAAGTGGTGCTGGGCCCAGCACTAAAGGTAGCCCACCTTTGTTCACAGCTTGGTTTCTCCCGGGCACATCCAAGCCCAAAACAAGTAGCAGCTACCTGCAGATCACTCTGTAGCTAATGCCAGTGGCCCCAGACAGGGTAGAGAATGTGGCTGACTTTGCATCTCCTTGGGAGACCCCAGAGCCAGTGCACCTGATGAACAGCTTCAGATGACACCAGATTACAACCCTACCACCTCCATGATTGACACACTCAAGGGGTAGAATCAATTAGTGAACACCAAAGCCCTACTGAAACAAGTACTGCTCTGTAGGATTGACTCCTGCACATCAGCTCCTTCACTATAGTTGCAGTCAGTCATCGCAGCAAATTGGCCTGGGTGAGTCAGTTCTTCCCAGTTATGCCATCAGCAATGAAGGCTCAACTGCAATATGAAATATGACAGTGCACATAGCATACACAGGAACACACCTGGAGTGCTCATCAGGTGACTGGGCAGGGTGCGTTACTAGATCCTACAGGACACATACTACACAAGGCCACTGTACCAAGTCTGGGAGACATAACAGCTCTACATAATACATAGAAATAAACACAGGGAAGCAGCCAAAACACAAAGATAAAGAAACAGGCCCCAGATGAAAGAACAAAAGAAACCTCCAGATAAAAAAGCTAAATGAAATGGAGGCAAGCAAAATACCAGATACAGAGCTCAAAACAATAGTTATAAGAATGCTGAAGAAACTTAGTGAGAACTTCAACAGCATGAAAAAGGACATAGAAACCATAAAAAAGAAGCTGTTGGAAATGAAGAATACACTAACTGAAATGAAGAATAATTTACAGGGAATCAACAGTAGAGTAGATGACGCTAAGAACCAAAGCACCTATTTGGAGTATAAGGAAGCAAAAAACACCCAATCAGAACAGTGAAAAGAAAAAAGAATCCAAAAATATGAAGAGAGTGTAAGGAGCCTCTGGGATAACTTCAAATGTACCAACACTTGCATCATGGGGGTGCTGGAAGGAGATGAGAGAAAGCAAGAAATTGAAAACCTATTTAAAAAAATGACAGAAAATTTCCTTTATCTACTGAAGGAAATAGACATACAAGTCCAGGAAGTACAGAGTCCCAAACAAGATGAACACAAAGAGGCCCCAAGACACATCATAATTAAAATGACAAAGGTTAAAGACATAGAGAAAAATCTTAAAAGCAGGAAGAGAATAGCAGTTAGTTACAAGGGAACACCCATATGACTGTCAGCTGATTTCTCAACAGAAACTCTGCAGGCCAGAATGGATGGCAAGAAATATTCAAAGTCATGAAAAGCAGGGACCTACAACCCTAATCGATAAAGCAAAGCTATCATTTAGAATCAAAGAGCATATAAAGAGCTTCCCAAACAAGAAAAAAGTATAGTTCATTGCCAACAAACCAGCATCACATGGTATGTAATGGGTATTCTTTAAAAAGAAGAAAAGAGGTTCCAAGATGGCAGCAGATTGAGTGAAATCTACATTGACACTCTCCCAGGACCAAACTGGAATTACAACTAAAATAGAGGAAAATCATTCAGAATAATCAACTGAAGACTAGCTGGAGAAAACCCTCAAAACCAAGAACATAAAATGGGGACCGCATAGAGACTGGTAGGAAATTCAGAGGCTCAAGAGGGCTAGCTGGCCTCTCACAAGCAGCAGTTGAAGGTCTGGATGGATAGCTCAGCTCTGGGGGCTTCCCACTGAGGACTCTGGGACCTAAACCCCAAACTAGTCTTTCCAGCCCAGAGCACCAGAACTGAGAAAGGTGCCCACATAACATCTGGCTGTGAAAAGTAGCCGGGTTTCTCTCTGCCAGAGAGAAATGGCTGGAAATGCAGGCACCCTCTGAAAGGGCCAACCCACAAAATTTCACATGCAGCCACTCACCTTGGGCTCCAGCAGAGGGAGGACAGAGTGGACTAGAGCTACGTGAGGAGGATTTGGGGATGCTGGCTTGGGGGATAGAGCTCAGAGAGTAGCTATCAAGATGTCTGTGCCAAGTCATTCCCCCATAGTGCAGAGGACATCTTTCTCAGGTAGACATTTAACATTCAAGCATTTTTTGCCTACTGGGGAAGCAATTTTCCCACCCATTGAAAACCTCTCACCACACCTTGTGAAGTTTCTACAGATTGAGGCTCATTAAGAGACTGAATGACAATCAGCCTCTGGGTACTTTGAGTCTTTGCCTGATTGCTTGTGGACCCAGGGCTTGGAAAAGCAGATGCTGGTGCACATCTTGGTCCTTTCCAAAGGCACCCAGCCCCAGCAGAGGGAATCACAAGCTGTGAAGGGCAGAAATCTTCAAATAGGGTACTCAAGGCCAGTCACAAACAGCATCTGCCATTGGCCTACACCAGAGACCATCTAAAAAACTAGGTGTCCTACAGTTCTACCTAATACATAGAAATAAATCCAAACAGGCAGCTAAAATGGGGAGACAGAAAAACAAGCCCCACATGAAAGAACAAGAGAATTCTCCAGAAAAAGAGCTAAATGAAATGGAGATAAGCAATCTATCATATATAGAGTTCAGAATATTGATTATAAGGATGCTCAACAGCATGAAAAAAAGATATGGAAACTATGAAGGAAATTAAGAATGACATAGCAGAAATAAAAAAATATTTTGGAAGGAATAAACAGCATATTAGAAGAAGCTGAGAATTGGGTCGTTGAATTAGAAGACAGGATAGAAAAAAAATCACTCAATAAGAGAACAAAAAAGAAAAAAACAATTAAAAAACAGGACAGTCTAAGGGAGCTGTGGGACAACATGAACATAACAATATTCACATCATAGGAGTGCCAGAAGAGGTAGAGAGTAAGCAAAGGCTAGAGAACCTGTTTGAAGAAATAATGGTAGAAAACTTCCCTAACCTGGTAAAGGAAAAAGTCACACAAGTTCTGGAGGCACAGACTATCCCAAGCAGGAAGAACCCAAAGAGGCCCACACCCAGGCACATCATAATTAAAATACCAAACATTCAAGACAAAGAGAGAATCTTAAAGACAGCAAGAGAAAAGCAATCTGTTACCTACAAAGGGGCTCCCATAAGACTGTCAGCTTATTTCTCATCAGAAAATCTACAGGCCAGAAGGGAATGGCATGAAGTATTCAAAGTAATGAAAAGCAAGGAAGTAAAACCAAGAATACTCTATCTAGCAGGGCTATCATTCAAAATAGATGGTGAAATAAAGAGCTTCCCAGACAAAAAAGGCTAAAGGAGCTTATCACCACCAAGCCAGCATTGCAAGAAATGTTAAAGGGACTGCTGTAAAGAGAAGTTGAAACAGAAAGAGAAACAGGTATAAGGAAATAAAATGGCAATAAATACATATCTATCAAAAATAACCTTAAATATAAATGGATTAAATGCTCCAATCAAAACATAGGGTAGTTGAATGGATAAGAAAACATGACCCAAATATATGCTGTCTACAAGAGTCCTACCTCAGAACAAAGACTCACACAGACTGAAAAACACACACACACAACTCTGGAGGACTTTAAAGGAGAGACTGACAATACAGTGATTGTAGGGGACTTTAACACCCTACTGACTTTACTGGATAGATCTTCCAGACAAAAAATCAACAAGGAAACATTGACTCTAAATGACACACTAAGTCAGATGAATTTTTAATTGACATTTACAGAACATTTCACCCCAAAGCTGCAGAATATACATTCTTCTCAAGCGCACATGGGACATTCTCAAAGATAAACCCCATATTAGGACACAAAACAAGTCTCTACAAGTTCAAGAAGATTGAAATCACATCAAGCATCTTCTCAGACATTTACAAGATGAAATACTATGCAGCTGTAAAAAAGGATCCTTTACCCTTTGAGACAGCATTTGAGGTGGGACCTGTAGAGTATTATGCTTAAGGGAAATAAGTCAGTCAGAGAAAGAAAAGTATCACATGATCTTACTCATATGTGGAATCTAATGAACAAAATAAACCAATGAACAAAATAGGTACAGATGTAGAAGCATAGACTAGACCAACAAATCTCAAAGGGAAGGCAGGAGTGGGGGGTGGGGGTGGGGAGGGAGAGAATAACCTAAGAACTTACATGCATATATGCGTAACCCATGGACACAGACAATAGTGTGGTGAAGCCCTGGAGGTTGGGGGGTGCAAGGTAGAGGGGATCAGTGAAGGGAAAAAGGGGACATTTGTAATACTTTCAACAATAAAGATAAATTAAAAAGAAGATAAAAAATATGACAATAAAATAGCAATAAATACATATATCAACAAATGATGATCAAAAAATGAAAATAAATGAACAAGCAGAACAGAAACAGACTCATAGATTCAGGGCACATTTCGAAAGCTGTGAGACGGAAAGGAGATTGGGGGAGAGGGGAAAAGTTGAAGGGATTTGGAAATACAAATTGGTAGTTACAGAATAGTCATGGGGATGTAAAGTGCAGCACAGGGAATATAGTCAATAATACTCTAAGAACTACTCATGGCGTCAGATGGGTATAAGATTTATCAGGATGATCACTAAGTACGTTACATAATGCCTAAATCACTGGCTTGTACAGCTGAAACTAATATAATATTGTCTGTCAACTATAATAGAAAAATAAAATTTTAATTTAAAAAATAGTGGCTTGTCATTGTTTTAATATGCCTTCTAACGTATCGTCTGCTCTAACCCTGATATTTTCATACAAATAAACCAAAATGGCAGCTGATACTAATCCAGAAATTTGCTCCAAGTGTTTTCAGCCCTTCCTTTCAGTCACTGCTTTTCCTTTCCCAGCTGCAGGCTACAATTTCAATCTCAACCAAATTCTAACTTTTTGTTTTATTCCCTGCAATTTTTTTCAAATTTGTTTTTTTAGCCTTCATTTGTATGTTTGCAGAGCGTGTGTGTGTGTGTGTTTGTAACAATACAGACTTCTATCTTATTTATTTATTTTAAATCTTTTTTTTTTTTTTTTTTTTACCCTAGGGAGGGGGAGAGAGAGAGAGAAAAGGATCCATGTGAGAGAGATACATCAATCCTTGCCTCCCGTAAGTGCCCCAGCTGAGAACTGAACCTGCAACCTAGCTATGTGCCCTGAAAGAGAATCAAGCCTGCGACCTTCCAGTGCATGGGATGACTCTCCCACCAACTGAGCCACACTGGCCGGAGCCAGACTTCAATTTTAGAAGGTTACTTTTACAGATGTTTATGTGTCTTATTTCATAACTTTTAACTGAGAAAATCACCCGAGCTTTCTCTTCTATTCTGTTGCTCTGTTAGCTCAGTCTTTCCTCAGTAGTAGGAGAGGTCATATCTGTGGTTGAAGGGGAAAGAGATAAGCCAAGGAATCAGACAGACCCTGGCTTCACAGCTGATTAGTGGTTTGATGTTAAACAAATTATTCTGTAAAATAAGGTTAATAATACTGCCTATTTCACAGCATTATTGTGATGATCAGATAAAATAATAAGCAGAAAATGGTGAGCATAATGTCCAACACATTACAAGTGGTCTACAAATGTTATTATTATCATCATTATTAGCTTTCTTTAGAAGGGATTTTAAAAACCTGGTAGTTCACTTTATAACTATTTTTTTCCAAGTAATTTTTGACTATTTATTTTTCAATAATTCACAGTTGGTTTTTAGTGCCAAAAACCTATTGGTGTTTTCAAATGGTAATAATAATCCTCTAAGATAATAGGGTGATTATCTTTTAAAAATTCAGTATTCCCACCTGAGAACACAGCATATCTCTCCATTTATTTCTTCAACTCTTAAACCTAACAGGAAAGTTTTATCATTTTCCTCATATTGACAACTAGGCCCTCTGCAGGAGGGAAATTTGTCAAGGAGATGTCCATTGCCCGTGTGAGGGACAAGATTTAGCATCACACCAAGATGGAATGTGAAGACCCATTTGCAGTCTCTGGGACATGCACTCTTAGAAAAGATTCATAGCTGGGAATGAAAGTTTGTGTGCCTCTGCCATGTGAACATACAAGGAGAAGATGGCTGTCTGCACACCAGCTACTGAGGTCTCACCAGGCACCCTCATCTTGGACTTCTCAGCCTCCAGAAACAGTGAGAAATACATTCTGCTGTTTATGTCCAGGCTACAATATTCTGTTAGAGCAGCCAAAGCAGGCTATGAATTTCATCTGGCTCTCATTTAGAATTGCATTATTCTCTAAGTGTTCAGGGAATTCCCATCAGGTGTTAGCTGAGTCTTCACTGAGCCTGGTTCATGCTTAGATGAGCAGCAAGGCATGGCCTGGGGAAGCCTCCCGGACAGTCAGGTGACTCAGTGAAGAGACAAGAGAGGAGCTGCCTTGGAGCCAGGCCCTTGACTGAGTGACCATCAGGATGGAGTTCAGAAAACATGTAAATATAGGTTACTTTATCTTTTTAAGACCAAGCCAGGTCTATACCCCTACTAGGCCTGGATATGGTCAAACGAAGGTTGTTAGCCCACATATTTGAGTATGAAGCTCTCATCCTGGGAATGTGGTCACATACACTGTGCATTTTGTATGTGTCCACTCCCTGCATCCCCACTCCTGCCCTCACAAAGGGAACTGCTGCCTCTAAAGGAGGATTCCCAACCTGGCTCCCGCAAGCCCCCTTCCCAGGCCCAGCTTGCCTTTTCCCACTGTGATGCCTCTTCACATTGAGCAATGTGCCCAAGAGCAGAATACACAGATCCCCTCTTGCAGTGAGTGCACATGAGGACAGTGACCCAGGCTGCAAAGCACCCTCCCCACTGTCCTTCCAACAACTCAGCAGGGCTTCCCATCTGACACTCACTGGTCTTTCCTCCAGATCTTCCCAAGCTTGGGCCTGTGTAGAAACTCAGGATCCGTAACTGATCTTATCAGGGTCAAGGAAATCAGAGCATCAAAGAGCAGGAGGTATTCTCTGGGTTAGGGAGAAGGAGCTCCTCTGTTCAGTAAACTGAAGCCCAATTTCTAGGAGTGGACTTTCTTATTCATCAACTGATATAACATATAAACCAAATATCATATCAGTACTGAATCTGGGGAGAGGACCTTCTTCCACATTTTCTTGGGATCCCTAGTACTGCTGCAGGCCTCCCAGGCTCCTTCTAAGTGGCTGCCTTGACTGTGGTATTGCTAATTTGTGTAGTCATGCAGGCCCTGCCACAATTCTTAAGAAATGAAACTACAAGGCCTGACAGAGACTGCTGGCCAGGCCAGTGCTCCAGAGGCTGGCAGACATCCTGGGGAGGTGAGAGGGGCCTATCTACCTTAACCACTGTCCTGTCCAAGGACAGCCCCTTCCTGGTGCTTCCCAAGACTGCAGAGCTCGCCTTGGTGAATGTGAAATCACCAATCAGACATGTGAAGGAGAGCAGAACAGAGTAAGTGTTCATTGGATGAGGCCCCACACATATACCATAAGGTGACACTAGCAGGCACTGGGGAAGGGTAGCCATTTGCCAAGTCAAATGAATATTATATGGGAAAATAAATGAATTTTAGCCTTTGCCTCACACTGCACTCAAAACTGAATTCCAAATTAACTGCATATCTAAATGTAAAATATTTTAAGAAAACACCAAGAGCATATCTTCATGACCTCAAAGTAGGCATAGACTTCTTAAACAGTATGAAAAAAAAATGCTAAGCATTAAAAAAAATGATCAATTAGACTACACCGAAATTAAGAACTATTTATCTAAGAACATCATTGTGAGGGGGTAGGGGTCTGGCCACAGACTGCTAGAGGATGTCTGTTGTGCTTATATCTAGAAAGGAGAACATTCTGAGAATATTCAGAATTCCTGCATAGTGAGACGTGTATTAGTCTGTTATTGTCACTGTAACAAACTGCCACACTTAGTGGCTTAAAACAAACAAATGTATTCTTTTATAGTTCTGGAGGTCAAAGGTCCTAAATCAGTTTCAAGGGGATAAAATGAAGGTGTGGGCAGGTTTGTGATCCTTCTGAAGGATCCAGGAAGAATTGATTTCCTTGCTGTCTCCAGCTTCCAGAGGCCACCTGCATTCTTAGGCTCATGGGTCCTTCCTCCATCATCAAAGCTAGCAGTGTAGTGTCTTCTTTCTTCTCTGACCTCTGCTTCTACTGTTATATCTTGTCTTTCTAACTGAGATCTTCCTGCCTCCCTCTTAGCAAGACCCCTGTGGTTACATTGGGCCCACCTGGATAACCCAGGATAATCTCCCCATCTAAGATCCTTAACTTAATCACGTCTGCGAAGTCACCTTTACCATGTTCAGGTAGCAGACTCACAGCTTCTGGGCATGGACATATCTAGGGACCATTATTCAGCTTGCCCTAGGAAGGTTGACACCCAGAGGAGAGCTCATCAAATTTAGGTGAACAGTTGCAGGGGAGGATATCCACATAGTCAATAAGCATAAAAAAGTTATCAAGAAGGTACAGGTTAAAGAGGCCACTAAGCCATAAGACTGCCCAGCAATCTGAACAGCTAAAATCAGATCGATGGCAATGGTGTTGGTGAGAACGCAAGCAGCTGGAGCTCTGGAGATGCTGGGAGTGTGGATGGGAAGAGTCAGTATGGAGAACCCTTTGTCAGTATCTATGTGGCCCAGCAATTCCACTCCTAAGTATGTACCCAACTACATGCACACATATGCTCACCAAAAGACACATTTGCAGATGTTCATGGAACCACTGTTTGCAGTGCCACAGACTGGAGCCATCTAGATGTTCATCTGTGATGGGTGAGGGATGAATCTTGACATAGTCTCGTGGTGGAAAACAATGAGAATGGACAAGGGTTAGCTGCATGCCTCAACATGGATGGATTTTGCAGTATGGTGTTGAGTGAAGAGAGCTCTTTACGGGGGACTATGTGCATGGTTCCACTTGTAAAAGAACAAGTGGATGGTATTGAAATGTGTATGGTTTTGAAAGTCAGGATAGTGGTTGCCCCTGAGGCAGTGGGCAGTGTGATTGGAGGGAGACACGGTAGGGCATCCCTAGTGTGTTGTTTCATGATCTGCATGGAGATCACATGCGTAAATTCATTCTGTGAAAATGGATTCAGCAGTACCATTAAGATTTGCACACTTCTCTGTATGTTATACTTTAAAAATATTTACAAAAAAATAAAATAGGTTCAAATAAAACCAACTCTGGGAGAACTTTTCGTTCCCACTTCTCACCTGCAATACAGAGTTGTAAGCCCTTGCACCCTGGATACAGAGGTCTGAAGGCATGGAATAACTGTTGTCTGTCTTCCTAACTCCTAATAAATCAAAAATCCCCAGGCACTCAAGGCTCCAAATTATTGGATCAGGCTTTTTCTAAATCAATAAATTATTGAGGGGAAAAGCCAAGACTCTAACTGGTACATGAGGCCTGAGATACTGACTGGTCTAAGCCAGGGAGATATGCAGCTGCTTCTTTGTTTGTAGAACTCCCCATTTGAAAACAGATTCAGTTCTGTTTCTAAGGAGTGATAATGTGACCAGTCATACACCTCCAGTAATCCAAATTACAGTCCCTGGACTAGAATCCACCCCTAGGCCGAACTTCTATGATGCCAAGTAATCCAGATGTTTTTCCATATTTAGAATGAGTTGTAATATTTTTTACGTACATAATCTTAAAGGATTCCATTTTAAGCAGAAAATTATGGGCCAGCCCCTGCAAAGTGGTTAGAGCATTTCCTACCTAGAAAGGAAATGCATTAATGTCACTAAATCCTCTGAGGCTACAGTCATCTTGGCCCTGTTTCTGGACTTACTTCAACTCTCCAGAATCCTTTCTTCAAATCTATACCTACTGTCGCCTTAGCAGACCCTGGGGGTTCTGTCAGATAATGAGTCCTCAACATGGAGGAGCCATGTGTTTGATTAAAAACATGTATTCCCAGCTGTCATCACTAAATGTGTGGGCCACTCTGGGCTAGGCACCAAAGCTACTGGCAAGTGTCGAAGACGTCAAGCCAGAGAAACTGATTGCCAATTTTACTCTTAATACTCTACAGAGTTCCTCATTCGCTCATGAAATCGCTCAGTCCCTCCACAAATAATTTATTGAGTGTGTACTAAAGTTCAGCATGCACTAGAGATAGATAATGAAGAAAACAGTCACAGACCTTGGCCTTGTGGGGCTTCCATTCTAGGGAGGGGAGACAGACAACAAATGTATAAATATTTAATTTGATGGCAGGTGAAGAGAGAGCCAGGAAGAGTGAGAGGAGACAGGAGGAGGTGGGGTTTGATATTTTGAGTAATCTAGCCCCCACATGGATGTTAAAATGGAACTTTCTCCTCCAGTGTTTGTTCTCTAGTGCATGATCTGCCTAACACAAGCCTCCATTTCTTCCTGTGCCCATAGCCAATTTCTCCAAGAGGAAGTGGCATCTGGGATTGTTTCAGACTCTCTGGCATTTGTGAAGACAGCAGCTTCCAAGGGCTCTTCCCGGCTCTTCAGAAGTCCTGGGCTCTGTCTTGTGCCACCTGACACAGACCGCCTCCCCACCTATGCCCCAATGCTGATGTTGAACCCTTTTACGCTTACTTCTTTGTGGGCTACACAAGAATTTGATAACTCAAAAACAGACTCTTGCCCTGGCCATGTGTCTTAGTTAGTTGGAGCATCATCCAGTACACCAAACAGTTGTGGGTTCAATTCCCTGTCAGGGCACATACCTAGGTTGTGGTTTTGATCCCTAGTTGGGGTGTGTCTAGGAGGCAACCGATTGATGTTTCTTTCTCACATTAATGTTTCTCTCTCTCTCTCTCTCTCTCTCTCTCTCTCTCTCTCTCTCTCTCTCCTTCTCACTCTAAAAATCAATAAAAATGCATCCTCGGGTGAGAATTAATTAAAGAAAAACAAAAACAGACTCTCCAGGCCTTCCCTCCTCTGCTCTTTCTCCATCAGCAATTAGCTTCAGGGACTCCTCCATTCCCAGCTTCAGCCCTGGCAGAGTCGTCATTCTTAACCCATCTGATGATGTCCGAAGGGTCCCGGTTTACTGCATAGCACACGTATGCCATCCCAAGTTAGGAATGACCGCCAGGGAAGATGCCTCAAAGGGGGTATGTCCTAAGATAATACTTGTCAGAGCACTTTTTCTAACAATAATTAAGTTTTCTTTATTAGGACATATCTGTTCTTGACATGGCTATGCTTAGAATCAGGGGGCTATCTTTTCAAGTGGTTCTTGTTCCTTAAAAATAAAAAATAAAAATGACTAACTACCCTGAGTGTGTAAAATAAACTGAGAGTCAACTAATATTGGGGAAAGAAGCAAAGCAAGAGGTTTTCTTACTTCAATGCTAGTATCTTAAAATTCTTTTTGGTACTTTTGTCCTAATGATACTTAGTTCATCAAATAATTTTAAGGAACAAAACAAAATTTTTTTCTATGAAGGCCTTATAAAAGTAAACAGAAAAATCAACGTAGGTTTAAAAAGAATCTCTCTTGCCCGGCTGGGCGTGGCTCAGCGGTTGAGCGTCGACCTAGGATCCAGGCAATCAGGGTTCAATTCCCGGTCAGGGCACATGCCCGGGTTGTGGGCTCCATCAATGACTCTCTCATCATTGATGTTTCTATCTCTCTCTCCCTCTCCTTTCCTCCCTCTGAAATCAATAAAGATATATATTTTTTTAAAAAAGAATCTCTCTTACTTTTCTGAGAACTATCAAACAGTAAATTTGTCCATTTACTCATGGATTCTATGAATCCTAAAGTTCTTTGTAGCCAATAAATTTTAATTATTTTATTGAACTAAAATCATTTGACTCTAAATCTATTTGAGTTTCATGTTGTATTAATTTAAATGAGGGAAATGGCGAGAGATAAAGAAAGCAAAAAAGAGAAAGATTGATGGCAGAGAAATCACCCTTCCACTCTATCAACAAATATTTCTTGAGGGTTTGCAGTGTGCTTGGAACAGTACTAAAAAGAAGGAAGGCGGGGAGAAGGAAGGAGCAAAATAAGGGTGGGGAGAAGCCCTGCGGTTTCAGAACCAGAAAAGTCCAGGCTTACCTGCTGTCTCTAAGGCTGCTCCATCCGAGGTGCTCTCACGTGGAAGCTGACCCTGCTGCCCTTCAACAGTGTGTTGAGCGAAAACCTGCAGCTTACCATTCTCCACAATGCTTCATTTAACCTTGACAGACTCTTCTCCAAATGTAATCATCCCAGCAATAAAATTGCACTGGAGGCTGCAGAGCTCTTGCCACACTCACACGGGGGATATTTCCTGAGACTCAGATGAACTAGGCCTCAGCCAAATCTGGCCCATGGGCTGGAGGTTTGCCAAATGCAAAGTAATTCAATATGTTTTTACAACAAATACTCTGCGGTATGTGGTCATGTCCTGAGTTCAGAGTTTCATGTAGTGAAAAAAATGACCATCCTCCAGGATGACTTTTTTATGGAATGCCAACATATTTATATTCCTAAAAGATACAGTAAATGGAAAAGCATTCAGTTAGAGATAAAATACATAATTGGGTCCTGTTATAAATTTCAACAAAGACTCAATTTACTAAAATTAGTGATTAAACTGTTTTTAAACTACAGAACTAGTTCAGCATATGCTGGCTAAAGGCAAACTCTGCAGACTTATCATATTCTCAGGCTTTGTCTCAACAAATGAGGTTTTCTGGTTTATTCCATGGATTGTTGACACTATTTTGCTTTCTCAATCCTTTCAGATCCAGATCAGGATTCTCCCCCCACCCCTCCCCTTGCCATCTTGTTAAATATGACTAAAAGAATGGAGATGTCTGCAACCTACAGAAGCATGTGGAAGGGACGAAAGTACATATTCTAGGTATCCAGCTGTGCTGCATGATCTATGTAAAGACTGTCAGAACCAGCCAGTGAAAACATTTCTGTCTCTAGTACCTCAGCCCCTACCTACCCTAGCTGCCTTCCTGAGTCTATGAGCTCCCTTGGTCCTCACTGGAGCTCAGAAGACCTCTAAAATAAAGACCTAGAGAGGCTCTTCTTATAAGCATCTGCCCTAGGAACATCACTGTGATTTAACAGAGAATTTTAGCTTTTCCCTGGCCCTGTGCTTGGCCCTAGCTATCTGGGATCATCCTTGATTCTGGAGTTAACTGCTATATCATATCCCAGGAAAATAAAACATTTCAATATTTCCAAAGAGTTTAGTGTTTTCTCTCATTTAGTTGTTAACATTGTGTGCCTTTAATACCCATTCTGAAATCAGTAGCATTGTATTGACAGGATCTAGTTAGTTTTCTGCTTATGTTTGGAATATGCACGTGTGCATATAATTATTTACCTAATCACACTTACTACCCGTGGCATTGTAACTTTTCTTTTCTTAACTCTTTTACTTTGGGTTACTCAAATGGAGCCCATGTATGTTAGTCATATAATGAATGTTCATTAGTTAGTATTTTAAAATTAGCTGTATGTAACCCAAGTACCTGAGTGCTTTAGAATTTTAATGACTTTTAAATTGAGCTTCTCACAACTATCTTCTCATACATGGCAAAGGAATGATTTTAAAAATTTGATTGTAGCTTTTGAATCCCTTTATTTTAAAGTATTTTAGGTAATTATTACATAAACAAAACTCCTCCTAGTTTCCCACATCATACTTTTTTCCTGAATTCTAACTTCTATTTCCACCTGCTGGCTAGACATTGCTACCTCAGAGTCCTCAGATTCAGCACATGGAAATACTCAGTCAACACTGTCTCTGAGAAAACACTCCTCCTCCAGGTCTGAGACCCAGAGGCTCAGTCTGGAGGTCTAAGAATCACCTGAGGCAGCTCTCCCTCCCTACCTCTTATTGGTCACCCCATAGCTTCCGTTCTACCTCCTAAACACAGTATGCACACTTGCTTGCTCTTCTCTGTTCCCCAGCCACAGCCTTGGGCCACGCCTTCCTGAACTCCAGCCATAAATCTAATGGGTCATCCTGCCTTCAGACTCTGTTCTCTCTAACCCACCCTCCATGGTGGCCATGGCAACCTGTTCTCCCTTCTCTTTGATTAGAGCTTCTCCACAACTTGCCCTTTCTTGCCACATAAAGTCGACATTTCTCCGCGCCAACCCCCCCCCCCCCATGGTTTAAAATACAGTTCAATGCTTGTCCCTACTCCCTGCAAGCATCTGGCATCCTCCCACAGCCTCCTTCTCTTGAGCCCTCTGTACATGCCCCACTCCCTCTCTCTTCAACTTAAGCATAGTTCAACTCAGTGTTTGTTGAATGAATACATCAATAAATGAAAAAAAATACCCATCATGAGTTGTCACAGCGTTGCCCAAAGATAAGCAGAGTTAACTCTGCTATCCAGAGAATATCCAATTTATTGATTATTTAATGAGCCTTCCTTCTGCTCATTCTCACATCTAAAACCAATGGTTTGGGCACTTCTCTGGAAAATTCATCCAGCTGTCAGAATGTGAAATAATAGAATAAAAATCATTCAGATCCAGATCAAGATTCTCACCCCTCCTCCCATCATGTTAAATATGACTAAAAGAATGAAGATGTCTGCAGCCTACAGAAGCATGTGGAAGGGACAAAAGTACATATTCTAGGCAGCTAGCACAAGGCACAGTGAGGGAAGGGGGAAGGCTAATGGCCATGCCTGGCCTTTGAGCTGGTTTGAGGGCTTCTGTGGGCTCTGCCAGGTTTGTGTTTTTATGAGCCTATACAATGAAGGGCTGGCATAATGAATTCAAAAGGAATTCAGATAAAAATGATTTGTGGCTTTTCACTTTACCGAGCAATAAAAATGATTATAATTTTTAAGTAAAGGTACATTCATTCAGGGTAAGTTCAATATATGGACTTGAAAATTAAAATAGTCACCAAATAGTGTTCTAATTTATTTGCTGTTCCCGAAGCTTAAAAATGTGGACACTTGGAGACCATGACAAAGATGCACTAGGAAACAGCACCTATTTGCTAAGGGCATACTGAAGTTTAGTCTTAATATGCAGAATTTCAGAAGAACAAGAAAATTTAGTAAATGTTGAGGAATCATTTTGAATAATGAAGGGAATGCTACCTCTGGATGTAGCAACTCCTGCCTAATTTACTCTAAAAAGCATAGAAATAGCATATAATGCAAAAGGTATTTTAAACAAAGAAAATTTCTGCAAAGAAAAACGGAATCTGTACATTAATGGACTCAATATACCTAGCATAAACCTCTAGGCCAATCTACTCAGTTTTTGTCCTGAAAAACTGAGAACTAGATTAATAACTTCCAGATCTGTCTATTTGAGACAGGTTTTGCTGTGGCAACTAAAACAGCAAAGATAAAATAAAAATCTCAGTGGCTTACAACCATCAAATAAACTTCTTACTCATGGTGTATGTGGGTCATCTGTGGCCCTTCTGGTCTTGGCTGGACTCAGATTCAATTGAGCTGCATGTTATTCTCATTCTGGCTAAGGGGTAGGGAAGCACAACAGGCCAAGCAACATCCCACAAGCACATTTAAAGTCTCTGCTGGAATGTGGCACATGCTGCACATTCACTTGATCAAAACTGGTCTCACGGTCAAGGCAAAAGTATATACATGACCTACAAGAGGCACTGGTAAGTCACACTGCAAGAAGTGGGGGCACATAATCCTTTTACAGGGAGGAAAATAATTGGGAGAAGTAATTAAGTGTACCACCGTATTTCCAAGGTTCTTGTAGAGTATCTCTCCTGGTTTTGGTCTTGCCATGTAGTGTGCGTGGGCAGCACTCTCTCAGCTTCACACAGCTACCAGAATCTGCATTACTTCCTTCCACCTTCAGCCGGACTTGAGTGGGTCTTCATACCACTGAGAAAACAGTTGACATGACTTCTTAATCTCTCAGTTCTTTCTTCGAGATGGATGGAGCTCCACTTTCTTATAATGGTCTTCAACTAAAACAGATTGCTCCCTTTCTTGAAATACCATTGAACTCCTTACCCACACCTTTTATTTTGGTTTTTCCTTAATCTTGTGTTTTGTATTTTGTACTTGACTTTATGGTATTTGCCTTTTAAAAGACAGTTTTCCAGGTACACAATTTTTAGATGCCAGTTGTTTTCCCTCAGAACTCAGTGCTGTTGCACTTACTCTGGCTTCCATGGTCTAAGAAGTCTGCTAGCATTTCAATTTTCTCCTGGTAGGTGATCTTTTTTCTCTGGTTCCTTTTAAAGCTTTCTCTGAATATTTGATATATGCCATTTCAATACAAAATGTCCAAATGGGGATTTATTTTTATTTGTACTGTGTACTAGAATATTTTCCTACATCTGTAAATTTTATATTTCATCATTTCTAGAAAATTCAGTTATTATCTCCCCTGGAACTCTAATTAGCTATATGTTGAAACCATCTTGCTTTTCTCAAGTCTCTGAACTTCTTTAATTCTTTCTATTCCCTGTTTATTTGTAAGACCTTCTGAATAATTTCTTCATCTCTTTATTCCAATTTACAACTTTATTCCCTTAACTATGTCTTAATAACTATTTTATCTAGCCATTGAGTCCTTAAGCTCCACAAATATTTTGTTCGTTTCTAAAAATTCTCTTTGGTTCTTTTGAATGGTTCCTTACTCCTGACTCATTTTTGTGATTCCATGTGCTTCTTTTTTTCTTTTTTTTTCTTTTTGTAAGCAAAAGCAAAAGTTTATTGAAAGAAAGACAAAAGCTCCCTCCGCCACAGCGAAAGGGGTCCCAGATGGATAGCCCAATGTGTTTCTTTAAACATTTTAAATTCCTTAAGTGAAAATTTTAATATTTGAAGTTCATGGGGTTCTAAATCTGTTGTTTTTGTTTCTGCTGATTCTCATCCAAGTGTGCTTGGTTAATTTCTGATAATGAGTCAATGTTTGCTTGATGTTAATTTGGGTAAAACCTAAGGATCTAAATTGAGGATGTTTACTACAGAGATTGTGCTTCTTTTACACGGTGCTAGAGGGCACCTCTGTGGACAGTGCTCTCCTTAATCCTATAGGAAGGTTGAGATTGAATCTTCACAGGTCGCCAGTCACTCGAGGCTTAGTCCCAAGCTGCAGTGCTGGTCTCTGCATTTGTTTGCAGGGGTTCTTTGCCTTTTATACTTGTTTACTGCTCTTCATTGCTATTTCAGCATTTTGTTTTCATTTTGTCTCACGTTGTCTCTTTAGACTTAATTCCCCTCATTTTGAAGACTCCAGAAATACAGTGAAATTTTTTTATGCAGTAGGTATCATCTTAAAACAAGAAGGCCTTTTAGACTATCTAATCAACATACTGCCAGTAGTATATGTCTTGGTAATGTTTTGTACTCTGTGTTTATAGCTATGCTCCTCATCACGAAGCTTGCCAAGAATAGAAATTCCCAGAGAAGTGGAGCATGACTTAAATTATTTCAAATGTAGAACATCAGGGTTAGAACACTTAAGTTAGACTTTCTTGCTTGTAATGGACCTTATATCAGAACTGGTTTGCTAACTGACTGATACACTATGCTACTGAGACCAGATGATTCAGTTAGTTTTGCTCTTCTTATAGGGTGCAAATAAACCTGTTACTGCTGCTGAGAAAGTTACTCAAAATAACAATTGTATTGGATGATGAGTTCATGATATAATCTCATGTAGAAAGGCTAACAATTGTAATCACAAATACTTCACTAATATAGCTGAATTACTAAGATTTTACTATAACTTCATTTATAATAGGGAGACACTCAAGTGAGCATTGCCATTGTTGGCCTGCTATCATGAGTTTGGAATTCTGATATTTATTATTCTATAATTTCTCTTTTTCAGGTGAGATTGTCTCTATTAATATAATTCATTTATTGAATAGCACTCTTTTCCCTCAAAACAAAAAGTGATACAAAACAACTAATGGATCAGGTTTTGATAAAGACTAGCTTGACGGTAGAAGTGAGAGGTGTTTACAAGCCTATACTGGAGTCACAGAGTAAATGTTGAGCAAATATCTTGATTGAAAACATTAATTTGGTAAGATAGGGAATTACAATCCATATGAAAAACAATCACACAGTTATGAAAATGTGTTAAAATCAGATTTCCTGACCATATTTAAATAAATTGTGTTCTGGATTTCAAGACTTTATATAGAATAATGGCTTCTAAGATGTGAATAAACCTTAGAGTGGAAGCTAAGAAAATGCCCACCCCCAACACCCAGAACCAGGTAATTAGTACTTTCAGGTAATAAACTCCCTAGAATTAGCCAGAATTATATTGAATTGTGCCATATAGTAAATACTATGTTTATGTGAGCTTTTACACAGTGCCAAAAGTCTGAGTGCTGCCCACAGAAGACTGAAAAGAAATGAGTTGGTTCAGGCAAGGATCAATAAAACACACTTGCGTGAATCTGAAGTTAATATCCAGGGGTGAACCAGTACAAGCCTCCTTCCCAGCTCTGCACGAGGCACTCTCTAGGGCTTTCTTACCAACATGTCTCTGAGAAAAAAGTAAATCCATTCACCCTTATTTAAACACATACATTATATCCTTGTGCACCTTTTAGTTATTTCAGCTCCAATTCAAAAGGCTGCAGATTCACACTAGATAAAAGGTAAAACATATTAAACAAAACATGGTTCAATCCTTGCACTTTCTGCCTTTATAAACTAATAATGAGCCAAAGATGCTCTTAGCTGTTACTTATAATTATTAAGTTCTGAATTTTTTGTGTTAATATTTCAGAGTAATTTTGAAAAACCTGACACAAAGCGATGACAATTCAATCTTTTAGCAGTTTCAATCTATTCCTCAGGCTTAATATTCACACACAAAAAATCTAAACTAAGTTCTTTGAGATCTTGGCATTTCTTCTTTCTCTAAAAATTGTATTTTCACAGAATAATATATGTAAACTTCAAATAAAGTTGCAACAGGCAATTCATGGTACTTAATTGCACTTAAAAATTCATGCTCAAAGTTTCAGGACCAGAAACTAGCATCCATCATTTTGGCAGCAGAACACAAAATGTAAGAAAAGCTCATCACGGTGGTTTTTACTTAAGCGAAGTAAGGCAATTTATAAAAGAGTTGAAGGTTAGTGAAGGGAAAAAAAAAGTGTTTGAAATGTTAAAAAGATCTTGAAATATTTCTTCTCATCTTTAATTTATTCTCTTTGTTGCTCTCTCTTCTGGTTTGAAAAATAAGATGAGGACACATCTAAACGTGTCTGGAGAGTCTTGGGGAATTTAGCTCACTTCTTAAAGGAGAAAATAACCATATTATGTGATAAATAAAATATTTTCTATTTCAAATTCCTTTTGAATCCTTGTTCCATCAAAGTTTGGAATGAAAGGAAGCACAATGAAAACCCCGTTTCTTATGATTTGTGATGGTAACAGCCCATCATCACAGGACAGTTTTCTGTGTTGTTACAATGCAGCTAATAAAAACATGTAAGAGAAGCTGTGTCATTCACTTACAAAACTCTCTGTTCAAATCAGAAGGACATCCTGTTTTACATGTCTAAACAGGCATTTCACAGTTAGTAAAATATATGCTCTGATAACAAAATTCGACAGTGTCCTTTTGTAGAAGTTTTTATGATTATAGTAGGACTGACTGAATCCTCCAACCAAAATCCCTTTCTGTACTTTAACTTGCACTAACTATGCTATTTTTGAAGCTGCTTTCAGGATCTAAGAACTAAATTAAGAATAAAATTTTCTAATAGGTGTGCAACATGGGACTGAAAGCAAGAATGCAGTTGTCCACTTTAAAAAGGAATATGATTATAGAGGAAGTCAAGGAGGCTCATACTACTGTGGAAATCTCTTTCAGTAAGTAGCTATTAAATGCAAAGCCATATATTTTAATTATTACTACCTTTCTGTGTATCATTTGAAAACATTTAAGTGACTTTGATTAGAAGTTTATCTGTCAGTAATTAGCTTTGTGTCACTTGTTTATTGCATGAAAAATACGCTTGCAGAGAGTTTCGTCACCTGTTCAGTGTAAATCTATATCCCTTCATATTTTAAGAACTTCTATATATGTTTGGATTTAAATAAGAGCAAATTGAACTATGTGCTTGGAGAAGAAAAAATTAAAGTGATTTTTAAGTAAAATGTTTCTTATCTAAGAATACCAAAGTCTTATCTATGTCCCTCTCTACATACTATTCTGAAATGATGACCAAGAATACAACTGAAGATTTAAATTAAAATGAAAAAAGAAAGAAAGGCTGCATTGTGACAAAACACCATCTCCCCTTATGCCAGTGAAGTGAGCATGCTCAGCCCATTGGGAGGCACCAAAGTTACTCTATCAGACTCCTTCTGAGGTACAAGGAGGACACATTTAATAACTCAATTGCTGTGAACCTATTGCTGTTATTCTGGTATTAAGCATTTCTTCAACTGCAGATTGATTGAAATGTTCCTTCTACTTCATTTCATTGTTTTGATAAACGTCAAAGGTAAGACTGCTGCTTTCTTGCTTACATGAGTGCAATTCCAAAAAATAGAACATTTCTATCCAGCTTTATCATATTTGTAATAGACTCATTGCAGTGTTTGATAACAGCCCTCCAGTCGGCATTGTCATTTTCATTGTCATTATCTCTAACTGCTTAGAGTCTCATCCTAGCAATTTCTATGTGCAACAAATTTTTCATGAAAACTTGCCTTAATATGTTATTAAAATTGGAGATAAAATATCTTTTAAAACAATGTTGAATATATCAATTATAAGGGAGAAAAGAAATTAATGGTGAGGAATGATGACAAATTAGCAAATTAAAAACATCCTATGAAATTTCAACCTGTTGAAATATATTTATAACATTTATGCAATTGTTACTTGTTATGTTCTGCTATAAACATCGTTAAATTGAGAACTGCAAAGTCACAGACAAATCAATAATCAGTATCTCTCCCAAAGAGCAAACCTATCTAAAATAAAATCATTAAAAACACACAAAAGCATACCCATTTAAATAATTCTCTTTTCTGTTTTTAACATTTTTATTTCAGCCAAACTGCTAATTTTCAAGTTAGTGGAAATTTATTCTAAAGCTGAGGAAAAAATAGCATTTAATCTTCACTTTGTTTAAAAAATACAGAGACTTGTTTTGTTATGACCTTGTACACTTGTCAACACATAATCTATTCATCACACTCAATGCATGTTTGGTTTATTAGTGCTATTCCCAAATCTATCTATTTAAATTTATAATTTCATAGAGACTTTTGATAAAAAGAATAAAAGTTAGAATTTAAAATTATTTTTATTTACTGAGAAATCTGTCCTAGGTTTCTAAAATATTCAATTTTAGTAAGTGAATTTAATTGAATATTACTAATCTTGAAATAAAATGCAGTACTTATGAGAAATTATTTGAGAACTTCAAGCAAATAAGATATTTTTAAATATTTAATTTTTGTTTGAATTTTAAATGCTGAAACTTTACGTTTCAAATTATTTAAAAACATTATTTTAATACACTTAGCACAAGTTTAGTTTTGTGTTTTTATCTCTCTGTAATGAAAACTTAAGTGTTATCTAAGCAGAACAAACGTATGAGCTCATTTTGTATGAAATACGGCTGCAGAAAGCTGCTCATTTCTTTACTTAAGGTCTCCCCTCAGAAGTTCATGTCCTGTGCACTTTTGTGATATTCACTTTGTTATGATTTTTTAAGAATAAACTATTAAAAAGTAGCTTCTTGAATCAAACACATTTCGTAGAGGTTATCTGTGCCTTAAAAAATTCTTTTTTAAGTACAGGAATATAACTATAGTTAACCAATTTTACTATAGTCCTGTTTTTACTGATGGTAAAGTATCTAACTGATTTTGCTTAGAAAAACAAAATCTTTAGGAGATGAAAATAATGCCTTATGATTTGCCACACTGTAATGGTGCTCTTTAAACTAAAAAAAAAAAAAAGAGGAAAAGAATTTTAAACAGATGGTATTTTTATGCCTAAGCAAATGACATGTTTCAGATTCATAGTACCTAACTGATAAGTAGTGATTAATTGTAATCCCTTGGAAAATTTTACTTTCTAATTTTACATTAATTTGCTAATATAAACCTTTATATTTAAAATTATTTATTTTCAAGGTTAGGCATATTAATGCTTTGATATCTCACTGCTACTTATATATAGTAATAATTTGCTCTATATTAGCAAAACTTTTTACTTTCTCACAATAAAATTATGGACAGTTAAAGCAGTAAGACTATAATAAACAAATAAAAGTCATTTAGAATTATGTAAGCTAAATTTAAATAAATATTTCTGATAGATTTTTAGGCTAGATCTAAACAAAAGGAAACTTTAGAAATGATTGTTTATTTTCCCTCTCACCATGATTACCTAAGGAATGAATAATATTGACTACCTTAAGCTGTAGAGATTAATTGATATGTAAAGATAAAATATCTTATCACTTTCTAACACAAAACTTTATCATCAATTTATTCATTGGGTATCCTTGCTAACCAGCCTCAAGCTGCCTCCAAAAAGATTTTTTTTGTGTGTGAACTAATTATGGACAATATTACAAACCAAAAACATGGGCTTATATGGGAAATTAAAGCATGAAGTACAGAGAATGCTACTTGGTATCTACCAATTGCTACTTACTCAAATAATTTGCTAACCTTGAAAAATAGGGTCATCAAAAAAGTCCTAAGCAGCACTTTGAAGTGAGCAGTATGTGACTGCCCCCTAATGGACAAGTTCAAACCTCCACTCCAGGACTTGATAAAAGGGTTTTGAACTAAATTTTAATTTTACACAATTGCATCCATGCTGCTGATAACTGAAAATCAGTTAGATCACTGGCCAGTCCTACTGACGGGCTGAAGCAGTACTATTAATGAGAAAAAAACTGCCCTACTTGAGCGCTGCATGGAGCTTGCTGTGAGGGAGGAGGGGATATACCAGGTACCCAGAAGTTAAAGCTATGGAAATAGGTCCTCCAGAAGGCACCAACTAACATGACCACACATAATAAAAGAGTTTAAGGACTCTCACTTGAAGTTACAAAATTGGCTATTACCTGGATTTTAGATACAAAATTGGGATACTGCTTTCAAATAAGTTGATATTGAAATATCACATTTTTATTCTAGAAAACTGTGACCTAAATAAAATTTGATGAACTAAGGCTAGTTTGTGTACATAGTTATATAGTAATAATTGCACCAAGTTTTTAGGCACACATATCCACACATTTGAGAATCCAAAACGGCATGTTCTACTTGTTTGGTAAATGTTAACTAACATCCACCAGGCAAAATGAATATGCTTGTTTTACAAGAGAAATAATAGTAGAATCAGAGGCACAATTATCTGAAAATACAAAATAACTCTCTCTCCCATGCTTTATTCACATGTACCCATTTCTCAGCCCCAAACTTCCAGCTGTTGAATATGTACAGAGAAAAATTAAACTTGCAATAAACATTTCCCACCAGTGCTGTATGGCTATTTTCTTTGCCCAGGAAAGTTCTGTATAAATAGAATACATGTTTGATAAGGAAAATATAAACATAACTAATTCTCCCTTTCTCTGATTCCAGTTTATTTTTTTTCAATCTATAAAGTTAAAATTTTTTCAGTGACTATAGTTTTCATTCCCATGATTTCAACAGAATTTAAAGTTGTCATTCTGGTTTTATAAACTTCCATTCTTAATTTGTGATGTTCTTCCTTCCATTATTTCTTTGAGAATTTAATCATCCAGATTTTAAACTGCATTTGAAAACTTTATCATCTCCTGGTTCCCCAGGTATCAATTCTCTCTTTGGTAGAGCCCCAGACACTTTCATGAAGTTGGAGAGATTTTCCTCCCACACACGCATCCGTGGGAGTGATCTCTTAATTGCCTTAACAGAGTCCATTGGAGTCTTGAGATCTGAGCTATTAGTTTGTATTAGTATCTCAGGGATTTTACATTGTGGATGATCCAGTTCCAGAGCTCATGCCCAATCTGTAGTCCTGCTGGCCATGGACAAAGGGTAAGATTCAAATCACCCCTTGGTGCAGTTGTCTTGGTGTCAGGTAGAGCTCCTTCATCGCCACTCACAGTCAGGGCTCAGTCCCTGCACATGCTTCCTGTCAGTCCCAGCTTCTGTGGTGGAGCTGCATTTGAGCCTTTTCTCAAACAGGCATGAACCTAGCTTTCTATGCTTATCCAGTACAGCTTTCTGCCAACAAGTGGGTTAGCTACTTTCACAATAGTGTTTTTTTCTCTATTCGTGTTCTCCCATCTGTGAGCGGAATATATTAATGAAAACACATATCAATCGTTCCTGTGTCTGGAGAAGATATGCTGTGGGGAGCATATTCAGAACTTGCTCACAATAGATCATCCTGACCCAGAAGCTGAGAAAAGAAGGTAGATTTTATTCTTCAGCTTTTGCTTGATCAGAGACAGAACATGAGAGGCCACACACACCAGAGGTCTGGAACTGTGGAGTAAAGAGCTGCACTGTAAGGAGTTAGGACAGGAGAGGCAGCAGAGTGGCAAGGAGGCTCCACTTAGGGGCTGGCAAACCTGGTCATTACCAGCCTTTGGCCTTCAGCATAACAACCTCACAATCTTCGCCACCACATTTGTGCAGTTGTCGAGTTTCTGAGAACCACTTGCGGTGATGTTAAAAAAAGAGATTCTAGGACTTCACCCACCCCCCAGGGTGGGCTATGGGACTCTGTACCCCAGGCGACCTGATGAACCTGTCCAATGGATCACACTCTGCAAACACTAGTATTGCGTTAGTTTATCAGTGTAGGTAGGCTTCTTTTCTATAAGAAATGCCAATTCCTTGTTAAACTCTTTATGTGTGCACTGATTGCTAATTAAGTTTACCTGGATTATTTAACACATTAATTCTACCTGAAAACTTTCTTTTTAAATCTGGGGACAAATTATTTAGCAAGGGAATCGCTGAAACTACGTTGTCTAATAATCAGTATACAACCTCCCAATGGAGAATACAATTCAAAAAAGTATAATTAATATGCAAGCTTAGCTATAAAGTAGTCTTGATGTCAATTATCACTCCCTCCTTAAGGTATAAGGAGAAATTAGTAAATCTATGATGCAACTGGTGGGGAAGAGTCTCTTGGAGCAAGATCCTCTTTCTCATTTGTCACCTGGTTTTTGTTATCTACTATTTTGTTCAATTATGGTCCAGTCAATGAACACTGGACTAGTCATTTGCCTGTAGCAGAAGACTGATAATTTAGGATCCTCTCTCTTCCTTTCCCCACACCCTCCTCTGTCTCTTTCTTATTCACACCTTGCTTGAGACTTTCTATCCTAACCATATAGGCAAAACATAGTATATCTATTGTTGTAGATATCTCTACCCTTAATGTCTGTGCATGTAAATTTATAAAATACAAGACATTCAAAAAATATTGATCCTTTTTTATTCTTCCTTGGAAGGCCACTGCAAAAATATTTCCTCCAAAACCTCAAATTCTGTCTGAAGGTGAGCTAAGTGAGTATTCATGTAAACTTGCTCATAGACAGAAAAGGGGTAATAATCCACACTGAATGTTACTAAGAAACTCTGTTCCCTTATTCTAAACCATTCCTTTATGGTTGTTTTCTTTTTTTTAAAGAAAACCTTTTTTTATTTTTTAATTACAATTGACATGCATTATATTAGTTTCAGATGTACACCCCAGTGATTAGACATTATATAACTTACTAAGTGATCGGCCAAATAAATTTTGTACCCATCTGACACCATACATAGTTATTAGAATATTATTGACTATATTCCCCATGCTGTACGTTGCATCCCCATGATTATTCTGTAATTACCCATGTGTGCTAATTAATTCCTTCACCTTTTTCACCCAACTCCCCTCCCATCTGGCAACCATCAACATTTTCTCTGTATCTAAGTCTGTTCTGCTTATTCATTTATTTTAATTTTTTTAGATTCAATTGTTAATAGGTATGTATTTATTGCCATTATTATTTATCTTTTTTTTTCTTTTCTTCTTCTTCTTAAAGAAGACCTGTTAACGTTTCTTGCAATACTGGTTTGGTGGTGATGAACTCCTTTAACTTTTTCTTGTCTGGGAAACTCTTTATCTGACCTTCAATTCTAAAAGATAGCTTTGCTGAGTAGAGTAATCTTGGTTGTAGGTCCCTGCTTTTCATCACTTTGAGTATTTCTTACCATCCCTTTCTGGCCTGAAATGTTTCTGTTGATAAGTCATCTGACAGTCTTATGGGAGCTCCCTTGTAGCTAACTAACTGCTTTTCTCTTGCTGCTTTTTAGATTCTCTCTTTGTCTTTAATCTTTTGCATTTTAATTATGATGTGTCCTGGTGTCAGCCTCTTTGGGTTCATCTTGTTTGGAACTTTATACTTCCTGAACTTGTATGTCTATTTCCTTCGCCAGGTTAGGGAAGTTTTCCATTGTTATTTTTTCAGATAGGTTTTCAATATTTTGCTCTCTCTCTTCTCCTTCTGGCACCCCCATGTGAATGTTGTTTGTTGGCTTGAAGTTGTCCCAGAGGCTTCTTACACTATTCTTTTTTGTTTTTCTTGATAATTTTTTTAATTTTTTTCTTTTTGTTGTTCTGATTGGGTGTTTTTTGCTTCTTTATATTCCAAATTGCTGTTTTGATTCTCAGCATCAGCATTACTGTTGATTCCCTGTAAATTATTCTTCATTTCAGTTAGTGAATCCTTCATTTCTGACTGGTTCTTTTTTATGATTTCCATGTCCCTTTTTATGCTGTTGAAGTTCTCTCTAAGTTCACCTACTCTTCCCCTAAATTCATTGAGCATCATTATAACCAACCAGTGTTTTGAACTCTATATCTGGTAGATTGCTTGTCTTCATTTTGTTTAGTTCTTTTTCTAGAGTTTTGTTCTGTTCTTTCATTTGGGCCATGTTTCTTTGTCTCCTCATTTTGGCAGCTTCCCTGAGTTTGTTTCTATGGATTAGGTAGAGCTTCTTCACCTCCTGAACTTGGTAGGGTGGCCGAATATAGTAGATGTCCTTTAGGGTCCAGTGGCAAGCCTCCTTATTCACCTCAGCTGGGCATTCCAGGTACTCATGCCCATATTGGCTGTGTATACCCTCCTGTTGTAGTTGAGCTTTGATTGCTGTTGGCATGACAGTGGGAGGGATTTACCCGCAGGCTGATCCACTGCAAGAATTGGCTGTGACTACCATGCAGGATCAGCTGTGCAGGGGCCCACCCCATGGAGCAGGACTTACTTCAGGGGGGCTGGTGCCCACTGAATCTTCCCCTTGAGTGTGTCACTTGTGAAGGTAACAGTTTGACATGGTCTGAAGCTATGCACTGGTGCACTGGCTGTGGGGTCTCCCAGGAGGTGCAGGCCAAGGTCAGCCACTGCCTGCATTCTGTCCAGAGCCAGTTGGCATGAGCTACAAAGTGATCTACAGGTGGCTGTTACTTGTGCTGGGCTCAAAGGTGCCCAGGAGAAGCCAAACTTTGAACAAAGGCTACCTGCCACTAGTGCCTGGCCTGGGGCTACTTAGCCAGAGGTACAGGGTACATTGAGTCCAAATGCTGCTTGTTTGAGAGATTTTAGAAAAGTCTGAAACATGAGGCAAGGGAGGCCATTTGTATGGAAAAGCCACAGGAAATGACTGAGATGGGTCCAAATGTTGGTCGTGCAGGGTCTCGGGGAATCACCAAGGTGGGGTGAGTAGTGATAGCCAGGTTAGTGAAGACTCAGATATGATGTCTGCCTGCTGGCTTTGTGTGTGTGTGGGGGGGGGGGCTCAGAAAAGGAACAATGGCCTCTGCCACCACTTTTGTCTGTCAGAAACCTGTCCCTCCAGCTCTTGACCTGATGCCAGACACTTCAGTTCCTCCCTGTATGTCCCTGGTACCTTTTGAGCTACTGTCCCAGCTCTAGAGCTCAGAAGGAGTGAGTTGAAGTAAGTCCATGTGCAGGCCCTTTAAGAGGAACTGCCTGGGACTCCAGCTACCATCCATCTCACTCAGCCACAATCTTCACTGGTTTTTATAGCAAGAAATTATAGAGACTTGCCTTCCTGGCACTGGAACCCTGGACTGGGGAGCTTGATGTGTGTGGCTGGGATCCCTCACTCCTCAGGGGGGACCTCCACAACTGAGATATCCCTCCTGAATTTTATCCACCACACATGGGTGTGAGACCAGCCTGTTCTGCATCTCCACGTCTCCTACCAGTATCAGTGAGCTTATTCTTTATATCCTCAGTTGTAAGATTTTTGTTCAGCTAGATATCAGGTGGTTCTGAATTATGGTTTTTCTGAAGTTTATTTGTATTTTTGATACAGTTGTGGTAAGATGTGAATGCTGCGTTTACCTTAGTGGTCATCTGGACCAAAAGCTTCTATGATTGTACTCTGTTTCCCACTTAAAAATGTCACTCTTACTGCAATAACTAAAGCTAAAATAATCTACTGAGAGATATAAGTTGCCCTCTCTAAAAGCACAGGATTTTGTGAATGTTATGCTTTTTATGCATTGTTTGTGTGAATTGCAAGAGTTTTGCAAAGATTAACGCATGAGGAAATTACCTATGGACATAGAGCATACCGTATGATAAAACAATGTGGGCCACCTTGCCCCAACTTACATGGAGTCCACCTGGATTTTAGGAGAGGTCTAACCACCTCTCCTCTCCCATAGTAGATAACTTCAAGCAAAAAATGTCAACATAAGAAATTGAAGCATTGATATAAGATAAAGGAGAAAGGGAAGTGAATATAGAGCTTCTATATGCACCTAACCCACACTGACATCATATTCAACATGCATACCCACATTGAGCCTTCACTTCTGACATGGACTGTCACTGAAGTACCCATGTCTTCCCCACTTCCACATACAGGGATTTAGGTATATGTAGCCCAGTTATGGAAACAACATTGCTATCTCTGAAAATGTTAAGTAAGCTCAGATAACAATTTTGAGGCATATGGCATGTGTTAAAAATTGAGAACTTTTCCAGGCATTGGGAGAATCAAAATTAATAAGTTTCCTTCCATAGGTGGGGCACAATAATTATAGGAAAAAGAAAAATATCTATAATTATAATAAAATGCCACAAACACTACAGAAGAGGTTTGTATAAGATGCTTTGGGAAGAAAAAAAAATTGGTCTTGGAGGGGATCAAGAAAGTGTTCACAGAAATGATTCCTGAGACGAATAACAAAAAAGGATGGAGTGGAAAAGGAGGGAAATTGCATTTCATGTAGAGAGACCAACACAAGCTAAGTCTCAACATCTTATTCCATAGATGTCAGGGCTGCCAGAAATGTTCTGAAGACAACAATCAATATAAATGGCAAGGGAAAACTGCCCATTGACTATGCTTAATCTGAATGACTTTGTTCATTTTCAGTACTATATAGTATGCCACTGATGAAGATACCACAGTTTCTACCCACTTGATTTTTCAAGGACATTTGTATTGTTTACAGTTCAGGACTGTTATGAATAATTCATCTGTGCATATTCTTGTCTGAGTCACTTGGATTGCATGTGCAGACATTTCTATGTGCATATCCTAGAAGGAAACTGCTGACTCAGCAGGCTTGCAAGCTTCATGTTTGGGAGATAATGACCAACCATTTCCCAAAGCAGTTGTTCCAGTGAACACTCCCACCATAGCTTCACATCCTCACCACAAAGTGCAGGATTGGTTGGTTTTAAATTATAGCCATACTTGCAATTTGCAGTGATAGTTCACTATAGTTTTAATTAGCATTTCCCTGATTACTAATTAAATGTAATACTTTTCAGGTATTATTTGCTCATTTCAATATCTTCTTTTGTTTAGTTTCTATTCAAGTTTCTTGCCCATTTTTCTGTATACTGTTCATCTTTTCCTTATTAATTTGTAGAATATATATCTTAATTACTGACTTATCTGCAAATGTCTTCTATTCGGAAACTTGCCTTTACATTTTCTTTTTTTTTAATATGTTTTTATTGATTTCAGAGAGAGGAAGGGAAAGGAAGAGAGAGATAGAAACATCAAGAATGAGAGAGAACCAATGATTGGCTGCCTCCTGCATACCCCGTACTGGGGATCGAGTCCTGGGCCTGTGCCCTGACTGGGAATCGAACTGTGACCTTCTGGTTCATGGGTCAAGGCTCAAACACCAGCCAGGTGACTTTACACTTTCTTAATGGTAACTTTTTCTTTTTTTAGACAGAGGTTCTTAATTTTAATATAGTTTAATTTAACTCTTTTCCATTAAGATTAATGATTTTTGTTTTTATGGGTTGCTCTTTTTTTTTTTGTATTCTCCTGAAAGTCTCTATCCCAAAGTCATAAAGATTTTCTCCTATATTATCTTTCAGAAACTCTCTTGTTTTATCTGTCATATTTAGATCCATAATCCACCTAAAATCAACAATCCCTCACCACTGCCACTTGGTCATAAATCAGATGTTTGTATGTGTGTCTGTCTTTTTCTGAACTTTTTATTCTGTTCTATTGGTCTATTTTTTCTTCTCTTTGCACCAATATCATACTGTCTGAATTATTGTTCCTTAGTAATGTCTTGATATACAAGTTTTTTCACATTTTTCTCTTCTTCAGGACTGACTATCCTTCTACAACATCCCTTTTTAGAAACAATTTATCCATTTCTACACACACACACACATGAACACTCTTTTTTATTTGCATTTTTATTTGTGATTGATTTCAAGTGATAGATCATTTGGGGGGAAGAATTACCATCTTTAAAATATTAAGTCTCCATTTATTTGTTTTTAATGTCGAAGATAATTTTATATACTTTGCATAAGTGTATTACAGATTTGTATTAGATTTACTCCTAAATATATGACACTGTTCATACTATAGAAAAGGTGTGTTTTAAATTGATTTTACAGAAACTTGTCTAAACTCACTAGTACTAATAACTTATTATTTTGAATTTTTATGTCACAATCATATCATTCATGATGACAGTTTTATTTCTTATCTTCCAATATTTATACCATTGATTGACTTGCCTTGCCTTACTGTGTTTGCTAAGTTTTCTAAGTAAAATGTCCAACAGGCATTGCTGTCCTTTTCCCAATCTCAAAGGGAAAGGCTTAAAAATTCACCATCATTATATGCTTTGGGGTTTTACAGATATCATTAATTAAATCAAGTAAATTACCTTCTATTTTTAGTTTGCATAGTTATTTTAAAGTCAGGGTCTGAAAGCCCCTGTCATAAGCAAAGTTAAAGACAAGTGACGAAATGGGAGAAATTACCTGTGAGTTACAGAACAGAGGACTAACATCCATAAGGAATTCTGGTAACATCACCAGGTCCAATTCTCACACACAGTTCCAAGCCCTGTGTCCCAGGCCATGGCTGTCAAGAATAAAAGTTTCACCAACCCATGAACATAAATGAGTGAGTTTTTCATAAAGTTAACTGTATTCTTTTCAAAGGATTGTCTTTTCTTCTATGGATATGCTCTCTCTAATTTTCAACAAATACTATTTTTTCTAATAAGTCATTATCATTATACATAGTAGTTTAAGATTTTTAATGTTATTATTTGACAATCTAAAATATTAGTAACTTTTTGCAGGTCCCTCTAAATTCTTTAATTGATTTGATTGGTCTAAGGAACCTTTGGCCTAATGTATGTGGGTGACATTGAGGGTAAAGACAAAGAAAAGGAAGCCAGTGCATTAAGGAGATGAGCAGGAAGGGGACCTTTGAAAATATGGAGAAGGAAGAAGTAAACCAGGGCAGTGAGATGCCACAAAGCCAAGGAACAAAGAGGTTTTGACCTGGCAACTGGCTGATTCAAATGCTGCAAAGAACTAAGTAAAATAGAGACTATAAAATGCCTATTGCATTTAGTAACAAAGAGGATATTAGTGACTCCGGTTAAAGAATTTTAGTGGAGCAGCAAGGCCAGAACTGAATGCGGCGAATTGAAGAAAGAAAGGGTGATGAAGAAGTGGAGACATTGCCTTGTATGAGTTTTTCTGATAAATTTAATTTTGAAGGGAGAAGTGTGTTTCAGCTCTAGTGTGGATATAGGATCTGGGTTAATTGGTTGCTTGCTTGCTTGGTTTGTTTGTTTGTTTTGAAAGTGGGAGCTGATTGAATAAGATTAATGTTAATGGAAAAAACAGTGGAGGGACGGGGATTTTGAAAATCTAGGAGATCAGAGAAATGATTAATGGAGAGGGAGTCTGAGAAGGTGAGGTTAAATGGAATTCTGTAGAATGCAGACGGAAGGCTTCGCTGCAGGCAGGAAAGGTGACCTTCATCCTTTGTGCATTGTGAAAGAAGGGTCCGGGGCCTCAGCCTGGGACTGTGTGGCTCCCACACAGTTCAGCATCAGTAGTCTCTGTGAGTGGTGCCCACACTTGTGAGAAGTGCATTCTTCCCAGTCACATGCATGCAGGTCAATTTGGAAGTCGTTGGGACTAGAATTTGGAAGAACTACAGTCAAAAGGAAGAATAGCCAGTGAAAGTCCCTTGAGACAGAGCAGTTAATGAGTCAGAGAGGAATTAGGAGAGAGAGGCAAAGTGGAAAAGGTACTGCCTTTCTCCTCTCTACATTTCCCTTGCCAAGGTGCCATCAGGCTTTATCTGCCTCTTTCACGATCACCTTTCCAAGTTCTTCTTCCTTCACCTGCGAGAGTGTTCATTCTCTGAGCCCACTTTGCTTGGGCAGGTTTTAGGAAGAAGACAGTCTCTCAGACTGATGCAGAACAAGATAAGTACTTAAATACACACCAAACCCCACAAAAAACAAACAAACAAGATTTTAACCTAAAAGAATGCATCTCTAAAGGTGAACTTAAGCAGTTAACTGGTCATAGAAGAGATCTTTTGGGAAGAGAAGACTTTCTCTGCCTTTATATATACCTTAGAACCCATCAAGGACCAGGACATTTAGTTTGTGACCTTGGTAACAGCATCCAGCCAAGGGGGACATGGAGCTGAAATCCATCCCCTGTGAGGGTGATGTTGACAATTTGAAATTCTCTCCCCCTACTCCAATTTAAATCAACATGTATTGAGCCTATACTCTGTTCCACAAAATTGGACATTACTCCCCAAATCTGTCCACTCAAACATCAGGCAGTCACCTGAAAAGGGAGATGGAGAGACGGTTTCTGCAGTAAATCCGTGAGTAGGACCCTGAGGGACCTTAACCAGCCTGAGGTGGTCACTTTGTTTCAGAAGACCATGACAGGAAATGAGGCTAAGAGAAATTCAGTCAAAGCAGGAATATGAAATGAGGAGGTGGAGGAAAGGTGTGCATGGAGCCGAATCTGGACTGATAAGGTCACACAATCCTGTCAGGTCTGGGAGGACCAAACAGGAAAGCAGAAGAGCACATGATTTCTAAGTTTAAAAAACAACTGAGAGGCCAATTTCTCTCCACTCACCTTAACATGAAAACTTTTAAGGAACACTTTACTAGTTTCCTTCAAACAGGCAATAAATCATCTACCCTGCAAAGGTGGGCTTTTAGTGAAGCTAAGACTCTTCCCAGAAGTAGAAGAGCTTCTGGCAGGTAGACTCAGCAAACGAGCTGGATTCACCTTGGTATCATGTCAGAGTGGTCCTGAGTGGTGCTGCCCTCTCAGAGATCCCAGCCCCTGCGCTCTGGGTGGGAATGAACGTGGTCTGCCTTGTTGACAGAGAACAGAGGAGGCACTCAGTTAACATTTTCTGGATGTTAAACGAATATTTCTTCTGGTGCTGCAGTAGGTTCTTCTGAGTAAATGGCAGAGGCTCCACTTGTGTCTGAATTGTGTTGAGCTCCACTAGGAGTGGTTCACTCTGGGAAGAGGCCTCACTGGCCAAGGTCCTCTGTGCTTCCCCTGCAGTCATGGTGTCATCATCCCTGGAGTGAGTGTGGAGGCAGCCTCAGCCAGAACACCAAGCTGAGGAGATGAAGGCTTTCTTCGGCTTCATACAGCACTAGCACTGGCAGAGAATCAGAGAAAGCAAAGAGAGACTTTCACAGCATCAAAGATTCTCAAGCTCAGATCTAAAAGATAGTTCTCACCTGTTGTTTCCCAGTAATACAAGGAAGGTGCTGGTAGGCAGTAAAATTGTCCCTGGGAAGTAGTCTGGTTGGCTTCAAAATGCTATCGAGTCATTTCAAAATCCCTTTGCACAGACATGTCCAGAATATTGACCAGAAGAGAGAAGAAGAACATCACTGAGCAATTTTCTTTTACATGTTCCATCTTCCCCTCAGCCGTGTGTTTGGCAGCAGTCCCACAGAAATTGCTGCAGAAGCTACCTGCCTAGCTTCTATGTAGGCTCTTCCATTCTTATTATATGCCCGAGTTTCCATAAAACCATCTCTTTCCACTTCTACAGACGGCAGGAAGCATGAACAGCAGAACATGTTTTCTATAGAAGACTGATTCATTTTCAGTAAGGCTAAATTACAGCAGGCATTCTTAATTACTTTTTAAATTGTATAATGACAGAACATAAGGAACAATGGAGTAACAGAGGACTAAGAGTGCTTTGTTACCAGCGTAAATATGTGAGCGTAAGCCTGCCACTTTGGGAAGTTTACATCTCAAAAGGGGCTCTTTCTTCAATTCCTCTTCTTTTTTTAAAATTTATCTTTATTGTTGAAAGTATTACAGATGTCTTCTTTTTTCCCCCACTGACACCTTATACCCCCCCTCCCCCCAGGCCTTCACTGCACTATTGTATGTGTCCACAGGTTATACATATATGTACATAAATTCTTTGATTAATCTCTCCCCACCCATTTCCCCACCCCTGCCTTCCCTTTGAGATTCTTCAGTCTGTTCCATGCTTCTATGTCTCTGGATCTATTTTGTTCATCAGTTTATTTTGATTTTTAGATTCCACATATGAGTGAGATCATGTGATACTTGTCTTTCTCTGCCTGGCTTATTTCGATTCCTCTTTTATTCCTAACTGATCCATTAATTCATTCATTCATTAACATCATTATTGAGCATGAAGTAAGTACTAGGCACTAAGTTTAACAATAGGGATTTAGGATACAGAAAGCAGGAGTAGGGAATAGATTACATTTCTTTATTTTCCTACCACATAAAATTTATACCATGAGATGCCTTTAGGAAGATGTTCTCAGCTGAAAGATGGGGAATTAGGAGAAATGCAATCAACCACTTCTGTTTGTAGCTACATGTATCCCAATCTTTTCTAGGGAGGAGGAAATAATTTCAATCCCTCCTGTCTGTGACAGCTAATTGCTTGTCTCCCTCTAAGGTAGTCTGCATCTGTGAAGTAGGTATTTAGTCGGGTCCAGCCCTCAAAGGACAGAAAGTTATCTTCATGATAACCCCTTAAAGGAACACAATCTACGACCTTCAAAATATCTTACCCAGTCTCAACTTTCTACTTCAAAATTGTCTTTAATCAAATATTTAATCACCTCTTTTAGATCATTCAGAAAATATTATTACTATTTTATAGGTTGTGAAGACATTTTCATTGCTTATTTATCATTTACAACTCCACCATTAGCTTTCAAAAGAGATTTGAGACTGCCTAAGATATAAACCACATATATCATATAGTTTTTAAAATAGAATAGTATGATGAAGTAGGGGAAGCTTTATGATAGTCCTTATTTTTTCTTTCAGAGAAGTCACATAAAGCATCATGCAATGTTAAGGTACAGCAAGCTTACATTTGGCACTAGAGCTTCCTTCTTAAAGTCCTGTTTTCTTACCTTGTGTTGAACTGGCCCATACGCCACATTAACTGAGGGATCACCATGGGCCAGGCACTATCCAGTACTTCACAAGCATTAATTTGTCTCACTCCTGAAGCACACCCATTAGGAGGCATTATCATCAGCTTTATTTTAAATGTAAGAAAACTCAAGTTTAAAGATGTTAACTAGCTTGCTCGAAAGTCATACAGCTAGTAAGTGGCTAAGAGAATGCTCATCCAGGCAGGTCTGATGGTCTCCAGAGCACTTTATTGCTAATGAATATTTTTATTTATTTAAATTTTTTAATTTTATTAAATTTTGGGGGGTTGAAATTGGCTAATAAGAATATATGTTTCAAGTGAACAGTTCTATAATATATTATCTGTATATTGAATTGTGTGTTCACTTCCTAAAGTCTAGTCTCCTTCCATCACCATATATTTGACCCCCTCTATCTTCTTCTACCTGCTCCCTCCTCCCTTTTGGTAACCACCGTATTGTTGTCTGTGTCTACGAGTTTGTTTTGTTTGTTTGTTTGTAGCTGTCTGTTTTATATCTCACATATGAGTGAAATCCTAAATATTGGGTAATATCCCATTGGTGGATGGGTCATGAGATCAACTTAGTAGCTTTTGGTCCCTTTTCAAGTGAATAAGATAGAATAGCAATGATCAGAGTACAACCCACATAGTAAAAAGAAGTAATAGTTCAAGAAATTTTGTTTACAATTTGTGCGTGTAGTTTGTATGTTGAACTATGATAAAAAATTTATTTCTAACTGTGAATTACTATCTTAAAAAATGTCAAAGCTGCTACACTAAAATATATTGACCCTCACTCATGTTCCAAACATAGGACTACTAGTTTTCATAAATCTGTTCTCTACAAAAATCATTACAAGAAAAAAGAGATTTAAAAATCCATGACTCAGTATACATGTCCCCATGGAAAGAGACTTCACAAGCCAACCCCAGGAGCAAAAAGAGTTTTCCTAAAATAGGCAGACCTGACTGGTCCTAGGCCTACTTGCTGATAGTAAATCATTCATCCATCACTGCGAAAATAGTGGAGAAAACATATTTCGCTTTTGTAAGAACAAAAATCCAGAGGGTTTCAGAAAAGCATCTGAGGATCATGTTCCCCACTCATGGAAGACTCACAGCTTCTGGAGAGAGTGTGCACTTATATCCAGCCATTCCCAAGAGAGGGCCAGACTCTTGTATGTGTTTGCCAGAATTTGACTAAAGTAATCCAATACTCCATTCCTCCTCTAAGGATAGCACTAAAGGCTTAACATGAACTTGTAAAACACACATAGCTTTAGTGCAGAAACTCAAACTCCTGCCCCAAGACAAATGGCATTATTTCTTAAACAATGAGGGCCAGCAGGCTTGACCTACTTTAGGAGAACTTGATGGTCAGCCTGCTGGGAGAACACCTCTCTACATGGCAGCATGTCCTTAAAGGGCTCGGCTCTCACAAGGGCATTTTCCCAAGATCCAGAGTCTAAGTGCTTCCACGTTTTCAGTTTCCATTTCTTCATCTTTACCTGGAGATAATAACACCAACCACATTAAGCTGCTATTAAGTGAAATAATTAGGAGGCACCCAGCACAAAGTAGATGGAGCTCCACAAAGGTTTGTTCTCTATTCTTCTGCCTCATTAAAAAACATTGTTGAACCGACCCAAGGAAATTCCTGGCCACTATGCCAACCTTCAGAGGCATGGTTAGAGACACTTTGCCAACATCCCTCTCTCCTTTCACTTAGTCATACTGAACTGTAGCCATGCCTGACTCTACACTCTTCTAAATCAATTTCTGTGAAGTTTCATGTTGCACCCCTTTTTAAAAAATACATGACTTCCACCACTCTACAGAGTATGTACAAAGAACACATCTCTTTATTTCCTGGAAAGTACTGTTTCAAAATTGCAAGACTATCTCTTACATCTAAGTTTCTGGAACTTCTTGGTCATCTTATCCCCGGTTACAGTAACTTGTAAATGCTATCTTTCCTTTCTGTGTTCCCTCATTTAACACAGCAGTTGTTGAATTCTCATTCATCTTCTCCTATGTTCCCTGCCCAAGAAGGCAGTTTTTAACTCATCCTCACAAGGGACTTATGCTTCTTGAAATGCAGGTTCCTTATTCAACTGATATCCTCCTACAACAGTGCTTGAGATGGGTCTCTGGAGTCAGGGGGATGACTCAAACCTGCCCTGTGTGACTTCCCAGATGGATGACTGTATTTACCCCTCAAACAGAAAGGATAATATCACCCATACATAGGTCTACCTCAGGAACAACTGAGATAAACTGCTGTGCCAACTGCCTGGCACACAGTGAACTCAATGAGATGCCATCACTTATTATTATCTCATTCAAATGAGGTTCTGGATGTCTCTCTAACTTACACTTACACTTACACTGTCCTTTGCATATGTGTTTTTTATTTTAAGTCTCTTCAAATCCTTCTTGGAAAGGATTAATAAGGAAATAAATCCATCAATTTGATCCTGTGAGCTCAGTTTTGCCTTTCTGTTTCTAGGAGTGGATATGCCTTCGATTTTCTACAAAAGTAGGACAATTGCTGTGGTATTGTTTACAATAGACTTCCTGAAGTGACTTCAAAATAAGCCTTGATTCCATTCTTGGTGTGGTTAGCGTTAGGTATGATCACAATTGTTTAAAATATTCTAATTAAGAATATTGTTTATAGAAATCGTGCATTAAGAATAACACCAGACAAACTCGGCTCATAGAGTTCTTGTAAAAGTTAAATGGGGCAACATGAAAAGAGTTCGGCCATACTAACATTTCTTGCTATTACATAAGATTTGTGTCCCCTCTTTCACACAGATTTTGCACTGACTGAAGGCAGTACAGTCACCCCTTTGTGCCAAAAAGGATATTTTCCCTGTGGGAACCTGACCAAGTGCTTGCCGAGAGCTTTTCACTGTGATGGTGTAAACGACTGTGGAAACGGTGCTGATGAGGAGAACTGTGGTGAGGATTCCCCCTCAGCTCCATATGTGTATCCCACCTTGTTAGCCCCCAAACTGTAGGTGAATCAGATAATAATTGTAACAAACTGGAAGAGATGGTTTGGCATTCTATAGGGAATCCCTTTGTAACACAAATAATTGCTCCTCAATTTATTTGTGATAACTACCTGAACTTTCATATACAGAGGCTGCTTAAAATAGAAACGCAGTATTATGAAGTGTTATATTTGATAAAAATTAAAATTACATTTTAAACTCTACTTGGATACTCATAGTTTAATTTTAAATGCTTTCCTATGACTACTTCGTTATGGCCTGGAAATTGGTTCAGTGTGAATGGGCCTGCCTAGATAATTAATGTATTTAACAGACCCATGTTGAGGCCCACTAGGTGCTCTCAAACTCACTGGGGCCCAGCAGGCTCAAGGAAGACAATAGTCTTGACTTCATGAAGTTCACATGGACCTTGTGAACAAGGAGCATAATAAACTCATACATAAATAAATTAAATAATTTCAGAGTGATAGTTCTGTGAAGTATATAAAACAGGATAATGGGATAGAAGGTGACGTGGAGGGTGGCCTACTTCAAAGACATAACCGGAGAAAAGCCTCTCTGAGATGATGACATCTGAACTGAAAGTGAAATGAAAATGAGAGGGAAACCATGACATATTCTGGAGGAACAAAGTTCCAAGCAAAGGAATAAGCAAGTGCAAAGGCCCTGAGACTGCATGAAATAAGACAGTGTGTTTATGGGACAAAAAAAGCCAGTATGGCTTGAGCAAAGTGAACAAGAACATAGAGGATAAAGAATTAAGCAGAAGCTAGATCATGAAGGGTCTTACAGGCCATTTTAGGTCTGTATATTGAGACTGTATATGTTGTCTAACATAACCTGTGAGTTTTCTTCTTAAAGAGACTGATGCCAAGAGAGGTCGACATGTCTAGTTAGTCATAGAGTAGACACTAGGACCCAGATCTTCTGAATATGAAAGAATCCCATGTGTTTTCTACCACACAGAACTGCCACTTGTTGCCACTGCCCAACTGGCAATCAAAGTGACACAGCAAAGTCCAAGATGTTGAGCATCTATCTGTCTCTAGAATCTGCTCTAGAGACATGTTATCCACACATGCTTCCCTCTAATGGAACATTTTGCTTCACCTCCCATGGATCACTCCCACTTACCTTAGAATGCAGTTACGGACACCTGAGCAGCTTGGCTTCTCTGGCTATGCTTCCCCACCCTGAAGCTCTACCACCAGTCTATGACAAAGACCCTTTCTCTGTTGCCATAATACCCTGGTGTACCTGTGTTACTATACTATGGACTGCCTTCCTTTTTCACTATACTTCTCTCACTAGACGTGAACTCCTCAAGAAGAATTTTTGTTTGTGTCTTGTTTTGGTGTCACCAGAGCCTAGAACATGTAGGTGCTCAATCCGTGCTCAGTGGTGGGTCAGTTCACTGGATGCCAGTGGCAAGCCACTCAGATTCTTGGCTTTCCTCTTCACTGCACAGGAATCAGAGACCACGTGTGTTTATCTATCTTATGAATATGTTCTGCACACAAAATAAGTAATCCATATGAAGGCATCAAGTAGAATCATTGTAAGAACCATTGAGGATATTAACAATAAATAGAACTAAATTAAAGTTTGCAGGGATCAAAGGGAACTTTGGGCCACTATTTAAATTTACTTTTTTATTACTTTTTTTTATTGAATTTATTGGGGTGACACATTGGTTAATAAAATTGTACAGGTTTCATGTATACAGTTCTACAATACACCATCTGTATAGTATATTGTGTATTTATCACTCCAAGTCAAGCCTCCTTCCATCACCATTATCCCCTTTTTACCTTCTTCGACCTACCCCTACCCACTTCCCTCTGGCAATCGCCACACTCTTGTCTGTGTCCATGAGTCTTTCTTTTTTTTCTTTGCTTAATCCCTCCACCCTTCTCCTCCAGCCTTAAAACCCCTCCCCTCTGACAGCTGTCAGTCTGTTCTGTGTATCTAAGAGTTTCCACTTTTCTATTTGTATGAACTTTAGTATCATACATTTAATGCAGATCTTATCATGATAATAGCATATGTTAAAGTAATGACACTTCAAAATCAGGCCTCCTTCTTTAAGAAATATAATTTTATTGCAAACAAAAAGAGAAAGAAACTTGGCAAATAAACAGATCATATCCTCTGAAAAATTGACAAAATATTTTTTCTATCAATAGGACTAGACAGCCTTTATGAAAGGGGATTTTTTTTCTTTATTAAAAATGTCAGGTGACATAAATATCAGAACTCATTACATCTATCAAGTACATATCTACATATCCATATGCAATAGTATGCATATGACAAAATAAAATTTAGATTATATTTTTTTCTGAGGACCTCAAAATTAAGATCAAACTTAAAAATGTCAGCACTGGAAATAGGTGACATTTTTCAAGATGCGCATACAATTATTATATATTTCTCATATATTTTATGATACATACATTTGAAATGTTTGCAATTTCAAAAAAGAGAAAAATTTTAGATGTCCTCCTAGTGTTTTCTCCCTTACCTTCAATGTTAACATTCTATTCCTTAAACCAATTTTTAACTGATTTCATTATCAAATTTTTAGACTTTTGTTTTGTATTTCAATATTTGATTTACACCATAACTGACACATATTCATCACCATTTTGCAGGGGACACTAGTGGATGGGCGACTATATTTGGCACAATCCATGGAAATGCTGATAAAGTGGCATTCACACAGGAGTGCTGTAAGTGGCATTGGTTCAATGACTCTAGATGACTTTCAGTGCATAGATTTACATGGGCGGGTGATCAATTCCCTTTAGATTTCCATTTCAGTTCAATGTATTTCAGGGTCACACTATCTACTGTATGCCCAGGGACTGAGAAGGTAAAGAGAAAAATACAACATGCTCCATTCATGCTCACTGTATGTATTAGTCTCTATTTGCAAGAATGCACAGGTGTGCACTAACTGTAACACGTAATAAAGATCTTATTCCCTTTAATTACTTTCTTCTCACCAACTACTTGGCAGCCCTTATGTTAGGCACTGAGAGTCCAGCAATAAGATGTGGCCCCAGCCCACACATGCCTCACATGTAGCAGGAAAGACAAATCCTTACAGAAGCAGGAATGATTCAGTATTAGTGCAAAACTGGAGAAATGGTGTTTGCATAAGGGAATGTGGAAATCCCTTAGAGGAAATAATGGCTCTGCCATGAATGGGGAAAGACCCAGAGAGAAGATGACATTGAGATGAACTTGGAAGTCCTTGGATGGAAGGAAGGGTAAGAGGTAACAGAGTGAGCAGGGGAGCAAGATCAGCAAAACCCTGAGATGGGAAGGTGCAGAGCATGCTTCTCAATGCCTTTTTCTGGGTGCTGAATGCATGGTGTGGGGAGAGCAGGAACTGAACCTGGAATGGTCGGGCCTGCCCATAAAGCGTTTGGGCTGCACACTTTGGAGTCTGGTCTCTATCTTATAGACAGAATTGTGTCTATGTATATACATATATTATATATGTGTGTAATAATATAATATATATTACGTATAATATACATGATATAGGTACACATGTAGACATAACAATGTAGGTGTATTTACAGTTAAATACTACACTAACAGTATATTATGCACTTTATAATGCCAGGTTATAATTATTTCTTATCCTATACTTTGTTATACACAAATATATCAGATATAAAAGTTAGAAATTAAAAAGAGTAAATTAAAAGATTAGAAATAAATATATCTGAAAGTTTTGGTATTTTCTTCCTGAACCACAGTGTGTCATCTTGTACACACCCCTTTTTGGAGGTCACTGCTGTGCAGGTGGGCAACCAATAAGGTTTTGAGCCTATTTTTCTTTTATGAAGAGAAAAATAAGAAGAAGTGTATGTGACAATGATGCTCCCATTAGAATTGTAGAGACTGGCTTAGAATGGTGATTCTCAACCTGGGACAACCCTCCCCACTAACCCCAGAGAACATTTGACAATGTTTGAAGGCATTTTTGGTTGTCACAGCTAGAAGGAGGTGGGTTACTACTGGCATCAAGTGGGCAGAGGCCACAGATGCTGCTGAACACCCTAACAACAGACAATGGCATGATCCAAATGTCAACCTTGCTGAGGAGCAATGTGACAGAGATACTATTTATTATGTTTCTTGCAATGCTCCAGACTAATACTAAGAATCTGAACCCAGAAAATACCATGGGGAAGAGTGAGGTAGACTGATGCAAGAGGTAGTTCAGAAGACTCCACAAAGCATGGAGTGAGACTGGTTTGCAGGTGAGGGAGTTCTGCTCGCAGTTCTGGTTTAGGCAATAGGCCCAGCTTGGGCTATGTGGAATCTTTTGGTAAATAAGAGTGTCCAATCACAGGTTTTCAGTGTAAACAATACTGTTCTCAATCTCAATAAACATAGAAGTAAACATTCTGAAGTAGTATTTAGGAAGTTGAGCTAATTAGCATAAACTTATAAATGACATAGAATATATTCCAAAACTTTTTACACTAGAAGGCATCTTGGGAATTAAACGGGCACTCAAGACAAGTTTCCTGAATTGATGAAAAGTCAGCAAAATTGATTTTTAAAATCAAGTTTGGATAAAAGTAATCTAAAAGAAGCAGAGCAATCACAAAGAACTTATACTCAGATTTAGATGAATAACAATAAAGCTTAAATTTTGAAAATAGCTCTCATTTTCTTAGCTCCATCAAAACAAATATCCATGGGATTAGAGGCAAAATAAAATGCTTCACAAATGTGTGTTCTCCTCCACCCCCTCCCTCCCACACACACACATACACACACATAATTGTCTCATGGGCCAAGATGGTCTGGTTTCACCATAGATTACTCATTCTTTTATGTCATTATCTTAATAATTATGAAGGTTCATTCAGAGCAAATTCTGAAGCCTTTTTTCCCTCTGAATGTTTCCGATTGCCAGCCCTTTGGTTTTCTTGGCTTTGAAGCTGCTCTACACCCTTGACCTTCCACCTTAACTTTATAGCAATGAGAACAAAAAATGCAAGTGAGAGCATATCTGACTTGGTTGATTTTAATAAGGCATGATGGTGGCTACTGCAGAACCTGCATCTAACTGTTCTCTAAGAGGAGTTTAAAAGGGGAAAATAATTAAATTTCATTTCAATCAACAAGTGTTTATTGAGCAGCCTCTTTGTGCCATTTGATTAAATTGAATTGACTCAATTATCACATTAAAGGTTTACTCAAACATACCAATATCCCTCCTTGAGGAGAAAGTAATCTTGTTTCACTATAAAGTTTTTGCTATTTAAACATATCTATGGTTTCTTTCTAATCACTTGTTAATTGCCTTTGAAAAGACCACTGGGAGCTTGAACAGAGATGAATGCCACACTAGTCAGTATTTGACTACAAATAGAGAATTCTTATTTGCTTTTATTATGGGACTGAATTAGCTCATTATCAGGATGTATAAGTTATACATTCAAAGAAAAGAGAACAATGTCAGTTATCAGACATAAAGTGATAAATAAAGTATTTTTTGCTTAGTGAAAACTTGCCCTTTTGGCCCCCAGTTCTAAACCAGTATCCACAACGTTGTGACTGCAAAGAAACAGAACTGGAATGTGTGAATGCTGGCTTAACGTCGGTGCCTCCCGTTTCCAGCAACGTGACGCTGCTGTGAGTAGAATTCACATCTTAATGACATTTGCCCCTAAAGTCGCTGAAAAATTGTGTAACCTGCTCTAATCTCTCTTCATTCTGTTTTATGCTACGTATACATTAAAAAATAATAGAAATCCCCTTTGAAACCACCAACCATCAGAGAATTCTGTGTGCTTCTCGTCCAGGGAAACAATGTCTAACATGCTGCACGTTAGATTAGCTGTTTATCCTTCAGCTCACAGATGCCTGTGATCCGGGGTTCTTATTTTCACCTACTTTATGATTTATGTATTGCTGCTAATATCCAGTACTATACAATTAAAAATTAAGAAAAGGGAGAGCAGTCACTTATTGTACCTCCTTTTTATAAGTGGCAATTTGTTTGAAGTTGGAAGGTATGAGGAGCCACGACACTAGCTATGTCATAATCATGCATGTGTATGTTTACTATTTGAAGTCTCCAGAATTTGCTGTCATGTCACAATTTGGGCATGCATGAGCTGGTTGAAATTTTTGTTGTTTTTTTGGGCTTGTTTGTTGTCTTTCATGAAATTATCCAAAGAGTAAAAGACAAAATGAAATCACCGTAGATGTTCCAGTCTGTTATGCTAACTGGCTGACCTGGGCAAAGACTTGCAAGCTGTTTTAATTTTGCTCTATGGCCTTTTCGTAAGAAAGTCTCCAGTTACCACTGTCCTTTTCAAATGTGTGAAGTGGGCATGGAGGGTCATCGGAAAGTCTCTTCTTAAGCACTCAGCTTCTAGGGAAGAGTTTGGTTGGTCATAAAATCCTTAATGAAATCTGCTTTACATGTTATTTTAGGTCTCTTAAGAAAAACAAAATTCACAGTCTTCCAGATAAAGTTTTCATCAAATATGCAGAACTTAAAAAGATGTAAGTAGCTATTAAGAGTGTTTTAATGGGAAAATTCCTTGTGGGGTTTTGTTTCAGATGTTTTTTATCTAAAAGTAAAATGAAATATATTATTATTATTAAATTTCTTTATCTAAATGTAATTAATATTAGAGAGTAAAGCATTAAAAAGTATATTTGCTTTCCATTTCATAATTTAAAGTGAACTGATTTTATTTAAACATTTTTGGAGTTAAATTGGAGTTCAGATGACACAGCTCAATCAAAAAGTACAAAGTTCTGAGCTTTTTCTCCAAGTCATTTGGAAAATGACATTGCAGATTCAGAGGCACTAACTTCACCTTTTAACATGAAAGAAGAGTGTTAGCACAAAAACATTGACAGGAAAGATCAGATCATTTAAAACACAGGATGATAGGATACAAACTGTTTCCCAGGATGTCAGGAGGAAATGTGATCTTAGTGAAAGCAAGGATATTAGCATATGTGAGGAAAGAAAATGTTAATAAACAGGGCACAGTCAGCAGTGAAGAAATGCTAGTCAGTGAGAAGCAAAGCAACATGCCAAGATGCTTCCAGCATTGTCCTAGAAAGAAAACCAGGGTGTGGCAGATGCGACCCCTGAGATCATCTCTACTGGAGGACAGGGATGGATTGTCCAACTCCACCTCAACTTGTGTGAACTATCTTTTGACACCATCCATATCAAAACAGAAATGGCCTTGCTTTGTTTCCGTGCTCACCAAGCAACCTTATGATGACTACATTAACTTCCCAAATTATTCATTCTAAAGTATTTGGGAAGTTACCTTGGATAGGAACTAAGAGCACTCTTATTAGTAAACGGGGTACCATACATTTAAATAAAGAAATTGAGAACATTCATCCTCTTGAGAGTTTGGTAGCTGTGTCAGTCGCTCTGAGCCTGGTCACCCTGGGATAATGAGGAGATGAAGTTCTACACTTGCCAGGATGATCTTCAGACTAAATTTTAAAATTAGCAAGGTAATGCCTTAGGGCCCTTCGAAAGTGCCATCATCTTATTGTTTGGTTCTTCAACATTTGGCATGAAGGAGAAAGTTTCTAGAACTGTGGAATATGTTAAAATCCAGGAGTAAAAATAATCTGATCCTTTGCTGATACTGGACAGATGTACTTGGTTTGAAATCTCATCAACAATTCTGTGTCGTCCGTGAATTTGGGAACGGACTCCCTCATCCAAGAAAGGAAGTCACTGAAGGAAGGCAGAACCTTGTGTGAATGTAGGTAACCATGCTGGGGTTTGATTGCAGTCTCTATAAATCCCGTCTGCTGTCGGGACCTGCGGCTTCATCCTGGAGCATGCCGTCATTTTGTCCTTGTCACATAAGAGTAGCTATGCCTTGGCTCTGGGTTTCCAGGCTCCTCTAGAGAGGAAGTTTTAACTACACTACTTCTAGTCTTATTGGAAATTCTTAGAATCACTTGTTCATTCTATGGATCAATATTGTCCCTGTACTGCCTGAATAATGCTCGAGGGAGGACAAATAAAATAGCACTGGCAGAGGGAAGGGAAAAGATTCATGCTTCAGAGTAGCTGTTTAAATTTTGTTATCTGGAGTCAGAGAAAGTTTTATGAGTTTCTAGTTAAATCTTATTATTCATAAGGTAACGTACTACAGTCTGCAATGGTGAATGACTTACCTAGATCTACAACTAGTTAGTGGAAAAGCCAGAATTAGGGCCTGTATCTTCTGATGCCAATGCAGTATTTATTTTATAATAACCAGAAACCTCATGATAGAAAGGAATTGTTCTAGCATCTAATGGAATCTTTTACCAACACATCCTGTCCTGCCCCATGCAGAACTTCCTCCTGTACCTTTTGCTTCTTAATTTGATGGAAGCTGACTTCTGGGGAGGCAGAGGGATCACTATAGAATCAAGCAAAGAGAATTACAATTAGACTTCTCTGGCCAATTTCTTTCCTGGACCACTGAGCCATAGTTTTGTTCTAAGTCAATTCTTATCTCTCATGGTATCTGGTAGCCTACTGAAGAGAAGAATATGGAAGAACTAGCTTTGATAATTCACACTCCAATTTTTCTTAGTGGAAAAAAGTAGGAATTAATGTCAATTGCTCCGATCAGCTGGAAACTTCTCCAAGTAAATGTTTTACTTTGTCTGAGAAAACAACATCATAGCCTGATATTACCCAGCAGGTGTTCTCTTGATGCAAGTTATTTGATGGTTTCTAAGCAATCTGATTCCCCATCCTTTTCCTGAGACTCAAAGAAAATAGATTATAAGACTCCCATCATAAACATTCACTATGTATCTACTATAGGTAAGGGAGAGCACAGGGGATAAGACATAATTTCTTATGTTTATATATCACTTTTTAAAATTTAGAAAGAATTCTAACATTTGGGATTCTCATTTGGAATTTGGTCCTCAAAGTCTGTCAGGTAGGGCAGATATCATTAGATTTCTTTCAGAAATGAGGAGACTCACCCTTGGAGAAGAGAGGCTATTTTCCCAAAGTCAGCCAATTGACAAGTATTGAAGAAGTTTAGCCTAAAAGCCAAACCTCTGACTCTGGTCTTTTGGAAGTTCACCAACATGGTCCAGTCTCAGAACATTTTTATTATTGATGAAAACATCCAATGACCAAAGTTTGATTTAAAATAACTCAGGTTCTTTACATGCATTATTCAGACACCTTACAGCAGCTCATAAGCTCAGCAAACCTTCTTTAAAATCTCTCTTCCCATCCCCTTTCCTCACATTCCTCAGCTCCTCCTGCCACTTTCTCCTGAACTCCCAGAAAAGTCTCACTCAACCTCAAGCAAGCCTTGGTCCTTCCTGCCCTTCTACGATTACCTTTTTCTTCCTAATTCTTCATTACTATAGCCCAAATAACCAAAGTACAAAACCCAAACCATCCCCAGGAAAAGAAGACACCAGATGGACAACCCAGAGTTCTTGGATAGCAGACAGCAGGAAGTTAAAAGATGTCAAAGTCCCCATGTTCATTCTTTCTTTCAACAAATATTTATTCATACCTATGAGGTGCGAGGCTTTAAAGATAGAGCAGAAAACACCACCTATGAAAAGTTCTCTCTTCACAGAGCTTAACCTCCCATGGAGGAAGATAGATAATAAAATACAGAGTGTGTTAGATAGTGATTAGGGCTGTGGAGAAAAATAAACCAGGTAGGGAATTAAAGAGCGCTGAGGGAAAGGAGTTTATAACAATACCAATATACTAATAAAGTGTGTCTGTCACATAACTCTACTACTTCCCCAGGCATCTTTAAGGCTCCCCTCATTCTGAGATTCACCCTACAAGACTGATCAGAACGCACCGAATCAGTCTTCTACGTGACTTCAGATATTTAAGGCTGGCAATCACCCTGAAACCCACCACAGGTCTTTTCTCCAAGCAGCTTCAAAGTCTTAAATTCCTCCCTAAAGGCTTGGTTTCAAATCTGTCATTATCTGCCTTGTGTGTGGTATCTAGAATAAACATAATATGACCCTGTGATGCGGCCAGGGCACAACCGGAGGAAGGTAGCAACATTTCCTTTCTAAAAGTCACATGCTCTGAGGCTACATTTGCTCTTTTGGTGGATACTTCATTTCCTTAACTCCCGGTGATTTTGCTTCAAAGTTCCCAATCCTGTGTCAAATATTTTATTTCTAGGTGATGGCTTCTCCATCCTGCAGTTGTTACTGAGCATTTGAGAGCTATCTGTGGGTTCTCAAATGTATCCCTATCCAGTCTCATCCTGTTGGATTCAACTTTTCTTACCAGAGTATGAAGATCTTTTTGGGTCATCTAACATAATTCACTGCTCCTCCCAGTGTTCTGTCATCCGAAAATAAGATGAACCATCTTTACCCAAGTCATGGAGTGAAATACTGAAAAGGACAATTGTCTTCCAAGACCCCTCTGCCATCATCCTTCAGAAAACATGTACCTTTATTTTTGTCCATAAAAACATCATAAAACCACTCTGTCAAAGCCTGATAAACATATAAGCAATATTGGCCACACATTTTTGTCTGATCATTCTTTCCAAGAAAATCAGGTTGGTTTGCCTGTCCTGTTTCTCGTGAACTACCCTATCCCCTTTCTCTCTGAGCTCTTACAAAACAGCATTATAATAGTCTGTTCTCTCCCAGAACCAATGTCGAGCCCATTCAACTGTAGCTTATGAGATTTACTTATTCCCTTTCAGAAAAATCAAAATTGCATTTGCCATCTTTAATTTTCCAATTGCTCTTCCTCTGTCCAGGTTCCTCAGTAATTGATCATGACTCGGTGCTTTCATTTTTGTGTTTCTCAATTTCTAGGAGAAATCTTCCCAACCATAGGACTTTAACTGGCCTTGATTAACATGTTCTACCATCTTGGACTTTCATGTTTTCTGCCCTATACCCCTTCTATTCCCTTCAGTCTAAGATCATCTTTGCTGACTGAGAAGACAGGAACTGTGCAGGAGTTGAGAATTTATATTTTTATATTATTTCATAATATTATAAAACAGATCCCATACAGCAGGCTTGGGCTTCTTCTTAACATTTTCTTATTTCTAAATATAACTAGAAATACATATTGCCCACAGTATTCTTCAAGGTCTGAGTTTGAACATGACGAGGTCATTTTTCAACTTTGATTATATTTTTGTGAACCCCTCACATTCATCCTTGAATTTTGAAAAAACCCTTACTGCCCACCATACGCTCCTCTGAGTTGGATGGTCCGTCTGGTTCTCTCATGTACCAGGTACCACTGCCACCACCACCCCTCATTGTTGTGTATGTTGAAACATAAGTGAATATCAATGAGTATTTGTTGAAGGAATACTGTGCCAAACTAGCATGCAGGACTAAAGAGAATGTGGAGAGCATCTTCAGCAGGGAGAACAAATTAGCATAAGCAGAAACACTCAAAGGATATCAGGAAGAGAGTGACCAGGGCAGGTTGTCTAAAGGTAAAGAATGTCCACAGGAAATGATAGTGCATGTGCTGGGAGGTCACTGAATCATGATTGTTGACCCTTTGAATGCCAGGCTAAAGAATCTGAGTTTTATTCTGTCTCACCAGAGAAAAGGCACGTATAAATTTGTGCTTTAGATGGTTTTGAGCAAATAAAATTAATATACATTCTTAAGTTGTTTTGGAATATATCCTAGGAAATACCGAATTTAACATTAAGTGAGTCTCTCTAGTCTGAAATGCTCTAAACATTCACAGTGCAGTTGAGGTCATTTAGGCATCCAGAAGAATAAATTCCTAACTCAAAATGAAATTTTAATTGCCAAGTGAATCAATGTTGCTCAACTTATCTGCATGCTTTTTTATTTATCAGATTATTAATTTTAATAATCTTTAAAAATAGCAAGCCTTTCTAATTTGGGGGAGAAGCGATTTAAGATGACCTTTCAGAGAAATAAAGTAGAATTTATGAGACTGACTATAATACTTTCTCACTGCTACCATGGAAACTACTAGTCATTCTCCTCCTCATTTTAACATAAACCTTATATAATTTAGGAATTCCTTCTTAAACTGGTTCTTGTTCAAGGCAATCATTAGCAACAAAATGTAATGCAATGAGTCACTTGGCTCATGAATACACCATGTTGTTGCTTTAAAAAATAGCCTGTAAACATGCATGTCATTAAAGCATATATATGCTTTAGTTTCAGGTACATAAATTCCTGGTGTTTCTGCTTGAAAACTCCTGACAGCTGAAACAGCAGGAATTCATGAAGCAGTAAGTTATTTCTAAGAAAGCTATTCAATGTGAAGTATATTAAATGGACTCCTATCTCAACTCTGAATAAAAAGAGAGCACCACTTGCCAAATTGTCATGTTTCCAAATTTCTTTTAATATTCACCAAGGTAGTATTCTGCAAAGAAGAAAGCAAATACTTTGGCACTGGAGTCTGAGACAGGGGACTTAGGACTCCAGTTTTCTCTTGGGTGCCAGCAAGCTGACTAAATAGACTAGAAGCTCTTTATTATTTAGGGAGTTGGAGTCTTATCTTGTGGCAGTGAAGGCAATTAGGTTGTACACATCAGGTGAGTCATGCAGCTCAAAAGCACAGTGTCCAGCTCTGGTGGGGTGACTCAGTTGGCTGGAGCATCATTCAATACACCAAAAGATTGTGGGTTCAATTTCCCGTCAGGGCACATACCAAGGTGCCAGTTGGATCCCTGGTCGGGGGCATGTACCGGAGGCAACAGATTGATGTTTCTTTTTCACGTCGATGTTTCTCTCTCCCTCTCTCTCCTTTCCTCTCTTTCTCCTTTTCTCATATACTCAGGTGAGAATTTTAAAAAATAAATGAAAGCACAAGGTCAAATTCACAATTCATGACTGTATCCATCTCTTTAAGATTGACAACATGTGGGTAAACTGTGCATTGCCTTTTTGAGTTAATTATCTTGAATAAAATGTAAATAGCACTAGTTAGGCAATAAATTATATAATTTTTAAGACAAACTTCAAGATATCCATACTATAGTATTATATTCTTTTTCTATTTTTGTTTGCTATTATAACATTTATAACATAATTTATCGTATTAACTTTCATTACATCACTTCAGGGGCTCAGAAAATGCTGCAACAGATATTGATCTGTATGAGCTCATTGTATTCATAGAAGAACTTTATTTTTTTAATATGTTTTTATTGATCTTAGAGAGAGAGGAAGGGAGAAGGGGGAGAGAGAGAGAGAGAGAGAGAGAGAGAGAGAGAGAGAGAGAGAGAGAGAGAGAAAGATATGTAGAGAGAGAAACATCAATGAGAGAGAAACATCAATTGGCTGCCTCCTTCACAGCTCCCACTGGGTATCAAGCCCTCAACTTGGGCATATGCCCTGATCAGGAATTAAACCAGTGACCTCTTAGTGCATAGGACAATGCTCAACCAACTGGGCCACACCAGTCAGGGCTCATAAAAGAGCTTTAAACCAAAAGCAGAATTTATGCTACAATGTGAAAGGTCTCCTCACAGACATGGTGCAGGGGGAGGGAGGTTGGAACACCATTCGGTCTCTTTGGGTTTCAAGTTTACTTGATAGGATTGAAATCTATGCTTTTTGTATCATTATGGATGTAAAGCATGTGCTCTGTAGTACCAACCTTTCTCACATGGTGGTACACAGAGAAAATGACAATATTTGTCCAATATTTGGGGTAAAAGTTGGGTTTTATCTGTAACTGGAAGATAATCTTGGCTTTACCTAGCTACCCAGAGGGCTGAGGGCATCAATATCCTAGCACACCTGTAACACAGTCCTTATTCATAGGCTTTGTAGGTAATAATTGTGGTATAAGTTAATTCAGAGTACAGCCAGATTAAGAAAGTGTTGTATATTATTTTAGAAACCAAATTAAATTCACATAAGAGCTAGGAAAGCCATTTAATAGACTACGTAGTCATTAGTTACTATTATTTGTGTGGATATTTCCTGTCCCTAACGGACTTCGGTAAATATGAATTCAGGGCTAACCTCTCATTGTATAATGAGCACAGGAAATGGAAATTGTTTACTTAGATACTCCCAATAATGCTCTTATTGATTGGATGCTAGATTGCTAAATTGCTTTGGAGGTTAAGTAAATCATGACCCACAAGTTGAAGTTGGTGAACTAGCCCCTGTTCAAGCACTGGTGTCTTTTAGGACCTTGAGCACCTAGACAACTTTCCTTGCTTTCCTCACTCTGCGTCTCAACATAGAAAAGAATAAAACTCGCCCTCTTCTCTTTTTTGTGTGGGAATAGAACAAAGAGAAATGAGAAGTTTGAGGTGGAACTTGGCTGTGAGAGACTAGCTGGTTTCCCATGGTGAGCACTCCTGCAGGTCAGAAGAGAAAGACTGACATGGTTGCCATTTGCAGAAACAGAACTAGTTCCCTCCTCACATCACACCGGAGTTCAGTGGTACAACCCAGAGACACCCCAGTCTGACTGCATGGGTGCTACAGCGACAGCAAGAGTCGGCTAGGTTCTCAGTCATCTGTCCTTGGCAACATATTTACTTCCCCATGAGGGAGAGGGGCTGGGACTTCATAAGCCAAGTTCACAAATGTCTTTAGGGAAAGAGAGCTCATCACACATTCAACAACCTGATGAAGCACACAAACCATGATCACGTGATTCTTCTGTCTTATTCCCACCAGATTTCTTCAGCATAATTGCATTAAACACATATCCAGGAAAGCATTTTTTGGACTACATAATCTACAAATATTGTGAGTAACTTCTTTATAATTATATTATGAATACAGTTTTAAGTAACAATTAAAAGGGTAGAATGGTACTTTTGAAAGGTTTGACTTAGTTGTAGAGAAATGGGAAGACTGGGTTATTACAAAGTGCTTAGATTAGTTATGACACTGAAAGATTTATTAAAAGATTTCTAGGTTTACCAGATGACAGATATAGAGGCTCTCCTTAACCTTGTCTACTCAAATTTGGGTCATTTCCACAATATTTTAGCATTTTGTTTTTTCTGACCCATGCTAACTTACCTACACACTTTCTTAGAATGCTAGTCTACTAAGGATGTGACCAAAAAGGACAAAGCAAAAATCACCCCCATATTTATTCTACTCTTATTCTGAAACATAATATAATATCCTAACACACTATTCTGGGCCACTTTCCTGGTCCTGGCTGCAGTGTTGCGCACACTAGGCTTGTGGCTATCTGTGTCTCCTAGTGTCACTTGGTTTCCCCCCTCTGCTCAGCATTTCTCCTCTCAGTAAAGTGCTTTTGGAAACAGGTGCCCATATTTCATGGTCATCATCAGTGGCTCATATTCTAATTTATGTGACTAAAATGGAGTCTTGAGTCTGCCTAATTCACTCACTCATACTATTTGTAGATATCTCAACCATAACTGCATTACAGCCCTCAGAGCTGGAGTGTTCAAGGATCTACATCAGCTGTCTTGGCTGTAAGTATTCTAGCTTTGCCTGCCCCAGAAAGGACCCGTCTTAATGATACACATCAGTGTTCACAGTTTCCATCTACTTGTGTATCTTGTTTACTTATTTTTCTAGTTGTCACATAATCTGGAGCACTTTACCCAAGCAATTCAGATAATGACACACTGAGTGGTAACTGTGTGAAAAAAACTGGTGCCATGTCCTTTCAGGTGGCCTTCTGAGCCCAGAACTGGGCTTGCTAAGGCTTCTATCCACCCAATGTTTACCTATGGCCAAGTTTCTCACCTCAGCTCTACTGGCATTTGGTACCAGATAATTCTTTGATTGGGGGAAAGGGAGGTGTCCTTGTGCATTTTTGGATGTTTAGCAGCTCCTGTGGCCTCTACCTCACTAGATGCCAGTAGTACTCGACCCTAGAGTGTGACAACCAAAAATGTGTCCAGACACTCACAAACGTCCCCTGGGAGAGAAACTGCCCTCTGTGGAAAATCACTGACCTAGAAAGTAAGCAAGTTAAGGACTTTTTGAATTTCCAGGGCACTCATAGAAAAGTCTGAATGGATGGTGGCTTATGGTGTGTCACCACTTTCAAGGCTGAGCCATCAGTCGCACCGCAAGGGATCTCACATCAGATTTCTGTGTTTTCATCAGGAAAATGAACAAAGGGTAGTTAGCAGGTGCCCTGTGTCTGTTTGCCCATTTTCCATGGGTTGGCCTGGTTTAATGGAGAAGGTCAGGGCTCCAGCTTCATCCAGACCCTTGTGTATACTGTGGCCCCAGGCTTAATGTTGCAGGTGACTTTCTTAGTCTTTCTAGGCCTCTTTTCCTCATCTGTTAACTGAAATCATAATTCCTTTTTAAGAGAGATATTGTGGGGACTGGCTCACATGTCATATGTAAAGTGCCACATACATTGTGCCTGGCATATAGTAGATGCTCAATGTCACTCTCTTCCCCAGATCTTCAAGGACCTCTGGCAATAAAAGGAAATGGTACCAGGCTTCAAATACAACAAAAGAAAAGAAGGCATATTTCTCCTTAGTCTAATTTTTTTTTCTAGGAAAGACCATATATACTTAAAAATAGTAATTTGAATATGTAATTTGAATATTTTTCACTTTTTCACCCTTTTTGCTCCTAATGAATTTGTTTGTATCAACATTATTAAATACATCATTTAAACACTGTGAGACCATGGAACCATTTGTCATTTCCTAAGAATTTTTTTTCAGTTCATTCTTTATTTATCAATAGTGGGTCAAAGCATTTAAGGATTCCAAGTTCAGCCAATAAATAAATAAGAGCAGCTTGTGTGGGTCCCACATGTCCAGAGGTGAAGGGTAAACCTTGGGTCTGTAAGTCCATCAGGATGGACTTGCTTCTTGCTGGGATGGGCTTTTGGAGGAAAGAAGCGCCTTGCCCACAGGGTGAAGGGAAGGCTCTCAGGGAGAGGAGTGATCCCAGTGTGAAGAAACAGGAAGGGGGACAGCAGGCATTGGGCAGAAGCAGAATTGTCACAGGCCTTTTAGTTTTTCTTGCTTTTACTTCAAAAATGTCTCTGACATTGGAAATATTTGTGATCTGTTTTGTCAGAATTCTAGATGAAAATCCAATAACCACAATTTCACAGCAGCTATTCACTGGACTAAATTCCTTGTTTTTCCTGTAAGTATTCACTTCCTTTACAATGCATCTGTCTATACATTGCAGTGATACCAGCTTACAAAAAAAACACACAAACAAAAACCTAGAAAAATCAAGCCCACTACAATTTTTATTAGTCAAAACCTCTCCTGTATTTCCAGTCACAATTACTGTTGCTACTTCCTGACCAGGGCTCATATATATTTTAAGCCTACCAGTCGATTTCTTTTGGATCTCTTTTCATTTCCTTTAGTCCTAAGGCATGTTTATATGTGCAGTGGTTGACCAAAAATAATGGTCATTTTTATCTCCCAACTAAATTTATTTTTTTATTATTATTATTTTTAAAATATATCTTTATTGATTTCAGAGAGAGGAAAGGAGAGGGAGAGAGAGAGACAGAAACATCAATGATGAGAGAGGCATTGATCGAGCCCGCAACCCGGGCATGTGCCCTGACCGGGAATCAAACCCTGATTGCCTGGATCCCAGGTCGACGCTCAACCACTGAGCCTTGCCCGGCCGGGCCCAACTAAATTTAAATCACGTGGAATCTCCTAGAAGATTAGCCCCAACTACATTTTTTTTTAAATCGATTTCAGAGAAAGGAAGGGAGAGGGAGAGAGAGAGAGATAGAAACATCAATGATGAGAGTCATTGATTGGCTCCCTCCTGCATGCCCCCTACTGGGGGTTGAGCCTAAAACCCAGGTATGTGCCCTGATCAGGAATCAAACAGTGATCTCCAGGTTCATGGGTTAACGCTCAACCACTGAGCCAAAACGGCTGGGCCCAACTACATTTTTTAACAGAGGAAAATGTGCCTTTGCCCAGCAAGGGTCATTGAAAAGGCCAAAATATTTGTCCTACCAACAGAGCCACTCTCATAATTACATTGTCACTGTTTATTAATAGACTAGAATGATCTATCAGCAGGGCTTATTATGTCCCTTTGCAGTTAATCATATAGCATCATTATTTCTCTATTTGTCATGAGAGACCACAAGCTACACAATTAATATCACAAATTAATTGTGTAGCTTAACTGCTCATGAGTTGTTGTTTTCTTTGCTCAAATGTCCCCTACATCACTTCTTGGATTTAATATCAGTTCCAGTGTGGCTCTTTAATATTGTAAATGATTAATGTTTCCCTTAAGAAGAAACTTTGGATGAGTAATGGTGGAAATGATTGCAAATTTGGAGTTTACAAGAAAAAATATCATGAACTTCAAAATTATCACCTAATATATATTTTGTTTCATCTCATAAAATTAAATTGTATAATATTTATTACCAGGTTATATGTCATACTGATGCATTCATAGTTTCTTTGACATCTGTCTCCTTTTCTGTGCCACGCACATATCTAGATAGCATTTTGAATAGGAAGTTATGTTTAGAGTCTTCATCCTAATAAAACTATTTTAGCATGCAAGTTTCCATGTTATAAAAATAGTAAAAATACTGCTCTTAAAGTGGCATATCATTGTTTCTTTTTTAAAGTTTTATTTATTTAACTTAAGTATAGTTAGTATATAATACTATATTGGTTTTACCAGTCCCAGGTGTACAACATTAATTAACATCTTTTTTTGTGTTTAAAGGTCTATGGTTAATAACTATTTAGAAGCTCTTCCCAAGCAGATGTGTGCCCAAATGCCTCAACTTAACTGGATGTGAGTATTCATGTAGGCATTAGTTTGTTATTTGCACAGATCGAGGAAACTAGCCCTAAAGTTAATTCACAATTACATAAAAATCTATCTGGGCTTTTCTTTCCAAAACTAAAATCTGATCCTATTACTTTCTGATTTAAAAATCTTTTGAGAATTGCAGTGGGTGTGAGGGTAAAGTTCACACTTTCCCCTTGAGCACCTGGGACCCATCTTTTTCTCTCCTTCACCCCATTTGGTCTCTTTCCCTGCCCCTCTCCTTACATGCCTTCCTTTCAGATGCACCAACAGTCACTTCCCTCAGCAAACATTATTCCTTTCACTTGTAAAGTCTGGCTCCTTTATTCTTTTGGTTAACTCCAACTTCCTTCAAAAGTTCTCTTAAACATCACCTCTTAAACATCACCTCTTAAAAAGCTAATTTGACAGACCAACCTATTTCAGTAGCTGCCTCTGTGCTCCGTGTATGCCAAGAACAGACTTCCACTATGCCACCCAGTTTCTACCTTGCACACCTACCTCACAGTACTAGAACCACTGGTTTACTGTGCATCCCCTACCCATTTAGAAATTTTATGAGGGCAGAAACCCACCTATGATTAGCACAGTGATCAGCACGTAATAGGTGCTCAGTAAAACTTAGTTAAATGAAAGTGCTAAACTATTTCCATTCTTTGTTAACTTTTAACCAATACTTGTTTAAACATTCATTTAAATTCCTTCATGGCTTCACCATTATTACCCACCAATCTCTGTCACATTTATCCTCAGGGTCTCCTGAGATAGGCAGCATGGTCACAGGCAGCTGTTTCCTTACCTGGGAAAATTCCCTAGAACTCTTCTCACATCAAAACAGAGGAATCAATGCCCACACAAGATGATACAATTTCGTACCTAAGCTATCGATTCTCCCTGAACTGGCCTCAGAATTACTTGTGACAACACTATTAGGTGGCCTTGTGTATACTTACTGACTTTAGTTTTTGTATTTATTTATATACCTTCTATCAAAAGGCAAAAGGCATAAAGGGCTCACTGAGGCATGGTAGAAAGAGTAGCCACTCCACATCCTGCAGATCAGGATGCATATGCTGACTCTGGTGTTCAGGATTGGGAAGACAGCTTGGGCCTGAGTTTCTCCTTCAGCCAAATACAGACAATTGCAGAATGTAAGATCTATTACACCATGGTTAAATGTCTAAGCTTTACAGTCAGACAGATATGGGTTAAAAGGGCAGTTCTACCACTTACTATCTGTGGGACCAGAAGAAAAGTGAATTTTTGAGAAACTCAGGTTCCTTGCATGTGACATGGTGGGGAGGGGTTGAAAATACCAGCTTATGTACTCAGAACAGTACCTGAAAACATTTATTAAAAACAGTACATTTATTAAAAGTGCAATAAATGGTAGCTACCACTCTTATGGGGGTAATATTAGGGTAATGAATAGTATGGTATCCAGCATAGACACATACTTACTAAATGTTGGCCTGCCCTTTCCCTTAATTTTTCTAAGTTCTAACATCAATTGAAAAGGGAAAAGTAACATAATATGAATTATACTAACCCTGTAATAATTAGGAGGGAAGCAGGAAAATTGGAACAAAGTAAAAATAAAGCTCAGAACAGTTGTATCAACAAATAGTGCCTCTAGACATACAATTTGTGCAAAAACATTAAAAATATTTTTCCTCCATGCCTTTTAGGGATTTGGAAGGCAATGGAATAAAATATCTTACTAATTCCACCTTCCTGTCGTGTGATGCACTCACTGTGCTGTAAGTATGCAATGGACTTTGGTAAATGAGGGGATACCCAATAGATTTGAAAATCAAAAGAAAATATTGACAGGGAATTTTAAAGTAGTGTCTTATTTACAGACTGGGTCTGAAACTGCAGTATTAGAAAATGCACAGGTGGTTGGATTGGTTTTGAAAGGGGTCTAAGCCTTACCTTTAGCTGCCACCATGAAGGTCTTCAGCTGCTCTCCTTGTTTTCAAGGACAGTCACTATTTCTGTGCATCCTCAGCTGAACTGGTACCTAAACCCATGTTTTCAGAAATGAGATAATGTATGTGAAAGTGGTTAGCTAGCCAGTGATTATTACTTCCAGTGACACTTATTACGTGATGTCTCTCTCTCTAAAAAAAAAAAAAAAGATTAATTCTAAAGAGAAAAACATCTAATGTGTTTCGATAAGCCAAAGACTCTGATTGGTGATTCTGATTGCCAACAATGTTTTTTATGGGGGCTGGAAGGCAGATGGGTTGATTAATTACACATTTGCACTGGAAAACTTAAAATCACTTGTATTTTGTTTTTGTTTTAATCATAGTTTTCCATATAAAGTAAACACTTAGTAATATTGGCTGGTTGGATGGATGGGTGATTGGAAAAGAAAAGTTGGAGTCTATCCATTTGTAGTAGCCTAACCACTTTTCTCCAACAAATGAAGAGCTAATACTATTGCCAGGTTGCACATTTATCAATCAGATTGCAGATAAGCATGTTTAATGAGAAAAGAGGCTATCCCACTCAGGAGATGCAAAGAGTGTATTCCTTTTCTCATGGATAATGAGACAGAACACTGGAAAACTAAACAAAGTACATCAACGCCTTCTACTTTATAGCTTTACTCAGCTTTTGAATCATTTTCATATTCATTATCTCTCTGCACCTCTGTAACGTAGGTGGCGGCTGACCCCACTTCCTGCCATTTCTCTTAAAGGATTCCATTTATAGACAAAGGGAATATAAAACCACTGTGACCCAACCAAATGTAAAATTTGACTGTGGCCCCAGAAACTACTACGAGGTTGGTTCAAGCTTTGGTCTTTATGGCCTTCTCCTAAGGAACGTGCCTTACGCAAGAGTCATCTCAAAGCCTTCTGGAGAATTATTAACAAAGTCCAAATCTGATATTAGTTGTGTGTATTTGGGAAAGAAACACTTTCTAAAATAATGAAAATCCAAACAAAGTGCAGCTTTATAGACCTCGCTTAGCACCTCAAAATACGTATGACAAACATTTCCTAGAGGGGACATGTGGACATCCTCAGTGAGAAAGTTCAGCCTTATTTCCACACCAGAACCCACCTCTCTTTGAGTTTTCAAAGGAGGCTTAGGGAATTCCACCTGGATCAATGGCTGTCCCAAAGAGAACTGGTTACTGCAGCAGACACAAACCAACAGTGCTGACTCTCACCATGTCTTACAGGTTTCTGCCTAGAAATCAAATTGATTTTGTTCCAGAGAAGACATTTTCTTCATTAAAAAATTTAGGAGAACTGTAAGTAGCATTGTCTACTAGGAAAATATGATTGCTTCTTCCAAGATGATAAATTTAATTGACTAGTGAGACTGCTTTTCCACTAGTAGCAATCAAAATCCTGTAGACTACTGGAGATTCAAATTCCATTAAGAAAACCAACATTATCCTAAAGTCAAAAGCAAATTAAAATTAGACATGAGCTTAATATGGATTTAGCTTATTCTAATTTCCCTGCCTGTTTTTTTTTTTTTTTTGAGTGATTTGATACATATGTGTGCTTGGGAGTAAATGAATTTTTGTAGCTCCTTAAACCCAGGGATCGTTATCTCTAAAGGCTAAAGTATTGTTAAGTCTCAATAAATGCTTGCTGAATGAATAACTGACTAACTGAAATAATATTAACTAATTATAACTAAATAAAGGGATGAAGATGCTTGTTATTTCTTGAGAAATTATGACTTCCAGAGTAGATGAAACAAACACTGAAGTCGGGAATGAGGCTTAAGTTCATTGAAAAATATTTAGAGAGCTCATGGACCTTTTCCTGTTCAAACACATAAGTTTTGTAGATCTATGCCTTTGAAAAAGCACCTGTATTGCTATTAATTCATTGTCACCCACATAGTTGTGTATCATTGGAAGTTAAAATTATATTATATTACAAATAGTAGCAATTAGGGTAGAGAGCTCCTACCCTCTGATTTGAGGTTTAAAAATGGAAATTAATTTCTTAATTAACCTCTCCTTCATTCTTTATACCTTTTTTTGACATCCAGAAAAGACTGGGGAAAATAACTCAGTAAGAATAATATGAAAGCCATGGCCAGTGTAGCTCAGTTGGTAGGAGTGTCGTCCCATACACCAAAAGGTCACAGGTTCAATTCCCAGTCAGAGCACATACCTGGGTTGCGGGTTCGATCCCTTGTCAGGGCACGTACAGAAGACAACCGATCAATGATTCTCTTTCACATCAATTTCTCTCTCTCTAAAAAGATTAATTTGAAGAATAGTTCATTAATAATTAAGACACTTTAATCTAATTCAAGAGTAACATAAGCCATAAATATTTATTAAGTGCCTATTGTGTGCAAGGCACTACATTAGAACAAAAAATATCATTTTATGGCAAAAAATTAAGGGTAGCTCACTTAGAAAAGTTCACTCATTTCTTGAAGGGGCGCTCTTGATCAGATCTTGGGGGATGGACATGGATTTGGGTAATCGGTTGGAGAGGAGGAGCAGTTTAGGGCAAACAGGTGTGGGTTTTATATACAAACTTCAGGAAACTGGTATGGAGTCCACATTTTGAAAAATTTCCTAATTTTCCCCTTCCTCTTATCCTATACTTAGGCAGAGCCACCTCCTGCCCCCAAATAAAAGAGCTCAATTAAGAGACACTAGCTTGCTTCTTTAAGGCCACCAATAATAATCTGTTTCAATCCACATAGCATCATTAAGATAAAAGAAATTTAGAAATTAATAGAATTAACTTGAACAAGGTATTTATATTTCTTGAGTTTACAAAAATGATAGATGATTTTACTTTGCCTTCAGCACACCAAACCCCTCCTGGAGAGGAATACACATGCTTATGTGAAGCCACTGAAGTCCTTTCCCCCCAAAAGACTGCCCTTTCTTTTTCAGTGTAACACTTTGCAAGATGTTTCTAGGTGTATGAGATCACCATCATCTTGCTCAGTTGTCAGGTTCCCTGACCCATGCACACCTGTGGCTTTGCTTCTGTGCCATGACGCAGGTGAACCCCTCCCACCAAAAGCCCCAGGTCAGAATTCCCAGCTGGCAGGACCTCTACACTTGGATGTCATCACAGCCCCTCAAGAGCAATCTGTTAAAATTAAATTTACAAACAACCCTTACCCCACTGCCAGTTTCTTCCCCTAGACTTGCTGTCTTAGTTGCATCAGCATCCTCCTGGCAACCAGGCTCAAAGACTGCGCCCTTTCCCTCTAACTCTCTTTACACTTCATATCCTACAGACCGTAAGCCCTGTCAGTGCCTTTCCTTGAACCTCATCAGCTGCTCCAGGGTGAAAACCTCCTGCCAGTTCCCCCCTCTGACTCTGGCTTCTCAGTCTATCTTTCATGCTTCTGACAGACTTATATCATCCCATAACCCAAAGCATATTATGACACTGTCCTGCTTAATATCCTCCCTCCTTGTTGCATGCTGTTCAGCAAAGTCCTTGACACAGTTCTCAAATGTTAATGTTGAAAAGAATCACAGCTCTGGCTTTAAATGCATGGCTCCTCTTCCCCCCAGCCCTGGAACTTCCAATGCGGTAGTTGTAGACAGGCACTAGGGATGTGCTCTTTTTATGAGCATCCTCCTTGATTCTGATGCCCGGACTCTACTCTGGCAGATACTGCCTCAGGAAGTAGTCAAGGCCCTTCCATTTTGTCTGTACGTGCTTTTCCAGACTCCGGTCCTCTCCATCCCATACTTTCTGTCCTCCACCACATTAGACCACTTGCTGACCCCATGAGTTGACTTCTGAGCATCTGTTTCCCTGATCCTGCTTAATTTAACCCTCTGCTATAAAACTGCTCTCCTTTTGTTCCACTTATGAAAACCATCCAGCTTTGTACAGACACTTCCTAATTTCCCAGGACAAGTTCTAGGTCTTCTTCCTTTGTTTCTTATCTGTACTTCTGTAATAGCACTTGTTTCATTCTTTCCTTGTTTTTTAATAGAGCTGTTTGCTCTCATTGTAAGCTTCTTTAGAGAAAGAGCTAAGTCTTAGTTGTAGTTCCCACACATCCACCAGCAGCTCCAAAGCATCAGAAATAGATAAGATCTTTTGTTTCATTCTTAGGCACTTTCACATGCCTTGCATTAACATCTTCTCTGGCTCAGAAGGATATTTTGGACCCTTAAAAATTCCTGATTCCTTCTGATCCCAACAAATCTCTTTTCCTCATTCTGAAGAAATACTTCCCTATGATTCTTTTTGGATCAGGCAGTCTTATTATATTTAGTTCTAAATTCTCAATGTCTTATAAAAAATAGTACCATATAAAAATAGATGAAAAATGTTTTAAGATTATCTGGATATAGTGTATATAAGAATGCTATCTTAATTGGAATTTAAAATAAATAGAAGACATAGGTCTTGACCTCAGAAAGCTTATAGTTGAATAAACATGATACCACTTGTTCAAGATTATCTGGATATAGTGTATACAAGAATGCTATCTTAATTGGAATTTAAAATAAATAGAAGACATAAGTCTTGACCTCAGAAAGCTTATAGTTGAATAAACATGATACCACAAATATGAACTAAGTAGGATTACAAAACGGTGAATTGCCAAAGTGTACAGAGTACCTAAAACAGAGGAAATTAACTAAAATAGGTACTGAAGCCAGGTTGGGAATGGTTGGAAAGGAGCTGAGAGGAAATTCCAGACAGGAACTGGTTGAGCAAAATGTCACATGTCTTAAAGTGATGGAAAACATATCCATTTGGCCAACTCTGCAGGCCTGGTTGTATAACAAGTTATCAGGTTGGTTACATTGAATCATATTCTCTATTACGTCAAGTGGGATGATGAAACTTGTGAGGAGTAATAACCATGTCATTTATTTCCAATGTAACTGCTTTGGATTTTCACTGTCACCAACAGGGACCTGTCTAGCAATATGATAAAGGAGCTACCAGCCCACATTTTTAAAGACCTGAAGCTTCTACAAAAACTGTAAGTTCTTCCTGCCAACACCATCAGATTTAAATGGCTACATCTTAAGCTTCCAAAAAAATAACATCCTGATGCTTCCTTCCTTCTTTCCTCTAATGGAACAAAGGAACCTGTCGTCCAACCCTCTCTTGTATCTCCACAAGAACCAGTTTGAAAGTCTTAAACAACTTCAGTCTCTGTAAGTGAAATATGACAGTATGCTGACTATTACTTTAGTGAAGATGTGTACTTCACTTAGAAACACATCTGATTCATATGGGAAAGCTTATCCTCTAGTTTTCAGAGAGAATTAAATTTGCAATTGTTTTGTTATTAAACCTTTGGTGAAGAACAAATTATGGAAGACTCGCTGCTTCTCCCCTTACCCCTTTCCTATAGCAATCAGCTTGCTATCAGTCCACAGAACATGCTTTCTACTTTTCAATCAGTGCAGGAAAAAGTTATGGCACAAAAATGAACAGTCAGACAATTTCATTCAGTATTTTAAAATTTCAAACATATTAGGCTGCAAATGGTGTCAAGAACTCTGCCAGTTATCCTTTGTTTTTACACAGAGATGTACCGTGTTACGCAGTCTCAGCCTAAAGCCTTTCTTCATTTAATTCCAAAGACCAAAACTTAATGTCACATTTTATTCTTGCTAAATAGCTTTCTATTGAAAATGAGTGCAAAATTTAGGTTCTCCCTCAACAGGTGTTAGTGAACATCCACTGATATAAAGGGCTTGGTTGTTGCTCTCAAGAAGCTAGAATATTAAAAACCAAAAAATATAAATAATGCATTGTTTTTAAATATAAGAACAGACAGAATGTGCACAAAGTGACTCTTCCTTTCACTCACCACATACTGGATTCTGAAAGACAAAATATCAAGTTACCAAGCCATGCCTTTCTAAAAGTCAATGTTGTAACTCTTTACTCCAAACTTTTCTGTCTACATTTCTTTTATTTCTTTGTTGTCTCATTTTTTTCTAAAGGTTAATTTACATATGTATTTCACATTTATTGACCACCAACTTATTTGTTATACTTCTTGTCTTAGGCTCTTTTGGAAACTATAGGCTATTATTTAAATAATCACACAACCCATGCAAAGCTAAAACTGCGATAAATTCAGGAGAAAGCTAGAGAGCAAAAGAAAGAAGAGGGGGAAATATTTTTAAAAGAGCTCAAGCATTTCCTGCAGGAGGGGCCCAGTGAGGACTCAGTAGCATCATTGCTCCTCTAAGCTTTGTTTCTGATGACCAAAGGGCAAGGCGGTTCCTCTGTGAAGGACTCAGTGGGTAAAGGACCATGTCCAGAAATCCTTATTCAGATTAGTCAAAAAGAAATGGAGTGAGAATCAAACACCTTTCACAGTAAACCTTAAAAGTGAAAGTCTGCTGTCATTTTAGATTGTCTTCTCTCCATCTATGGTTCCTGAGAACAGGCACACTCCCTTAATTCATGCCATCCCAGAGAGGTCTTCAAGAACCCATATTTGAAGAAGCAGCTGGATAAATGAGGAGTAGAACAGTTATCACCAGAGCCCTCTGAGGACATCTGGGGCTGGAAGAATTAAAGGATTATGCTTTCCATATGTCTTAGGAAACAATTGCCCTGAATTAGAGCTCCTCTTACTGCTTCCCCGATTTCCCCCATACAGACACATAGGCCAGGAAAAAAATGACTGTATTTAAATTCAGATTCTCACAAACACACTTATCGATGTCCTCTGTTTGGACATAGCAGCTCTTGTCAGAAACCCTCTAACCACATGCCATGATTTCTAAAATCAAAGGCCTGAGCCATTGCATAATCCTGAAAATCACCACTGCAGTTTTTAAACCAAAGAAATGAATGACAGTGTTTTATTAGAATGTAATCTGCATAGGAAATGACAAAACGAACTCCTATGTACCGGAGGCATAAAAAGAAATGGAAATTTTCTAAGATAGCTTACTGTGAAATGCTCATCCTACTTTGAATTGGTAACATAAGGTTTTGAAAAGTGATATTTAGGAAGGACAAAGAATGCAATTACTAAAAAGTGAAACCTGAAAAACATGAAACCTTTTGTGCCTGTATTCCAGAGACCTGGAAAGGATAGAGATTCCAAATATAAACACACGAATGTTCCAGCCCATGAGGAATCTTTCTCACATGTATGTATGTACAAAAGAATAGAAAAGACTGCATGGTGGAATGTCACAAACTGTCTCATGTGTCACTGCAATGTGTTTTTTTGTGCAAGAAAAGTCTTTTTATTGAGAACTTTTTAATTTTGTCACCTTTGGTCCCTGTTCAAATAGAATTCAATATTATGATGCGCCGACATGAATGACACTTCTCTCTGGAAACACGCTGTTTATCCAATTGAGGCCCAATAAGAGATCAGGGTACCAGAGTGCCACACATTACACAAGATGAAGTCACTGGCTCAATGGTACTCAGGAGACCTGGGAACATTAATTCACCTCTCATGAGTGAGCAGTCGCTGCTCTAAGATTTGAGCCCTTAGGAAGAAAGGTGCTTATATAAATTCCAGGTGTTGTTTCTGTTACTAAGTGCACTTCAAAATGGAGGTAATTAATCTTTATAGTAGTTTTTGATAAGTCACTTGAATATATTTGACTAAAGTGCACTATGTAAGTTGTGTTAATATATGTTTATGACATGATTATTTCTTATCGACTGTGTAATCTCTTTGTTCATGATTTTAAAAATTAACCATTGTTATTCACAACAATAGGGAGAATTCGAAGTAAGCTAACAAGTTGGGTGCAGCAAGTGGCTGAAATGGTTGGTGTGAAGGTGCTGTTTTGGGAAAACGTTTTGTGTGTGTCTGTGCCGTAGGTGTAAATTACTACTGGACAAGTGTTTGATGTGTACTGTGTGGTTTTCACAACTTTTCTTTCTGTGGCACCAGTAGATAAATACTTAAGGAGGCTATCATTTCCTTGTTGCAGGCAGAATGTGAGGTCTTGGAAGAGAGAAACTCAATCTTTTTAGAACTTGAGAGAACCTTAGGTTGAGGTCAAGAGGACCCAACAACTAACAGAAAATATGTTAACTTAGGTCCCTACTAAGTGCCCTAGTTCTTCTTTCATCTTCCTTGCCCACACTTACTGAAATACCTTCACCCCCATAACCCCATGGAGCTTCCATCTGCCAAGCAGTGCCCCAGTCACAGTGGGAAGAGAGGCTGAACCACTGAGAAACCCTAGCTGGCTCTACCTGAAGACAGTGGATATAATTCCTGAAAGAACCAAGAGGTCAAGTGCATACCAGGGACTCCAGGGAAGGAGGGGAAAACAAGAGTTATAAGTCAAGTTTCTTAAATTGGGTAGATGATATGGGGAAGCTAGACTGTAAGCTGCCCAGGGGCAGGAATTGCCTCCAATTTTTCTACCTGACATCCCAGCACTAAATTACACATCATTCATTAGTTCATCTAAGAAGTGCTTGCTGAATAATTCCCATGTGTCAGGCACTGTTCGAGATCTGAGCACACAGTCTGACCAGGAGAGACAAGTGTCTGCCCTATGGAGCTTTCATGGAGCTTTCAGAACCAGAAACAAACATGTAGACAAACAAATAGTTAATAAATATTCTGAAGACAATTACGGCAAGATGAAGGGATAGAGAGAGGACATTGATGGTCCACAGAGAAGTCAGAGGATGTAACATTCTAGTGGACCTTAGTGGAGGGAGAGAGCAGCCCTGAATATCTGAGGGAAGAGGGAAGAATCTTTCAGGCAGAGGGAAAAGCAAAAACATCAAACTGAGAAGGGGGTGAGCTGACTCATCTGGGGATTAGAAGGTCGGTGCATCTGGGCGGAGCGAGGCAGGAAGCCAAAGGGGCAAAGCGGGTCATGGTAGGCCTTGAAGCTGTGGCAAAGTCAAGCTTTGTTTAACTTGCTGGCCTACCAACTGGCTGGGGAGGGAAATGAAAAGATTTAGAAGAAAAGAGATGAACTAAAAGAGGTGGTAAAAAAAATACAAAAATAGAATGAGTTTTATGGGAGAAAATCCTAAGCACACAGGTTTGGAGAATGGCAATAAGCCAGACGACCTCCCCAATTCAAACGCCTGACATTCCACACACCTGCAGCATAAATAGATTGATCACAAACAAATCTGTTTTCCTCTAGAGATTAAATCTTTCTAGTCCCTGGGGAGAAATCTGTGTTTCAGGCAGCTGTTTTTCCTTCTAGCTCCAGTGAGAATGAGTTTTCCTAGTCTCAGAGACTCTCCCTTCCTGCCAGGGATAAGAAGGCTAGTTTGAGTGAGTACACTTAAACTAAACACAAGACAGGAATGCTTTCAGTGAGTTACCATAGGTCCTTTGCATCCCAAACCCAAACCCCTCAATGTCTGCTCAAGATCAACTTAACAATGACAATCTACTTTTTATAACACCCTAGAGAATAATCCAACTTGAAGGAGACTTCACATTCTCATGTCCTACCCTGATTCACCTCAGACAAGCCACAGAATTTGTCTTTTAGGTTCATTTTTAAAAGAAGCACCCTGCCTAGAGTAACATATATTTCATGAAGAACTCTTAAATTACATAATCTCTGTTAAACAAAAACAAACAGGCCTAGTGAAGTTGCATACCTCACAGAGCTGCAGCCCTGACGGGATAGCAAGTGTGGTTTCTGTGTCATTGCTGTAAAGTGACTCTGTTTTTCCCTTTGACTTTAGTTATTTCAAAAACTTTCGATACTGCTCCTATGCTCCCCATGTCCGAATATGTATGCCCTTGACTGACGGCATTTCTTCATTTGAGGACCTCTTGGCTAACAATATTCTCAGAATATGTGTCTGGGTTATAGCTTTCATAACCTGCTTTGGAAATCTTTTTGTCATTGGCATGAGATCTTTCATTAAAGCTGAAAACACGACACACGCTATGTCCATCAAAGTCCTTTGTTGTAAGTATGTTTCTTGTCTACATAGATCCAGGGTATCTTCTGTGATCTGTAAACTACATATATACTGGCCTTCAACCAATGGCACTTAGTTTAAATTATACTTGTCAGGTAATTTTTAAAAGTATGATGGTGCTATTATCTTTGGCTGCTCTCTTCTAGATTGTATGAGTTTTAGGAACCTAGTGCACACTCCTGGGGGTTATGTTTTGGAAATGGGGTAACGAAGCTTAAGAGTGAAGGGATGGATTCTGGAGGACAGGCTGTGGGTTATAAAACTAAATTTTGTTTAACCCTCAATTACAATAACACCCATGCTACTCAAGCCCAGAAAATTATTCCTTTTATTAACTATGTAATATTTGTTTACTGTTTAAAAACTAGCCTCCCCCACAATTACCCTGACTACCTTTTTAAAAAAATTCTAAAACTAAGATGCAGCATGGTATTTAGAAATAGTATCCTTTTTGAAGTCCATTGGATCTAGGTACTGTTGTAGCTGTTTACATTAGTTCGTTTAATAGAGAACGAAGGAAGTAGACCTAATCAGAAAACAAAAACAGAAATGCAAGGAACTGCCAACACGTCCTGTGTCCTTTCCTTAACAGGTGCAGACTGCCTGATGGGTGTTTATTTGTTCTTCGTTGGCTTTTCTGATCTAAAATACCGTGGGCAGTACCAGAAGTATGCGTTGCTGTGGATGGAGAGTTTACAGTGCCGGCTCATGGGTGTCCTGGCCATGCTGTCCACTGAAGTCTCTGTCCTGTTGCTGACATACTTGACTTTGGAGAAGTTTCTGGTCATTGTCTTTCCTTTCAGTAACATTCGTCCTGGAAAATGGCAGGCCTCAGTCATCCTCATTGGTATCTGGATCATGGGATTTTTAATAGCTGTGATTCCCTTTTGGAGGGAAGATTACTTTGGAAACTTTTATGGGAAAAATGGAGTATGTTTCCCACTTTATTATGACCAAACTGAAGATATTGGAAGCAAAGGGTATTCTCTTGGAATTTTCCTAGGTAAATTGTATTTTTCATTTTCTGGACAAATGTAATTTTGATAGAAATACTACAAATTTCAGCAAAGACATATTTATTCATCTCAGAAAGTAAACAAATATAGACAAGACTCTCCCCCTTTTTTAGAAATATATTTTTATTGATTTCAGAGAGAGGAAGGGAGAGGGAGATAGACACATCAATGATGAGAGTCATTGGTTGGCTGCCTCCTGCACACCCCCTACTGTGGATCAAGCCCACAACCCAGGCATGTGCCCTGACTGGGAATTGAACCATGATCCAGCCAGGCAAGACTCTTGCTATGTATTTATAAAAATTTTTATTAAACTTTTAATTATAGAGATTTAGCATGAAGAAACTATACTGTCAGGATCTCTGGATGGCTTTTTTATTACCTCCCAGACCTTTGAGCTGGAGAAATTCTGGGTCACTTAGTTGTCCTCTCACCCTACCAAGTTACTTGAACTCATTTTGTTTCACAGTATAGATTAAGTTAGATAATAATAATAACTCACTTACAGGAGATTATCTTAGTGGAAATTCCAAGAAGGTTCATTGCCTTTGGTAAATGCTGCTGAAAAGTTAACAACATAAAGATACTTCATAAAACTCTTCCCTTTCCCATTTTCTCAGTCTCCCCCCACCCCCTTTTTTTTATTATTTTTTAAAAAAGAAGACCATATATTTTCTGTTACAAATGAAGCTTAGTCCTTTAAGGTAAAAGACCTTTTTTATCATCTAATAGGTATCTCAATTGCTTAAAATTAAAGCCATTCCCAAGTCCTCTCTTTAAGGGAATATTATTTTAATTTCCTCTTCTCATCTTTTCCTCCCATCTAACTAGTCAATAAGCTCTGCTGTCCTTTCTTTTTCCCAAATAATTTTTATCAAAATATGCCTCTGCTTTCTATTTCTTCCAGTCTCTCAAACCACTGCTACCACCTTCCTTTAAAAATCTTATTACCTGAACCCTGAATTACATTAGCCTTGACCAGTCTTTTGTCCTCTGGGCCCTTCTCTCCTATTTGTGTAGTCAGTACCACTGTTACAGCCTCCCTGAGGACTGAAAGAACTGTGTGTCCCTCTGCTCAGAGGCTTTTAATGAAACCTTGCTACTACCAAGGACAAGTTTAAATTAGTCACTTAAAGCCCACCACAAAGTGGCTTTAGCCACTGTTTCCAGCTCTTCACCTATTCCTTCTTCCTCTGAAAAGTAAAACACCCTATTTGCACCATTTTAATAATACTCCTCATATACTATGTTGTTTTATAGCTATTTTTCATGGCTATGCCCCTCCTAAGATATTGTAAGATGTTCCTAGCATAGGTGCAGTCATAGAGAGCTTCCCTCACACAGGCACACATGCACATACTATGTTATGTTATTACCTTACATTACATTATGTTACATTCATTGATCCAACATGAATTTATGAAGCACTTATAGGGCAAGCACTGTTTTGGGTACTGGAGATACAACAGATTGGTCCTCATAGACCTGCAGCCAAAAAGGAGAATGAAGACAAGTAAACACATTCTTACGTCACAGGGTGACAAATGCATGAAGGAGGAATACAACATGTTCTAGAAGCCCCAGATCTGGGAACCAGGGGAGGCTTCCCAGAGGAAATGAATCCAAACTGAGGCCCACAGGAGGAGGCATTAGCTAAGTGAAGGCAGAAGTTATGTTCAGGAAAAGACAGAGGACTTAGAGGCCTAAAGCCAGGGAATAGGCCCAGAGGAAGGGTGAAAAAAGTTCAGATTTATAGTTAAGGTGTGGGTCAGCCAAAAGGGTTTAGCACCTGGGATATATTCTACATTGACTAAAATATTGCCTCTCTCTGTCTCTCTCTCTCCCTCTCTCTCTCTCCCTCTGTGTGTGGGGGGAGTCCTAGAGCCCTTTTCTACTTAAAGAATATAAGAACATACAATGTTTTAAATTAATTTTACATTTTAGAATAAATTAGGTTTAGAGAAAAAGAGATGCAAGGTCAGCACAGTTTCCGTATACCCATCGCCCGGTTTCTCCTGCTGTTACCATCTCACATTCTTATGGTGCCTTCAGAACATGAACTTTGATCCTTTCTGTAAGTCTGTTTTCAGAATTCATACCGGAGGATCATCTTTAACAGTCATTTTATTTTATTCTCAACTTTCTGACAAGAGGCCTAAGATAAATCAATCTTTAAAAATTCTTTTATATGGCTTAATAATGAGATTCCATAAAAAATGAAAAGTTTTGAATAAAAACAACAGAACACTTCCCAGTCTTACATATAGTCTAAGTCAGATGAATATTTTTTAACAACCTTGATATTATATGCAAATTTTATGTTTACCATAAGGTATAAGATGATCACTCTTGGGATTTTTATTATAGCAAGAATATAACAAAGTGACTAAGAAGTCAGCATTACATGATAATCTTCTGAACACATTTAACTCTAAAAGAATAATTCATATAGTTGAATTTTTAATTTTTTTCTTATTTCTGTTTTCCTAAAACTAATCTATAAGGTTTTTAATTTTAGTTTAAATGACTATAAGCAATCTGAAGAAAAATAAATAAAAAATGGTATTATTGTTCTATGCATCTTTTAAAATTTAATACCCCCAAAAAATGAGGAATAATATTTCTGAGGCTATTACCTTCTTGATACTCCAAGGTTATCTTACTCATATTTATAAGATAAAAGAATGGGGTCATACTTATTATGATTATGACAACCCATCACGGCGTTGAATTTGCAGAGAGCTAAAAACAAAAATAGCTCTTTACCTGCTTTAAAAAACTAAAATTTATCTTATGATACCCAGATCCAAATTTCAGAAGTATAGCATTCTTCATAAATGGCTTGTGTATTTGAAATCTCTTTCTGATCTGGCAAAACTGATTTCTTTAGCTTATTCCAGTGTACAGCCTTGACCTAAGGGTTTGGCCGAGTACCACTGAGGTGATACAAAAGAGTGCTTCTTGGGGTTCAGGGAAGGAGGCACCAGTCAGACATCTCAGTAACAGTATTTTCGCTGCTGACATACATTCTTGCGGTGTTAAGAGCTGTGCTTTTCCCGACAGGTGTGAACTTGCTGGCTTTTCTCATCATCGTCTTTTCCTATGGGATCATGTTCTGTTCTATTCAAAAAACAGCCTTGCACACTTCAGAAGTGAGGAGTCACATTGGAAGAGAGGTGGCTGTTGCAAACCGTTTCTTTTTTATTGTGTTCTCTGATGCCATCTGCTGGATTCCTGTGTTTGTAATTAAAATTCTTTCCCTCTTCAGAGTGGAAATACCAGGTCAGTCCCTTCTCTTACTCCCAAGTACACAGTGCCTTCTTATGCCCTTTGTCTGATGAAGTGAGAACACAGTGCTTTACAATTCTCCGTAAATTCTCCATAAATATCTGCAACTTCAATACAAACGGTCATTTCCCTCAGTGCTTTATATTCAGTATTCTATGACAGAAACTGGGCAGTGGTACAATCTAGACAAGAATAATAAAAAACAGGAGGGAGAGAAAAACAATCTTAGTGTCTTGCTTTTACCTGAGCAGGATAATGGTTCTTAACCAAGAGTACATATGTAAAATCAAAATATTCCCAGGGCCTCTGAATTTAGTTCACAGGGACTACGGCCTCTACAGGGGTGCTTTGTAAAAGACCCCCTGTGATTCTGAGGCACATGTCTCCGGTTAAGAACCATGAGTCTATGTCATGGTCCTGGCCAAACGATCGTCACACTGGGCTCTCCAGAGTGTTAGGTGTTCCGTGGAAGGTGCCTCATCCGAGAGGCCAGGTTCCCCACTCCCTCTCCTACTCAACCAGAGAAAATAAACTCCTCATTTGTTAGGACTGTCCTCAAAGCTCGTCCTGGGACCTAGAAGTCATATCCATCTAGGGCCCGCCCGGGCTTTAGCCTAACTCTCTGAAACAGTTTTGGGATCACATTCAACTCTTCATTTCAGCCTTTTGCAAAGCTCCATGGGGCATCTGTCCAGGGCAGGAACTGTATCCTAACCATCTTGGCACACCAGCATCAAGCACTGCTTCACATCTCAGAAGCCCTTATAAAAGGGTGATGACTGTACAAGTAATGACTTACACCCCTCTGGCTTGTGCACAAAGTCCTAAGAGACCTTGTCAAATGGCTGGCTGCAAAAAAGACACATAGCACCCACAGAATCCCCTCAACCTATTAACTTAGTCTCCCAGCATGGCATAGATGTCCCTCGAGCCACAGAAGATGTAGAAGCGAAGATCAGGGCTGACTACTTGGGAGCCTTTGCTGGGTGGCAAGAGCAAAAGCCATAAAAATATGTGAGATTACTGGGGAAAGTCAGTTATATTCGGAGAGCAGAGTTAATTAACTGTTTACTGGTGACAGATGGGACCTTAATGAACAGACTCAGTATAGCACAACTTCCCAAACATTTCAAAGGTTATGTCCTAACATCTCAAATTCAATAGGCCTGAAATGTCCTTTGGCCCCCACTGCTCATGGAATAAGTTCCCAATGCTGGGATTATCGTTATGACTTTTCTTCCTCCTGCCCCACCTTCATATATTTTGTGATCCAGGCCCACTAGAATTATCGGGCTTTTTTTTCTGAACTTCATTTATGTCTTGCCTTTGCTGAAGCTGTTCCCTCCACCTGGATTATACTTTCAACCTGTAAGACTCTAGCCTACAAAACACCCTTCTTACCATCCAAGGTTTAAGCCAAGCACTCCCTCTTCCATGGTACCATCCCAGCCCTCTCCCAAACCACTCCCATCCAACTCCACTGCTGAAATATCCATTCAATTTTGTTTGCAATTCATTTATTAGCCTCATATGAACTACCTCATGTCAGCATTACTTTTAATGTATCCATAAGTGGGGACCTTGCCTTATTTATCTTTCCACAGTATTTTAACATAGTATTATTAAATAAATGCTTGTTCAACTAAAGATGCTCAGCCAGTCCTAAGTTTCCCCTGACAAAGAATTTTTTATGGTATCTTCCCCTAGTATGGTCTACTAGCATTTGTAAGGCTTCCCACAAAAGGAATTCGTTAAGTTTGGAGATGTACTGTTTTTTTGTTTCTCAAATCGTCAGACTCCTTTGTGAATAGGCCAGCAGGGATATGAGGGCAATAAGGCCTCCAGGACTGAAGTTAAGACCAAAGTCCAATCTAACCCTGGACCAAAAGTTCCCTGAACACTATTCTACTGATTAAGAATTATTTCCAGCCTGGCCTGGCATGGCTCAGTGGTTGAGTGTCGACCTAGGATCCAGGAAATCGGGTTTCGATTCTCGGTCAGCGCACATGCCAGGGTGCGGGCTCGATCCCCAGTTGGGGGCATGCAGGAGGCAGCCAATCAGTGACACTCATCATTGATGTTTCTAGCTCTCTCTCTCCCTCTCTTTTCCTCTCTGTGAAATTAATATATATTAAAAAAAAGAAAGAATTATTTCCTCACTTTATTTTTTCTATAAAGAAAGAAAAACATGTTATATATGAATTTATAGTTTATAAAGTATTTTTACATATTTCCTCTCATTTACCCTCACAACAACCTGCAAACTAGCTACTGAAATTCAGAAAAGTTAAATGGTAGAGCCTACAACTTATGGCTCCTATACCCTTCTAACAAAGAGATCTTCAGTACTGTGAGAAAAAACTTGAGGGAAGTAGCCCACTCAAAAATAACGTGGACTACAAAATGCTGTGAAAACATTATGAAAAACTTCTGTTTTTCACACTTTGTTTCCTGTTCCAGGCACAATCACTTCCTGGGTAGTCATTTTTTTCCTGCCAGTGAACAGCGCCTTGAACCCAGTCCTTTACACACTCACCACCAGCCTCTTCAAGGGCAAGCTGAAACAGCGGCTACACAGGCCTCGGAGAACATCGATTTTCCAAACTAAAAAAAACCATTTATCTACATCCATCGTGTGGACAGATGACTCCTCTTCCCTTAAACTTGGGGTTTTGAACAAAATAACTTTTGGAGATAGTATATCAAAACCAATGTCCTAGTAATGGTTGGGGACCACTGGACTTCCAGTGGACTACCTATTAAAAAGTGCTGTATTTGGGAAATGACTCTGCAAACCTTCCTTCTTGGAGAACACAGCAAAACGGCTTCTGATGCTGCGGTCCAATGGCAGCCATACTATTTATCAGCTATGGCAAGAACTGTACCTAAGGTTTCCTCTCACCCTTACATCCCTGAAGTGAGAAGTGAACCCATACAGAAGGCAGATGTGCAGCTGGTCTCCATCTAGTCAACACTACCAAGCCACCAATGAGTGCCCACATGTTGGCACTGCATGGTCTGCTTTTAAATTGAGTTGCACTGTCCATAAAATAAAAGCATTGACACACCTAATTCTAGTTGTGGCCAGAATAACATAAGCTTAACATATCTTTCCTTGCTTTTTCAATGAAATCATCAGCATCCCATTGAACTGATAGCAAAGGATTTCTGAGATGTTCACCCACCTCAAGTCCTGCCCTATGGAGGCTGGTGGAGCAGCAACCTTAAAAAACAATACTTCATGCAAGGTTACCACATCAAACATTGACCAGAGAGGCACACCGACAAAACCTAGTACCATTCACCTTCTTGGCTTTTATTTAATGTGAGTAGTGCTGAGATCTCAAACAAGGCATTTTTCTTAAGATTGCCTCAGCCACAAAGGAAAATTGGGTACTTCAACCACCCAAAATTACATTTTAATATTGCTTAAGTATAATATCTTTACAACAGTATCTCTATTGCTGGCAAGTTCTGACTTCATAGAACACACAGATAAGAGGCATTAAAGGAGATTTAAGAATAGTGGTTTGATGGGACCATTTGCTCATTCAGGCTAATTCCCATCACTTTTAATAAAAAGGTCAGTAATTCTGGATTTGTTTTTTGAAAATTAAAAGTACTTGTGAAGGCCTGAACATGTTTTTATACTGAATGTTTTATGTGGAAAAAAAAAAATCAGGTAAATAAAATTATATTTCACATTTGTCCATATAGTATTTTAAATTTAACAAAGACCACTGAGAGGGTTTATTGACTGTTACCCATGGTTCTCCTGATACAGAAGAGAGTAGGAAACAGCACCTTAGAAATAGGACACATGACATTTTTCATTCTCTTCCTACTTTTTCCAAAGCATATGACAAGAACTTAATTTCTTTACTGTTCACTTCATTCTGAGTTTCTTTCATGAGATGAAATGTAAATAGCTGACTGAGAACACCAATATTTCATATTAAATGGGATGCCTTTCAGTAGCATCCACAAAAGGAAGAATCCTAGAGTTGTGTCACAGCTGTCCTGGTAATTTACCTGTTATTGCTTAATATTGACTAAAACCATCATGTGACTTCCTTTATTTTGCTCAATTGAGATATTTCTTACAGTACTGAAATCTTCCCCTTAGGATTCTAAAAATAATGTTCCTACTCATTTGACTAAACTGTTCTTTCCCCTGTGGTTTCAAACTTAATGTACCCATGGTCCCTACTCATGGATACATTAAAAAATAATGTATCTATGATTATTCACTTCCCATTGTGTTTTCTCTATTCACAGGTATTTTATTAAATGTTCTTTGCCAATCCTTGGTCATCATAAGACTTATTTCCTAATATATATCCCCCAAACAGGGTGTATAAATAAGAAATAGACCCCAGACATAGAGTATTTCAATATGAAAAAATGAGTGACTCTGTTCTTAAAAAGAACAAAGCTCAGCCCATGAACTGAGCCTTGGACACGATGTCTGTGCTCTCACTGTGGAGTAGAGGACGTGAGGAGAAGTACAGGTCAAATGTGTCAGAGAAGCGGGAAGCATATGTAATAGAAAAATGGAAGCTACATGCTAGTCAGCAGCATGCCAGGACATGGTATAAGTTTGAATTCTAATTGCTTAGTAATTTTAATCAGTTGGCTGATATTCTGTTTATTAAAGATGGAAGATGACTATTTCATAATGATAATATTTATTTCTGCACCAGGGAAATGAAATGAAATTAGACTATTCTCCTTTTGAATGGCTTCTGAGTAGGAGATCTCAAAATCCTTGAGAAATACTTCTTAAAGCCCTGGAAGCTGATTGAAACCAATTACTCAAAGTACTTCATTATAATAGTTTCCAGGTAATTTTTCCACATGACAATATGGGAGAAAAAAATTATAAATAAAGAAACAGAAAACAAGCCAAGTGACAAAATTACAGATATCCAAGAGTGGGGGCCTCCTGCTGTCAGAATAGTCTGGCTATAGTCAATGGTAATACCTTTTACCTCTAGTACTGGAGGAAACTCATAACTGTTTTGAGTTATAAACTTATAAATAGTGTAAATACAAGAATAAATTATTTTTGGACTGTCTGGGAACCAATAAAACTTTCACCTATTTTCAGTTCTCTGAGTGTATGACGCTGGGGTGTTGGATTCAGAAGTGGTTTTGTAATGGAAGCTGTATACTTTCCTGCTACAGACAACACACATCTAAGGGCAATGAAATACAGCATCAAAAGACGGGGCTGGTGCCGTAGTTCCATTTCAGCCATTAACTACATATAAGACCTCAGACAGATTACCTTTAAATCTCTTCTATTCTCTATCACTGAGTTTCCTTAAGATCATATAATATAAACTGTCTTGTCCCATTTCTGGGAAGATCCATAATGTGGATTAAATCACTTCCTTAAAGGTCCACATGGGTAAAAAATCCAAAAGTTTACATGATGTTCAAGGATCATCCAATTCTCAACTTCTCTTTTTCATTTCTACCTCTTTTATATTACTGTTCAAATATTTTTTAAAAGCCTCAAAGTTTTGTCCTGAGCAGGGGCTAACTCTAAACCCACTTTGCAGTGGGTTTGATTTAGATTCACAGGCATGTCTCTCCTGCCATAAGACCTGCCCTTTGCCCTATAACCATGGGTCAGGGCCATCCTGTGAGCCCTGCTCTGATCTTTGTCAGCTAATAAGAAGCCCTTTGGACATGTGTATGACTCTAAGAGAATAAGACTTTTAAGAAAGTGAATCACTCCAAAAAGTATGTATCTAAATTTCTGTTACCATTCATTCATTCATTTAGTCATTCAGTCAGTCAGTCAACAAACAGGCTTAATCAGCTACCTGGACCCAGACACAGTGCTATGGAGCAAAGTCATCTCCAAGGGCAGGTAATTCACACTCCAGTGAAACAGCCTTGGCAAGACAATTGGAGGACTTCTTTAGAGTTGCCATCAGAGATCAAGTCCCACCTATGCACCTGTCTTACCACTTTTATTCACAGAACACTCCTCTTTATTTTAGTATCTTTTCCTCTCTACTTTTCTTCCTTTTTCTTTCAAACTTTTGCTGACATTTCTTGCCATTTTTCCCTTGCTCTGTACACACACACACACACACACACACACACACACACATCTTTCTTTCTCTCTCTAAATCTGCTCCTTGGCCTCCTCATTTATGTCCTGTGGTATCTTTCTGTTGTGTTTTCTCTCCCTCTTTCTGTCTCTTTGTTCCTCTAAATTTCTCTCTTTCTCTCTCTTGTCTCTCCCTTTATAGACACTGTTTGGGGAGCAGATGTAAGGCCAGAGTGAGGCCAAATTAAGATGGATCCTTCTGCTGAGTAAATCAGGAAACAGACTGCTTGATTAAGTTTATTTTTATGCTCCTCAGCTAGCTGTGAGTGCCCTAAATCGATAAGGGTCTAACTGTCTGACTACCATCATATAACAGCAGATTAATAATAGAAACATCTTACATCTGAATAGTGTTTTACAGACTCCCAAAGGCTTTCACAAAGCCTTTATTTTGCTGGAGGTCAAGCATTATTTATTCACAAGTGCATGCTTTGGCAGACATGCACATACAAATAAATACCTCACAATGTTGGAATTAATATATCTGGCAGCATCACCTATGTGGGACATTGCTAAGTTAAAAAATAAACACATCGTTTTTTAAAGGCCCTTACAGAACTAAGGACAAAACAGTTGTCACTGATTCCTAAATTAAAGCTCAGACATGAAATTGTGCATATAAGAAAGCACAGAGCATCTCATTTGAGTCAATCACTCGTTCACAAATGTTTTTTGAATCAGGCAATATTCTAGGCAACAGAAATTAGTATTAAGCACATGAACCAAAAAATAGTGCCTGTCTTAATGGAACTTACATTCTTGGGGAGTTGGTGGGTGAACTGTAGGACAGAAACAAACATCAAGGAAATCAGCAAAATCTATACTATACTACAGAGTGAGAAGTTGTATGGAAAAAATAAATTGGGAAGTGGGAGAGTTATTGCCAGAGGAGGGGCAGTGTCAATGGATATCCTCAATAAGAGGTGACATTTGAGTAAAATACCCTGATGCCACCATTTCTCCTCCATTTACTTATCTTTAAAATGAAAAAAATAATAATATCCATCTTACAAAATTACTGAAAGCTTTAATTGAACAAATATGTATTTCAGCATATAGACTAAAGTTCATTAATTACTTAACAAACAGATACATATCTTAATTTCATAAATTTCACTCATTACAGACATCCTTATATTTTTAGAACCCATTTTCCTATAATTCACATATAATTTTAGCAAGATTTATTTTCTTATTTCTAAACTTGGAGAATATGGTAAGAAAATGTGTGTGCATATATATATATATATATATATATATATATATATATATGTGTATATATATGTGTGTATAAATATGTGTATGTGTGTGAATGTCTTGGATATCCATGTGGGTGTTTTACTACCTACCGATTTAGACTTCCTGTGATCTATAAACCCCAAAGCCAAGAAATTTACCTAAAAATTAATCCTAGGATGATGATAACCCTGAGATAATTGGAAAACCAAAGACCAACTTCTCTAGAACATATGTCCCCAACTCAGTCCTCACAAATTTCTCCAGAATGTTATATTCTTATATCAGCTTTTATAGAATTCCCATAGTAATATCTCACACAAGGCAAGCTCATAATCCAAGTTAATAAACCATGAAGAAAAAGAATCCACCACAAGTGGGAGTCAACAAACACATAAAAAAGGGTATTAGACCCAAAGTTAAACAAAACTTTAGGTAATTGATCTGATAAAGTCTATAAAATATATATTTTTAATATTCAAGAAATAGTAAAGAAATTTAAAGCATAAAATACAAGACCCTATAAAGAGTGTCTTTAAAAGCAACTTTTTGAATGGAAAATGCACTCATTAAAATAAAAAACTCGGGCTGTTTCCAGATCTTAGCTATTGTAAACTGTGCTGCTATGAACATCGGGGTACATATATCCTTTCTGATGAATGTTTCAGGATTCTTAGGATACATTCCTAGGAGTGGAATCACTGGGTTGAATGGCAGCTCCATTTTTAATTTTTTGAGGAACCTCCATACTGTTTTCCATAGTGGTTGCACCAGTCTGCATTCCCAGCAGCAGTGTACCAGGGTTCCCCTTTCTCCACACCCTCGCCAGCACATGTTGTTTGTTGATTTATTGATGGCAGCCATTCTGGCAGGTGTGAAGTGATACCTCATTGTGGTTTTAATTTGCATCTCTGATGATCAGCGACGTCGAGCATTTTCTCATGTGTCTCTTGGCCATCCGTATGTCCTCTTTGGAGAAGTGTCTATTTAAGTCCTTTGCCCATTTCTTAATTGGGTTGTTTGTCTTTCTCTTGCTGAGTGCTAGGAGTTCTTTGTACACTTTGGAAATTAGCCCCTTATCAGATTCATCCTTGGCAAATATGTTTTCCCAGACTGTGGGGTTTCTTTGTACAGCCCAAGTGCCCATCAGTAGATGAGTGGATAAAAAAGCTGTGGGACATTTACACCATGGAATACTATGCAGCTGTAAAGAAGAAGAATCTCGTACCCTTTGGGACAGTGTGGATGGACCTGGAGAATATTATGTTAAGTGAAATAAGCCAGGCAGCGAAAGACAAATATCACATGATCTCGCTTATACGTGCAATCTAAAGAACTTAATAAACTGATGAACAGAATAGATTCAATGACATGGAAGCATAGATGAGACTGATAAATGTCATAGGGATGGAGGAGGGCGGGTGAGTGGAGGGGGAGAGAGTAACCAAAGAATTTATATGCATATATACACAACCCAAGGACATGGACAATGGTGGGGAGAGGGACTGGTGAGGGGGAAGGAATGGGGTGGAACGGGTCATTGGGGAGAAAAAGGGACATCTGTAATATTTTAAACAATAATAAAACTTAAATAATAATAATAAAATTAATTAATTAATTAATTAATCAAAAACTCAATGTATAGTTTAAAGATCATATTCTAGGCAGCTGAGTGGAAAATTATTGAACTAGAAGTTAGACATGAGGAAACCACAGAGAATGGAAACAGAGAGATTTTTAAAAACATAAAAAAATGATGGCAATTTAGGAGTCACAGGGGATAGTACCAAGAAGGTCAAATATGCTATCCATCTTTTTGTACATAGTAGAGGAGTCCTAAGTTCTGGGTAATTTAATGTACAATATGGTGACAACATTAATAATACTGTATTGAATAACTGGAAATTTGCTAAAAGAGTAGATCTTAAGCATTCTGACCACCAAGGGGGAAAAAATGGTAACTATGTCACTATGTGAGGTGATGATTATGTTCATTGTCTTGACTGTGGCAATCATTTTGCAATGTATACATGTGTGAAATCATGGTGTGGCATGCTTTAAATATATACAATTTTATTTGTCAATTATACCTCAATGTAGCTGAGGCAATTTTTTAATAAAATAGAAGGAGTCCCAGGTGGAAAGAACAGGAAGGATGAAAGAGAAGCAATATTCAAATAATGGTTCAGAATGTTTCAGAGTTGATGAGTGTGTCCTCATGTCTAAGTATCATGGAGTCAGGTTGTTTCTGCTTTTATGCTATGACAAACAGCACAGCATTGGGCATCTTTGTGTTCATCTCTTTGGGCATATGTGAGGGGATTGCTCTTGGGTGACTTCTACAAGGTTCATTGCTTGTTTATAGAATGTCTTATCCTGGATCCCCTAAAAAATATCAGAGCCTGAGGCAAGGCTTAAGTGGTAATGCTTTATAAGGAAGCAGGGGGAGAGGCAAGGAAGGGTGAGAAGCAAATCCAGGGCGCATGTAACTGCCACGACTTCATGAGCCAGAAGAGAGACAGCTGATGGCCAGTCGGGCGGACCCACCTGGTCATGGGAGGCATGTCTGGATGGAGCAGTGCACAAGAGAAGGACAAGTGTACATGAATCTCTACCCCATTTCTCTTCCCTCACTTGTGGACAAAGTCTATTCCAAAGGGAGTAGATCGCCCTGCAGGGCGTGGCTCAGTGGTTGAGCATCGACCTAGGATCCAGGAGATAGGGGTTTGATTCCCGGTCAGGGCACAGGACTGGTTGCCGGCTCGATCCATGTCGGGGGCGTGCAGAAGGCAGCCGATCCATGACCCTCTCATCATGGATGTTTCTATCTCTCTCTATCCCTCTCCTTTCCTCTCTATGAAATCAATAAAGATATATTTTAAAAAAACAAACAAAACAAAAAAACAAAGGGAGTAGATCATTCTGCATTTTTAGGTTCCGTCACCTAAAAATAAACCAGCATAACTAATGTGATTATCTATTTAATTTTTCCAGTGTGTACATTGTCATATTAGTTCACAAACTTTTCTGTGGTCCATCCATCTTTTAGAATTAAAATGTAAATGGTTCAAGCCCTCATCCTGCACATGGTAGCATAGAATGTCCAGAAGTCTCTTCAAGGTGTCTTTGAATTTTGGGGGGATTTACAATAGGCTAAGTCAGCTCCTGTTCTGTGAGCACCTTTCCCTGTCTGATTGCCAGCGCCGGGCCTCCTTTAGCCTTGACGGCCTGTGGGCAGAGGCCCACAACCCCTTACCCTCCCTCACTGTGGTGCTGCCACAACGCACGGCACAGCAGATGCTGGAGAGAGGGCTGCCTTTCCCCTCATGGCTAACACAGAGCTACTGTGCATAGACTTATAGTTGGGGATAATGAAGGTGGATTACAGTTCAGGTTCTAAAAGCTCATTCAGATGTTTCTGCCTCTACCTTCAGGCCTACATTGTTTCCATCTTCTGGGGCCTCTGTCTTCACATCTCTCTCTCTCTTCCCCTCCTACTCTGAATGCCAGCCACCTACCTCCAGAATATCCTCTTAATCCCTTCTGCAGATCGTTTGTGCTTCACCCCTTCCCCAAACTAAGCTTCAAAGCATCAAGTTTTCTTTTGCTTATCCCAAATATGAATCTTCATTGCTAAACAAAGGGCCTTCTGTTCAGGGTCTCCACCCTTTAGCAGCACAAAACAAAAGGAAAAACTTTGAAATTATTGGTTTTCTTCTAGCATGATTGAATTTTATGGAAGATAGTTCCCCCCTACAAGTCTTTCATAAAACAGAAGGAAAATAGTATGAAAATTTATTTTACCTCTGTCCAGAATAAGTCTGCAAGAATGGTGAGTCTCCCCAGTCCCCCAACAATTTACCCAACTATGCCCCCTACACAAATATACAGATGCTAAAAGACCTGAAATATGGGCCTGTTTATTTTAGGAGCAAATAATTTCATATACCTTATTTGATACTGAAGATTCAGTATTGGAATGAATGTGCATAAGTACATAACCTTCCACAGTTTACAAGGAACTTTCACATAAAAAATATCTATCAAGAAATACATAAAATCGCACAAATACTTTCTAGCAGAACTGAAACCAAAGTCCAGTTCTCTTGACTCATAATCCTTTCCACTCCACCAAGCTAACCTTATGTCACCAAGAAAAGATTAGATTAGGATTGGGGTACCATGGAAAGGAGAAAGTAAAAAGAAATATCAAAGACTTTAGCCTGACTGTCCTGGCTCAGTGGCTGAGCATCAACCTATCATCCAGGAGATCACAGTTCAATTCCTGGTCAGGGCACATGCCCGGATTGTGGGCTTGCTCTCCAGCAGAGGGTATGCAAGAAGCAGTTGACCAATGACTCTCTCATCATGGATGTTTCTATCTCTCTCCCTCTCCCTTCTTCTCTCTGAAATCAATAAAATAAATTTTAAAAAATGTATTTAAAAAGATTTTAGAGTTCATTTAAAAGTTTAAGATTCTGTGGAAAAATTTGTAGAACAGTGCCTAATACACAGTAGGTGCTCAATAATTATTTGTTGAATGTATAAATGACATGTGTATCTTCTTAGCTGCCTGAAATCACAATTTACTTATCCAGAATGACCCAGGGGTTTTAGCTGTTTGAAATGGTGTTATATAGGACAGAGGGAGGTGTCTTTTTGTGTATGTGTCTATATGAACTTCAGAAATTTCCTCTCCCTATTTTTCTCTTCCTTGCCACCTAACTGTTCACAAAGATACATTAGAAAGTATAGATTGTAAACAGAAAAGAAAATGTATCTGGGGTGTGGGGGGGAAACCCTACCTAGAGAAAGACACTGAGATTCATATAAGATTGTTTTACAACTTTATCACTAACTGAATAGAGCATCTTTTGTGTAATCTTCATTAAAAACAGACTTTCTTAAAAGAGAAAACGTGTCTGAAATCCTTCTTCTGGGGGCTAAGTGAATGAGGCAGCCCAAAACACAGAGAGAAGCAGAGGTGAAGTAACCCTTCACTAGGAATCACTAAGAATCATGGTGGCTAAGCAAACAGCTGTTTTATTTGGCAGAATTTGCTTCAGAGTAAGAGAAGAGAGAAGGGATTCAGAGAGAAAGAGTGAGGATCAGGTTCTAAGCCCCTAATACAATTGCTGTCATCAGATTGAAGCCCACTGGACAATTTACAACACTAACCAAAATATAAGCAATCCCTATGTAGCAAAACTGCCAGAATGTTAGTAAGTCACCTGCAAAGCTCACAGGAGAGAAAAGACGTCTGTTTGCAGCAAACCTCTGCAAGCCTTGAATGGGTTCTTGGTCTATACACACAAGAAGCTGACAGAACACTGGCAAATGATGATTTTGTATGATCGGATTGGATTACAAACATCTCATGATAAGCTACATGACCAGCACAAGAAACAAAATTCCATTCACTCAACATGATTTTGAATCAGTAGATAACTGAAGATTTAATGTAAGAGTTTCTAATTTTAGAATCGCCTCTAGCAAAGACATGATTTCTTTCCTAGGGGTGGACTGGGGAAGCAAAGTGTAGCCTTCCCTCTTGGACTACCTGACAGCTCTACCCTCAACCTCTGTAAACCTCAACTCGCCACCCCTGGGGCCAAACAGCCTCACTCTCAGGCCAGCTGTGGTGCTGGAAAAGCCACAAACTGGTGGTTTGCTTTTCTTTTTAGCAATGTAATTAGTATTGCACAAATCAAATTACAGTGCTATTGAAAGAAATAACAAAAATTAAACCATCTATAACTCCCCATTTTAATATAATCACTATTTTCATTGATTTCTTTCTTTTCTGGCCCTTATTATGTAAATAGATATTTTCTGTCATTGTAAAACCAGCATATATACAAATGTATTGTGGGGTTTTTTGGCAGGATGGTAAAATTTTTCTATGTTACACAATTTTCATAATAATTATTTGTCTGTGTAGAGATGCATGGTTTTCCATTGAAGTATCAATCTTAATTGACCTAACCACTTCTTGGCTGTGAAACACTTTGGTTCTTTCCAACTTTGTTCATTTATTCAGGAAGCATGAAACACTTTTATGCCCCAACACTGTCCTTAACATTAGGGACATAAAGGTAAATAAGAAATAGTCCCTGCTCTTGAGAAGCTCAAGGTTAAAGAAAATTGATAAAGGAAGACTCAAATACAATGCAATGAATGCAATAAAGAGATCAGAAGACAAACGGTATGGATGATTTTAAGGAGTCTTGATTAGCATTTTCCAAAATAATCATGAAGGGATATAAATATATATTATGATAAAAGGAAGTTCAGAGTCAAGTAGGCTTAGGGAGAATAGAAGGAAACAAAGTTAAACACAGGGTTTTACAAGACTCTGCTCCTACAAAGTCAGTAGGCACTATGGGTTTCCAGGAAGGGATATGGTCTACATCTTTTACCACATTTATTGCAGTCTCAGGATCCTTTGCAAGACAACTATTAGACAAGGATCTACCAGATAGACCCTGAAAAAAGCTATTCTGGTCAACATTACAGGCATGCGTCCAAATGGACTGAACCAATAAACACATCCCCCAGAGTCTGAATCTGCCAATTTCATCCACAACATGAAATGTTTAAATTGCTGGCTGGATTCCCCCAGCCATGAATGGATACTGTGATGGTTAGTTTTGTGTCAGCTTGACTGGCCACTGGGTGCCCAGATTAAACATGATTTCCAGGTATATCTATGAGGGTGTTTCCAGATGAGATGAATATTTGAACTGGTGGACTCAGCAAAGTAGATGACCCTCTCCTTTGTGAGTGGGCATCATCCAACCCACTGAGGCCTGAATAGAACCAAGGGTTAAGGAAAGAGGAATTCACCCTATTTTTTCCTGCCTCTCTACTTGAGCTGAGACATCTTATCTTCTCCTGCCTTTGTACTGGGGTTACACCATCAGCTGCCCTAGTTCTGAGGCCTTTGGACTCACACTGAATTATAACACTGTCTATCCTGAGTCTCCAGGTTAAGTCAGCCGGTCATGGGACTTCTCAGCCTCCATAATTTCATGAGTTAATTCTAAATGGAGATTGGATATAGATATATAGATAGATATAGATATAGATGATATAGGTATAGATAGAGATGAGATAGATAGAGATAGAGATGATAGAAATAGAGATAGATAGAGATAGAGATGATAGAGATAGAGATAGAGAGATAGATAGAGATAGAGATAGAGATAGAGATAGAGATAGAGAGAGAGAGAGAGAGAGAGAGAGAGAGAGAGATAGAGATAGAGATAGAGATAGAGATAGAGATAGAGATAGAGATAGAGATAGAGATGATAGAGATGGAGATAGAGATAGAGATGATAGAGATAGAGATAGAGATAGAGATAGAGATAGAGATAGAGATGATAGAGATAGAGATAGAGATAGAGATAGAGATAGAGATAGAGATAGAGATAGAGATAGAGATAGAGATAGAGATAGAGATAGGTAGAGAGATAGAGATAGATTTAGAGATAGATAGAGATATAGACAGAGATGATATAGATATAGATATAGATGATATAGATAGATATATAGATATAGATATAGATGATATAGATATAGATATAGATAGAGATAGAGATAGAGATATAGATAGAGATAGAGATAGAGATAGAGATAGATATAGATGATATAGATGATATAGATGATATAGATGATATAGATGATAGATATAGATATAGATATAGATATAGATATAGATATAGATATAGATATAGATATAGATATAGATATAGATATAGATATAGATAGATATAGATGATATAGATATATGGCCCCGCCGGGCGTGGCTCAGCGGTTAAGCGTCAACCTAGGATCCAGGCGATCAGGGTTCGATTCCCTGTCAGGGCACATGCCCAGGTTGCGGGCTGCAGCCGATCAGTGACTCTCTCATCATTGATGTTTCTAGCTCTCTCTCTCCCTCTCCTTTCCTCTCTCTGAAATCAATAAAGATATATTTTTTAAAAAATAGATATAGATATATGATATAGATATATATCTCCTATTGGTTTTGTTTCTTTGGAGAACCCTAATACAGATGCTGCTATGGGTTGAATTTTGTCCACCCCAAAGATATGTTGAAATCCTAACACCCGATACCTGTGAATGTGAACTTATTTGGAAATAGGGTCTTTGCAGATGTATTGAGTTCAATTGAGGTCATTAGGGTGGTCCTTAATCCACTATATAGATATAATTGGTGTCCTCATAGAAGGAAATTTGGACACAGGCACAGAATGACAACCATGTGAAGAAGGTAGAGACTGGAGCTATACTGCCACAAGCTAAGGAATGCCCAAGTCTACCAGAAGTTGAAAGGCACAAGGAAGGATTCTCCTTGAGAGATTTCTAGAGGAAACAAGACCCTGCCTTGATGTTGGCCATCTCACCTCCACAACCATGAAAGAATAAATTTCTCTTGTTTTAAGCCACCCAATGTGTGGTAATTTGATATAGTGGCCACAGGAAAGTAATACATAGATACCACACCACTAGTGCTGGGAAACACTGTAAAAGAAGGCTAACCTCTGTTTCCTTCAGCCTCTTTGGTCTGTCTTACCCAACCCCTTCTAATGATGACTCCTTCCAAAATCCCCAAGGTGCCTAGTGTCCTTTCTCCTTCTGCCTGTGAAGACCTACTCTCGGGAAACTACCTGGAACTTACTCTCAGCTAGATTGTAAGTTAATTCTCACACAGCTAAAAGTATTACTGCAGCAAAAGCCATTTGTCCCTTAACCAGGTTCTACAGCTGCCATGATCACAAAGTGGAAGTTACTAGGGCCCAGAACCAAACTGATAGGAATGAAACTCTGGCTCTGTCCATTCTCATTTCTTTGAGTTCTGCCAAGTCCCTTGAAACTTATTGTATTTGTTTCCTCACCCGACTGTGTTTGAAGATTCAAAGATTAAAAGAACCAGTATATTTCAGCACTTAGAAAGGTATCTGGAATACAGAAACTACTCAATAAACATTAATTATTATTTCATTCACAAATGAAGACTGCCTAGATAGAGTTCATTTTCAAGACACAGTTTTTTTGTTTGTTTGGTTTGGTTTGGCTTGGCTTCCTTTAAGGAGTGTGGCCAAGATGAAAAAAAGGCTGTATAAGAAGATTGAATACTTGGTTTTCTTTCTGATTCTGACAAAGAAATCTCAACTTTTTTACCTACAAATGGAAATGGCAGATATCCCCCACAAGAATTCTATAGGAATATGTAAAAGGTATAATATTGTATAAAGAGGGATATTTGAGAGCCAGGAAACTAAAGTTTTGGTTCTTGCTTTCCCTTAAATAATTGTATGATTCCTTACACCTTTTCTGAAAATTAGGATGCTATTCAAGGTTCCCTACAATTCTCCCTGCCTATGTTTAATATTATTACTATAACAGAAGTGTATTGAGCACTGAGAAAGAAAGACACTATAGTAATTTAAGAGATTACCAAATATACATTTTGGTTACAATAAAATTTATAACAAAAAAATTTAAAGCATAACAACACAGATGTCAGTTGTCAGCTATCTTTAGAAACACTCAGGAAAAGATTCACCTTAATATGAAACTAAAGTAAATAAAGAAACAAAGAATCTATAATTTTGAAAACAGTGGCTGAGTCACACAAAGTAAATGTAAGTGATTAACTGGCTAACCATGCACATTCTTCGTCATAAACCTACTCTATCTGTCCTACGGCACATGGAGCACTCGAGCAACAAAAATCTCTGACAGATGGTAGTTAGCAACCATGGCAGATGCTAACTAGTGGCATGCAGTCATGTAACCTCCCATCTGCTATATTAGGTAGATTTTCCTTTGTCCTTGAAAACAGACTTGAAATTTCCATGTTATATTAGGGCCCTAGGGCCTTGCTACTCAAAGTGCGGTCAGATGACAAGCAGCATTAGCATCAGCTGAGAGTTTTATAAAAATGCAGGATCTTTGACCACACCTTAGACCCAGTGAAGTGGAACTTGCATTTTCACAAGTTCCCAGATGATCAACATGCACACCAGGTCTAAGAAGCACTGCTCAAGGGCACACTGATGGGCTCAGGGCTCATGCTCTTGGCAGTGGACTTAGGTTGAGCATAAAATCTTCTTTTATGATTCTGCTTTAATGTTTGTGCCAGGCTTAGCCTCTTTTCTTCTGGAATAAAGGCAAGCAAAGCTGACACTATGATGGTAAGATTTGCAGAATGTGCACAAGAGTTTTCTATTAATATCTGGCCATTATTGGCAGTCATTCTCCAAAGCCTCTAATTAAGGCCACTACAGACTTTTTTTTTTTTTTTGGAAGCTAAGCAGAATGAGTCACAACCCCACCTCTTGTTTGTTCTCTATGGTGGCTATAGACAGATATGTCGCCCACCCACATGTCTCTTAAGGAAAGACTTGTTGGCCCAGCTGCTGAGAGTACAGTCGGCAGCTTTCAGCTGTCAGCTCCTTCAAGGATCACCTCATTTCTGGAGTCACCTCGCCAAAGGTCATGCTTTTCCAAAAGTGTCTGGCATCCAGTAACTAACTGAAGTGGGGGTCCAGCCATTTCAATACAGTGCAGTTCAATGTACAACAGCTCTGATGGGTTAGCTCTGATCCAGACTTCCCCATGGCGTCAGCCCAAGCTGCCGATTCTGGGTCCCAACTCACTTCTCCCTCTGCCTAATCTGCTTCCTCTCTCTCCCTTCAACAGGTGTTCATCCCAAGGGCCCTCCCTAATAAATCCTCTGAATGCTAAACTGTGTCTCAGAGTCTGCTTCCTGGAGATACCGACCTGTTACATACCATGAAGGAACTACGAGGTGGCTAGACCTTTGGGTAGAAGTGGAACATAAATCATACACTGAGCATCAAAAGACCTACATCGAGTTTCAGGTCACCCACAGAGAGGCAGGGTGATCTTGAACAAGCTTCCTACTGCCTTTGAATCTCAAATGTTTGTGAGACAAAAATAATTTCCCCTCATTTGTCACAAAGGGTTATTGTCATGAGGACTTGATGACATAATATGTGCCCTGGGAGAAACACACTACAGAGTATCATTAGATAATTTATTATTAATCAATAGATTTTGGAGTTTTGGGGTTTTTTTCTTTGCCTGTAGCTTACTTAAGTCCATCGTTCTCAGCATTAAACCATTCAGATAACTCTAGAAAAATTTTTCTCACCTGGTCCAGGCGATCAGGGTTCGATTCCCGGTCAGGGCACATGCCCAGGTTGCAGGCTGCAGCCGATCAATGACTCTCTCATCATTGATGTTTTTAGCTGTCTCTCTCCCTCTCCTTTCCTCTCTCTGAAATCAATAAAGATATATTTTTAAAAAAAAAAAAAAAGAAAGAAAAATTTTTCTCTGTGCTATTCTCATACCTGGTTGGAACCAACTCTTTAAGGTTTATAAAGAGAATCCAAAAATAAAGGACTCTGAGCGAATGTCAAAGTACTCTACAAAATTTATAACATTTCTTATTAAATAATTTGACCACTGACCCAGGCCCTAAGCTACATAAAAATATGTAGTTTGGGGTATAAATGAACTAAGACATGAGAGTTGAATGTAAAGACTTAGGAATGTATATAAAGGAGATACGTGGGCCCCAAGTCCTGTTGATGTATAGGAACTCATAGTTTTTATGAAACTATAAAACCATAGTTCCCCATGGTTTTCTGAGGAGGATGGTATATTGCTAATGTTTCAGCTCATCTTGGCTACAGAACTTTGTAAGTAATTCTTGGTTCATTTTTCTTTCTGCTTATGAAGTTTCTTCATAATAATTAGAAGGTTCCTCTGAATGTTAGTAGATCAATTGGAAATCAGAAGAATGATGGACATTTTGACCTGCAGTGGAAAGAAAGATAATGCAGACTGTGGACAAAGTGGGATGGCAGGCAACTCTTCACTGAAAAGTGTCAGTGGGAGACTCTCTTATCAAGAAGTAATGCCTACTGCCTCTGACCCCATATCCTACCGTAGGCCAATATGACAAAGGCACCCAGTGAACTGAGTCCATGACTTTAGGTTGTCTCACTGCAAACATTTCATGTATCATTTACCTATCATCTATCTATCTCTATCTATCTGTCATCTATTTCTCTCTTTTCGTTACCAGTAAATTGCTATAAAAGAAAATTTAGGGGAGAGAATGAGGGCCTTAGCCTTTCTACCAACCTTCAGAGATCTTTGAGTTCCTCCATTTTGATTCATGAAAAAACACATTATTAATTAAAAAATAAAACCCCTTCCCCTTGTGAAGGGCAGTGGTCTTTCTTTTAGCCTTTTTTTGAGCATTAACATATCCTATTCACAAATCCACTGCTGAAAACCCAGCCAACAATGGTGAACAAATTATCTTTGATTCTCCCCAAAATATTAATAAATGATTAATAGAGAGTGTGAGGGTCAATTTGACAGTAAACAGAATGAGGCTTAGGCTAAACAGAAAGAAAAAAATGAAAAAGTAAAGTTGGTTTAATATCTCTTCTCTTCCCCTCTCTGCTTATCTCTGGGTTTTGGAGGTTTTTTCTTCCCCTTAGGATCCACCAACCTTTGTAAAGGTTTTTTTAGCCCCTAGGCCTTCCAAACTCTTCATCTTAACTTGGTCATCCTTGACTCAATATCTTTATTTTGCCTCCTAAGGCACGTACTTGTCCCCCACTCATTACCCCAAGAGTAGGTGGATTATCATGCTTAAGTTTTTAAGGGATAACTAGCTAATCCAGATGGAGGAGCTGGGCTGCTCCCAAATAATATGTAACATATGCATGTTAATAATAACCCCCTAAAGACAAATGGTCCATGGGAACCATTTTCACTAGTAGTGATTCTAATGTGAAGATTTGAGGAAGGCCAGACTGCAGCTGGATGGGGAGCAGAGATGATTGTGGCCAGAATGACCACCTTCACCTCATTCTGAGGAGATGCCTCTCAGCCCTAATTTTTTGATGCAGAGACCTTCTACCTGCTAGTTTCCTTGCTTTAAAGTTCAGGGAACATTGATACTATCTTACACAAGCCTTTTTGATTTCTTTAAATCCCTTTAGTCTGGTAGTATACTTGGCTTCAGAGCAAAGGATTTCAGTGCCCATCAATCATCATCTCCTCTGATCTGGCAACTCTGAAGGATAAACATGCCCAAATGAGAAAATTGTTCTCTGCTCTATGCCAGAGAACAATTATGTATTAAAGTACTCAGTACCACCCAAATGATAAGTAGTAACTGTAAGCCCCCAAATACACTCACAATATTTTAACTTTCATATTTTAAAATGTCATGAAGCTTTTAAACGTCCTCAATTTATGCAACGGAATTATTCTGCATTTCCCAAGGTAAAAACTGTGATGTTGCCAAGGGCATTTGAAAGGCTATCTGCACTGACATTAAGAAGCCCTCTCTTGTGAGAAGCACAACTCCTATTAAGGCCAGTTAGGGAAGAGCAGAAACCTAAAAAAGAGAACTCAAGAGAGGAGATCACAGCCTGGGAAGTGAAGAGGACGTATGGAGAAGCCATAATGGTAAGCAGGAAAGCAGCAAGGAAGAGTTTAACAAATACAGCTACAAACCAAACATACCCAGGACTCATTTCTGACATCTTTTAGCTTATGCAAACTGAGAGATCTGGATCTCAGGGCCTCTAAAGCACAAAACCAATACAGGCAAACTGTCTTGTTCTTATGAATCACTGACGCACCTGAAATGTCCTGACTATACAAAATGACTAAAAACAACAGTAATGCTTTCATTCAGTGAAAGGAATAAAGTGGAAAACCGGAAGATAGGGAACAGGGAGACAGATTTCAACAACTTCTACCTATTCCAGAATGATCTTTCTATCTGCCTTCTACTTGGATGGAACAAATGAATGTGACTGAGATATTTTTTTCTCCTGTTAACATTTGTAGGTAGCTGTGCTTCACATGACTAATGTACAAATAAATATTTTAAATCTGGTCAATATTTTCTTTTTCTTTAAAGTTTTTATCCTTTTACCAACCTCTCCCTATTTCTCCCACCTCTGGCCCCTGGCAACCACTTTTCTACTCTGTTTCTATGAGTTTGACTTTCTTTTAGATTCCACATATAAGTGATACAGTATAGTATTTGTCTTTCTCTGTTTGGTGTATTTCACTTAGCAAAATGCTTTCAAGGTTCATCCATGGTATACAATTCCATTGCATATACATACAACATCTTCTTTATCCATTCATCATTGATGGACACTTATGTTGTTTCCATATCTTGGCTATTGTGAATAATGCTACAGGGAACGTGGAAATGCAGCTATCTCCTTGATATCCTGTTTTCATATCCTTTGGATAGGTTCCCAAAAGTGGGATTGCTGGATCATATGATAGTTCTATTTCTTATTTTTTGAGGAACCTCAATACTGGTTTCCATAGTAGCTAGACCAATTTATAGTCCTACCAACAGTGCAAAAAGGTTTTTTTTCTCCACATCCTTTCCAATGTTTATTATTTCTTGTCTTTTTTATGATGACCATTCTAACATGTATAAGGTTAGGTTTGCATTGTAGTTTTGATTTGCATTTCCTTGATGATTAGTGATGTTGAGTATCTTCTTATGTACCTACTGGCTATTTGTATGTCTTCTTTTAAAAATGTCTGTTTAGATCCTCTGCCCATTTTTAAATTGAATTGTTTGGTTTTTTGCTACTGAGTTGTATGAGTTCCTTACACAGGGTGTCCCCCCAAAATGTATACATTTTAACAGCTGATAGCTCAATTGATGTTTCTTTCTTTTCAGATTTAATACATTGGAATTAATAATTATTCAAAGTGTGTATACATTTTGGGGGGATACCCTGTATATTTTGGATATTAACCCCTTATCAGATATATAATTTACAAATATTTTTTCCCATTCTGTAGGTTGTCTTTTCATTTTGTTGATGATTTACTTTGGTGTGCAGAAGCTTTGTAGTTTGATGTAGTCCCACTTATTTATTTTTGCTTCTGTTGCTTTTGCCTTTGGTGTCAAAAAAAAAAAAAAAAAATCATTGTCAAGACCTACATCAAGGAGCTTACCTAATATGTTTTCTTCTAGGTCAATTCTGTCAACTTTGGTCAATTTTGCTATAATGAAACTTCATTCTTAAAGGACTTGTTCATTGAGTTGTCACTGTATAAAGAAAACAGCATTAAAATGCAAGGCTTAGAAAAACAAAAACAATAACTTGAGTTTCTGCAAGATCACAGTGCTGTCCACTTGCTTAATATCAGATTGTCACAATTAATAATCACCAACTGCAAGAAAGAAATAATTCAATTTTTCATAGACAAGTAAAAATTTAATTTTTATAAGTTGGAGAATAAATTGTATGATTTTTAATAATTGTTTTCCCTCAGGATCTAAGTAATTTTTTGCCGAGTAAGAAGCAACATTTTCAAGAAAACTTCAACTATGTCCATGCACCTAATGGATACTCTAAAATAAAGCCAGAAGCTGATCTGGTCTCTCTTTCCTAATTACTGACCCAGAAAAAGCTCAATTTCCTAGAATTTAAAATAGAAATATTTCCATGTATCTGTCTATTAATCAAATATCTTAAATCCAAACATAAAATATACATATATATCCAGCATTAAATTGTTTTAAAATGAATTACAGCTCTGGCTGAGTGGCTCAGTTGTTTGGAGTGTCATCCCATATACCAGAAGGTAGAAGGTTCAATTCCTGGTCAGGGCACATACCAACATTGCAGGTTCCATCCCAGGTTGGGCATGTATGGGAGGCAACCAATTGATGTTTCTCTCTCACATCGATGTATCTCTTCTCTCTCTCTCTCTTTCTCTCTCTCTCTCTTCCTCTCTCTCTAAAATCAACAAACATATGCTTGGGTGACATAAATAAATAAATAAATAAATAAATAAATAAATAAATAAAATGAATTGCATTATTTGTCTGGCCCAACAGCTATTACGGATACTGCAGAGACGTCTGTTATTGTGTTGTAAGCAAAACTATAATGGTTTCTAATATGGCTTAAAAATCAATATCTAAAAGTACTTTAGCCCGGCCAGGTGTGGCTCAGCGGTTGAGAGTCGACCTAGGATCCAGGAGATCAGGGTTCGATTCCCAGTCAAGGCACATGCCTGGGTTGCGGGCTTGATCCCCAGTCGGGGGCGTGCAGGAGGCAGCTGATCAATGACTCTCTCATCATTGATGTTTCTATCTCTCTCCCTCTCCTCTCCTCTCTCTGAGATCAATAAAGATATATTTTAAAAATAAAAAATAAATAAAAAATAAACAAAAGTATTTTAAATGCATACTTGGGCATTTCATCCTACAGGCATACACATCTTATTTTCTAGAAAAATCAAAGGCATACTCTGTCTAAATAAAGACTATATTTTTAATTCTATCTGTATGATTTGATTATGCAGGAATAATAGATTTAACCAAATTAGAAGATTAACTAAATGATGAAAGGATATTAAACTTGAGTGGCTTTAGCCATAGATTTTCTATAGCTAGAACTCTGTGTCTCAGTAATATATAACTACCAGAAAATGTTTACTAACAAAAAAATGAATAAAGTAAAAATTAACTATAAGTTTCTTTTGTCTTAATATTTCTGAAAAAAGAAGGAAAAAAAAAGCAGTTATGTTTTTCATGAGTTCAATATTATTTTCCCCTAATTATGCCATACTTAATTCATTTTCCCTAAGGAATCTTTGGGAAAACAAGACAACTTAAAATTGTAGGAATTACATCAATGAAGAGCAATCACTAAGCAATAAAACAACAAAATTTATAGCAAATATAATTGGGGGGTGTTAAAATCCCTAGGAATTTTTGCATATTGAAGGAGCAAACAGGTATAAATATATTTTCTTTAGATAAATTTGGCAATTTTTCTTTTCATTATTATTTATAGGATAGTTAAGAAATCTTTTTTGGGGGGGAAACAAATTTACTCTAAATATTATTCCAAAATTTTAAAATTTATGCCCAGGTATGTAAATAAATTATAGTAAACCTAATTAATACATTAATTTGTCTCTGGTTCATAACAGATCAAGCTACAGTTGACTCACCACTCATTACAGTTGTGTTTTTTTTTAATCCTCACCTCAGAATATGTTTTATTGATTTTTAGAGAGAGAGGATGGGAGAGAGAGAGAGAAAGAAACATCAAATGTGAGAAGAGTTGCTTCCTATATGCACCCTGATGAGGGATCAAACCCACAACCTTTATGTGTAGGGGACAATGCTCCAACAAACTGAGTCACCAGGCCAGGGCTCATTGGAATTTAAACTTTGGTTTATATGTGAATTGAAAATTCCCAGAGGAGCACCCGCCCCACCCCACCCCAACCCCTTCTCCAGCAGAGTGCCAGGCCCACCCGCCCACTTGATGAGTGGAATGGTGGGCCTGCCCTGCCACCTTGACATGGGGTCGCCCTGACACATAGGCTTGCAGCCTCATCCAGGCACCACCAAACTGGCAGCCCTGGATATTTGGCTCCACTGCCTTGACATGGTGCACCCAGTACTTCCACTGTGACCCAACACCCTCAGTCACACAAACCTACCATCAAAACCCATTGTGCCTGACTTGATGCCCCTAGAAAGCAGCCCCACCATATTGCCACTGGCCCCATAACCCTGACCTAATGCCCCCAGACACATGGTCTTGTCACAACAACAGTGTGCCTAACCTGGCAACACCATAAGATCAGACCTAGTGCTGTGACCCATTACAAGCCATCACCCTGAACACAGAGACCTGCCCTCATGACCCAGACCACCTCAGTGCCCCAGACTGCTAAATGAGAAGACAAAGAAACAACCCCTAAATGAAAGAGGAGGAATCTCCAGAAAAGGAACTAAATGAAATGGAAGCAAATAATTTGTCAAATAAAGAATTCAAAGTAATGGTTATAAGGTGTTCAAACAACTTAGTGAGAACTACAAACAACTTAATGAGAACTACAAAGAACTTAATGAGAATTACACAGGCATGAAAAAAAAGTTGGCCTTAACCCGTTTTTCTCAGTGGTTAGAGTGTTGACCTGCAGACTGAAGGGTCCCAGGTTTAGAGCCCTTGGTTGCAGGCTCTAAACTTGGTCAGGGTGTGTATGGGAGGAAACCAGTAGATGTGTCTCTCTCACATTGATGTTTCTCTCTCTCTCTCTTTCTCTCTCTCTCTCTTTTGCTCTCTCCCTCTCTCTCTCTCTCCACCTTCCACTCTCTCTGCAAAGCAATGGAAAAAACATCCTCTGATGAGGATTGGAAAAAAAAAAGGGGGTTGAAACAATGAATAAGAATCATTCAGAAATGAAGAATGACAGCTGAAATAAAGAATACCCAGGAAGGAATCAACAGTACACTAAAAGAAACTGAGGACCAAATCAGTGAATTAGAAGACAAGGTAGAAAAAAATACTCATTCAGAGCAGCAAAAAGGAAAACAATTAGAATGTGGGAGGAGACTTTAAGAGAGCTTTGGGACAACATGAAATGTGACAACATTGGCATCATAGGGCTCCCAGAAGGAAAAGAATCTGAGCAAGGAAGAGAGAACCTGTTTGAAGAAATGACAGAAAACGTCACTGACCTGATGAGGGAAAATGTCACACAAGTCCAGGAAACAGAGAATCCCAATTAAGATGAACCCAAAAAGACCCAAAATGAGACGCATCATAATTAAAATGACAAATGTTAAGGACAAAGAAAGAATCTTAAAGGCTGAAAGAAAGAGACAGAAAGTTACCTACAAGGGATCTCCCATTTGAATATCACCTGATTTCTCAATAGAAATACTTCAGGCCAGAAGGGAGTGGAATGAAGTACACAAAATAATGAAAATCAAGGGATTGAACCCAAGACTACTCTATCCAGCAAGGCTATCATTCAAAATTGAAGGTGAAAGTAGGAGGTTTCAGACCAAAAAAAAGGCTAAAGGAGTTTATTATCACCAAACTAGCAGTGGAAGAAATGCTAAAGGAACTGTTGTACAAAGAAGAAATAGAGAGAGAGGGAGGAACACTGGCATAAAGAATAAAAACGACAACAAATAAGTACTTATCAATAATAACCTTAAATGTAAATGGTTTAAATGCCCCAATCAAAAGACTTAGGGTAGCTCAATGGATAAGAAAACATGACCCATATATATGCTGGCTACAGGAGAACCATTTTAGAACAAAAGGCCCACACAGGATGAGAGTGAACGGATGGAAAAAAATATTCCATGCAAATAGAAATAAGAATACAAAACAAAACTGGGGAAGCAATACTCATAAATGACAAAATAGACTTCAAAATGAAGGCTACAAAAGAGATAATGAAGGCCATTTCATAATACTATAGGGATCAATATGACAAGAGGATATAACCCTGGTAAACATATATGCACCCAATATAGGAACAACCAAATATATTTTAAAAACCCCAAAACTTCTGGAGGACTTAAAGGGAGAGATTGACAGAAACACAATCATAGTAGGGGACTTTAACACCCCACTGGCATCAGTGGGTAGATCTTCTGGACAAAAAATCAACAAGGAAACAACAGCCTTAAACAACACACTAGATTAAGTGGATTTGATTGACATCTACAAAACATTTCACCCAAAACCTGTAGAATATACATTCTTATCAAGTGCACATGGGACATTATTAAAGATAGACCACATGTTAGGACATGCACTAAGTTTCTACAAACTCAAGAGTATTGAAATCATATCAAGCATTTCAGATTACAATGGCATGAAACTAGAGAACAACTACAATTAAAACACTAAAAAACATCCAAACACATGGAGGCTAAATAGCATGTTCTTAAACAATGAATGGATTACCAATGAGCTCAGGGAAGAAACTAAAAACTTCCTGGAAACAAATGAAAATGAACACACAACAAACCAAAATCATGGGACACAGACAGTGAAAGTACTCCTGAGAGGGAAGTTCATAGCCCTACAGGCCTACCTCAAAAAACAAGAAAAATTGCTAATAAACTATCTAACCTTACAACTTAAAGACTTAGAAAGAGAGCAACAAGAAAAGCCCAAAGTAGAAGGAAGAAAATAATAAAGATTAGAGCAGAAATAAATGACATAGAGACTAAAAAAACAATACAAAAGATCAATGAACCAAGAGCTAGTTCGTTGAAAAGATAAACAAGATTGATGAACTTTTAGCCAGATTCATGAAGGAACAAAGAGAGAGGACCTAAATAAACAAAATCAGAAATAAAAGGTGAAGCAACAACCGACACCACAGAAATACAAAGACTGTAAGCAAATACTACGAGCAACTATATGCCAACAAGCTGTACAACCTGGATGAAATAGACAAATTTCTAGAAAAGTGTAATTTTCCAAAACTCAATCGGGAAGAATCAGAAAACCTGAATAGGCTGATAACTACTGACGAAATTGAAGCAGTAATAAAAAAAAAATCTCAGCCAGGCAGGTCATGGCTCAGCAGTTGAGCGTCGACCTGGGATCCAGGCAATCGGGGTTTGATTCCTGGTCAGGGCACATGCCCGGGTTGCAGGCTTGGTCCTCAGTCAGGAGCATGTAGGAGGCAGCCGATCAATGACTCTCTCATCATTGATGTTTCTATCTCTCTCTTTCCTTTCCTCTCTCTGAAATCAATAGATATATTTTTTAAAAAAGCAAAAAAACTCCCAGCAAATAAAAGCCCTGGCCTGAATTGTGTAACGGGGGAGTTTTACCAAATAGTCAAAGAACTAATACCTATCCTCCTAAAACTATTCCCAAAAATCCAAGAGGAAGGAACACTTCCAAGCTCTTTTCATGAGGCCTGGATTAGCCTAATTCCAAAATGAGATAAGGACACAACAAAGAAAGAGAATTATAGGCCAATATCCCTGATGAATATAGATGCTAAAATCCTCAACAAAGTATTAGGAAATTGGATCAAGCAATATATTTTAAAAATCATACACCATGACCAAGTGGGATTTATTCCAGGGATGCAAGGCTGGTACAATATTCATAAATCAATAAGTGTAATACATTACATAAACAAATTGAAAGACAAAAATCACATGATAATACCAATAGACACAGAAAAAACATTTGACAAAATCCAGCACCCATTTTTGATAAAACTCTCAGCAAAGCGAGAATAGAGGGATCATACTTCAACATAATAAAGGCCATATATGACAAATCTACAGCCAACATAATACTCAATGGGCAAAAAATAAAATCATTTTCCCTAAAAAGAGGAGCAAGACAGGGGTGTCCACTTTCACCACTTTTATTCAACATAGTGCTGAAGTCCTTGCCCCACTGATCAGACAAGAATTAAAAATAAAAGACATACCAATAGGAAGGAGGATTTAAATCTGTCATTATTTGCAGATCACATGATATTATACATAGAAAACCCTAAAGACTCCACCATAAAACTACTAGATTTAATAAATGATTTTGACAATGTAGCAGGATACAAAATTAACACCAAGAAATTGCTGGCATTTTTATACACCAATAATGAACTCTCAGAAAGAGAAATTAAAAAAACAATTCCATTTACCACTGCAACAAAAAAATTTAAGATACATAGGAATAAACTTAACCTAGAGGATAAAAAACCTGTACCTGGAAAACTAAGAAAGTTGAAAAAAGAGACAGAAGATATAAACAAGTGGAAGAATATACCATGTTCATGGATTGGTAGAATCAACATCATTAAAATGTCCATACTACCCAAAGCAATCTATTGATTCAATGCAACCCCTATTAAAATACCAATGACATATTTCACAGATCTAGAACAAACACTCCAAAAATGTATATGGAACCAAAAAAGACCCTGAATAGCTGCAGCAATCTTGAGAAAGAAGAACAAATTTGGAGGGATCACAATACTGGATATCAAGCTATACTACAAAGCCATTGTAATCAAAACAGCCTGGTACTGGCACAATAGATTGATGGAACAGAACAGAGAACCCAGAAATAAACACAAGCTATTACACTCACTACTATTTGATAAAAGAGGCAAGAGCATACAATGGTGTAAAGACAGTCTCTTCAATAAATGATGTTGAGATATTTGGATAGGTACATGTAAAAAAATGAAACCAGACCACCAACTTACACCATACACAACAATAAACTCAAAATGGATAAGAGATTCAAATATAAGTTGTGAAAATATAAAAATCCTAGAAGAAAAAGTAGGCAGCAAAATATCAAACATCTCATGTAGCAGAATTTTCATTGATTCAACACCTAAGGCAAAAGAAACAGGATAAAAATAAACAAATGAGACTACATGAAAATAAAATCTGCACATCAAATGAAATCAGCATCAAAATGAAAAGGGAATCCCCTGTATGGGAGAACATATTTGCCAATGAAACATTGGATAAGGGGTTAATTTCCAAAATATATAAAATACTCATACAACTCAACAAAAGGAAAATAAACAATCCAATTTAAAAATGAACAGAGGACCTAAATATACACTTCTCCAAAAAGGACATACAAATGACCAAGAGACATATGAAAAATTGCTCAATGTCACTAGTCATCAGAGAGATGCAAATTAAACAACAATGAGGTATGACCTCATACCTGCCAGAATGGCTACCATGAATCAACAGACAACAAGTGCTGGTGAATATGTGGAGAAAAAGAAACCTTAGTACACTGCTGGTGGGAATGCAGACTGGTACAGCCACTATGGAAAACACTGTGACGTTTCCTCAAAAAATTAAAAATGGAACTGCCTTTTGACCCAGTGATCCCAATTCTAGGACTATATCCTAAGAAGCCTGAAACACCAATCAGAAAGAATGTATGTTCATAGCAGTGTTACCTACAATAGCTAAGATCTGGAAACAGCCCAAGTGCCCATCAGCAAATGAGTGGATAAAAAAGCTGTGGTACATTTACACCATGGAATACAATGCTGCTATAAAAAAGAAGAACCTCTTGCCCTTTGAATCAACATAGATGGACCCGGAGAGCATTACGCTAAGTGAAATAAGCCAGTCTGAAAAAGACAAATGTCACATGATCTCATTTATATGTAGAATCTAATGAACAAAATAAACTGATGAACAAAATAGATCCAGAAACATGGAAGCATGCAACAGACAGAATTCTCAGTGGGAAGTGGGGAGAGGGGAGTTAGGAAGAGATTAACCAAAGAACTTACATGCAAATATACATAACCCATGGACACAGACGGTAGTGAGGTGAAGTCCTGGGGAGGGGATGGGAGTAAGGAAGAGGAGGTCAGTGGGGGGGGGGGAGAGGGGGAAGGGGGACATTCGTAGTACTTTCAACAATAAAGACAAAATTTTAAAAAAAAAAGAAACATTTTTTTCTGAGAATTTCATTTTTATTTATAAGAATTGTTCAACACTTTCCAGTTCATCAATATAATATATTTTGTTGATTCTTTGGTACTTCAAAATCTATCATTTGGGTACATTTTCCACACATGCCTGAAAATTATGTTTCCAATTTATTATGGTTTTGGTAGGCACATAATTGTGACCTTAAATTAGAAGATTTAACTATAAAATACTTAGAGCTTCTTACTACACAACTTGGTAGGTGTTGGTTTGAAAAGACGATTATAGAAGTACATCACTTAGAAATACATAGTCTAGGAGAAAAATTAATGAAATACATAAATATATCACAATAAATGCATAAGGGTTTATGTCTGCAGGCAAAGCTGGTGATGTCACCAACCCTGGCCTGCTGGGCAGCAAAAGAGGGACTGTGTGCAAGAACAAAGCTAAGGACAATTCTGCCAGATGGTACTAACAAACCTGGACTCACATACCTATAAACTTCCAACATCTAAATCCTAACAGATGGGAATTCTCCCTCCCGTTCTCTATTCTCATTCCTCAAGCTGAATATTCCCCATCCATCTTCAAAGTGGCTGTTGAGTTTCATTTAACCTGATTTTACTTCATTATTTCTTAAGATACACACAAGCTGTTGGATGTTTTCACACTGTGCACACATATAGAGATGACACTTCCCTGAACTTCACCTCTCTGGGCCTTGCTGCTGGCCAATCTCCACAAGAGCCCCTAGGCTGCCTAGTCAACAAGTATGTATCTAATTTTATCAGCAGAGCTCCCAATTTGATCTGCCTATTTTTAATATTCCTGAGAATTAATTTCTGCCAGCTTTTATAATTCAATGAATCCTGGGTCTGAGTCATGCTTAGGGCTGGGGATGCAGAGTACAAGGCTTCAGTAACCTGCCAGAGCTGAAAACACTGCAGTTGCTTTTCAGAATAGAACGTATACATGATTCTTCCGGCAGTCACGTCTTCTAACCCGATAAAAACTAGCTGGAAATAAGAACTGAATCTGTAAAACTAGCTAAGAGGATTGAAATCTGCCAGACAACACTTCACCCTGACACCAAACATGTCCGGGGACAGTACTACATTTATTGCGTTTATCATTAAAGTTCATGATTAGAATAACATCCTTTGAAAGAAGTAAAGAACTTACATATTATGCAGTCTAAGACTATCTGTCAATAGTTGATTTTTTTGGCAATAGTAGTTATTTTAAAGGCAAAAATATGGCAGTAATTCTAGTCTTTAGCTTGTCTTTGCCCCCCCTACATACTTATATTATTTCCAGTCCCCCTCTCTGCCAGTCAATTCTCATATTCTCTCTCACTGGTCCTGTATTTTCATGGCAAATACATATGGTTGTTCCACAAACTAAAATCCCATGAAAATAAAGTAAAACGGTAATAGAAAAGAAGGCCAAATCTTTATGTTTACAAAGCACCCCTCTACCACTTATATCTTATAAAAAACCAAACATTCATTCATTTGTTTTAACATATTGAAAGGGGGGGATATGTTCTCTTTTAAGGAGCTGACAATTTATGAAAGTGTTTAAAAAATTGGGTCAGTGATCTATTTTGGACTTCAATAAGAACTAAAGACCCTTCCTAGGAAAATGAACACATTCTTATAACATTGTGAATATAAAATTTTAGGGAGATGATGACTACCTTTAGCCTGTCTATAAAACTCATGTGATGAACTGAATGTATTTCTCCAAAACTAATGTTAAAGCCTAACCCCCCAATGTGGTGGTATTTGGAGATAGGGCTTTTGGGAGGTAGAGTTAATTTAGATCTTGAGGGTGGAGGCCTCATGATGGGATTAGTGACTTTTGTCAATGTAAGAAACATTCAAACATGTAGAGAATTTTTATGAATTTATTTGAGCCAAACTGACAATTGCTGAGAAACAAAACCTCAATGGATTAAGAAAATAATCTGGAAAAATGGCAGTTTTGTACCTCGTTTTATACATTACAATCAAAAGAGAAGACATAAGTGAATTACATGAAATCCATTGGTGATAGATTAGGGAGGTGGGAGAAAGCAAAGTGGGGAAACCTCTGGGATTGGATAAAAAGTAAAATGATAAATACTTCTTTTCCATAGGTGGGTACAGTATTGTTAACAGTCAACAATTAACAAAATAAGAATTACAATGAGGAGATCTGTGGTCTCTCTGGTGCAGTGCTTATGCTTTGAGGGGTCCAAAAAAGGGGAAATTACTTTGTTATTACAAATGCATGTTTATGAGGTTTGTTATCCTAGATGCAAAAAGACAACAGACAGGTTTACTTAAGGTGAAGATTGAACTTTGTTAAGGAAAAATACTGCCTTAGGACATAACTACCAGCCAGGAACCTTTTTTAGTTAAAAGGCTGTAATTTCAGACCATCCTATGTAGTTACTTTAGGTCTCTGAGTTTTTAAGGCTGCCACGCAGGTCCCCCCTGAGCTTGTCATGTTTAGTTGTTGGCCCCTTTTCATCCATACCTTATAAGAAAAAGAAGAGAGATCTCCTCCCACCCTCTACATGCACATACTAAGGAAAGATGATATGAGAACTCAGTGAGAGGTGGCTGTGTCTGCAAGTCCTGGAGAGAATCTTCTCCAGGGACAAAATTGGCTGGGACCTTGATCTTGGACTTCCAGCATTCAGAAAAATGAAATAAATTTCTGTTGTTTAAGCCACCCAGTGTCTAAAGAAGAGGCAGTCTAAAGAAGTGGGGGAGAGGATGCCAGAAAATATAACAAAGTTGTTAATTTACAACATTGCAAAGAGTTAATAAAAGAGTTTTATGAAATTAAAAAGTATCCTGAACTCTGTCTTTTCAACAAATTTCACATAAAAATGAGCATCAGAGAAGTATTAGAATCAAATTCCATATAAAGTTATTATAGGAAAAATAAAAGAATAAGGAATAAATGAACATCTGTATAGACAGGAAAGTACTGTTATTGTCATAATTAGCTAGTCGTTAATATTGGTAATAGGAAGAAAGCAAAGGGGAAGATGGGTGCATGCGCAGTGAAGTCGAGCTGACATAGGCAAGGTGTTTGCCTGTCAGTCTAGCCTGGGGAACAAATATCATTTGCTAGGAGGACAGAGCCACTGAAAGCATACAAACCCTTGAAGGGTTAATTGGTTAAGCTCCTGGTTAATCCCGAGACAAAGAGTTCTCTCTTTCTTGCTTCATTCCTGCCCCTTGCACTTGCTTACTTCAGGACCTGCACTCACCTGCCGTGTGACCTTAAGCAGCCTAATGGCCGATGACCATGGGGTCCCCACATGCAATGGACTGCAGCTGGGAACACAAACTAAGCTAGCCAGATGCTGGACTGGACTGCACTGGACTTTAATATGGAGTGAAGACTCTGGATGGCGGCCTTAATTCTTGCCTTGTTGAAGACAAGATTGGACTTTTTCTACGGTAGGATGGAGGGAGATGCGACATTGGAAACCCAGGGCTTTAATTCCATGGAAGTAAAGGTTACTCATTCTCTCATGCAAATCTCAGGAAATTCCTTTCCTTGCAACATGACAAGAATTCCAGTTCCACCAGCAACAGGTGGGGACACAGAGAGCCCCTCACAGATAACAGCATGACAGATAGGTATGCCTCCAAATCAAAACAAACTGTAACCTACTATTTCAAGACAAGCTAAAAATACAAAGATAATAATGCAGCAACAATAAAAAAATATTAGAAAAGTTCAATAATAGGTGACCAAACTGAGGAAGAAATTATCAATGTTTAAAAGGTAATTTCAGAAGTAAAAACTAAACTTGAAGAAACTCAAAAACAATCAAATAAGTATAACAGATAATGCCTAAATTTAATAATTTGAGAACTAGAAGAAAATGAAGAGATTAAAAAAGGATTTGAGAGATAATGACAAACATTGAAGATAGGCAAAGAAGAAACAACATACCGATAATAGGCAGAAATAAGATGAGGCAAAGTAGAGGAAGAGGAACAAGGGAACAAAACAAATTCTAAAGACTACTGTTTGAGCAAATTTTCCAGAAATTAGTTTTTAAAAGATTTGAAATTCTATATTGAAAGAGCACACTGTGTATCTGAAACTATAGACCAAGAAGGACCAACACTGAGACCTATTCTAGTGAAATTACTAAACTTTAAGAAGAAATTAAAAAATTATTTGTGATTTTAGACAGAAAAAACTAAGACTTATTTATAAGGGGATATAAATTAGATTACCATCAAACTTTTCAAGAGCTCTACTTTATGCTAGAAGAAAATGAAGTAACATACTAAGATAGTCAAGGAAAAAGATTTGAGCCAAGGATTTTAGATCCAGCAAAACTGATATTCAGGTAGAAAGGACACAGAAAAATGTTAGCCACATGCATGATATTAGGGAATATTGTTCTTGAACCCTTCCTAAAGAATTTTTTATAGAACACGATTAAGATAACCAAAATGACTGGAAAGACATTGCCAAATAACTGATTGTGGACATTAAATTTATAGTTTCTTATGGAACAAAGACTAAATGATGTCTAAATGAGAAAAAGTATAGTATTTAGAGGTTATAAATTCCATCAATGTAAATACAGTACCATAAACAATCTTTGGGGAGGCTGGAGAGAACAGATGGGATAACATTCTAACTGTTTTCAGTAATCTTATTGGGGCAATGTTATTATTATTATTATTTTGTTCTGTGTGTGTTTATAAATAAAAATACATCAATAATTAGGGAATATTATAATTGTAATATCTCGTGTTGGTCTTTGAGAATCAGAATTCTCAGTGTTTAAAAAGAAGATATAGTTGTAATAAGAAAATAGTTAAGTAAAAGTCTTGTAGTTATGTACTTCAATTGCAACTATCATTATAATAATCATAAGGTATTGATCTACATAATGATATATACTATGTAGGATATATATCATTCTAACTCTGTCCACTTAAAATCCCTAGAAACAATAACCAACCCAATAGCAATGAACATGTCTAGCATATACACTATGGTCTTGAAATGCTTGTTCTAAAAGAAGCATTTTTTATGATGGTGCGTGCTATCATAAAAAATAACAAGGAACCTTCCCAAGGTCACTAACTCTGCTCATAAGGATGCAGGAACCAACCTGAAAATGTCAAAGATGGCACAATTTTAGCTTCAATAATAATAATTTCAATGAATTGAAACATATTGTGTAGTAAAAAATGAACCTTACCCAAGGATAGATCCCTTCTTAGCCCTCTGCTCCTGGAAAGTCATCTCTATGCCCTTGGATTGTCCTGACTAATTAAGGTGTTTTTGCTTATCTGGGGACCTTGGGCTGCATTAGTCAGTCTAATAACATGATTTATGGTTGAGGCTTTGTCTTGTGTAATATCAGTTCGACCTTTGGAGGGGCTGGAGGCTAAGGCCAGCTTTGTGGGAGGTCTATGTGAACGAGTCCCAACAAAAACTCTAGACACCAAGGCTCAGGTCAGCTTCCTCAATTAACAATGCACACATTGTTGCTGGGAGAAGTTAATGTTGTCCAGGATTCCACTGGGAGAGAACATACAGAAGCTCTATGCATGGAGGTGTCCTAGACTCTGACCCATGTGCCTCTTCCCTTGGCCGATTTTAATCTGCATCCTTTCAAGGTAATACACCAAAACTTTAAGTGAGTTCAATTTGACTAAGGTTATTCTTCTAGCTGCAATTCATATAACTGTCTTCTACACATATTTTCCCTTTGTCTAGAAGTACATCACACTGACCTAAGCAAATATCTTATTGCAGTACACATATTTAAGTAGAATATAACCTAAGGTACAATAAAATGGAGACTCAAAAATTCCTTCTAGTGAATTATAAAACCTAAGGGAGGTGTTAAGGACCCCCAGACATGCTATTGATGTCACGAGTGAGGGTTTGTCTTGGAGACTCCCTAATTCTGCACTTATTAAAATATTTAATAAACATAAACATGTTTATAATAGTGTTAAAGAAGTTGGTCACCTTTGGAGGCTGTTAGGAGACAATTATCTTGAAAACTGTTTTTTTTAAAAAAGGAGAGGGAAGCAAGCATTTATTCTGCCTTAATTAGATGAACTGGACCACTGGATAACCAAATCATAAATTAGGGGAAATGTATCTTTTGAAAAGTAATACAAGTATAAAATGAAGCACAAATGGCTGAAACAGAGTCTCACCATTTTGCAACCCTTAATGAATGATCAGATTTAGGCACTAAGTACCATAAACCACAAAAAGAGGAACAATTAGATACTATATATTTCCTGCTCAAAGAATCCTACCACCACCTTGCCAAAGGAATCAAACCTGACCCACTATCTGGATGAAGCTACCAATTTGAAGGCGATAAGGACAGGGGAACTTAAACTACGTGTTGAGTGCTATGCAGTTAACAGTACAAACTGCCAGAAATTCTCTACATCAAAGAACCCACAGTTCTGCTACTGACTGTAAAGAAAATAATGTCAGAAGAACCTGTAGACTGAAATAGACTTATTAAATTATAAAATGGGTAAGAAAAAATTATATTGTCTAACATTTAGGCAATAAAACTATAAAGAAATGGAAGGTAGTAATTACTATAAAAGTCAGGCTAATGGTTACTTATGGCAGATGTGAAAGAGTGGTAACTGAAACAGACACACAGAGGGGCTGTCTGGGTGGTTGGAAATGTTCTTTCTTGATTTGCATGACTGGGTGCAAGAGTTAAAGAGTATTCTTTTTATAGAATTCATCAAGCGACACATTTATTTTGTGTGGTTTTCTTTACCTTTTGAAGTTTACTCTTTTCCCCATTTTATTGAATTATTGGTGTGACACTGGTTAAGAAAATTATACAGGTTTTAGGTGCACAATTCCACAACACATCACCTGTACACTGTATTATGTGTTGACCATTCCAAGTCAAGTCTCCTTCCATCACCATTTATCTTCCCTATACCTTCCTCTACCTCCCTCCAAACCCCATACCCCCTGGCAATCACCACACTTATCTGTGTCCATAAGTTTTTTATCTTTTTTTTCTTACTTCCTTAATCCCTCCACCACCACCTTCGCACAACCCACCAACCCTGCACCCACAGCTCTTTATGAGTCTCTCACTATTTTGCTTTTTAGTTCATTAGATTCCACATATGAGTGAAATCATATGGTACTTGTCTTTCTCTGACTGGCTTACTTCCCATAGCATAATGCTGTCCAGGTCCATCCATACTGTCACAAAGGATAAGATTTCTTTCTTTTTTTAGGGTTGAATAGTATTCCATTGTGAAAATGTACTACAACCTTTTTTATCCACTCATCCACTGATGTACACTTGGGCTACTTCCAAATCTTGGCTATTGTAAATAACACTGCAATGAGCATAGGGGGGCATATATTTTTTCAAATTACTGTTTTAGGTTTCTTTGCATAAATTCCTAGAAGTGGAATCACTGGGTCATAAGGCAGTTCCATTTTAAATTTTTTGAGGTAACTCCATACTACTTTTTACAGTGGCTCCACCAATATTTATTCCCACCAACAGTACACAAGGGTTCCCTTTTCTCCATATCCTTGACAATATTTGTTTGTTGATTTATTGATGATAGCCATTCTGACAGGTGTGAGGTGATATCTCATTGTGGTTTTAATTTGCATTTCTCTAATGATTAGTGACATTGAACATCTTTTCAATGCAGTTACCAGTTTGAAGGAGATAAGGACAGGGGAACTTAAACCACATGTTGAATGCTATGCATATTGGCCATCTGTCTGTCCTCTTTGGAGAAGTATCTACTCAGGTCCTTTGCCCATTTTTCAATTGGATCATTTTTATTTGATGTTGAATTTTATAAGTTCTTTATAAATTTCAGATATTAACCTCTTATCAGATGTATAATTGGTGAATATGTTCTGCCATTAGGTGGATTGTCTTTTCATTTGTTTTTATCCTGACCTGAGGATAAGTTTATTGATTTTAGTGAGAGAGAGAAACATTGATGTGAGAGATAAACATTGATCGGTTGCCTCCTATACGCACCCTGATGGGGGATCTAACCCACACCTAGCCAGGGAGTCTTTTTGTTTCATTGATGGTTCCTTTGCTCGCCAAAAACTTTTTACTTTGATGCAGTCCCAATATGTTTTCTTTTGTTTCCCTTGCCTGAGGAGATATATCAGGAAAAATATTACTACGAGAAATGTCCAAAATTTTACTGTCTATGTTTTCTTCCAGGATTTTTATGGTTTTGTGACTTACATTTAAGTCTTTAATCTATTTGGAGTTTATTCATGTTTATGGTGTAAGAAGGTGGTCTAGTCCAGCTGGAGTGTCTCAGTGGTTGAGCGTCAACCCATGAACCAAGAGGTCACCGGTTTGATTCCAGGTCAGGGCACATGCCCAGGGTTGTGGGCTTAATCCCCAGTAGTAGATGTGCAGAAGGCAGTCGATCAATGTTTCTCTCTCATTGATGTTTATATCTATCTCTCTATCCTTCTCCCTTCCCCTCTCTCTAAAATCAATAAAATATTTTTTTAAAAAAAGAAGTGGCTTAGTTTCATTTCTTTGCATGCATCTGTCTAATTTTCCAAAAACATTTATTAAAAAGACTGTCTTTACCTCATTGTTTTTGCCTCTTTTGTCAAATATTAATTGACTGTATAGATGTGGGTTTATTTCTGGGCTCTCTGTTCTGTTCCATTGATCTATATGTCTGTTTTTATGCCAGTACCATGCTGTTTTGATTAATATGGCCTTGTAGTATAGTTTGATATCAGGTAGCATGATTCCTCCAACTCTGTTCTTCTTTCTCAAGATTGCTATTGCTACTAGGAGTGTTTTGTAGTTCCATATACATTTTTGGAATATTTGTTCTAGTTCTGTGAAATATGCCATTGGTATGTTGATAGGAATTGTGTTGAATCTATAGATTGCTTTGGGTAGTATGGACATTTTAACGATGTTAATTCTTTCTATCCGTGACCATGGTATATACTTCCACTTATTTCAATCTTCTTCAATTTCTTTCTTCAGTGTTTTATAATTTTCTGAGTACAGGTCTTTTACATCCTTTGTTCATTTTATTTCCAGGTATTTTATTCTTTTTGAAACAATTGAGAATGGAATTGCTTTTTTTAGTTTCTCTTTCTGATCGTTCATTATTGGTGTATAAAAATGCAACTGATTTCTGGATGTTTATTTTGTAGCCTGCTACTTTATTGAATTCATTTATCAGTTCTAGTAGTTTTTGTGGAATCTTTAGGGTTCTCTATATACAAGATCATGTCATCTGCTAATAATGACTGTTTTACTTCTGTCTTTCCAATCTGAATGCCTTTCGTTTCTTCTTCTTGTCTGATTGCTGTGGCTAGGGCTTCCAGTAACATTCCTGTCTTGTTCTCAATCTTGAGGAAAATGTTTGTAGTTTTTCCCCATTGAGTATGTTGTTGGCTGTGGGTTTGTCATATATGGCCTTTATTTGTTGCGGATGTTCCTGCTATTCCCACTTTGCTGAGAGTTTTTATCAGAAATGGGTGCTGGATTTTATCAAATGCTTTTTATGCATCTATTGATATGATTGTGTGGTTTTTATCCTTCATTTTGCTTATGTAGCATATCACATTTATTGATTTGCAGATATTGAATCAACCTTGTATCCCAGGAATAAATCTTACTTGATCATGGTGTATGATTTTTATTTTATTTTTTTATTGATTGATTCTAGAGAGAGAGAGAAACATTGATTTGTTGTTTCACTTATTTATGCTTTCATTGGTTGATTCTTCTATGTGCCCTGACTGGAGATCAAACCAGCAACCTTAGTTTATGGGGATGACACTCTAACCAACTGAGCTACCAGATCAGGATCTTGTATATGATCTTTTTAATGTATTTCTGGATCTGGTTTGCTAATATTTTGTTGAGGATTTTAACATTTATGTTCATTGGGGATACTGACTCATAATTTTCTTTCTTTAGTGTCTTTACCTGGTTTTGGAATGGGATAATGCTGGCCTCATAAAATGAGCTTTGGGAATCTTCCCTCCTCTTGAAATTTTGGAATAGTTTGAGGATGGTGCTAGTTCTTCTTTGAATGTTTGGTAAAATTCACCTGTGAAGCCATATGGTCCAGGACTTTTGTTTGTTTGGAAGTTTTGATCACTGCTTTTTCACTAGTTGTAATCTGTCCGTTCAGATTCTCCAATTCAGTTTTGGAAAGTTGAATTTTTCTAGGAATTTATCCATTTCTTCCAAATTGTCCAATTTGTTGGCATGTAGTTGTTCATAATATTTTCTTACAGTCCTTTGTATTTCTGTGGTGTCACTTATTTCTTTTTCATTTCTGATTTAATTTACTTAGGGTTTCGCTCTCTCTCTCTCCTTTTTTTTAATGAGTCTGGTTAAAGGTTTGTCAATTTTGTTTATCTTTTCAAAGAACCAGCTCTTGGTTTCATTGATCTTTTTTGTATTTTTTTAGACTCTACTTCTCTTATTTCTGCTCTGATCTTTATTATTCCTCCTGTTTACTCATTTTGGGCTTTGTTTGTTGTTGTTTTTCCCCCAAGTTCCTTTAACTGTGAAGCTGACTTTTGAATTAAAGTGCAAGGTTTACATGTACCTCTACTAAATTATATTCATCTCATTTCTGTAGATTCTTAATGTATAGCTGGATTATCATCATGTTACTCAACACAATTGTTATTCCTCTTGGCTTAATGCTACACATCAATTCGAAGGCAGATAATTTTCACCAAAACAACCAATTAAAAAAAAAGTTGAAAACTGAAATTCGGTATTTTAATTGGGGTGGAGGTTGCACAGGTATGCACATTCAACAAAACTCATCAAACTGTACATTTAAAATGAGTACTTGCCTTTTTGTATTATGTTTTCCTTCCCTACCATCCTGATGGCTGGGACTCATTGTAACTCATCCTCAACAATGCAAACAACCTGAAGATGAGGGAGCAACTTATTGAGAACCCCTGCATGACCATTTTGAGTACAGTCCCTTGTGACTGGGAATATTCACTTTCCACTCTTAGGTGACAGAAAAACAAACTCCTTTCATTTTTCCTACATTTTTTTGAAAAAATTTCAAGTAACTTTTTTTTCAAGTTTTATTGAGAAATAATTGACATACATCACTGTGTAAGTTTAATGCGTACAGCATGATGGTTTGACTTACATATATTTTGAAATGATTACTACAGTAGGTTCAAGTAACATCCATCTTCTCATATAGATACAATAAAAAGAAAAAAGAAAAAAAGAAAACATTCTTTCCTTGTGATGATAACTCTTAGGATCTACTCTCTTAACTTTCCTATATGGCACACAGCAGTGTTAGGTAGTCTTCATGCTGTGCATTACATTCCTTATACCTACTTATCTTATAACTGGAAGCTTGTACCTTTTGACCACCTTCCTCAAATTCCCCCTCCCCATGCCCTCTTTTCCTGAGTTTGCTTTTTCAAATATATATATATTTCAAATATATATATATATATATATTTCATATATATGTACATATATATATATATATATATATATATATATATATATATCTCCTACATATAATTGAGATCACTCAGTATTTGTCTTTCTCTGTATAACTTATTTCACTTAGCACAATAACCTCTAGGTCCATCTAAGTTATTGCAAATGGATCATTTCCTCATTTTTTATGGCTGAATGAACTTTATTTATTCATTCACTGATGGAGATTCAGGTTGTTTCCATGTCTTGGCTATTATAAATGATAATAGCTGCTATAAACGTGGAAGTGCAGATATCTTTTTGAGTTAGTGTGCTCATTTCCTTTAGATATATTCCCAGAAGTGGAATTGCTGGATCATATGGTAGTTCTATATTTAATTTTCTGAGGATCCTCCATAACGTTTTCCATAGTGGCTGCACCAATTTACATTCCTACCAACAGTACACGAGGGGTCCCTTTTATCTACATCCATGCCAGCATTTATTGTCTCTTGTCTTTTTGACAATAGCCTTCCTAACAAGCATGAGATGATATCTCATTGTGGTTTTGATTTGAATTTCCCTAATGACTAGTGATGTTGAGCATCTTTTCATGTACCTATTTGTCCATTGTATGTCTTCTTTGGAGAAATGCTTATTCAGGTCTGTCTATGTTCTGTCTATATATGGGGATTTTTGGTATTGAGTTGTATGAGTTCTTTGTATATTTTGGATATATGGTTTACAAATATTTTTCCTATTTGTATGTTTTCTTTTCATTTTTTTTGTTTGTTTGTTTCTTTTGCTGTGCAGAAGCTTTTTAGTTTGCTGTAGATCCATTTGTTTATTTTTTGTTGTTGTACTTTAGGTGTCATATAAAAAAAAATCATTACCAAGGCCCATGTCAAGGAGCTTTATTCCTATATTTTCTTCTAGGGTTTTTATGGTTGCCAGCCTTGATTTTAAGTCTAATTCATTTTGAGTTAATATTTGTGAGTAGTGTAAAATATGGGTCCCAGTTTCATTCTTTTACATGTAAATGCCTAATTATCCCAGCACCATTTATTGAAATGCTGTCTTTTCTCCATTGAGCATTCTTGTCTCCCTTATCAAATATTAGCTGACTGTATATTCTGCATATTCTTGGGTTTATTCCTAGGCTCTTGATTTTGTTCCATTAGTCTATTTTTCTGTTTTTATGTGAGTACCATACTGTTTTGATGACTACAGCTTAGAGTATAACTTGAAATCAGGAAGTGTGACGCTTCTTGCTTTGTTCTTCTTTCTCAGAATTTATTTGGCTACTTAGGGTGTTTTGTGGTTCTATATAAATTTTAGTAGTGTTTTTTTCTACTTTGCTAACAAATGTCATTGGAATTTTTATAGGGATTTCATTGACTTTATAGATGAATTTTGGTAGTACTGACATCTTAACAATATTAATTCTTCCAATCCATGAACACAGAATATCTTTCCATTTATTTTTGTGGTATTTTTAAATTTCTTCTTCAAAGTCTTACAGTTATCAGAGTAGAGTTCTTTCACTTCCTTCTTTAAATTTATTCCCAACTATTTTATTGTTTATGATGCTATTATATATTTATCTCTTTTTTTGGAAAATTCATTTTTAAAATATAGAAATATTACTAATTTTTGTAGGTTAATTTTGTATTCTGCAACTTTAGATTTAACAGGTTTTGTTTGTTTGCATGTTTATCAGTGAAGCCATCTGGTCCTGAGCTTTCTTTCACTGGAAAATTTTTGATTACTGATTCAATCTCCTTACCAGTAACTGATCTATTCAGATTTTTTTATTTCTTCTTGATGCAGTCTTGGTAGTTGTATTTTTCTAAGAATTTTTCCATTTCTTTTAGATTGTCTAGTTTGTTGACATATAATTGTTCATAGTAGCTTCTTGCAATCCTTTGAATTTTTTGGTATCAGTTGCAAAGTTTCCTTTTTTTTTTTTTTTTAAATATATCTTTATTGATTTCAGAGAGAGGAAAGGAGGGGGAGAGAGAGAGGCAGAAACATCAATGATGAGAGAGTCACTGATCAAGCCCACAACCGGGCATGTGCCCTGACTGGGAATCGAATCCAAATCGCCTAGATCCCAGGTCGACGCTCAACTGCTGAGCCACGCCCGGCCGGGCGCAAAGTTTCCTTTTTCATTTATAATTGTATTGATTTGGGACCTTTCTTTTTTTTCCATAGTTAGTCTAGCTAAGAACTTGTCAATTTTATTTAACTTTTCAAAGAACCAATCCTTCATTTTGTTAATCTTTTCTACTGTTTTTGTTCCCCATTTCTCACCTAACAGTGTAACTGGGCAAACTGAGAGTGTTAACCTGACATGACTTATTTTTCAATAATTTATACTGAATTCCAGTGGTCATTACTTTTTATTCAGTGTTCACATCTAGGCTATTAATGACCTGGTCTAGGCCCTCACTCACAATCCTCTTCAAGCTCATCAGTGATTTTACAGAAATAGTGTTTTTCTGTTTTACAAATTGGATTTAAATTTTACCTTTTCCTGTCTTTCTGTACCACTCTCAAAAGATTAACACCTGGTAATTTCCTTCTCAGCCACTTCCAGTGCCAAGAAATAGAATAAGAAATATAGTTCTTACAGGCAGGCAGGCAGGCAGGCAGGCAGAGAGAGAGAGAGAGAGAGAGAGAGAGAGAAAGAGAGAGAAAGAGAGAGAAAGAGAGAGAAAGAGAGAAAGAAAAGAAATGCAACTGTTTCAACTGGTCTAGTAAGCAAGCAAAAGATAGTTAAGAAATAATTAAAATTCATTTTTGAGAGTTTATCTACATCAAGAAAACACTTCAAGTCATTATTAAAAATATGGAAATTATTTCAGTGTCATTCTCTTTTATGCACATGCATCCATTGGGTTTTGTCTTATTATTACTTGAAGGTAACTAGAATTGCAAACGTCAATTTTCCTACATAATCACCATGAAGTTTTCCAAAAGAAAAGCAAGGGCTATAATCTTATTCTAAATGTTTGGATGTCTTCCCAGTTAAATGTCAAAACAGTAGCTTCCTTTGGGATAACTATTTTTATTTTATTTTATTGAAGAGCCTTTTAAATGGTTTATTCTGAATAATTATATATTATGCTTGACTTTCCTTTCACATAATATGATAATTTTTATTTCCTTATTCTCTATGGTAACAACTAACTTATTTTGAGCCTGTTTCTTTTCTCTCTTAAATATGTATCTACTTTCCTGGACGTGGAAGTAGGAAATGTGCAAATACACAAAGGCAGAGAACGTACAAGCAGTTAAAATGAAGACAACCATGCAACCCCCTACATTTCATCCACACAGGGCAGCTTGCTTTTTCCTGAGACTGTACATACTTCACACCCTGGGACTTTCCAGGTACTGTTTACTCAACATGTTATACTCCTTCTTTCCCTCTCATTCTCAGGCTACTGTTCCTCATTCAGGGCTCACTGTCAACTCAAAATCCACCCCCATCTTCGTGCCTTTCCTGATCACCCAGACAGAATCCAGTGTTCATGTCTCAGCTAGGTAATAGTCCCCACTATTAATTCTTTAGAGTATGCAATTGTAGCATTATTTATTATTTTTTTAAAAACCTTCATAATTTTCACATTTATACTACTTATGAAATTGTACTTTTTCATCAGGTTATTTGCTTTTGTAGTCACTATCTGCTGGTATCCTTTCAGAAATTCTACCATAAGGTAAGTGTAAGGAACCTTATGGTTGGCTGATTAAAAACACCAGGATCTGGCAGACAACCAAGCAGGGAGGCATTTTAGGTCTCCCCGCTCTTTCCTATCTTTGGTTGGCTTTTCATCCCTAGAAGCAGGTCCCATGAATATCCTATGGGGCAATAGGTCACATCCCAGTAACTCTCTGCCTTGTGACCTGGAAAAGAGGAGGCCTGCTTGAAAAGGCTGCAAAGCCCTGGCTGTGGGGCAGAGTTGACAGCTGATAGCCAACTGAGCTCATCAAACAACCCACTACCTACTTTCCAAAGATTATTTGCCACATGCCATCATGTGTGGCCCAATTAGGTCAGTCCTTTCCCTCAAATTTTTTTTCCCTGAATATGTTTAGAAAATTGTCGTGTTTAATTGCTTTTACTTTTATTAGTAAAGAATATTTATCTAGGGGTCTATCTGTCTGGTGCTGATTTTTGATAACATTCACAAAGTAACTTGTTTATTTTCATTACCTCATTTTTCCAACACATAGCTCCTCCAGAAGGGACAATACCTGCTCCTGTAAGAGGAATGCTATAGCATCCTCCTTGGTTCTCTCCAGGCCTTAAACTCCAGGGTATTAGCACTCCTTCTCCTTTTAGATTCCCAATATTTTTGTACAGAAATTTATGAAAAAGGGAATTGTAATGCTGAGATGTTAATTAAATATCAGAATCCCATGAAAGATAAAAAAATGAGCCTAAAAGGTGGAAGTGAGAAATAAAAATAAAGAAGAAAGATTTAGAGATTTTAAAGACCTTTAAAACCACTAGTAAATTATCTCTTCAGAGATGAAAAATTTCTGTAATAAATATTAAAATTATTCTTCTCTCAAGAGCTCAGTGTTTTTTTTACTGTTGAAATATTACTATTGTGCTTTCCTAGATTGAGGCTAACCTTTAAATTTCAGGCATTTAAATTTAGAGTTCAATTCAGAGCTTCTTAAAGTGCAAACAGTAATTCTCTAATGTTCTTACAACTGAGTCCCAAAGTTTTAGAGCATACATGCTATATGGGAAAATTAATATCCAAACTTCACAATGTATGTCAGCACTATAAAACATTAGTATGGAAAAAATGATTCCCTTTTTAATGGTAAAACACCATTAAACACTTAAAAATTTGTTGAAGGCCTATGGGTCCTAGGCTCTGAGGATGGGAAGAGGTTGGAGGGGGGCTGGGTGAGGCTGGATACAAGTGGGGGGAGGGGAAGTAAGGAAATTAGCAAAGCACATGACCTGCTTTCAAAAGGTGCTGAAGATCTCCTGAGTAATGAAAGGAAAGGTGAAAGGAAAGGACAATGCTGTAGGTATGCTGACAACTGTGTACTGATAATACACATAGGTAGCCTCCAGGTAAGGAGCTAAGGAGATTAGTAGCTGTGTGTGTGTGTGTGTGTGTATGTGTGTGTGTGTGTGTGGTGGTGGGGGGGGGGTTCCCCCTAAGGGCCTGTAATATTCCTACTTCTCAATTAAAAAGATCAACTCTAAGTGTGAAAACAGGTTTCATTTGCTGCTGCTTGGAAAGCTTTTTCACCTCCAGAGTTCTTTGCATGTCTAAGGAAGTTTCACAATTCAAAAGGCTGATAATGTCAAGAACATGGGGCCCAGAGCGAGAAAACTGAGATCTGTTTAGCTCCATCACTTAGAAGCTGTAGGCCTTGAGCTCAATCCCTCAGCTGTCCAGCTTCTGAGAAGAGAATTCAGGAGAGCACTGTGTGCCAGAAAGGCAGAAATGAAAGTCAGTTAATGGCACTATTGTGCCTTTCCTGGATGATGAAACTGGGTGTAGATTGAGGCCATTCACCAAAATCCACACTACACCAGGGATGGGAAAGACCCAGAGCAATTTAAATGTTCAGTTCAAGATTCAGCTGCCCCTTTTGAACTGAGCTCTAATCCACAGTGATATTTTGTCCTATGAGTAACTGTCCAGCTTCACTTCCTGTCACATCTCTTATAATGGACCACATCAGCCATTGCTAAAATAGAACAAACACTGTAAGCCAGTCCTTCCATGACTGATGCCAAGGTTCTTCCTCAGTTCTTAGTGATACCGTTGTAATTACATAGTTATTAATAATAGGAAAGGAGCAAAGGGAAGGCCAGACATTATAGGCATGTCATTTGGACAGCTTTGCCAGGAAGCTGCTATTTTACACTCTGCAGGGAACCCACCGGCCCACTCCCTGCAGATTATTGGGGGAAGGGACTGCACAAAGGGGAGATAGATGCATGCACAGTAAGTAGGGGTGACATAGGGAAGGTGCTTGTCTGTCAATCAAACCTGGGAACAGAGATTATTGGCCAGAGTGGGCAGAGCCACTGTAAACTCACGAAAATTTGGGAATACACAATCCCCTACCCAAAGGAGTTCTCTCCTTTGGATGCTGGTGCTGTCTTTCTTGGTTCTTTTGGCTTTGCTCCTGCCCATGTTCCCTACATAGTCATGTGGCCCTACGGACCCCACCCACAATGGACTGATGGAATGCAGCGGGGAACACAAACTAAGCTAGCCTGATGCTGGATTGGACTATGCCCTAACATGGTGTGAAAACTCTGGACACTGGCTTTGATCCTAGCTCTGCTTAAAGCAAAATGCATTTCTTCCTTGGAGGGACAAATGGAAATGGGACCTTGGAAACTCAGAGGTATAATTCCACAGGAATAAAGCTTTCTACTCATCCTTCTATTGGGGCCTCCAGAAATTCTTATTCTAGCAGCACCCCAAGGACCCCACTTCTACCAAAACATTAGTCCTCAAATGTGGCACTTTCCTTACCTCCCTTGGAGTAACAGACACCTTATTGTATCATAATAACTGCCCCCTCAATAGTCTGACAACAGATCATGTATAATTAATTTTTGTATCCCTTCAGAGTATCTGGTAAAGGTGGACATGGCTTATTGAATTAATTAATTAATCGATGTATGCACATAATTTTTTGCCCACGAAGAAGAGAATTGTGACATACTGCAACTATGTGCTTATGTGGGTTTCCCCAAAGCAATCTCACTCTCAGTATATTTCAGTAAGCTCTTTGAGATACAAGTGACATACCATAAAGTTCACTCAAAGTGCAATTCAGTGGCTTTTAGCATATTCAGTCATGCATCCACTGTCACCATCAAATTGCAGAACATTCTCCTCACCTCAAAAAGAAACCCCTACCCATTAGCAGCCACTCCTTATTTCCCCCACTCCCTAGCAACCACTAACCTACTTCCTGTTTTTCTGGATTTTAATTAATCTCATTACACTTACACAGAGCATCGAGTATTAGAATCATCTCTCCCATGACAATAAAATCTGAGGCAGCTTTGATTTCTTACAGAAGCATGGAATCCACCTCCTGCCTTGCAACCCTGGACAAGTGTTGAACTGAATTTACTTTCCTCATAAAATGGCAAGTGTACACGGTGTGGGAGGGCACCTTCAGGTTAGAACACCAACCTAAAAAACAAAATAAAGAACAAACAGAAACAGGCTCTTAGATATAGAGAACAGACTAATGGTTGTCAGGTGGGAGGGAGGTTGGAGGTCTGAGTGAAAAAGGTGAAGGGATTATAAGTACAAATTGGTAGTCACAAAATAGTCATGGGATATAAAGTACAGCATAGAAAATATTGCCAATAATTGTAATAACTATATGTGGTTACTGGACTTATGGGGTACTAGACTCATGGGGGAAATCACTTCATAAATTGTCTAACCACTACGCTGTACACCCGAAACTAATATAATTTTGAATGTCAACTGTGATTGACAAATAACTTTTTTAAAAAAGATCTACAAAAACAAACAAACGAAACCCCCCTCCCCCCAAACTAACAAACAAAAGAAAAAACCAACCAACAAAAACAAAACACCCTGTGGCTACAATTCCAACACCCCACCCTCAGCAACTTTCCCTGGGCTCCCTTAATAAATGTGTCTACATAATTCAGATCCCACAGCAAACTGCTGTAGCTGTCCTCCCCTGGAGAAGCTGTGTTCCCTTTCGTTTCTTTCGGTCTCTTTTCCTTTCCGATTGGCCGAGGAGAGGGACCCAGCAGAGCCTGGGAGCCAAGGCTCAGCGCCGCGCCCACAGGAAGCCTCGCCCAAGCCTGGACCCTCCTAGGCTGCGCGCTTACCGGAGCGGGAGGGCGCGGCGCGGGGCGGGGCCAGAGGCGCCGACAGCCAATCCCGGCGCGCAGGGGGCGGGGCTCCACTTGACAGTGGCCGTCGCCTGGCAGCGGAGCCAGGGCTCAGCGAGCCGAGCGCAGCGTCCCGGGTGCGAGCGGCTCGGGCAGCGGCGGCGGCGCCCGGTCCGCGTCCGCACCGGTTCTCCGTGCGGCCAGGCAGCCACCGGCGGCGGCGTCCCGGCGATGCTGCCGGCCTCCTCGGGCGCCGGAGCCCTGGCCTCTTCCTAAGGTAGTGGTCCCGCTCGCCCCCGGCCCGGGGCACCGCGGCGCGCGGGACGAGGCTCGCTGCGGCGCGGGGCCCTCGGGCCCGGGGTGGGCCGGCTGCCGGGCGGGGGGCTGGGCGGGGCTAGCGGCGGGCGGCTGTCCTGGTGAGGAAGAGGGAGGGAGCCGAGGGGGAGGTGCTGTCTCCCGGCAGCAGCTGGCGGCATCCCCATCCTCCATCCTCCTGCCTCCATGTGGTTTGAAAGAGGTTTTGTTCCGGGAGAAAGTTTGATGCTGAGACTCGAGGAGCCAGACTGGCGCCCCCAAGGCCCGCGCCTTTAAGAGAGGCAGCTCCCTGCCTGCCTGGCGCCGGTGCCCTGAACGTGGGCATGCAGGAGCCCAGGCCACCTTCTGACCTGAGCAGCGTTCCTGACACCGGCCGTCCCTGCAGGAAATTCGTCTGTGGGAACTCCCTTGGGGACCCCTATGGCTTTTGCTTGAAAGCAGTGCAGCAGGTAGCCAGTGTCCCCACGTTCTCTCCCCCTAGAATGGGCTCTGCCAAGGTCTGTACTTTCAGAGCTTCAAAAATTTGTCTGTCACCAGTGTATCCAAGGTGCCAGTGGTTACTTCTGTCACGTCTTGAATATTTTCTTTTTGCCACGGGCTTGCAATAGGCTTTCCCTGAGCGCTGGCTGCTGTGGAGCACAGGAAAGGGAGGGGAGGTTGTGGCCCAGGTCTCAGGTGGAAACAAAGACTACAGAGCATGTGTATCCACTTGAAGACAGGAAAAAGTTCCAGGCTTCAAAACAAGATGGGTTATTAGATGGGGATTATTTGCTTCACAAAACTTTCTCTAATGCAGGGAAATAATTAGAGCCAGAATGAGTTTTACACAAGATTGTGGGAACACTAAGTAGCTAAGGGTAGAGGAAGTAAAGCGGTATTGCATGGGCTTGAAATTAGCAGGTCTCAACAAATATATGTTGACTATTGCCTAATTCTAATGAATCTGATACCATTGTGATCACATGTGGATTTTCAGTTACTTTATTTCTTACCAAGACATAGTCATACCATGAGACAATTTCAGAATACCAGCTTTTGTAGCCTGGAGACACCCTTTGCCAAGGACATCAACATGCTTTGGGGTCCATATCCCCACACCAGGTAACATCATATCCATAAGGACATTTACATTATAAAGAGAAGGAAATTTCCTTAATGGTGACAGAACAGAGTTCATATATTGAACACATTCTATGTGCCAGATATATTACCAGTTGTTTTACATACATTATTACTTTAATTCTTACAATTTCTGATGAGGTGTTATTACTTTCTCTGTTTTAGAATTTAAAGAGTTTATGTCCAAGATTATATGGCAAGTGACAGGGGTGGGATTTGAACCTAGATCTGACTACCTACCCATGCTCTACTGTATGCAGAATCCCTGCCCTTCTTAAGAGAGACCTGTATGTGTTATAGTAGGAAATCCAACTATGGCAACATAGATTGTGTCTACTGGCCTCCTTGACCAGACCACTTTATAGAATAGCTTCTCTTTCTGGGAGACCATCACTGTATGCCTGTGCCCAGCAGGTGTTTTCTTCACCAAGGAGTGACATCAGGGACTCCCAGACTCTCCTCTACCCTCAGTCTTGAGCATGTAAATCAGATGGGCATCTCCAGACACAAACTACTTGCCCTTTCAGATAAGCTGATTCAGAAGACAGGTAACTGAGTTTTTCCCTCACCAGCAAACACAGAGCAGTCTCTACCTTCACAGTCATCAAGTCTGTTTTAGGTCTGCACATATATGTACACCTCACCAGTAAGCAGCAACACATCCCCTTCAGTGTTCACATTGTCTCACTCATCCTCTAGACAGAGGCCAGCCTACATAAAAGGAAAGGCCAAAATGAAGTCACTGCAGAAGGAAGTAGTACCCTAGGGATTCCCTGGATTGTCCTCTGCTGACCAGAAAGGAAAATAACATATGGCCCTGGGAGCAGGAACCAGCCTTCACATGCCATGTATATGCTGTAGCCTGTTGTCAACACTGTTGAAGATATGTGCTTACTATATACAAACCCTTTTACATGCTGTCTTGCGATGTATGTGGCCACACACCTATTTCTGATTTGATTACTCACTTTTATACTTAAGTAGTTGTCACTTGGCTGAACAGTATAAAAAACTGATTTCACAGGTGTGCCACAGTAAATTTTGAAGCTGCACTTAAAAACAATTGTCTGCTACTATAATCTACAGCTATTGTTTTATTATTTCCCTTCCCTAGTGTGTGTGTGTGTATGTATGTATGTATGTATGTATGTATTCTCACCCATGGTATAGTTTCAGCTCTCTCTGGTTCTGAAATGATTGGCAGTAATAAGCCTAAAAGGAATAAGTGCATTTTTGAGCTGTGACCATATGCTGCTTGGAAACAGATCCCTGTGGTTGGCATTTTACTCATGTTATTCTAGTGCTAAGAATCTCAAAGTCCCATATGCGTGCTTTGGGATTTCAAGTGGACTCTCCTGTCTAATTATTTCACTCGATCCCCTGCAGCAGTGTTTGGGTTTTAGTTTAGAAGACAGCCCCACTATCTCTCCCCCAACATCTCTAAACTCCCTCAAACTGGAGCAGCACTAATTAAAGCTGGGAAAGTAGAGTGTGCGGTGTGCTCATTGTCACTCTCTTATACCAGGATGGAAAGTGTACTAGAAACATGATTGGGATAGAGTGAAGTAGACGTCTTTAAAATGACTAGTGATTTACAAAACTCTACCAAATTATTGATATCGCACAGTTTGCCTAAAGTTGGGTTCATGCAAATACCTCGTTAACTTAAAACTGTCCAATATCAACAAACTTCCACTCTGTATTCTCTTCTATTTGTAAAACCTCTAACTAGCAAACCATCTTTATTTCCAGGTGTCATCAAATCTTAAATGCCATCAGTTGTAAGACATAGCATTATTTTTATTTTATACAAAAAGTAAGAAAATACTCCCAATTATGTTATGACATGGCACTTTAACAGTGGTCTTCCATGACACTGCATGTTTAGTCACACTAGTCTCAGTGCTTTCAAGTTTCCTTCATCTCTGTATGGGTTTTGGTACTTTCTCCTGCTGGTACCTTCACTGGTATTGCTTAGGGAGCCATAGATGATCAGTTTGCATATATCTTAATAACACACTATAATACAGATTCATCTTCTGTGTCTTCCCTCAGTTTGGTAAAGCGTTTGGATTTTGCTTTGCAAGATAATATGGAAATGTCAGGTGAAGCCAAATGTTTCCTTTAGTACTTACTGTAACAGTTATGCCCCATTGCTCTGTTTCTGTGCCTTGGTGCACACACAGTAGCATCTTTCTGTGCCAAATCATGGTGTAATCATTTTGAAAACCATTTAAATGGCAGTTATGCAGACATGTGCAGTGACAACGATGCCTATACCTTAGTAGAAATGATAACAGAAAAGCTGTGACCAAGTTTATGCATATGCAGGGAAATGACAGTTGTGCCTTGGCTACTACCACGTTGTCAGCAATTTTAAGAAACCATTAGTATTAAAACACATCCTGCCCAGCCGGGCGTGGCTCAGCGGTTGAGCATCGACCTAGGATCCAGGCGATCGGGCTTCGATTCCCGGTCAGGGCACATGCCCAGGTTGTGGACTCAGTCAGTGACTGTCATCATTGATGTTTCTGTCTCTCTCTCCCTCTCCTTTCCTCTCTCTGAAATCAATAAAGATATATTTAAAACACATCCTGACTTCAGAGATGTTAAAATGTGAAAAATAACGTCATCAATGAAATATGCTAATCTGGACCCACTTCTTTCATGAACCCTAACCTGCCTACCTCCTTGCATGTACTCATCTCTCCATTCATTCCTATAGTCATTTATTTTGTTTGACTCTAAGCTCCAGGAAGGCAAGGGCTTTTTCTGTCTGGTTCTCTACTGTATGCCACCACTTAGGATAGTCCATGACCCATAGCCAGTCTGCCCAGGTTGCTTCCATATCTTGGCTATATTGTAAATAATGATGAATTAATCAGTTTGCACTTAAAGTAATTGTTGATAGATAGGTATTTATTGCCATTTTATTATTCATGTTTTTTCTTTTTCTTCTTCTTGAAGACCCTTTAACATTTCATGCAATACTGGTTTGGTGGTGATGAACTCCTTTAGCTTCTTGTCGGGGAAGCTCTTTATCTCTCCAATTCTAAATGATAGCTGGGTAGAGTAATCTTGGTTGTAGATAGGTCCTTGCTTTTCATCACTTTGAATATTCCATGCCAGTCCCTTCTGACCTGCAGAGTTTCTGTTGAGAAATCATCTAACAGTCTTATGGGATCTCCCTTGTAGGTAACTAACTGTCTTTCTCTTGCTACTTTTAAGATTCTCTCTTTCTCTTTAACCTTTTGCATATTAATTATGATGTATCTTGGTGTGGGCCTCTTTGGGTGCATCTTGTTTTGGACTCTGTGCTTGCTGGACTTGTGTGTCTTTTTCTTTCAGCAGTTTAGGGAAGTTTTCAGTTATTATTTCCTCAAATAGGTTCTTGATCCCCTGCTCTCTCTCTTGTCCTTCTAGTACCCCTGTGATGTGGATGTTGTCACATGATGTTGTCCCAAAGGTCCCTTAAACTATCCTCATGTTTTCTATTCTTTTTTCTTTTTTCTTCTCTAATTGGATGTTTTTTGCCACCTTGTCTTCCAAATCCCTGATTCGGCCCTCTCCTTCATCCAATCTGTTGTTGATTCCTTCTAGTGTATTCTTTATTTTAGTTATTGAAGTTCTTACTAAGTTCCTTGAACATCTTTATAACCAGTATTTGAACTCTGAATCTGGTAGTTTGCTTGCCTCCATTTCATTTAGTTCTTTCTGGAGATTTCTCCTGTTCTTTCATTTGAGACATGTTTTTTTGTCTCCCCATTATGGCTGCCTCTTTGTGTTTGTGTCTATGGATTAGGCAGAGCTGCTATGTCTCCCAGTCTTATAGGGCCTAGTGTCATAGCCTTCCTGTTCACCTGAGCTGGGTTCTCCAGGTTTGCACCCCACCCCCGCTGTGAGCTGTGTACATCCTGCTGTTGTAGTTGAGCCTTGATTGCTGTTGGAACATCAGTGGGAGAGATTTACCCTCAGGCTGATAGGCTGGTGGTGACTACAATGGAGATGATGCTATGCAAAGGTCGGCTTCACAGAGCAGGACTCCCTTTAGCACAGAGTGTTACTCATGGAGGTGGTTGGGTGGTACTCCGGCATGGTCTGAAGTTGTCCACTGGGTATGCCGGTTGTGGTGCTTCCCAGGAGGTAAAGGACAAGGTCAGCTGCTGACTGCCCTGCCTGGGTCCACCTGGCACGAGCTACAGAGCTATCTGCAGATGGCTGCTACTTGTGCTGGGCTTGGAGATTCCTGGGAACTGAATCCTGCTGTCACTAGTGTCAGGCCTTTGGCCACTTAACAAGGGGTATGGTGCACACCAAGGCCAGATGCGGCTTGTTTTGGGTTTGTGGACCTTTGAAAGATTGTAGGAAGGTCTGCAGCATCAGCCAAGACAGGCCAGTTTGTATGAAAAAGACACTGGAAAGAGCTTGGGTGAGCCTGCAAGTTGGTTGGGGTAGGGTCTCATGGAAAACAGTGTTAGTCTAGGTTGATGGAGACTCAGATATGGTGCCAGCCTGTGGGCTCTAGGCGGGAGGAGGGCTTCACAAAGGAACAATGACTTCTGCCAGCACTTCTGTCTGGGAGAAAACTGCCCTTCCAGCCCTCACCCCAAAGCCAGTTTGTCCTTATATGTCCCTGGTGCCTTTCCAGCTGCTGCCCCGGAGCTGGAGCTCAGCGTGAGGGAGTTAGTGGAAGTCCCTGTATGGGTCCTTTAAGAGAAACACCTTGGACTCCAGAGCCTTCTGTCTCAGCCCCAATCCCTGATGATTTTGATAGCCAGAAGTTATAGGGACTTCTCTTCTTGACACTGGAACCCTGTACCCCGTACGGGGCTGGGACCCCTAGCTCCTTGGGGAGCCTCCATAGCTGAGATATCCCTCCCAATTTTTAACCACCACACATGGGTGTGGGACCAGCTCATTCCATGTCTCCACCCCTCACCCCCTCTACCAGTCTCCACATGGCTTCTTCTGTATATCCTTAGTTGTAGGACTTCTGTTCAGTTAGATTTCAGGTGGTTCTCAAAGATGGTTTTCCTGTAGTTAGTTGTAATTTCGATGTAGTCATGGGAAGATGTGAATACCTAATTTACCTACATTGCAATCTTGACCAGAACTCCCCATTGTAGCTTTTATTGCTCTTTGACCACTGAAGGATTTATAACAGCTCATATCTTGGTTCTTTTGTATGGTCCAAAATCATTAATGACTTGAATTTTATGCTTAGCTCAATTTCATGAACTTTTTCTATTGTATATTTAATACATACCAAAATTAACCCTTTCCTTCAGTAGGTTCCTCTGAAACAGAAACTCAGCGCTAGTGACCTTGTCTGGATGTACATCTCCAAGAACATATATATCTACTTATAGTCCACTTTTTAACTTCCCCAAAAGGCCATCTTTACATTTTGACATTTGACAAAGAAATAGATAAAAGAAGTCAAAGAAAATTTTGATGGGTGATTCACACTTCCATCTGTCAGTGCCTCTACTTCCTTACTGCTCTCTGGTCAAGCAGAGTGCATTTCTAGGACAAGGACAGCAAGCCCAGTGAGGATGCCAGCAGAAGGAATGGCAGGGAAGTGTAACATAGCAGCGAGCTCCAAAGCAGTCCTGAGGACTGAAGCAAGTTAGCATTGGCCAAACTACCCTACAGCCTATGAACATAATAGTTGGACCTGCAAAGACACACCCAGATTCCATTCCAGTGAAATATGGAACGTCTGAAACCCATATGTAACAAATGGAGGTCACTGATGGGTTTCTAAAATTCATTTAGTCTGCTGGCTCAGGGAGGATGAATGCTATGAGCAGAGGGCTGTCCTGACTCTACCTGTGTATGGGCATTACACTGTATGGGCATTACAGTGGGTGCTGTCAAGGGACCTGGCAGATAGATGAGAGCTGGCTTGTTCACAAAGGAGAAAATAATGATGAATTAAATCTTTTGGTTTATATGCTAAAGAAACTTACTTATACTTTCATTAAGTATTGTTAACATGGGTCAGACAAATGACAAAAAGAAAAGTTTAAATTTTGTTTTTGCTAAACACAGAGGGTAGAAGAGAAGGAAAACAATAATCTTAATTGCCAGTTCTATGATTATGTGGGGTGATTCGTTTTAATCAGGTATGGTGAGACAATCAGACATAGAAATTACTGTCATAAAGGAAGAAATTTATTATACTCGCATCCCCCGTGAGCCAGGAGACACAGTATGTCATGTGGGCCCACCCAGGGAAGCAGTGGGGTCAGAGAGAATAAGGGGAAAACATGGACAAGAGCCTTTATTATGGCTTCCACTGGAAGGAACAGGAGACAAGGTGAACAGGTTTAGGATTGGCTATTTGGAGTAATTTCTGAGGGCTCTGGAACACAGGGATGTCCCTAGTTGTCAGGTACCTGGCCCTGAGGTGATTAAAGGCAGGGGGAGAGTGGCCCTGAGTGTGAGAGCCAGTTAAGGAGGTGATTTGGAGTTTGGACTCAGGATTGGTTGGTTAGCATATGAAAGGCACACTGGACTGAAAGATGTTTCTCTATAGGAATTGGCTCACCCTGGGAAGGGTAGTTCCACTAGAGTAGTCTAGAGTCATCAAAGCCCCAAGGTGTCAAAACATCAGAATACAGACATGGTTAACATATGGGAATTTTTTAAATAGTCACCTAATGAATGAGGACCATGTACACATGGAGTATTCTGCCATTTGTGAAGAAATGCCTTGCTCAGGGTCTGCCACATGGTACTCATCCAGTAAACATTAATTAACTCTGAGTCATGGTGCCAGATGGTCCAGCCATGCTCACAGTCGGGCTTTGCTGGATATTGCAGTCAGGTGTTCACTGTTCATCTTCAGAGAAGAAATGTTGAGAAACTGCACACTCTACAGAGCATCCCCAGATGAAAGATGAACCACCCAGGGTGAAGAGAAGGCAAAACACTGAAGTCTTTAAAAACATAAATACACCCTTCAGCAAATACATCTTTAGCTGTAGGATTTAAAAATCTACAAGGTAATTATATGTTTGGAGTAATTCTTTATTCACTGTGGATTTGGAATATTAACAAAAGTCAGGAAACACAAAAGTTACAGGGAACATTTTAAAAGGTTGTTTCTCAGAGTAAAATGGGAGTTGTAAAGTGAATTGTGTGTTGCTTTTGTTGTACTTGGCACTAGACTTCTAAATGTGAGTTATTCAAAATAGCATGAAACATACTTTTCTTAACTGCATGTCAGTATTGATCAGATGATCGGATGATGTACATACACATAAAAGAATGGTACTGGACAGAGTTATACGAAGGCAATTATCGAGGGCATACGAGGGCATATGCTGGTGAAAAGTTTAGGCAAAGAATGTTTAAAATGTACCAGCACTAACAGGTGTCCACTTTGAGCATGCTAATGGAGGGTGGTTGGTGATGAGTGGGATGGACATGGGGTCAGACTCAGGACATTACTTTTAATGATGAGTGGCAGGGGTGCATGAGACTGAGAGTGTTAGGACTCAAAGCTAAGTAAGTGAAATAAGTTGTTGCCTTATAACTTTTCTTTATGTGGTTGGGTAATGATGAAGATGTCTTTAAAGTCCTGTGACTTTTCCTTAGAATTTTGACTATGCATGTTAAGAAATAATAATAATAATGCAAACATAAGCAGGGGGTCAATCTAATAATCTAAGAAGGTAACTCCTTCACAGTGATAGCTCTGAGATTGCCCTCTGCTTACTGTTCCTTCCATTCTGTGACTTTGCACACATCTGCTTTGCATTGTGTAGGAGCTTATCTATGTTGATGGAAATTGTAGGACTGCTTTCGCTGGAGCACAGCTGCTCACCCATTGTGTTTCCATACTGACATTATAAATCTGGTTAAAGCAGCAATATTAGCCTAAACTAGCCAATGAAAGCATTTCTGTCTGGCTTACCCAGATTTCAGGTAGGTCATAACGGTTCTTGGGTGATTAGGATATGTCAAATGAAGCATGTCTCTTAACCTAATATATATTTTACAATCCAGGCTTCTGTGGCCTATTAACCTCTGACTCTGTACACAAATTAGGCCCACCAATAATAAAAATCGGTGTATTCTGTCAAATGAAATAATATGTGAAAGTATCTGAATTTTCCAAATGATCTAATGAACATTACATCTACATGAGTGCTTTCAGGTGTTCCTCAGCATCAGTAACACTCATGAGTTCTTTGCTTCCTGGAGCCCTTATAAGACCCCATAATGAGAGGGGGAAGAGTTAGAAGACAGACCTCCTGGAGCTGTTCTTGGTATTTTCTTCTACTTGAGCTTTAACCTTTATGAATTTGAATTTTACTCTTTTGGGAGCAGAGTGGTAAGAGGTATACTCTGGCTTGCCTTTTCAGCCCCAGAGCTTAGAAAGGTGCCTGCAAATCATAGGAGCTTAATAACTATCTGCTGAATTTAAAATATAATTTGACTGGTTGACACAGGAATCCCCACCTTTCTTGGCTCAAAGGTTCTTATTAATTATTAATAAAAGTCCTCACAAAATACTTTATAATTTGATAGTTAAATCACCTAGAATGAAGAACCAAGAACATCAAAACTGAAAACTCATGAAGATAAACTTGCCTTTAGAAATTTTAAAAAATCTATTACAAATGACCATTATTAAAATTATATGGCATTGGATTAAAAATAATAGTATAGAAATTCCAGATTTTGAATTAGATTATTTAGTGAACTTAATTTAAGGCATAAAAATAAGTAATTCAACCTCAAAGGATCAATTACTTCATGAAGCTTATTAGAACAATAGAATATCAGTTTTAAGAGAAAACAGGAAAAAAAGAAAACTTATATTTTGGTTATAACCAAATATTGTATTAAATTTCAGAAAAGTCATAGTGTTAATTGTTAGAGAATAAAAAGAAATACCATAATGATGGTTACATATCACTATACATTTGTCCAAACCCAGATGTGCAAACACCAAAAGTGAGCCCTAATGTAAACTATGAACTTTGGGTGATAATAACATGTCAATATAGATTCATAGTTGTAACAAATGTATCACTGTGGTACTTTTTGTGCTGAGTAATGTTGATAGTGGGGAGGCTGTGCATGTGTGGGGGCAGGGGATGTTGGGAAATCTCTGTCCCTTCCCTTCAACTGCTCTAAAACAATAGTCTTAATAAAAAAGGAGGGAGAGGGGGAGGGAAACCAAGCAAAGTAAGTATTCATTCCAGATCTGAAAGCAGTGAAGATTTTTCTGAATACTTATTTCATCTTATAAAAAGAAAGATGAAATATATAAAACTGAAAATCATTTAAATAATGAAATAAAATAAAACAGTTCTAAAAGGCAAAATGACAGAATGAGAAAACATGGCTAATGAAACATTGTCTAAAATATGTTGATATGAATATGGACTGTGTGACATGAGTACTCAGATTCTACTCCCTGGGGTTGAGGGAAATGGGCAGCTATTTTGAGCATTGAAATACAAATGATAGATCATCGTGTGATCAGCCCAGAGCATAAAACATACACATTACTTACCAGCACTTAATGGTGTGTTTTGTGCTTTGGCGAAAATCAAAAGTGACTTGGAAAGTCAAAATCCTGTGTCCACTGACTTCTTTTTCATTTGTTACAAGTAAAACAAAAATAATAACAATCCTGAACCAGCACTAAAGAAGGTAAACCGTGGGGACTTTATTCAGAAACTACTTGAGACAGAATTATGCATTGGGATTTTCTTTTACTTAAATGTTTTTCTAGACAGTAGAATCAAATTCAACAGCAGAGTTCAGTTTGGACACTTACAGACACTAGTAGCTAATTAGACAGCATCTCTACCTTAGTTGTATCTTCTTGGTTCTTGACATCATCAGCGTCTGCATGATCTCCTGGGCATCTCAGAGCCATCCTGGTGGTTCTGATGTGGAAGTGCACCTGAGATTTTTTCACCTGGCATCTTCTGATAGATGACTGTCAGGGGACACAACCCTACCAAATGGCCTCTTAAAACCAAGCCCATCTGCCAGTCAAAGCCCCTCCCCATCTTATCATTTCTATTTCTACAGCTGGCTTTCAAACATTTCTTCCCTTGGAAGCTGAGATGCCAAAGAGAATTGAAACCTGCAACTAATAACCAAACTTCATGACAGTTTAAATCACCTCCCCCTCCATCTTCAACTAGAGCTGCTCACAAATGGACTGATTTTTGAGTTTCTCCTTTTATTTCCCTGATTCAGAGGCTAATGAGGAGCCACAGGGTAGCCAGAATTTGGTTGCCAGAGAGATAAGCAGATCTAGCCTGTCTTTATGATCCTGCAGTTTGAATATCAATCTCTGATTTCACTGTGAAGAGTATTAAGAAGGGGTTTTATACCAGCACAGTCAGACACTTCTTATGCCTTCTTAGTTCTTTATCTAGATATTTTACCCAGGAACATATAAATTGCTTTTTGCTACCTCAGTTCTCCAAAAGCCCGTCAAAGCTCTTCTAACAAGTTCCTTTTTTTCCTTTTTACACTTATCCTGATCTCCTCTATTCTCAATCTGCCATCTTACTTCCACCCTCCTACAAAAATATATATATACACACATGTGTATATGTGTATTTAAGTGTGTGTTCGTATATACACATATAATACTAATATACATTTCAAAAAATGAATCAGAGTTCATTCTCTAGCCTCAAACTGATTTGTTCTTTTACCTTCTTCTCTAAGGAGCACCGAGCGTGGATATCACCAGCCCCGGGCACCTGCATGCTGACAGTGCCCTTTCCTCTGTGGCTACATGGGCATCTGTGTCCCCGTTACCCCTCTCTCCCCAGCTCAAGGTTTCTTTTGCATTGTCATTTGTCTCCTCCTGTCTGTTTCCTGCTGTACAGTGCCATCTATTCCCGACGTCTTTGCCTTTTCAGAGAGGATGTATAATGTATCTGAAAGAGCAAACTTTAAGAATATGGTGTTTTGCCCTGCCGATATGGCTCAGTGGTTGAGCCTTGACCTATGACCCAGGAGATCGCAGTTCGATTCCCAGTCAGGACAGATGCCCAGGTTTCTGTTTCCATCCCCAGTCGGCGTGCAGGAGGCAGCCGATCAATGACTCTCTCATCATTGATGTTTCTCTCTCTCTCTCCTCCTCCTCTCCCTTCTTCTCTGTGAAATCAATAAAGATATATTAAAAAAAAAAAAAGACTGGTGTTTTCAGCAACCATCACAGCTGTTAGAGTTTCCTGAAACAGCACTCCCTATTTAAAAGATTTTTTTCAGTTAAATTTATGCCTAAATATTTTATTCTTTTAGATGCTATTGTAAGTGGCTTGTTTACATAATTTATTTTATTATGTGTGTGCTTATTGTTTGGTATGTTATTTTTAAGTTACAGCTTGTATTCAGTATTATTCTATATTACTTTCAGATGTACAGCATAGTGGCTAGAAAATCATGTACTTTACAGAGCACCCCCCTCCCCCCCCATCGAAATAAAAGATTTTGTTTTCTTAAAGGAAGTCATTAGGTACTCTGGCTGTCAGGGCATACTTATAGCTGGTTGGGCTGTAACTATGAGATGGGTCACTGCCCTCTGGTAATGTCAGAGATGCAGAGAAGGGCCATTTGACAAAAGCCATTCAGAGCACTTAGTCCTGAGCACTTGTCCCTCATATTTGCTGTATAAGTGACTCACTCCCAGCAGTAGAAGTGGCTCAGGCCCTGGGGGACAACTCTGACCTGTTTGAATAAGCTATCAATCTCTTTAAAAGCTTTCTAGGCACTGACTTTACCAGAATTTACAGGCTGATGCCTTTGGAGTGCTTTTAGTTTCTACTCAGTGTTTGTTAAACAGTTGAGGTATTTATCAGAAATGTCCATTGGACACAAACACAGTATAGTATGTGTTTTGAATTGTATTTTTTACTGAAACTGTGGGACTTGATTTCTTTTTGGATCGTGTCCTTAGCATCCGAAAGGAATACTGGAAGTGTTGAAAAGAAATTATATGTGAATTACTCCCATTTAGAAGAAGACAATCAGAGTTGGCACAGCCTGCTGAGCCCTCAGCCATGACAGTGTGTGGGGACTGCTGATCAGGAGGCAGACAGAGGAGAAGCCTGGGACCTGTGCCCTCCTCCCACTTCTTCTCCCATCGGACACAGTGCCCAGGCCCACCTACCCAGGGAACCAACACCAGCTTAGAAACAAGATTAGAAAACAAGAAACACTGTTCAGAGTTCACAAGGGACATGGGAAGAAAGGCTGTGGCACTTTTGGTTCCACCTGCATCCTGGATGAGATCTCTCCCTTGAAATTCATGCAAAACACAGGCAACATGTATGTATTCTTTCCTTTTGTCTTGGAAGAAAGTCTATAGCTTTGATCAATTTCTTAAAGTAATCTATGGCCAAAAAGTGTTTAAGAACCCCACTTCTAGTTTTCCTCCTCAGTTTAGAGTAGCTTCCTCTTTGCTGACTGCGAGTTTTATTCAAGAATCCCAAAAGGGACAAAGTGTGCAGTGTTCTAAACCTCCAACATCAGCTCCTGGGGCTGGGGGGCTTTTAAACACAAACTCTTACGTCCCTGAGCACCCAGCGAATCCAAGAAATCACACAGTTGGGGGTAGGCTGCTCTGGGGAGACTGAGTGTGTGAAGGTTAATACTGTCTACTCTTAAGGTGGCCTGAGAGCTGTGGGAGGATGCTGGGCATACAGAGAATGGGCAAATGGCTGCCATCAGTTCCTGTGAACAGATCTTTATTATTTTACCTCAAGTGGGCATAAATTCCCATGACTTTGGCTATATCCCTGAACATCCAGAGGTCCAAGTATACCTTCAGAGCTCTAAATTCTAAAATACACCTAACTAAGTCAGTAATTTAAAAATATATGATCTTTTGGATCATGAATGTGGTAAGAATTTTGTTTTCCTCTTGGGGTATAAGCTCACGCGTATTGATATTGGCCTGTGGAAAGAATAGTTACTTAATGACATAGAAATTTAGCATAATCTCCTTTTTAAAATGACTGGTGTGAACTAATACTAGTCAAAATGAAATCAAGTCATAATCAAGCCCTGTTTTATATGCAATTAGGTTTTGAAAGCTTAAGGACTGTTCTTTATGTTTGTGATGCATTGACCATATACACATACAGGAAAAAAATAAATATATGAAATTTTCATATTTGGAAGTTTTATGTTAATATCTTAATATCAGTTTCATTAGCAGTATTATAGAGAAGGCTCAATATTATTTTAAAAGGGAGATTCTAATTCACTTTTATTTTGCACTGACTGGTTAAAGACCCTTCTGCTAACCTTATGAACTATCCAGTCTGCTCATGAGTTTTATCTGTGAACTTGAGTGAAGTTTCTGAACTTATGTGGATGAATTTGCTTATTTGCAGAACTTTGCAAGGCGGTCTACATCTTACTTGAACACCATTAAATAAGAGGATATGCTTTACTGAAAGATCTTCATTGAAGATTAACCAACCAAAGCAGAAGAAAGTGATGACTGACAGATGTTAATATCCCATAGTGGATCCTAAGCCATCATTGCTTAAGTGCCAAGTAGACCCCTCTGTTTACAGAGAGAGCACTTTCTTGGTGTCAGCAGTAGCTTAGTATACTGTTTGGAGGGCCTTTCCAAAGTCTGTCCCTTATGACTTCACAAGTGCAGCAAAACCTTACTTATGTACGCTATGGATGGAGTATGTTCCAACAATGTTTTTCAGATAATTCAAGCTCACTTTGTTGGGAATCTTTCTACAAGAAAGACATTCTCTTCTGTCCTTGGCAGCAGAAGTGCTGAAGTACACTTTCCCTTTTCTGGCTGGCTGGGCCACCTGTGTGAACATGGGATGCACCTTCTGGGGCTGTACCTATGAGTACGGAACCATTTGTCCATTCAGCTAAATTGCCCCCCATGTCTGTGCTTCCTTACTCACTCTGATGTTTATGGACCTTTTCCTCCATAGATTGTCATGGTTACTTCCCATACCTGTCAGAGTATTTATTTCCTCAGTTACCTGGATGGTTCCACACCTTTCTTATGCTAGAAAGAGCACTTTGAAAATGCTGTTCTTTTAAGAATAGTGAGTTAGGATTGACAACACGTAATTCAGGGCAATGACGCTTATCGGTTTAAATTCTCAGAATGGGTTTAGATTAAAGAATAACTTCTAGTTTATTATAACGACATTGGCACAATTCTAAAACATAACCTATAATTTTTAACTTTTGCCCTCTTTAGAAACTGTCAGTTCAAAGTCCTTTATTCAGCTTTGCCTGAAGTCAGTCTACTAACTGTACCTTAACCAAAAATTTTGGTTTAATTTATTTTACATATAGTGTATTGTAAATAACACAAATTGTAAAATAATGCAAATAATAAGGGCCTAAAGGAAAATAAAATGAGAGTTTTGAACAGCTCATATCACTATGCATGTACATGTAACTTTTTACTCATTACAGATTTAAATATATTTACAGTTGTATGTCTCCCAGATAATAAGGTACTGGCCACACACTAAGTGGCTTGATGATTTAGTTTCTATATACATATATCCCTACAAAAATAATCTTTCTTAGTACATGCTTAATCAAAAATTATTTTTATTTATTTTCAATTAATTATTTTTTCATGAAATGAAGACAGTACCTCTATTTCATTACACTTCTTCCAATATTTATTTATTTATTAATGCTCTTTTTAGCATTACAAGTGAATACATTTTAGCCTGTAAGAAATTAAACATCTACACTTTGCTTGCTTAAAAATTCTGTACAGTTGTGGAGGCAGTGGCTGTAAATAGCATAATTAGATACTATTTAATTAATTGAAAACATATTTCAGTTATATAGAAAAGTCTGGTTACAACAGCAGCTCCTTTTGTGCTAGAACACATTTAATTTCTTTTTCATTTTCAGTTCCAGACTGGAGTTGATGATAGCCTTTTTTCTCTACAAATGCCAGTCACCTGGAGATATGGTAGTTAATCAATAAAACTGATTACTCTGCAGGTGTAAACTTGAAAATTAGTTCCCCAACCCATTCTGAACCAAAAATATTTAGTTGCTTTTCTCTACTAATGAGGTTCACAGGATAATCATAAATGGTCCCTTTACATCTTAGCTTTGTTTATGGAACAGAATTCTTGTTTTCCTGTTAAACTATCAGTCTGTTTTATTACAACAGAAAAATGTATACTCGTTCAGTAGTTTCTAAGTTCACTTTCCCTGCTGCTTACCCAAACAATACTTCTGCCCCTTCCCTCAGTTCATAATGAACCTGCCCAGGGGTTTACTGTTTGAAATCTCTGTCCAGCGGGTGAGGAGAGGCAGACCCTCCAGACATTGGTCACCAGCACAAGCATTAGACTTAGGGGCTGACTTTAAAGGCTATTGAGTAATCTGGGTATAGCACTGTAGACAAATCTAGATTTGTTCCTAATGGCCCACCATCCTCTAAACTTTGACCCTTGGATTTATGAGGCCTGGCAAGCAGCAATGAAGAGGTGGGAAATCATACTGCTGAACAGAAACCTTCTTTTGGGTGGTATAACCTGGGCCAAACAACTTGGCTCTTATTCCTATGCATGATAACTTATGACTCAGAGCAGGACCTGGAACACAGGTATGTTAACCTAAAACTAAAACCTTTCAAAGCGAGAGGCAATAAACATTTGAGATCAAAGAATAGCTGTTTGGGACATGCTGATTTAGGCAGAAACCCAAATAATGTTTTGATTAGGAAAAAAAGGCAGTGGGTATTTATGAGAAAGGGAAGGGGAACAATTACACCAACAGAAGGGAGGCATTGCTATGCAGATAAGCTAACATAGTAGTAACGTTCTAAATGTTTTTAATTTTCAGTCCAATAGTCATTAGTCCAGTAGTCATAATGCCTGCTTTCTTGTTATCTTTGCAGTTTTTTTGGGAAACGAGGTTGCTTAGTCCCAGTCCAAAGGTTATTTTGCTGTTTTAACATTCCAAAGGTTTGAGGCGTGGCTGTGCTAGGCAGTTCCTTTGGGATGGCAGCTCCAGCTCCATTTTAAAGTAGCTTCATTTACATTATTGTTTACATTTTCCAGAACCCTTTTGATCAAGATCTTTCCTTGAAAGTATCGCTGACCAATCATTGGAAAGCAGTACTGATTAAAAAGTTATTAAAAGCATCACTTGTCCTCCATTGTCAGTTGGATTGTTTTGGGAATGTCATCCCATTGTTGGTCCCTCATCACCAGAAGGCTCATTCCCAGTATCTCATGTCCCACATAGGAGGCAAAGTGATTTTTCTTTTTTTGGAAACTTAGGCCATGTTTGATCAGCAAGAGTGCCAGAACAGAAGGAGGCTTGACTGCCGTGTTTCTCTAAGGGCAAATGTCTATAGTCTCTTGAGTTTTCTCATAGGCTGTCTCTAGGCCTTAGCTATCATTTCAAAACATTGAGTAACCATTATTGGAGTAATGTCTTCATAACACTGACAAACAAATATTTATAACAGAAAAAAATTTATAGCAGCAAACAAAATGTTAAGTTCAATTTAAAGAATAGATCTGAACCAGGAGGCAATACTTGAGGGCAGTCCGCTAACTAACACATTAAAGAACCTTGAGGTCTTCAAGGGCACTGCATTTAATAATTTTGATTTGTGCCGATTTTACCTAGTTCTGTCTCTATTTCACCATAGGTGTTTTATCTAAGTACAACAGGAAGTAGTAACAATAGAGCAAACCCCACCTTGTTCAGCTAGGATATAGTTAAGAGCAATTCTGTTGTCTAATGTAACTCATGTAAGAGAATTTAGATTTTTCCTAGTTGGCTCTTGCTGTGGTGGTCATTGAAATACCTGCCCAAGGAAAAAGTATTCTTCCAAATGTGGTACCTTCATTGGGGCTGACATCACCAGGCATTGAACATCCTTGACTGTGTATAACCAGTTGTATGTTTAGACCTGTGAAGTAGGTTTAAAAATGATGCGCAGTGTGGACATCTTCCCAGACAGAAATGAAAGGAAACACTATTATAGTAGGTGCTTGGCCTCTAATATTTTTTTTATGGGATAGAAAGAAATCAAAGTAAGGAAAAAGGAGAAAAGAAGGTATAGATTTTAAGGCCTGGTCCAGAATCTTGCGTTAGTTGTCCACAACAGATGTAATCTGCTTCACTTCCTAGTAATTTTAATTTTAAATCCTTTTGGTTGAGCCTTCTTTAAATTGGGAAACATGAATCCAAGAGTCAACACCTTTAAATTCAGTCACACATGGATTAGTTAAGTGTACCTGAAATTTTGTATTTTAGAGTCAGTTTTTTTCCATGAATTTCTCTGAGGATGAAACATCTTCGTAGAAAGGTTTTTGTAAAAGCATCAGAGTAAAACAATTAATTGTCCATAAATGATGAAAGACTTAAATATGGCCATGCTTAGACTGGTCAGAGTTCACAAACATTTATATAAATAATGCAGTCGACTTAGTTATCCATTCCAATTTTAGTTTGACCATATATAAAATTCTTTTCTCAAGATCCCTCCTTCATGATCCTTCTGCAACTATCATACATCTTCCAGTTTTTGTCCCACCCTTTCCTTTAAACAATCATTTATTTTAGGACAAAATCACTTTCCTTTTTCTTTCTTTACCAACCCCCTTTCCTATGTCTTTATAATTCTTCCTTATCAAAAAATAAAACACCAAAAAAACCCTAAAACCATTCTACTCTCCTTTCCCTCAACAAAATGCATCTCCATGCCCCATACCTTCCTTCACCAGAGATATGCATCCTATTTTCCATATATAGTCATCTTGTTTATCCTAACTGTTTTCTAGTAGTTTTGTAAAAAACAAATCAACTTTAGCAAAGGAACTTATACAGCAGCTTGTATTTTAAAAGGCCACTTTTTTCCTTTCAGTCTCTGTGGGTAGTGTTTTGGTTAGTTCCTGGTTGTTCACATTTCAAAAACATGATAAGAGTTACAACTCTCAGAGACAGAGAAAAACTAATTTTTTTGGCATTATTTATTTGACAATGCTTTTCATGTAGTTTGACATACCAAATAAGTCCAATTAGTTTAATTTCACCCATTTATAGAGAGGGAGAACATATTTTTAGGGGTTTCAGGGATCCTTCAGAAAGTCTCCCAAGTTCTTTTTAAAAGGTCAAGATGCCCAGCCAGTGTGGCTCAGTTGGTTAAGCGTCATCCCATGTACCAGGAGGTCACTGGTTCAATTCCCAGGCAGGGCACATTCCTGGGTTGCAGGCTTGATCCCCAGTAGGGGGCATGCAGGAGGCAGCCAATCTATGTTTCTCTGTCATTGATGTTTCTATCTTTCTCTCCCTCCATCTTCCTCTCTCTTAAATCAATAAAAACATTTATTAAAAAAGATCAAGAAAATGACTAATTTTTAAAAAAATCTTGCAAAGTTTGTCAAACATATAAAAAGTTTTAAAACATTTGGTCAAATAGAATTATAGGGCATTGTGGAACAATACTTAGTGAAATAATACTTGATTATGCCTTTAACCAAAGTGACAATAAAATATTTTGCAGGAAAATACACAAAGGTAGCTATAAACAAAATTTTAGATCTTTGAATGTTAAGGAGACTCAGTGCACTTAAACAGTAAAAGACATGATGATAAAGAGCACAGGAAATCATTCTAATAAAACATATCTTTGTTTTCCCTTTATAATTTTTTATTGAAGCAAACCACATCATAGTACAGGAAATTTTCCTTTTTTTCAGTAGAGGGATAATTTTAAGTTTTAGCTTTGCATAAGCACACCACTGATATTAAAGCTTAATTAAACAAAAAAACAACTTATAATAATTCAACATTAGCCAGAGGCAAAATTCTGAAATAACCAAGACAAAATTATTTTCTTTTTTTTTAATGAAAACATATCTCCATCACTTATACCATTTTATTGAAAACACATTAATTTTTTCCATATTAATTAAATATTGATAACTTTAAAAGATATATCTGTTTTAATTAAAGCAAAGTTAAATCAGTTTTGATATTAAATATTTCCCCAGATCACATTATTCTGAAAAGCAGTTGGGCTAGTTTCTATTTCTTTATATAAGCACTTGGTTTCTTTAAGCCAATTAAGCAGAGCTCTTTTTATATAAATCAATTTTATTAAATTTCCTCCGCAGGTAGACAAACATACATGCATGTAGATGGACACAACCAGAGACCTGATAATTTCATTGAAAAGTTTTTTTAGCCATGAGACAGATCTGGCAAAAAAACCCATTCATTTATAACAGTTGGAATAAGCTAAGTTTATTCATTCAGGTGGCTAAGGCTTTAAGACTTTTATTTGTCCTTGATAAATAATTTTTAAGGTGATGTGGGGGAGCTGCTTAAACAAGGGAAACTTCAGCTGCTTGTGTTTTTGTAGAAATGCTCTCTTCTTCTTTGTCCTTTGGTTCCTTAGTCTCAGACACCTGCTTACATTTCTCCTTACCTTGAAAGTTACTGAAGTTAGGCAACTCTCATTAGACTTCTAAATTTGTAAAATTTCTGAACATAAAGTTATGAAGTTCTTTGAAATACCTTCTCAGGTTTGGGGCAAGGCAAACAGTTTGAAATTTTAAAGTACTTACTAAGATGGCCAAAAATTATTTTGTCTTTTAGAAACTTCTATCAATTAAATAATGCATTTTATAGGAGCACAATTAAATGCATACTTACCTATCGGGAAAGGCCTCCCCGGGCACCTGCGGCATCCCTGCTGCTTGCCTGCACCTGAGCAATCGGCCCCCTTGACCGAAAAACCCCTCCTGATCTCAGAGAATGGCATTTTGACCTTTACCAAACAAGGACACAGTCAGAGAGACAGAGAAGTCCATGGAAGCCATGAGCACAAAGAGGCTCAGTAGGAAGCATACCTGGGAAGATGAGACCACTTTAGATCCTGTTCATGATGCCAATATGTGAACCTAAACATTAAAAGGCCTTTCAAAGTGAGAGGCAAAGAAGCATTTATTTGAAATCAAAGAATAACTATTCAGGACAGATTCAGGCAGAAGCCCAAATAGTGTTCCAATTCGGAGACAAAGGCAAGGGGTATTTATGAGAAAAGGAAGGGGAACAATTACATCCATCAAAGGAAGGCATTTCTTTTTTTTTTTCTTCTTGTTTAAAATACCTTTATTACGAGTTCTGGATAACACTTCACTACATGCTTTACAGGTGTGTTTCTTTGGTTTTTTAATTTTTTTTTACATTTAAAAAAATATGTTTGTATTGATTTCAGAGAGAGGGGAAGGGAGAGTGATAGAGAAATAGAAACATGGATGAGAGAGAAACATTGATTGGCTCCCTCCTGTACACCCCTTACTGGGGATCGAACCTGAAACCTGGGCATGTGCCCTGACCAGGAATTGTACAGGTGACCTCTTGGTTCATGGGTCAGTGTCAACCACTGAGCCACTCTGGCTGGACTAGATTTATTGGGGTAACATTGGTTAATGGTACATCATCTGTATATTGCACTGTGTGCCCACCACCCAAAGTCAAATCTTCCATCACCATATATTTGATCCCCTTTAACCTTTACTACCCCACCTCTTCCCTCTGGTAACCAACATCCTGTTGTCTGTCTATGAGTTTTTGCTTGTTTTTCTTGTTCATTCATTTGTCCCTTTCAGTTTTATATCCCATATATGAGTGAAATCGTGGTTCTTAACTTTTTCTGTCTGACTTATTTCACTTAGCATGATATTTTCATTTTTTTACTTTAAAAAATTATTATTTTTTAAATTTTTGTTCAAAATATTACAGATATCTCTTTTTCTCCCCAATGACCCGTTCCACCCTGCCCCACCCCCCACCCTAGTCTCTCTCCACCCACTGTCCGTGTCCTTGGGTTATGCCTATATGCATATAAGTTCTTTAATCTCTCCTCCTCCACCCACCTGCCCTCCTCCATCTGTGTGAGATTTGTCAGTCTCATCCATGCTTCCATGTCATTGAATCGTTTCTGTTCATTAGTTTAAGTTCTTTAGAGTCTATATATAAGTAAGATCATGTGATGTTTGTCTTTCTCTGCCTGGCTTATTTCGCTTAGCATTATATTCTCCAGGTTCATCCATGTTGTCACGAATGGTACGAGGTGCTTCTTCTTTACAGCTGCATAGTATTCCATGGTGTAAATGTCCCACAAGTTTTTTTATCCAGTCATCTACTGATGGGCACTTGGGCTGCTTCCAGATCTTAGCTATTGTAAATTGGGCTGCTGTGAGCATAAGGGTGCATATATTCTTTCTGATTGGTGTTTCAGGATTCTTTTTTTTTTTTTTAAAATGAGAATTTTAATTTTAATTTAATTTAATTTTATTTTAATATGTATAATTTTTATTTTTGTTTAAAGTATTACAGATGTCCCTTTTTCTCCCCAATGACCTGTTCCCCCCAGTTCCTTCCCCCTCCCCAGTCACTCTCCCCACCATTGTCCGTGTCCTTGGGTTGTGCATATATGCATATAAATTCTTTGGTTACTCTCTCCCCCTCCACCCCCTTTTCCCCCTCCCTCTGACATTTCGTCAGTCTCAACTATGCTTCCATGTCATTGAATCTATTCTGCTCGTCAGTTTATTAAGTTCTTTAGATTCCATGTATAAGCGAGATCATGTGATATTTTTCTTTCGCTCTCTGGCTTATTTCACTTAGCATAATACTCTCCAGGATCATCCATACTGTCCCAAAGGGTACAAGATTCTTCTTCTTTACAGCTGCATAGTATTCCACTGTGTAAATGTCCCACAGCTTTTTAATCCACTAATCTACTGATGGGCACTTGGGCTGATTCCAGATCTTAGCTATTGTAAACTGTGCTGCTATGAACATCGGGGTGCATATATCCTTTCTGATGAATGTTTCAGGATTCTTAGGATACATTCCTAGGAGTGGAATCACTGGATCAAATGGCAGCTCCATTTTTAATTTTTTGAGGACCCTCCATACTGTTTTCCATAGTGGCTGCACCAGTCTGCATTCCCACCAGCAGTGTACTAGGGTCCCCCTTTCTCCACACCCTCACCAGCACATGTCATTTGTTGATTTGTTGATAATAGCCATTCTGATAGGTGTGAAGTGATACCTCATTGTGGTTTTAATTTGCATATCTCTGATGATTAGCAACGTTGAGCATTTCCTCATATGTCTCCGTACACTCTCTTTGGAGAAGTGTCCATTCAGGTCCTTTGCCCATATTTTAATTGGATTGTTTGTCGTCCTCTTGCTGAGTAGTATGAGTTCTTTGTACACTTTGGAAATTAGCCCCTTATCAGATGCATCCTTGGCAAATATGTTTTCCAGACCGTGGGGTTCCTTTGTATTTTGAGGCTGTTTTCTTTTGCTGTGCAGAAGTTTTTTGTTTGATGAAGTCCCATAGGTTTATTTTTTTCTTTTGTTTCTTTTGTCCTAGGAGATGTATCAGTGAAAATTCTACTACAGTGAGATGTCTGTGACTTTACTGCCTATGTATTCTTCCAAGATTTTTATAGTTTCGTTAGTTACATTTAAGTCTTTTATCCATTTTGGGTTTATTTTTGTGTATGGTGAAAGTCAGTGGTCTAGTTTCATTTTTTTGCTTGTACCTGTCCAATTTTCCCAGCACCCAGCACCATATATTGAAGAGGCTGTCATTTCTCCATTGTATGCTGTTGCCTCCTTTGTCAAATATTAACTGACCATAATGGCTTGGGTCTATTTTTGGGGTCTCTGTTCTGCTCCAATGATCTATTGTCTGGTGTTGTACCAGCCAGGCTGTTTGGATTACAATGGCTTTCTAGTACACTTTGATATCCAGTAAAGTGATCCTTTCCACTCTGTTGATTTTTCTCAAGATGGCTGCAGCTATTTGGTGTCTTTTTTGGTTCCATATAAATTTTTGAAATGTTTGTTCTAGCTCTGTGAAATATGCTGTTGGTATTTTAATAGGAATTGCATTGAATCTATAAATTGCTTTGGGTGGTATGGGCATTTTAATGATATTAATTCTTCCAATTCATGAGCATGGTATCTTCTTCCTCTTGTTTAAATCTTCCTCTATTTCTATTTTCAGTGTCCTGTAGTTTTCTGAGTATAGGCCTTTTACATCCTTGGTTAAGTTTATTCCTAGGTATCTTATTTTTTAGTTGCAATGGTAAATGGTATTTTTTTTTAGTTTCTCTTTCTAAAAGTTCATTGTTGGTGTATAAGAATGCAGCCAATTTCCAGATGTTGATTTTGTATCCAGCTACCTTGCGAAATTTGTTTCTCAAATCTAGTAGTACTTTGATGGAGTTTTTAGGGTTTTCTACGTACAATATCATGTCATCTGCAAATAATGACAGTTTTACTTACTTCTTTCCAATTTGGATACCTTTTATGTTTTCTTCCTGTCTGATGGCTATGGTGAGGACTTCCAGTACTATGTTGAATAAGAGTGGTGAAAGTGGACATCCCTGTCGTGTTCCTGTTTTTAAGGGAAATGGTTGAATTTTTGACCATTGAGTATGATGTTGGCTGTAGGTCTGTCATATATGGCCTTTATTATGTTGAGGTATGATCCCTCTATTCCCACCTTGCTGAGAGTTTTTATCAGAAATGGGTGCTGGATTTTGTCGAATGCTTTTTCTGCATCTATTGATATGATCATGTGATTTTTGTCTTTCATTTTGTTTATGTGATGTATCACATTTATTGATTTGTGGATGTTATACCAGCCTTGCATCCCTGGAATAAATCCCACTTGGTCATGGTGTATGATCTTTTTAATGTATTGCAGGATCCGGTTTGCTAATATTTTGTTGAGGATCTTAGCATCTATGTTCATCATGGATATTGGCCTGTAATTTTCTTTCTTTGTAGTATCTTTATCTGGTTTTGGGATTAGGATGATGCTGGCCTCATAAAAAGAATTTGGGAGTTTTCCCTCCTCTTGAATTTTCTGGAATAGTTTGAATAGAATAGGGATTAATTCTTCTTTGAATGTTTGGTAAAACTCACCTGTAAATCCATCTGGTGTAGGACTTTTGTTTGCTGGGAGTTTTTTTGATTACTGCTTCAATTTCATTAGCTGTTATCGGCCTATTCAGGTTTTCTGCCTCTTATTGATTCAGCTTTGGAAGGTTGCATGCTTCTACGAATTTGCCCATTTCACCCATGTTGTCCAGTTTATTGGCATATAGTTGCTCATAGTACTTTCTTACAATCCTTTGTATTTCTGTTGGGTCAGTTGTTATATCGCCTCTTTCATTTCTGATTTTATTTATTTGGGTACTCTCTCTTTGTTTCTTGGTGAATCTGGCTAAAGGTGTATCAATCTTATTTATTTTTTCCAAGAAACAGCTCTTGGTTTCATTGATTTTTTTGTATTTTTTTTTTAGTCTCTATGTCATTATTCTCTGCTCTGATTTTTATTATTTCCTTTCTTCTGCTTCCTCGGGGCTTTTCCTGCTGTTCTCATTCTAGTTCTTTTAGTTGTTGTGTTAGATGGTTTAGTAGAGCTTTTTGTTATTCGTTAAGATAGGTCTGTAATGCTATGAACTTTCCTCTCAGGACTGCTTTCTCTGTGTCCCATGGATTTTGGGTTATTGTCTGTTCATTTTCATTTTTTTCCAAGAATTGTTGGATTTCCTCCTTGATCTCATTCATAACCCATTCATTGTTTAATAGCATGCTATTTAGCTTCCATGTGTTTGAATATTTTTGAGTTTTTTTATAGCGGTTGATTTCTAGTTTCATGGCATTGTGATTTGAGAAGATGCTTGATATGATTTCAGTCTTTTTGAATTTGTAGAGACCTCCCTTTTGCCCTAACATGTGGTCTATTTTTGAGAATGTTCCATGTGCACTTGAGAACAATGTGTATTCTGCTGCTTTGGGATGAAATGTTCTGTAAATGTCAATTAAATTCATCTAATCTAGTGTGTCATTTAAGGTCTGTGTTCCCCTGTTGATGTTTTGTCTTGATGATCTGTCTCATGCTGACAGTGGGGTGTTAAAGTCCCCCACTATGATTGTGTTACTGTCAACCCCCTTAAAGTCCATCAAGAAATTTTTTATATATTTAGGTGCTCCTATATTGGGTGCATATATATTTATAATCCCTTAGTATTATGTAGTGACCGTCTTTGTCTCTTGTTATGGTCTTTGTTTTGAAGTCTATTTTTTCCAAAATAAGTATGGCTACTCCAACTTTTTTTTCTTTCCATTTGCATGGAATATTTTATTCCATCCCTTCACCTTTAGCCTGTGTGAATCTTTTGCTCTCAGGTGGGTCTCTTGTAGACAGCATATATTGGGGCCTGTTTTCTTATCCATTCTGCTACTCTTTGTCTTTTGATTGGCCCATTTATTCCATTTACATTTAAGGTTACTATTGATATAAACTTATTTAATGTCATTTTCCCCTTTATGCTGATGTACCTTTCTCTCACTGCTCTTTCTTTTTCTTAGAGCAGTCCTGTTGGCATTTCTTGCAATGCTGGTTTGGTGGTACTGAATTCCTTTAGCCTTTTTTTGTGTCTGGAAAGCTCTTTATTTCACCCTCAATTTTAAATGATAGCCTTGCTGGATAAAGCAATCTTGCTTGTATGTTCTTGCTTTTCATTACTTTGAGAACTTCATGCCACTCCCTTCTGGCCTGAAGAGTTTCTGTTCAGAGATCTGATGTCAGCCTTATGGGGGTTCCCTTGTAGGTCACTGCTTGTCTCTCTCTTGCAGCCCTTAATATTCTCTCCTTGTCCTTGACATTTGCCATTAGAGAAGCTATTGGGAGATAAAAGGGGCAGAGAAAAGATTCTGAAAGAAGGGCAAGCAAAAAATTAAAGGAGCGAATAGGAATAGGATAATAGTTGAAAATGAAAAACTGAAAAATGATTAAAAAACATTCCATTGAGCACTTTGCCTGCCCAGGCTCCAGCAGGGGTTTTCAGTGTTTCCTCCAGTTCCCAAACAACAGTCCCTGAGAGTCTTATTCTTGTAATGTCCTCCTGTGAGCTGTTCTCCCTTCCCCCTCAGGACTGTGCCCTGCGGGAGTGTCTGGGGCTTTAATGAGTTGAATCAACCCCTTTCCTGTTCGGGGTGGTGCTCCGCCCCTTCTTTCCCAGGTCTGGTTGGCTGATTGCATCAGGCACATATTTCAAACACTCTACTATGCAGACACAAATCCCAGCTTTTGCTGTTCTGTCCGCCCAGTGCATGCCAGGAAGGTGGAAGCTAGTTCAGTGATCAAAATCTCAAAAACGCATAAGGCAACATACAAGCAGAGAATCTGCCCTGCAAGGTCCCACTGCCTGCGCGCCCAGGCACCCAGTGGGAGGGGACACAAAGTCAGCTCCACGCAGCTTCCCTGCACTGCTGATCTCAGTAAAGCTGGGGTGGCTCCACATGCCACCAGGGCACCCTCAGGGCTGGTCACCAATCCGACTCTCCCCACCGGGAGCTCAGGGCTGGAGGGCTCTCCTCCCCTTCTCCGCACCACACAGATTCAATGCTCTCTGGGGCTCAACATAATGCCTTACAGGGAGGCAGAGGTGCTCAGTGCAGACCTCTGGTCCCTTTCTACATGGGTACCACACACTTTGGAACAGCCTTTCCTGTGGTCAGCACTCTGAGCATAAGACACTGGTCACGGCCACCACTAGAAGCTTTGTTTTCTAGGAAGGCGCCATCCCCTCCAGGACTCACCACTCCCCTGGGCCCCTCTGCCCTGTGCGCAGGGTACTCCTTCCCCTCTCCTCCGCTCAGGGTGTGAGATCCCCGCTTTTGGAGGCCGGTCCGTACTCCCGAGGGGAGGGAGCTTTGCAGCCTCCAAGCCTCGGGGCTCAGAGCCCAGCACAGGCTTCAGGGGGGACTCCCCCTTCCTACAGCCCCCCTCTCTTACTGGACTCCGTGATGTTTCTTCAGTGCTCCCCACTCGCACTCCGTCCACTCAGGCATGTTTCTCTGGTTTTTCCAAGCTGGTTATGTAGGATTTTAGGAGTAAATCCAGTCTGTGGCTGGGAGCAGGGGTGCTCTGCTTCTCACAGTGCCACCATCTTCCCTCCTTAGCATGGTATTTTCAAGCTCCGTCCATGTTGTCACAAATGGCAGTGTTTCATCTTATGGCTGAGTAGTGTTCCATTGTATATATGTACATCTTCTTTATCCAGTCATCTGTCAAAGGACACTTTGGTTCTTTCAATGTCTTGGGTCACCATGAACAATGCTTCAGTGAACATAGGGGTGCATATATCTTCGCAAATAAATGTGTTCACATTTTTTGGGTAAATACCCAGAATCAGGATTGGTGGGTCATACAGTAACTCTATTCATAATTTTCTGAGGAGCCTTCATACTGTTTTCCATAGTTCCTGTACCAGTCTACATTCCCACCAGCAGTGAATAAAGGTTTCTTTTTCTCCACAACCTCTCCAACACTTGGATATATTACTTGTCTTGTTGATAATAGTCATTTTAACAGGTGTGAGGTGATATCTCATTGCAGTTTTGATTTGCATTTCCATAATAGCTAGTGAAGTTGACCATCTTTTCATATATCTGTTGGCCATTTGTATGTTTGTTCAAGTGTTGGGTTATATGAGTTTTATAGTTTGGATATTAACCCCTTGTTGGAACTGTTGTTTGCAAATATCTTCTCCCATTCAGTTGATTGCTTTTTTTGTTTGTTTGGTGGTTTCTTTTACTATGCAGAAGCTTTTTAGTCCCATTCATTCATTTTTGCCTTTACTTCCTTTGTCTTTGGGGTCAAATTCATAAAATTCTTTCTTAGACCAAGGTCTGTAAGTTTAGTACCTATGTTTTCTTCTATGTAACTTGTTGTTTTAGGTTTTATATTTTGGTCTTTGATCCATTTTGAGTTAATTTTGTATATGGGAACAAATAGTAGTCTAGTTTTATTCTTGTGCATGAAGGCATTTCTTTTGGTGCAGGTTGCCTAACACAGCAGTGCTAAATCTAAAAAATGTTTTAAATTTTCAGTCTGGTCAGTCCAGTAGTCATAGTAATTGGTTTCTTGTTATCTTTGCCATTTTTTTGGGAAACAAAGTTTCTTAGGCTCAGCCCAAAGGTTACTTTGCCCTGTTTTAATATTCCAAGGTTTGAGGCATTAAGACATAAGGAAGTTCCCCTGGGAGTGCTCTGGTTCAATTTTAAAGTGGCTCCATTCCTTTTATTATTTACAGGTGCTTAGCTTTCTCCTCTGTAAAATGGAGATTAGAATGCCTGCTTCACAGATGTGTTGTGAGGGGTAAGCAGGAGCTATGTCTAACACATAGAAGACTTTGTTATAAAAATAAAGTCAGAAACTCAGAACTAATTTAGTTCTGTCTTATTTGAGGCCCTTTGGTCTGTTAGCCTGGAATGGTGATAGAAAACAGACAGTAGAAGTCCTAGAGCCCTGGCCTAAAGGGCCTGGAGCCCTGGCCTAAATATTTTAAAATTGTCTATCATGAATGCTTTTAAGTGCTTTGGGCCTGAGTATTTTTAAAACAAATGTCATTCAGAAAAAGTTGAAAGCAACAACATAGATTCCAACGTTGCAGACAGCCTGGAGGAAAAGCTCATCTTCATACCACTCCCACATCTAGAAAAGTTTATTTAAATATCTGGTGGAAATCTCTCTAATTGTGAGAAGCTGACTGATTGTGTGGACCCCAGGCCACAGCTTCTAGGAGGAAGCTCTCTGGCCTTTGGGGGCTGAATGTAAAAGCATGAGACTTTAGGATTGAAAATTCAAGCCTCATCACAATTTAGCTGGCCCTGGGTATTCTCAGTGAGCCATGTAGATGAAGCGAAAAGTCCATAGAACAGAGCAGGAATGAGTGATGTGACTCCTCTGGTGTGATTCTTGTCGGTCAGGGAAAGGCACTTCGGGGACCTCAGTTTGAAACCAGACAACAAATGGATCCTGGCTTCCTGTCACTACTTGAGACAATTAAGCAGAGACAGGGTTGAATCTTATATGAGTGTTTATTCCAATAATGCTGGCAGTATGGGAGAGAAGCAGTTTACCACGAAAATATGCTCTAACTACCCCCACCTCCATAAGCCACTGCTTATATTGGGTAGAAGGACAAAGATTACATGGGAAAGTAAGAATTACAGGCATGGGAAAGTAGGCAAGGTATAATGGTTACAGGCAATGAAGGCTGGGGATCGCAAAGGGTGAGAGCCTCCAGGACTCCATTAGTTTGGTAACAAGGTTGTTAATCTTTCCATGATGACAGGCAGTTCTCAGAAAAGGAGAATGGACCAAATTCCAAGGTTAACTTCCATGTCCTGGGGCGTACAACTCTCAGCCAGGTTAGAATGTGCTTTCTCTATTCAGAACAGAATAATCACAATTAACAGAGCATGATTAATGTTTCTTATAACTCTAGCCCCTCTATTCTGTTTTTGCCCCCATCACCACTATTCTATTTCTGCTCCTAACAAGTTCACTTTATCTGCTCTGTTGATGGGGGTGATAATTTCATCATATGTGATTTTAGATTATAATGTCTTGAGATCTGCAGGTAGGGGAGGAGATGAGTCTCAAAGAATGATTTTGGGGTGTGTGTATGTGTTTAGGGAGCAGCCTAATGATTCTGAAAATTGCGTTAGGCAGATGTGGTAATCAGCGAGACCAGGCTGGCTTATCCACATCAGCTGTGTTTCTGCATTTCTAATTTGATTACCTATAAACTCGTGTCACTAAACTAAAAGGCATTTACAATTTTGATTATGCTAAGGGAAATAAGCCAGTCAGAGAAAGACAAATATCACATGATCTCATTTATATGTGGAATCTAATTAACACAATAAACTGATGAATAAAATAGAACCAGAGGCATGGAAACCTGGAACAGACTGAGGAATCTCAGGGAATGTGGGAGGGGGGAGCAGGAAGACATTAACCAAAGAACTTATATGCATATATGCATAACCCATGAACACAGACAATAGGGTGGAGAAGGCCTGGGGTGGGGCAGGAACCCTGTGGTAGGGGTCAAGGGGCAAAAATGGAGGGACAACAAAGATTTTAAAAAATAATAATAAAAAAATAAAGATTAATGATGCTTTAGGAAATTATATGACTCTACCCAGGAAATGATCTCTTCACACTAACTTTGCATCCCAGCCTGAAACAGCCCTGGCCCTGGCTCTGCAATTAGAACTGTGATAGACAAATCCAGGCACTAGGAAAAATGTCAGATTCATTTTCTCCACCCCCTCATGTGCTGTATTTGGTTTGTTGTCTCTTTGCTCAGTGAAAGAATCTTATTTAAATATGAGTGTCAGAAAATGATTTGCCAATTTTACCATTTGGGGTATATGCTATTTTTATATCAGTTAATCATGTTTTGGGACATAAGGCCAAGGAAAGGCTTTCCTGTTGTATTTATATAGTAACTTTTCAGGCCATAGGACAGGTAAACACTTCTACCCTAGAGTTCTGAAAGGAAGATCCCCCGTATGATTTCCCATGTGTGAGGATGTCTCTCAGAATGCCGGTGTGAGGGTTACCAGGCCTTACCAGTGTTATCAAGCTGACTTTCTCTTTAGACCTACATCTAATCCTAAGGTATTTAGAAATTAACTTGCAAAATAACATACCATTTACTAGAAATAATTTAAAAGGCCTGTAGCCTTACTATCTCTTTCAAATAATCTTTATTACTTTCCCATAAGCATACTGTGACCTGGAATATGAACTTGACATTGCAGTACAGCAAACAACCTCTTTCCAAGACTGTACAAGACAGATCAGTCAACTTTGATAGATCAAAGACAACTTTGATTGTGATACATAATTCTATAAGAATGTAGTTTCCTGGACCTCAAGGGCCACTCTCAGCAGCTGCTCCCATACTAGCCTCTACTCCCCTCTCCACTAACTAACACTAGCACATACCAGATATGCCCACAAATCAGCTGGTCAAACCATAGGTGTTGGGTGGGTGCCATTGCTTAAGGGCTGGGGGCAGGAGATGATGCAAGAAAAATTCGAGAGAAATTCAGCCTTTGAATAGCTCAAGGCCATTGAAGAGGGCCTGAACATGTGAGAAACAATTAACGAACAAACTAAGCTATGTAAAATCAAGCACTCAATTGTGTGAGGTTCAAAGTTGTTTTCATGTTCCCAGAGAACCAATCAGTTGGAAATGGACTTAAGTAGGGCTGATTTTGTTAGTCATAGGGAAGGTCCAGCTTCCCTGGTGGGTTAGGTATATACTGAAAAGAGACAAGACCGGAGCTTGGAACCTCTTAATACTGATTCATGTGGGTTTTTTTGGTGTGTTGTTTTTTTTTATCCTCACCTGAGGATATTTTTTCCATTGCTTTTCAGAGAGAGTGGAAGGGGGAGAGAGAGAGAGAAACATCAATGTGGGAGAGACACATCGATTGGTTGCATCCTGAATGTGCCCTGACCAGGGCCAGGGATTGAGCCTGCAACTGAAGTACATGCCCTTGGCCAGAATCAAACCTGGGACTCTTCAGTCCAAGGGCTGACACTCTAGCCACTGAGCCAAACGGGTTTAATTGTAGTGCATGACCCTAGGGTAAACATCCCTGAACAACTCTAAATGGTTTGGTAGTTTAGAAAAAGCTGCTTGCATCAGCCAAGAAGCTGTACATTATATGAGGTGAAGCCGAGTAACCAATATATAATGGGTGACCTCTTTACAAAACACTACATGAAAAGCAAAGAGTTTGGTCTATAGGCCTCCAAGTGTGGTGTGGGGAAGGGAGAGAGAAATGCACATTTGCATGTCATCCTTCCCAGAAAAAAATTTGATTACAGCTTTAAAAAAAATTAGATATAAGAGCACTTTATGTGAGAGATACCCTTTTAAAAAAAATTTAAGTGTATAATACGGTATTGTTAACTATAGGTGCAATGTTATACAGAAGACCTCTAGAACTTATTTATCTTTCTTAACTGAAACTTAATGCCAGATGATAAGTAACTCTTAATTTCCTCTTCCCTTGACCCCTGGCAACCACTTTTCCATTCCTTGGTTCTATGAACTTGACTATTTTACATTGCTCATGTAAGTGGAATCACGCAGTATTTGTCCTTCTATAATTAGCTTATTTCACTTAGCATAATGTCCTCAAGGTTCATCCATGTGGTCACGTATTATAGAGTTTTCTTCTTCTTTTTTTAATTATTATTATTAAAATCCTCACCTGAGGATATTTTTTCCATTGCTTTTCAGGGAGAGTGGAAGGAAGAGAGAGAAAGAGATAGAAACATCAATGGGAGAGAGACACATCGATTGGTTGCCACCCACACAAGCCCCAACCAGGGCCAGGGACCAAGCCTGCACCAAGGTACGTGCCCTTGGCTAGAATTAAACCCTGGACCCTTCAGTCCACAGGCCAATGCTCTAACCACTGAGCCAAACCGGCTAGGGCTGGGGTTTTCTTCTTTTTTGAAGATGAATAGTGTTACATTGTCTGTATGTACCACATTTTCTTAATCCATTCATCTTTGGATGGACACTTAGATTGTTTCCACATTTGGATATTATGCACAGTGCTGCAGTAAACATCGGAGTACTAATATCTCTTCAAGGTCCTGCTTTCAATTCGTTTGGATAAATACCCAGAAATGGGATTGCTGGAATATATGGTAGTTTTATTTTTAACGTTTTGAGAAACCTCCATACTGTTTCCTGTAGCAGGTGCACCATTTTGCATTCCCACTGACAGTGCACAAAGGTTTCAGTTTTTCCACATTCTTGCCCACACTTGTCATCTCTTGTTTATTTTTTTATAATAGCCATCCTGACAGGTGTGAAGTGATGCCTCATGGTTTTGATTTGCATTTCTCTGATCATTCGTGATATTGGACATTTTTTTCATGTACCTGTTGGCCATTTGTATGTTGTCTTTGGATAAATGTTTATTCAAGTCTTTAGCAAGTTTTTGAAGTTGTAGGAGTTCCTATATATTTTGGAGGTTAACCCCTTAACAGATGTGTGAATTGCACATATTTTCTCTTATTCTCTAGGTTACCTTTTTAATCTGTTGCTTATTTTCTTTGCTGTGAAGAAGTGTTTTAGTTTGCTGAGTCCTGCTTCTTTATTTTTGTTCTTGTTATGCTTGCTTTTGTTGTCATATCCATAAAACTGTTGTCAAGACCCGTGTCATGAAGCTCTTTCTCTATGTGTTCCTCTAGGAGTTTTATAGCTTCAGGTATTAAATTTAAGTCTTTAATCCATTTTGAGTTGATTTTTATGTATGATGTAAGGTAAGGAAATTCATTTCTTTTGCATGTGGATAACCAGTTTTTCCAACACCATTAGTTGAAGTAATTATTCTTTCTCATTCTGAGTCCTTGACACCCTTGTCAAATACCAGTCAACCATATACATGCATGGATTTATTTCTGGGCTCTCTATTCTGTTCCATTGGTTTATATGTCTGTCTTTAAGTTAGTACAATACTGTTTTGGTTACTATAGCTTTGCAATATATTTGGAAATCTGGAAGTGCGATGCCTTCAGCTTTATTTTTCTTTCTTAAGATCGATTTGGCTATTCTCAGTCTTTTGTCATTCATAGGATTGTAGAATTTTTTTCTAGTTCTGTAAAAAAATGCCTTTGGAATTTCAATAGGGGTTGTATTGAATCTTTAAATCACTTCGGATATAGTATGAACATTTAACATTATTAAGTATTCCAATCCATGAACATAGGATGTTTTTACATTTGTTTCATCAATCTTTTGTAGTTTTCAAGTTTATTCCTGAGTATTTTATTAATTTTGTTGCTATTTTAAACTGGATTGTTTCCTTAATTTCCTTCTTAGGTAGTTAATTGCAAGCATATAGAAATGTAACTGACTTTTGTATCTTGTAACTTTACTAAATCTGTTTATTTTAAAGGATTTTTTATGTGGAGTCCTTAGGGTTTTCTATATAGAAGATCATGTCATCTGCAAACAGGGACAGTTTTACTTCTTTTCTAATTTCGATGCCTTTATTTCTTTTTCTTTTCTAATGCTTTGGCTAGGATGTTCAGTATTTTGTGAAGTAGAAGTGATGAAAATGGATATACTTGTCTTATTCCTGATCTTAGAGGGAAAGCTTTCAGTTTTTCACTGTTAAGTATCATGTTAGGTGTGCATTTTTCATATATGGTCTTTATTGTATTGAAATTCTTTCTTTCTTGATATCTTGTTGATATCTTTTATCATGAAAGGTGTTATATTTGGTCATATGTTTTTTCTGCATTTATTAAGATGATCATGTGATTGTTATCCCTTATCCTGTTAATATGGTATATCACATTTTTTGAGTTTTTGTATGTTGAACCATTCTTCTAGCTCAGGGAAAATCTCACTTGGTTGTGGTATATGATCTTTCTAATAAGCTGCTGGCTTTGCTTTGCTAGTATTTTTTGAGGACTTTTGCATCTGTGTTCATCAGAGATATTAGCTGTAGTTTTTTTTTCTTGTGGTGTTTTTGTTTGGATTTGGTATCAGGGTAATGCTGGCCTCATAAGATGAGTTTGGAAATAGTCTCTTTTCCATTTTCTGGAAGAGTTTGAGAAGGATTCTCATTAATTCTTTAAATGTGTGGTAGAATTAAAGAGTGAAGCCATCTGGTTCTGGGCTTTTCTTCACTGGGAAATTTTTATTACTAATTCAATTTCTATACTGTAGTCATGCACCGCATAATAGCATTCAGTCAACAATGTACCGGACATACATTGGTGGTCCCTAAGATTATAATGGAGCTGAAAAATTTCCATCACCTAGTGATGTTGTAGCTGTCATAACATTATAGCACAATACATTGCTCATGTGTTTGTGGTGATTCTGGTGTAAACATACCTACTGTGTTGCCAGTCATATAAAAGTATAGCATGTACAATTACAGTAGTAGGCCATACCACCTAAGTTTGTGTAACACTCGGTGATGTTCACACAATGAAATCACCTAACAACACATTTCTCAGAATGTATCCCTATTGTTAAGTAATGTATAACTCTAGTTATAAGTCTGTTCAGAATTTCTGTTTCTTCATGATTTAGTCTTGATAGGTTGTATATTTCTAGGAATTTATTCACTTCATCTAGGTTATTCAGTATAATTGTTCATAGCTGTGTATTATAATCCTTTTTATTTCTGTGGCATCAATTGTGATGACTCCTCTTTCATTTCTGATTTTATTTGAGTCTTCTTTTTATCTTAGTCTAACTAAGAGTTTGCCAATTTCATTTATCTTTTCAAAAACTAACTGGAAAATTCACAAATATGTGAAAATTAGACAACATGCTCTTTAACAACTATTGGATCAAAAAAATCAAAAAGGATATTAAAAAGTACATTGAGACAGATGAAAATGAAAATACATGATTTTGAAACTGATGGGATGCACAAAAATAGAACTAATAGGAAAGTTTATTGTGATAAATACATTTAAAAAGAAGAAAAATCTCAAACAACCTAACTTTACACATCAAGGGGCTGGAAAAAAGAACAAACTAAGTTCAAAGTTAGCAGAAGGAAGGAAATAACAAAGGTTAGAGCAGAAATAAATGAAATACAAAATAGAAAGACAATAGAAAAATATCAACAAAACTAAGAATTGTTTTTTTGATTGCAGTTTTTCTTTTTTTTAAATATATCTTTATTGATTTTAGAGAGAGGAAAGGAGAGAGAGAGAGAGACAGAAACATCAATGATGAGAGAGTCATTGATCAAGCCCACAACCTGGGCATGTGCCCTGACCGGGAATCGAACCCCGATCGCCTGGATCCTAGCTCGACGCTCAACCGCTGACCCACGCCCGGCCGGGCTGCAGTTTTTCTTAACTCTAAAATTAAGAAAATAAATGTGCCTATAGTAGCCAATTTAATTGAAGCAAGTATCTATATCCACATGATTTGAGGTAGAAATGTGACTCTGCAAGGAGAAAATGGGTATCAATGTACTCACAAGAACACTTTCCCCCACCTCGTAGTTTAGGAATATAGAAGATGTTATCCTGAAACCTCTCAGTGATACTTTAAGCAACCAGTGGGCTATGCTGTCGGTGACTGCCAGGAGAAGGCAGTGCAGACGAATCTCACTATATTAAACCTTTGAACCACTTGCCATAGAGTTACTGTGGTCAGTGTCTGCAGAAGGCTCCTAGGCCTCACCGACAGTCTCTCGGGGTTTGCTGGCTCTTTGGCAGAGTGTGCCAGCAGGCATTGGGGGCCTGGCTGCTTGCTCTGATCCACCTTTCTTTCTTATCTACATTACCTGTCAGTGGGAACAATAACCTAACACACTGAATTCAGTGTAAACAGGAAATCTGGCAGCAATAACTGGACCAAGGGCTCACTTTGCAAAACCAAGCTTTAATGAGTAATTGGCAAAGTGATTAATGAGGAGGCCACAATCCTGAGAAAATGGGGTAAGTGTAAGTGTACCCCACCCTGACTTGGTGCCTTTCTTGGCTGCCTGAAGCAGCAGTTATGAGAAATAAGTGTTTGTAACTAGCCTGCGATTACCAGGATCCAAGGAAGAACATTGTGAACTCCGGAGTCCACTTTAGTCTTAAAAAGTTGCAGATCAGGAATCATTAATGGCCCATTAGAGGATCAGAAAATCAACTAATTCAAAACCAGCCATTAAAAAAATTAAATAAAATAGAATAGAAATATCAAAGTGCATTATGTATTGTAAGTTTAAATGTTTTGCAAAAAAATTTTTATACACATGTAAATATGTGTACACCTACATTGGTACCAGATTGCAATATAATATGTATTTCTTACTGTGGATTTTGTTCAGAGTTCAAGAATCATTACTTTAATACTTTTTAAAAATATGGAAATATTTTTTCAATTATATTTTAGACACAGTGATATAAGATGTAGTTTATTTCATTATGCTTAGGAAAAAAGAACTTCTCTAGGGAATAATAAATTGATTTGAAGTTGCTATATTCAGAAAAAAGGAGTGAATATGGTTATATGATTCTTCAAAAATTATGGCAGGTGTGAACTGTTTGTATTTTGAACTATTAATTTAAGTATCCTGGAATATTCCAAAGCTCTATTTATAACTATATTTTTGTAGATACCATTAAGGTGTATGCAAATTGATGATAATGCAAATAAGTTAAATATTTAAACATTTTGAACAGCATTTCAAAATTTAGTGTCCTGACACTAAAAATAAAAAATAAGATCTAATTAAAAAGCACAAACAGAGCAAGCCTACAGGTTCTGCCAAGTAGTGGAGAACACAACTGGCCTATTTCAAGGCTGTCACCAATACTTTTATTTATTTATTGTCACAGAAATTCTACAAAGCCCTGTTACTTTTAGTATTTGAGTAGTTTTCTTCACCATCCAAAGTGGCAACTTATTTCCTTTTTTCTCTGTGTGTATGTGTGTATGTGTGTGGAGGACCATATTGTTTTACAGGATTATTATTTTTACTTAAAACATACAAAACAGAGAAGCAACATAGAAACACACACTCCAGGGCCGGGCTGCTTGGGTGATGTGGCTGAGAGCTCATTCTTTAACCTGTGTTTCACTTTACTCACCCATAAAATGGAGAAAATAGTGTCAATGTTAAGGAAGGCTAAATGAGTTAACCTTGTAAAGCTGGTGAATTAGGGAGTGTTCTCTAAGTGCTGCTATTATGGTACTTGCTCAGCCTTCACTCGTTCAACAAGCATTCACTGAGCACCTAGAAGATCAAATACTGCACTGGGGATTAAAAGGCAACCTCCAGTCTCTAAAGAGTATAATTGGGCAGATCAAATTCGTGGAAAGGTCAATAGAAGACCATGAGAAAAGCTAAGTGCCGTAGTGGGAGCTGGGGTGGGTAGGCAGTGAGGGTGAGCACTAACTTCTCTTGAGTAAGTGCTGTTTGACCACCTTTGAAACAGAGTCCAGATGTTGACTTTTGTGTTGGGTTTTCCCCTTAGCCAAGCAGCCTAATTCCTGCCCTCTTCCTTCTTCACTACTTCATGGAAGTTTCTTGTTGCTGGTAACCTAGTTTCACTTTTTTCTAAGTCTTCAACCTCAATGAAGCTGCTGAGGGCTTCTGTTGCAATGCAGGTGAACTAATCACACCGTACTTCAGGTGTAGGTGTGGTTCTCAGTGCCGATCTAGACTCTTACAGTTGGCTGATCTACCTGTCAGAGGTAGAAGTTTACAGACTCTCTTTCTGGCCCCTCCCAAGCCAGCTGCTACATTTGTGAAATGCTTCTAATATTCTGTATACAGGGCACAAATCTTCTAAAGTACCTTTCACCCATGAAAATGTAAGCCCTGGATGGTTCTGATTGCCTAAATAATTTGCCACACTGGATATTTACTAATTAAGTCAATATTACAAAATGTAAATTGAGAATAAGGGGGTCCTTTCAGGGAAGCAGAAGTCATACTTATTAACTACTTGATGAGTCCCAACTTTGAGGATCCAAATGTGAATCAGACACTGAAGGAGCTCCACGTTAGATGGGGTAAACAAATGTGATTATAAGTCTTAGGAGCACACAAATAGAATTACAGATGTGTTTCTGTGGTCACTCAAAGGAGGGAGTCATTGATTATGCTTGGGGTAGGGAGGTGCTGTTAGAGACCCCGCTTTACCACAGCAAGCAGCAACACTTCTTAACTACGAACCTTCTACTTGTGGATGCTGTGACCATGGGCTGGGTTACAGTCCAGATGGGACTGTGGTAAAGTAGACCCTGAAGCTGCCCATGTAGCCACATCTAGCCTAGTCCTGTGCACACACAGTGCCATCTGAGCTGAAGTCATGTTCAGCCATCAACATACCTATAGTCACACCATTTCTATTCCTACAGTGATGGCTCTGAAGTTATGTTTCTGTCTAGTGAGGTTGAGAACATGTTCCTCTTATGTAAAATATGCAGGAGGTGCTATAGCAAGTAGGAGAAAGGTCAACATCACCAGCAAAGTAGAAACATGATCCAAATATAACCACAGATGTTAGCAAGGGAAAGGAATAGGAGAGGAGCTGTGGGAAGAAGTATGACTTAGAGCCAAATGACAGGTGACTCAGAAGTGGACAAATACAGAGCTTTGAAAGAAAAATGAGAAAGTCAATTCGATGAAAAAGGGGAAACATTATGATAAAGAATTGAAGTGATTGAATGAAATGGAAACTGATTTATTAGGTGATGCAGACATAGCTGGAACTCAGGGGTTCCATCTGGGGGATAAAAGGAGAAAGTTAACTTATTCTAAGTGACTCTCCCATGTCCGGTAATAATAATATTGAAGGGCAAGGGAAGGGAAACTTGATGAGAAAGATGAGGGTTAACCATGCACAGAAGAGAAGTTTCCAGGTTGGGATCAAGAAACCAAGATGATCAAATCAATCCAGAATCTTGTGTGAAATATGATCAAAGTAATGAGAAGACTCTTCTCAAACTGTATCCTGTACAGATGATAGAAAGTGGCAGGTTTAAGGAGTTCAGAAAGGTAGTATGAAATGGAAAATAAAACATGACAACAATGAGAAAACCTCCTAACCTATAAAGCTCTCAACATGAGCAAGATTTAAAAATAAACTAAAAGGCCCCCATCAGATAGGGCTCCCTCCAAGGCACACCAGGCATCTGTATATACCCAGCCTGTCTTTTCCATGAGTCCAGATCTTCCATGAGTCCAGGAAAAGGTTCCAGGTCTAAAAACAAAACAAAAAACAAACTAAGCAAAAAAAAATCTAAACATTCAAAAACAAGAACTAGGATGATTCAAACCTGGAATGGAAGAGAGCAAAAATGTCGTCATTGAGATAGAAAGGAGGTGGTTTCCAGAACATGGCCAGGTCTGGAAGTGGAAGCAGCACTGGCCAGTGAGGCCGGATCCCTGAGTTTGCATCTCACTGCTGTTCCTGCCAAGCTCTGCTCCTCTTGGGGGGTCGCCCAGTGTGTTTCTGTTTCATTGCTTATAAAACTAGAAGATTGGAATAAATGAATTCTAAGATCCTTAAAGCACTCAAAGATTTCAGTAAGACTATAAAGAATAGAAGGAGCCCGGCCGGGCGTGGCTCAGCGGTTGAGCGTCGACCTAGGATCCAGGTGATTGTCAGGGCACATGCCCAGGGTGCAGGCTGTAGCCGATCAATGACTCTCTCATCATTGATGTTTCTCTCTCTCCCCCCCGCTCCTTTCCTCTCTCTGAAATCAATAAAGATATATTAAAAAAAGGAAAAGAATAGAATAATACAAAGTGAATTCAGTTTTCACCACAAGTTCAAAGTGAATTCACCATCTAAGAAATAATCAAGTGTCTATCAGTTGGTCATTTATTGATTTTTCCCTTTTATTAGATTGCCAACACACTCTTGATCTAGGTTCACAAAAACAACTATCCCCATCCCTTCCTCAAAACCTTCCTGGAATGTCATATTGTTTTCATAGGATTTAACAAGAATAGATACTTCTTGTGTCATTAAAGGCTATAACGTCCAAATTTTATATGTATTCTGCCTATTTTACTCCTGCCAAGCTTTTGCTTGAGATGCTAGAGGTCTTGGTTTACTCAGCTCTGTGGGTGCTTCCTTCTTTGTCACGTAACTAGCCAAGGGACTTAAACAGTGTCTGCTTAAAGTTGCTTTGTACAGGGTGGGAAAATTAGTGAAGGTGGACAAAAGGTACAAAATTTCAGTTATAAGGTAGATAAGTTCTGAGCATGTAATGTACGACATGGTGACATAGTTAACAATACTGTATTTTATATTTGAAAGTCGCTAAGAGAGTAGATCTTAAAAGCTTTCATGACAAGGAAAAAAGTATAACTGAGGTGATGAGTGTTAACTTAAACTTGTGGCAATCCTTTCACAGTATATACATATATCAAATCATTATGTTGTACACCTGAAACTTGAACAATGTTATATGTCAATTACATCCCAATAAAACTGGGGGGAAATCATGTTGCTTTGTGCAGTAGAATGTTGCTTGATAACTTCAGTTATATTTATAAATATCAAATGAAAATGTGAGGTACAAATTGCCTTGTTTCTACTGCAGGGTTAGTGCTTTTTCTCTTGTTCAGTGTAATTGAGCAGCAACACACATAATAAACCAAAGAATAGAAAAGTCATTTCAGCCTGGCAACAAACCATGGCATTGCACTGCCTTTGTATCACTAGGGAGCTAATACACCCTAAGGAATCAGAAAAGTGGGCTCTTTCGTATTGGTTCCAAAAGAATGGCGAATTATTTAAGAATGTTGTCAAACTCTGAAAATATACCTTCAATAATATTGAACAAGGGGCTCTGTGTCCAGAAGGGGTAAATCCATGGGAATGGAGTTAGAGAAAGATGCTTGAAGGCAGGAGTCAGATAACAAGACTGGGCAGCCAGGGCGGGTGGGGGAGTCCTGCTAAGTCTTAGACACCAATCTTGGTCAAGTTACATTTGAATTGCTGATGAGCTGCTGCCTAGAAGATGCTGCAGAGATAAAAGACAGTTAAGATTCCACGGGATGAAGAGATCAGAGGTAGGCCATTGGATTGGGGACCTGCAAATACAGGGTGGGTGGTAGAATTTGAGTACAGGTAGCCTGCCAGAAGGGTGGGCAAGTAGACCAACAGTGGAATTTATTTTTAAAAAATTAACACAAGCCAGAAAAAGCAAAGTCTTTAAGGCTATGTCTACACTAAACTTGCAAGTAAAGTTGAAGGGTCCAGAACATCTTATAGTGTTCACTGCCATCCTACAAACTGGAGTTCCCCAAGAAGTTTTTGAAACGGATGCTGCGTCTGCACTCCAGGTAGGATGTTTTCAGTGGGTCGTGTGTGCTTTGCATTTTGATTCCTGAAAGGATCTTCACCAGAGTGGATTCTGGTGCCCCACTTGATCTTTAGACCTTTGCATTCCTTTGGGATCTGAAACATGAGCCTTCTAATGAGGTTATGCTTATATAAAACCTGTTGGAGAGATTAGCAAGAGATCCTAGGAAGGGCAATGTTATTAAGGATGAGGTCAGTCTCTGCTAGAAAAATCTACCCCTAGTTGGATGAGGGTAGAGGAGGAGCAGAGGCAGTTAGCATTGTTTGTAAGAATACACATACTTACTTTAATTAAGAGAAAAAAGATAAAGAAACAACTTTTATTTTAAAATTCAGTAAAGTACTGGGGAAGAAAATAATGATTATCACAGAGTATATTGGAGGTTTTTGTTAAAAGGGAGGGGGGAAAAAGAGCATTAGGCAGGAATAGTCATTTGGGTCAAAAAAGGCTTTTATGAAAATTAGCTTGAGCTAGTGACATTCATAACTGATGACACGAAGGGTAGTAAAACATGTACTGCACGTTTTTGTCTTTTTATTTAATTACTCTGTATCCTCTGAGATCTGTTAGGGCAACATTCAACATTAGTTACCTGTCCAAGTTGAATATTGTAGGCGTACCTGTGTATGTGTGTGCCTTACATACCAGAGCAAGAATGTGCATCTGTAACTTCTAGTTCAGTTTTGAGATTGTCAGCCTGGGTTGCTGCTGCTTAGTAGCATTTGAGATATATTAAATGACAAACAACTGATTATGCTCTAATACTTGGGATTCAAATGAGGATATGTTTTCTTTTTTCCTCTTCACAAATAAATTGTGAACATTTCTTCTTTAATGGCATACTAGGGAAATTGAGGATGTTTGCAGAATGAAAGCCCAGTTGAAATTCTGACTCTGAAATAGACTCATTTTTTTCTCTTGCCCGTATGGGGAATCGACAGGGACCTTTTGTTTCCAGACAATTGGAAAATTCCTATTTTGAAAACACACCCTGTCTATTTTTAAGTGGTCTTCATCATTACTTAATCTAAGGCATGGCTTTTGATACACTGCTCAGAAGATTAAACAAAATTCTGGGTTTTAAGTGAAAGGTCAACAGATACCACACATGCCTTCGAGGAAAAGGCCAAGTCATGTGGCTGATTAATACAGGTTCATCTGAGATACTTTTGGATGGGACATGCCACTTATTTTAAGCTTCTTGATAAATGTTTTCTTAAACACATTTTAACAGTTGTTTGGTATGTTCAGATATTATAAAGGCTATCCAAACTCAGTTTGATAACTTGTTTTCATTGAGGTCTCTAGCTATGCTATTTGAAGCATGGATATGGCTAAGACACAGTTTTCAAAGTATAAGATGTCAAATCATGACCATGATTGATGCCTGGTGTTTCCAAATGTACCCATACCTCTAGCTTGAGTGTAGTTTAACTGACTGCAGATTGAATAACCAATGGAATCGAGATGCAATGGAAACTCGAAGCTGAGGCAGATAAAGAGTGCTATCATTACCTCCGAATGTGGATCAGAGTGGAAGAAGAATCTGGGATCCTGATGTCGTGATAGCCACCCCTGAAACGTGATACTCTCAGCCTGTGAGGAGACCGATTCCTGTGCATGCACAATATTTAACTATATCTATTTAGAAGTGACTGTCCATGACCTATATGTGTGTATTATATATATACGTATATATTATAAACCATGCATATATGTTAGCCCTTTCAAGTATATATAGAAAATAGAGGGTAGGGCAGAGAGCAAGCATGTGCACAGAGCATGTGTGCATGTGTATTCCGTGGATGGTGTATGCTTGCACGTATGTGTAGGTACACTTATATTTAAAGATATATTCCAGATGCCTGGAAGTCATTCTCAAATTGTTTCCTTCCCTTTCAAGTACATTCCTGAACAGCCTGCAAGTCATAAATAGTTGTAAATGCTCCTGGGCTCACATAACTCAGAGCAAATTCAGGGCAGATAATGCCTGGGCTTATAAATTAAAATATATATTTGCCTTTTCTTTAACAGTTTTTTTTAAAAGGGACATTTTCCAGTGATTTTTTTGTATGTGAAATTAATTTTTGGCCTCTGGCCTAAGACATCATTGTAGAACCCCAGGATGAGATTAGGTCTGTCTTTGAAATATAATTTCTATAGAAACCCATAGTTCAAATTTGAGGTGTTCTGAACTAAATCAGGAATTTTCCAATTGTCATGGAATTAAAATTTATTGGATGAGAAAAGCCCCCATGCCTAGTTGACATCAGAGTTTATCTTTGATGTTTTAATGGCTATTTCTGAATTTGTACCTGTTCACCAAGAGATTTGCTTCCAAATTAGAAATATATATGGCATAATATCTCTAATATCTAATTATAATATGGTAGGAGAATAAAGATACACAGTTTGGATATAGAGACTCATTTCTAAATATTGCCTTAAAACATGATTATAAATATAAGTGACTTAGAGAATATAGTTAGCCTTGGGTTATTACTATTATTATTATGCAGTGAAATCTCATAAAGTCATGCACAATTTGGAGCTCTTTATTTAAGTGAAACCTTGGCATAAGGTTTCACTTAATTCTATATTTATAATAAAAGTAGGGCTTATTGTTTAAGTGACTAATCAAAATTGTGTATCTAAGGATGTGGACAGGATCTGAACTCAGGTCTTGTGATTTTTTGAGTACCAACTCTTTTTCTGAGTCCCTTAGGAATATTCATTCTTTCATTCCATGGATATTTATACTAAGCAACACCATGGGCTTAACAGTGTGCTAAGCCTTATTCTTGCAAACAAGATGCCTATTGTCATGCTTACTGATCATCCTTATTTAGACACCAGAGCAGTCCTGTAGGGCTTGAGTGTGCCAGCTCTCACCTAGACTGGCAGAGACTATATATACATTAGAAATAGTCATGTCCTAGCAATTTATACTTTCTCAGACCTAGTGTATGTCCCCAACTAGTCTAATTGGTACTGTTTTGCCCCACTTAATTTTGGGTGTTGACTTCTTACTACTTAAAATCAGGATTCACTGTAGGATAGGATTAGAGAAGTCCAGCTGTACTCAACAGTAACCACTTCCTGAGAGTATTGTCGGCTGGGGCTCCCAGGAACCTAAACTCTGAAACTGTTCTCAGGTGTTGAACTGATGCTGGCACAAAATAAAACCAGATAGAGCTTTAAGGTAGAAACCCTTCAATCTTCTCTGAGTGTCAAGAGAGGAGGAAGCAGCTGTGAATGTGTCTTATTTTAAAAACCAAGAGCAAAGGTTTTCTTCTGTTTGTGTTGCCAACTTCATGTTTTAGAAAGTAGTTATTTTTTCTGATGGTCGAGTTCATAAAGAAATGCAAAGCTTCCTTTTCAGCTTCAAATTCAGTGGCCTTTTAGGCTCTCGGAGGTGTCTATTTCTTTCACCTGATTAGTAACACATAAACATTATCCGTATTGAAATGCATGGGGAATGCCCAGCCTTTCTTTAATCTGTGCAAGGCACTGAATTCTAAGTGCCCCTGTGAAATGTCAGTGAGTGGAACTGAGCAGAGACAGAAGCTGCATGGGCAGAACTACACTTTAGCATATATATTTTAGAAAGAACTCAAGAGATGGAAAAGTTGAAAATTTTAACAGTGTCTAGTGACTTGCTAGCAATGTATGCCATATCACACCATTTTATTACACATTTTTATTGTGGAAGAATAGTGGCATTTTATAACAGAGATTTCTCCAAGCCTACAGTTAGCTAATGAGTGGTATTTTCTTTCTCATTACTGGATGAAATTTTGCTAGGAACTAGGTAGGCCTCACTGGCTCTGTGCCATAATTTCATCTGCCATCTTTCCCATTTTGTAAAACATGCTTTCTCGTGTCCCATGACCCCAATGAAAAGTCATAATGTACACACTGGGAATTTACTATTTTGTCATCACCTTGCTCGAAAGTCAGACCTGTATAGAGTGATCCTTCTGTAGAAATTATTTAGGGAGAGCAAGGAAGGAGAGCAAAACAGGAGACAGAAAATGATAAATTTCTATAGTGTTTCATTGGAGTTGGGCATGACTCCTAGGAATTTCTGTAATAGTTACATTGGTAAAGAAGAGAGGGAAGTTGTGTCATTGTCCAATGAATCACAGTAGGGTAAATGTGCAAACTGGAAAGCCCAGTTAAAAATACAGAATTTTGCTTCAGAATTGTGTTTTCCTTGTTCAGTTGTACCTGAGTTGACCCATAATTTTCTCAACCCTTCACTTTTCTTTGTGCGTTGAATAACTGCCACCTGGAAGTTGATGATTCAGCTTAAATGCCTATGTATTATACAACCTCAAATTAGAATCTCACTTAATCTTAGTATATCTTATTTGCTAAGAAAAGAGTAGTTGTCTTTGCAAAAAATTTAAAAAAATAAAAAGAGAGAGAGAAAAAAGACCAATTAGAATGATTGAATGGGTCTTGGCTTAATGTCCTTTGTCCCACACTTGCTGGAAATGAATTTTAATTGTCAGTCACTTATTTAATTAAGTAGAAGACTTTCAAAAAGTAATTTCTCCAATAAAAATCATAAAATAATGGCCCCTGTTAAATGCTAAGTTTGTTAGTAGTCTTTAGTTCTTTTACAAAAAAGAATTGTGGAAGTGTTTACATGAATGGAATAGGCTTCATTTTAAAGTGCATTCAATGACATGAACTTACCTTGTAACTTGTTATAAGTACCTTAGGTAAAAGAAAATAGGAGTTAAATACTGTAGTGGTGGTCAAGTCTTCAGAGCAATAGTTAGGGATGTTATTTTAGTATAAAGACTGGAGAGAAATAAATGTGTTTTAAAATTATATAAGGCCCATGATTTCAGATTTTTTACATGAGCTGAAATTTATATAATGATTAATTCCCCCTCGCCCCCCGCCATAGGATTGTTTTCTTGATTAATAAATGGAATTTGTGGTTATGCCTTATAAGGAGTTACTGTGACAAGATTCAAATGGCAAATCCCTATGGGGAGAAAATTTCCAGAGTTATTCTGTACTGGAAGAGGCCCTAGAGCAGCACCTTCCAATAGAAATATAATGTGAGCCATGTAGTCATTTTCAGTTTCCAGTAGACATGTTACAAGTAAAAAGAATCAGTAGAATCAATGTTAATACTACATTTTCTTTAACTCAATGCATCCAAAATATTATCATTTCAACATGTGATCAATATAAAAAGAATGGGATTTTTTCATTTTTTTCCTACTGGCATTGAAATCAAGTGTGTATTTTATACTTGCAGTATATCTCAGATTCAGACCAGCTACATTCTTGTGCTCAGTAGCCACATGTGGCTAGTGGTGCTGTACTGGACAGCACAGTTCTGACCAGAGGCTTACAGGGGCCAAACAGTGGCAAGCTGTAACTTTCTTAAAATGGGCCTTAGCCCTAGTGTTCCTGGCATAGCCTTGGTGCTGCTGGGTTTTGTAACATTTTCTAGGGAAACCAGAAGTTCAGCGTTCTGTGGGAAATTTCTTGATCTCTAAGTGTTGGCTACTAATTCAAAACCTTTGAAACATCACATGGGCCTGGCCCTTGGGTAGCCAGTTTGTCGCCTTCTGTTCCCAGCATTTCATATTTTAAATCATGCCAGGTTGTCTGGCTCATCCAACATACAGGGTTAGGTTTTATTAAGGATAATAAAGATCCATGTTTTTCACAAGTACAAACATGTTTGAACATATTTTTAAGTTGATGGACTATATCCTGCATTAGGAATTCTTCAGTAGTTGCCTTTGCCTACCCAAGTTGGTGCCTTCTGGAAAGAAAACTTCCTGTGTTCATCTAACCTACAGTTGGGGAGGCTTTGAAATAAAGCACTTCACTGCCCTTGCTGACTGCTCTCCCCCTTTTTAAAAGCCCTCACCCCGCCTGTAGCTGTTGGGTCAGCGTCCTAGTCCGGGACAGAGAGCAGCTTTCTTGAGGGCAGGCAGAGTCTGTCTCGTTCCTCATTGTACACCCAGCACCTGGCGTATGGCAGACTTTGTACAAGTGTTGACTGAATTAGTAAGTACATAAATAATTTAAAATCAAGGAGGAAGTGTTGGTGAGGGTGTGGAAAAAATGGGACCCTTGTGCCTTGCTGATGGGGATGTAGAGTGGTGCTGCCATTTTGGAAAACAGTATGGTGGGTCATCAAAAATTAAAAGTAGATCCAGTTGTTCCACTTCTGGGTATCTATCCCCTGATAACGTAAGAAACATTCAAACCTGTGAAGAATTTTTGTGAGTTTATTTGAGCCACACTGTTGACACATGCCAGGAAGCAGAATCTCAATGGACTGAGATAATGCTCCGGTGAACGGCAGTTTTGCACCTTGTTTTATACATTACAGTCAAAAGAGGAGACATAGTGGATTACATGAAATCCATTGGAGATAGATTAGGGAGGTGGGAGAAAGCAAAGCAGGGAAACTTCTGGAATCGGATAAAAAGTAAAATGATGGACACATACTTCTTTTACTTAGGTGGGTTCAGGATAGTTAACAGTCAACAATTAATAACAATGAGGGGATTCGTGGTCTCCGCAGAGCGGTGCCGGTACTTTGAGGCGTCCAGAAAAAGGAAAATTACTTTGACATTCCAATGATATGTTATTGTAGATGCAAAAAGACAATAGACAGGCTCAGTTAAAGTAGATTGACCTTTGTCAGGGAAGATATCGGCCCTAGGACATGACTACCCACCATAAACTGCTTTTTAGTTTAAAAAAAGGGTTTAATTTCAGACCATCCTTTGTAGTTACTTTAGGTCTCTGAGTTTGCAGGGCCACCACGCAGGCCTTCCCTGAGCTAGTCAGGTTAGCATGGGGCCCTTTTTATCCACACCCCCAAAATTGAAAGCAAGGACATGAAGAGAGATTGGCACACCTACGTTCATAGTGGCATTAGTCATGCTAGCCAAAAGGTGGAAGCAACCCAGTTGTCCATCAGCAGATGAATAGGTAAGTAAAATGAGATATATTCATACAATGGGCTATTATTTAGCCTTAAAAACGAAGGAAATCCTGTTACATGCTACAACATGGGTGAAACTTGGAAACATTACATTAAGTGAAATAAGCCAGTCACAAAGGGACAGATAGTGAGTGATTACACTCATATAAGGGACCTACAATAGCCAAACTCATAGAGAGAGAACGTAGAATGGTGATTACTAGGGGTTTGGAGAGGGGAATGGGGAATTAATGTTTAATGGAGACAGAGTTCCAGTTTTGCAGGATAAAAAGAGCTCTGTGAGTGGATGTTGGTAATAGTTGTACAACAATGTGAATATACTTAATGCCACTGAACTATATGATTACAAATGGTTAAAATGGAAATTTTTGTTTTGTATATTTTAACACAAAAATAACAAGAAAGTCAAACAACTTATCTCAGGTCATAATGCCTTGCTTTGGGGCTTTTAAAACTATACCAGACCACATGTAGTAGTTTTTAAGGTAGTATTTTCCAAAGGACTTAAATTTGGGAACCAGTAGACCTAGATCTTGATAATCACTTGACATCTTTGTACCTAATTTTTCATGCACTTCTGGTCCTTTCTCCCTTGAAACAACCTACCTGTAAGGCTCAGATGAAGAAATGAAATAGTATGAGAAGAATATATGTATTGGATGAACCTGGGCTGAATTTATTATACTGTGGGGATTTCATGTGTTATTGAGACAGAAACTTTCTGGTAAAGAAGCAGATACGCAAGATCCTTGTTGAATGGATGCCCCAGCATGACCATCCCCTGATTAGTTAAAATAGTCAACTGAATATAAAAGTATTCCCTAGTCTCTAAACAGATTTGTTTCACTTTGTTGTTGCCTCTGTGATGATGATAATTTTATTTCAAAGCGGTCTTCCCTGTGTGCTGAAATGTTGTTGGAGTCAGACTCTCCTCCTTGTCTCAGAGTAAAGGGAGGTGGGATGTGAAGCCTGCATACAAAGGGATATCTAGTCTAAGGATGTAGCACCGTCCCCCAAGCACAGCATCTTCAAGGGCGACAGTCACTGGCCTGCAAGTTGTGTGGATATCTGTTGTTCAGAATAGCCAGATCTCAGCAATTAGAGAAGAGGCATAAGCACTTTAATATTTCAATTCTCTAGAAATTTGCTTTATGAGGAAAACAAGCTCTCAGCTTTCCGTTCCATGTTGTATCAAGTCTCATTGTCGAAAGGGACATTATCTCGAAACTGAGAGAGCAAGCAAGGTTCTATAGTAGTTCTAAATCATAGATGGTACGAGTTATCTGCCCTTATGTTTTTAAAAACACACACCAAGGTTAGCCCAGCCAGTGTGGCTCAGCAGTTGAGCATCGACCTATGATCCAGGAGATCGAGGTTCAATTCCTGGTCAGGGCACATGCCCAGGGCTCGATCCCCAGTAGGGGATGTGCAGGAGGCAGCTGATCAATGACTCATCATTGATGTTTCTATCTCTCTCTCTCCCTCTCCCTTCTTCTCTCTGAAATCAATAAAGACATATTAAAAAACAAAACAAAACAAAAAAAACAAGGTTAGACCTGCTGGTGTGGCTCAATGGTTGAGCATGCACCCACCCATGAACCAGGAGATCTCAGTTCTATTCCCAGTCAGAGCACATGCCTGAGTTCCGGGCTCCATCCCCAGTAGGAAGCATGCAGGAGGCCCCTGATCTATGCTTCTGTCTCATCACTGATGTTTCTATCTCACTCTCACTCTCCTTTCCTCTCTCTGAAATGAATAAAAACATATTAAAAAATAGATTAATCCATTTCACCGAGAGCTTTCAGACACTAAAATCAATTCAAGACTGATTAAAAGAGTTGAATGCAGAAAACAAAACCAGAAAAGTTAAGAAAAAATATAGATGAAAAGTAAATCTTCATTTGTAGAAATGCTGTTGAGGTATAAAAGCAATGGGGAAAGCATTAAAAGAAAAATTGATGAATTTAACTGCACTAATAAATTTAGCTACAATTTCTACAATAAAAAATATGATAAAATTTAAGCAATAAATTAGTAAAACATCTGCAACAAATATGATAGACAAATAAGTCTCTCTTATCAATTATAAAGAAGTTTACCATCCCAATAAAATAAAGGACAAAGGACCTGATTACTGACATCACTTTTCTTTACAAAGAAGAAATGTAAGTGGCTAATGTGTAAGAAAATGTAATTCTCTCAAGTAATTAAAGAAATGTAAACTAAAATAAGATGAAGACTGTTTCTCTTTATTAAATTGGCAATTTTTTTACAAGATAATTCTTAATTCTGACATTCATACACAGGAAGAGTATAAGTTGATGAGGACTTTCTGAAAAGTTATTTAGCAAAAAGTACTAAGACCTTTAAATGTGTTAATACCCATTCACTCAAAATTTGTCCTACAAAAATAATTAGAAATGCCAATATTTATATATAAGATGTTCACTGCAACATTTTTTGTAGCAGTGAAAAACTGAAAATAACCCATGATGACATTAAAAATCAGAACTCTGAAGAATATTTATTAAAGTGTTCAATGTCAGTTGTGCACAACTATATAATGTGTAATTGTATAATTGGTATGCAGTTGCATTTACCAATATTCAACATGGTAAATATATGTGTGTGCATTTCAAAAAGATTAAGTAGACATCAGGAATATGTTAGAAACAATTTTTTTCTGGGTGGCCAGGTTACAAATAATTTCAATTTTCTTTATACTTTTCTGCCTGTTCCAGATTTTCTACAATAAAAATATGTAATTTTTCTAAGTGGAAAAAAAGTCTTTAAAACTGAATTGCCACCAAGAACAGATTTATTATGGAAAACTCTTCATCTTTTTCATATTTTTTTCTGGCACCATTATCCACATCAGAGTTAATGACTCTGACATGTCTCCCATATCCATTGAATTACCAAGTCCTGTAAAGTCTTCCCCCTCAACACTTCCTAAACCTGCCCTGCTTTCCCCTCCCACAGCCAGCCTGTATTCTGGTTTAGGTCCTCTTTACTTACTGCTGTTCGGAAGCTTTCTTTGACTCTCCACTGTCCTGGATTTTGAATCCTAATCCTGAGCCCTACATGCACCACTCTCAGAGATGTGCCTCTAACCTGTTCTCATGTTAGTCCTCATAGTTCCCTGCACACGTCAACCAGACTGTCCCCTCCTGCACTGTGCTTTATGTCTCTACAGTGTTCCTTCTGCTCACAACAGACTGTTCATTCACTTACTGCATAGACATTCACTGGACAGATTTCCTGTGCCAGGCAATCTGGGGCACAAAAATGGAATGCAAGTCTCTGTCTAGGAGGGGCTCACAGTCATCTTGAAGAGACAAAAATATTTTGCCTCTATAAGTACTAGTTCTGTTAAATAAGATATCCAGTGATGGAACTGGGATTTGAACCCAGATTGACCTGCCTCCAAAGTCATTTTGCTTCAAAGTCAAGAAAGATAAAAGCCATTGCAGGGGGCTGGGACAGCTGGCACCTGGGTATGTGTTGAGGAGAAATAGGAGTCGAGGCTGCAGAATGGTCACGTATGCCATGCAGAGGGGTTAAAACTTAATACTCTTGTAACTGGAATAACCATGCCTCGCTCTAATAACTACTTTATGAGTTAAAGCACCTGAAACTTTTGCTCTGGCTGGTGTGGCTCAGTTAGTTGGAGTGTCGTCCCACACACCGAAAGGTGGCGGGTTCAATTCCCAGTCAGGTCACATACCCAGCTTGTGGGTTTGATCCTGGTTGAGGCGTATATGGGAGGCAGTTGATTAATGTTTCTTTCTTTCTCTTTTTCTCTCTCTCTGTCTCCCTCTCTCTCTACCCTCCTCCCTCTCTCAAATCAATAAAAACATGTCCTCAGATGAGGATTAAAAAAAAGGTACCTGCAACTTTTTATAGACAAAGAAACTGAGGCACAGAAAGATAAAGTGATTTACACAATGTCACAGTTGCTGTCTGACCTCAGAGTCTCAGCTCTTTATTACTCTGCTTTAATAATTTAATTTATGGGCTTGCTTTTGTCTCTGCAAATAGATTGTAAAACATGAGAGGTCAGAGACTGTCTTGGCATCTTTGTATCCCTAGTAGAACTCTATGCATTGACTCAGTAAATGTGAATTGAATTGGATTAGATTGAATTGAATTGAACTGGATAGAACTGAGTTGAACAAAAAACTTTCAAGGTGTCCTACTTGCTTTGATGATCATACAGACCTCTGTTGCGGGAAAGAGTCCAGGGAAAAAAGGTACTGTTTATTATACCACCTTAATTGAACACCTGTGTGGGTTGAATTCACACTACAGCCATACCTTGGAGGTATTGTGGGTTTGGTTCCAGACCCCGATGAAGCAAGTTGTAATATTTTTGCTGGTGGAGGGTGTTGCCAATTTGTAAAAAAATGCAATAGCCTGGGAAGCACAATGAACAAGTTGTGCCTGTATGTAGTCTCACCTGGCAGAGTCGGAATCTCTTCTGATGGGAATCTGTCATGACTGTCCCCTCGTTGAACCTCCCATTGGATTGAAACTCTCACTTGATTGAACAGCTCTAAGAACATGATTCTGGAATGTGTGAGGCTCTACCTTTTTAAACTCACTTGCTCTTAAGCCTGTAGCTTTTTGAAGGGAGAGAGTAAGTCCTGGCGGCTTAGATTCCAGCATGTAGAGTCCTAATGTGTAAGTTTACAGGGGATGCTGTGCAGACGAACACTTGTTTCCCTTTTAATCCCAAAGATAGAGCAGAACATGTGTGATGATTCTTACATTTTTCACGATGGCATTAGCCGGCTGACCTGCACAGCAACAAACAGGAATGTCACTAAAGACTTGCACACCTGTCTGCACCAAGGGTGGACTACGTGCAGCCTTTTCTGTTCCCCACCACTCCCTTGCCCTCACTCACACAGACGCGGGGAGCTAGCTGCCATGAGGTCATGTAAGGACACTGCACTTCTAATTCCAACCATAGCATGGTGTTCCCTTTAACAGAGCAGGCGGAGGAGGGGAGAAACAAGCAAGAACGAAGACATCACACTGTCTCCCCCTCCTCCTACCACAGCTTTGTCATAGCTTTCCCTGTGGCAGTGCTCCAGCCACCCCCACAAATCAATCAATCCTTACTCTTGAGGCCAGGTTCCTCAGGGGCATCTTTAACAATATCAGCAACTAATAATAATTGGGAACATTTACCAGGTGCAAGACTGATCTGTTGGGAGGTCAGTGCTTGTAACCTCTGAGCAATGCATTCACGGTTCCTAGCTGATTTTTCCAGCTGTGGGAAGGCTGGTGGATGGCCTGTGATAGAGGAGCCAGGACTCAGATCCAAGCTGTGTCCCACAAAGCCCAGGCTCTTAGCCTTTGTGCTGTTCGTTCTTGGCCATAAAACTTTTGGCCTCCAAATTCTTCCCTCTTCACTTCCAGCCAGAAGTCACTTATCCTTCTAACAGATTCTCACAGTGCTTTTTCTGTTTCTTTTATGAGACTTATCAGTTTTAATGTCGTATTATTGTTACTGGTAGAAAGTGTTCACTTTTCCTATTACACTGGAGACACGGAGGCAGAGTCCATTTTCTATTTCTTGTCTTGTTTTCTCTACCACCCAATGAGAGGTGTGGCACCCTTGGGCAAGAGTAAGCAAGCTTGTTTCCGATTATATCTGTTCCTCCTGAGCACCTGTACCTTTACAGGAATTTGGGAATCCATAAAACTACCTATAAAAATTTTTCAGTTTAGCTTTCCTAAAGAAAAGCAAAGATTTGCCTGACAAAGGCTGAATCACGGTTTTCCTAACAAAACCAGGCAAATCATAAACCATAGTTCATCTTCCAGTGCCTCTCCCTTCAGCCCCCATTCCTTGCTGTCCTGATACTGTTCAGAAATCATTGGCATCTCAGTTTGCTCAGAAACTCTTTTTGCTCATGGTTCAGGTTTGCTGATTCTTTTCTGAGCATCTCATTTATTTAGGGGCAGAGTCAAAACTCCTGTGGATCCCCTATGGCAGGCTGCAGGCATCTTCTCATATTGCTTCACGTTCAGATTTTAAAGGGTATAGTCCTCGTTAATTGTATACTTTGAAGTTCTTCTATTATATAAATTTATCCATATAGATTTCAAAACAGTCTTGGAAATACCTTCTGCAGCTATTTATTCTGCCAAGAATTCTTGCCCCCCCCCTTTTCTGGCTGTAACAAATGAGAAGGGTTTTAGGTTCATACCCTGACCCAGTTTTTGGCAGAAGAGAGCTGTTTTGAAGATGAACTCACCTCTATAATACCTCCTACATTCCACCTTTAGACATCTTTCTGGATGCATTACTCAAAATTTTTATGTTTTTCTCTTTAACCACTTCATAATCATTGATTTCTAAGCTATACTAACACAGCATTTTGTTCATAATTATGTACAAATATTTGTCAATAAATGAACCCATGGGGGAAAGGGGAAGAAAGAAACTAGTGTGCCCAGGTTCACTAGTACATGCAACGCTACCCCTTCTCCTCCCTAAGCAGGACGTCCTGTGGTAGAACTATCCTCATCACCCATCCTGTGCAATTTCCATAAACCACAAAGGTGCTTACACTTGTCCTGAGCTTAGTCCTTTTTTTTTTTTTTTAATATATCTTTATTGATTTCAGAGAGAGGGGGAGATAGAGAGAGAGAAACATCAATGATGAGTCACTGATTGTCTGCCTCCTGCACATCCCCAACCAGAGATCAAGCCCACAACCCAAGCATGTGCCCCAACGGGGACTCGAACCGTGATCTCCTGGATCCTAGGTTGACGCTCAACCACTGAGCCATCCCTGGCCAGCCCTGAGATCAGCCTTGATGTCTGTGCTGCCTGCTATGGAAGGAAGTCCACAGGAAGTCAGACGTTGCTGCCACCATCCCGACTCCCTCCATCCGCATAGCAAGGGTTCTGGCAAATCCATCCTGTGGTTGCTGTACGTGTGGCACAGAGCCAAATACTGTTATCCCAGAAGGGCACAGGTATGGTTCCCTCTGTGTGACATTTGTTTGAAACTAAGGAGACAGAGAAGTCCCAGAGCCAGGCTGCTTGATCACCTTGGGTGACCAATTCTTGTTCTTGCCACCATGACCTAAGGACATTGAATACCCTGCCCTTCCCATGGAGATGAGTTTCTGCCATGACTGAACCCAGAGGCGTGGTCTGGCCATATACTAATGTTCAAGACAACACAGAAATGTGGCCCAGTAGAGCCAGTGCTGACTCCCAGTTGCTGCTCACTGCACTGCCCCAGTCCAGGCCCTGTTGGTGCACTCAAGCTGTGGTGGTTGCTCAATGGGATGTACCTTCCCTCAGAGTTCCAGTTGGTCATGAGAGCTCCAGGGGCATGGCTATCTTATTTCACTGCACAGCCTGAGAGCATCATGCTGATGGAGCCATCTGCCATCATTGGCCTTGGAACAGATTCTAGAATAGGACGCTCAATGGGAATAGATCAGTACCTCTTCAGTGCCCATCCCTTGGTGTAGAGGCAGTTTTGCCAATTCCACCCCCTCCTACCTTCTGGGGGTATCCTCTCTCAGGCACCTCTATCTTTTCTCCCATCTCATCTTGGTCAAGGTACTGTCATCAGACAAATGTTAATAACTTCGAATCTAAAAGAGAAGGGATTGGGATTTAGGTCTCTTTACTCTAAAAAGACCTCTCTACTTCCAGGTAAACTAGTGGGTACAACTAGATATATTGGAGGAAGACTCTACTGGACTCCACTCAGGGACATGAAGCTCCTCTACTCACCTGCAGGGTCTGAGCCCAGGCCTTGGGTCCACCCAGATGGACAGTTATGCAAATAGTTCTCTTCTTGCCTATAGACAAAGGCAGTTTTGAGTGCCACAGTTTTTTTCAAGTAGGTTAACTTTTATTTCTGTTCATCTCTTTTAATTTAGAATTTTATATATTATTGATATAAACTGTATGAGGATATACTTGCAGAAAAAATACTTTAAAAGTTTTCCATATATGTAAAAGACTTTTAATGTATAAAACTTATTCCCCCAAAATGAATAATGCCATAATCTAACACTTAGCATCTGTATGTAATCAAATAAATAGAAATTTAGATGTCACAGAGCACTGTTTTTTAGTCGGATCGTGACCCATGGTAAGGCACAATAGGCATTTTGAATGACATAGACATAGAGTAGAACAGAGCAGAAGAGAAAATATGAGTGCCTCGCTCTTAGTAGGGCTAAGTATTGTTTCATGAAACTTTATTTCAGCTACATGTATATATAATTCTGTGTATGTGTGTGTGTGTATATACACATCACCCATTTACCTGTGTTCTGTGTGTCCTGGGGCTCTGCGTAAGAAGCATGTCTTGTCAAGCAAAGGTTGAAAGTTGCAGCTGGAGTGAGGCCCTCCCACTGCAGCTTCAGCCTCTTTGGATTCTGTCACCCTTTTTCCAACTTCCTTGAAGCCAAATCATACATTCCTGAACTGGCTGTTCCATGTTCGAACCTTTGTTTTTTAATTCATGTGAGGTGACTGAAGGGAGAATCAGATATAGCGATAAGCAGACAGGAGATAACTGACTTTTCACGTTCCCACTGGAATAATTCCTGGTGCTATTTTTAACATTGCTCAGCCTAATGTAGTATTTCTGCCATTCAAGATGCACACCTACACCAGAGCCTGGTGAGTGTTTGTGCTGTGGTGCGTTGGCCCTGCCTGAGTAAGAGGTGCAGGACCAAGTCTTTGGCAGATATCCATCTGCCTCCATGTTAGAGGCAAATCAATACAGAGAGCCCTGTAAAAGGCTTCGGAATACTGCAGAATGGCCCTTTTAGCTACTGAATTCCTCAGGGCGCTACAGCTGTTCAGTGGCAAACCATCAAATGTTTGTAAAATGAGCACACAGTTATGCTCCTAAGTGCCAGGCCCTCAGGCATCTGACCTGACCTACTGTCAGCTGCTGGTGGCATTCACAAATGATGGGCTACCAAGGCCTCCTCTAAGATACCAGCCCTTACTGCAGTGCCTGGAGCTGCTGGGAAGCGTCACCATCAGACATGGCGACTCATTTCCTTAAGACAGAACTCGGAGTTGAAAGGAGGTTAAGTGTAAAGGAACTCAGTATGCCAGGTTTCCAGCACTTCCTTTTGAGCATAAATATTAATAGGTACTTGGCCTAAAGGTATATAGCTTTATCATCTCTCTTGATAGTGGCAGGATGTGCATTGTTAAGTCTCCATCTGCTGTCTTTGGTCAGTCTGCATATTCCTGTATCCCCAGATGACAGTGCGACATACCAGTGCTGTCCAGCAGGTGATTCTCCCTGTGACCTGCAGTTCTTGTCAAGTCCTCTCCTGATCTGCTTAAAATTCAAAAGGAAAACAATACAGCTTTAAAAAACACTTTCTGAGCCGATCAATGATGACTCTCTCATCATTGATGTTTCTGTCTCTCTCCTTCTCCTTTTCTCTCTCTGAAATCAATCAAGATGTTAAAAAACAAAAACAAAACAAGAAACAAAACAAAATAAAGAAACACTTTCTGTACTTCTGCCCATGGAATTGAACATAACTTGATTTAGCTGGAGATGGGAGGAGGGCGTCTAAAACTAAGATTTGACCGGAAAATCTCCCCAAAGTGAATTAGTGTAAGGGGTTTATTTCACAGAGGAAGGTGAGGCTGAAACCTTGGGCCTGTGCTGTGTACCAGCCAGGCGACCGTAGCCCAGTCACTAGCCTGAGACAAATTCTGCTTGTGTGAAGTGTCTTCAGAGCAACTGTGAGGATGCAGTGAGATACACACACAAAACTTCTCTGAGCCAGAGACCACTCTTTTTATTGTCTTTTTATTGCCTAGGTGACAACGTCATACCTGCAGCCATCACGCTGTCACACTCTGTAACACACCTCCCTGCGGTTACTAGCAGAGAGCCGTGCATGCGAGGCTGTCGCTTGCCCATCTGAGACTCTGCAGTGCGTGTCACATAGGAGCAGCCTGTGTGCCAGCTTTTCTAATCTTAGGCACACATCCATTATTGATCAGCCTGTCTTGTCCTGGACATTATCTTATAGAAGTCACTGTGGCCACAGTGAACCTCATTTCTAAATCTTAATCTGAAACTGATACTGAAATATTAGGTTTCTTCAGCTTTAGATTATTCTGCCTGTCAGCTGACTCTGAAACGCTTTTTCTTTTTCTCCTCTTACTTATGTGAAACTTTATATGAAGGCTCAGAAACTAAGAGCTGGCTATCATTTTCTCCTTTTCAGTGTAAATTATGAGACCATCCTTCTGATATATCAGTCATTGAGCTTTTGAGAGAAAAATATATCAGCAAGAATTTCTGTTTAAATTTATTTATAGTACATACTTTGCAGTGTTGAATGAAATAGTATAACATGTGCTTATTGCTCTTTCAGGTAAGTGTAATTCACAATCACACCTATTACAAGTTCTACTTGTCATTGCATAAGGAGGAAACTGTGTACCATATCTGGTTTGTGATATTTCCTTCCATACGTAGAAAACAATCTACAATATTAAGACCATGATTGTCAGGAAAAATGATATGGACATAAAGATAATTATTTCTTTTTAAATGTTTTTGTTTTTACCATGGGCAAAGGACACAAAACCATGCTGAGGCATAGACCACTTGATGCCATTTGTCATCTCTCCTGACAGGATAGATAATTATGCTCTTAGTCTCACATAAAAGAACTGATGGTTCCTAGAGAGAGTCTGTAAGCTCAGCAAACAAACAGAGACTATGATTATAATGGTAATAATCTTAATAAGCCTGTGGACATTATCTTTGGGGTGGAATGGTGCCCCTTGGTTCATGCTCAGCCATGGGTATAGCTGAGTGACTTCCACTTAGTAATCATGAAAATTAGATGGTGGTGATTTTTCATTAGAAAAGTAACATTCTTAAAGAGATGTCAGAGCAACACAATTAGACAGGCTCCATATGTATTAGTGGGTCTGAAGATGGTCCTGTGAGTGCTGCACATCAGTAATACTGTTGCTAAGTCACAAAACAGGCAAGGAGGGGTGTGGCTGGGGGGGCAGTAAGTGAGCTTTCAGTCTGAATAATCAGGTATTGAAATGAGTGGCATTTTAAGAAGCAAGTTCAGGTTTAAGTAAATCAAGGATTCCATGGAGGAAATTAATAACACCACCATTCAACACCGTGGAACATTTTGCCCATAGTCTGACCTTGTGAGAACATCAAATATATTCTCAAGCATCATCAGTGCCCTATTATCCTATTATAGGACATTTTCATCCCACCCCTGGAGAGCTTAGATGTATTATGTAAAATCCTCTAAAACATCTCTGCTTATATTTTTTGTTATGACAATTTTTCAGAGCAGTTTTAGGTACACAACAAAACGGAGGAGAAGGTACAGAAATTTCCCACATCCCCCATTGTCAACATCCCTGTTTCTACTTCTTTTCATGAATGATGGTATTATTTTTTTTATTTTATTGTTGAGAGTATTACAGATGTTGTCACCCATTTTCTCCCCTTTACCTGACTGGGTATTATTTTTGACAATATTTAGCTCTCCAGATCTTTTCAATTTTGTTAGATTTTTCATGTTAAGAAATATCCATTTGTTCAATAAACCTTTTTTAGTGTCTATTATAAACTAAACATTCGTTAGGCCTCAGAGATATTGATCCCAGCATTCAGCACAGTGCTCCTTACATAGAAGATTCAATATTTCGTGAAGTGATTGCATAGAAGATGAGGAAAGCGTATCCTTGAGAAATTCAAGCACTCATAATCTAATAGCTGGGTCAGAAGATGGAGGAGAAAGACATACAAGTTGAAAAATCACGGTGAATTTAGTTATAATAGATGTGAAAAAGTGCTAAGAAAGTGAATGGCAAATGAGAAGATCTTCGGAAGACATTAAAGTAAAAAGATAATACCACATTTTATTGGTATTTACACCTACAAAAGTTCACTTTGAGGGGCTTTCAAATTTGCAGCATATTATATTTGTGGAGGGAAAATTAAAATGAGATATGTTCAATGTGATTTTCCCAGAAACAACCATAGAATAAGAATTTGCATTTCTGAGCAATGTCTACCAAATATTTTTCAAATAATGGACACAAGCACTATGTGGTTAATTAACCACTTAGCCACTATGAATTACATACTTTTTTATTGCACAGATGAAACTTCCTACCATATGAAATTACATTTGTATGACATGGTATTATGTATAGCTCTCACCTTTACTATTCTTGCTATATTTTACTACAACTATTCAAAAGGTACAATAATTCATGGAGTGGTAGTCTTGATGTAAAGTCATGATATGCATCTTTAAGGGACGATTTGGAAATACCTAGGATTTCTTGATGGCTTATTTGAGAAACACACATGAGGGTATTTTGTTTGTTTTTTGTTTTGTTTTTTAAATATATCTTTATTGATTTCAGAGAGAGGAAAGGAGAGGGAGAGAGAGACAGAAACATCAATGGTGAGAGAGTCATTGATCGAGCCCACAACCTGGGCATGTGCCCCGACCAGGAATCAAACCCCGATCGCCTGGATCCTAGGTCGACGCTCAACCACTGAGCCATGCCCGGCTGGGCAGTATTTTGTTTTTTGCCTTCAGTCTTTTGTTTAACTGTTCTGAAGCAGGTATACAAATGAGGACACTTTCAGTATTTGAAAACAAATCCTTGTTATGGGGACATCTGATTTATAGCAACTGTTTTATCTTGAACAACAAAATATATAACCAACCAATATGACTTCATATACCAATTTTATTACTTAGGATTAATTTGCAACAGCATTGCTCCCTAATGTTTTGCTGGTTTTGCTGCAAATTTATAATATATTAATTTTTTTAACAGGCCTGGGTTTGAGTTTGATCCTAGCTTACCGACTGTGTAAATGTGCACAATTTGCCTCTCAAAACCCAATGTCCCCATCTGTAAAATGACAATAATAAGGTTTGTGTGGAGAATAAAGGAACAAATTGATCCCCATGATGTGCATAGCACCAATGTCTTGCACGTGACATGCGCTTAGTCCTTGTTAGTGACAGGACGTGCACAGAGCAGGCTCTGTGCAGCCGGTGTGGCCGCCCGGAGTGGCTGCTGCTGTTGTTCCAGCCATGGGGAACAGGTGTTCTGAGTTCAAAATACTAACCTCGTCTATAGACTTAGATTTGTGACCTTGTTTTAAGTTGGAACTACATGAATAGAAAAATTAGAAAAACCAATGTTAGAGATTTTCGGGGTGAGAGATCTCAGAGCTAGAGCAATGGGAATAGTCTTACAGGTCTGATGCTTAAAGAATGTGAAGGAAGAAGGGGTATTCAAGGCAAGGAGAATGTTTTGTGCTCACTCAAGTAAAGGTTTAAATGGGTGCACTGCCAAGCTGAAAGGAAAAGTGCCATCATGCAAGTGCTGCCAAGGCTGCGGAGCAAAGGGAACCCTCGTGCACTGCTGGTGAGAATGTAGATTGGTGCAGCCACGGTGAAAACCAGTATAGAGGTTCCTCAAAAAATTAAAAATGGAACTGCCTTATGATCTAGCAATTCCACTTCTGGGTGTATATCCAAAGAAACCCAAAACACTAATTCGAAAGAATTATGCACCCCTATATTCGTTGCAGCATTATTTACAATAGCTCCCCCAAGCTATGGATCAACCCAAGTTCCCATCAATAGATAAGTGGATAAAAAAGTGGAATATTACTTGGCCATAAAAAAGAATGCAATCTTATCATTTGCGACACTATGGATGGGCGTAGAGGACGTTATTCTTTGTATAGAATGCCTTGCCTGCCCTCCCCTGAGAGTATTAGTTTCCTGTGGCTGCTGAAATAAGTCAGTCAGAGAAAGACAAATACCATATGATTTTACTTAAATGTGGAATCTTAAGAACAAAACAAACAAAATTGAAGCAGAGTCACAGACATAGAAAACAGATTGATGGCTGCCAGAGAGGAGGGGGTAGAAAAGGTGAAGGTACAAATTGGTGCTTACAAAATAGTCACAAAGATTTAAAGTAAAGCATAGGGAATATAGTCAACAGTATTACAATAGCTACATGTGGTGCCATTTCAGTACTGGAAATATTGGGGGGAATACTTTGTATATGATTGTCTAACTAGTATGCTGTACACTTGAAATCAATACAAAATAATATTGAAAGGAAACTGTAACTGAAAAATATAAATTAAAACTAAGAAAAAAGAAAAGTGCTGTCATGTAATTTTGACTGGGAGAACATCTGAAAACCAGCCTCTTAGAATGACAGGCTCGTTGTGACCCTGGGGACCTTCAGTTCTGAAAGTCTCTTTACTCAGAGAACACACATCTGAAATCATGCTGCCAACCAAAAGACCCCCTTCCCCTGCAGCCCCAGTCCTGGACTGTAGCCTCCTACTGGCCATAGAGGTGTCACTGTGCCACCATAACCCACTGTGACCATTGTGACTATTCAGTGCCTGGCCCAGAAGGAAGCAGGGCTGTCTGTTCCTCACTGAATAGCCCTGAGAATCACAGCTCCTTTCCCACCCTCAAAACAGGACTCCAAATAAAGCAGACTTCATAGCTGCCTAACTGAGTGTCCCCGTGGGGTTTCTGGGAGCTGAAAACCACAGCAGAGCTTTCCCCTGACTGGGTATGATGCTAAGACAAGAAAAAGGTAATTTTAGACTACAAACTTTGACCTCATGAATAGGAGAATGGTATAAATAAAGAAAAATAAAGTGGAAGAAACATAGCAAGCAGAAAAATGATAGGATTTAAACCACTAGACCCTAAGTCCAGACAAAATTTTTTAAATACCCTAAAAACTGATACTGGAGAGTTTAAATCTTAATCTGGCTATAATTACTTTTATTTGTTTTATGTGTAATGCAAATGATTAGGAGCTGCTCAATATTATATGTGACGTTGCCCTCTATTGTCTTTCATTGGCTTTGTACAGAATGCCTTGCCCGCCCACCCCTGAGAGTATTAGTTTCCTGTGGCTGCTGTAACACATCACCACACATGTAGTCTCTTAAAGCAACACTGATCTATTCTCTTATGTTTCTGGAGCTCAGATGTCTAAATGGTTATCATGGCCCCACGCCTCCTGGAGACTCTGGGGAAAATCTTTTCCTGCCTTTTCCAGATTCTGGAGGCTACCAGCCTTCCTGGTGCATAGCCCTTCACTCTGACTTCTGCCTCCACAGCCACAGCTCCCTCTCTCACTGTGATCCCCCCCCTCCTCTAAGGATCCTGTCGTTGTACTTGGGGCCCACCCAGATAACAAGGTATCTTCTATCTCAAGATCTTTAACTTTGCCATGCAAGGTAATATATCCATAGGTTCCTAGGATTAAGACAAGGGCATTTCAGAGGGGCTCTTGATCAGCCAATGATACTGAGACTGTGGAGCGTGTTAGACCAACAGCCTAGACTGAAATCAATCAGTGGAGAAAAAGGCAAAATGTGGGAAGAGGATGGTATACAAGGTCCGTGTGTTCCTGTGCAGAATTCTGTAGTTTCATACATTTTCTGTGTGAAGAAATAAAATCGTATTTAAGTTTTAAGTCCAGAAAGTGGGAGTTTCTCCCTTAACATTCTCTCACCTGTTAAGTCCAGAGCCTCTTCATCTCTCATTCTGCAGTGTTTGGGTCATTTTCCAGGGTGACAGGGTTCACTCCCTACGGTGCCTTTATGAGCTCCAGGCAAACCACGTACAAGCCTGCTCATTTCCTCCCAGTGCACAGTTATCTTTGCTTCAGATTTAGCACATAACTTGGTCATCAGCCCTGTCCACCAGCAGTAACAGGAACACACAACTCAGCACAGCACAACCTTCAAAGTACAACCATGTTTTCCTGCTTCCTCTTGTGGTTTGTGGTAGCAAGATGGTGGGAAGAGCAGCAGGAAGAAAGTTCCTTTAGATAGCTAGCTGCTCCAGAGAGGGGTCCAGGTAAACAGATGGCTCCCTTGCTGCAGAGGTTGTTGGGGACTTGACGGGTGACAGTGCCTAAAGGAGCTGCCTGCGCAGAAGAGGCTGGAATTCAGTGGCTGAGACAGAACTTGGGCTGTCGCAGGCGGAAGAACTCCATGCAGAAGCTTCTCATTCTGGGTGCAAAGCTAAGGACTTCAGGGTGGGAGCACCTGCTACACTTGGAAGCTGGGAGATTGGGAATTTCTCAGTGATGCTCAGCACAGATCCCATCCACAGCTCCTTAGCAGCTTGCCTGGGCCCACATTTTCCTCCCATTAGGAAGGCATGTTGCCAGGCCAAGCCCAGGACTCACCGTTTTCCATCCCTACCTCTGCACAGCCACGTGAGCAATGGAGAGAGCTGAGCTTCTCTGCTCCTCTCTCAGTGGAAATGGGAAACCATTCATGTGGCGTGTGCTCCTTAATGCATAAAGGGAATTTGTTGATGTCTAATTAAAATTCATATTTATTGAGTATTTGCTAATGCGCCAGATACTGTTAGCTTTTTACATAAGTTATTTAATCGTCAGAATTGTATATTCAAAGTGCTCCTATTATTTTACCAAAAATGGGCCCAGAGTGATTAAGTACCTTGCCCAGTGCCACACAAGCTAGTGAATGGTGAAGCTGCCATCAAGTCCAAGCAGCTGGCTCACGCCTTGTCCACTGCTCCCCACTGAGATGAGGTGCTGAATGCTCTGGAGTAAATATATTTAAGAAAACTTGACTGATAATGCAAACACTAATGAGGGCTTTACATATATTAATTCATTTAGTTCTCAGAAAAGCCCTGGAGTGGGTCCTGTTAATATCAATGGAGAAACAGAAAAATGTAATGGGGTTAAGTAGTTTGCCCTGAGTTCACAGATAGTAAAGCACACTGGGATTAGAAGCCAGGCAGCTGCCTCCGTTGTCATTAAGATACAAAGATAACACCCAGTTTATAGAGGATGGAACTAAAATAATGGAACTTACTAAGATTGTGGAAGGCACCGTAATCAGTATGATACAGAAATGATTCCAAGAAAAATAAAGTTGCTTCCCTTTCCTTGGGGAGTTTGCAGCCCGAAACAGAGGCCTTAGATGTAGCCAATTATAAACTCAGATGACTTTGGGAACTCAGAAGGCACTATGATGAAAAGGGATCTGGGTTCTGGCACACGTTCTAAAGAGACAGGACAGTGCCACACAACACGTTCCAGCCTCTCCTGCTTGAATTTCATGTGTTACCTGTGTATGCAATAGTACCTCTGTGCTCAATATGCTTGGTTATACTACTTCCTGCAGAAAATAAAAGTCTAAGGAAATATTGGTGTTGAAAGTGCTGGTTTAAACTGTGAATGAGGCAGATTAGTTGGCTTGAGGAAGGAAGTGCCTCAGGCACAGGGACCTGTGAATAACAATGCTGGGAGGCAGACAGGACATGACAAGCCTGATCGGAGGTACTGGACCAAAGGCGCAGAGAAATGAAAGATGTGAAATGAATTTGGGTGGACAATAATGGTTCCTAAGAGGCCTTTAACAGAAGGAGTAAGAAATAATTATTAAGCAGAGAAAATTAATTTAACATAATAAGATTCTCTACCACTCTGTCTGGGCTTTGCATTTTTGTTTAGGAGAGCCTCATACTTTTTTCTTTTTTTTTTATCCTCACCTGAGGCTATGTTTTATTGATTTGAGAGAGAGAGGAAGGAAGAGAGAAACATTGAGGTGAGAGAGAAACATTGATGGTTGCTTCCTGCACACGCCTCGACTGGTTATCTAACTTGCAACCTAGGTATGTGGCCTGACAGGGAATTGAACCCACAACCTTTTGGTGCATGGGACAGTGCTCCAGCTAACTGAGTCACCCAGCCAAGGCAGAAGAGCCTCATAGTTAATTCAACTCTATAATAAATAGACTATGGTGAGATTTGTTTGTATTTTAAATGTATGATGACCAGACACATGACTTGTAGGCCAGGTAGGTATTCATTTCAGAGAAGAGGTTTATTAATGTCCTACTGCTACTATAACAAAGAACCACAAAGTTAGTGGCTTAAAACAACGCATTCATTTTCTTGCAGTTCTGTAGATCAGAAGCCCAACAGGGATCTCACTGAACTAGGATCAAGGACATAATTTCTCTCTGGAGACTCTAGGGGAGAATCTATTTTCTTGCCCCTTCTACCTAGAGGCTGCACACTTTCCTTGGCTCATGGCCCCTTCCTCCATCTGCAAAGCCAGGACAAGTCCTTTTACCATCTCTCTGGTTCTCTCTTCATATACACATCTTCCTCTTCTGTCTCCTTTGATATCTGAAATCGAAAGTTTTGGGATTATGCTATTCTCTTCCAAAATCACGTTACCAGTTGTACGGCTGCATTTCAGCTAGTTGTGAGTGAGGACATAGTGATATGGATGAAGAGGAATTACTGGCAAGCATGTTGCCAGGAGTTAGAATCACAGGGAGGTGTGTCCTGGTGAATACGAATTTTTTATGTTACTGAAAATGGTGCTTGTCAAATAAAAGTTTAAGTGCTTCTAGAAAACATACATTGTTTTTATTACTCAAAGGAAGTAATTCACGATAAAAATCATAAATAAGTTGGACAGATATTTATTAACCTACATAATGTTGATACAGTAATATTGCAAAGACTTTTTAGAAAAATATGAGTTCTATGTGACTTGTAGAAATTATAATTTCGATATTTACTTCCCATCTACCTACTGCACTGCATGTGACAACTCTGTGAGAATATAAAAATTGACCTGTATCAAATAGAAACATGATTCTGGAACCAAAACAGCCTTCCATAAAAGTCAAGCAAATTAGATAAAAAGAAGAGGGAGGCAGCCTGGCCAGCGTGGCTCAGCGGTTGAGCGTCGACCTATGAACCAGGATGTCATGCTTCGATTCTGGTCAGGACACATGCCTGGGTTTCAGGCTGGATCCCCAGTGTGTGGGGGGGGGGGGGTGCAGGAGGCAGCCGTTCAATGACTCTCTCTCATCATTGATGTTTCTATCTCTCTCTCCCTCCTTTCCTCTATCTGAAATCAATAAAAACATATTAAAAAAAAAGAGGGAGGCAGATTTTGTTATATTTATTTTTGTCCATTTCCTCAGTTTTTCTGGATTTATTTTAAAACCCTGGTCAGTGGGCAAGAATTTATATTTATGATTAAACAAACATATCTGTTAAACCTGAGTCCATATAAGGAAAATAATGCTAATCTTGGTTCCAGTAGTATTTTAAAATGTTAATATTCTGGATTGATTTAGTAGCCTTAGGCTGTTTTTTTCAGGCTTTGCATTCCAAAGTAATTTTCAGCTCCTCACTTTTCTCACTTCCTGCGTCCCTGCAAAGCCTCACGAAATGCCGTTCCTTAGTTGATACTGGACAACCACGTGGGGAATAACAGAGAAAATAATGTCTTTCTGAAGCTGATAATCTAGTGGGAAACACAGGGTAAACTCAAAATATCTCTAAATTCTCAAAGGGCATTCAAATGAATAATTTAATAAGCGTTCACTTGAACTAGACTGGATCGCGCTGTGTGATGGAAGTCGCTGTGTCCCAAAGCACATTGGTAAAAGTAATACACGGCATAAGCCTAGTAGGCAGCTATGATATTTTCTGGTCAGTCATAGGTTCTGGTCAGTACAGTCTCAGAATTCAGGAAGCTGTTAGAGTGTCAAAGTCTTTTATTTTGCCAATGAGAAAACTGAAGTTCAGAGAGAAGTGACCTTCCTGGGATCACACAGCTAACTAGCAGAGCAGCATCTCAAATCCTCAAACCCCTGGTTGCTCCTTTCCTGAACAAGTAGGATAAAACAAAATAAACCTACCAGAAACATTTTGCACAGCTTCTTCTTTTTTTAAAAATATGTCTTTATTGATTTCAGAGAGAGGAAGGGAGAGGGAGAGGGAGATAGAAACATCAATGATGAGAGTTATCGATCGGCTGCCTTCTGCACTCCGTTACGGGGATCGAGCCTGCAACCCGGGCATGTGCCCTGACCGGAACTGAACTGCGATCTCTTGGATCATAGGTCGATGTTCAATCACTGAACCACGCTGGCCGGGCTCAGTTTATCTTCTTGAAGCTGCAGAGCTAAGCCATGGTGGGGGAAAAACAGTGGAAAAGTCCGGCTTTTGAGTCCCAGCACTCTCTCTAAATGACTGTAGGAAAGAAAGAGGAAGGCAACAAATATTGATAAAGTCAGTTTTCAATCTGTGTATTACAACATGTGTTTATAACATTAGAAATATTAAGTACTTATTTATGTGGCTTGGTTATAGAAATAGAAATAAGCAAAAAGAAAAGATATGAGCTGTAAGTGAAAAGATGCTTCCTAAAACTTAGAAAAACGATATAATGTTTATAAAGTATTGTAAACATTCACGGTGACTGACTGTAAATTCGGTGGCTGTTTTTGTGCAGACACCCCCTTCATTCAGTGTAGTGATGTTGCAAGCTCCCTGGTCACCTTCCCTTCATGTCATACTAAGACCCCTGGTCACAGCTGATTGCAGTGACCTACCCACTTTATTCATTTGTTCTCTGGCCGCCATCCTCTCCCGATTTCCTCATAGTCCACTGGCGGCTCCTCTCCTGCCCAGCCACTAATACTGAGTCTCAAGACACCAGGTCCCAAGCCCGTTTCCTCATTAGCTACATTCTCTCTGAGGCCACCTCCTTCAATTCTGTACTGATACCCAAACTGTATTCTGGTCCTGAATCTCCCCCAAATATTCATCTCATATTCGAGGTCTCGGAGGCATTTCAGGCCTAACATGGCCAAAGTAAAAAGTGATTTTCTGCCCGGCCGGGCGTGGCTCAGCGGTTGAGCATCGACCTAGGATCCAGGCGATCGGGGTTTGATTCCCGGTCGGGGCACATGCCCCGGTTGTGGGCTCAATTAATGGCTCTCTCATCATTGATGTTTCTATCTCTCTCTCCCTCTCCTTTCCTCTCTCTGAAATCAATAAAGATATATTTAAAAAAAAAAAGTGATTTTCTATCACATAACCTGTTCTTCCCCCAGTTTTCCTATTTCAGTAGATAACACCGTCATCTTCCATCAAGACGAGATAGCTAGGGCTCATCCTTAATTATTTTCTCATGTTCACCTTTCACATTCAGTCTGTTCTTTCAGCTCTGCCTCCAAAAGATTCCAGTCCCACTTCCATTATCAACACTCCAATACAAATCACCCTTGCCTTTGACCTTCGCCTATCAAGATAGCTCCCAATTATTCTACTGCTCCCTTTCCTGTCCCCTTCAGTCACTTCTCTACATGGCAGCCACAGTGATCTTTCAAAAGCATAAATGATATTTATCACACCCTTCTTCCCCCATTTATCATTCCCTGGTGGCATCCCCTCTCATCCGCAATACAATCCAGACTCGGCCCCATTTACAAAGCCCTGACATCATCTGGGGCCTGCCTAGTTCTCCAGTGTCATTTTGAAGTAGCTTTTTTTTTTTTTTTTTTAAATATATCTTTATTGATTTCAGACAGGAAAGGAGAGGGAGAGAGAGACAGACAAAAACATCAATGACGAGAGAGTTACTGGGGATCGAGCCTGCAGCCCGGGCATGTGCCCTGACCGGGAATCGAACCTCGATCTCCCGGATCCTAGGTCGACGCTCAACTGCTGAGCCACGCCCGGCTGGGCTCCAGTGTCACTTTGTATTACTCTTCCCTTTTTAAAACCCCAACTATACTGGTTTACTTTTTATGTCTGTAACACACCACATATGTTCCTACCATTTAGCCTTTGCAAACCAGGATGTTATGCTCTTTCTGGGGAGGAAGCTTTTACCCCTTATCTCTGAACAGCTGGGTCGTGCTTCACATTCCTATGTCAGCCTGATTCATCTCCTCAGGATGCTTCCTCTGACACCCAGTCTGAAGTAGCCACTCTCTACCATGTTCTCCCCTGTGTACCTGTTAACATTTGACATTTTCTTGTTTATTTATTCTTTTTGTCTTTAGTCTGAGTGTGGGCACACTCACAGCTGTACTGTAATTTCTGAGAGCAGGGGCCTCAGTGGTCTCATTCGCCACAGTAACCTCAGTGCTTGGAACAGTGCACACAGTAGATGCTCAAAAAACATATTTCAAACAAGTGAATGAACAAGTTCAAGCAACAGGACAATCAGTTACGTGGGAAATTGGTGACCTTTTCTGCTTTATTTCATGGCAAGGTCTCTACTGATCTAACTAACTTCCCAAGGACTAATCAATAAAATAAAATTAAAACGCCATCATTTGGCTGATTCAGTTCACTGAAACCTCTTTCTCCTGCATTTGTGATCAGGGCTACGGTAAAGAAGAAACAGATGGCACTGTAAATCTGATAGATTTCTGATTAGATGCATGGGAGATGTTCATGAGACTTGAACACAAGATCTTTATGACCTCTGACCTCTGCATTCTCATTCATTTGATGAGATCGTTGCTTCAAGTAGTTTGGCAGAAAGGGAAAACCTGTAATACTAAGAACTCCTCCGGCAGATGTCTCAGTTCCTTCTCCATTCTTCCCTCCTTTCTGGTGATGCAAGACGAAATGAAAAGCACAGCGGGCATGGTACTGGGACGCTCTCAGTCTGAATGAGCACACCAGAGGTTCTCACCTGTGTGGCTAGAGCTCCCATTTGAACAGATGTTTGTCTGACTCCCAGCTAAGCCACACCCTTTCCTGAAGCAGTTTTCTAAGAGTTTCTCATTTAGATATCCAGCGCCAAAAAACTTTCCACTTATTTGTCATTAAAGCACTACAGTATTTATGGCATTCTACTCTCATGGCGCTCTTCAGACTATACTTAAGGAGCTTTGTATGAGAAAAATATAGAACATTTCTTATTTGATTTTTTTTGCTTTTGTGATTTAGTGTTGAAAATACTTTACATGGCCTGTGGCCAGTGTCCTGTCCTTCCTTTCTCATTTCACAACTGCAGAATGCTACTGGTGTAGCTTTCCTGTTTCGAGCCCCACCCTTCTGTTGCTAAGCAAATACACTGGATTGCGTAAATTGTCAATTACCCTGCTGTGACAGTGGAAAAGACAGGACAGCAGTAGCCAGAAATGAGGACAGCTACTTTTAACGTTTGGGATTTAGGATTAGATGAGGAAGAGTCAAAGAGAAATAGGTGAAGTTATCAAAAATAAAAATATGATTAATAGTTACCCACTGGGAGAATTTGGGAACAGGACAAAATATCCCCTCCCCTTGCCTTAATGTACATATATTTTCAGAAAGACCTAAGTGAGCACATCTCCTTTAAGAACTTTTATTTATTGAAGTGAGTTTTTCCTCATTATAAAAGTAATTTCTTATCACCAAAGAAGACAAAAGGATATTATAAGAGGAAAAAATGACACATAATTTTACTATTTTAATACAAACCCTATTAGCATTTGTGTATGTTTCCTTCAGAGATTTGTACTCATTTTATTAGATTGATTTATTAGTTGGTATATTTGTTTATTCATGCCTAGTTATAATGTACATACTTTTACCCTTAGATATAGAATATTTATTGAGTAGCAATTATTAATTTATTTTAATATTTCAAGTTAGGTTGACTTCCAAATATGAAGTCAGTTCCAAATCTGTATGTATTAAAGGAGCATATGTACATTTCTGACCCACAAAAAAGGTTAACATCACTGTTGGTGAAGAATCTTCACTCATCTCGTTTTTTCAACTTTTTTTTTTTTTAATATATCTTTATTGATTTCAGAGAGAGGGAAGGAGAAGGAGAGAGAGAGATAGAAACATCAATGATGAGTCATTGATCAAGCCTGCAACCCAGGTATGTGCCCTGACCGGGAATCGAACCCCGATCTCCTGGATCATAGGTCGACGCTCAACCTCTGAGTCACGCCCGGCTGGGCTCAACTTCTTTTTAATAAAGCAAGTCTAATATGGCAGGTATGCACAAAACATTTGGTTCTCATCAGGCCACTCATGGTTTCCCACGGAAATTTCCCACAAAACAACCACTGAATCAGATCAAACATTTCCTTTTGGAGCCCTAACGTTTACTGTTTACTTACTACCGTCACCTGTGTGAGGTTAATAAGTGCAATGCAGGCTTTGGCTCCACTGAGAATGGTGAAAATTGCAGGCATAATTAGCACAGCCTGGTTGCAAGACCCAGGTCTGTGGTTGTCTTAGATGAGGCATTCCCCTTCACACACGTTAGTGGTTTTTTAAAGAGCTCCTTTGCCAATAGTTATCCAAAGAGGAAATAATGACCTCAAAAAGGTGTGCTACAAATAGGACACCAGAGGGCGCTAGAGCAACACTGTAATGTGCCTGCTTTTCCCTTAGCTCTGCTGTTCAAAAATAAATAAAGCTTTTTAAGTAATGCCCTACCCTGGTTTGAGCACGTTTATCGGAAGTTACACAACACAGCTTTGTGATGTGAGTCATACATTGCTATTATTTATCATTCTAATCGATGTCTTCTGAAAAGCAGGGTATGTGTTTTTCCCATGCTGAATTTCAGAAAATAATTTTTTATGTCTCTTCATAGTGTTTTCAAGGAAAGCACGTTCATGCTCTTTCAGGATTGTAACTTTGCCCTCTTCCACGAGCCAGTCGTGTGCGATGAAATGTTTAGGAGTTCTAGTGTGCTAGCTATTGAAGAAATGAATTATTTCCAAACCTTTTAAAATCATAGAATATGATCATTTGATCAGTATGTGCCTCCAATTGAATTTTAAATAAAGCACGAATGCATCAGGATAAAGTAGCAGTGCTGAAAAATTTTAAGTATATGCACTTAGGTAATTATACTGGCATTTATTCCTATATAACATGCATAGTTAGAAAACTACAGTGGAATTTATTCAGAGACAACCATTTAGGTTAACTAGGAGCTATTTTTTAAAAATCTAAATAAAGTATTTTTGTTCAGCATAACTTACTTTAAAAGTATATACTTAGTGCCTAATATTTCTGTGTCTTTGTGCCTAGAATTTTCTTTTAGACCATCCCTGCCTTCAGTGGCCTGGCAGTCTACATGAAAAGACAAAATATTTTTTTCTCTTCAAGAAGTTATCACATGACAACTTAATAAACCAAGAGATAAATAATACATACCAAATATACAAGATTTTGCAAATGTGTGTCATATAAAATCGTGTGTATTTAAAGGCTGGAGGTTTAGGGGAGACTTGTAGAATGGGAGAAACAAGTTGGGATGGGTGGGATTTAGTTCAGCAGAGAACAGGTGATGGCAGAATAGAAGCCTGACCAGAAGGGACAGCGGGAAAGAATATACCAACATCTGTTCATCCTCTCACAGGGAGGTCCCAGTCCAAACTAATAAATGCCATTTGTTTCTAGATGATTTTCTTGTTTTTAATGTTGTGGGTTGGATTTTTTGTTGTTGGTTGGTTTTGTTTTAGAGTTTGTTTTCTTTATTATAGTAGTGATTCTTTTACCAGGAAAAGAAAACCATCCCAACAGTCATTCTTCATCCCCAAAATTGCTGATATTTTTTCATGGCCTCTCCTAGCTCTGTTCCGGCCAGATCAGTGTGTGCTGCTGGGACGTCTCAGGAGATCCAGGCTCACATTCTCAGTGTTCCCAGAGCTCTTTATCCAGATCGCTGCACGGCTGTGTCCTTACACACTTGGGAACGTGTCATCTCCCTCCAGGGACAGAATTCCTCAAGGCCTGATTTCATCTTTGTAGTCTTAATACTCACTGTGCATTAAGAACTTAATAAATATTTCTTGTATAATTAAAACTCTCTGTCCAAGAACAGACTGATGGATGCCAGAGGGGAGGGAGGTTGGGGGGCTGGTAAAAAAGGGGAAGGGATTGAGAACAGATTGGTATTCACAAAATAGTCACAGGGATGTCAAGGACAGCATAGGGAATATAGTCAGTAATATTGTAATTACTATGTATGGTGCCAGTTGGGTACTTGAAATATTAGGGGAAACACTTTGTAAAATATATGATTGTCTAAGCCACAAGACAGATCATCATAAAACGGACTGACCTAAAACTACTGCAGAAGCCTTTCTTCCTTCTTTCTGCCCTCTCCCATCTCTCGCTCCCTCCCGCTCGCTCTTTCTTCTTTTATGGGCCATGGGGACATGAATCTGTGTGGGTGGGTGGATAGCCAGATTACTTAGTCCCCATCTTTAGTGCTCTCTCCTCTGGGTTATGCAGACACACTGAATCCTTTGATGTCTGCTGACAGAGTCTTTCTTAGCCCCAGTTAATACTACTGATTAAGTTGTACTCAAACAAATGCCCAACCCATATTATTTCATCCTAATATGAGTTCATATAATTGGTCCAATTCTCCAAGTTCTTGGCTGCCCCAGGAGGAAGGTCTGCTAGGATTTTTTTTCATATCTATTTCTCTTCTTTGAATTATTTTTTTGTAGTTCCCCAGTTTCATGTTGTAATGTCATTGGTATTAAATGTGAACAGCTCAGAATTAGGTAATTAATTATATGGGGCTTCAATTATAATTACTAATTGATCCCTACCTACCTGGGCAGCACCTGGTGGCAGTGAGTTTTACAGTGCTATAAAGGACAGGTAACAAGGCTCCATTTGGCCTGTCATGTATGAGATCCAGGTAATTAGGTCAAAATAAAGTTTTTCAAAGTTCTCAGATAGATCACATTTGTGCAGAAGGCTGAATGGACACCTGGACACCGACAGGTTGTTATTTTCTAATCTATTAGGCATAATATTACTGATCTGTTTCAAAACAATTATAGAGCTTACAAATCTATTCATTTGTTCATTAGTTGAGCCCTTACTAAATGCAGACGGCATGCTGGGCACAGAGACTCAGTGGTCAACAGAGAGACAGTTTCTGCTCTCATCCATTACAGCCTAAGGGATCAGAAACAAAAAACTATGCAAGGCCTACAAACACAATAGGAGTAATTAATACAACATGGAGTGTCAGGAAAAGTTTCTTTTTAAGTATGTCCACACAAATCCAAAGGCCAAATAGGAACCGATAAAAGAGAGGGCAGGAGATGTCTAAGGCAAAAGGGATGCCATCTACAAACGCCCATAGGACACTATGCCACCTTTGAGGCACTGAAGGAAGTCTGCTCTGGCTGGAGGATGGACCTCAACAGGTTGCCATACCAGGCCACCCAGGGCCTTGGAAGCCCTGGGAAGGAGTTTGGACTTATAATAAGAACAATGGGGAGCCATTGAAGGTTTTTAAGAAGAGGGTTATATTTAAATTTATGGGGTGTTTTTTTGTTTGATGGTTTTATATTAATCCTCACCCAAAGATATTTTTCCATTGATTTTTTAAAAATTTATCTTTATTGTCGAAAGTATTACAGATGTCCCCTCCCCCCCATTGGTCCCTTCCATTGATTTTTTTTTTAGAGAGAGAGTAGAAGGGAGGGAGAGAGAGAGTAAGAAGCATCGATTTGAGAGGACACATTCATTGGTTGCCTCCTGCACATGCCCCGACCAGGGCTGGGGATTGAACCTGCAACCCAAGTATATGCCCTTGGTGGGAATTGAACCCACAACTCTTTGGTGTGTGGGCTTGTGCTCTAACCACTGAGCCACACCAGCCAGGGCTAGATTTATGTTTTAAAGCTATCACTCTTGCAGAGGTAAGAGGAATGGGTTGAAAAGGAGCAGTCATCCAGCTGAGAGATGCTGGAAGAAAGAAAGGACTCCTCAATTTTTTTATATTCATCAAGTATGACTATTTACATTTGACCCCGAATAGCATGGGTTTGAATTAAGTGAGTCCACTTATTCATGGGCCTTTTTCAATAAATATGCAGTCAGCCCTTCATGTCCTAGGTTTCATATCCACAGATTCAACCAACCATGGTTCAAAACAGTACTTCCATGGGAAGGAATCTTCAGATGCGGAGGGCCAACTGTGTGCATTGTACTACAACATTTTATATAAAGGACTTTAGTATCTGCAGATTTTGGTATCTATGGGAGGCCCTGGCACCAATTCTCCAAGGATATCATCAGATTACTAACTGTACAGTAAAGTTCTGGGGGAGTCCAAAGTCAAAGGCGAATTTCTGGCGTGCAGGGGGAGGGGTTGTCTTCCCTAAGCACCACATCGTTCAAGGGTCACTGTAGTGTATAAGATTATAGTTGGCTTATAACATTGCACTTGATTTATACTATTCCTACCATAAGTTAGGCATGGTTCTGTTGTCTCTGTCCTTTTGGAGTTTACATTCAGGTGAGGATTGAAGGACAATAAACACATTTAAAAAATTAATACAGTAGCAGCATTATCCACAATGGCCAAAGGTAGAAACAACCTCAGTGTCCATTAGCAGATGAATGGATAAATCAAATGTGGTCTATGCGTACAATAGAATATTATTGAGCCTTAAAAGGAAGGATGCCCTGGCCAGTGTGGCTCAGTTGGTTGGAGGGTCATCCTGTGCACGGAGGGGTAGCGGATTTGACTCCCTGTCAGGGAGCATTCCCAGGTTTCGTGTTTGGTCCTCCATTCGGGGCAAGTACGGGAAGCAACAGATCAATGTTTCTCTCTCTCCCTTCCTCTCTTTCTAAAAGCAATAAAAAAACATATCCTCAGGTGAGGATTAAAAAAAAAGATGTAGAACTTTTTTTTAAAAAAAAGGAAGGAAATTCTGGCCCATGCTACATACAGCATGGATGAACCTTAAAAACCTGTGAAGTGAAATAAGCTAGACACAAAGGAACAAATATTGTATGATCCCACTTATATGAGGGACCTGCAGTAGTCAGATTCACAGAGATGGAGAGAACAGAGGTTACCAGGGCCTGGCGGGGAGGGGCCATGTGGGAAGTTACTTTTTAATGGGTACAGTTTTTGTTTGAGAAGATGAAAAAGTTCTTGAAACATACAGTGGTGATGGTGCCACAACATCGTGAATGTACTTAATGCCACAAAATTATACACTTAAAAATGGTTAAATGGTAAATTTGTGTTATATCTGTTTTACCACAATTAAACAAAAATACACAAGGAAACTTCATTTGCCCCACAGCCAACGTCCTGTGACGCTCTGAGGTAAACAAGTGCAAGAAAGATTGGCCAAAAACTATGTTTCAAGGAGATTTTTTTTCTCGGCCAAAAACGTTAACAGATTGTGGTGAATTATATGAAGCAATGAGTCAGATGATGCCTGCCTTGGAGACCTTCGTGGGGTAGGGCCTGGGCTGAGCTCTTTCTTGGGTGAGGTGGTAAGAGAAGGACTCTGAAGAAGTGACATTTAAGCTGAAACCTGAAGGAAAGACTCAGTCTTGCCAGGATCTGGTGAAGGAATATTCTAGGTGGTGAAAATAGCAGGGACAAGGCCTTCAGGTGGCGAGGAGCTTAGCAGAGAGAGAATAAAGAACAGCACTAGGATAAAGAGTAGTGAACAGAGGAGAGGTAGAAAATGAAGTCAGAGAATAAGGGCAGAACCAGTTTCCAAAGGGTTAGCAGGAAACAGAATGGAGGTATGATTTATTCTCATTGCTCTGGGAGGCACTGGAGGTTTGTTTTGTTTCTTTTTTACAGCATAGTGATTAGACATTTATGTAACTTATGAAGTGATCCGCCCCCCGCCCGCCCAATAAGTCTAGTACCCATCTAGCACCAGGCATAGTTATTACAATATTATTCACTATATTCCCTGTGCTGTACTTTGCATCCCCGTGACTATTCTGTAACAACCAATTTGTGCTTCTTAATCCCTTCACCTTTTTCATCCAGTCCCCCGACTCCCCTCCCCTGTGGCAGCCATCACTTTGTTCTCTGTATCTATGAGTCTGTTTTGTTTGTTTGCTTATTTTGTTTTTTCAATTCCTCATATGAGTGAAATCATATGGTATTTGTCATTTTCTGTCTGACTTATTTCACTTAGCATAGTACCCTCTAGATCCATCCATGTTGTTGAGAATTTCATTCTTTTTTATGACCAAGGAATGAATGAGTGAAAAAAACAACATATATAACCACTTTTTATCCACTCATCTGTTGATGGGCACTTGGACTGCTTCCATATCTTGGCTATTGTAGATAATGCTACAATGGACGTAGGGATGCATGTACCTTTTCAAATTTGTGTTTTGGATTTTTTCAGATAAGTATCGGGATATGGAATTGCTAGGGTATATGGTAGTTCTATTTTTAATTTTTTGAGGAACCTTCATACCGTTTCCATAGTGGCTGCACCAATTTGCAATCCCACCAACAGGCTGTGCAGGTTTTTGAACAGCAGCGATATGTTCAGATTTTTGTAACAAAAAGATGGCCCTGCTGTGAGATGAAAGAACATAAGAGGCAGTGGTGGAGGTGGGAGCATGGGAAGCTGTCAGCAGGAAGCAAGGTGAGAGATGATGCTGAGATACAGAAGAGAATGGATGGTAGAGCTCTTGGGATACTGACTCCTAAGACTCAGTGCTGAGTGGTGGCTGACGGTAAAATCTCTGATTCTCCAGTTTCTAATCTGGGCTTCCTTATAAACGTGGGTACCTCCTTGGTAGACTGGTTGTCAAGGTCCTCTGTTCTCACTGTTGAGGGTTCAATCTCTTGTCAGCACAGTGCTATTCAGAAGGAAATGTGTAGTAAAAGGTAAGGGTTAGGGTCAGGATCAGGGTTAGGGTTAGGGCTATGGGGTCAGGGAGGCTTGGGGTTGTGAGCTCCTCTTACTAATATTTGGAAAGATACTTTCTCTCTTTAAACCTTTAAAATGAGGCTAATAATATGAAATCTGGGTATAATGGGACCCCTAAAAATGATTGCTGCCCTTCTCTTCTGTGAGCCCCACCTTACCAGCCTCACCAGAGGGAAACCATGGACTCAGATGTCAGTAATACAAGGCCCTTCCTGAGATTTCAGAAGACACCCCAGTCCTGTACTTCCTAAAGAAGCTGGGAAAAAAACCACACATATTAACCTGCTGCCTGCGGATCAAACTCAGGGAAGCTGTGCACCCAGACTGCCAGGCACAAATAAGGTCAACCTGCAAACATGGAGAGGCTTCTGGCAGCAACAACAAAACACTGTTAAATAATAGGGGTGGGAGCTGGAGGGAGATCTCATTCACAATAATAACAAAAGCTACTTATGAATAGATCAGATATTCAAGTCCCTATGGACAAAATTACAAAATATTGCAGAAGAACATAAAATAAGATGCAAATCAAAGGAGAGACCACATTTTTACTTGTGAGATTCAATATCAAAGTCAATTTTTACCAAAGTGATTTTAAAACTCAATAAAATTCCAATTAAACTCTCAGTAGTTTTTTTTTGTGTGGTTGTGTAGAATTATGGAACTTTACAAGCTGTTTCTAAAATTCATCTGGAAAGCGCAAAAATGCAAAAATACCCAGGACATGTTTGAAGAAGACCTGTTTGGAGAAACTTGCTCTATCAGATGTCAAAACGTATTTTAAAGCCATACTGATTTAGTCAAGTAGTATTAGTGCAGAGATAGAAACATAGACCAAAGTAAAGACCTCAGAAACAAATTCATACATATCTAGAAATTAGCTATATGGCCCTAGATACTGGCACTGCAGATGGAGTAAGGAAATGATGGGTTTTTACCTCATGACACCTACAAAAGTAAATTCCAGATGGACTGAAAACCTAAATGTGAACAACAAAGACCTAAGAAAAATATCTTCAAAATCTCATATTATGGACAGATTTCTCAAACAGGATACAGAAAGCACAATCATAGTTGAAAAGTCCAGCTGCATTGAAATTAAGGTTGTCTTTCCAATAGAAAATGCTATAAACAAGATAAAATGATAAACTACATCACGGGAGAAGATATTTGCTTTGGGTATAAGTGGTGAATTTAGTATCCAGAATCTATTTTAAAACTCTAAATAAGATATAGAAGTAAAGCCTAATATAAAATGGGGCAGAGAAAATGAATATAAAATACACAGAAGAAATCTAATTGGGTGTGAAAAGAAGCTCAGCCTCCTGAGCTATGAGGCTGTTTTGGATGGTCCTTACAGATACCCATGCAACTGCTCCCGCATCTCGTAACATTTGTGGTGGGAGGAAGACACACATTCATTTAGCAGTTCACAGACCAACACTGTGATTTGGAGCTAGATGCCAAGTTGAAGCCTGACGCTTTCAAACTTTGCCAAAGCTCAGAAGGCCAACAGCTGGGGTAATATGGAATTCAGGTCTTAAGCCAAACCACACAGGGTTTTGGAGAAAGCAGAAATTGGATAAAGACTTGGTAAGACTGGAAGGCCCAAGGCTATAGGCGTAGGCAACCCAGGGAGCGTCACAGCTGGTAGAGAGCAAAGTCACAGGAAACCAGATTCTGAGCTAAAATTTATGCCAAATAAATTCTATTGTTTTTTAAGTGTTGGGCAAGTGAAGGCTGGAACTCAAGAAGCTGATCCCTATGGAGAAAGAAGTGACTCTGAAAATGATCTAGTACAAACCTCTGGCCGCTTGGCCGCTGTGTCCTTGTTGCACATCTTTCTCAGTCTTAACGAGTCAGTGGTGTCTCTTGAGCAAAACTAATCACTCAAAGTCAGAATTGGCATCCTCACCAGTTAGTGCCAGGGCTTGTAGGCAATGCCATTCACTCATTCAACACATAAAGTGGTGGACAGCCTCCAGGTAACCCACACTATTCTGGGTGCTTGGGGTACACCAGTGAACAAAATAAACAAAGATTCCTGTCCTGGGAGTTTACATTCCAGTGGGAAGGGGGATGTTATAAATAATCAAAATAAATAAGTAAATGATTTATCTCAGGTTCTACCCCAGATTCTGAAAAAAGAACCTGTATTTCATCCATTTCCTCTTGTGCTTTGTATGCACGTAAATGTTGGAGAAGCCTGTGAACCTAGGAGTCTGGCTTTTCTACTTGCAAGTCCACATCCAATTGATCAGGATTGGATTGGCTTTCGGCCAAGTTGACGCCTAACCTGTTTGTGGTAATAGTCAGTTATGACATCTTTCGGTGGTGGTGATGGGAAATAGTAGATATTATAGGCAACACTCACCAAGTCATTTGGAATGTGGGACTGCTTCCTTTGCTGTAAGTGTGCCTATTTCTTACACTGAGTAACTCGTGGCTATAATTAAGGCAACTTTAATGGTAGCAAGTGGTTTTGTTATTTTATGTACCTTGCTATTCTGGACCAATTTATTTTAGTTCTGGTACATTGGTTATACTAAAAAATACTGACTCCTCTGCTAAATAAAGACATTCTCACTACTTCATTTTAACACAAAGAGGTAGGCAGGCAGTAAGAGCAGAAGATGAGCAGTTGGAATTGCTTGGAGTGCTTTCTGATCTTCACACTCAGCTTCTGCCATTACCCCTTCCAGAAGGTTCTCTTCATGTCTCTCTGCTAAGACAAGACATTCATTCTTTGATATCCAGTCGCTAATTAGTCTTTTTCTTTAATATTTTCCTGCTCATCTCTAAATGAAGAAATTACCTTTTACTTTCAGTTCATATAGCATCTACTGCTACTGTCTGTGATTCATTTGGAAATTCATCATCCACTGATTTGTGACAGTGCTTCCACACTTGCTGTGAACTGTCGTTGAAGTCTTACATTGTCATTACATCCTCATACTTTTATATCATATTTTCTAGTGTAGATTTTAGATTCCTTAAGGATGGGAACTATGTCTCATGTATCGTAATGCACTTAATGCATTGCCTTGTACAAAATAATCATTTGATAAATATTTTTGCTCTATGGGTAAAGATTTTTCTTTTGAAAGGTCAAGCATCTGGTATATAAATTATAAAACAGAAGGTTGATATCACACAGACATTTCCACTTGCTGTTGGAGAACAGCTTTACATCATATTTAAGGGTTGGAGCTGAATTGTATGTAGCTTGGAATGACATTTCTCAGGCTGCCGAGGAGAAGCCTTTGCATACATGCTGGGTTGTTCCCAGCATGTGAGATGACAGGAACTGGATATTGTTTGAAGAGCAAAGTAAGTGGCCTCCACTATTAGAAAACAAGCAGAAAAAGAATTTAAAATTCAAAAGGAATGCCATCAATTTTGAGTAGGGTGTTCCTTGTATAATGTCATCACCAAACATTTGAAAGAAAGCTGTAACCCAAGTTGTAAAAGTAGAGAGATATGGAAAGCATACAGAGAATACTTTTTCCTATAGCATAGTGGAAAAGCAATTTCATAGAGAATGTAACACAGTTCCCAAAGAAACTGTGTAGATTACTGTACTAAAATGTTTAATCAGATTTTTTTAAAAATATATCTTGATTTCTGAGAGAGGAAGGGAGAGGGAGAGAGAGAGAGAGAAACATCAATGATGAAAGAATCATTGATCCGCTGCAGCCCACAACCCGGGCATGTGCCCTGACCGGGAATCGAACCCCGATCTCCTAGATCCTAGATCTACACTCAACTGCTGAGCCATGCCAAGCTGGGCGTAATCAGATTATTACTAACTGCACAGTTGGCACAAGAAGAGATTAGCAAACTAAGAAAGTGAAAGATTATACTAGAGCTAAAATAAAAGATTACCCCATACATTCATTTTTCTTCAAAAGATGCCCATTTTTACTCTATCTCTTTTACCTCTTTCCAAAGGCCTTCTCTCTATATTGATGAAAGGAAAAATGAACTAGTCCATGCCTCAACTTATTTTTCATAGTTTAGCATATCATTCTGTGTTACATTGGGCCAACTGGAATCTTGTTAGAAACTGATGTGCCAAAGTTCTAAATAGGATGAGCTGAAGTTACCTTTAGAATTGAATTTTTGGAAGATAAGAAAAGCAAAAATAAACAAAAACTAAAACCCTAAACACTAAAAGCTTATTTTGGAAAACACATAGGCTCATTCTAGTCCATGACTTTTTCAAGATTTTTACATTAAAGTTTCATATTCTAAAAAGAAATCCTCTGCTCATCTAACCCATAGTAACAGCAACCAGTGTTTTTATGATTGAACTGTAGAAGGGGAGCACCCACACATCAATGTTCAGAAATCTGGTTGACTCTATCTCCCAAACTTTAGCATACCTAATGACAGAGAATGGACTTGGAGAAAATGGTGAGGGTTCAGGAAGGCCTCTGCCACACCCGAAACTAACTTTGTGGTCATGCATTTCCCTCTCAGAATAAACCTGTTCTTGTTTTTATTTATTGATTGATTGATTCTTCAAACTGTAGATATATTTCTATACATATAAATACTAGGTGAAAGGTGAAAAGAGAACTGTTGCTACCCTTTAGTAAGATGTTTACTATGACCTTAGCATAAGTAGAAAAATCAGTGGCCCTATTAAAGATGCCTTAATACTATTAGTGTATACTCATATAAGCCAAAGTTTTTTAAAAATCTAAATCACTGATTATTTAACTTAGGGTAGCATCAGCTCTCTCTGAAATGTCAAATCTATGGCTCACATATTATATGAGGGAATTTTTCAAAAATTAAACTAAATTTAGAGAAGATTGTCAGAAAACCAAGATATTTAAGCCACTTATTATATGGCAGAAGTTGAAAAACAGAAACAAAACTTACCCACAGAGGTTTCAGTCTACTTAGAAAGGAGAGAGGACTCAGAGGAAGGAAGAATGAATTTTAAACAGAATTAGTATCTTTCTACGTTAAATTATTTTCAATGGTTTCATTGTACTCCCAAACAATTTTACTTTCTAAATAACGTGAGTTAACACTAACTTGGGTGCTTTGAGTTACAGCCATTTGGGTGGAAGAACACCTTTCATCTGAACATAAATACAGGCTGGGGCAAAGGTACGTTTACAGTTTTTGTATGGAAAGTAATAGAATAATTAATACAGAAAAATACAAGAATAAACTGTGTTTCGTGTACTCACAATTGTAAACCTACTTTTTTTTTTTTTTTTACCACCAGCATCTCCTTTAAAAAAACATGGACGGTTGTATGACAGGGAATGCGGGGAATTAAATATGATCATTTACAACCACACAAAAACCTCTATACATGTCTAGCACCTGGCAGAGGGGAGGGCAGCAGGGCAGAGTGGGCAGGGCCAGCCCTATCTGTAGAGGATGGCATAGTATCCAGGCCTTGGGCTCCGAGCCCTCGGATGGTGTGCAGTTGGTGGTGCTGCCCTCACCATGGTCCACGCTCTCCACCTGGATGGAGACGCTGAGGGCCTGGGCCAGCGCAATGATATGGATGTGGTTGCTCTCCTTGCCCACGGGCTCCATCTCCTGCTGGTAGAACTCCTTGACAGTCCACACACTCTCAATGAAGTGCTTGAAGAACTTGCTCTCCTGCTACAGGTAGCCGGAGTTGAGCAGCCGCAGGTAGACCACCAGGGGCTCTGGTCATTGAACGGGGCCAGAGATCAGCTACTGAGGTCTGCTTCTCCACCTGCTAGATCAGGTCCATGACGTGTGGTTGAAGTCCGTGAACTAGATGAAGCCCTGGGATGGCAGGTCGTCTTTGCTCTTGGCAGACATAGCCTTCAACCTCTGCAATTCCTTGCTGTCTTCCAGCAGTGCCTCCAAGTGGGAGGACCCAAAGCTTGATAGAAGTAGCTCCTATCTGGCCTGGTCTTGGAGACATACAGGTACTTTTTGTGGAGCTCCTTGATGTTCTGTCAGTAGACAGTTATCCTCAGCATACTCCTTGTACAGGACTGAGAGCTCCAGCTGTTGCAAGAACAGAAGGTTCTGCACACAGCAATCTCTTGCTGAATTTGGTCTTGCTTAACCATGATGGCCACCCTGTATATTAGTAAAATAGGCTGAAGTAACCAGGGAACATTATTAGAGAGACCATTTCAAATAGCAAGAATCAGTCTTCTGCCCTGTCTGGTGTTGCACAGTGGTTAGAGCATGGGCCTGTGCACAGAAGGGTTGTGGGGTAAGATCAGGAAGCAGCCAATCGACGTGTGTCTCACATGGATGCCTTTCTCCCCCTCCGTCCCTCCCACTCTCTCTAAAGAAATCAATGGAAAAACATCCTCAGATGAGGAGTAACAAAAAATGTATATATTCTTTCCACAGCTGTCTATTATGAAATGCAGGCACCAAGAGGGGAATTTTATTTCTTTTTTTAAAAAAATATGTTTTTATTGGTATCAGAGAGAGGAAGGGAGAGAGAGAGAGAGAGAAAGAGAGAGGGAGGGAGGGAGCCAAGGAGGGAGGGAGTCATTGATGAGAGGGAGTCATTGATCGGCTGCCTCCTGCACACTCCCAGCTGGGGCATGTGCCCTGAACTGGAATTGAACTGTGATCTCTTGGTTCATAGGTTGATGCTTAACCACTGAGCCACACTGGCCGGGCAAGGGGGCGGATTTTATTTCAATGAACTCACATGTTTTTGGTTCGGGTCTGGCTTTATTTCAAGCCAGCTGCTATTAATTGTTTTCTCACTAAACACTGAGGACCTTTTTAGATCAAGCACTCTGCTACACCACAGTGGGCAAGACAGGCACCATTCCTGCTCTCATGTAGTTTCCACTTTAATGGAATTTTCTCTTGGAAAAATCCTTAGTTCAAAGAGCAGTGTTACGCCAATGCCCATGATTCTACACAGTATTTTACCTTTTTGACTCTGAAATTCCCTACCTTACAAAACCCTTTTTCCTTGAATTCCAAAGTATTACCATCTTCCAGTCTTCTCTTTATATTTATTTATTTATTCATTTATTTATTTATTTTTTAAATATTACAATGTCTCTTTATCTCCCCAATTACCAATTCCACCCCATCCCACCCCCTCCCCAATCCCCCTCCCCACCATTGCCCGTGTCCTTGGGTGTGCATATATGCATATAAATTCTTTAGTTACTCTCTCCCCCTCCACCACGTGCCCTCCTCCCTCCCTCTGATATTCCTCAGTTTGATCTATGCTTCCATGTCATTGAATCTATTCTGTTCATCAGTTTATTAAGTTCTTTACATTCTACATATAAGTGAGATCATGTGATGTTTTTCTTTGCCTGGATTATTTCACTTATCATGATTTTCTCCAGGTCCATCCATATTGTCCCAAAGGGTACGAGATTATTCTTCTTTACAGCTGCATAGTATTCCATGGTATAAATGTCCCACAGCTTTCTTATCCACTCATCTGCTGATGGGCACTTGGGCTATTTCCAGATCTTAGGTATTGTAAACTGCACTGCTATGAACATAGGGGTGCATATATTCTTTCTGAATAGTGTTTCAGGATTCGTAAGATATATTCCTAGAACTGGGATCACTGGGTCAAAAGGCAGCTCCATTTTTAATTTTTTGAGGAACCTCCATACTGTTTTCCATAGTGGTTGCACCAGTCTGCATTCCCACCAGCAGTGTACTAGGGTTCCCTTCTCCACATACTGGCCAGCAAAAGTCTTTTGTTGATTTGTTGATGGTAGGCATTCTGACAAGTGTGAAGTGATACCTCATTGTGGTTTTAATTTGCATCTCTTTGATGATTAGCAGTGTTGAGCATTTTCTCATATGTCTCTTTGCCATCTATATGTCCTCTTTGGAGAAGTGTCTATTCAGGTCCTTTGCCGATTTCTTAATTGGGTTGTTTGTCTTCCTCTTGCTAAGTAGTATGAGCTCTTTGTACACTTTGGAAATTAGCCCCTTATCAGATTCATCCTTGGCAAATATGTTTTCCCAGACCATGGGGTTCCTTTGTATTTTGAGGCTGTTTTCTTTTGCTGTGCAGAAGTTTTTCAGATTGATGAAGTCCCATATGTTTATTTTTTCTTTTGTTTCTCTTGCCCTAGGAGATATAACAGTGAAAATTCCACTATGTGGGATGTCAGTGGCTTTACTGCCTATGTTTCCTTCCAGGATTGTTATGGTTTCATGACTTACGTTTAAGTGTTTTATCCATTTTGGGTTTATTTTTCTGTACGGTGAAAGTTGGTGGTCTAGTTTCAGTTTTTTTGCATGTATCTGTCCAATTTTCCCAGCACCACTTATTGAAGAGACTGTCTTTACTCCAATGTATACTCTTGCCTCCTTTGTCAAATATTAACTGACCATAATGGCGGTCTGTTTCTGGGAACTCTATTCTGTTCCACTGATCTATATGTCTGTTGTACCAATACCAAGCCGTTTTGATTACAGTGGCTTTGTAATACAGTTTGATGTCCGGCAACGTGATCCCTCCCACTCTGTTCTTTTTTCTCAAGATGGCTGCAGCTCTTCGGGGTCTTTTTTGGTTCCATATAAATTTTTGAAATGTTTGTTCTCGGTCTGTGAAATATGCTGTTGGTATTTTCATAGGAATTGCATTGAATTGATAAATTGCTTTGGGTAGTATGGACATTTTAATGATATTAATTCTTCCAATCCATGAGCATAGTATATTCTTCCACTTGTTTATATCTGCCTCTATTTCTTTTTTCAGTGTCACATAGTTTTCCTAGTACAGGTCTTTTACACCCTTGGTTAAGTTTATACCTAGGTGTCCTATTTTTTTAGTTGCAATGGTAAATGGTATTGTTTTTTTTACTTTCTCTCTCTGAAAGTTCATTGTTGGTGTACAAGAATGCCATTGATTTCTGGGTGTTGATTTTGTATCCAACTACCTTGCCAAATTCATTTATCAAATCTACTAGTACTTTGACGGAGTCTTTAGGGTTTTCTATGTACACTATCATGTCATCTGCAAATAATGACAGTTTTACTTCCCCCTTTCCAATCTGGATACCTTTTATGTTTTCTTCCTGTCTGATGGCTGTGGCGAGGACTTCCAGTACTATGTTGAATAAGAGTGGTGAAAGTGGACATCCCTGTCGTGTTCCTGTTTTTAAGGGAAATAGTTTTAGTTTTTGCCCATTATTATGTTGAATTATGATCCCTCTATTCCCACTTTGCTGAGTTTTTATCAGAAATGGGTGCTGGATTTTGTCGAATGCTTTTTCTGCATCTGTTGATATGATCATGTGATTTTTGTCCATTTTGTTTATGTGGTGTATCACATTTATTGATTTATAAACATAATACACCACATACCAGCCTTGCATCCCCTGAATAAATCCAGCTTGGTCATGGTGTATGATCTTTTTAATGTATTGCTGGATCCAGTTTGCTAGAATTTTGTTGAGGATCTTAGCATCTATGTTCATTAGGGATATTGATTGGCCTGTAATTTTCTTTCTTTGTAGTGTCTGTATCTGGTTTTGGGATTAGGATGGTGCTGGCCTCATAAAATGAGTTTGGGAGTTTTCCCTCCTTTTGAATTTTCTGGAATAGTTTGAATAGAATAGTTGTTAATTCTTCTTTGAATGTTTGGTAAAAATCGCCTGTAAATCCATCTGGCCCAAGACTTTTGTTTGCTGGGAGTTTTTTGATTACTGCTTCAATTTCATTAGTTGTTATCGGCCTATTCAGGTTTTCTGCCTCTTCTTGATTCAGCTTTGAAAGGTTGTATGCTTCTAGGAATTTGTCCGTTTTACCCAGGTTTTCCAGTTTATTGGCATATAGTTGCTCACAGTATTTTCTTACATTCCTTTGTATTTCTGTTGGGTCAGTTGTTATATTGCCCCTTTCATTTCTGATTTTATTTATTTGGGTCCTCTCTCTTTGTTTCTTGGTGAGTCTGGCTAAAGGTGCATCAATCTTATTTACCTTTTCAAAGAACCAGCTCTTGTTTCATTGATATTTTTGTGTTTTTTTTTAGTTTTTATGTCATTAATTTCTGCTCTGATCTTTATTATTTCCTTCCTTCTACTTCCTCCAGGCTTTTTGCTGATCTCGTTCTAGTTCTTTTAGTTGTTGTGTTAGATGGTTCATTAGATCATTTTCTTGTTTCTTGAGATAGGCCTGTAATCCTATGAATTTTCCTCTCAGAACTGCTTTCTCTGTGTCACATAGATTTTGGGTTGTTGTCTGGTCATTTTCGTTTTTTTCCATGATGTGTTTGATTTCTTCCTTGATCTCATTGGTAACCCATTCATTGTTTGATAACATGCTATTTAGCCTCCATGTGTTTGAATATTTTGGGTTTTTTTTATAGTGGTTGATTTCTAGTTTCATGATATTGTGATTTGAGAAGATACTTGATATGATTTCAGTCTTTTCTTGTATGTACAGAGACTTGCCTTGTGCCCTAACATGTGGTCTATTTTTGAGACTGTTCCATGTGCACTTGAGAAGAATGTGTATTCTGCTGCTTTGGGGTGAAATGTTCTGTAAATGTCAATTAAATCCACTAGGTCTGGTGAGTCATTTAAGGTCTGTGTTCCCCTGTTGATGTTTTGTCTTGATGATCTGTCCAATGCTGACAGTGGGTTTGTTAAAGTCCCCCACTATGATTGTGTTGCTGTCAATTTCCCCCTAAAAGTCCACCAAGAAATTTTTTATATATTTAGGTGCTCCTGTATTGGGTGCATAAATGTTTATAAGGGTTATTTCCTCTTGGATTGATCTCTTTAGTATTATGTAGTGACCATCTTTGTCTCTTGTTATGGTCTTTATTTTGAAGTCTATTTTGTCAGAAATACGAATTACTACTCCAGCTTCCTTTTCCTTTCCATTTGCATGGAATATTTTATTCCATCCCTTCGCTTTTAGCCTGTGTGGATCTTTTGCTCTCAGGTGGGTCTCTTGTAGACAGCATATATTTGGGTCCTGTTTTCTTATCCATTGAGCTACTCTATGTCTCTTGATTGGACCATTTATTTCGTTTACATTTAAGGTTACTATTTTTTTTTAAAAATATATCTTTATTGATTTCAGAGAGAGAAAATGAGAGGGAGAGAGAGAGAGAGAGACATCAAGGATGAGAGAGTCATTGATCAAGCCTGCAAGCCGGGCATGTGCCCTCACCGGGAATCAAACCCCAATCGCAAGGATCCTAGGTCAATGCTCAACCGCTGAGCCACGCCCGGCCGGACTAAGGTTACTATTGATATCAACTTATTTAATGCCATTTTCCCCTTTATGCAGATGTACTTTTCTCTCACTAATCTTTCTTTTTCTTAGAGCAGTCCTTTTAGCATTTCTTGCAATGCTGGTTTTGTGGTACCAAATTCCTTTAGCCTTTTTTTGTCTGGGAAGCTCTTTATTTCACCTTCAGTTTTAAATGATAGCCTTGCTGCATAAAGCAATCTTGGTTGCACGTTCTTGCTTTTCATTACTTTGAGAACTTCATGCCACTCCCTTCTGGCCTGAAGAGTTTCTGCTCAGAAATCAGCTGTCAGCCTTATGGGTGTTCCCTTGTAGGTCACTGCTTGTCTTTCTCTTGCAGCACTTAATATTTTCTCTTTGTCCTTGACATTTGCCATTTTAATTATGATATGTCTTAGAGTGTGCGTTTTTGGGTCCCTCTTGTTTGGAACTCTCTGTGCTTCCTGAACTTGTGTGGCTTTCTCCCTCGCCAGCCTACAGAAGTTTTCTATCATTATTTCCTCCACCAAGTTCTCTATCCCTTGCTCTCTTTCCTCTCCTCTGGCATTCCTATAATGCGAATGTTGTTTCGCTTCATGTTGTCCCAAAGCTCCCTTAGACTCTCCTCATGCTTTTTAAGTGTTTTTTTCTTTTTGCTGCTATGATTGAGTAGTTTTTTCTACCTTGTCTTCTAAGTCACTTATTCTGTCCTCTACTTCACTGAGCCTGCATTTAATTCCTTCCAGGGCATTCTTGATATCAGATACAGCATTCTTTATCTCTATCTGCATTTTGTTTATGTTATGTATCTCTTGTTTCATGTTTTCACTAAGTCCTTCATCTTATCATCTAGTGTCTTAAGTTCCTTGAACATTTTCATCATCAGTACTCTGAACTCTGTTTCTGATAACTTGCTTAACTCCATCTCATCAAAGTCTTTTTCTGGCGATTTTTCCTTTTCTTTAATTTGGGGGTTGTTTCTTTGTCTCCCCATTTTGGTAGGTCTTAATGTTTGTATCTATATATTAGGTATATTTGCTGTCTCCCAGTCTTTTGTGGAGGGATTTTGTATTGTGAGCCCAGTGGAGCCCAGAGGTGTGTTTTCCTTATACTTCTGAGCTCTTTGCTCTGGGCATGTCCCTTTTGTGGGTGTCCCTTTTACGGGTTCTTTGGGTTCTCCTGTTGTGGTTGGGTCTAGAGAGTGTTGTTGACCAGTCCTTGGGATGACTCTCCTCTCAGGTTGGCTAACTGTGTGTCTCAGTCCCAACCTCATTGTGTAAGCTGTTGTATGGGTGCTGGCAAGGCAGGGAAATACCCAACTAAACTTCCAGGAAACAAGGGGTATCTTACAAAATATCTTGATAGTCACAATAAAGACAACCCAAGTGAAAATAGAACTGGGAGCGTGAAGGGAGAACACAAGTTCTGGAGAGAAAAAAAATAGATTAAAAAAAGAAAGAGAAAGAAAAGTAAATCTTAGAGAGAGAGAAGTATATTGTTGTTAATAGTGATTAAAATTTAGAAAGTAATAATAATAAACCAAAATGTAAAAAATAGAGAAGCTACTGGGAGATAATAGAGGCAGAGAAAAAATTCTGAAAGAAGGGCTAGCAAACAAGGGAGAGAATAGGATAATAGTTTAAAATGAAAAACTAAAAATACATTAAATAGAATAAGAGAAACTAACAATCTAACAAAAAGACAGGAAGACAGAAGGGAGGAAAACCAAAGCAAGAAGGAAAAGAAGAAGAAGAAAAAGAAAAAAGTTTATGCCAATGGATTGAGAGGAGAGAGTTAAAGCCCGGGCCGGGAGAGAGTCCAATAAGAGATTTGGGGAAACTATAGAGAAAAGCAGTACACTTGTTGGTTATAATGATGAAGTCCCAGACATTAAGCAGGAATATCAAGAAAGTCTTGATATTAGAAGCAAGGATAAAACAAAACAAAGCAAAAAAACAAAACAAAGAAACAAAACAAAAACAAGCTAAGCAAAATGAAATCCTTTGCAAAGATAAAACAAAATAAGAAAAAAAATAATTAAAAATTAAAAAAAATTTTTTTTAATTATTCTAAAATTTAAAAAGAAGAAAAAACACATGATTTTTTTCCCTTTCTCTTCTTCCTAAGGGAAAAAAGAGAAGAAGAAAGAAAAAAAAAAAAGACAGTCAATCAGGTGGGTTTCTTCTTGGCCACTTATGTCGTCTGAGGCTCACTGTTTTGTGTGCTGAATTCCGTTCTCTTGGGAGGTACTTGTGTATTAGCCAATGTGGGGAGCTGTCTAGGTTTGGCTCTGTTGTCCTCAGGTAGTTGGTTGATCTGAGGCTTTATGTGGACCACCTCCACTTGTCAGCTATTTTGCAACCTTGTAGTTGCCTGGTCTTACTCCAGAGTCTTTTGTAGTCTTTAGGGTGCAAGATGGCTAGTGTATGTAGCCCAGGGTATCACTCCCCTTAGAGGTTTCACTGTCAGGCGCTCACTGTGAGGGAGTTAGTCTCTGCTCCACCGCCAGCTCCTCAGTCCTTACCCTGTCCCCTGATTCTAGTTCCCCAGGCACTGGCCTGCTGCAGGTTCAGATTGATTTCAGTCTGTGTCCTTTTCTGTACAGGCTGTTTCAGTAGCCTGGGCTCAGTGGGCTCAATTACAGAATATTCCAGTGAGCTCTTTCCCTGCCCTGCCCCCAGCAGGGGTTTTCAGTGTTTCCTCCAGCTCCCAAATAACAGCCCCTGAGAGTCTTGTTCTTGTAATGTCTTTCTGTGAGCTGCTCTCCCTTCCCCCTCAGGACTGTGTCCTGCCAGTGTGTCTGGGGCCTCAGTGAGCTGGACCCGCCCCTTTCCTATTGGGGGTGGTGCTCCTGCCTACAGGAGAGGCAGACAGGCCCTGCCCCTCCTTTCCCAGCTCTGGTTGGCTGGTTGCACCAGACCCACCCCTCAGTCTACTGTGCAGACCCCAATCCCAGCCTCCGCTGCTCTGTCCCCCAGTGCACTCCAGGAAGGTAGGAGCCAGTTTTGGGATCAGACTCAAAAACGCACAAAGCAACACACAGGCAGAGTCCACCCTGCAAGGTCCTGCCGCCCACATGCCAAGGCATCTAGCAGGAGGGGACCCAAAGTAGCTCCATGCAGCTCCCAGCACCACTGATCTCTGCAAAGCTGGGGCAGCTTCACACACCACCACGGCGCCCCTCAGGACTGGTTGCAGATCCCAGCCTCTGGGCACTGGGGAGGACCCCCCCCTCACTGTGCCACACAGATTCAGTGCTTTCTGGAGCTCAACACAATGCCTTACAGGGAGGCAGAGGGTCCCTGTGTGCAGCTGCTCAGTCCCAACCTCTGGTCCCTTACTACTTGGGCACCACACACCTTGGGACAGCCCTTCCTATGGTGAGCACCCTGAGCATTAGACGCTTGTAGCATCCTCCACTAGAAGCTTTGTTTCCTAGGAAGGTGCCGCCCCCTCCTTGAGGGCACACCGCTACCCTGGATCCCTCTGCCCTCTGTGCGAGACGCTCTTTCCACTCTCATCTGATCCAAGTGTGAGATCCCCACTTTTGGATGCCAGTCCGCACTCCTGAGGGGAGGGAGCTTTGCAGCCTCCAAACCCCGGATCCCATCCCAGGCTTCAGGGGGGCTCCCCCTTTCTATGCCCCCTCTCTTACTGGACTCTATGATGTTTCTTTAGTGCTCCCTACTTGCACTCTGTCCACTCAGGTTTGTTTCTCTGTTTTTTCCAAGCTGGCTACGTGGTATTTTAGGAGTAAATCAAGTCTGTGGCTGGGAGCAGGGGCTTCTCACAGTGCTGCCGTCTTCCCTCCTCCCAGTCTTCTCTTATTTTAGTTACTGCTCTTTCTTTTTCATTTACATGTTGCTGTTACTAGGTTCACTCTAGCCTTGCTTACTATTCTGAATGCTCCTTTTTGGACAACCTTCTATTTTCTTTGTATTCAACTATCACCTAGATACCATACAATGGTGACTCCTACATTATCCCCAGCACTGACTCTCCTAAACTCCTAAGCCCACACCAACAGTCCTGAATATTTCCACATCTTGTCTCTCAGGTACCTCAAATTCAGCATAGCCCAAGCTGTACTCATCCTGTATTTTCCCAAATTGTTGCCTCCTCCTAGGAGTCTAATGTATCCTTATGTATCCTTATCTATCTTCCAAGTTATAAATCTTGGGGTTATTTTTGACTCATCCCTGTCCCATGTCTGCCATTTAGTTCTGTGTATCCTAATTGTAAAATGTTTTCTATCTGTTTGGTTTTCTACGCCTTTGTCCCAATCTCATGTTCATCACCTATATGGTACCTTGTAGCTATTCTCCCTGCACCTGGACTTTCTCCGATGCCTTCCCACTGCTCTGTGGTGTGATGGAAAGAACACGAGTGTGGAGGTGGGGTTCCCCATAAAGTTCTCAATAGGATTGAGTTGCCCACAGATGTAACTGCTCAGCAATCCTTCTCTCTTGGTTTTCCTCCTTCTCTGTCTCCCTGGTCTCACTCCCTCACTGCTGTGTCTTTGAATCATCTTCCAAACAACCGTCCTGCCTCCAAGTCTTTGTCTCATGCCCTGCTTTTCAAGGAACCCGAAGTTGGACATCATCAAAGAGTTATAATTGAATTGTGATGAGTAAGAAGAAATATGAGTCAAGATACATGAGAGCATGTAACTGGGGAAGGGTTTTGGGGAAAGGATGTTTATGTTGAGAACTAGTAGATAACTGTGAGTTGGCCAAGGGGAAGGGGGAGTCCATGAACTTCTTTCCATATCAATAAGTGTATATCTCTATCATATTAATGGCTGAGTAGTCTTCCATTGTATGTGTGTTCAGTTTGGGCACCTTTTCCAACAATGGAAAATATCATTCTATGATAATTTGATTAAGGAAAAATCTCATTGTTGTCTTCTTTACATTTAAGGTTGAACATTTTTTTCTATATATTTATTGGTATTATCCATTCATCCCTAATGTTCATTACCTTAGCTTGCTTTTCTATGGGACTTTATACGTAATGTTTTTTTAAAAGCACATAGTCAAATCTGCCAATCCTTTTTTATAGTTCTTGTTCTCCTCGCCATACTTTGAAAAATCTTTCTCCACTCCAAGATTGATGATTCTTACTAACTGGAGAATCAACTTTATCATATTCTGGATTCTTACTAATACTTGCATCTGCTTCTGGACTTTCTATTCTATTTTATTACTCTTTCTGATTACTTATGCTACCACTTTTTAAAATTACTGTGTTTTAAAACAGATTTTCATGTCTAGGAGTATAAGCTAGTCATTATATATCTATATATATAATGTACATATAGATATATAATATAGTTATAGCAGCTTTTCATATTTATATGATTATAAACATATAGAAGAGTTGCAAGAATATTACAAAGAACTCTCCTATACCCTTTACCCAGGTTTATCAGTTAGTAACCTTTTGCTCTATTGGCTTTGTTATTCATACTATCATTTTCTCTGTCCCTCCCTCCCTCCCTCTCTTTATCCCTATTTCCCTATATACATACACCATACACACACTCTTTTTTTCAGCTATTTGAGAATCAGTTGCAGATAAACAACAGTGCAGATGCCCTAAATCCTTCAATGTATACTTTCTAAGGTCAATGATATTCTCTTATATTTCTACAATATTTATCTACTTAGGAAAATTTAACCTGCCACAGTTCATATTCAGGTTTCGTCAATTGCCCCAATAATGTCCTTTGTAGGTATTTATACCACTACCACCGCCACCCTTCTCCTCTTCCTCCTCCTACTACCCCTGCTCCTCTGCCCTACCCCCTAATCCAGGATTCAACCCAGGATCATACATTATATTTAAATGTCTTAGCTCTTTAGTCTCTTTTATTATGAAACAAGAGGAACTCACTTTATGTCTTTCTTGTACTTGATATTTTTAAAGACTACAGGCCAGTTGTAGAATGTTCCTCGTTTGATGTTTGTCTGATGTTTCTTCATGATGAAATTCAAGTTTACCATTTTGGGGACAGAGGTGTCATAGTAGCAACATCGTGTGCCCATCAGTCATATCAAATATGATGTCAATTTTTGCCAGGACAGGGATGTTAGCTCTGATCACTTGATTCAGCCAGTGTCATCCAGATTTCTCTGATTTTTTTAGAATTATTTTGTCAAGTTCCTAGAAAAAACTTTTTTATTGTAAATCCACCTGATTTATAGATTAATGTGGAAAGAATCTATGTTTTCTGTTTTTAAATCTGCTTTTGCCTCTCAGTAACATTTTAACAGTTTTTTTTATTCTTATGATCTCCACAAACGTCTCGTTTTGCCTTGGGTTTTTAATATTTCTGTTACTGGAAACAGAATTATTTCTTCTTCTTCTTCTTCTTCTTCTTCTTCTTCTTCTTCTTCTTCTTCTTCTTCTTCTTCTTCTCCTCTTCCTCCTCCTCCTCCTCCTCCTCCTCCTCCTTCTCCTTCTCTTCCTCCTCCTTTCTTCTTCTGGGTAATAAATGAATCATCTGTGTATATTTGTGTAATGACTTTATCTCTGACAGTTATAGTTCTCTTATATTTTCTAGGTGAATAATCTTATTATCTGCAAATAATACTGTTTGTTTCCTGGTTTTGAATGTACCTGGTTTTAGCTTGAATATTAACACATGTAGCCTCAGTTTCTTGATCTGTATAATGGGTATAAATATTTTATAATAGTCCTATGAAGAGTAAATGCAATAATACATATAACTCTTAGGACAGTATTTAATAGGAGATCTATCTATATATATATATATATATATATATATATATATATATATATATATATATATATGCTCATTTTAGAAATTTTCGTAAGCTAAGCTTAGTAGTTATGGCATAGATCCTGTACTTATCTGGTTAAGATTTTGATTTTATTATTTTATTATCTTTGTGGGAAATATATACCCCAACCAATTATTGCTAATATATAAGAAAGCAATGACATTTTCCTACATTGTTATTTTAATGAGCTTTTTTACTAAAATTATTAATTCTCAAGATTTTTCAGTAATGGGTTTTACAGGTATAAATTCATATAACCAGTAAATAAGGCAACTAATTTTATCTTTTACTTCTTTTATTACTTAGTCAGAATTCCTGGATAACATTGTGAAATATTGTCAGTTTCACGTTTTTTGAGAATATCCACAGTACTTCACCATTCAATGTAAGGTGTCAGCTGGTTTTATATTTTAATTTTTATCATATTAATGATTTATTCTTCAAATCCTAGCAAACTAATTTTTTGATCAGGAAGTGAATTTTATTTATTTATTTTTAATTTTTAAAAAAAAATATATCTTTATTGATTTCAGAGAGAGGAAGGGAGAGGGAGAGAGAGATAGAAACATCAATGATGAGAGAGTCATTGATTGGCCGCCTCCTGCATGCCCCTGACTGGGGATCAAACCCGCAACCCGGGTATGTGCCCTGACCAGGAATCGAACCCCGATCACTTGGATCCTAGGCAGACGCTCAACTGCTGAGCCACACCCGGCTGGGCAGGAAGTGAATTTTATTTAGCATCTATTGAAATGATCATGTTTTCCACTTTCTTGAGATCAACTATAATAGATTGAAATAATTATTAATGAATTGTCTAAGGTTGAACTATCTTTGCATTACTGGCATAAAGTCTATTTTGTAATAATTTTCTATTTTTTAAAGTATTTTTAATGGTTTTTAGAGAGAGAGGAAGGGAGACAGAGAGAAACACATTGATGTGAGAGTGGAACATTGATCAGCTTCCTGCTGCATGTTCCCAACTGGGAATCGAGCCCAAAACACAGGCATGTGCCCTGACCAAGAATTGAACCAGCAACCTTTTGGTGCACAGGGTGATGCCCAACCAACTGAGCCACACCGGCCAGGGCCGTAATAATTTTCTTTATACTCACTTGATTTAGTAATATTTTATTAGGATTTCTGCATCTGTGTTTCTAAGTGATATCAGAATGGATTTTTGCTTTGCTTGTTTGTTGTGGACACTATATTTTTCGGCTTTTTGTATCAAGGATGTGTGAATTTTATGAAATGAATTGAAAATCCATATTTTCTGTTATCCAGAATGACTTGAGTAATATAAAAGTATCTGTTACTTAACAATTGCTTAGAAAATAATTTGGTCCTAGTGGCTTTGGGAAAATTGGGTTTTATTTTTTAATCACTGCTACAGTTTCTCCCATAATTATCAGCATAGTGGGATGTCAATATTTTTCTTGGATCACTTTGGTAACAGCTTCCTATAAGATTGTTTATTTCTTACAAATTTAAAACTTAACTCACATAGAGTGTATATGTTGTTCTTCATCATACATTTCCTTTTTTATCCCTAAAGTAGTGTATTTGTACTTTCTCTCAGATTTAGTCTTTACCTTTGGCAGAACTTTCAATCTTTTACTGTCATTTTAAAGAGCCAGTTCTTGGAGTCATTAGTTCTACAATTTTCTAACTCATTACTTTCTGGTTTTATGTGTCTCTTAAATTATTCCCTCCCAAATTCTTTAAATTTATACTTTTTCTCTGTCATCTTAAGTTGTATATTTAATTCATTTATTTCAATTTGTTCTGATTTAATAGAAATTTTAGTTTTAAATTTTTTGCATAGTGTCTGTTAGAGTCCAAAATTTTGGGAATCTGAGGAAACTGCCAAATCATGTAAATCAAACCTTTTGTGTTCCATATTGGGAAAGTAAACAGGTGAAAGGCTTGTCTCACAGCCAGCTAGTTGTAGAACCAAAGTAAGTATCAGTTGCCCTGACCCTCTTTTTCCGCTGTACCATTCTGCCTAGCTTCTTTTTTTCCTTCAACATCCAACTATTTTATTTTTTATTTTTATTTGTTAATATATTTTTATTGTTGACAGTATTACAGATGCCCCCCATTTCCCCTCCTTTACCCCCTCCACCCAGCCCCCCCCCAGGCCTTTACCACCCTATTGTCTATGTCCATGGGCTATATATATAAGTATATAAGTTCTACGATTTATCTCTTCTCGCTCCCTCTCCCTATACACACACACCCCCACACACAGATATGTCAGTCTGTTCCATGCTTCCATGCCTCCAATCTTACTTTGTTGGTCAGTTCATCTTGTTCATTAGATTACACAAATAAATGAGATCTTATAATATTTGTCTTTCTCTGATTGGTTTATTTCACTTAGCATTATAGTCTCCAGGTCCCTCCATGCTATCTCAAAGGGTAAGAGGTACTTCTTTTTTTACAGCTGCGTAGAATTCCATGGTGTAAATGTCCCACAGCTTTTTATCCACTCATCTACTGATGGGCTCTTGGGCTGTTTCCAGACCTTAGCTATTGTAAATAACACTGCTATGAACATACGGGTGCTTATATTCTTTCTGATTGGTGTTGTGGTCTTCCCGGCTTTTCAAAAAAGACCATTGAAATAGGGACAATCATTTCTAGTGGGAATGTGACCTATCTGCCCTAACAGCTTGGGAAACTCTTCTCAAATGCCGAAGACTTGAGTGACCAGCTACACCCTTTCTGAGTACTCTTTTTCTTTCTCTGGGACAGAGATTAGTTTGTGTTGACACAGGCTGAATCAATAAACCGTCTGTTGATTCAGGTAGGGTGCAGGGCCTGTAGAGGGAGGCTTTGGAACTAGAGTTTCAAACCAGTGGAACCACACCTGTCTGGAAGCAGTCTCACATTCCTTTAGCTGCCCGGCGGTAAACCAGACCTCTAGGTTAGAGAGCCTGGCTCTGCCCACTCAGTACTCCAGTGTAACTATGCCCCTCCACCTGTGTGCCAGTAGTCCATCATGACTTGGTTGCATTTTTACCTGAAAATGACACTGGCAAAGGATTGTATCTCCTTGAATTAGAGTTCTGGGAGAAGAGCCAATAAACAGTGGGGATGGGTAGAGAACAAGTGAATTAAGAAAGAGCTGCTCAATTAATAAACCATTGGGTCTGCATGTGTGTGACTTGCTCCTTCCCTTCTCCTTTCTGCCCTAATTTGTATTAGTGAAAGGCGGAATGGCATGGGGCACAAAACAAAGGAGTAGTGTCGACAGGATTCTTCGTTTTTACTTACCAACGTAAATGCTTTCATGTAACATTGGATGTTGATGAACCCTTGAAAATGAAGATATAAAAAGATGGATTTGGGTGTATACATCCCCCTGTACATACATATGTATACACACATATATTTTACACACACAGAAGAGTCTGAAGCCTGAGAGATCTTGTGGTGGAACATCTTCATGTGAAGGAACATGGGTATAAATTTTACCTTTTTTTTAAGTGTCTTTGTTACTGGTCCAAAGTCTGTGAGCCTGACATTTTGAAAGGCCAGAACTCAAAATGTCACCAGAGTTTGGAGTAAGGAAAGGTTTATTGATTGAGAAGGCGCCCACCAAGAAGATGGGAGATCTAGTGATGCCTCAAATCCATCTTACAAAAGTACAGAGTTCAGCCTTCTTTTATGTCAAGGGAAGGGGAAATAGGAGGGGCAAGAGATGATTGACAATCAAGGAACCGTTTGAGGAAGATTGTGCTTAGTCTGTTTCCCTAGTTGATGTGAGTGTGATCAGGGAGTTCCTGCAAATCTTTGATAAACAATATATACTTCCCTTTTCTCCACCAGAGAAGCACTTTCTGGTAAGGATCAGTTTTTGTAAACCTCAAGCCAGAAGCAGAATTCCTCTAATGATTAGCACGTCTATATGCAAGACTAAGCAGAAGCTATGAGCCTGAAGGCCATGGGAACAAAGCAGGCTTGAACAAGGTGGAGTCAGAGAGCCAAGTATTTCACAGCTGTTTTGTCTGAGTTTTTTACATTTTATGCAGAATAATACTCAGTATATGTTTTTATTTCTATTTCTTGCATTGCATGAAGGTAAGGGGAGTTTGACTCTTGTTACCTGGAGTTACCTGTAAAATTCAATGCAACTTATAAAGGTTTATTTATGGGCCAACTCTGTGAAATCCCTGTACCCAGGGGCTTTCCAAAGAAACATCTTGTTTACTTTTACACAGCCACTTCCTGTGTAGTGGATGTTATCATTCTTGCTTTAAAGATGAAGCCATGGAAGCTCAGAGAAATTTACTAACTTACCCTGGATCACACAGTTAATAAATGTCAGAATCTAAAATCAAACCCAGATCTTCTGATTTCAAGTTTAATATTCTTTCATCTGCCTCCCAGACCAAAGCAATTTCATACTACATGTTAATTCCTCCAGGCCTAGGAGAATGCTTTGTTTGCCTTTATGCAGTGCCTTGTCAGCTGTTTCCCAGGAGATTATAAGCTTATTATCCTTATTGGTTTTTATTTTTATCAAAACATTACATATTCATTCTTTGCGAGGTCAGATCACAATGCTATAAAACCTTTAAAAACTAGCCATCCTCTGGCCCACCCTACATAATGAGTTTTTGTCCCAGAATTAATCCATACAATTTGATGTAGAATTTGAAGGGGGAGGAAATAAGAAATTGCATTTCCTTAGTATGTCCCAGGCAGTGTGAGCTGCTCCACTTTCCACAGGGTATCTTACTCAGTCTTCAGAACCCTAATTTATCCTGGGCCTCCAGCCCCTGGGCTAGTTCCGCTCACTGGGCTGCCTCCACCAGCTGTGAGAAATGCATTTATTATCAAGTGTCAAAATCATCAGATGTTTTATATCCTTTGTAAAAATTCAGCTGGTTTTCAGAAGTTCATCCCTCTTGTCATAAATTGATTGGTTACCAGTAAGTCAAAAATGAAACTAAAGCAATCTGCACCAGCAATTTTATTAATCAAAGCTGGTATTCGTTCCTACTCTTCCTTCTGAAAACTGATGTACCTCTTACAACTTTATTAGAATTTTTGTAGTTTTTTTAGGAGCTACTCAAGTCAGAAGTGGTATGTAATTTTAAGTAAGTGTTCTTAATTTGGCCTCTAAAATCTTGGATTTTTCCCTGTCGGCAGAGTGGCACATAGATAACCCTTTGAACTTGTGCAAGCACAGCATGGTCCTCTGTATTTGTGAAATTCAGCACACTGAATCATTTGTTGGCACAAATCATGTTTACTAATTTTTTTGCTTACATTCACTTTTCTATTTAAATAGAAATTTAATCTCCCCTCCTTTTCCCCCCTTTTCTTATTCATGGTGTATCCTGGCTTTCTATACAGAAGCCAATTAATCGGGTCAGGTAATGTTATTATCCGTGGTTCATTAAATTGTGAGTTCTTCAAACTCAGGAACTCTCCCCAGTTCTTTTATGCCCTCTTGCCATAGTTGGACTTATAATTTTGATACATGAAAGAGCTCAATAAATGTGTGTTGCATTGAATGGAAGTGTAGTAACTGTCTGCCTTCAGTGGATGTCCTGTTTGTGCCTCCACAAGCCCTGTTGTGTTCAGAGGCGAGTGCTTTCAGAAGGGGAGTGAAGTTCCCAGGGAGACACAATCTACTGTGACAGACAGCGCCTTGGGTTCCATAGCCCAACTGCCTGCCCCTGCCTTCTTTGCTCTTGCCTCTTCCCTTGGGGCTGTTTCCATTGCCCAAATCTGTATTGTATCATTCTGAATTGAGAAATGTCAGTTTCATGCAATAGCACTAGAATTCTCTTCCCTTCTCCCTCTTTTTTGGTATAACAAGAAAAAAAGTGACTTTCTTGTGATTATTTTTTGCACTCACTCATTTTGAAACTTACCCAAAGCAGTTGTTTGAGCTGTTTGTGAATCAAGAAAATCAACCTTTTAATATTAGAGGCAGGTGTTCAGGCCTTATCTCTCCACGTTGGCCTTTTACCTAAATATTTCAGTTTGTCTTGAACTTTTTTACTGTTTTTCTTTTCCTAACCCCCTTTTTTTCTGCTGATGTCAACTAGTTAGGTATTTTTGTTTAAGTGTATGAAAATATAACTCCCACAGCCCAAAATTGCTTTTAGAAGTTTCCTGGACTCAGAAGACACAATCCTGCTGGTATCTACCTTTGCTCCTGCCCTTAGCCGCAGGAGCCTGCCTCTGTAGGACACATGCACCCAGGGCAAGGCAGAGGTGGCCCCAGTAAGTCAGGAGGATGAGCCTCCAGTTCCACAGCCCAGCAAACATTTACCGAGATCTCACTGTATGTCAGGCACTGAGCCAGGCACTGGGGCTACAAAGATAAGTAAGAAATGAGTTCCATTCCAGCAAGGGAGACTGAGGCATAAGCAGATAAGTATCAGACAGTGCAGGAAATGTAGTGGTAGGTAGTTGTGCAGAGAGAGATAGGAGCACAAAGGGCCCCCTAACTCAGCTGGAAAAAGCCAGAAATTATTTCTTAACGGAGCCTGGGGAAATAGGGGCAGGAGGTGGGGGCTGTGGTGCAGGGAGCAGAGCAGTGAACTAAGGGGTGAGGAGAGAGTAAGAAAGGATTCCAGGAGGAAATGGCAAAATAAACTCAGGTGCTGACTGAGAAATGGCTGGAATGGGGCGTGTGCAGGGCACTGCCACATGCACTTGAGTGCTACTGAACAGGCAGCAAGTGCAAAGAAGGTCTTTGAGAGAGATGAGTGTAAAGAAGTGAACCAGCAGCAGGTCACAGAGGAGTAGAGCTCAAGCTGTCACTGCCTTTCCACCTGTAGGCTGTAGGGAGCCGTTAAAACAATTGAAGCAGAAGAATGACCTTAGCATTTGTGTTTTAGATGGAATCATTTGGCACCAACAGTTAGGATGTGTTTGGGGGTAGAGCTCTAGAGGCAGAGAGGAAGCTATTGCAGAATCCAGGCAAGAGCTAATAGAGACCTGCATTAGAACAAGCATGACAGGAATAGAGGAAGCAATGAGTTCGGGGAGGTAAAACTGGTAGCATCTGGTAAGCAGTGTGTGTAGTGGTGTTCAGAGGAGGGAATTTAGAATAATTCCCAAGTTAGACACTTAAGTGGCCAAGAAAATGCAGGAGGAGTAGCGATTTTGAGATCATGATGATTTCAGTTGTGGATGTGTTGAGTTTTGGGTGATCATATCCATATGGAAATACCCATCAGATGGATGGACATACGGTCCCAAATCTGAGATGGCAGCATGGATTTGAGAATTAGATGTATCTAAAGAATGCATAGCCAGTATTTGAGAATGAGAACATGGATTGATTAAATATCCCTCAATTAACAGTACTTGTCTAAAAACCACGGGTTGCTTAGACATATGAGATAAAGTTCTAAATGGACACACACACACATAAGTAATTATATGTATACATACTGTTCCCCTTCCCCACTAAGGATTAAAAAAATAATAAATATTTTGTGAAGCATTGCATCAGAAGAGACGTTTGTAAGGAATGTAGACAAAACAACATAAACCCAAAACCACATACCTTCTCCAAAAAAAGAGCAGGTCATGTAGAAAATTACAGCTCTGAATCTGTGTCAAGGAAGAGTGTCTGACAGCTACCGGATATGAGAAGTTTCAAATGACTAACTTGTTTGGTTCGGAGGAAAGAATGTTCACAAGTAGCCACCAGAGAGCCCCTTATATCCTCAGTATCGAACAAAGTCACCCTTAGTACATCCTCACCCTACTCACCCTGATGATACGTGTTTACCCAGCCTTTCGTTTCCCCCTAGTAAGTATGCAACTGTATAGAATACTGCTTATTTTTAGATCGGGGCATTCACTAAAGTCATCTCAAAGCAGAAGTAAATGGTAGATGTTTTCTAAGGAAAAGCAGCCTCGCATACGGTATGATATATATTACCTTCCAGAACGACAGCTCGAACAAAACAGAGAACTCTTGTATTAAGCAATGTAAAGAATTTTATTTCTTGTGGTTTCTCTCCTGGAATAGCAGAAGAATAAACATTAGTAAGAGTTGGTAAATATGATATATTTTCAAGTCTGAATTACATTGAGAATCCCATGATAAGTTTTCCAAAACTCTAAAATTTTCTAAAATTCTCAACTGTTTCATTACTGTAAACTTCATAAGAATTCTCTCTCAGTGTGGGAAGGGGATTTAGAAAAACCAAAGTGAAATACCAGCCTTTCAGATCAATAGAAAGTAAAAATAAAGGCCTGACAAAAAATAAAAACATACAAAAGTTTGAGCTGATGTGGTGGTTCATCTTTTGAGAATTTCAGAGAATTACTGTGGAAAAGTGAAAACCACAAAATGTGTTTTATTAAATTACTCATCAAACTTGTACACCTCTATGAAGATCAAAATGAAACCACAAAAAAGCGTAGATGGAAAAACACTGACCTCCGTGATAGGATAGTGTTTCATGGAGGTGGTGTGAGAGCTGACCCTTTGTGGAGAAACTCGTTCAACAACAAGAAAAATACAGGTTTGTGTAGAACAGAGGGATTACTGACAGAGTGAGAACATTGTTGACTCCCAGTTATTTTCCATCTACTTTGAGGACAACCTGTAGAAAAATAGAAATTATATTTTAAGTTGCCCCCTTCCAACTGTTGTGGTGTGCTGAAGTGAAAATGTTATTTCTGTAGTTGTCTGTATAAGTTATAATTATAGATAACTCATTTGGCTTGTATCTGACTCCTGAGCCAGACATGAATTATTTGAAGTTACTTTTCTCTGGTCCACCTTCTTCTTTTTTAAAATATATCTTTATTGATTAAAGAGAGAGGAGAGAGAGAGAGAGAGAGAGAGAGAAAGAGAGAGAGAGAGAGAGAGAAAAATCAGCTGCCTCCTGCATGCCCCCAACTGGAAATCAAGCCTGCAACCCCGGACATGTGCCCTGACCAGGAATCGAACCATGATCTGCTGGATCCTAGGTCAGCGCTCAACCACTGAGCCACGCCCGGCTGGGCTGGCCCACCTTCTTTAGCACATTTGAAAGTAGATTTTGTACTGATCACATAGCACCAAGGCCAATCCTACTTGTAGGGGAGGCAGGGCCTGGAACACAATGAGCAGGACTTTAAGGCACATCACAAACTTGTTCTGGTTTTCCCCACCATGGCCTGCTACAGTGCCCAAAGAGACCATAACAAATGTCTTTGGATGAAGACAGCAGTTCCAAAACTTTGTTTTGTAGAACATGAGGGCCAGGGTATACTGATAATTGTTACATAGAAGAAAAGAGGAAAGAAACTTCTGTATTTAACTAAGTTTGGAAAATGCTGGTAAAACAGCGTTAAGCAGAATCGAATCTTTGCAGGCCCTTCAAGCATGTGGCACCATTCCCTGGATGGATTCATGGGCTGAGATCTAGGTCTGAGGTTGAATCTGGTTGGGTGGTAAGTAGCAGGACAAAGCCTGAAATCTGGAACCAAATGTGCCAAAATGTTTGCTGTGGTTGTCTTGATTGGTGAGGTTTTATAATTTTTTTTAGCTTCCTTTTGTTTACTTTTTTGTGCTTTTCAAATATTCTGCAACAAGCATCTATTTCCTTTGTAATCAAAAGAGTTTTTTAAAAAAATCAAATATGGAATTACTTTGTGATTTAGCTACTATAAAAATATTTGTCTTTCTTTAAATTATAATTACTAATAGTATTAATATAACCAGCAAGAAGTATGGATTTTGTGCAACAAACCAAAAATAGATCTGCTTCAAGAGTTGTTTTAAATCCTATCTCATAGCTATTTATCATAAATTAGTAATATAAATGTATAGTTATATTTTATGGGGGGTAGAAAGATGTTGCTTTGACTTACAGGAAGTTTTGTTTCTGATACTTGGACCTTCCCTAGCTTCTAGAATATGACATAAAATAAATCACCTTTTTATCTAGAAAGTGATAAAAATAAATAGAAGAATAGATAGATGATAGATGATAGATAGATAGATGATAGATAGATAGATAGATGATAGATAGATAGATGATAGATAGATGATAGATGATAGATAGATAGATAGATAGATAGATAGATAGATAGATAGATGATAGATAGAGATAGATAGATGATAGATAGATATAGATAGATAGATGATAGATGATGATAGATAGATAGATAGATAGATAGATAGATAGATAGATAGATGATAGATGATAGATAGATAGATAGATGATAGATAGATAGATAGATAGATAGATAGATAGATAGATAGATAGATAGATAGATAGATGATAGATAGATAGATAGATGATTGATATAGATAGATGATAGGTGATAGATGATAGATAGATGATAGATTAGATGATAGATAGATAGATAGATAGATAGATAGATAGATAGATAGATAGATAGATAGATAGATAATAGATAGATAGATAGATAGATAGATAGATGATAGATAGATAGATGATAGATAGATGATAGATAGATAGATAGATAGATAGATAGATAGATAGATAGATAGATAGATGATAGATAGATAGATGATAGATGATAGATAGATAGATAGATGATAGATAGATAGATAGATAGATAGATAGATGATAGATAGATGATAGATAGATAGATAGATAGATAGATAGATAGATAGATAGATAGATAGATGATAGATAGATGATAGATAGATAGATAGATAGATGATAGATAGATAGATAGATAGATGATAGATAGATAGATAGATGATAGATAGATAGATAGATAGATAGATAGATAGATGATAGATAGATAGATAGATAGATAGATGATAGATAGATGATGATGATAGATAGATAGATGATAGATAGATAGATAGATAGATAGATAGATAGATAGATGATAGATAGATGATAGATAGATAGATAGATAGATAGATAGATGATAGATAGATGATGATGATAGATAGATAGATGATAGATAGATAGATAGATAGATAGATGATAGATAGATAGATAGATAGATGATAGATAGATAGATGATAGATAGATGATAGATAGATAGATAGATAGATAGATAGATAGATAGATAGATAGATAGATAGATAGATGATAGATAGATAGATAGATGATAGATAGATAGATAGATGATAGATAGATAGATAGATGATAGATAGATAGATAGATGATAGATAGATAGATGATAGATAGATAGATAGATAGATAGATAGATAGATAGATAGATAGATAGATAGATAGATGATAGATAGATAGATAGATATAGATAGATATAGATAGATAGATAGATAGATGATAGATGATAGATAGATAGATGATAGATAGATAGATAGATGATAGATAGATAGATAGATAGATAGATAGATAGATAGATAGATAGATAGATAGATAGATAGATGATAGATGATAAATCTTTCTGTGATAATGGGGGAACCTGGGAGAGCTGAAGTGGAGAACTAAGACCTATCTTACTGGTGAAGATGATCCCAAATTTTGACAAAGTTTCCTGAAAGCTGGCTGGAATTCAATAGTGAGTAAACAGACATGGCACATTCTAAAATCTTAGGTAAAACATAGGCGTCTAGAATCCGGAGCTGGAATTTAATTTCTAGACAGAGGAAAGAAAATGGTGGCTCCTGCCAACACCTAAGAATGGAGGTATTGAAAGGACACCTTCTGATATCCCTCATTTGATTCAGGTGCTCTTTCCTGATCACAGAAAATGGCCCAGAAATGAGGGCGTGGCAAAGGAGAAGTTTGGTGTAAAGTGGAGATAACGGTAGTATCATACTGGTGACGTTAGTAAACAAAATACTGCATGAAAATGCTTAGTACAGGATATGACAGGAGGAGTGCACAATAAATTACTATTATCAGCAGTGGATTAAGAGACAGTGTCTTTTTGCTATTTTTATATTGATTCCAGTTTTATTGGGTAGTGATAAGAGAATATCTCATATAGTAAGAAAACATGAAACAAGTTGGTATTTGAAATGTGGTACATGTTCATTTTTTTGCTCTTCTCAATGAATTTGAGAATTCTCCACCCATTAGACCAGGCTTCTTAATTGTGATATTTAAATCTGTACTCTTACAGACTTTTTGTTTGCTTGATAAGAGTTTCTGAGAGACTTTTACTGTTGTGCACATAACAAGCAGTAGGAATAAAAAAAAAAAAAAAGATAACCCTACAAAGCTAAGTTGGCATTTAAATGGCCATGAGTTATAAAGTTTATCCAAAGACTACACCTGCATTTGCACAGAATAGAACTAGCTCAATATATAAAATGACCAGGACATTTCAAATACTTTTCAGTCAATGTGTGGTATTACCTCAACAATCAGTTTAAGGTTCAATCCAGCTTCAAAGCCACAGACAGTTTTCTGCTGCCATTTCTATCTAGAAAATTCAAATAGGATAGTCTTCAGAACATCAGCAGCGTCGGAAACTGTGAGTGGAACCTTCAGACTAGCCAATTTTATCCAGCCCTTTGGTATCTAGCAAGGCTGCACCTAAACCAGCTGAGATAATCTATGTTCATCCTTATCTTGAAGTTCTTTGGCCTAAAAGATTTCACAGATTTTCTTTGTAACTTGCGAGGAAACTTCTTAACAAATGCCTTTTATTCATTTCAGCTTTTTACTCATTGACTCGTTTGTTCATTCTGTAGTAGTTGTTGGCCACGTTCTCTGGTGAGTTACTTTAACAATGAATGTGTTACCTGGGAATGTCAATGTAGATGTCCTTGCAGGCATTCTTTGAAGTTTATGGTGTAGAAATTAAAAACTAAAGACATAAATCAGGATACAAAAACGCTTGTCTTCAGTGAAAAAGACCCACAGAACTCCTGGGTATATGTATGTTTTTCACTCACTCTTGACTGAGATGAATTGTTTCACTTTTGTTTATTAATTTTATCAGCTGAAGTCCAGAACACTTCTGAATCTGGTCACATGTACTGAGGAAGGTATAACATTGCCTTTAAAAAAAAGTTTTGGGTTTTAACCAATATATAATAAAATGTTCATATTTAAAGAGTACAATTTGATTAGTGTGGATATATGTATATACCTATGAATCCATCACCCTCAACATTTCACCATGTCCCTTGGTAATCCCTCCCTCCCACCCCTCTATCCCTATCACCAGGGAACCAGTGATCTGTTCTCTGTCACTGTAGCTTAGTTTACATTTTCTAGAAGTTTATATAAATGGAATCATACATTATGCAAACTTTTTAGTCTGGCTTCTTTCTTTACCAAATATATGCCTTCCAAATATTTTCTCCCAGTTTATGACTCTTCATTCTCTTCAAAGAGCAGATTTTTAAGAACATTTTTTAGAAGATTTTAATTTTGATAAAGCTCAGTTTATTAATTTGTGTTTTTATGAAGTAGAGGTTTTCTCCTACATTTTGTTTTAGAAATTTTAAGATTTTAGAGTTTATGTTTAGGTTTGTGGTCCATTTTTAGTTTGTTTTTGCATGTGGTGTGAGATATAGATAAATGTCTGTTTGTTTGATTGTTTTTGCATATCTAATGGTTCTATCACTTCGTTAAAAAGGCTATCCTTTCACCACTGAATTGCTTTTGGAACTTTGTCAAAAGTCAGTTGTCCATTTTTATGTGGGCCCATTTCTGGATTCCCTGTTCTATTCCATTGATTTTTGTTTGTTTGTTTGTTCTCTGTCTCTGAGCCAGAACCACACTGTCATGGTTACTGTACCTTTATGTGAAGTTTTTGAAATGGTCGTATTAATCTTCTGGCTTGTTGTGTCTAGTCTTGATCCTTTGCATTCCCATGTGAATGTTAGTATCAGCTTGTCAATTTCTGCAAAAAAGCCTGCTAGGATTTTGATTGATTTGTATTGAATCAATAGGTTAATTTGGAAAGAATTGATATCTTAGCAATATTGAGCCTTCTGACCCATGAACATGATCTCTCTCTCTCTCTACTTATATAGGTTTTTTGTAATTTCTTAGTAATGTAATTTTTTTTGTTCAAAATATTACAGATGTCCCTTTTTCTCCCCAATGACCCATTCCACCACCCCCTACCCCCCTCCACAGTCCCAATCCCCACCATTGTCTGTGTCCTTGTGTTATGCATATATGCATATAAGTTCTTTGGTTATTCTCTCCCCCTCTACCCACCTGCCCTCCTCCATCCCTCTGAGATTCGTGAGTCTGATCCATGCTTCCATGTCATTGAATCATTTCTGTTCATCAGTTTATTAAGTTCTTTACATTCTACATATAAGTGAGATCATGTGATATTTGTCTTTCTCTGCCTAGCTTATTTCACTTAGCATAATATTCTCCAGGTCCATCCATACTGTCCCAAAGGGTACAAGGTCCTTCTTCTTTATGGCTGCGTAGTATTCCATGGTGTAAATGTCCCACAGCTTTTTTACCCACTCATCTACTGATGGGCACTTGGGCTGTTTCCAGATCTTAGCTATTGTAAACTGTGCTGCTATGAACATAGGGGTGCATATATTCTTTCTGATTAGTATTTCAGGATTCTTAGAATATATTCCTAGAAGTGGGAACACTGGGTCAAAAAGCAGTTCCATTTTTAATTTTTTAATGTTTTCCATAGTGGCTGCACCAGTCTGCATTCCCACCAGCAGTGTACTAGGGTTCCCCTTTCTCCACATCCTCACCAGCACATGTCGTTTGTTGATTTGTTGATGGGAGCCATTCTGTCAGGTGTGAGGTGATACCTCATTATGGTTTTAATTTGCATCTCCCTGATGATTAGCAATGTTGAGCAAGTAATATAATTTCTTTTCTCAGGTTTATCTGTAAAAAGTTAATAATTTTGTGATATTGTTTTTTAAGCTTTATTTTCCAGTTTTCATTGCTAATATAGAAATACAATTGATTTTTATGCATATATCTTGTATCCTGCAACCTTGCTGAACTCATTTATTCTTGTAACTTTCTTGTAGATTCTGTTAGATTTTCTGCATAGACGATTATGTTATCTGCAAATGTAGTTTTACATCTTCCTCTACAATTTGGATGCCTTCTGTTTCTTTTTCTTACCCAATTTCACTGGCTTGAACATCCAGTATAAGGTTAAATAGAAATGGTGACAGTAGACATTTGTGCCTTGTTCTGGATCTTAGAGGAAAAGCATTCAGTCTTTCATCATTAAGTATGATGTTATCTATAAGTTTTTCATAGATATACTTTATTAGGTTGAGAAAGTCTCCTTGGGTTCTTACTTTTTGAGTGTTGTCAAGAATACCACCCTCTAACTAGATAATTTTTATAGAAGTGGCATTCATTCTAATGATGAAGGTAACCATTTCATTTGCCAGAATAATACCTCCTGGCATTTATGTGACTACATGTAATTTCTGAATTTGTTATTTATTATGTTGTTTGTATATAACATTTTTCACCTCAGTATATCAACCATTACTTAGGTAATTCACACAATTCATTGGTGAAAGAAGCAAAAATTATTCCCTTTACTTTTTTAGATCAGAAAGTCAAGATATCCGGACATTAAATAGCTTAGTCCCAGTGAACAATGATTTATTTGTTTGTCCAAATACAAAATTTATGAACTTAGATTTTTACGTTAAGAAAACATTTTTTAATAAAAAGGATTAAAAGAAGCCTCTGAATATTATTTTTTCTGCTCTCATACCAAACAGAGCCCCAAACATATGGGAGAAAGCAAAGGCTGGATCTAAGAGCCAAAACTAACAAAATGAAATCTCATGGAGGCCACATAAAAGACCTCTGGTGCATTTGTGAAAGTCAGTTGTCCAGGTCCAAGATTTGGGAGATCATAGCAATACCTATATTGAAGTTTGGGGCTTTGGTTGGTCAAACCACCAGACAGTAAGGAAATATGGCTGCTACAAAAGCTGAAGTAATCTTGTGTGTTAAGGTTAGAACTAGCCTTATGATTCCCTGGACTGGTTAGCACATCAAAGGTGTTCTGTCCAATTCTTAACAGCATTTTAAAGAGGAAAATGGGCTAACCAGAGGTAATTTGCTAAGATATGAAGGGTCAAAATGCCATGCCAAAGGTGGAATGTTTGAGGAACTAAAACTAAAAGTGGCCAGATCTGTTGGGAGTCTAAAGCAATAGCTCAGGAAAGAGATAATAGATGCCACCACTGAGCAGTGCCAACAGAGGTACATGAGATGACACAGTTGAAAAGATGTATAAGGGGAAAATATGACATCATTCGGGCAGAGTAACTCCAAGGGTTATAGCTTGAGTCACAGGGTAAATGGTGAAGTCATTGTAGTAAGTATAGAAATTTCAGGAGCTCCTGGTTTGGGGAGGGTCAGTTTTGTACATACTGAGTTCCCACCAGGGAATGTTTGGTGTGCCATTAAACATTCAGATCTAGAATCCTGTGAAGAAGTTTGGAATGGGGCTTGGACTTAAAAGTCATTGGCACACAGATGAAATTTGCAGTCATAGGTGAGAATGACTGATGAGTGCCACCAATGCTCTGCCATCTCAGTAAACCAGTCATTTGACAACCTGGTTTTGGCAATCACATTTCTGAGATTACACTGTTTAGATTTGGGCTAAATTTTCAAAAGCTTTAATTCTTTTATGAATGCAAATTTTAGTTCAATCCCTTTAACGGAAGAATAAGAACAAGGACCACCCATTTGTCCTCTCATGGACCATGTAGGTGTGCCAACAGCATTATAGAGAGGGACATTTGCTTATGTTGTACCCTCTCACCAAATGCTCCATGACAAGCCAAGAAAAATGTGCCCTAAAGCCCTACCTGAATTTGAGAAAAGGCCAGGCAGTTACACTGCATTCTGCTGAGACTTGCAAAATTCAACCAGGAGGAATGCAAATGTAAATGAAGTTGAATTTTGAGCCGTTAAAAACTGTTTCTAAAGCTTTTTTTAAAAAGGTACAGTATGCATGACATTAAAAACCTGTTTAAGAGTCTGTTTCAACAAGTCCCTGTATCACAGATTCTGGAATAAATAAAAAGGATTCAGGAGAAGGGTTACCTTCTGGAGCCAGAATTTTTTAATGTCTTTTTACATTTTGTTAGAAATTACCAAATAGTTTGAAAGGTTGGAGCCAGTGTTTTAATACAGATATTTTTTTGTGTCTTCCATGTTTAATTTGTGGTGGTGTTTAAAAAAGAGAATAGTGCCAGTAAACGGTTTGTCCTTTAGTCCTGTTTTCTAGGATGGCTCTTGTTTCCCCAGTGTCTGTACTTTCATGTAATGTAATATTCTGATGTGGATACTGAACTACTGTACTTGTCATTTTATGGGCATTTGTTGTTATGTCACATCTTAGTGCCTTTGCACAAGTTCTCATCTGCCTTCTGAACGTTCTCCCTCTGAAACCCTTCCTTTCCCATCCCATCTCCACTGGGAAGAGTTGGCTGAGGAGCTTTTTTGCGTCACCTTTGCACAGAGAAGTCGTTCAATGTGGCCGTAACTGCTTTGTTATATGTCTGCTTCCTTCCACATGAATAGATTCTTGAGAGCAGAGACCTTGGACTTGGCATGGTACCACACACAGTAGATGCCCGATAAATGGGCTTGCTGAAGAGTGAGGGAAGGGGGAAGAACGTAGGCTTGTAAGGGGCCCCTGTAGAATCTGAGCAGAAGGGACCTGAGACATAGGAGGGAAAACAAGAGATAACAGTGTCATGGAAGCCAAGGGAGCAGAGAATTTTCAGAGGGAAAGAGTGGTCATTAGTGTTAATTGCTATCAGGAGCCAATGAGATAAATTGTGAAAATCTTCATTGTATTTTTAGGAAATGAGAAAATATTTCCTCAGTCATAATCATACCCCAGCTAACACTACAGGTGTTGTTACTAATACCAAGCAAAGATGTGTTGGCAAGGAGAGGTGGCTGGTGACCTCCTGGAGAAGTGTACCAAAGGAGCAGCTTGATGTAGTGATAGCCATCATTCTGACTGAATGCAATTATTTTTTTTCCCAGTGGCAAACCGTTTAAAACTGAATAAAGAGTTCAAAAATAAAAATAAAATATTTGCAGGTTTTTCAATACAGCAGTCAAATTGAGATTTGGAAGCGAATTTGGCAAATCCTAACAGGACTAAAATCTCCCTGGTAGCTCATTTCTTGGAGATGATCATGAGAAAGATGGTTACAGTTGTAAAATTGTATGATTCTAAACCTGCAGCTTTCTCACGAAAAGCAGAATTTTTCATTCATGCTATTTAAAAACTACCAAAATTCACAAGGAGATCATGGCTGCAAAGTAAGGAAATGTGTTCCTATGGGATATTTGAGCATTCTAAGAAAAAAAAAAGACAATGTCTTACCATCAGGAAGAATAAAATGCTTGTGAGATGGTAACATCATTTAATATAAAATACACAGCTTCTTGAAGGATAAGGAATTAGGATAATTCAAAAGAAATTAATATACTGGATTTTTAGGAGAATGGAGACTTTTAAAACATAATTTTTTTTTCAAGTATAGTAATAAAAAACATCCCATTATATATTTAAAATTACTTAATCATGCTATAGGTGTTAAGAATCCTTTTAGCCCAGAGCCCAATATCATCATTCGTTTGACTGCCTGAAAAAAAAAATGGCATTCCACTTTTGGCCGTTACTATAAAGAGGGTGGGGTAGACTTAACAGTACAGCCTCTCAATATTCTCTTTTAGACCAAACCGATTTTTTGTGGTTGATTACCATTCATGTTGTCTGCCAATTTAAATATTTTGAAAGGAAAATTTATTTTTTTTCACGTTCACAGATTTAATACTACTTTTAAATAAATATTATTCTTTGTTTTCATTGCCTTAAAATTATAATAATAGCAAATTCAGGTTTTTCCCACTTTTCTCTTTAAGGAAATGTATTAAATGAGCTAAATTCATATCTGATTACAATCCCTATTAAGGGAGAATGAGCTGGGCAGGACAGGGGTTATTGGAAGATGCCAGGAACCCTCCAGCCCTGTCTGACACCATTTAATTTTTGGAGGATGGGGGATTAAGAGTATCTCTACGGTAGGGTAGGGATTTTTTCCTAATTATATAATAAATCTCAGGAAAATATAGTAATTTAATTAAATGCATTTTAATATGAAAAGCCTCAACATGGATACTTTATTATTAAAGCAAAACTATGAATTCTCTTTTTGCTTTTTCTCACTTTTATCCTGTGAACCTTACAGGCCTGCTGACGTCTCAGTCTTATGGGTCAGGCTGAGGTAGGTCAGGGGACCACTCCTCCAGCCCACCACTGATGGAACAGGAATCTGCTTCAGCCTAAGAAATTATTAGGAAAATAGAGAAAGACTTTTCCATTTCTTTTAGATGTTATATATGTTTAAGAATGCAGCATGGTGGTGTAATTTAAAGCATGAACTTGGCCATGGGCTTTGGAATCAGGTAAACCTACCTTCACATCTTCTCCCTCAACTTCTAGACGTTTGACCCAGTGCCTCAATGTGATCTCTAGGACAGAGTGATTTGCAAGAGGCAGCGAGATAATGCACCTCAGAGGCTGAGCACAGAACCTGGCCCATATGAGCATGCAAGAAATGATGGTTGTTATAATGCATTCCAGATGCATAGGTACTTTATTCTGTGCTTCCAGCCAGTCTCTTGAAGACAAAGATAGAATTACCTGTGCACACTATGCAACTGTACCTGTGGCACACTGTGTGGTAATAACACCTTTCCTCTGAGACTCCCATTTTCTCTCACATACACTGTTACTTAGGCCCATGGTGACACTGTGAAACAGGAAAGAAACAGTCCCTAAAGAACACCTTCTGCTTGTTATTGCTCTATTTCTCCCAGTCCCCTTCCAGAATTTTGTGTCCTAGGGCTCTACCCTGCAGTCTATTTGAAACTTAAATACTGTTCTTGAGAATTGGGTTATGAAAAAATTTTCTATTATTAAATCATTATCTCAAATTTTAAAAATACTTTTTATTTCTTTACTAGAAAAAAAAATGTATTTTCATTAAGCTAAGGGAGATATGAGCAGTCTTATGAGATTTCAAAACAGTTTTGTACAAGCCACTTGTTGTTTTGAAATTTAGGGTCCATTTCAGCTTGACGCAATAGTTCAAGTCCTGGGAGAGAAACAGTGTAGGTGTTCCTCAGAATTAATAAGATAACTCAGTAACCTAATTATGTAAATACAGTTGCTGCTTTATAATTGTAATTGGATTATAATGGCAACCCTAATCTGGACGTACTTGTTTAAAAAATGCTTTTAAGAAAATCTGTTGTAGTTTGAAGGCCTGTTGCTGAAAAGTAAGGAGAACAGAGAATGAAAGTTCTCTTCACATGGGAGTGTGTGTACCCTCATTAGGTGAACAGACCCAACTCCTACATTTAACAGCAACCATACCTACTCTGCAATCGACAATCAACAATCAGGAAACTAAAGTAAACAGTGATTCTGAACTAACCCCTAAATCCTTTGTAATGCTCAGTCTGTACTGATCCCCAGCGCTGGGAAGAGAAAAGGCAGGGCTTGTCTTTATCCTGGGTGTGAGAGAGAGTGGGGGGCGGGGAGCAGGGGCCACAGAGGACACGCAGGACACAGCCCTGGAGCACGGCTGCGGAGCATAAATTACAGAGTTAGGATTTCTGCACAGTTTAAGAAAAGAGTGTGGAGCATTTCCACATAAATAGAGCAAGGGGGAAGGGAACAAAGGACAAAATGCAAATCCAAAAGAGAAACGAAGAAAATGTGACAGGTCAAGGCAGGAGTCTAGTAAATGCTGTTTTCTCTCGGACCACCAAAGCGCTGACCATTTGAGTGGAAAGCCTGGCAGAAGCCCGGCTAAGATAACAACATCTACTTTGTATTTGTTGAGTGGAGGCTGTCATCCATATCAGGGTCACAGCTTGTTTGCTAGACCTCTGACTTCGCAGCCAGACAGCTGAACTTGCTAGCAGCCATCTGCCAGGTAGAGTGCAGCATGGAAGGGGCGGGCGTGGGCCCTGCTGTTCCCGGCACTGCTGCCGGACACGCCAGGGACAGTTCCTTCCTGATCATCACTGCCAGCTCGCTACCTCTCCAGCCAACTTCCAGTTGGCTGCCTGCCAAATAGGAATTTAAGAAGCATGGATGGATGTATATGTAGCCTGGGACAAAAGTTATGAGGGCGTATAAAAATGTTTCTCAAAAACTTTAAAATCTCTAAGAGTTTGGAAACAAGAATAATGAGACCTACAATTTGCACAGGAATTCATTCTTAAGTAGTGAGTTTTGTTTGCTTTATGGCATTGCACCAGTGAAACAGAAATTTCACCCATCAACCATTGCCCCACTTTTACTGCCCTCTAGAAGAGCTTGGGAGCGTGTGCCACAGCAGTCCCATTCCCCTAATGATTTTTTTGTATCTCTCCTCCCCCGTGCTATTAAGTGTTGAAAGGAGGGGCCACTTAGTAATTCTACACCTGTTCAAGTCTGTGCCTATCAACTCGTTGAGCTTCCCAAACAAGTGTGGGGCAAAGCATGAGGACATCTGAACCTGGGTGGAGATGGCCGTGGCTGCCGCTGGCTCTGGCTTTGCAGATTTTTAAGAGTTCCTAATGTATCTCCTGCAATGGCAGTTGATGACAGCAATTTGTATTCCAGAACGAAGAACAAGCTACAGTCAACTCAAAATGATTACAAGTCATCGAGACGGAGTAGTCTGCCACCTGAACTACTCCTAGGACATGATGTTAGAGGAAGACTTCAAAGAAACATTAAAAACTTGGAACCCGTTCACCTGAGGCGCCCGAGAAAGAGACCATCCATATTTCCAGGTAGGAATTGTTTATATGTATGCCTGCTGGGTAAAAAAGCAAAAAACATAACAAGGATTGTATTTTATTTGTTAGTATCAGATGTGTTACATTTAAAATTAACTTGGAACATATTTCAGAGCCAAAGCAACATGTTTGAATGTAAAACATAGAATGATTCTTCTGCAAGCAGCCCCACTTCTTTTATTTTCCTAACATCGGGGTCTGTGAATAGGAAGCTGTTTTATTACTTGTCAGAAGCGACTTTGCTTGCAGTCCTACAGAAGTCCCCTGCTGCCTTTCATTAGCTAGCTTTTTTTTTCTTTACTTTGCAAGATCATTGGATTGTTGAGTGAAGCTAATGTTTGTGTGCCCTAGAAATGAACAATGTTAAATACTTTGTAATGCATGCTTTGAATGCATGCTTCAAATTCCTGTCTTGCATCAGAGCCTAAAACTTTTGGTAGAAAAGGGCTCAATTAAACAATGTGGATGGTGACATGTATGAAAGCTCTGAGGCCTCACTGCTTTTAATCTTGATGAAGGGACTCTGATGTCTGCTTTAGATGTCTATGCCTGGATATTACAAACGTGGAGATGGTGTAAGATGCCCGTGACAGTGAACCCTACCTGAGGGATCGCTGAAGAATATGAATTATTTAGTCAACTTGATTTCAACAGTATTTGCATGGGAATTTCCTGGAGAAACTAGAAGTGGCCTTTTTGTTATGATTAATTGGTTTATTAGAGTCTTCAGGGAGGCTAGGAAAGGAAAAAGATAATTCAATCAGGTTTTACTTAGTAAAATGATACTGACTCCCCTAACAGCTGAGTCTTTGTATTGCTTTAGGAAATAGGAGATGATTTGGAAATATGGGACTCAAGGCCACAAGCTGAAAATTACACTTCTAAGGAAGCTGTTGTTTTCATGAATTTCTTTTTGGTGCAGTGATGTTGCCCTGATGTCTAACTCCTCTGCTGGGAAAGCAAAGCCCAGACTAGAAGGGGCCAGAGGTGTGAGTGTGTGAGTGTGCTGGGGGAGAAGGAGGGGCAAATATGACATGAAAAATGCTGTAAGGAGGAGCATTTACTTGTCTAACATATCTGAAAACACAGTTGCTTTCAGCCTGTGCTCTTTGATCTGCATGACATGAAGCATTGCACACTGAGTTGGTTCCCTAGCCCTTCAGGAACCTTCTGCCAGACCTGTTCTTCCCCTGCTGCATTCTTCTCTTTCTGTGTTCTTTGGATTAATATATATGAATCCATGTATGTATGATTCTTCCTGCTTTTCTCCATATCACTCCCATATCACGAGGGCTTCTCCTCCTTTGAAAACAACCAGGTCCCAGGACACTTCACTTCCTCCAGCCATAATTCCCAGTATGGCCTTTCTTTCTTTCTGATCATCTAGCTCTGGGCTGTCAGCTACAGTCACAAAATTGTGAGGAGACATGTTAGCTTGGACCTCACACAGGTTATCCTTTCTAAGATCTCAAGTTGTCATAGTTAATGTAACAGGGTGGAGTTTGAAAGGAGTATTGGACTTAGGGGAGCTGAGTTCTAGTCTAAACTGTATCCCTAAATGGCTGTGTGTTTTTCAAGCCACCTCACTGACCCCTTGTGGCCTTCAAGCACGTTATTTATTTCTGCCCCGTCCCTTCCTTGGGAACAGCAACAGGAAATGGCTCTTACCATCCTTCTCCCAACCTCTCTGACAGGGTCTCCAATTGACAAGCTCAAGGGTCACCTGCCCAAAGTATGAACACTGCTGGTGGCTTGGTTTCTAAATTCCTTTCAACTAACCCTCAACTCCATTGTTAAGCAGGCTGCATGAATTTCTTTTTACAATGGATGACTTAGAAATGCCACTGGGCTGCAAATCCCACCTCATCTCCTAAACATCAACTATAAACAGAAATGTGGGTAGATTGTGAGAACCATTTCCATTTTATACAGCTATGTATTTGGACATCAGGAACAGGTATTACTTGGGACCTGAGGGTCAGAGAAATTCAGATGCAAATCACAATTAATAACTGGCAAAACTAGGGCTCAGACTGGGTCTTTGGACTACAGCACTGAAGCTGCTTCCCTCTATTATGTTGCGCCCTATTGTCATCTGTTGTTTATCACTTGTCTGACGAGATCAAGACTGGAGGAATGTCAGTGTTCCCCTATGCATTCACTTGGACCCTCACATGCACACAGACAACTTTATTCTCCACCTCAGGTCTCATATTTTCAGTCCCACACTGAATGCAGTGATGGTCAATCAATTCATTCATTCATTCACTCACTCACTCATTCATTCATGAAATATTCATTCCGTTCTGTACTGTGTTAGGAATGGACCTTCAAGAACCCAGCTACAATATTACCCTTCTGTTCTTATGACTCATTTTTTCTCTAAGGGCCATCACACACTGAGGATAGTTATACACCCAAAATGCAAATCTGTTTGCTTCATTCCCTTGCTTAAAATTCTTCAGTGGTTGCGACTGCTCTTAGGACTGCTTAATGTGAAGTACAAGATACTGCATCATCTGCCGCTGCTTCCATCCCAGCCCCATCTGTTAGCACACCTTCCCCATGCATCCTCACGGACTCAGCCAACTTCAGTTCCCCAAGGCCCAGCATGCTTGCTCTTCTAGGGTAGGTGCTATATACTCTGCAGTTACACCTCACTAATTCCTACTTTGGCTTCAGGTGTCAGTTCCACATCCCTTCTTCTAGGAAGTTTTCCTGACCCCCACATTTGGGCTGGGTCCATTCTGTGTCCTCGTAACACACAGGCTTTACCTATCATAGCACTTAGTATCACACTGTATTGTAATTGTCTGTCTGTATCTCCCACCAACCAGTGAGCCAGGGACCATATCAGTCTTATTATCCTTTGTCTCCCTAGACCTATCACAATGCCTGGCACATAGTATGTGCTCAATAAATATTTATTATTGGCTCATATTGTGCTAAACTGAACGAATTCTGGCATAGCTTGTATGCTCTGCCTTCTAGACTCTACTTGTGCTATTCTCAGTCACCTCCTCCCAACACACACACACACATTCTCTCTCTCCCTTTCCCTCTCTCTCTCCTGCATTCCTATTGCATCCTTTCTTCCATTTTCTACCTCATCTTCAAGGCCCAATTCAAATCTTCTGACTTCTGCTGACACCCAGTCTTCCTCCTTCAGCCTCTTGGAGTTCTTTCTCCTTTGTGCCCACCACCTCCTTGGCCTCAGTATTGCATGAAGCTGTAAGAAAGAGTCCTACTTGGCATTGTGTTCAATTGTCTTAGGTTGTGAATGGGTTCAGTGGTCACTGTCACCCTGTGGCAACTGTTAAGTTTTTGTTTGTATAGAAATTCTTTGAAAACAAGGACTGTATTTTTATATGTCCTGAAATAGCCCAATTGTCTAGAGGGGGAATTGCACATAGTAGGTGTTCGGTCAGCATCCTGTGGTTTATAAACTAATTCATTGTGAAGCTGTGTCCACCCTGTAGGGCTTGTCTGATTGCAGCTCCAGGAAAGAACTAATTGGCAGGTAGAGACTGTCAAAGGGAAAGGTCTTTATATTGACTTTCATCATTATAAGAACTCTTGGGGAAGTGCAGGTATCCCTTGTCTCAGGTGCAATTCATTCATTGAAAAATGTGTTAGGATTATACCACATGCAAGGAACTATTCTAGACCTTGGGAGGAGAGCAGAGGGTAAGACGATGTGTTAGGAATAGACTGATCTAGGCTGATGGGAATTTTTCTATCAGGGCGCTTGCCTACTGTGCAACTCAATAAATACTTCTTGGATACAAGAATGAAGGAACACTATACTCATAGCAATGAATCTTAAAAATTGAACCAATATATTTCAATATCATATTTATACAAAAACATCAAAACCCAATAATTTTTTTTCCACTAAAGAAAACTAACAACAGGATGCTTGTGTGAGTTACTCAGTGGAAGTTCTACAGCCTCAGGTCTCACCAGGCCAGGTGTTAACAGTGATGATCTCTGTATCAGGCACCAGTCTGGTTCCCCTCCTCATGAAAGACATCCAGCAGCTGCATAGCAGTGGGCTCAGCCCAGCTACAGAAACCAAAGGGAAGAGAGAGAAGTGGTCCTAACACACCACAGCCATGGGCACGTTGGATGACAATGAGCATCATCTACACCTGGAGGAAAGTGGGGCTCATGTGCCAGGTGTACCGGGCTGTTCATTCGGCACCGTTAAGCAAACAAGTTGTGTGTTCAATCAGCCAGTTCTTAAAATACCCTACTGATTTTGCTGTCATCTGTTGTGAAACTCAAGGAGCCATCTGCTCTGACAAACAAGCAGCCCCACAGACTTCCTTGCTGCTTAGTCAAAGGACAAGCGTGATGAGGACTGCCCACGACCAGGAGCAGGGAGCTCTGGCCAGGACTCGCATGGCAGATGCACAGCATGTAGGCTAGCTATGATTCTCCTTTTAACTCAATTCTGTTCAAAAGGCAATTTTTTTCAAATCCACAATCTAAAAAATGTTATTTAAAATCGTATTATTTTTATAATCAGACAGGTTGCAACCATTTCTGAAGTGAAACTGCTTTTCTTCTTTTTCTCATGTGTTGGTTTTTATTGGAAACACAGCATCGTCATTAGAATACTAGTAGTTAAAGTTATTGTAGCCTCCCTTATGGTGACCAGAAGACTGTGAGGACAAGCAGGTTCCGGTTCTCTCCTGAACACCAACTTGTCACAGACACAATGAAAGACACTGGAATTAATCATGCCTCCCCTGGTGTCCTGTACTCTGTTAGAATTCTGTCATTCCAGGACCCTGCTGAGTAGTGCACTGATGACTTTTCAGCGGAGCCTCCTAGGGATGTGGAGCACTTGGTACGGGCCTCCTGAAAGCTGTGCTGTGAAGAGTGCTTCCTGAATGGTGTTCAGTAGTTACAAGCTGTGCATGGACTCAGTGGTTCCACTTTGTGATGACAGGAACTATGTTTCATGCACTTGGGATTCCCTGCAACACCCACCACAGGGCTTGAGAGATGGTGAAATAGGCAATGTGTGAGGATAAAGTGTCACAACCACTCCTTGGGCCACACCCCAGCCTGGCTGTTCTTGGGCCACTTCCAGAGCAGCCATACTCAGGGGCCAAGCCAAGGGGCCTTGAAAGCAAGACTTGAACCTCTCCTCTCATGAAAGGGTTTCAGCTAATGAGTGTCACCATGTGAATATCTTCCTCACAACAGGCTTTAAGTTCTGATCCCCATCTTACTAAAGGTGGAACCTGGGACAAGTCCCTTGATGTCTCAAACCAGTTTCGCAGGTTGTATTAAACTCAAATGAGATAATGCCTGACTATGAAATGATGAACTAGAATTAACCATGTTCTCTTAGTCTTTGGTGGCATTAGAGGCTTTGTTTTCATAATTAGTATTCTTTCTCTTAATGGGTGGGTAGTGGGTATAAATTAATGCTTTTGCAAATTTTCATGGTTGGAAAGTTATCCAAAGTTTTTCTAAGCAGACCCTCTGCTAATGTAAATTCTATGTAATGAGACACCAGCAAAAGACCCACTCATTTTAATTTTCTCATATAAAGAGGATGATGTGGAAATTCTTCTTTGTGATATAAATATCCGTGCATTTTTCTCAACACAAGTCATGAGACTTGAGAGTATGGTCATGTAAAGCCTCTGAAAATTGTTTGCTACTAGAAACATCAGTGTCTATGTTTTATAAACTTGCAGCTTTGCTGTTTTTAATATTTTTGCTTAATCTTGTCTGTTGAAGGCCTTGCTTTTGTGAATTCAGCCCCTAAGCATTTCTCTGAACTAAAATTTGGAATAGGAAGGTAATTGGTTTGCCCTGGTGATTTTAAAGAGTTTATATGTGAGATTGTAAATGAATTCATTTGAAGTTAATCTCTTTAAATATTAGGAGTGTTTACACATCAGAAACTTTTGAAGCTTAACATTTAATATTTTGGTTTAGCGCAGCCAGCGTGGCTCAGTGGTTGAGTGTCAACCTATGAGTTAGGAGGTCATGGTTCAATTCCTGGTTTGGGCTTGACCCCCAGTGGGGGGGTGTGCAGGAGGCAGCCAATCAAGGACTCTCTCTCATCATTGATGTTTCTATCGCTCTCTTCCTCTCCCTTCCTCTCTCTGAAATCAATTAAAAAAATTTAAAAATATATTTTATGACATTTTTTACTCAAAAATTTGATGCAACAAATTTTTGTGAGGTAGCCTCTTTACTTAATCAATCAATTTATTGGACAAGCTTATTCAGGGGGATAAAGTTTTTCTTTGCTTTGTTTTCTAAAAGGAAATAAACTTAAAGTAACCCAGTTACTTTTAAGAAAAACATAAATGTTCATACTATAATATTTCTATGCATAATTTATAAGCAAGGATTTTTACCTTTGCACAGGAACTGAGAGTGAGCCCAGCTTAAGCAGGAGGCATTTGATTTATATCTCAACTTCAGGCTTTTCTCCTTGTTATAAAAAAAATAAAAATACAAGGTTCTGAATCCAGAACTTATATAAACATGTGTTGAGAAGTAGCTTGACCCTTCCTATCTAAAAGCAGTTTATTTCCATTTGTTGATCTACACTAAATGTTATAGCTTTGCCAATTCCAAATATCCCACACCCTTTTTCTTCCCATTCTTTTTTTTTAATCCTCTCCTGAGGATGTGTTTTTATTGATTTCAGATAGAGAGGAAGCGAGAAAGGGAGGGAAGGAGAGAGAGAAAGAGAGAAAGAGAGAGAGAGAGAGAGAGGGAGAGAGAGGGAGGGAGGGAGAGAGAGAGAGAAAGAGAAGGAAACATCGATGGGTTGCCTCCCATACACACCCCACTAGGGGATCGAACCCACAACCTAGGTATGTGCCCTGATCAGGAATTGAACCCGCAACCCTTTGTTGTACAGGACAATGCTCCAACCAACTGAGCCACCTGGCCAGGGCTTTCTTCTCATTTAAAAAAATGCTCTTAATATGTATTCATATCTAGACTGAGAAAATATTATGTATTTTTACATTCACATAATTTTATACTTGCTCAATATACTTCATTGATTCTTTTTAAGGATTTTAAGTGCCCACATTAGTAATATTTTAGCAAATATTTAGGGGGAAATGGCCATTTGGTTACTCAGTTGTATAAGAAATGACCATATCCAAACATTCTTTTGCTTCAAATATTTTAGGACTGTGTAAAGAGTGTTTTCTTTCAAAATTTAATTAGAATACCTCCAGCTTTTCTTTAAAATCTAGAAAGATATAGATTTGGGAATAAGAAATTACAAAATGAGATTAAATGTAAAATTCTCATCCCAAGGTGGTCAGAGTATTTTTCAGTCACCATTTTAAACCTTTCCATCCTAAGTGGGGAATGGGTTCATGTTTTGTGTTGAACTGGTTGTCAGGTGCACCTTTTGCACCTTTGAACATGCTGGGAGTTGAGAGCATGTTCAGAGGTGGAAGGACCATATGATGGTGTGGACTTTTGTCATGAGATCAAATGTACCAATAAAGAGCCTCAGCTATCAAATAACATACTTCTCTCCCACACTGATACTTCAGAAAGACTAAAGTCATCTTCATTGATAATCAATACTGGATAGCTTTTTAGAGTAATTACGGGCAAGAAAGATACAATTTAAAGAAACATTCCTTAGTTTTTCAGTATCTAAATAGGTGCCCAAGGGTAAATGGAATATATCCTTGAGAAAGACTACAACATCTGTTCAACAAAAATATAAACTATCTTGCTGAATGTTTTTTAGGTGAAAACACTGTGCAAAGACTGAGGATGGTTAAGACATTGATACACAGTAATTTGTTCTCATATCTAATTTTTCACTAGAACAGCAGGGTGCGTTAATTTAGGCATTCAATCTTCTGTGGCAACCAGTATTTAAGCATCCCTGTTGCACTAGCTAACAGCAATACTGACACCGTGCCCTAATTGGCAATGAATCTGCCTACAGGAAAGTCCCAGGGGACCTTAATTCCCCTCTTCCTCCCCCTTCTCTATCTCTTCCTCCTCCTCCTCCAAGTTTCTTAGCTGGAGGTTTGTTACTTTTTATAATTTGTTTCTCTTTTCTTCCCCCTCTAACAAACAGCTAAATGGGAAAGGGTCCTAAATTGAATATCCTTCCCCCAGGACCTAACTCAGGGAGGGTTTCCATTTATTTGAGATTTTTGAACTCCTGTATGATTAAGGGAATATTAATTTATCAACATTTGTTTTCAATCAACTATGCAAACACAAAATTTTGGGGGGAGATTTCTCAGAATCCACAGGTACTAGCACTAGAGATTTAATTTAGTAAGTCTAGGCTGGAGCCAGGCTTCTAACTGCACCGTAAAAAATATCCCCAGATGCATATGACATTTGTTCTATCCCCCCTGGTTGAGAATTACTGACTTAGAAGAACTAGAAAAGATCCTCAACAATCAAAGTTTTTCTTAAACTATTCCATGTTTCACATGTAGGAAGCAGGAGACAGCTATTTATGGTAGGCCCTCATCCCTGCCCCTTGTCACTCAGTCCCCACACACACCAGGCACCACCACTCTCAAAGGTCAGTGTGTTCTCAGGCAGGAGGAAAACCTGTGTTTTCTCTCCTAATATTGACTGGATTTGAGCTCCATTATATACAGACTTTCTCCTGGTGGCAGAGGGCAGAGGTCCACCTCACTCATCTCCAGGTCTTTGTTCTGACACCTGCTTAGAATCACCAGACTCTCTCTGCCACTTCTTGACCAATATTTTAAATGGCAAGAATGTGCTATGGACTAAATGTTTGTGTTCCCCCCAAATTCATATTAAAGCCATAGTCCCCAAGTGGATGGTATTTGGAGACAGGGCCTTAGGGAGGCACTTAGGACATGAGGGTGGATCTCTCATTAATGGGATCAGTGCCCTTATAAGAAAAGATGCAAGAGAGCTGATTCCTCCCTCGGCCATGTGAGGATATAGCCAGAAAGATGTCCATCTACAAACCAGAGGAAAGCTCTCACCAGACATTGAATTGGCCAGGACCTTGACCTTAGACTTCCCAGCCTCCAGAACAATGAGAAATACGTGTTTGTTGTCTGAGCACCCAGTCTATAGTAACTTGTGAATGCAGCCCAAGCTGACTGAGCCACGGTACTCATCAGAGGCAGCCAACTGGATGAATGGGAAACATCTTACATTCTTTTTTTCAAAAAAGCTCTCCAACAATACAAGTAATATTATAAAATATAGAAATTTTCAATGAATAAACATTAGTGAATATCATACATGATACTTAGTGCTACACAGAAACTGCATTCTTCAGAAATAGGGTAAACCATAACTGTTTATTTTCTTTGGTACTGAATTACATACATACATACATCCAACATAAATAGCAATTGAGCAACTTCTCAAAAGAAATATTTCCAAAATGTACTTACTTTTAATAAAGATGCCATAAACCACTACAAAACTATTTACATAAAGGGCTATGCTGTTTCAGATGTACCCTTGCTGTCCAGCCTTCCTCAACAGAAAGCAGGTGACTGGATTCTGTATGCTTAACTATGCCTAACTAATCTCTGTAATATAGGATCTATTTTATTGGCAATAAACCAGCCTCTGATTCCATACTAGACACGCCCACATGTACAAACATGGATGAGCGGGAAGAGAAGCAGTCTGGACCAACAGCCTTTGCAGACAGTCTAAAATCTGCATCAGTGGGGGTGATGTAGGGGGTGAGGGGCTGCAGAGGAATCCCACCAGAAATTTGTCTAATGTGCTCAGCAGAGGGAACTAAAAAACAAAAGCAAAAAGGAAATAATGTGACATCCACATTGACAGTCACCTCCCACAGCAGGGAATGCATGAGGTGGCTTTTATTCTTTAAATGTTACTGATAGGGACAGGGAGCGATGACTTGCAGAGACGGGCTGGGTTTGGTGCTTGCCTGTGGGAAGTGGGACCGCTTCCTAAATGTCAGCTGTGTGGTTAGGAGATAGGGCAGCATAAGTGTGATAGATCATTGATTATTTGATGGGTCATGATTCCCTCTTTGGAAGGTTCTCTTAAAGTTTCTGAATATTGAATCTAACAACGAGTTAACACAGGATTGAATAGGAAGTAGAGGGTTTCTGCTTCATCTTCTCCCCCTAACTGACAACAAGGGATTATACATCTCTACCCAACCAGAGCCTCTGGAGAGCTGAAGGAAAGTGCGACGTGGGGAGGGAGTGGAGAGAGAAGCCTCACAGTCGTGGGCTTCCCCTCCTCATCACACTCGGCTTTGAAAGATTCCCAAACTCAGTCTCCGCATGATTGCTCTAAAACAATGTTAGGGTTGTTTAATTGTATTCAGGCAGCAGAGAGAAATTAAATGTAAAATTCTGATGTTCAAATAGCAGTCCAGCCCTACATGTTGCTTTCATTATGTTTGAAAATACAGTGTGTGGAAGGGGGTGAAAAAGTTTACTGAAGATCCACTGCACTCTTTCTGGAGATACAGTCGAGTTGCATATTTATGGTTTTGCTCCTTTAAAATATAGACCTTTGAGATAAATCAATACCATAAAATAGGCCAATATCTTTAAAAGTTGTGCACAGAATACAGAGTTCCACACCTACATGGACTAGGGTGTTTATAAGCCCCCAATCTCCTGAACTCTGCAGTTACTGTCTTAATGGACACGTTGCTATTTGCTGCTCATTGCTGAGAGTAGCAGGCACCATCTGTTTAAATGTGGCATGGTAAACTTTTGCACAGTTTAGGACTGAAAATAAGTTGTAAAACTTGAAATGCCATGAATTTCATCCAAAGTGGAATATGATGAGGTGAGAAGTATATCTCACTTTCAAAATATTTTAATTTCATTATTGGGAAAGTAGGGAGAAGCATGCCCTTTTTGAAGTCATATGGATTCAAGCTTGAACCTTGTCAATTCTGGATATCAAGGAGCTATTTTAGTTTCTCATCATCGTTGGTGTTTTAGTCAATGATGATAAGGCATCTTAGAGAACTTATGACATTTTTTCAAAAGTTTACTTCTTTTTTTTTATTTAAATTTTTATTTTTTGAAAATTTTCTACCACAGTTCACACTTAATACCATTCCGCACCAGCCTCATGTATTCAGCAAAGTGGTCAGAAAACCATGCATTCCACAGAGTGGTTTCCCCGCTGCCCCAAGCACCCACTTGGCCTATACATATTTATGTCAACATTATTGACTATATTCCCAATGCTGTAGTCCACATCTCTGTGGCTATTCTATAACAACCAGTTTGTACTGCTTAATCCCGTCACCTTTTTCACCCAGCCCCCAAACCTCCTCCCCTCTCATAGCTGCCAGTCTGTTCTCTGTATCTACGAGTCTGTTTCTATTTTGTTTGTTTATTTTCTTCATTAGATTCCACATATAAGTGAAATCATATTATATTTGTCTTTCTCTGACTTATTTCACATAGCATAATAGCCTCGGATCCACCCATGCTGTCACAAAGGGTAAGATTTCATTCCTTTTTCCATCCGAGTAGTATTCCATTGTGTAAATGTACCACAGCTATTTTTATGCATTCATCTACCAATGGGCATTTGGGCTGCTTCCATATCTTGGCTATGTAAATAACATTTTGATGAATACAGAGGTGCATATATTCTTTCAAATTAGTGTTTCAGGTTTCTTTGCAGAAACTCCATACTGTTTTCCATAGTGGCTGCACCAGTCTGCACTCCCACCAACAGTTCACAAGGGTTCCCTTTTCTCCACACCCTCACCAACACTTGTTGCTGATTTATTCATGCTAACCATTCTGACAGGTGTTGTGAGGCAGTGTCTCATTGTGGTTTTGATTTGCATCTCTCTGATGATTAGTGATGTTGAGCAACTTTTCATATGTCTATTGGCCATCTGTCTGTCTTCCTTGAAGAAGTGTCTGTTCAGGTCTTCTGCCCACTTTTTAATTGGGTTGTTTGTTTTTCTGGTGTTAAGTAATTCTCCCCTCATTATGAATTTTACTGAGATATACCTTTGAGTTCTGGAGATTTGGTATTTTTTTCAGAGCTCAAACTTCAAGTAGTGCATGGTAGCTGTGTTGCTGAAGAACCTAGACGAGAAAATAAGTCACTTGGCAGTGAGTACCATGCAGGATCAGAGAATTATTGAATTACGGATGTGAAAAAAATCTTAGAGATTTTACAGAGGAGAAAGTACAGGCCTGCACAGTCAGCTTACATCGCAAGTCTCCTGCTCCCCAGTCTAACCTTCTTGAGAGGATCCCAGAGATCTAGTTTAAGAACCTCTGAGAAGAAAATGCCATCCACAGCTTTCCATGTCCCAGAGGCAAGTAATCCATGCAGCAGCCTGTGTGTATTCAACCTCCATATACCAGTAGTAGTTGGTGAGACACTTACCTGGGGAGTGAGCCTAATCAAGTACATGGCATCAAGATCTCAGCTGGCTTTATGTCTTATCCCATCCATGAGGTATAAAAAGTTGGTTTCTGTGATGAAAACAATCAAGTGAGAGAAAGGGAATTTCAGTTTAATTTTAGTTCAAGAAAACACGCAGGAAACATGACTCTTTTCAGAGACATGATCCAGAGGAAATCCTGGACCCTACTCAACATTTTCTCTTCAGGGCAAAGGTCTGGAGATATGTTTCTTTGAAAGGAAAGGTCTGCTAAATTTTCATTGTCCTCATGGACTAAGATTTATTACTGTTCCTATATCACAGTGAGGAAACTGAGGCACATGGAAAATAATTTGTTCAATGTTAAGAGAGCAAATTTGAGACAGGGTAAGATTTCACAACTTCTCAATTTCAAGTGCTCCTTCACCAAATATTCTCTAAAGTTTATTCTGTTCTCATGTTCAAAAGGTTATAAACTAAAGCAGCTTTACCACCATATATTTTAGTAATTGAACAAAAAAAAGTATATCTTTTTTTTGATACAGGTTATAACCAAATCCCTAATTTAAAAGATATGTTAATAAGTCTCCAATTAATGGGGCACTGAGGATAGACAGTAGACTAGGCCAAAATATGCTTGTAGAGCAGCTACGTGCCTACATCTGACATTGAAAAGTGAATATTTTGCTCATTTGGGGGAAATGTAGTACTTTTAATGTAATTGTCAGGGCTCAACTTAATCCCTGAAAATAGGTCACCCTATTGTTTTGTGTGGCCCTCAGTTTAAAAAGCTGTTGAATGGAAAGTTCTACACCTCTAAAGATCTGTGTAATAAATAATCTTTGGGGAAAGAATTCTAGAAGAGGTCAAAAGAAAGTAAATTTTTTCAAAGTGCCAATTTCTTTTAAACACCAGAATTTGAAAATGCAAAAGGGTTTTTATTTTGTTTTAAAGTGGTAGAAGGCAAAAAGATAATAGAACCCAAATGTCACCTGGGAGCACTTTGTTCTTAAAATTTAAATAAAAATGGATCAAGCTTCCATGCCAGCACCTGTAGCAAGTTCCAGACCCAACCCCAAGATTTCTATAACTTTTTAGGCACACATGTTCTTGTGCTTAAGCTCCTGTTTCTGCTAATGTTTTGTGTGTTTGTTCTTTTTTGCTATGTATGGGTTTTCTCATGATCTTACACTGTCTGTACTCTGTGCTGTGAAGTTCAACCTCTTTCCTTGATTTCCACAAATGAAAACTCAACCATCCAAAGCCTCTGTGTGGATAGCAGATACTACTGGATGTCTGGAGAGACAAGGGGAAATCTAGAATTTAGATATTTATTCAGAATAAATGACTGATTTAATATTAAATGTCCCTGTTCTTTAAACACCATCTCAGCCTCCCTGCCACCTGGGAGTTTCTGGTGCTACTCTCCCATTACTCTCCAACCTTGGTCAGCTGGTGACTCCTCTCTCCTTTTCTTCTCCCCTCTGTCCTTTCAAATTTCCTTCTACCACTATGTCCCCAGAATTTCATGTTCTTCTCCCTCTAGTGAGTAGAGTTATTCTGATCTTTCCAGCTCCTACTTTCAAGCTTTTCTTCAGGCCTATCATTGCACATCGAAAGCCAATTGAAGGGCTCATCAAATTTAAAGGGCCACCTGAGACTACTTCCTTTAAGCCCATGGTCATGATAAGGGTAGTTATTAAAATCTATAAATCTTTTGAAAATTAAATTCAGGTACTGGTTCATCAAAATTTTGGCTTGGCCTAGAAATATCTACCTTTAATAGTCATGATTTGATTCTGATAGAGACCTTCCACTCGTTCTTTGAGAAATTATCCAACAAGATTCATCCCTACAGGAGGCAGTTGGAGTCTAGTGGCAGGTTTTTCCTCCTTTGCATGTACAGGTATGCCTTATTCTAAACAGAGTTCTGGAAAGACCCAACCATGATGGAGGTGAACATCTTCCCATCGTCCTGTCTCTCAGACTGTCTTATGGTATAAACCAAAGAGCACTATTGTTAGAAGCTCTGTCAGTTAAAACTTTGGTAGACTCATTAGTAGGGGAAAAGACTCATATTTCCTGTCCTAAGAGGATTTCTCGTGTCAGGAACATGTCTGTAGTCACTGGAACAGGCTCAGTGACCTGTATAGTGAAGTCACATGGAGGACAGAGCTTGCTCCAGGACAACCCAGGGTACTCTCCTTACCGTCTTCCAGAGGTATGTAACATAAGACAGCCTTAAAGGATCAGGAGGTAAGACCATCTCAGTTAGCAGACTTCCACATTAATTTATATTTTTAACACCCAGAGTAGTGATAAGTTCACATTAATTTGGGGAGCATTATTCAATGAGGGTAGCTTTGTTTTCAGCTCAGTTTACAGTATAGCTATGTCCCTTTTAAAAGATAATTATAAAAATAAAAAAGTGATTAGAGGATCACTATAAAGTATATAAATTATCCATACTATGAATTAACGAACTCTCTTATGTAATGCATTTTAAATAATTTGTTTTACAAAAATGTGGCTCACTTTTTAGGAAAGTGTCAGCTCTATTCTGTAAAATACGTTTATGCTATTCTTACTATTAAATTTACTGTCTTTTTTCATGCTCTTGTCATCTTTCTACCTTAATTCTTAGCTCTTTGAACAGAAGAGCTAAATTTTCTATTTCTTCATCTTTCTGAAACATTTATCCAATAACCTCTGCCCACAGTGGGTGCTCAGGAAAATGCTATGCCCCATCCAGAGCTATGCCATATTCTCCCATCTTCCATTAGCAGTGTGTAGATCTAGATAAGCAATTTAGCCACCCTGTATACTCTAGGTTATTCCTTGTATAGTAGGATAAAAATATTAGCTGATCTCAAGAGTCTCTACTGTTTTTAGGACCCCTCTAGAGTCTAGAACTATATCCTCAAAGTAGTTTTCTCATCCACGGCTAGATTTTCTTTGGAGATACTCTGTAGCACCCTGCGTTTTCTTTCTGCTAGCTCCTCTCTCATGTTTAGGCAGGTTTGCTTTCAGAATCACACCAGCACTCTTGAGCATGGTGTTGAAGACCCAGGAGCCCTCCCAGTCTGCCTCATACTCGGATGGAAGGCTTCGTGCCTGCCCCTGTCCCTCTGTGCGCGCTCCAGCTATAGCCAACCACTGACTGGCCCTGCTGTTCCTTCATAGATGGGGTTTTCACACAGGAGTTCTCATCTTCCCACCTTGCTTTTCTCTGTCATTTTCTGTTTCAACTGAACTCAAATGTCACCTTGTCTCTCAAACTGTCCCTTACACTTCCACCCCAGATAATTTAGTTACGTCCCACCTTTTGTTCCACTGGTCTTTGCACGTCATGCTATTGTTATATTTAATTCTGTATGTATCTGTACCACCCTCTCTGCCCAGGCTCCAAGCCTTTTGAAGGCAGAAACTGTATATCCAGAAATGAATGAATGGATGAGTGAATGAGTGAGTGAATGTTGTACCTCTCTGTCTAAACTGTGAGATCTGCCTTAGTTGTCAGTAACATGAACAAAGCTAAATGATTTACAAAGAAGCAATAGTCTTCCTTAGGAGTGGCTTTCCAGGGAAAGTAGTTTCCTCTTCTTTCCAAATTCCTTATCACCTGGACCCCTGTTATTTCACTCTCACGTTAATGTATCCCAGTTCCACAACCTTTTTCTTACATTGTTAGCTGCTTTGAATCCTTTGAAGATTTAAGTGATGGGTATAATACAATATCCTCTGAGCATCATCTGAGCTAAATAAAATACTTTTCCATCAAAGGCAGCCTTGTTTTTTTCTACTTCCTTTTCCCACTTACTGATGTTAGCTCTTCGCATGTCCATCAAGTTGCACCATGTTTTAAGTAAGTATTTTTTTAAATTTGTCTTGCTTCTGCATCATAAATTGCTACAATTATTTGATAGTTTCTTTTGGAGCTAACATAGATTTACAAAACCAAAACATTCTAATGTGCCCCATTTTGCTGGTATTACTATGTATGCTACAATAGCAGGGAATACAATTGTGTTTTGTGCAATAATATGGAGAGTTAAGTAGAAGGAATGAAAAGAGACTCCACAAAAGAGAAGAAAAGTGAATTGCCCAAAATCATTAATATAGTGAAAAGTATATACAACTTTTGCATTAAGTAATTAGATATAAAGTCTTATTCCTAAGAAAGCTTGTTGAAATGATGGTTCTTTGATGTCTGGAATGGATTGTTTACCTGATGAAGCAACATAAATATCTCAGGACTAACCAGCTTTACAAGTGACAGCAAACTCCTTAAGGCCAAGACTTTATGTGTTTGGCACAATTATACCCATCAGTGCTGTGTAAATATTTAATAACAGTTCCTCCCACACCTATTCCTGGCGGGTCTAGCCTTCCTGACTTGTCATGTCCATAATCAAATATGTATTTCCACATTAATCATTTGAGGTGTGGTGCCACTTTTAGGGTGGTTTCTCTGGAGTGGTGCCATCTTCCTTAGGCTTGGTGTGTGCTCTGGGTGACTGGAGCAGAAATAATTAGCTATGAATATCAAACTGCACTCTATTTTTTTTCTTTCTTTTAAAAATCTCTTAATTTTTAGAGATAGAAGACTTATGTTTTCTCCTAAAGGTAAAGCAATCACTTCATTTGAAGGCACACTAAGACCTGGATGTCAGCAGCCAGACTCTGTCACTCACTATGTGACTTTGGGCGGCTCACTTTACGTCTGGGGAGGGGGAGGTCAGTTTGCGCATTTGAGGAAGAACCCCTGGGCCCATTGCACATGTTGTCTCTGGATCCAAAGTTCCAGTGCGCTGCCTATTTCCAGATGTAATATTTGGGCTTATTACTCAGAAGAAATAAATTAACTCACTTTAAGTCTACCTTTCTAGCAAATATGAAAAAGGTGCTACGACTTCAATATTTAATCTATTGTCTGATTTTTTTCTTTTTTGGAATTTACCCAATATTCATTATATAGAAGAAGAGAGTCATTGTGGCAACACATCAGAATTCCAAAGTATTACATATGGAATAACTTATCTATTTAATTATGTAAATTTTAAAAGAACAACACAACTTAAAGTTATCAGAAAGAACAACATCTACTACTGGCTCTGGAGACAAAAGTCTACTAATTGTGTGACCTCTACCCCTTGGTTTCTTTATCAGTAAAATGAGAATCTTATCTTTCTGTTTACCAGAGAACAGGAAATGAGACAAAGACATAAGGGTTCATTGCAGTTATAGGGGTTTCAGTTGGACACTCTCTCCTGTAAAGATACTGCTGCAATCTGGTGCTCCAAGTTGTGTGACAGCGAAGTGCCCTCACCCTCCTGCCCTCACACGTTCTCTCCCAGTCGCTCTCAGGACTTGTGCCACAATTTCCTTGTGTCTGGCCACATTTGGAACTACCAGTTTGCTCCTGCAAAATGATCAATTCTGTTTTCATTGCAACAACACTAATCGGGCCCAAGATTATCTGCCAAAAGCAAAATAAGGCCCCAGAAAAATGTGCAAGTCCTTTTAGAAGTTTCTGCAAAACTTCTGCAGTTTTGTTTGTGCACACTGAGGTTAACTCAGGTAAACCAAGGATAACTCAGGTAAACCAAAAAAGTTCTTTGGCCAAGGCCAACATCAGGGTTATTTCTACCTGTAGTTGCTTTTGCTTTCATGAAGTTAAACAATGGTTCAGGGAGGTAAACCCCAGTTAGGTTTTTTGGCAGGAACACAGTTCTGATTCCACTAAATCTTGTTAGGTAACCTTCAGCACCTAACAGTAACTATTGTGCTTTCCATTACAATGATTTACAGCATGTTAACCTCATGTTTAAATTATTAATATTAAACATATATTTTAATGTGTTTTTATTGATTTTATAGAGAAAGGAAGGGAGAGGGAGAGAGAGAGGGAGATAGAAACATCGATGAGAGAGAAACATTGATCAGCTGCCTCCTGCATGCCCTCTACTGGCATGTGCCCTGACCAGGAATCTGACGACCTCTTGGTGCATGGGATGACCCTCAACTAAATGAGCTACATAGGCCAGGGCAAATATTATATATTAATGCATGGATACATCCAGAAGCACATAAGCCATTGATATTATCTTTAAGTGTAATATGTCTCATTTATCCCTTTGAATACTTTTAAAAATATAGACGTTTTACAAGTAATCCCCCAATACTAAATTTAACTGTTCCATAATTGACTAGGATCACCTAGCTTAATTCAATCTTTATTTCTATATTAGTAAATCTTGTCATTTTTACTGTTATGATTCCTTCTCCACACTGATTCCCGGCCCCGCACCCCATGGCTGTGATTCATAGAAGAATCACACATCAGATTCACCATCATTCATCCATTCATTCTTTAAACACTTTTTGAGTACCTGTTCCATGCCAGGCACTGGACTAGAACTCACTCATAAGTATTAACTTCTCCTACTATTATTATAGAGCTCTCTGTTTTTCCCTTTGATTCTGTTAGTGTTTGCTTTGTATTTTTAGGAGTTCTGATGTTTGGGGCATATATAATTATTTTATCTTCTTGGTGAATTGACATTTTTAAATTATATAATGTCCTTTATTCCTTGTTATAGTTTTTGACTTAAAGTTTCTTTTCTCTGATATTAGTATAGTCACCCCTGCTCTCTTTGGTAACTATTTGGATGGAATATATTTTTCCGTTCTTTTTCTTTGCACATATTTGTGTCCTTAAATCCTTATATCTAAAATAAATCTCTTGTGGATAGCATATAGTTAGATTCTGGGGTTTTTTAAATCCATTATTCCAATCTACATCTTTAGAATGAGGAGTTGAATCCATTTACATTTAAAGCAGTTACCAACAGGGAAGGACTTACTGTTGCCATTTTATTTGTTTTTTGTAAGTCTTACAGTTTTTTGTTCCTCATTTTCTTTCTTGCTGCCTTCCTTTCTGTTTAGTTGATATTTTTGCAGTGACATGTTTTGATTTTCTTCTCATTTCCTTCTCATTTCATTCCTGCCCCTGGCCATTGAGTATATTTTATAGATATTTGCATTGTGGTTATCATGGGGATTACATAAAATATGCTAAAGTTATAACAATCTGTTTGAAACTGGTAACAACTTAACTTCAATTGTGCACAAAACTGCTACTTGTTTACATCTCTGCCCTGCCCTCAGGTTACATTTTCGATGTCACAAAATTACATTTTTATACCTTGTGTCCCCTTTAACATAAATTTATAAATTTTTATAAATGAATCAATAGTGAAATTACAAAGCAAAATTAAAATGGCTCAGGTTTGTTTTTTAAAACACATATTTTTATTGATTTCAGAGAGAGGAAGGGAGAGGGAGAGAGAGATAGAAACATCAATGATGAGGGAGTCATTGATTGGCTGCCTCCTGCACCCTGCCTCCTGGATATCGAGCCTGCAACCCAGGCATGTACCCTGACCAGGAATCGAACCTCGATCTCCTGGGTCGATGCTCAGCCACTGAGCCACGCCAGCCAGGTTCAAGTTTTTATATTTGTCCACATATTGACCTTTAACATAGGACTTACAGATTCACATGGTTTCAAGTTACTGTTTGAGCATCCTTTTGTTTCAACTTTAAGGATTTCCTTTGACATTTCTTGTAGGGCAGGTGTAGTGTTAACTCCCTTAGCTTTTGTTTATCTGGGAATGTCTTAATTTTGCTCTCCTTTTTGAAGAGCAGTTTTGCTAGATATGGTACTTTCAGTATTTTAAATATATCATCCCACTACTTTCTAGCTGGCAAGATAAGATGTCTGCTAAGAAATCCACTGAAAATCTCATTGAAGGTTCCTTATACATGACAAGTCACTTTTCTCTTGCTGTTTTCAAGAGTTTCTCTTTGTCTTTGACTCTCTGCTGTTTCAGGATGGGTCTCTTTGTGTTTATCAAACTTAGAGTTTGTTAAGATTCTTGTATGTGTTTCCTCAAATTTGGGGCATTTTCACCATTTCTTCCTCAAATGTATTCTCTGCCCCTTTCTCCCTTTCTTCTCCTTTTGGAACTCCTATAATGCTTATCTTAAGACCTTAGATGTTCTATCGCATTCACCTGCCTATAATGTCTTGCCCCCAGGTGCCCATGGGTCTGCAGTTTCATGAAGCTCTCACAGGTTGTCTCACACACTCCTGCTTTCAGCAGCCTCCAACTTGATATCCTAAATATGCCACCATTCTTATCAGTGCTCTGAGTAAAGCAACAGAGAAACTAGTCCCTCAGACAACCCAGAATGTTGCAAGCAAATTTCACTCTTTTCTTCTGTCTAAAGGGAGGGACAAGGAATTAGGTGGCATCCTCCTGATGACATCATGCTGTGCTGGGGTGATGGGGTGTGGAGAGGGTAAGGACAAGCAAAAATGCCATGAAATGTACTGTTGTTTTGAGATGGTTTTTACTTTTTAGGCATTCATTTAGTTGCCACAGCTTCTAAGCTGGTTTCTAGAGTTCCAACAAGCTACTTTGGTTCATATGTTGCCGTTCACTTGGTATTTCTATGGGAGAACAAGGGCCTGGAGCTTCCTAGTTTATCATCTTCCTGATATTACCCTTTCTCATTAGTAATTCAAAATCCAGGGAGGAAGAGATACACACAACAAAAAGAAACAGGTTTTTTTTTTATGTTTTAGAAAAAAATAATTCTTAAGGTTACACATTCATGTATAAGAGATTATAAACTTCAGAGCCAGAGAAACCATTAGAAACTTGTGTATTGGACCAATTGAGAAACTAAGACGGAGGCAAACATTTAAGAGACATTCAAGAGATACAGTGCTGAGACTTAACAGCTTGGGTCTACTGGAGGCATGGGGCAGGGATGTGAAGAGAGAAGAGATGTGAAATCAAGAAATAGACAAGTAGATTCTAATAACTCTGTGATTTGGGCCAAGTTTTATAGCTGTTCTGAACTTCCTTTTCTTGTCTATGAAACAGGACACTTGTGAAGATTAAAAGAGGTTTACACATGTAAGTACTTAGTATATAGTAATAACTTAGTTTCTTTTTTCTTATCAACTAAACAACTAATAGGTTAGTTTCTTATCCCCCTACTAGATTATGAAATTCCATAAATGGCAATAATAACTGAAATATTAAATAGGAAAATGAAAGCCAGTCTTTTTTGTTTTGTTTTGTTAAGCCTCACCTGAGGATATTTTTTCCATTGATTTTTAAATAGAATGGAAGGGAGAAAGGAAGGGTGAGAGAGAGAGAGAGAGAGAGAGAGAGAGAGAGAGAGAGAGAGAGAGAAACATCGATGTGAGAGAGACATATCTATTGGTTGCCTCCTGCACATATGCCCCAACTGGGGCTGGGGATTGAACCTGCAACCCAGGTACATGCTCTTGACTGGGAACTGAACCGGAAACCCTTTGGTTCACAGGCTGACACTCTAACCACTTAGCTACACTGGCTAGGATGAAAGCCAGTCTTTAAAAATCTCTGGGTTTGTTGTGTGTGTGTATTTTTTAATTCTTTACTCTTCAGTATAGTATACATTACACAGGTTCTCTATAAGGAACTGTTTTCATTTATGTTTATCTGTCTCAAACAAGCTGTCCTAGGTTCCTAAAATTATTCCTAGAATATTCCCCTAAAATTATCAGGAAGCAAGGTCACTTTTAGCACACTGGTTGATTCCAGATTATACAGCAAGTTTGGAGCAAAGTGATAAAAATAATTTCTGTCTCCTGGCTCTTGAGCCAATACTTCATTATCAACTCTGAGGCTTTTAAAAAATTCTGTGAGAATCTTCTTCACATGGCTCTAATTTGACAGATTTATAGCTGTGTGCATTCATGATGACAGTTTATATGTTATGTTTAGAGACTATGAAAGGAAAATAGAAAAAGGAATTTCAACTAGCCATTTTTTCCCCTTAAGGCACTGACCTTTTTACAAAATTATGTTTCTATAGGCCAAGATTCAAATTGCTATCCATAATAGAAAATGCCAGTTTTCATGCAACTACTGTTTCACATGGACTACTGTTTCACATAGAGCAAGCTTAACAAATCATAATGTAGTACCTTGTAAAGGATGACAAAGAACAATTTTAAAATTGTTCTCAGAAGATTTTATAATACTCAGGATAATGTGTTTAACCCTTGATAAATATCACTACAGTTATTATCTATTCATTAAACTTTAAAAAATAATAACTATGTATGTAGGTATTCCATTTTGCTAAAAGAAGAATCTATAGGCTTATAAAATATGAAAGTTGAGAAGCTGGGATGATCCAGGCTTCTAGCTGGAGAATGAGGTAAGCAATTACATCACTTCCAGGTACTTTCCTCTAAGTCATACCCCACCTTCCCACACCACCAAGAAATGGAATTTTCCAGAGTCCCAAATTTCATTAATCATATTATGTTTTAAATTATTTTCAAGAAAAACAAAAGCTATAAAAGTATCAAGTAGCAGCATCTAAATCTTTTCTCCTCCTTCTATTGCTGTGATTCACATCCTGCATCTCATTTTTTATCTGGTAAAGCAGCAAATATGGCAGCAGAATGCCACTTCCCCCAGAGAAGGTAACAACCACATTTTTTTTTTTTTTTTGGTACTCAAAATGATGAAACACTGATGGAATTCCTATTATAATTCATTGTTATGCACCTAGAGATATTTTTGTTTAGCAAGTTCTGATAGCTGGAGAGACACAGTTGTTCACTGGGTGAAGTCTACTTCTATATTAACGTGATATTGCGTTATTTAGATATTAATTCAAGCGGATCATTGGACTACGTTTCTCAGAGATGACACATGGACACACATAGACACAGATAATAATCTTGCCTCCTAAAGTCTTATCTTTTGAAAGGCCAGCTCAGATGATAAGATTGTCTCATGAAGTCCTGATATACCTGAGGCAGGTGCCCGTCGAGGTGACTGCTGAATTCCCAGACACATCTGCACTCCAGGAGTACAGACTCTAAGCAGTTACCAAGAACCACACACTGTTTTCTTCTCCATCTGTACCTTCTACACTGCCATTTGTGTACCTTCCCACACCTTCACGCTGCCCCCACTGGCTGGAAGAGACTTTCCTCCTTGGGCACCAGTGCCCTCCTGTCCTGTAGTTTCCAGGCTCCTTCAGAACCTGGCTTAAGCATGAGCCCTTCAGGGAAGCTGCCTTGACAACCATGCTGAGTTTGGGTCCTTTCCTCAGCACTCCAAAGAGCCCCCTGCAAGCCTTGGTTATAATATTCCAGTCACTGTCTTGTCTCCCCCATTGGATAGTGAGTTTCTTGAGGATAAAAACCATCTAATTTGTCTTTTTATTTAAATACAGCAACTAGAATTCTGCCTGGCACCTAGGCAAGATTCAAAAAAATGTGTTGAGTAAAAAAGTGGGCAAATTAACAAATGATTTTATCCTGGTCTGAAAATGGAATATTGACATGTAAACATGAATTATAGCTAATTCTTACCAAGTTCCTTCCATGTGCCAGTCATGGTGTTGGGCTTTTTAGAAGCAGTTACTTATATAATTCTCTTAACTGTTTGAGGTAGATATCTTTATTTACCCCATTCTATGGATGAGAAATTGGGAAACAGAGAGTTAAAATGACTAAGACCACACCCTGTAGATAGATTTCAAACTTAGATTTGTTGAGCCCTTTACACTCAGTCTGTACTTGAAGTTATATGGCTAATAATCATAAAAATGTGACAAATTACTGGTGCTGAAAGAATAGCTACAAATCTCTTTTACTATACTGTTTGTACTAATAGAAAAAAGAAAACAAAAATCACCTAAAATTCTTTATACAGATCTGTCATTTTGGTTCATTTGCTTCAATCTTTTTTCATTTAAAATATATTATCTCATATGTTTTATAGATAGATGATAGATAGATATAGATAGATATTTAAATATGACTTTATTGATTTCAGAGAGAAGGGAGAGGGAGAGAGATAGAAACATCAATGATGGAAGAGAGTCATTGATCGGCTGCCTCCTGCATGCCCCCCACTGGGGATCAAGCCCACAACCCAGGCATGTGCCCTGACTGAGAATCAAACCTTGATCTCCTGGATCATAGGTCCATGTTCAACCATGAGCTATGCTGACCAGGCTTCATATATATATATGTTTTAACCTTACACTGTATTATATTTATGTTGCTAACTTGTCTTTCATAACCATAAGAGTTAATGGTGTGGCAGTATTCTGTGTGAGTTGATATACTTAGCCAATTGCCTGCAATTGGACATTTGTTTCTCTCTAACAATACTGTGATAGAAATATTTGTGTATATAGGGGACTTTTTCATGACTTTTACTTAGCTTTTCAGAAAGGGAATTTTAGAATGAAAGCCACAGCAATTACTTAACAGTAAATATGTCAAGGGGCCCAGACATTCAGCACTATTCCTGTGGTTTCTAGAGACCCTGGATGTAGGAGAAAAGACTAGATGTGACGGGTCCTTGGTTGACTCTCATAGACTGGATATTCTGCCTTGTGGGAAAATGCCTCAGATCCAACAACTCAGACAGAGTACAGTCTGAGGAAGAATCCATAGTCCATACCACATAATACAGAATAAAATCTGGTAAAAACAGACACTTATCATGACTAGAAATGAAGATCATGTCCCCATGATCTTCATTTCTAGTCATGACAAGTGTCTGTCAAAAAGAGGCCATGTACATCATAAGAGGTCTCTACAGAAGAGAGGGAGTTGTCCTAACTTGCCTGCACTGTTTTGGCGGCCCTGGGGGACTTTATGTTGAAAATCTCAGAAAGTAAAAAACAAAAACAAAAAAACAACCACTGGCTAGTGTCACTGATATCTGCTTCCTGGCACAGGTGTCTCCAGTGCCATGTTAGATCTAGACTCCTTGAAACATGTCAGAGAGGAGACTGTTGCCCATATGAGGATAGGGATTATTTCTATTTTTGTAGTTTATGTTCAAGTACCCTACATCAAGTACTTGGCACATAGGTGGTTCTGACTCAATGTTTGTTGAATGAAGACATGACTGAGTAGAGAGCATGCCCTTTAGAATAAGAACAATTTGGGTTTGAAACTTGTATCTCTCACTATCAGGCCTGGACAAATGACTTAACTGCTCTGAGCCAGGCGAGGTAACTATATTGTTCCCACTACACACAGTGTCCTCGTGTGTAATGGGAACAACATAGTTACCTCACCTGGCAACGTATACATTGTTTGGGTGTGTAATGATTAGTAGAAGGCGAGTATGTGGGCGCAAATCCAAAGATTGCCTATTGCAGAAGAGCCTTGGGTAAGAGAAATTAAATAGGTAAGAAGGTGGGAGAGAAGTGTACAGGAAACATAACTTTACCCCAAAGTGACAGAGGTACAGGAAAAATAGGAATAAGGTATGTCAGGAACTCACCAGACATGTAATATAGAGTGAAAGGACCAGCATTTCTAATCATTACAAAACTGATCAGTTACTTCTCACTTACTGACATCTTAGTATCTTCTTTGGGTAACCTTGGGTTTTTTATATTGGTTTCTTACTTACCCCTAGATATAACTCACATAAATAAGAAATAGATTTTAGAACATAGGGGTTTTTGAAGTATTGTCTTTTAGTAGATCCTGCCATGTGAAATTTATTTTGAAAATCTCATTTGGCCTCCAAAGCACTTCCTAGAAATTTTCTTAGAAGGTTAATTTGGCATGAAATAGAAATTACAATTTAGTAGGAATCCTAGAATCCTAATATGCCCCTTGTTTTAGGGATAGTATACTCCTTGTGTATGTGTGTGTGTGTAATTTAGTAAAATACTGTTACATATTGCAAAGGCCAGTTGAGGACTTCTAAAAAACAAAAACTAGGAGAAACAAGATGGCTGCGTAGGTAACAGCTGCACCCGCTGCCTCCCGCAACCACATCAAAATTACAACTAAAATACAGAACCACCATCACTCAGAACCTCCTGAAATCTCGCTGCACAGAAGCCGCACAACCAGGGAGCTGAAGAAGCACTGAGACCGGTAGGAGGGGCGCAGACGCGGGCGGATTGGGCTGAATCAGAGAGACTCGGCCGCGGGCCCACACCCGGTGCCGCGGTTGAAACCCGGGAGGGAATCTCGGCGGTGGGGGTTTCCCGGAGGAGGGAGAGGTCCCATCCTCACAGCAGGCCCTCAGCCCAGGGCTCCAGGTCCGGGAAGAGACGCCCCCACAACTCCCGGCTGTGAAACCAGCGGGGACTGTCCTGAGGGTCGCGGAGGCTGCGGGAGCCCCAGCAGCTCCCACAGGACTCACTCAGACGCGCTCCCTCTGAGCCCAGCGCCGGGCAGCAGCCGGAAAGGACCTGGGACACTTGAGGAGGAACTAACCTGCCTGAAATCTGGGTGAGGGGTGGAGGGGCGGCTTCCTCCCAGGCAGAAGAGCTGACAGAGGCCATTGCTCCTTTGGCCAGCCCTCCCCACACAGCTGGCAGGCAGGCGCCATGTTTGAATCCCCAGCACCTGACTCACACCTTTGGCCCCGCCCCGTGATTCCCGGAGGCCCCGCCCCTCCCAACCTGCAGGCTCATCCAAGCCATTTCGAGTGGCTTTTCTCTGCAAGTGGCTTCTCGAGCCTCATGCTTAGGACTTTCCTAAAATCTCTCAAACAAGCAGCAGCGGGCCCCATACAGCTTGATAAGTGGCCCCAGGCCTGGCACTAGCAGCAGCCTGCATTGGCTGACAGCTTGGCCTCTCCTGGACACCGCCAAGCCCAGCACAAGGAGCAGCCAACTATGGTTTGCTGTGTAGCTCATGCTGGGTGGCCCTGGGCAAGGCACTGGCACAGGCTGACTTTGCACCTCCCGGGAGGCCCAGAGACAGTGCACCTGGTGGTCACACTCGACCACTCTGGATTACAGCCCTACCACATCCACGAGTGACACTCTCAAGGGGCACGCTTAGTGAACACCAAAGGTCCGCTGAAGTAAATCCTGCTCCATAGGGATGTCTCCAGCACAGCAGCTCTTTGTCTGTAGTTGCAGCTGGTCCTCACAGCTGATTGACCTGGGGGTCAATTCCTCCCAGTGACCCCAACAGCAACCAAGGCTCAACTACAACAGGACAGTGCACACAGCCCACACAGGGGAGCACCTAGAAGGCCCAGCTCAGGTGACTGGGGAGGCTGAGCCACTGGACCCTACAGGACACCTACTACACAAAGCCACTCTCCAAATTCCAGGAGACATAGCAGCTCTACCTAATACATAGAAACAAACACCAGGAAGCAGCCAAAATGCAGAGGCAAAGAAATGTGTTACAAAGGAAAGAACAGAAGAAATCTCTAGAAGAGGAACTAAATGAAACAGGTCCAAGCAAGCTAACAGATACAGAGTTCAGAATAATGGTTATAAGGATGCTCAAGGATATTAGTAAGAGTATGATGAAAATAATTGAGAAAATCGATGCCATAATAAAGGACCTATTTGAAATGAAGGCTACATGAACTGAAATGAAGAATAATTTACAGGGAATCAATAGTAGAGTAGAGGACGCTGAGAATCAAATCAGCAATTTGGAACATGAGGAAACAAAAAACACCCAACCAGAAGAGCAAAAAGAAAAAAGAATCCAGAAATATGAAGATAGCATAAAGAGCCTCTGGAACAATTTCAAACGGCTCAACATTTGTATTATTGGGGTGCCAGGAGAGGAAAGAGAGCAAGAAATTGAAAACCTATTTGAAAAAGTAATTACAGAGAACTTCCCCTACCTGGGGAAAGAAATAGACTTACAAGTCCAGGAAGCACAGATGGTCCCAAACAAGAGGAACCCAAAGAGGCCCACAGCAAAACACATCATAATTAAAATGCCAAAGGTTAAAGACAAAGAGAGAATCTTAAAAGCAGCAAGAGAAAAGCAGTTAATTACCTACAAGGGAGCACCCATACAACTGTCAGCTGGTTTCTCAACAGAAACTTTGCAGGCCAGAAGGGAGTGGCAAGAAATATTCAAAGTGATGAAAAACATGGAACTATAACCAAGATTACTCTACCCAGCAAAGCTATCATTTAGAATTGCAAGTCAGATAAAGAGCTTCTCAGACAAGGAAAAGCTAAAGGAGTTCATCACCACCAAACCAGCACTACAGGAAATGTTGAAGGGTCTCCTTTAAGAAGAAGCTAATGAACAAAAGAATCTGATGAACTAAATAGATCCAGGGACATTGATGCTTGTAACAGCCGACCATATTTCAGAGGGAAGAGGGAAGGGGGGTGGAGAATGGGAAGAGATTAACCAAAGAAGTTATGTGCATATATGCATAACCCATGGACACAGACAATAATGGGATGAAGGCCTGGGGAGGGGTGGGAGTGAGGAGGAGTGGGTCAATGGGAGGGAAAATGGGACACCTATAATACTTTCAACAATAAAGATAAATTAAAATAAATAAATAAATAAAATAAAAAACAAAAACTAAAAAAGCCACAGTGCCCACAGCAACGCTCAGCACTCCCTCTCCTGCTCTGCTCAAAGCTCCTCCGTACACTCCTGTTTTTTCATACTCAAGGACAGTGACTGCGCTAAGCCTCCTGTCTGCCTCCACTGACAGCATAAAACATTTCTTTCTGGTTTTCCAAGCTCTTTTCCATCGTTTCAACAGCACCTCCACTCTTATAAAGCCTAAACATTAATTAGGACAAAAACTCTCAACTTCTATGTAGACCTCAATGCTCTTTATCATCAGATTAGGATACCAACTTCTTTGTTCTTCTAAGAATGAATGTGCCTTTTCCTTGAACTCATATATTTCCTTTGTTTTATTTGTGGTTTGGGGTTTTTTTGTTTGTCATTTTAAAAATTATGAAGCATTCCAAAAAGGAAAGAGTAAATACTTAACAGATATCTATGTACCTACCCTCAAAACAAACAGATGCTAATAATTTAAAAAATTAAACCTGTATATACAACTAAATCTTGATATCTATCCCTCCCCCATTCGCCCCTGACGTCAGTGTACTTCATTCTTGTGAAATGTTTTGGTAGTTTTACTACATACAGATCCACAACAATATATCTATCTTGTCATGAGCCCATGGACTTATTTCTTGTCTCTACACCAGCCTTCAAGCTCAAGCTCACAGGTTTCCAAGAACAGCCCCTGCTCCCCAGTCCTTCCTACCAGGACTGCTATTGTGTCACCTCGTGCTCTCACTGGTTGTTGATTCCTGGGGCATTTTGTGAAGCCTGTGATTTCCCTTCCTTCAAACAAGCTTAGCTATGCACGTTAAAAATCGTGTACTGTACCTTAGCCAGCATAAATGATCTTAACAGGAATGTTTTCTTGTTATTTTCTTTATAGTATTTCAGAAAACAGAAGTTCTCACTTGGTTTTCATAGACCAGTCATTTTCCTCTAGTAATTCTTTCCTATCTTGTGTTAATATTTTAATGGGACTCTGCAAAATTACCATATTTTGTATCAGTGTGTATCAGGACCCCTCTCTGAAATGGTGAGTCTCACAGGCCTTAGTTTCCTCAGTTCCCTTCTATCTATAAGATTCTGTGATTGTTAGGAACTGTACCGTGATATGACAAGTATTTAGCACCTGACAAAAGTTTTTACAATAACATTAACTAAATTTTTGCATAAAACTGCATAAAATATTTTATAGCAATTTTATTCAAAGTGTTCATTTTTTTCTTTTAAGAATACTCCCAAAAGTGACTGTAAATATTTTCTTTAAAAAACCCCACATGTGATCATAAAGTAAAACTGCTTAATAAGTGAATATGTTGGTTTTAGCAAATTATCTCGAAGTTTGCATTCTCTTCCCTAGTAGTGGGTATTACGCAGTTCCTTCTTCACAAGGCTTTGTTTGCCCTTTCCACTGCTAGTCAAGAGCACTGCAAGTTTTTAATTATAAGTAACTTACTCTGGGGTTGAAAAAGATGAACCCTTACTGATTATTGGAACGATAAAACTAGAAATTCCAGTTAGGTAAAGTTTTAGCCAAAAAATTTTGTTCTGACAGAGTCATTTTTCCTTTTAGAAAATCTGGCGTGGCACCCTGTGCCCGGGGCCCAGTTACACCTATGTTTTCCAGTGTCTCCAAGGCTTCGCTGCAGTCTACCTGTTGTTCACTTAAAGGCCAGTGAACATAAGGCATACAGTGGGCTTTTAGCCAAACTGAGGAATAACATTAAGTAACTTAAAATTCTTCCTAATTAAATGTGTCCCTGTGACAGTTGCAGAGGTAACACATCCCTTTAGCTCCACCGCCCAAAACCGCTCACCAATGCACAGTCACGTGATTGTCAGTATGCGGTTCCCTGGGGAGCTCAGTTGACATGCACACGGAACCACTGGCAACGCCTCTGCCAGCTAAGGTTTGCATTCAGTTTCAAACCATGAATGAAATGTCTTTTATTTTAAAAAATATGGCTGGATAATTTTATCTCCCCATTATAAAATGCTTTGAAATACATTTGTGTCACAGGGATAAACATAAGCTTAAGGAAACTGATTATGATGGAAAATAAAGGGCATGTTAAAAGAGCAGTATGGTAGGATAGCCCTGGCAAATTATTTTCCTGTAAGTTTTAGGGAAGCCTTGAGGTAGAAGTCTGTCAGCCCTGAAGGCTGGGAGGATGATGAGCAAGAGTTGTGATTGGGGTTATTTTTTGGAGTATAGTAGTATTCCTTTACTGCTGTACTTTAGCCTTCCGCACTCTCAGTTACCCACATCTGAAAATATTAAATGGGAAATTCTAGAATTAATCAATTCATAAGTCTTAAATTGCTTGCCCTTATGAGTAGCATGATGAAATCTTACACAGTCCCACTCCGTCCCACCCAGGACATGAACCATTCCTTTGTCCAGTGCGTCCACACCGTAGATGCTCCTCACGCTTTAGTCACTGTCCCAGTCATCAGATCTACTGTCGCGTGTCACAGTGCTTGTATTTATGTCACCCTTGTTTTACTTACTAATGGCCCCAAAGCACAAAACTAGTGATGCTGGCAATTCTGATATGCCATAAAGTGCTTCCTTTAAGTGAAAAAATATGTACGTATAGGAAAAACATAGCGAATATAGGGTTCGGTACTGTCACAGGTTTAGGCATCCGCTAGGGGTCTTGGTAGTCTCCCCGGCGGATAAGGGGGGCGCTGTGTGGGTAAAGAACTCACGTGATATCCAGACCAAGCAACAGGGAACCTGGATTCCAATCCTGGTTCTGCCTAAAATGCCATCATATGATGTAGGGCAAGACACAGACCCTGTGGACCACAGTTTTTCTTAATTGGCTGTCTGTCAAGGTTAGATGTAATCATCTAGTGGGTTCTTTCTTTTCCATCTTTAAAGAGTGTGTTCATAGCAGATGCCATTCCAAATGTAGCCCACTTTCACTGTTTTCCTTTAGTACAGGTGCAGACGCTGTGGGTGTCTGGCACACATTTGCCCCCTGATTTTCACAGACTCGCTGTCTCCCCCCACTGACTTACACTGGGCGTGGGGAGCGTGCGCCTCTCTTCCCTGGAAGCCAGCCATTTTGTTTTCCTGAGATTTATTTCTTCATGTCTTTACATTAGTTCAATGCCGACAACACTAACTTTTTAATCCCTTTGGTCTAGTTTAACTACCAGGCATCTGTTGCTGATGTTTCAACCTTCCCACCGTGCCATTGACCTGCTTCTAGACACATGTATTCATTCAACAAACATTAAACATCGCTAATGTTCCAAGCCCTGCCCAAGGCTGGTACTAAGCTTGCAAAGTGGACAAGAATACAGCCCCTAAGAGTAATGACACATAAACACCCCTCCAATAGAGGAACAAGGTGCCGTGGGGCTACAGAAGAGGCAGCTCTGTGCTCTGCTGGGTTCCTGAAACAGAGGATCTCGAATTTCCTGACCCTTTAATCCACTGTTAGCCAACACACCATATCCCAACCTTAACTCTTCACTTGTTTCCATATTATCGAATGATTGCATTCTGACTTATATTCTACTTAGTCACTGAACTATAGTCAGTCACTTCACTATCCTCCATCTAGTTTCTTCAGAAAATGGTAGTTACATTTATCGCTCTTTTCTCAAATGAATGTCATGAAGAAAATGTCAAGAAGTAAGCTACATCTGGAAACTACTTCACATAAAAAAGTTGTTCTCTAAGACATAGTGCTTACTGGCAAAGGCATGGCAAAAATTACAGATGAAAATGGTATAATCAGCCAGTTTTATTTAAAGCTGATTTCCTCAGATATATTCATGATGTTAATGGTCTACCCGAGGGATATTTGAGTGCCTCATTGCTTGAGATAATCAGGAGATATGACATTTGTTTAGGGTGTAGGTAGAAGTCAAGGATGTGAATTTGTGAAAAGGAAAAGCAGAAAAGTAAACCAGTGTGGAGGTATGGTGCAGGATAGCAATAAAATACACATTTTTCTGAAAAGAAGACAACCTCTTTAACTATGTAGTTTAACTATAAAACTTGGGGAGAGCTTAAACTTGAGCAAGACCACATCTGTGAGTGAAAGGGAGTAATTGAAGGTTTACATGTTTATTGATAGTTAAAACCAGCATAGAATTAGATTCAAGCAATGCAGCCAAAATAAAAGTGAAAGAATTAAAAAAAAAATCTTTATTGATTTCAGAGAGAGGAAGGGAGAGGGAGAGAGAGAGAGATAGCAACATCAATAATGAGAGAGTCGCCACTGATCGGCTGCCTCCTGCACGCCCCCAACCCGCGATCGAACCTGCAGCCTTGGCATGTGCCCTAACCAGGAATCGTACTGTGATCTCAACTGTGGAGTCGATGCTCAACTGCTGAGCCATGCCCAGCCGGGCAAAGTGGAAGAATTTTAAGATAGAAAACACAGTGCCTGTGATGGAACTTATATGAAAATGTGAAGTATATAAACTGAGACAGTAATAGAATTGTGCATTAGAAGGAATCATGCAACAGAAGTCATGCATTATAGGGAAGCTGGGTGGTGGCCTCAGCCAATTTTTTTTCCAACACAAGAATGCCCTCTACAATACCCCAGTGCATCTAATGAATTGTTGAATAATTCTTTGACCTATATTGGAAATGTTCAGAGACAAGGACCTTCCTGCTTGGAAATCAGTCCATTCCATTAGTGACCAACTCTAGAAAGTTGCTAGAAGGTCTGCCAGAACCTTTCTCATGCTATAACCAAATTGCCCTATACCTGTACAATCAACCTGGTTCTGTGGTCTGAAGACTCATGAAGTTAAGTCCAAACTTTCTTCATTGTGATAGCCCTTTGCAAATACTTGAAGAAATTGGTCATGGTCTCTCTAAATTTTTCTTCTCAACTTTAATATCTCCCAATTTCTCAATCATTCTTCACAGGGGCTGGTTGCCATACTTTTTAATATCTTAGGCCTCAGTTTGTCAAGGTCCCTTTTAAAGTATGGTGCTGACACCTCCAGATGTGGTCTGAGCACTTCCAAAATGACAGATGGACTCTATTCTTTCAGCTCAAGATTATATTCACTTTTGAAGGGTAGTCCTATCATGTTATTGTTTATGAAGAGAGGTTAGTATTTTTACTTCCAACTCTCTGAGCTTTGCACATATCTTTTCTGTTTGTTTTAATTTAATTTACAAGTACTAATTGGGCCCCATACTATTTCAGTCACAGTACAGGGCCCTGGGAACAAAAGATGAATACGATTCTGTCTGGAGGATTTTATGATGTTCTGATGGGAGTGACACACACAAAAATAATTACAATATGATGTATGATGCATATGTGAACTCAGTGCTCTAAGAATATAGGGAAAGGAATGAACTGCCTAATGCATCTTCTATGTGCGAGACACATAAATAGACACTTATTTATGATTATGAATCTCTCTAAGTATGGTCAGGTGTATATTATTCTAAATTATCTATGAAAATTTAGTGAAAGGTTTTATGAATTTCCTTGCTGTATTTCCTTGACCTTTGAATTTAGTAACATGAGAAGTGGTTGATATAGTGAATTGATTCCTAATGCTTACTAATTTCTTTTCAAAGTCCTTAAAAATGAGTTTTATAATTTGCTATAGAATTTGGACATAGAATAAAATCCATTTTATAGTTTTGCAGTTTCCAAAATGTTATTTTCCTCTTTCTTTGGAATTTACCACTTCTTCCCTTTGTTGTAATTTCTCCAAGACTAGTAACAGCATTTTTGTTTTCACATCTACAGTTTTTTTCAGGATACTAATTTATGACTTATTTGAGTGGGAAGGCCTGAACTCAGAGTAGTTCTCTCACTATCCCTTATACCAGGCTTTTATTTTCCCTAACTCATGTTTGTTGTAATTTTAAAATAAGGTTCACCAGTTGAGAAGATAGAGACACAACATCTTGTGAGGAATCTGACCACAGTCCTCTGACCACAGTCCTGACCCCACCCCCTTTCATTCAGTGGATATTTGTAAGTCAAGCTGTGCTCCAGGTACTGGTTGTACATGTGTCTTAAAGCAACATCTGGCTCAACAAACAGATTACTCCTTGCACCCTTAACTTGGATTCACTCAGGGCTTCTTGCCTTCCTCACATTTGAGCCGCTTGAGTGTGACATCTTCATTCAGCTTTTGTGTATCTGACTGAAATTCTTGCTCCCTGTGAGGTCACTTTGCACCCACACTAGTATCTTTATAGGTCTCTGTTTTTATTTCTCACTAGGGTAATTTGGTACATGGGTTCAGAACATTTTATTTTTAAGCTGTATCCCTTTAAAGTCTCTGGCTCCAAAAAAATGGTTCTCACTTTTTCTCTGAAATAGTACTGGAGGATAAGAAAAGAATAGAGAGCACCTTTAGGCAATGTAGGCAGTGTGTTGGGAGGAAGAGCCAGGAAGCTAATGTGGTCTGGGAGCGTCTCTGGGTTGGAGTTAGTCTGTACACGACAAGAAGTGTGCCTGACCCCACACCTGGTAGTTCCTTATCTTAAATATGCTTGACTTTTTTCCTTTAACGTAACTTACTTTTTGGATGTAAATTTTTAATATAGTTGCATGATTTAAAACCCAAATGTATAAAAACTGTACAGCAAAATACCTCCCTCTCTTCCCCATCCTCCATCCATCCAGTTCCCACACTCCCTTAATTATTGGTTTCTTGATGCATACACAAGCAAATATAAATATAGGTTATTATACCCCCTCTTTTACACAAATTATAAAAATGGTTTTGCAACTTGCTCTCTTACATTTAACATATCTTGGAGATTTTTTCACACGTGTACATGGGGAAGGTCTTTGCTTTTTCTTAAAGGTATATGTATTCCATTGATACATGTACTATTATTTACTTACCTACTACCCTTTTGACAGACATTTCTGTTGTTTTCAACATTTTGTTATGACAAATAGAGCTGACAAATAACCTGGTACACATATCATTCCAAATATGAGCCAGTACATGTGCAGAGCCAATTTCCAAATATCAAATTTTATAGATATTTGTAGTTTGGATAGAAGTTGCCATATGCTGACTTCCATTTGGATCTGTATTGATCTACTCTTCTGCTAGTAATTTATGAGAGTATCTATTTTCCTATAATCTCACGAACAGAATGTATTGTCCAACTTAATTTCTTTTTAGAGCTTCTAATAAACACATTTTATAACCAAACATTTAAAAAAATTTCTCTGAACACACCACTGCTTCACTCTTTTCCATAATTTCAGAGCCTCAACTTCAGTCCCCTAAATCCATCAGGACTTAGGTTCTCATTATCCCCTTGCTCTTCTGAACCTTCTGCATGTCACCTTCTGTTTCCTTCCCTCTGGCCATGAGCATACTCCCATGGCTATTACTAACAATAAGTAACGAGAAAGCCCTTCATGGGCTCTTTCTACCTCTGAGGGGACCTCTGGTGAGAAGAAATCTGATTCAGAGAGTCTGTAGAAAATTGTTTTATGATATAAGGTAATGTATGTGAATTCTTACTCTTCTCTTGTAAATAATAAGCAGGTCACATCTGATCCTCCTATTCTTTGTCACAAATGTATACCCAAGCTAGAGCACCAGCACAATTTTGTTTATCTGATTACTTACTAGACATAGATTCCCATAGTCCTGTCGTCTCAAGTCAACATGCTCAAAAGTGAGCCCATCTTCCCATCTACTCTGGTATATTGCCTGACATTCTCTCTCAGTTGGTGACATCACTATTCACTTAATCCCCCAAACCGGAAAGCAGCAAGTATTTCTTGACTCATCTTTCCCTCCATCCCCAAATCTAATCAGTGACTTTCAATTATCTCTCAAATATTTGTGGGCTCTGCAACCCCCACTATTACTGACCTGGTTCAGGTTCTCATCATTTCTTTTTTTTCTTTTTTTTAAACATATCTTTATTGATTTCAGAGAGAAGAAAGGAAGGGGGAGAGAGAGAGATAGAAACATCAATGATGAGAGAGTCATTGATCGGTTGCCTCCTGCTTGCCCCTGCTGGGGATCGAGCCTGCAACCCGGGCATGTGCCCTGACCGGGAAATCGAACCCCGATCTCCAGGATCCTAGGTCGATGCTCAACCGCTGAGCCACGCCTGGCCGGGCATCTCATCATTTCTTACCTGATCTTTTGCAGTAGTCTTTTAATTCATCTTCCTGCCTCCAGGCTTGTCCCCCTTAATCTAGCACTCACCAGCTAAGTTCCCCAATGTGCAGATTTTTCTCACCTTCTGAAAACCCTTCACATACATCTCTCAACTACAGGAATAAACCTAAGCTCCCTAACTGCTGGTAAAGGGTCTCCTGCGGTCTTGTTCTTCCACCTCTCCAGTCTTTTCCCCTATCACTTCTTGCTCCCTGACTCAATTTTTTTATTCTAGTGACTCCGGTTGTGTTCAGCTTTCCACTGACCATGCCGTAGCTCCTCTCAGTGTCTGTAAAAGCCTTCATATACTGAATGCTTAATACATACAAAGCTCTGAGCTCTAGATACAATGTGCATCACCCTAATTGGAATGTCTTCTTTGTCCTTTACCACGCTAGCTCCTACTCATTCTTCCAGACTAAGCTCATGTGCCACCCCCTCTAGGAAATGTCTGTTAATACCAACACCCCACCAGCCCCCATTCCTGCCCCAGATAGGTTGAGATGGCAGCTCCTTCATCTGCTCCCATGTGGCTTCCTCTATCACTGCACTTACCATATGACTGGAACCACAAATGTAAGTGAAAAATTTCTAACAGCCACAATAAAAAAGAAAATAGGCAAATTGATTTTAATAATTTAGTATTACTTAATATTTACTATTTAACCCAGTATGTCTATTTTAACATGTAAACAACATAAAAATTATGACTGAGATAAATTACATTGTTTTAAAAAAGTGTTAAGTCTTTGAAATCTGATGTGTGTTTTACCTAGTGCATACCAAGTGCTCAATCGCCCTTGGCACTAGGGGCCACCATATTAGATAGTATAGTTCTAGACGATGACCCTGTGAGCACACAAACCATGTCTGTGTCCCTGGCACAAAGTCCAGTTCTGCTATGTGGTAGATACTCAATAAATGTGGAGGTGGAAGAGTGAAGGGAGCAATCTACAAATGAACATGCACATGTAAAAAGGGTCATCTTTATTAAGGTGTTTTTCTCCTTTGCATTTCCTTATTCTGTTCAGCCTTCCCATAATCTGCAAAGGGCTTGTTTTTGTTCTAGAAAGTTAGGTTTGTTGCAGCAGTACTACAGTGTAAAAAGAACGAATTGATATTTAGCTTTCTGACATCCAAAGCCAGGAGTTTTTGTGTGTTTTTTTTAAGAAAGAAATGGGATTTTTTTAAGGTGTTTTTAACTCCCATTGACTTATCAAAATTAGACTTTACAGGCTATCAGATATACAAAAATCTGCTTATAATTCCACATGTTTAGGAAAACCCTACCTGTCCTCAGTGAAAAATACCTACTTGTCCTCAGTGAAAAAAAATTTTTTGTATGTAATATACATAATTATGCGTATAATATATTTAGGCTATAAGAAGAAATTAACAAAAAATATCATTATGAATGTCATTAAATGATTTTAATGAAGCCAAGACCTGGTTATATAGTATTTAGATAAAAGATATTGTACTACAGGGTAAAGAACAAAGCTCATAATTTTTAAAAAAATAAATTTAAGCCGTGGCCAGTTTGGCTTAGTTGTTAGAGCGTTAGCCTGTGAATCCAAGGCTCATGGGTTCGATTCCCAGTCAAGGGCATATACCTGGGTTGCAGGTTCGATCCCCGGCCCCAGTTGGGGTGCACGAAGGAGGCAACCAATCAGTGTGTGTCTTCACTCACATTGATGTTTCTCTCTCTCCTCCCTCCCACTCTCTCTGAAAATCAATGGAAAAAAATATATCTTGGGGGTGAGGATATAGGCATGCAAACATGGTATTTTTTTCTCTTCAGAAATAGGTGCCAAAGGAGGGAAGACAATACATTGTACTGTACCCAATTAGAATAAAACCTATGAGAGAAACAAAAGTCAAAACTTTGATTTCCCCAAGAGATAAAGTCTGGGTGGGCAAAGGTGAGTGTCCCAAAGGACAGAGATGTCCCCTGGGGAGATGCTGAACACATCTCAAATTAATATCTCCACTCTCATTTGTCTCTGGTGAGATTATGTTCATAGATAACTATTTTGAAGAATAGAGGCATAATAAAATGTGCCAGTTAAAGTTCTGTGATTTCTATGATGTTATTTCAATTCCCAGGGTTTTCTTCTTCTCTATAAAGATGCTGAACATGCTTGTTAAGAGAAGGAAATACTTTCTTTTTTTTTCTTTTCTTTTTTTAAAATATATCTTTATTGATTTCAGAGAGAGGAAAGGAGAGAGAGACAGACAGAAACATCAATGATGAGAGAGTCATTGTGGATGGAGCCCGTAGCCTGGGCATGTACCCTGACTGGGAATCGAACCTCGATCTCCTGGATCCTAGGTCCATGCTCAACCGCTGAGCCATGCCCTGCCGGGCAGAAATACTTTCTTTTAGGTTCATTACCTGGACGGGGACACTTACTTGAAATAAAGTACATTCTAGAATGCAAATTACCCTCTACATGGCATTCTGTCTATGACTTAACTATGGTCTATTAATACTAATTTTCTCAGCCCCTAGTGTTTGTGGGGAGACATATTTTAACTTCAAACTTTGCTCTGACAAAACAAACAGAACAACAACAAAAAAAACCTTCCATATACTATATTATTTGGCTAAAAGTTTTACCTTGAATTTTCTGTATCTGGGTTATGGTTTATGCACGAATGGTTTCACTAATGGAATATTATTGTAATAAATAGGTCTACCACTATATTGGAATTTGCATGACTTATAAAAGATAATAGTAGGAACAGCATCCTTTTTGTAGCACACTATACACTCATATGCAGTGTCTTATTTAATTATCAAACTAAGCCCAGGTGTCAGATAATGCTACCTGTTTTCCACTTTCAAATGGAAAACCTGAGACTCTGAGATGTAATTTAATGAGAAATACACTTAAAAATGGCAGAGCTGAGCCCTAGCTGGTGTTGCTCAGTGGTTAGAGTGTCCACCTGTACATTGAAGGGTCCCTCTTCAATCCGATTCCCAGTCAAGGCCACGTACCTGGGTTGCAGGTTTGATCCCTAGTCCCTGTTGGGGCACCTGTGGAAGGCAACCAATCGATGTGTGTCTCACATCGATGTTTCTCTCTTTCTCTCTCTCTCAAAAATCAATGGAAAAATATCCTCGAGTGAGGATTAACAACAAAAATGGCAGAGCTGAGTTCAAACCAAATTCTTTTGACTCCAAATCCATCACTGATTCCATCTTTTCTCTTAAAAATTATTAATTTTTCTATTTCTCTGAGGCAGAGACCTGAGTTTGAATCACAGTCCCACAAATTACTACATACATGGCTTGGACCAGCTACTTGACCTCTCAAAGCCTCATATCCTGAGGCCATAACATCCAGGTGAAGATTGTTCTATCTCTTGAGATGGTGAAGGTTAAATCAGATCATGCTGTAAAGCTCATGCATACAGTACCACTCAGTAAATGTTTGTTATTTTTATTGTTATTCTCAGAACAGTTCTTACGAAAACATTTTAGTAGTTGATAGGAGACTTCCACTCTTTTCACCCTCACATTTCAGAATGTCTGCCTAGTCTCATTTTTCAACCATGAATACGGTTTGGCAAAGATGTCTAACCATGCTTAACCCCCAAAACACAGTATTTCTGTTTGGTCTTCTCTTACCTAGCAATGATCTTGTGATTCCACTTATACCACACTCAAGTCAGTCCTTCTCTTTTTCCATTTCTTTCACAGCATGAATTTTCCTTGCTTATAGTTCAATTTAATTGGCAAGCACAGTTTTGGAAATTCTCAAGTAATAAGTCAAACATGTCAATACTGCTCTCTGGAACTCTAATTAGATGTCTGTTCAAATTTCTCATTCTGTGTTCCTTGTCTTTTGATTTCTCTCACATTTGTTTTTTCTTCCTCTGTTGGTATTGTATTTGGGATAATTTCTTCAGGGTATCTTCCAGTTCACCAATTTATTCTTTCAGCTGTTTTGAATTTATTGTTAAATATTCATTTCTGATTTCAGTTATTATATTTTTATATTCTAGAAGTTTGTTTCTTTGCCTTATCTATTTGGATATCCTTAAGTATTTCCAGGTCCCCGAACATATGTTCAAACTTGTCTTTTATTTATGTAAACAGTAAATATAGTTACTTTGGAGTCTATAGCTGCTAATTTCTATCATCCAAAAATCCTTGGGGGTCTGTTTCTGTTGTCTGTTGCTTCTGCTAATTGTTCCTTATGGTGCCTTGTTTTCTTGTGTATTTAGCAAGTTAGTTTTGTGGGGGTTTTTTGTTTTTTGTTTTTTACTGTGAACTACTTATTTTCCTTAGAATTTTATGTGTGACAGTTGTTTGAACCTAGGATAGTAGTGTTTTCCTTCAGAAAGGTTTGCCATTTGTTTCTACCAGGGTACTACCTGAGAGTACTACCAGCCAAGGATCACTCAAAGTCAAAATTTTGGTCTGAAATATTTTGAACCATCTACACAGTGTGAATTTTCGTTCCTATGCTAACATGAGAAATGGCTTTTGAGTCCAGATTTTCAGCAATAATTCTTTTCTTCTCTCCCTAGTGCCTAGACTTGAAAGTGTACTATTTTTGTTATTCCTCTGAGTGTTAAGATTGGTGTTATTTTCCATTCACTTACACTAAGGTGTAATCCTTTACACTCTCAACTTTATGCTGGAGAGGAACTCATATTAGACTGCTCCCCATATAGAGGAAATCTCTAAACCTTTTAACTGTCTTATGTGTAGTCATGTAAATAAAAGCTAAAGTTCATGCAGTTTAACAAGTGCCCTCCGAGGGAAAGTAGCTACAGTGCTCCATTTACCTTTGAGTTTTTTTCACTCAGGTTTTAGGTCCAAGAATTTAAATATTTAGGTTCAAGTATTTAAATATCCAGAATGTTTAAGTTGTTTCCAGCAGGAGGGTCAGTCCATGTACTTATTCTGCTTATCACCCAAAGCAGAAATCTCTCCTCATATTTTTACCAGTTTCATCCTTTGTTTCAAATTTAGAACAAATTCAGTAAAATTGTCAACTTGTAGAAAAAGAATTGATCCAATAAAAATTAGGAAAATATGGTTAAGCAATCAACTGAGTTATTCCTTTTAGAAGATAACACTGTATGTGCACCTGAGCAACCTCTACAATCACTATACAATTTATTGCCGTGTCTTACGGATGGCTGCCACACTAGCGCTCACTCAGAGAGCAGCTTCAGACAGATCCAATGCAGGCTCACATCGTTCAAACCTCTGTCACTACGGAAGTTATATAGGGCACTCCACCTCTGGCTGCATAGTATCCGCAACTACTAAGCATCAAGTTGGGAGTTGTCTACACTAGAGAGGCAGGCAGTAGGTAGAGATGAGAGTAGTGGTTGGTGCTCAATAGACTCTTAGGGATATAGGGGAGCATTATTCAAAGGCAAAGGGCTAACTCTGCCAGCAGGTTTGCTCCCCAGAAAGCAACAAGAAACATAGATCTGGGTTAATAAAACATCTCTGCAGCTCTCTAGGCTCTTGACAGCAGATCCTTTCACCTCGACCCTACTGCCTCAACCATGACTTTCACCCCATCCCAGTGCAGCTTTCTGCGCTCACCGTTTTTGCCCTCTGCTCACCTCCCCTAACCTGATACCATTTATCACACAGAGAAATCTCCCTAGATACATAGGCATCCAATTCTTTCTCTGTGGAGCAGTTTTCATAGCCTTTTGAGCAAGAAAGAGACATACTTGTAGCTGTGGATCAAGGCAATCATTTTAAGATATTTAAAAATTACCTGCACCAGTTAAATGTTTAGAAAATTAAAGTACTTATGAGTTTATTTACTTTTTAGTTTTCTAAGTGAGAATAAACTATTGCAAACTAGTTTCTTCTATGATATCAGTTTGCTGCCTAAGAAACCACCTGAAACACAGTGGCCTGAAACACTGCACAGTTATTATTTGTCATGCTTCTGCTGCTCTTCGTGTCTGGGCCTGCTCACCTGGGGCTGGATGGTCCAGGACACCCTCATTCACATGCCAGGTCCTCAGCATTGGCAGCTGGAATTCACAGGGTTTTTCTCCACTTGGTCTCTAAGTGGAGATGGGTAGTCGAAGGGTTCTCAGCAGCAAGAGAGAAAGGCCCAGCACCCAAGTCCTGTTGCCCAAAGCAGTCCCACACAGACCTAGATTTAAAGGGTGGAGAAATGATTCCTCCTCCAGATTGTAGGAGTGGCTAAGTTACACTACAAAGGGAGGAACAAACTGGAAGAATTTGTAACCACTTATACTGCAGCCTACTGCAGTTATCATCATCAATGCATAGAAAAAGAGCATCCTACCAAAAAAAGTTAAAATAAAAGATCCTCAAGTGTAAAATATTTAACTTTAACAAAAAAAGCCCAAAAACCTCTGACATGATTTTTCCTTTAAAAATTATTATTATTAATACCATGGAGTGGTAGAAACCTTATTCCTGTCAGCATTATTCTAGAGAGCAGTGTTTGGAACTGTGATGTTAGGAAATGACTCTGGCAGCACTGCCTGGGATCAGAGAAAGAGTGGGGAGGCTCTAGGGAGGGAAGCCGGATAAGAATGCAGATAAGAGGTAATAAGAGCAAGGAGATGAGTAGCCACTGAAATGATCAGAAAGGCAGGGAAATGTGACAAATAGCTTAGAGTAGGAATTAAAACTGGGATAGGATGAGGTGTGTATGTGTGAGTGTATACAACAAAGGATGAAGCCCTAATTCTGGCACTTCTTCTTTGGGATAATCCAAAAATTCTATTATCATCCATGTTAGTTTTCTATTCTCCTGTGACAAATTGCCACTATAGCAACTTCAAACCACTCCCACCTGTTCAGTTTCCTTGGGTGAGGAGTCAGGCATGGGTCGAAACCTAGTCTCTGTTCAAGTCTCATGGGCCAAAATCAAGGTTTTGACTGAGCTGGGTTCTTACCTGAAGGCTCTAGGGACAAGTCTATTTCCAAGCTTGTTCAGATTGTTGGCAGAATCCAGCCCTTGCAGTTGGAGGATGGGGGTCCTGTTTCCCTGTTGACTGTCCATGAGGCCATCCTGGCCTCTTGGGCTGCCCGCATTCCTTCTTACATGGACCCCCATTTTTACACCAGCAGTGGCACGTGGAGGCCCCCTCATGGTTCACATCTTCTGCTTCTTTTTTTGTCTTTAGCCTGAGAGCTCTCTGCCAGGCCCACATAGATAATCTCCCCATGTTAAGGTTATTTTTTCCATAGACCAGTGATTTTCAACCACTATGCCTCGGCACACTGGTGTGCTGCAAGAATTTTTAAAACATGAAATACCTGACTATTTAGTCAGGGGCACTGACTAAATTCTGGGACTTCTACTTTGGGATAATCCAAAAATTCGATTATCATCCATGTTAGTTTTCTATTCTCCTGTGACAAATTGCCACTGCAGCAACTTCAGACCACTCCCACCTGTTGTTTCAGTCAAGTAAAAAAAATTATAGCAGCCAACACAATAGCCATCTGGTGTGAATGAGTCAAAATTATACCTATTTTTTGTTAGATTGGAAACAATATAATATATTTTGATATGCAGCAGAATTCAGTAATTAGTTTATGTGTGCCCTGAGATGAAAAATGTTGAAAATCGCTGCCATAGGCTATAATTTACATGTGTTATGCTGGGAGTGATATGTCATCAGATCCATGGCTTCTTGGGACTAGAGAAGGACAGCTTTTTGGGGGTGGTGGGGAAGGGAATTTTAGAAATTCTGCCAACACATCGCCTCTTGGAAAGAGAAAGTAATATAGTTAAGGAGACTTTTCCAGGAAAATATAATTTGATTATAAAATCACCATCACTTCACAGGATTATTGTTAGACAAGCGTGATAAGAAGAATAAGAAAGTGCACTGTAAATATTAGGAGTTGGAATGAGCACTGATTTGCTGATTTGGACTTGGAAATCCATCCCCACTATTCACCTTAGGCAGGCCAGTGGCATCCAACAAACCTCTTCTCTTGGGTGTTTTATTACTTGCTACCACTAGGGGTCATTCACACAGCTGGGGAAGATAAATCCCCTGTAGCCTGGAGCTATTTGGGACTAAGATCTGTACAGCCCTGTACTGCCCTGTACTGTGGATTCCAGAAAGTGTTCCTAGGGGATTCAGAATGCTGGAGCCATCTTGAAGAGTCCAGCTCTTCCAAAGATCTGAGCCACATATTTGCTTTGGGCAGGGGATTATCCTTGGGTGCAATTGGGCGGAAGCTGAGAGGTGAGGAGAAGGGTCTGGATACCTTTGTTATGCTTTGCACCTCCTTCTCCAAGAGCCCATGTCCTGGTTCCTTTTGGGGGGATGTGCAGTGCTTTTTCCCCAGCAGGCCTCAGAAGTGTGGTTTGACACCATTGAGACTCGAATGGATGATCCAGGCAAAGGGAGAACCAAAATAATGATGTTCAGGGTCCAAGGCATAGTGGTGGAATTCTTTGTGGCAAAGGCCATGTGAAACTTGGCTCTGAGGACCTGGACTGTGTGCTGCCTTATTCTCCGGTCAGCACGTGATTCTTAGGCAAGGACCTATTTCTTTTTGCTTTGGGCAGGGGCTTATCCTTGGGTGCAATTGGGCGGAAGCTGAGAGGTGAGGAGAAGGGTCTGGATACCTTTGTTATGCTGTGTCTAGAACATTAATCCATGAAGTAGTGTAAAACCCTTTGTTTAACATTATTTATAATCAGATTCTGTTTCCCATTTTGGTTCTTCCATGACAATCCTGAGTTGGTTGTTTTTTGTTTTTGTTTTTGTATTTGAAGTACATTTGATGATGAGAGAACTTTCCAGCACCAACAAAAGGAATTGTAGGGATGTATGTATGACCTTTTTGAGTTTCCACTGTGTATTAATATAATCCTCATGATGACCCTGTGTGGTACATACTATTATTAGTACCTCACTTTATAGAAAACTGAGGCACAGCATGGGATAGGGGTTGTTAGCAGCCTTCCCAGTCCCATGGCTAGCAGGTGACAGAGCAGGATTCACACCTGGGCCATGGACCCTGTACTCGGGGGCATCTGGCCCCTGCTCCTTGCTCAGGAAGTGCATGCTCACCTGTGTCTATGCTTGGAGTCTGCTGTGTCCACATGGACAGTGTGCTTAAAACATATACGGGATATGAATCTCCAACAAGGTAAGATAGTCATATGCTCATTAAGCTAGAACGCATGACCTCATACCAGCTGCTGTTGTTATTGTAATGATCTCTTAGAATTTGACAACGCATTATCCCATACCAGGAGTTATAATTATCTCATACAATTCAGCTTTCATAAGTAGATGAGGACTGATTATATTGTCCTTGAAATTACCGTGCCATTTTCTGATAATTACTTTTATATTCTTTTTAAACTATCTAGATTGTATTTTGCTTCCTGACATATTTTCTGAGTTTTGTGTTTCCTCTGGAGAGAGGGACACACACCACTGGAAACCAATCTAGCGAGCTTTCTTGCTTGTCTCCAAGGTAGCATTTAACTGAGATCTTTACTCCCGAGGCTGTGCTGACAGCCTTGTCCAGCCTTGAGTAGGAGTACATTTTGAGTTAATTCTTAATCTAATGTTGAATTCTTTCAAGAGCAGAGGCCAGGGGAAAATATGCTTCCTGGCCTCGATGATTAACTATTTGTACCTGACAAATGCTCCCCCTGGAGGTTGCTTTTTCTTCCAGAATATTCTAGAATATTCCGATTCATGGAATCAGAAGAGCACTTTGAGAACATAGAGTCAAATCTTGTCACTTGAACATTAATGAGTGTCAACAGCAGTGTCATGGCAGGGCCCAGACAGAGTAGCCTCATTGCACAGGTTACCCTTTCTGAGTGACTCCACCTGGTAGCAACAGGAGGACTCAAGTCACTTGAGAGAGGGGCAGTGAGCCAGGATGATCTCAAGGTTAGAAGCAGCCCCAAATTCATGCAGCAAAAAGATTAAAAATGACAACCAATTAGGATAGATCACCTTTCTTAAACTCAGTCAAACCCTTTTTGATGTCTCAAAAAGGAGTCATCATCTTCTACTCCAAAATAGTCAAAGTTAAATTTGTATACAAAGTGACATATTAAAGAACCATTTTTGTGAGTAGCATTTTTCTTTTCTTTCCAGTAAAATAATTTTTTTGAAATTATTATTTTGTGGTCAAACCAATGTGGTTTTATTTAGCCTTATTAAGATGCCGGGAGCCCTGTCTGGGTAGCTCAGTTGGTTGGAGTGTTGTCTGGATGCACCAAGGTTGCAAGTCCGATCCCCTATCAGGACACATACAAGAGTCAACCAATGAATGCATAAATAAGTGTAACAACAAATCAATGCTCTCTCTCTCTTTCCCTCTCTCCTTCTCTCCCTTCCTTCTACTTTCTCTCGCTCAAATCAATAAATATTTTTTTTTAAAGATGGAGATGCCTCAAAAAATTAAAAATGGAACTTTCATTTGATCCAGCAATCCCACTTCTGGGAATATGTCCTAAGAATTCCCAAACACCAATCAGAAAGAATATATGCACCCCTATGTTCATAGCATTGTTATCTACAATAGCTAAGATCTGGAAACAGCCCAAGTACCCACCAGTAGATGAGTGGATAAAAAAGCTGTGATACAATCACACAATGGAATACTATGCAGCTGTGAAAAAGAAGGATCTTTTACCTTTTGAGACAGCATGGATGGACCTGGAGAGTACTATGCTAAGTAAAATAAGCCAATCAGAGAAAAATATTACATAATCTCACTTATATATGGAATCTAAAGAACAAAATAAACTGATGAACAAATACATCCAGAGACATGGAAGTAGGGAACAGATATATATGGGGAGTAGGGTAAGAAATTAACCAAAGAACTTATATGTATATATGCATAGCCCATGGACACAGACAATAATGTAGTGTAGGCCTGGAGTGGGGCAGGAGCTGGGCAGAGCAGGGGGGGTGGAAGATGGACATCTGTAATACTGTCAACAATAACAATTAATTTTTTAAAAAAATATGCCAGGAATTTCAATGTGATTTAATTCCTGCTTCAGCGTGCCTAGGCTAACATCATATATTAATCTAAAAACCCCAAATCATGTACCTAATATGAATCTATATTATAGTTATTTACTGACTATATTTGACTTTAATTTTGATATTGACATAAAATCAGTCTATTGAGTTATAGCCTTTGTGTGAATGTTCCCATATGGCCTTCCCTCTCAATGCATTGGCCCCTTTGCTGCTTACTGCCTTGTTTCTCCTCTGTTCCCACGTTTCAGCCTACATCTCTTCTCAGGGTTGAACCATTTGTCTGGTGCCCACTGGCAGGCTTACTCCTCGGAAGGAGATGTTACCTGCATACCTTCTTTCTCCAACCCAGTGCATTTAGTATCAGGTACTCCTAGTCTGCAAGAAACTGCAGCTAGTGTTTGCATGTTTAGTTGTGTTGCAAGCACTTGAGGGCTGGGATTTATTTAAGACCTCTGTGGGTTCCCAGTTTTTAATAAATATGTCTTGGTGGCATAAATTATTGTATCTTCTTACTTTCCCACTCCTCTCTTGATTTTATGTTTTGTTTCTCTCAGGCTAACTGTAAGGCTTCCTCATTGTAGCAGCTTAAGATACAAATTTTCTTTCTTCCTCTGTGTCAGCAGCCCTTTCCTGGCCTGCAAAGATAAAAGGGAAACAACTTCAGTAAGGAATTGAGCCTCTGAATGTCAGGAACCTTGTCTTTAAATTTCTCTAAGAATCTAGAACTAGTGATTCTCAACCTCGTAGATCCAATTCCCCCTTTATAACAAATATTTTGTCACATCTCCCTTACTATCCTGAAATGAAATTCAGAGATCATACTCACCTATTCTTAGTAACTTATAGGAGGCAAAAATCTATATTTAAACACAAGTATCTGTATCTGACATCTGTAATATAAAAGAGAACAGTAAGGAAAGCCATCCATGATAAACTGTTCTGAATGTCAACACCCTTAGTACTCTGACACTGTTACACAGACAGATGTGCTGAAATAGTCACATGTCCCCTGAATGCACAGCCCCCGGGCAAAGTGACACAGGTGTGGGCCAGGTGTGGCATTGCTTTCTGTGTTATCTTTCTCCAAACTGATGACTAATTTCTTGTGAAATCTCCAAACCCAATAAAGTACAGTCCTCCCTCAACTCACACAGTAGTTGCAGTCCTTGAAAATTTAAAAGCTATTTTACCTGTGCAAAAAGACCTTGTTTAACTGTAAAAATGTTAGATTCCAGACTAGTATCATTATGAACGAAGTTTTCATCTCCAAGGATGTCAAAGGGAACACTTGAAAGGCAGGTGCGACATGAGACATTTCCTCACTGTGCAGGAGAGCCTCACTCATTGTAGGGCATTTGGCAATGCTGTCCCCTGTCCCTAAGATATCAGTAGCATCTTCCCACATTACTGATGTTACCAAAAGCTTCTCCATAAGTTTTAAATAAGACCCCCAGAAGGTGATATCACACCCATAAAGAAACACTGATAGAGAACACTAAAGATGCCTGGTAATAGCTCTGATTCTGTTTTATTAAAGAGTGTAATTGTTATACAAACCTACATCAGAGCCATCGTTATGCTGAGAAATCACTGTTAGTCTTGTTGCTCAACTGTAAATAAGCCTGTTGAGGGTCAAGTCCATATTTTACTGTATCCAGAGGGTCCAACATAGTACCAAGCAATTAATTGGTGTTCAGTAGCTATCTGTTGACTGAATAAAGACTCGTGAATACCAACCCTATTTTCAAAGGAACGAATATCATGTTCATTAGTAATACATATACCAGCTATATCAAACATCATTGGTAAGATATTACTATTAAGCCATTAAATGCTAGATTATACAAACCTAGAAAATAGTCGATCTGTGCCTTGCTGGAGATTATCTTTCTTCATCTGTCGAATTTTTTATTTATTTATTTTTATTTTTTATTATTATTATTTTTTTAATCCTCACCTGAGAGTATTTTTCCCTTTGCTTTTTAGAGAGAGTAGAAGGGAGGGAGAAACGGGGCGGGGGGAGACACAGAGAGAAACATTGATATGAGAAAGACACATAGATTGGTTGCCTCCCACACATGCCGTGACTGGGGCTGGAGATTGAGCCTGCAAATGAGGTACACGCCCTTGGCCAGAATTGAACCTGGGACCCTTCAGTCCACGGACCGACACCCTAACCACTGAGCCAAACAGGCGAGGACATCTGTCAATCTTTTTAGACATAACATGTAAGAAAAGAGATGCTGGTAACATTTACAGACTCTGGTGTTTTTTCCTTTTAAAAAATTAGACTCTTCCATTCTTAGAAAACTATTGAGAGTTTCTGAGTGTAAGAGGGTGGAGAGAAACAATAAAGAGTCTATCCCCAAGGGACCTGGTTATCCTTTTAGAGAGATGGGTTAGAGCCAGTAAAGCTAATACCCAAGTGCCATACAAAACAGGGATGTCTTTAACTACAGTCAGAAACCAGAGAATTGATGATCATAGTAGTCAGTTCATGGAAGGGGAGGACTTGAGCACCATCTAAATGACAGAATTTAAGCTGATGCAAAGGACCACATCCTGGACAAGGAGAGGAGATTTGAAGGCAGCAGTGCACATGATGAATGTGTATGGGAGGCATCAGGGGAGCAGCTGAGTGGTAGTGGGGAGAAGATGGTGGTTGTGTTGATGGTAGGCAGAAGAAGTTTGCCTTTTTGGGAAAAAATGTAAAGAAAGTTGGTTGGCAGAGTGGGGCCAGAATGAATATTTAGTTTTGACCAGAATTGCTTGAAAAGACCTGATGTTAACTGTATGTTACTTTTTTTAAAAAAATGTTCTCAGAGATCTGGTTATTTTTTCATTTTACTCATTTGTGTCAGTGAAAAGAAAATATTTATGGCCAGATATATTTTTTAAAACTTATCTTTATTGTTGAAAGTATTACAGAAGTCTCCCTTTTTTCCCTCATTGCCCCCCTCCACACCACTCCCAAAGTTTTCACCACATTATTGTCTGTGTCCACGAGTTATGCATATATGCATGTAAGTTCTTTGGTTAATCTCTTCTTGCCCCCCACCCCCAACACACACACATTTCCCTCTGAAATATGTCAGTCTGCTGCATGCTTCAGTGTCTCTGGGTCTATTTTGTTTACCAGTTTATTTTGTTCATTAGCTTTTTCTTAAATAAGACCCTTCAACATTTCCTGTAGTGCTGGTTTGGAGGTGATAAACTACTTTAGCTTTTTCTTGTCTGAAAAGCTCTTTATCTGACCTTCAGTTCTAAATGATAGCTTTGCTGGATAGAGTAATCTTGGTTGTAGGTCCTTGCTTTTCATCACTTTGAATATTTCTTGCCACTCCCTTCTGGCCTGCAAAGTTTCTGTTGAGAAATCAGCTGACAGTCTTATGGGAGCTCCCTTGTAGGTAACTAACTGCTTTTCTCTTGCTGCTTTTAAGATTCTCTCTTCATCTTTAACCTTTGGCATTTTAACTATGATGTGTCTTGGTGTGGGCCTCTTTGGGTTCCTCTTGTTTGGGACTCTGCACTTCATGGACTTGTAAGTCTATTTATTTCACCAAGTTTTTTGTCATTCTTTTTTCAAATAGGTTTTCAATTTCTTGCTCCTTCTCTTCTCCTTCTTCACCCATGATGCTAATGTTGGGCCACTTGAAGTTGTCCCAGCGGCTCCTTACACTATCTTCATATTTTTGGGTTCTTTTTTCTTTTTGCTCTTCTGATTGAGTGTTTTTGTTTCCTCATATTCCAAATCACTGATTTGATTCTCTGTGCACTCTACTCTACTGTTGCTTCCCTTTAAATTATTCTTCGTTTCAGTTAGTGTATTCTTCATCTCTGACTGGTCCTTTTTTATGTTACTGATGTTCTCACTAATTTCCTTGAAATTCTCATTAAGTTTCTTGAGCATCCTTATAACCATTGTTTTGAACTCTGTATCTAGTAGTTTGCTTGTTTCCACTTCATTTAGTTCTTTTTCTGGAGATTTCTTCTGTCCTTTTATTTGTGACATCTTTCCCTGTCTCCAAATTTTGGCTGCTTCTCTGTGTTTGTTTCTATATATTAGATAGAGCTGATATGTATTGTGGAATTGGAAGAGTGGCCTTGTGTAGTAGGTGCCCCGTAGGGCCCAAAGACTCAACCTCTCCAGTCACCTGAGCTGGGCACTCTAGGTGCACCCATGTGTGGGCTGTGTGCACTGTCCTGTTGTAGTTGAGCCTTGGTTGCTGTTGGGGTCACTGGAAGGGATTGACCACCCAGGCCAATTGTCTGTGAGGACCAGCTGCAACTACAACAGAAGAACTGCTGTGCAGGAGATGCACCTGTAGAGCAGGATTTGCTTCAGTGGGGCTTTGGTGCTCACCAAGTCTGTCCCTTGAGTGTGTCATTCTTGGAAGTGGTAGGATTGTAATCTTGCATGGTCTGAAGCTGACCACTGGGTGTACTGTCTCTGGGGCCTCCTGGGAGGTGCAAAGTCACCCTCTGCCTGTGCCCTCTAGGGCCACCCAGCATGAGCTACACAGAAATCTGTAGGTGGCTGCTAATTGTGTTGAGCTTGGAGTTGTCCAGGCAAGGCCAAGCTATGAACCAAGGTGGCTGCTGCTAGTGCTGGACCTGGGGCCACTTATCGAGAGGTATGGGGCATGCTGAGGCCAGCTGCTGCTTATTTGAGAACATTTAGGGAAGTCCGAAGCATTAGGCAAGAGAGGCAAGTTGTATGGAAAAGCCACTGAAAATGGCTTGAATGAACCTGCAAGTAGGGAGGTTTAGTGTCTCAGGGACTTACCAGAGCTGGGGGAAAGGTGTGAGTCAGGTTGATGGAGGTTTAGGTATCGTGCCTGCCTGCAAGATAGGTAAGAGGAAGGCTCATCAAAGGAACAAAAGCCTCTGCCAGCACTTTTGTCTGGGAGAAAGCTGACCTTCCAACTCTCACCCTGATTCCAGGCAAGTTAGATTGTTCCTGAATGTCCCAGGTTCCTTTCAAGCTGCTGCTCTAGTGCTGGAGCTCAGTGGGAGTGGGTCCAAGTGAGTTGGTGCACCAGCTCTTTAAGAGGTGCTTCTTGGGACTCCAGCAGCCTCCACTCACTCAACCACAGTCCCTGCTGGTTTTTATAGCCCAAAGTTGTGGGAACATCTCTTCCCGGCACTGTAACCCTGGGCTGGGGGGCCTGGTGTGAGGCTGGGACCCCTTGCTCCTCCAGGAAACCTCCACCACTGAACTTTCTTCCCAGTTTTAAACCAGGGCACCTGGGTGTGAGACCAGCAGGGTTTTAAGACACCCCCCCACCTGCCTCCCCATTTAGCCCTGTGTCTCCACCCAGCCTACTGGTCTCGATGCTTCTTCAGTTCCCTTGCTGTAGGACTTCTGTTCAGCTAGATTTCAGGAGGTTCTAAATGATGATTGTTCTGTATTTTAGTTGTAATTTTGATGTGGTTGTAGGAGGCAGCGAGTACTGCATTTACCTACACCGCCATCTTGACTGGAAGCCAGCTCACGGTCAGATATTTTAATCAAATGCTTAGTAGTTAAGTAAGTATCCAAAAGCAAGAATTAGAAAAGAAAAAATATTTTTATATTTCGTTGTTATTTTACTTTATTATTATATTATTTTTTAATTGCCTTCAGAACAGATGAGAACACAAAGTTAAAGGAAGGCTGTGTGTTGAGCTATGCTTGGGTTTCAAATCCAAAGTCACTTATAGCTATGCCACGTTAGGTAATAATTTAATCTGATGAACCTCAGTTTTTCCATCTTTAAAATGGGGTAATACCTCATTCATAAACACACATACGGACCTAGATTAAGTGCAATAGCATGTAAAATAGCCCATTATATGGCATATAGAAGGCACTTAATAACTAATAGGTCTCTTATTAGATTAAAATATTTAACTCCTTTAAGGTTAGGTGCAATCTGTGTTCAGTCTGTAAGTGTTACCAGCATCTGTTTTCTTATGGGTTATGTTTTAAAAATTAAACAAAGGAAGATAATCTTTCTCCAACTAGACATAGGTTACTGACTACTTTCTAGGTTTGTAAAATCTAGCATTTAATAGTTTAGCAGTAATATCTTACCAACATATTACTAATGAAAGTGATATTAGTTCCTTTGAAAATAGGGTAGGTGTTCACTAATTGTTATTTATTCAACAGATAGCTACTAAAGCTCATAAAAATTATATCTCCCTAGCCAAGCAAATATTTATTATCTGAGTGACCTTGGTTTCTTTAAACTTCTGTTTTTTCATCTATAAAGTAGGGATAATATATAAACTCAGAGTTATTAAGAGAATTAGGTGAGATGATGCATGGAAACTGCTGATCATCATCACTGGCACATAGTTGTCTCTCAATAAATAATCATTAGTATACTTATGCTCTTAATGTCATCATTGATGACTACTAAGTGCTATGCATATACAGTACCTCTTTCTATCATTATTACAGCCCTGAGTGGTATGTATATATTTTTACTTCTGCTTTATTGAGGTATGATTGACAGATACAGTTGTATATTTAAAGTGTACATTGTAAAAAGACACCCCCCCAGTCTGGTTAATTAACATGTCCAGTGGAATGTATTATTCATATTCTCATTTTTCTATGGGCAGGAGCTGAAGTATGGAGAAGTTAAGTGGCTTGCTCAGGGTCACCAATTAGTGAGATTAGACTTGAACACAGATCTTCCAATTCTAAAAAGCATGGTCTCCACTATGCCAGTACGATCTTAAGCCTTTGTAATGTGCCAGGCTAACCCTTTCCTTCAAACCCCACTCAAAAAATTCTTCAAAGAACAGTTTGAAAACCACTGGACAGAGTAGCAAACATTTTTTGAAACCCCAGAGCCACAACTAACGTTTTATATAGTACCTGTCCTGCTTGGTACAAGCCTTGCTTTTCCCATGATGAAGATAAAGATGAACAGATAACCTAATCTTAGCAATTACTCTTTGTTGTCAGTGCATTTATTCCCTTGCCTTCACACTGGCATAGTGTGGGAGTTGGGTGGGAAATGTGACTGTTAAGATGTATTCAACTCAGTCTATCTTTCAGTATTGATCACCTGGAATTATAAACACAAATGTTTGACTTACCACCACCATTTCATAGCAAAGCTTTTTCACCTGGTTGCCATCAGTGTTAATCATTTCTTTGGTCCCATTGAAAATAATACTTTCCCTTATGAAAATAAATATTTTACCGGTGCATCTAGAATATAAACAAGCATGACAGTGAAAGTACTACCCACAAAGACATATGTTGGGTTGCTGAAGCTGCCATCTTGGCTCCATAGGTAGTATTACTTCTGGACATGACAGGATTTTAGCAAGTTGGAAATAAAGTTTATGGGAGCAGGCAAATGTTAAACAGCTGTCAAAGTTAATTATGAAACAAAAATTGTATTTTCTGAAAATGTGCTTTTCAGTTACCTGAATATAGTGCATAGTATTTCTTGGCTATACAAAAGTCCTAAAATCTTGAAATTGGGACTCAAATTCTTCAATGGAGTGAAAGTAGGAGGGTGCTCCATCCCCCTTACTCTTTTGTATTCAAGAACAGGCCTATTTTTCAAAATCTGTGTAAGGACATCTGTTAATATTTTTAACCGAATTGCTTTGATTGGAAGTATACGTATACGGGCTCATCCTCTGAACAGAGCCTGTGCCAAAGAACCTTTGGAACAACAGCAAAACTAATACATTCTCGTTTCACCCTGTTCTTAGGATGCCAGCTTCTTGAAAGATTTCTGGGCAACCATGGCAGAGCCAGAATTAGGCACAGAATTCACCATCTGCCACTGCTCTTGGGAACATAGGAAGATGATAACTATTAATATTATTAATTATTCATCATTAGACAGTAAAACTCCATAGTCTTCTGCTGTTGGAGTTCATGCTGTAAATTAAACAGGCATGTGAAATAGGGATGTCTATCTTCTTTTAAAAACTGAAAAGAGCTGGCTTTAAGAAAACAATTATTAGTAAACTATACTTAACATTTTTTTTCTCTTTTCTGTTGGGAAATACAATGGTGGGTAATAAATTCAGGTTGAAGAAATGCAAAATATAAGTGTGTGGTCCTGATACTTTGACTAGGGTTTATATATGAAGACAGATGTCTACTATGGAATCTTTACTATGAGAAATGCCTATATTTCATTCATCAGTAATAGAACCAGATGAACAAAATGGCAACTTTGAAAAAGGACCCTGAAGTAGCCTAACCCTGTGCCCTCTGCAAGAAACGCCTCAATGATATCCTGAGAGGGTGTGTCTAGCATCTGTTCAGCTGCCTCCACCTTTACATCATTCTCCGAAGTGATGAGCATAGTAACCTCTGGCTTATCTAAATCCTCAATCAGAATGTGTAACAGATCAAAACACTACCAGTGTTGCCATAGAACTCACAGTAATATCCACAAGCTACACAAAGCCAAAGGTCTAGCCACCATCTGTAAGCGGGGACTCTAATTAGAAATATTAACAAGATTAAAGCAGCCCACTGCTAAGTTTTCTGTATCACCAGCCTGAGTCTGAAATGTTTCTCTGCTTGGGTCACATTTATCACAAAAGGCCTTTCAAGTTGTCTGTCTGATGATTCTCAAAAGGTGAAATCCATTTAAAGTGTTTCACTCCTAACATAAGGAAATGAAGTTGTTTTCAGTCTAACCAGCAAGAACCCATTTGCAAATCTTAATGCCTGTGTTTCACTATGTCAAGGCTCAAAGGCAACATCCATCAGCTCCTTTTAACTGGCCCTTCCCTGGCCATGCAGGCTACTCCAGAAGCCTGAGGGCAGCTTGGGCCCAAGACCAGAACTTCCCCAGACCAGCCCTATGGTGCCCTCTCTCTTCTCACCTTGGGCATCCTTTGCCTTAACAATCAGCTCTACACTTGCTGCCCTGGTTCAACCTGGATTCCCCCACAAACAGTCCCTGTGTTTGTTCTCAGCCATTATACTCAATATTTGGATAAAAAGTACTCCAGGTCTCTTGGCTGCCAAACCACTGAATTGTCAGTCTTTCTAGCTGGGGTATGGCGACTTCAACCAAATTCAGAGAATTGGGGATTAAGCAAGCCATCTGACAGGCACATTAACCTAGACCATCAGAGGGCTATGGACCCAAGGCAATGTTGTGCTCACATCCTCAGCAGCACCCAGAGACCAGTAAAGAAAATGAAATTATTTTGGAGACAGTCATACGAGGCCTATAATTTGGTGTAGACCATAGCTCGTGAAGGCTCATGAGCAGAGAGGTACTGTTGTAAGCATTTGTTAATGTAGATATTATTTGACAGTTTGCTTGCTGATTTGGCACATTATATTACATGATAGACATGTAGTAAGTTAAATTGCAACAAAATTTACTCATTTATTTATTCAGTATTTCTTGAACACCTCTCTCATGCTTGCGTTGTTCTGGGTAATGGAATTACAGCAAGGAATAAAACAGAAATAACCCTTGCCCCCGCAGATCTTACATTCTCATGGGGGTGGGAGGTAGACTACAAATGAGTGATTATGTGCTATTCAGAAAGTAAGATATGTTTAAATAAAATAAAGCAAGGAAAGGGGGTAGAGTGACGAGAATGAAATCATACCTTACGTATGATGGTCAGGGCAGGCCTTGCTAACAAGCAGAGACCTGAACAAAGAGGAGGCCCAAACTGTGGGGACATCTGGGCAGGGAGAGCTCAGGCAGGGGGAGCTCAGGCAGAGGGAAGAGCAAGGAAACCACTGGCTGGAGTGGAGCTACTGCTTGTTCACTGCTGGTATTTCAGAAAACATAACAGAAACACAGACTGATTTTTCACTAGACTTGCCCTGCTCTGTTATTGCTATTTTTGTTTTAACTAAATGTCCATGAGGAAAGAGTATTTTTGTTGTACTAAGTCTGTGTTCTTAGTTGGCTGAGGAGTTAACCCCAGACTGTGTGCGTGCACATACATATACATGTTTCATTAAATTGGAAGAGCAGTTGAGACATACATGTTTATGCTTCACTGTGGTAGTGTGAGAGTTAGTCATCTACCTGATCAGAAGAGCCCTCATGGTCTGTTTTGCAACCAGTGTTTAGCAAGCAATCCGGCAGGTGCTATTATTTTCACCCTCCAAGTAAAGCAGGGGAGTTGGGTGAGCACCAGAGTCATCTAAAATTTGAATAAGGACGGATTCCTGCAGGTCCCCCACACCTGTGTTTAATCACTGCAGGAGCTCTCCTATTGTTGGCAGACAATTTAATAAGCAGAACCTGGGATGAGGGTACTTCCTGATGCCAGTCTTCTTTTCAAGCAAATTGGCCTTCCCTGATCTCCTAGTAGCCTGTTTGTGGGCACTCAGCTTCCTGAGCAATGTTGGGAATTTTTTTCTCAAATTTTTTTACAAAGCAAACACTTCTTATGCTTCTCAGTGTTTCCATGAGTCTGACTCTAAGAGGTGACCTGTGTCAGGAGAAGAGTGGTGCCAGTGATGCTACACTTGGCCAACCTGGCTCAATTGGTCCAGCTGCAGTGGTTCTGACCACCGCCAAGGCTGTGGCCATCCACTAACACACCGGGGACCTCAGGGACACCAGACCACTGAGGTAAAAGAAGAACAAATGAATAAAATTGTAATCACCTTATAGTTACACTCTGAAATGCCAATAACGTAGCTTCCATTGGTCCCTGAGAGGACAATTTGTGAAAACAAAGACAGTGTTTGGACTCATTCTTTAACCATTTTGTTTAAATGTTTCGATTCCTTTGTGTATGAATCAAAGACATGGTAGACCTTCCCCTGATGTGAAGGTAGTTACCTTCTCCTTGGAAAAAAACACCCTGAGACGTGGTGGACTTCCTTGCTTAGAGCTGCTTCTCTGTCCAGTAAAATTTAGTTTTTAAATTTTAAATTTTAAAATTTCCTCCTCCCCATTCTCTAGCCACCTTGCCTTCCTGAGGTGGAAGAGCCAGGTGAGACTGGAGAGGTAGGTAGGGCCAGCCAGTCAGGACCTGAAAAATCAGGACAGTAGGCCATGGGTTAGCAGCATCGACAAATGACTTAACTAGAATCAAATTTAATTTCAAGACTGAGAAGTGCTGTCTGGTTCATTGGAGGCTATTGGTCACCTTCGCAGGTGCGTGGCCACAGGAGACAGATGTGGACTGAAGAGGCGAGGAAGTAAAGGCAGCATGTAAAGCCAGCTGTGTTGAAACACTAAACTGTGATTGAGACGTCAGGAAGATGACGTGGAAATTGGAAGGAAATGTAGAATAAAAGGAAGCTTTTTGTTTTGTTTAGTGTTTGCTTTTCAGATGTGAGGTATGTTTTCACAAAGGCTGGAAAGATCTTACAGAAAGAAAAAGGTTCAGATACAAGAGACCAAGGGCATGAGGTCCCAGGTCCAGAAGCCAAGAGGGGGCCAGAAAAGGTGTTCCCATCATCTTAACAGGAGAGGATGGTAAGGTGGTGCTTGGGATTTGGGGGAAGAAAAATTGGGAGTATTTACAGCAGCTGTCGCCTATGGGCAAAGCCACCCTGATGAGTGGGAAGTGGGTAGGCTCTGGAGAGGAGAAGCATGAAGTGACTGTGACAGAGCGTGGAGCACACACTTGCCCTGAGATGACCCGGGGAGCGTGGCTCCCTATACTTGCTTGCAGGGATTTTTCCTACTCACCACCCTCCCACTGATCCTGTAAGCATACCTAGAAATGTTTGAGTAAAATGTTTTGATTTTGTTTTCTGGGGTTTTCTGATGCCGAATTACACCACTTTATATAATTTCCTACAAATCCCAAACATTTTGCCATGGAAGCAGTGCATTTTGCTCTGGTCATTTTTCCTCCCTATTTTATTTCTAATTAATTTTATGATTCTTCCCTCCATGTTCTTGTTTTACCATCTGAGTTGCTCACACTTCTGGCATCACAATTTGAAAAGCACATGGTTTTATGTCTGTCTTTTCTGGTGGTTTTTTGTAGTTGCCAATCATGATCCATTCTGCCTTCCTTGTCATTTTTATAGAACATATTATGAAGTTGGACTCTTTCATGCAAGCCCATTTGCAAAAATATACAAATACTTTGCCTCATGTATGTTTTGGTGCATGTGCCTTCGCCCCTCTCAAATGGGAACATTTGTGGCAGTAAGTGGGATGTCTGCTAGGTCTTTCCTGTCCTCTCGTCCATTCCTGTTAGACCCCGGCACTCACCAGGTCCTGCTGCTTCACCTCTTGGCTCTGTATTATGTTTAGTTTCTGCTCTGTGTTCCGTGTTTGTGCGCTCCACATCCCAGTCACTTTGCTGCAGGCACCCACAGTCTTATCTTTCTTCCAACAACATTCTGAAGCAGGGGAGCCCCTTGGAGGTACTAGTCGTCTTGTTCGGTATTCCTCAGACCATAGCAAATAAAGAAGGGAACTAACATTTGGGAGCATCTACCTAAATTAGGTGCATTCCTTATGCTATCTTATATTAACCCTTTCAGTAACCCTGCTGTAGGAGGCATGGATCTCAGTTTACAAACAGATAAATCCCAGAGAGATTCAATGCCTTCTTGAGACATATTTCAGGGCCAGGACTGGAAACATCCTTCTTCCTGCCCAAACCTCAAAGGGGATGAAGATTACCACTGTGCATCACCTGGATACTCATGCAATGGGCATCCCAGTTAAGAGCACAAGTCTTGACTTTAGCTTTGAGCTACTTTTGATGTGAGGGTGGTTCTCCTAGCCGTCAGGCATGTTCACTCATGAGTCCAGTACAGACAGGAGGCACCTTGGCCAGTAGGTGGCGATGTGGCAGCACTGCAAGTGGACCCAATGCACATGGCAAAGCAGCCTAGTGAAGAGTCTTCTAGAGGGAGGGTGTTAAAACTTTTTTTCCCTTTAATTTCTTAAGGTGAAATTCACATAACATAAAGTCAACCATTTTAAAGGACAATTCAGTGGCATTTAGTATATTCAAATGTTGTGCAACCATCTATCTGGGTGACAAAACATTTTCATGGTTCTAGAGTAAAACCCCTTAACTATTAAGCAGATTCTCCCCATTCCCCCTCTCTGGACCCCCTGACAACAGCCAGTCTGCATTCTCTCTATGGATTTACCTAGTTTGGCAATTTCTTATAAATGGAATCATGGCAATATGTGACGTTCTGTATCTGGCTTCTTCCACTTGGCATCATGTTTTCAAGGTTCATTCACGTAGCATGTACCAGTACTTCATTTCTTTCTTTTGGCTGAATAATATTCCGTTGTATGGCTAGGCCACAATTTGCTTATCTAGTCATCCATTGGTGGACAATTGGGCTGTTTCCACCTTTTGGCTGTTGCAAATAGAGCTGCTGTGAACATGGGTGTACATGTATTTCTTTGAGTCCTTGTTTTCAAGTTTTTGGAGTATATACCGAGAGTGGAATTGTGGGGTTATATGGTAATTCTCTGTTTAACTTTTTAGGACCCACCAAACTTTTCCACAGTGACTGACCCATTTACTATTCCCACAGCAATGTATAAGATTTTCAAACTTTTTTTGACCACGACTCACAGTAAGAAATACACATATTTTACATTACCACCCAGCATTCACGTATGTGAGTCTATATATAACATATGTATATATCATACTTATTTAAATATATAAAACAGAAATTTCATGAAATTGTGTTTCCCCTTACTACCATATGATGCACTCTGATGTGTTACTTCCTGTCCTATTTTATTTAAAAAATTATGCTGGTTTTGGTCCACTAAATTAGTTCCATAACTCAAAGCAAAATGAAATCCTAAAAATTAGCTGTTAAGATCGGAGTACAGTTCTAAGTGTATATAATATATCTCCTTTCCATTTGGATCATCAAAGAATTTAGGGTATCATTCATCAACTTATCAATATGTATAAGTTTGGGGGGACCTATTTAACTTGTGAGGATGACATTCTATATATTATATTCTCAAACATGGGCAGTTTAGCTCACATACAAATGTCATTTATATTGCATGTACTTAATACTGTGAGGACTGTAATTAACTGGTGCTTTATATTTTGGGTGAGTTTTATACCTATGGTTTCCTGGAAAAGTGCTGTGACAACATGTTATTTTCATTTATTGAATGGCTCAGTTCTTTCAGTATCACTTGAGTATTTCATAGAGTAAGACATTAAAGCATAGAGTAGTGATGACAAAAAGAGCAAGTGAAGTGATAGAAGAAGAGAGAGGAAGAGGTGAATCGAGAGAACTGGGAGAAAATGATGATAAGTTTCTCAAATGTGTAGCAATTATGACCATTGTCAAGAATCACCTGAAAGTGAGCTCTCCTAGAAGGAGTGGTATCTGGGAGCAGGAGAGATGATTGATGAGAGCCCACACTCTCAGGCAAGTCCCTGGGTAGGACTGAGGGGGTCCATGGGCATTTTTATTTTTTATTAACCTCCAACCAAAATTTGGTATTTTCTTCAAATGCGAATATAGGCAAGCATAGTATTAGCAGTAACTGTGACTTTCCTATCAATCGAAATCACAGATATTTTCATCATATTACAGTTGCTTTAATTAGGTTTAAATATTGTTTATGTTCATTATTTTATTTTAAAATTATTATAAGTATTGGGCTTGCCCTGGATTATGTTACTTAATGTGTTATCAAAGAAATGCATGTTTACAATACCACAGTTTTGTAGATTTTTAAATAATTTGATAATTGTATTTCAAAGTAACTGGTTTCCTTTGGGATCCCATGTATTTTGTCTTATTTGTGTAAACACATTCTGAGGAGGAGCCCATGTACTTTGACAGATGCCAGAGGAATTCATGGCACAAAAATAGTTAAGAACCTCGAAGAGCCTCACTGTCCAATAAGAGAGCCACCAGCCACTTGCAGCTCTGAGCACGTGGAACGTGGCCAGTCCAAACCGAGATGTGCTATGAAATACACACCAGGCTTCAAATATTTAGTGCAATAAAAGAACATTAAATGCTCCACTGATGATTTTATATTTATCACATTGAAATGATACTACTTGGGATACATTGATTAAATAAAATATATTAAATTTAATTTCACCTGCTTATTTTTAACTATTATAATGTAGGTACTGAAAATTTTTAAATTGCATGTGTAGCTCACATTACATTTCTGTTGGACTTCACTGGCCTAGCATCAGATCCGCGTTCCAATCTTGATTCTATCATATAACCAGCAATTATCATCATTACTGTTATTGTTATTATTTTACCTGTCCTAGCTACTGGATCCCCATAATTTTCAATTTCCTTGTCTGTAAGAGTAGATATAAGCCCAAAGGAGAGAGTACAAATGGAGCCTTCTTCCTAATACATTTCTTACTATCAGAAATACCCTCCATCCATGTCCCTTTTCTTGACTCTTCTACCCATTTTAATAAATTAAAAATTTAAGTTATATATGTGAAGTGATACACAAAGAAAAGGATATAAAAATTCATAGATGAAGTGAATTTTTTAAAAAAATTTAAAGGATAAAAAAGGGAAAATTCGTTTGGAAAGCAAAAAGAGATGGAAAATAAGTCTTGAAATGGGGTGGAGTAGTAGGCAGACTACAGTTGCCACCCATCCTGTATTTACTCAGAGGCTGAGGTGGCATTTGGGTAAGACCCAAGCAAACCACCAGCACATTCCTGGAGTTTTGAAATGGCCACTTGAAAAGCAGGACAACCTGGTGTATCCCGAAACGAAAAGCTAAAAGTGCAGAGGGCTATGTGCAGGGGATGGAAAAGGGAGCAGTGTGTCTCTTTGAGTAAAGGGCGGAGGAGGGACTCCGGTCCTATTGTTTGTCTGATCCTTACTGTGTTGGAGCCCTGAGCATCCTAACTCTAGCACCCTGGGAATAAGAGCTCTTTCATCTACAGAATCTCCTTTGAGATGATGAAACAACTTTCTATAGATAGCAGAATATAGTATCACATACACCTTTTAAATGAGAAAGGACACTGGCCAGTGCCTGGTAGAGTAGGGGCTGATTGTGAGCTTGCATTTCTCCATAGCTAACACCATAGGGTCTGAAGCATGTCCTGCACCTCTGTTTCCCTGGGCTTCTCAGAGTAACCTCACCCACCCTGACTGTCTGCAAAAATCATTATTCTCACTCTGGCTCCTAAGCTGAGCCATGCATTTAGAATTGCCCTCACCACCAGCCAGTTAAGCTTCTCCCTGCCACCATTCAGTTTCTAACCGCCCCACCCTTCTACACAAAGCACTGCCTGTCTGGTCAAAGTAGGGTGGTGAGTTACCCACCCTTTCTAAAAACATGCCTTGCAAGACTCTCTGTCCTCCAAAATATACTTGCCCCTTCACAGTTACATGTTTGACGGTGTGTGAACTGTGCCTGTGGGTGGAGAACGTGATGTACGTGTCTCTGCTTCCCTGTTGTGGAGCTCAGACCAGTCTTCTAAAGGCAGAAATCAGAGGGTCTGAACTACACAGCACCATGAACAGTGGTCATTTTGAAGACTTTGAAGGCTTAATCAGTGATGCTCAGTAAAGTAGACTTTTTTTTTAAAGCATTAGTTCCAAATGAAGAGATGTTCTATGTATCTTTAATTCCTTAGTTCAACTCTTCTCCATCTCAGTGATAATAACCGGCTTCAGCTGTCATTCACCCTGGGGTACAAGACTTGTACAGTTTCTATCAGTGTTTCTCTGGGCTGAACAAAGCACTCTGAGATTGCATCACTAATTTCACAGCAGACAGCTCGATTATTTTCATACTGATTTATCTTTCTAATTTTCAATTATTTTTTGGCCCTGTGTCATCTTCTTCTACTAATCAGCCAGTGTGTGCTTTATACTGGATACTTTTGATACTGGCATTATGAAAACATAATCGAGAGCATGAATCTGTTGCCAAAACATTCAGATAATGTATGCCAAAGACTTATATAAAGTAATTTATTACCCAGTGTTCTGCTTTCACCAGCCCATGGTTCCTCTCAAGAGCATGACCTGCTCTAAGGGACAGAGTTCTTTATTTAGTAGAGAAGTACCTTGTCCAAGGTCACAGTATCAGGGTCCAAAAAAAAAAAGAGCAGAATAGTTTCCTGATTCCCAGTTCTTCAACCTTTGTTAGTAGGTTAACTATAACAGGTGATCACACTGAGAAGGGGAAAAAGGAAAAATTTTTAGCATGTATAAATTTAAGTAACAAGCATAGAAAAAAAATCTGTTTCTAATTTCTCCCAATTTCGTTGACTTTAAAATTATAAATTTCAGTAACTATATACATTAAATTGTACCTTTGAGGAAAAGTTTACCTTCCCCTTATGATTTAAAATCTAATATTTATTTTTGTGTATGAAATTGGGGATATTAGAGGGAATATTAGCTCTAGCCCTAGAGGTAAGGCTTTTGTCATTAAATAATGGAAATCTCTCTTTTTAAATCTATTTTTTATTGAATTTATGGGAGTGATATTGGTTAATAAAATTATATAGGTTTCAGGTGTACAATTTTACAGTATATCATCTGTATATTGTATTGTGTGCTCATCACCCCAAGTCAAGTCTCCTTCCACCACCATTTATACCCACTTTACCCGCTCCTACCTCCTCCCACTTCCCCCAGGCCCCCTTCCCTTTGGTAATCACCACACTCTTGTCTGTGCCCATGAGTCTTTCTTTGCTTAATCCCTTTGCCCTTCTCATCCAGCCCCAACCCTTCCCCTCTGACAGCTGTCAATCTGTTCTCTGTATCCATAAGTCTGTCTCTACTTTGTTAGTTTATTTTGTTAATTAGATTCCACATATAAATGAAATCATATGGTACTTGCCTTTCTCTGACTAGCTTATTTCACTCAGCATAATACTCTCTGGGTCCATCCATGCTGAAGCAAAAGGTAAGATTTCCTTCTTTTTTTACAGCTGAGTAGCATTCCTTGGTGTAAATAATGCTGCTATGAACATAGGGGCGCATATATTCCTTTGAATTAGTGTTTCAGGTATCTTTGGATATATTCCCAGAACTGGAACTGCTGGGTCATAAGGCAGTTCCATTTTAAATTTTTTGAGGTAACTTCACACTGCTTTTCACAGTGACTGTGCCAGTCTGCACTCCTACCAACGGGGCATGAGGGTCCCCTTTTCTCCACGTCCTCGCCAACACTTGTCGTTTGTTGATTTGTTGATGGTATCCATTCTGACAGGTGTGAGGTAATATCTCATTGTGGTTTAAATTTGCATCTCTCTGATGATTAGTGATGTTGAGCACCTTTCATATGTCCCTTGGCCATCTGTATGTCCTCTTTGGAGAAGTGTCTATTTAGGTACTTTGTCCATTTTTAAATTGGATTGTTTCCTTTTTTGTTGGTGAGTTTTATAGTACTTTATAATTTTTGATATTAACCCCTTATCAGATATATCATTGATGAATATGTTCTGCCATTAGATGGGTTGTCTTTTCATTTTGTTGATGGTTTCCTTTGCTGTGCAAAAACTCTTTACTTTGATGTAATCCCATTTGTTTATTTTTTCTTTTGTTTCCCTTGCCTAAAGACATATATCAGAAAAAAGACTGCTAAGAGAAATGTCAGAGATTTTACTGCCTATGTTTTCATCTAGAATTTTTATGGTTTCGAGTCTTACATTTAAGTCCTTAATCCATTCTGAGTTTATTCTTGTATATGGTGTAAGGAGGTGGTCCAGTTTCATTTTTTTTGCAAGTATCTGTCCAATTTTTCTAGCACCGCTTATTAAATAAACTGTCTTTACCCCATGGTATGTTTTTCCCTCTTTTCTCAAATATTAATTGACCATATAGACCTGGGTTTATTTCTGGGCTCTCTATTCTGATCCACTGATCTATGAGTCTGTTTTTATGCCACTACCATGCTGTTTTGTTTACTATAGCCTTGTAGTATAGTTTGATACCAGGTAGCATGATACCCCCAACTTTGTTCTTCTTTCTCAATATTGCTGAGTCTGCTCTGGGTCTTTTGTGGTTCCATATGAATATTTGGACTATTTGTTCTTGTTCTGTGAAATATGCCATTGGTATTTTAACAGGGATTGCACTGAATCTATAGATTGCTTTGGGTAGTATGGACATTTTAATGATGTTAATTCTTCTTATTCATGAACACAAAACATGTTTCCATTTATTTGTATCTTCTTTAATTACTTTCTTCAGGGTCTTTTAATTTTTCAGTATAGGTCTTTTAAATCCTTGGTTAAATTTATTCCTAGGTATTTTATTTTTTTGAAGCAATTGTAAATGGATTGTTTTCTTAGTTTTCCTTTCTGCTAGTTCATTATTGGTATATAAAAATGCAATTGATTTCTAAATATTTATTTTGTACCCTACTACTTTCCTGAATTCATTTATCAGTTCTAGCAGTTTTTTAGTGGAATCTTTAGGGTTCTCTATATACAGTATCATATCATATCAAGCATTTCCAATTTGAATGCTTTTTATTTCTTCTTCTTGTCTGATTGCTGTGGCTAGGACTTCCAGGGCTATGGTGAATGAGAGTGGTGAAAGAGGACATCCCTGTCTTGTTCCTGATCTTAAGGGAAATGGCTTTAGTTTTTGCCCATTAAGTATGTTGTTGGCTGTGGGTGTGTCATACATGGCCTCTCTCCCTTAGATTGTCAAATTTAAAAAAAAATGACAAGAGCCAACACAATAGCTATCTGGTGTGAATGAATTAAAATTATACCTTTTTTGTCAGATTGGCAAAAAATATATTTTTTTGCTGTGCCAAGAATTTTAGTAATTAGTTTATGTGTGCAATGAGATGAAAAAGGTTGAAAATTGCTGCTCTGGACTAACATCCATTTCTTTTGTCTTGGCCTTGGTTTTCATATAAAACTCCTTTGCAGGGGATGCAAGTGGGGAAGTTCTGCTGCTATCTTTTGCTGAAAACAATTTTAAGAGACATAATTTTCCTTATTTGCATGTGGATCTGTGCTACCAGCTATGCTTTAATGAAGTTCAGTTACATTACATTTTTAAAATATATTTCATTTGAAAAAATTATTTGTATTGGATAGTCATGGAGTAAGTGTTTTCAAAACTCACAGAATTTATTTTTGTGATAGTTTGTCTATGTGGGTTGGATTTTTTAAGGGAATGATGATTGCATTTTATGTTTACGTAATGAACATTGTGTGGCATCACTTCCCATGTATTCTCTATTTCTCAGCATGGATAGATCAGCCCAAATAAAGTATCTAAAAGAGACTGAAAAATAATGTTGTGACTTTCTCAACACGTGGCTCTTTAAGCTATCTCTGAAAGGCCTCTTATTCTACCATGTAAAGAAAAATAAAATCCTGTCTCTTTAATTGTCACCATTGATCTCAGGTGCTATCTTTCTAACTCAACCCAGTAGATGCTTAATCTGACTTGGCACAGTGTACTGTAATAGTAGGGAGATAGTATATTTGATGTGTTTTTGGACTTTGAAACTGCTGATCAGAAATTGACAAAGGAATTTTTTTTTACATTAAATGATTTTTCTTTGTTTCCTCAGATTGCTAGTAAAACATTTCTTTTCTGCCTAATACAGTCTGTGCCTGAATGTGCATGTCCTGTGACAATAATTACACATGTGTGCCCATGTGCAGCCATCCCCAGGAAAGGGGTGGATTCTAATCCTAACTCAATCAATTCTATCAGATGTTTTAAAATTATTAGGCGATGGCTCTTGATGCTGACAAACATTCAGAGTATGTGCTGAGCTTTGTTTTCACATTTTTTTGAACACCTCACACTTTTGTCTTAAAAAAAACTGTCACAAATACTAAGAAAGGGAAAATTAAATATGAATTAAAACACAAACCAGTTGCACTTCAGTTGCACGTTGTTTTTCACAGGCAACAGATAGCGCTGGGCGTGTACGACAAGCCTGTTCAGTCACTGACTCGCTAAGTCTTTTGCATGAGGACTTAATTGTTCCCGGAGCTGTCAGGCAGACACAACTGAGTGAGATACAGCTCTTCTGGAGGGAGAGGTGGACAGCAAGTTGCAATCGGAATCAAGGCAGGAAGCAGGGAAATGCAGAGACTGTGAACTACATACTTACCCTGTACCACTCTCATCCCACTGCCATTGAGCAACCTGAAATGTAGGTGACCAGTTGGCCACTGCCTTTCTGAAACACTGTTTTCTTAGTTCCCACTGCACGAGTGCATCGGGTATCTTGACCACAAATAGGGCTCCCTTCCCGTGGATCGAGTATTGGGCAGATACACTCCATACCAGGGTGGATACAGCTCATGACTACCCCTTTGCAGGCTGGAAAGTAGGTTTCAGACTGAATTTCCACCTTCACTCCCCATCCCAGGTCAGGTATCCTTGTATAGATGACACCCTGTACCAGGAATCAAATTAATGTGAAAAAGAATAGCATTCTTATCTAGTTTCCTTTGGGTTGGGACTAGAGCCCCCAGGGAACATTTCCCTCTCCAGGCAAGGAGGCAGTGAGAACAGCTGACCCTTGAACAACACAGGTTTATACTGCAGATTCACGTAAAAGCAGATTTTCTTCAATCAGTATATTGGAAAAATTTTTGGAGATTTGCAATAATTTGAGAAGATTTGCAAATGAAACTTATGATTTTTGTAACAACATTTTCTTCTCTCTAGCTTACTTTATTGTAAGAACACAGTATATATATATGCCCAGCCAGGCATGGCTCAGAGGTTGAGCACCAACCTAGGATCCAGGAGATCGTGGTTCAATTCCCAGTCAGGACACATGCCAGGGTTGCGGGCTCAATCCCCTGTAGGGGGTGTGCAAGAGGCAGCTGATCAATGACTCTCTCATCATTGATGTTTCTATCTCTCTCTCTCCCCCTCTCCCTTTTTCTCTCTGAAATCAATAAAGATATATTTTTAAAAAAGGATACAGTATATAACCCATATTATATACAAAATATGAGTTAATCAACTGTTTATGTTATTGGTAAGGTTTCCAGTCAACAGTAGGCTATTACTAGTTAAGTTTTTGGGGAGTCAAAAGTTATATGTGGATTTTTGTCTACAGGGTGGGGAGGTAAGAGAGGGAAAGGGTGACCAACTACCCCCAACCCTGTGTTGTTCAAGGGTCAACTGTGGTCCCAGAGAGCCAATGGGGCCTGAAGTACTCCTATTAGTGATAAGGAGCTTCTTCCTGAACTTTCTCTAAGGAAATTGGAAACCATGATTTTCCTATTGCTTGTGATTTTAAAAAAAGAAATGACTGAAGTTCTCATATTTTCTACACCTAAATTTTACCAGCTCTGTGACTAATTGACCTTATTGTATGCCTCTTTAAGCATCAATTTTTCTAATCTCTAAAATGGGGCTATTAAGAGTACTTCATAGACAGGCCAGTGTTGCTCAGTGGTTGACACATGCACCAAGAGGTCTCCAGTTCAATTCCCTGTCAGGGCACATGCCTGGGTTTCCAGCTTGATCCCCAGCAGGGGGCATACAGAAGGCAGCCAATCGATGTTATTGTTTCTCTCTCATGGATGTTTCTATATCTCTCTCCTCTATTCCTCTCTCTCTAAAATCAATAAAAAACTTTTTTTTTTTTTTTAAAAAAAAGAGTACTTCATAGGTTTGGGGTAAGGATTAAATATGATAACATATGTATTTTTAGCACAATATTAATGTTAAATAAATGTAGATGGTGTCATTTATTGTTACCACTTGTCTCAGGTCACTTTCGGACTTTTTTTCCACTCTGATACCATTTCCTGAGGCCTCCTTCTTTTCCTGTATTACTGTTACCTTTCTGCCAGTCCCCAACATCTATGCCCAACTCCTTGCTTCAAGATCCATTATATGTTCTCCTAAGGTTTTTAAGATATGAAAGCTGAAATAACCTGGGGTCATGTTAAATGACAACTGACGTAATATAACAAGCCAGGGACAAATTCAGACTTTATTATTATAGTTTAAGTACGTTTGTCCAGGTGCCTGTTCTCACCACATTTTTTATAACACCCCTCCCCCCTCAGAAAAAGAGGAGACAGAGGATAAAGGTTTTCTTCCAGCCAGCAGCAGGTGTCATTCTGTTTGATTTGTAGACCCTTCAACAAAACAAAGGCCTTTTCTGTTCGTTTACAATATATGTTCTCTTTAAAGGCACTAGAATGAGGAACAAAAGCACACACTGGACAAGATTTCATGTTTAATGGGCAAACTGGGTGCTTAGTTGCTGATTCACTCTTCACAGGGAAAACCAGATGCCACTAAAACATTATTTTCTAAATAGCGTTTAAATTTCCTCACAAATTGCTATGTTTATAGTAGTATTGAAAACCTTGAAAAGCCAGTTAAGATCTCTTTTATAAAATCAACAGAGAGCATCTCTGGATGCCTGAGTAACAATATATTATAGCATGTTTGCTCACTGCTGCTGTTTTTAAATGCCTCCACCTTGCTATCCCCAAATATTTGTCTTTGGTGTTTAAAACTCATATGCTTTCTCAGTCACAAAAATGGTACAAATATGTATTTAATTTAAATTTTAAAGTTCTAGCTTGGTGGGCATGACTGAGAGGTTGAACATTGACCTAGGATCCAGGAGATCGTGGTTCGATTCCCGTTCAGGGCACATGCTTGGGTTGTGAGCTTGATCCCCAGTAGGGGGCGTGCAGGAGGCAGCTGATCAGTAACTCTCTCTTATCATTGATGTTTCTATCTCTCTCTCCCTCTCCCTTCCTCTCTCTGAATCAATAAAAACATATTTTTTCCTTACAGAAACAGTTTTTAGTTTTTAATGAACTTGTAAACAAAAATGCTCCCATTTCAAAATATAAACAAAATCCCAGATCATATAGATGTTGACAGTGATTACATTTATCTAAGCAACATACATACATGTTCAGTTTTAAGATGTTAACTAAATTTCTGTGACAATGCAGAGTACTAGGGATAATCTAGTAGTCACTAAGTTTTCCTTAAGTCTTCACTTTAGATGCTGTTATTTCTAGCACAGGGTAAGCAGACAGTCTCTCATATGCTCAAGCACTGGAATCTTTGGTTGCTACTATATCAGCTGGCTTGCAAACAAGAAGCCAACCATTTGAAGAATGTTTTAAGTGAACACTTGCAAGCCCCAGGGATGGATAAACCATAAGAATGCACAATTGTGAGCATTTACAACCATCACAACTGTGGCTGAAGACTGTTTATGCCATTCTTCTGAAATGAGATCTCAAAGCAGTATAGTTCAAAGAAAAAGATTTTAACAAAAAATTGGCATATGCACAATTTCTCCACCAATTTGTGTGTGTCGACCATTTAGTTAACTTTTTCACTTGAAAAAATGTGGTAGAAAATTAGACACCATGTTTCACTTTCTCAGTTAATATTCACAATTCCAACAGCTACAACTCAGGACACAGCATCACCAGTGCTGCCCAGAGCCAGTTTATACTGAAATTAAGTTCTTTACACCAAGTAAATGGTTGTCCACAACCACTGGCTATTGTACATATGAACTAAAATTTCTAGATTTGGGGAGAAACAAATGCTGCTCCCATCATCTGCACTGCTTCTTCTATTCCTTGATACATGCTTAGAAACCTTTCATGTTACTCTTCATTGTCAGTTTGCTTGCCTGTGGGGGTTTGGGCCTGCTAACCCTAAAAACATATATTTTTTTAAAAATTTAAAGTTCTATTCTGAGTCCCTAAGGGTTCATAATAAAAATCAATATAGCTAACATTCCATTGTTTACTTTATGCAAGTCGCTATGCTAACCACTCTTCATTCCTAATGTCATTGAATCTTCCTAACAAACAAGTGAGGTGGGTACCACTATTATTCCCATTTTACAGATGAATAAACTAAGGCTTAGTGAGGTCAACAGCTTGCCCAGGGTTTCATAGCCAGTATGGACTGGTGCCAGGGAGGACCAGGGGCATGTCCTATGAATCTTTGTGCTCATCAGTTCCAAGGCACCCTGGTCACCCACTGCCTTCTACAGTGGGAGAGGCACCAGAAAGGTAGGCATGGACATTAGCTGTTTTCAGATGTAATAACTGTTTCAAGGTAAAACCTTTGGGTCCAATTTCACCTGGAATACACACATTCAAGTTACAATAAACCCTCGATTTTGTGGACTTCTATTTAACAGAGTTCACATTTAATGGTTCATATGTCACATGTGAAAATTAACACCTTATTAATTTTAAAATACTTTTAACCAAAATTTGCTTATAATGAAATTAACAGGCTATTTTTTTATTAATTCACTGGTGTGTTTTTTAACAAATTTTAGCAAATAGGCCATATGTTGGCAAAAACACTGTAGTAATTTCCCTGATATAAAATAAATATTACATATCTACAACTATAGTCTACATATTTAAATCCAAGAGATTTAACAAACTCGTAAACAATGTTTGGCGAATGATCAGCATGTGACCACACTGCATTGTGTGCAGTAATTGGTTCTGTTGTCACATGGTGTGACTTTCTGCAGCAGTTTTAACTCAAGCCAGCAGATGTTCCTACATGCAGTAAGCCACACCCCAGTTGTGTGCATTTGTTTACTTGTGGTGACTGGTGAATGCCAGCATTTACTAGACCTATTCAGTATAAATTTAAAATTACAGTGATATATGTAGAAAACATTTCTGGGAAATTAAACTTCTCATACATACTTAATTTTAATTACATAAATGTGTCTACATAAGTAAAAACAGCTAAAGTAACTAATTTGTCAGATATTTAACATGCATTCAGAAAACCTACTTTATTATGTAATGGACTTTTGGCTTTAACGGACACCCCCGTGCCCGAATTAGTCCGTTATATCGAAGTTTTACTGTGTAGGTGATAAAACAAAATTAGCTCATCAAATCTCATATGCATGTAAATGAAAAAGAACCCAATCTAATGAGAGATTTCATGAAAATAAAGTGCTGTGAGTTGAGCTGGAAATCCTAGGGGGGGTATGCTTACCTTTTGTGTACATGCATGTATTTTGAAAAGTCATTAAATTGATGGTGTCTTAGGGCATTCCAGGACATAGTTTTAAAAGTCAAATTTTTAAAATTCTTAGTCTTAAAAACAGTGTGTTGTTCTCTTTCCCTTTCATTTTTCTCAAATGAACTGTTAGTCTAGGAAGTCCTATTTGTGTAATGATTTGAGGGGGGTGCACAACAATTTTTATGCTAATTACCAATATGGTTTATTAAGGATTCTATGGTTTATGAGATGGTTGGCCAAATTGCACCTACTCAGACATAGCCTGTCATAATTAAAATACTCTTGTTCAGTGCCCTGATCAAGCTAAATGATAATGAGAAACAAAGCTAACCAAAATCAGGACACCTGATACCAAGATTTCATGAAGTAAAAAGCCATTGTGCAACAAGGAACCTAATGCTTTAGCTTCTTATCCTTTCAGTACAAATAAACTAAGCTTTATTGGGCTCGGTGCTTCTTAGAAATGAAAGGTTTGAGAAACAGATCCCCTGTGGAGCCTGACATTCTGTGAATCAGCCCACTGAGCAGTTGGCACTGGTCCCTTGGGCAGCCCACTTTGGTGCTGGTGTGCCCCTCAAAATGACAGCATTTCTGGGAGGGAGACACAACAAAGTGCAGATTCCACTTTGCCAGTGAAAGAAGAGGGAGAAAATCCTGAGCAAATACCTTCTTGTCGTCGAGCTTTCCTACTGCAATGAGGCTGAAGGATGGGGCTTTTAAGAAACGTCACTGCAACCAGATCCAGGGGTGCAGCCTGGCTCACTGCAGCACAATGCAGCTGCGTGTGTCGCGGACAGACACAAGGGGAAGCAGCAGTCTCCGGGCGCACAGGGCTGCTCACTGGGAGCATTTCTGAACTGAGAGGATCTGCAGAAGCTTGGAAATTCCTCCTGCAGCTGAGTCAGGGGCCCTGTGAGTTGGAGCTCAGGTCTAGGCGGTAGGCAGGAGGCGGTGCTCCCAGCCCATCCCTCGCCGTACCGCGGCTGCCTGGGGAGAGCTGGGGCTGAGGCTCTCCACAGGGTCCGGGAGGCCAGCCCAGGACCCTCCCTCCCTGGGAAAAACGATCATCAGGGTGCAGGTTCTCCTCAGACCAGGCTAGAGCGAAGCCTGTAGGCAGCCGGCAGCAGGCGCTTCTGGTTATGGCAGCTCAGAAATGAAAGCAGCAGCCACCACCTTTGAGAGCTGGAGGGAGAGCGGCACCCAGCAAATAAGAAAAATAAGAAACAAGTCCTGGACCCTGAAGAGGAGGAGCGCTGAGCATCTCTCTCCTGCTCCTCCATGTCCTTTACATGAGGACTCCCTGTCCTCTGAGAGGTAAATCTGCAGAGCCTCCCTGTGTGCTCTGAACCCCTGCTGACATCACTAACCTGTGACAGGCACTTCTCCACCCGGTACCTGCTCCTCCTGCTGCTCCCAGCCCAGCCCAGAGCCTCTTTGTATGCCGCGGACATGGCCAGCCAGCAGGACTCTGGCTTCTTTGAGATCAGCATCAAATATTTACTGAAATCCTGGAGTAATAGTGAGTAACAGAAAATAACCTTTGTTTGTTCGTTTGTTTGTTGGCTGGATGTTGTATAAGGTGGGAGAAATAAAATCTCAACTGGATGCATATGCCTGTGAGCCAAAGAAGTTTTTTTGCTTCCTCTGCTATGAAAATCAAAATGTCAGTGACTGAACTAGCTCTCCTTAGGTGCAGAGGCTGCAGTGGGATTTCAGCAGGTTTTGTTTGATTATGTTTTCAAGTGCGATGGCCCTTCTGAGTCTGGCAGAGCACAGCATAGGGCATTCGGACTGCATTTCCTGCCTTGCTGGGCCTTTGGTATTTATTAGATTTGTTCAGTCTTAATCTCAATACTCTGTGAACTGTGGTTTAACCAGAGGGGTATAGCAGGGTTTCAGAGTACTTCATAATTGTTTTATTAGGGCATTGTCTAAAGACAAAAAGTACTTAATAGTCCAAAACCTAAGACTCATCTTTTTTGTACACAGAGGCATTTGCACATTTATTTGATCTGTGTAGATGATGCTCACGACATTATTTAATATTTGAATTTTTAACAATCCTGATGTTTGCTATAGTCCAAATAATGTGCTTTCCTGAAACGTAAACAAGTGAGGTTCTGACCGTAATCATTTATTAGGATATCAGACTATTCTGGCTTCTTAAGTTCCATCTCTGACCAGTTAAAGATTTTAGCAATAAGGTATTTCAAAAAGACAACCTCTAAGGCTTTGTGGATCTGGAAGCAAATGAAAATGAGGCCTTCGGGGGATCAGTAATGTGTTGTGTTTTTGGAACAATTTAAAAACAAAGTCTTTCCTGTTTCACCAATAGCCTTTGTACTTGCTCTGGGTAACAGATTGTCAGCTATTATAGATCCTTAATTGTTTAGAATTTTTAAAAAATTTCCAAGAAATATTTTGATGTTATATTAGGTGCATACTAATTACATACCTGTGTGCTAAGACCTGGCGATTAATTATCTCCTACACAAATGACCTGTGGCCAAGATGGTTCTGTAAACAAAACCTGGGCAGGAGAACCTGAGCCATAATTGCTTTGAGAAAACTGCCAAAGTCTCTTCAGCTTTAAGGTATGCAGGGATGTGCATCTCTCAATGATATTCTCAGAAACCATTTTTTCATGGTTGTTTTGCACTATATACACTATGGGGTTTGTCAGAAGCTGTTTTCTACGAGTGGGGAGCCATTTAGGAGCAATACTGTCACCCAAATAGCATTCCTTTATCTGTTACAGCCATAACTCATTTATTGTGTGTGTAATCCTTCCTACTCCGGGATAAATCTCCCTTTGTTTCTCCACCCTTTGATTAATGAAAAGAATCTGACATGCAGGGCTCTTTATGGAACAGTTTTCTCAACACTGGAAAGGCCTCCTGTGTGTCTGACATCAGCCAGTGGTTTTTAGTCATTTTGGGTTCTCTGAGGCCAGATTTTTTTTCTTCCATCAATTTTTGTCATTGCTTTATTAGATAGAAAATTGTGCTCTGACAATACTGAGACCAGTGGAATTTCTTTTTAAAATCTTTCTCCCCTTGACTATTTTTAAATTACTCTAGACAGAGTATTTATTCCCTCCACCCTTCCTAAGCTCTCCCCACTCCCTCCACACTCACATCAGAAAATCATTCAGAATGACTGTTCATTTATATTTGGGGAGCCTCTGGGATACAATTTTGAATTCTTTCAATTCATTCAGCAACTATTTATTCAACAACTACTATGTGCCAGGCTATGGGGCTGCAAAGGTGAAAAAGACAGGTCCCTGCCCTTGATCTTAATGTCTGCACTGCAGAAAAGAGAACTTGGTGTTCTGTAGCATTCCTTTGGGGCTCGAAATGTTTTTAGTCCATTCTTGAAAGAGGAAGAGGAAATATACTTTATGCTTAGTCGTCTTTAAACTTGTTGCAACACTAACCTGCTTGTAATCTAGCATCACTCCCTGTTTTACATATTTTCAGCAGCTAAGAGAGAAAGGAATTTGTCTGTATGGAAGACAAAGTAGAAAACAGAAACCTTAGGGCTTTAAGCCACTCAGGGTAACCTGGCTGGGAGGATGCACACGGGACAAGCTGCCTGCTGCCCAGCATCACAGGTTTGCAGGGAGGACCTGTGAGGAGAACCAGGCCCCTAATGATAGAGCAGTGCTTATTTATAAAAGTGCAACAATTAAAAAACAATGAAATGAACTCTATAACTATGGCTGGCTGCTTTGCAAAGTGGTGGTAAGAGAAAAGATAATCCCATGAATTTTTCCAAGATTTCCACTTGCTTGGTTTTTGTTGTTGTTGTTGTTGTGTGTGTGTGTGTGCGCGCGCGCGCGCGCGCTTTGTTAATCCTCACCCGAGGAATGGCGCACTGTGAGAGAAAGGTCATTTTACATACTGGAGAATTAACAAGCCAACTGAGTCAGTCATTGCCCAGTGAAATGAGTTCGTTTCTTATTCCCTGTTCATGTTGACACCCTTTCTTTGTTGGCACGCCCACTCCGGCAGGCTGCCCTGTCACTGTAATGGCGCTGGGAATTAAAATGGCATTAATGTCTGGGAATAAAACGTCCTTCGCAAGGCTCACTGCAGCGGCTTTCCTATCCCCTCGGACACCTGTTCTGCTGCTCCCTCCCCATTCTTGTCCAGGCCGTCCCCAGCCTTGCAGTGATTCTCCCAGCTACTGCCCTGTGGTGGCCAATCTAACCTGGAATACTCCAGTGGTGACACAGAGCATCCTGGAGAGGCTTCTGCCAACATTTCAAAGACTACACCACAGCTTCTCTTACCCCCAAATGTCCGTGACCACCGTTCAGGGCCTTCTCTGAACTCCTCATTCATCCTCTCATGTTGTTTTTCTGCTCCCACCATGTTTAATCTGCTCTCCCTCCGCTGCATTTCACTACCTTGCTCTGCAGTCCATGCCCACACACACGTCAGCCCCCACCTGGCACACCCTCACCTGGAACACACAAGTCACTGGACCAAATAGGTTTGGTTCAGTTCTCTTGCTCTTACACTTGTGTGGCCTTGGACAGTTAACTACTCTGCCTCAATGTTCTCATCTCTACAACAGAGGCAAAAATACAGTAATGAGTAACTCACAGGAGTCAATGAGATATTAAGATGTAAAGCACTCAGATAATTTCTAGCACATTTTTTTTTTTAACATTTATTGAGCTTTTACAATAAACTCCAATGCTGCCCTTTCCTCTAAACCCACTTAAAATCAGACTTAGGCCATATTTTCTCTTAGCATGAGATCCTCAGGGAATCATTCTGTGTGTAGTCAACTCTTCCACACCCTGGAGAAGGGAATTGCATGAATATAGGATGAAATTAGGTGCTTGCTTTGGGATATTTTTTTTCTAGATTTACCTTTTAACTTTAGTCCCTTTTCCACCTCAGCTACTATTAGAATGTTCCTACCTTCCCTAAGTACATACCTCCCCCCAGCATGGGTGGCCTGGGGATTTTCTCAATGGCAGAAAATCACCTTGGCTTCTTAGGTTTGCTATAGAAAAAGCTTAGAGCTGATAGTTTCAAACTGTTTCCTAGAGAGGAGGGCTTGTTGTGTGTTGATGGGTAGAGCGGGCGTGTGGGCTCTCCTGCCCATCTGAAAACTCTGACTGGCTCTCCTGGTGTTTACATCCATCCTTGTGCAGTGAACACAGCCCAATGACAAAGTTACAGTTAGAATCTATTCAAGGCCTTTACCTTTCCAAGGCAGTTTGTGCCCTTCCTATAACATTTGGCTTCACCATGGAGGGAAACTTTTGAATGCTTATTAACGCTTTTAAGTAACGAGTTAATTCATTTCATTGACAAACTGCCTTTTGCTTCCTTTGGAAGGATCTGGTGTGTGTTGTAAAATGTCTAATGTTGGTGTAGAAAAACCTGCAAAAATTTTCAGAATTGAATGTGGCATTTTTCAGACAGTGAGTTAGGTTGTGGTGCTAAGGACACTGTTTCTGTCCAACATAGAAGTGCCAGTTGGCATAGGGTTAGCTCTGGGGATGAAAAATTCTGTGGAAGCTAGGTTCGAAAACACCACAGACCGGCAGCAGAACAGTGCTTATGGTCCTGATTTGTGTCAACCATGTACACAAAGACACTAGGAGAAAGGCTCTTGAAAAATCTCAAGATGTTAGTTTTAGCCTCTTTATAGAGTTGGTTTAAATAAATAGAAAAGGAAAGGGGTTTAACCAAGTTGCCTAAATCCAACAGAGCAGTATTTACCTCACTCAGTTCTTTTTTTTTTAATTGTTCAAAATATTACAGATGTCCCCTTTTCTCCCCATTGAACCCCTCCCACCCCACACTATTGTCTGTGTCTTTGGGTTATTCATATATGCATATAAATTCTATGGTTAATCTCTCCCTACCCACCCACCGACCCCTACCTTCCCTCTGAGATTCATCAGTCTGATCCCCTCCTCCATGTCACAGAATCTATTTTGTTAATCAGTTTATTAAGTTCTTTAGATGCCACATATAAGTGAGATCATGTCGACATTTGTCTTTCTGTGCCTGACTTATTTCGCTTAGCATAATTTTCTCCAGGTCCATCCATACTATCCCAAAGGGTACGAGATTATTCTTTACAGCTGCATAATATTCCATGTGTAAATGTCCCACAGCTTTCTTATCCACTCATCTGCTGATGGGCACTTGGGCTGTTTCCAGATCTTAGCTATTGTAAATTGGGCTGCTATGAACATAGGGGTGCATATATTCTTTCTGATTAGTGTTTCAGGATTCTTAGGATATATTCCTAGGAGTGGGATCACAGGGTCAAAAGGCAGTTCCATTTTTAATTTTTTGAGGAAACTCCATACTGTTTTCCGTAGTGGCTACACCAGTCTGCATTCCCACCAGCAGTGTACCAGGGTTCCCCTTTCTCCACACCCTCGCCAGCACATGTCCTTTGTTGATTTGTTGCTTGATTTACCGCTAAAATACTGCTCACTCAGTTCTTTCAACAGGAGAAGGTACCCAGCACTGATCCAGGCACTCAGCATTACTCCAGTATTTCTGCAGCTGTGGTCCCTTCTGCTAATGTTGCTCATAGGCCTAATGAGACACAAAACACCAAATCAGCATCTACTCTAAGTAGACAAGGGCAATGCCTGGATTTATGATAGAGACAAACTAGAGGTGTTGTTGTTCTGGTTGGTTGGTTAGTTGGTTGGTTGTTTAAACATATGAACAGCCCTAGAATAACATACTGCCACATTGGCTATGGGCCCACTCTGTGTTGAATGTTAGGTTTGGTAATTTATATGTAGGGCAGCCACATTATTATTTGTGCAAACTGGGACACTTTTGAGAGTGCAAGTTAACAATAATGCTGGTACACTAGGCATGAACTGGGACAGTCCTGGGCAAAGGAGGCCATATGACCCCTCTGTTTATCACCTTCACTCTTTCCAATAATCCTGCAAGTTATGTATCATCCGTATTTTACAGATAAAAAAAGAAAAATGAGAGTTGAGGAAGTGATTTGCTCAGAGCCAGGATGCTAGTAAGTGCCCTGAACCCCAACCCTTCCCCCAATGCAGTAGATAACCTCATTTTTAAAATCACCCATAGGATTGAGAGCACTTTACACAACTTAGTGCTTTATAGGTACTTTTATTCTTGATGTCTGATGTCCTGCTCGTTCTTAGCTTCCTCCCTCCCTGGGCAGCCCTGATGGGCTCTCCCTCTCTCTCTCTCAGTGCTGGAGACCACCACCATCCCCTTCGCATAGACCTGTTTGAAAGACTTAAGTATTGACAAGTCTTTATAATAACACACAAGCGGTTCTGCACACTATGGTCATTTGATGTCACACACACACACAAGGATTATAGTAAAAAGGTACTTTTCTTCTGTTAGGAGTGTTTTATGTTGATTTCTTCCATTTTAACATCTATGTAAATTCATAATTTAAATGGCTCCAGTAAATAAAAATGTATTAATGATCTTTACTTCTTTTAGAATTGTCGTTTGCTTCTTGCTGATGTTTCTATAATATGTTGTATTCTTTGTAGGAAACAGTAGCAAACCCCTACTTCTCTTTAACTATGAGAACAGAGAGAATATTTCCAGTGATAATAGAAATCCATCTATAATTCAAGTGTCTCATTTTACCATAAAAATCTCCACACACTGGCAGCACAAAATGATTCGATTTCAATGTCTTTCCCTACTTTTGCACCAAAAAGAGCTGAAGAGTCAGAGAGACAAACTACAATGGGCAAGGAGGGAAGATAACCCAACAATGTTACAATCTGGGAATAGCCCAGGGTTTTTGAGAAAGTTGCCAGTATTTAACTGTATCAACTGATACAACATGCAGATATTCTATTTATGTAAAAGACATCTGTCCTGCCCAGCCATGTGTGGCTCAGTGGTTGAGCATTGGCCTATGATCCAAGAGATCTCGTTTCGATTCCCAGTCATGACACATACTCAGGTTGTGGGCTCCATCCCCAGTGGGGGGCATGCAGGAGGCAGCCGATCAATGACTCTCTCATCATTGATGTTTCTATCTCTCTCCCCCTCTCCCTTCCTCTCTCTGAAATCAATAAAGATATATGGAAAAAAAAAAAGATATTTGTTCCAAAACAATTTAATACTCATGACTCATTAGTTCACTTTTGGATACAGCTCAAGGAGTAGGATGGGTTGCATAGGTCCTGATCTTATTAGTGATGTCTATGTTTTTGAGCTTATGTGATATTCAGAATGAGCTGAGTGCAGAAGTGGGTTTGGGTTAATGAGAAATGACATTTGACTGTTGGGGCTGTTCTGCTGATTGACAGCCCCACATAAAGTTTTTTATGTAGGTTCTTGGCTAGGACTAAACCTTAAATTTATTTAGCGCCTGGTTGTTTATTCAGTGCCTTCAGACAGATGACCTCATTTGATGACTAAGATGCATTGATTATGAATATACTAGCTTCTTCTTAAATGTTCCTGGTTTGGGATGATAAGGCTTAATTCTCCCAAAGTTTAGTTTCTGTGGTATGACATACCCATATCAGGTTCAGATAAACAAATAATCATAGTCCATGGTCTTTACACTGGATAGGACTTTTTTATGCATTATATACCTTGTCATTTATCATTTAAGATATACCCAAAAAATACATGTATTAAGTTTTTCTAGATTGTACCCTAACATTTTTACCCTAGCATTTCCTTAGTCCTTAGTCCCCTTTTTTCAACCCTTATACATTTCTGAATTTCTACCATGTGGTGCCTCCTGGAATCACCCGCTGTGTGCACAGCACCCAGTGCAGAGGGCTCAGCCAGCAGGCACCCACTTCCTGGAAAGCTGAATGGCATTTGTGGAAAAGATAGTACACAACTTTATGTCATTTTTTTCCTGACTAACTTTTTTCATTCAATAGATCCCACTAACCAGACTCGTGTAAATATTGCTCCTTGTAGAACTGTGGGCTGCATGAAGAAGAGAATGCTCCCTTCGAGCTAAAAAGTTGTATCTCCCAGGCTTGGAGAGGCAGTGATGGGAACAGCCTTTTCCATAAGAACATTTTTGCTTACTTTCCAATGCTGGATTATACTCAAAAACTTACTATCTCACTTAGTGTCAGCTTTTCTTGGTTATTGCTCCAAAATGCCTTGGTATCCAACAGTGTCAGAGAAGCACAGCAAAACCTATTCAGTACTTCTTTATTAAACATCTACTGTGCACTAATTAGACTCATTGCTTTGGGAGCATCATAGCTGAAAATGAGATCTGGCTCCTCTAGTCAAGGATCTCAGAGCTTCCCTTCCTTCCTTGTTAGGCCCAGGATTCAGGAATATTAGCGTGGAAGTTCCCAGGATTTAAAAGAACCCCAGGGAGAGGAGCCAGTGGTATTTCAGAGACAGAGTGTGGCCTAGAGAATTTTATTTGGGATGATGTGTTTGATAGATTCTGTTGATTTTGACTTTATGGAGTTTTACTTTCACTGCATCAGAAAGCTATTGGAAGCCTGGTGTTTGCAGGCCAAGTCCTGTAAACATTTTAGAATATTCCACCTAGCAGGATGGCTGAGAGAGAGGAGGAAGTGTAAATTATTTATCCTGACACACAGATGCCGGGATTTGGGAAAACGTTTCAGACAGGCATTCTTTACATCAGAAAGATGGGAACAAGAGTTACCATGTTCATTGGAATTTTGACGTGGGACTAATTTAAAGTCAGTTATCCTTCATTTTAAGTGGCCCCTCACTCTTCAGAATATTTATGGGATTAAAGGGAAGAGGGTGTGTGTGTGTTCATATATTTCTATAAGTTAAGTTTAATTACATATCTCACCTATATTCATTCTTACACTTTTCTTCTCTTCCACAGAACATACAAACACAAGCATTTCAATGTTAGTCACTCAAAACTCCAGATGCTTGGCAGTGAAAGTTTATATTCTGCCAGCATATCAGACTCTATAATGAGTCTGATTTTGGTTTAATTCCTTCCTACTGTGTAGTCATTTGATGAGCTGCAGATGGAAATTTAAGCTAAAGCCATAAAATTTCAGCTAATACTTTTTATTCTGCTGTAAGAATTTGTTGTCATGTCAACTTAAGAGAGTTGAAATCTTTTTCAAAAAGGCATTCCAATCTACATTAAGTGCTTTTATCAACTCTAATTTGATATACAGCTCTGACTGCCTCTGCTGTTTTAATCAATGGCAAGCACAGAGTTGTTTAGCAGTCGAAGATGGCTTTGAAATTTCCAGGACTTCTCAGCTAATGTCACAAGCACAACATTATGGAAATATACAAAAATTGCCATTAAAGATTTCTTCTTAACCTTAAGAACACTAGGCTGACTTCATTGAGTTCAGCCTTAAACAGGTAAATATGTATTTTGGCAGCCATGAAAAGGAAAGGGTATTAAATTAACTAGGGCAATACTTTAGTAAAATTCCATTTGAATGTTACACGTATTTCTGTAGGAAGGATTAGGCAAATCAATAAAATGTTTCAATTGTACAAATACAAGATTAGGCTTTTCTTCCCTGTTTCTATTTTTTATTTTGCTATGTGTGACCTTGTTTATGTCTTTCCCTCACTTCCTTACAGGACAGGAACAAACCTAACAGTTTGTCTCCAGCGGTCCTACGGGAAGGGTTTTGAAGACCTCCATTGAAAAATGGGGTTTATGTAAACAGCATCTTTGTCAGTTATTGCTCCCACACCACTAAGGCCAGGCTGAAGAGGTCGAGTTGTTCATTATTAAACCTGACTGATAAGGAGAGATGGGACCTCTGACTAGATTTCTAAGCTTGGTCAGTTTCTTGGGCTAGCTCACTTTCCAGTATCCTGAATAAGAAAAAGTTGTCACACTACATAGCCTATCAGGTTTTTTCTGTTGTTTTTTTACAGTAAAGTGACTGTGTATCTAACTCAGTAGAGGTGAACAGGGCTGTCTTTTGATCTGAAGATAAGCTTTTGTTTCTGCACAGGATGATAATGATGTTTGTGGAAATTCCTGGCATTCTGGAGGTTTTTATAACATATGATCATACAGGCAAAGGATACTGTCCTCGGGTTGGATAGATTTGTTTCAGCAAAGCCATGTAGAAACACAAAGTGAATAAGAGTGCAGGGTGCTACTAAGAAGTCTGGCTGAGACGTTGTTTGCTTGGCCATACCATTCACCTTAGTGACGGCAGCGAGGCAGAAGGCTCTGTGACAGGTTTAAACAATTGTAAACTAAAAGAGTTGCTCTCGGTAAATGTTTGCCTGTGACTTTAGCAAATTATAAGCAGTTACTTTAAAATATTTAAGTTAGAGCACCAATTAGAAGAAAAATTGCAGTTTTTCTTTTTTAAAAACTCTGCTTTTCAACTTTGAGTTTTTGAAAGCCACATTTGAAACAAATCTTCCCTAAAAATGAGGTCTTGCAATTGAATGACAGATGGCCTTAGCTGTAGTATCATTTGTACTGTTTCAGCTCCCCAAATATAATCTTCTGCTTTTCTAAAGAGAATTTTAGCTTCCTTGGGGAGTTTAGAGAGAAGCCGAGCCCTTCATTGGGCCAGACTGAGTGTTCTGTTTCACTTCCCTGCTTTGACAGTGGCCCTGAGGCCTGTTCTCATCTTTTCTTCCAGGTTGAGAGTGCAAGACAACCTGCCCTGCTTCTATTTTATTTGACTGAATACAATTGCAAGAAAATAGGAAAATAAGAGACATTTTAGACTTACCTTGTGATTTCACATTCCATTTACTAACAAACCCTCAGTCCTTATTATCGTGGAAAAGTTAACCCTAGTCTTATACCAATGGAGAGATCAATTCTGAAGGTGTTTGAAAACCTGGCCCATTTTCAACTGAAAAAAAGAATAACTTTTTATAACTAACAATTTTAAATGCTTGAACTTTAATAAAAATAGATATTATGAATGAGAATGAAGATTCTATCACATTTTAAATACCCCAAAATCTATTTACCTTAGCATCTTTTTTGTTAACCATTTTGTTAGCCATTTAATGCTTATTATCATTTTTTTAGAGGGGCAAAGAGTTCAAAATCTAATTATTATCTTTTGCAATTCATCACTGCTTTACTTAAGAAAATATATAAGTTGGAAAGGATTGAGTAGGATTCTGAAGATCAGTGATTTTCATTTCTAAACCCCAAATCCCTCTTGACACTAATACAGTACAGTAACATACATGCTGTTCATAGAAGTAATTTTTGCCATCTAGTGATTTGAAATGTGTGTTATTTTAGGATGCTTTTGCTATAAATAACTGAATAACTTCATGATGGCTGAAGGAATAAAGACTTTTAATGGGCTTGCCTAACACACAGCCTGGAACTGGGAAGTTTCAGATGGGTTGAGAAGCACAAGGACCCAGACATTCCTGTCTTCAGGCTTGTCACTGCATGATCACAAGATGGCTCCATCAGCTCTAAACATCTTTGTTTTTCTTACGAGTCAGGAAGGAAGGAGGCCCAGGTAAGTCTGTCTTATGGAAAGAAGATTTCGCCAAAGATCCCCGCAAACTTCCACTTGCCTTCCTTTGACTGGAATTGGGTTGTGTGCCAGTCACTGGCCAGGTTGACTGGGATTAGCACTGGGTTGGTCCACCTGCTATAGGACACAGACTTCTACCTGCTCCCCAAACAAGATAGGGGTTCTTTTGCCAAGGGAGAATAGGAGGCAGCCAGTAGTAACATCTTAAACTATAAACTGTACCATGGGAGATACATCATTGTCTCTAATCTTCACCGTGACTCTATTTTTCACATACCGCTACAAGCATCCGAGCCAAGAATCAAACCTAGACTCTAGGATAAGCGCCAAACAGTGCTACCTATCATCATTATTTGCAAGATAAAGATGTTGATTAACAGTAAGTGAAACTGATGAACCTCAGGTCAGAGCAGAAGTTTATTAGTTTATTGAAATCTGTCATTAGATTAAAATGAACACATACAATAATTATTTGTTTGAATGCCATCCAACAGTAGATGAAATATCCTTAATAATGTGAAAGAAAGAAAGACCTTAATTTTGTCATTACCAAAAAAATTGACAAAATGTTTTCCTGTTTTCGACATTTCCATTGTTGTTGAAATACCAATATTTTACAATGAGGTTTAAATTTCAATTTTATTGTTCAGACGAAACTACTAATTTGAAAAGGCTTTTTCACTGACTGTTTTACCTGTCCACGCCCCTTTAAGCTGGGTCTTGCAGTCTTCTAAGAAAAATAGTACTGTTTCAGCCACCATGCTAAGTACTATCTCATTTAAATTTCATCAGATTCTATTGAGACAAATACCATTTTATAGATGAAAAACCTAAAACAAAAAAACAAATAGACTTCCCCAGGGAAGTGTTTCAGTAAGTGCTGGTGGCCAGGTTCAAATTTGCTTCTGGCTCCAGAGCCTCTATTCTTACTGGTGGCCCAGCAAAAGCCATTCCCAGCCCCTTTCTCCTCTGTTCATCCCCCCTCCTCCCTCCCCACACCCCAATGGCAGAAAGAGGCAGGTTCTTGATTTCTCAGCCTTCAGTGCAAACTTGCAGCTGCGATTCCATTGCTGGGGGGGGGGGGGGGGGGGCTCCTAGAATGTATTTTTCTTCCTGAAAATACAAAGAACACATCTTTGGCCACGCTGATTGACCTGCTGCTTTCAGCCTTCAAGTACCATTTGTGTAGACAGCAGAAAAAAAATTTTAAATTCTAATACCCTGAGATGACTTTAACCTAAGTCGCTGCTCTTAGAACAGGGTTGTCTGGTGAAAGAGACCTACCTATATAAATCAGTAATTACAACAAAATATGACCAGTAATCAACCCCATGAAAGATGAATTGTGTATATGAGTAAGAATGATCATTGTTTGTATATAAATATCACTCGACCCCTGAGACAAGATTTTCCTTGTTATTTCCCTGTGTTGCTGATAGTCACCTCCAAAGCTGAATCTTTTCTTCCCACCCATGTTAAGCTGTGACTTCATCTCTCTCCTCCAGGTCCCTCATTGTGTTCTGCTTCCTCATCATAGATGCGGGATTTCACTATCAGTCAGTACCAGGCAAGAAACTGGAGTCCTTTCCAACCTTCTCTGTTGTTTATTCACAGCATTCCTCATTCTTTCATCCTAACATGCCTCATGCTTTCCTTTCCCAGTGACATCTCCCACATCTGGGTCTTGGTCACCTTGGTCTGCCAAGGCCTGGTTCCAGGTCTTTATCACCCCACAGCCAGAGTATTCAAAACTCTGCCTTGCTGGCCCCTCTGCTCCTACCACCTTCCAGGACAGTCTGGCCCTGGCCACAGCTCTGATCATGACCTTCACCTTTGCTCTTGTGATTGTGTGTTGGTGCTGAGAGTGGTGTTTGGGTAGGTTTGAGGGTTCTGTGGCATGAAGAAATGGACTCAGTCCCTAACCCACAGTCTAGAATCATGGTCATGACCAGGGGATGGATGGGAATATTATTGTAGTGCTAGAAATGCCCTTTAAGGTAAAAGGAGTAACATATACTGTTGTGTGCATTTTCATGCTGCTGAGATATAAAGAGCCTGGGTTGGATGGGCCTCATGCAGAAATTAAGAAAAATCTTTGTCTAAAGTTAAGTTAAAGACTGAAAGATAAGTATAATTATCTGGTTAAAATATTAAATGAGCCCAGGCAAAAGATCTAGCCAGCCGTGAAATGTACACACTTTAGTGATAGAAGGCCCACTCAACAATTCTCAAGTGTCCTTTATAACAAAATAAGTAATCAAACTGTCCCAATGAGCTCATTCAATATCATATTGTTCTGCCAGACAAGGCCTTTGTTTTAGGGGGTAACTAAGAGACTGTCACTTCTTGGGCCAGGAGAGTGAAATGCTCTTGAGGCTCTGGGAAAAGGACAGAGATAAATTGTTGATGCTGTTCCTCGGAATTCCCTCCTCATTTCAGTCTGCATCTGATTGGGTCTGTTTTATACTGAAAGGTGACAATTCGGTTGCTTTCTTCAGCTCAGTGTTTTCATGAAGTTTCTGCTGTTGTGTAGTGCTAGAAATGCCCTTTAAGGTAAAAGGAGTAACATACACTATTGTGTGCGTCTTCATGCTGCTGAGATATAAAGAGCCTGGCTTGGATGGGCTCTTATATCTCACACACAACGAAGAGAAGGTTAGATGTCCTTTGTGGGCAGCGTTAAGTTCGTGGCGAAGACCTAGCCATGCCTGACAGTGCTGGGGCTGGCAAAGTCGTGCACTCAGAGATTGAGTCCAAGTCTCTGCCTCCTCACTTTAAGTGGAAAGTTAATCAAGTCCGGAAGAGTGAACCAGGAGAATCATCCCATTTGGGTATTTGCTTTTATTTTTTTTTAATGGGAACAGAAGTGAGTCCCGTTCTTCACTGAGCCCTGCTGCAGAGGGAAATGATGCAACACTGGTCAGGTGGCACAGAGAAGAAAGGCCCATTGTGCAAACCTAGGTCTCCACTGTGCTGCCTGTGAGGGAGGTTCAGTGCCCACCAGGACGCAGCTCAGACCTGTGGTTCTTCGATTTGGGTCCTTCTCCACGTGGAGGAGCCATGATATTTTACTTCGCTGTTGTCTCTTTTTTATTCTTATGCTTTTTGACCACTGGATTGATTCTTTTTTTTTTAAGTTTATCTTTATTGTTGAAAGGATTACAGATGCCCCACTTTTCTCCCCATTCCCCCCTCCCCATCCCTTCCCCAGGCCTTCACCACACTTTGATTGTAACGCATACTATGGGAAGAATTTATTTAAGGTTTACTTTTTCCATATGACTTGGGATAGTTATGAACATGTGCTTTGCCTCAACCACTTACTTGCTATGTGGCCTTGAGCAGAGTACTTAAACTCTGATTCTGTAAGAAGGTTGTCCGGTGGGCCAGGTACAGAAACCCAGGCACAGAAACTAGGGTAAGGAGACTCACTAGGGCAGGAAACCCCAGATGCCCAGCCTGCCCAAGCACCACCAACAGTTAACCTTTCAAAGGTATCAATATATATATATTTTTAAACAAATAACATGCACATATAACTTCCCACAGAGCCATAACAGTTAAAGTTAATATTTATGAAATGTTTAGTATACTGCCTCACTCTAGTAATTGCTCGATAAGTGGTAGCCATTATTATTATTAATTTAACTATTTAATGTTTGTCTAAATTTCTCTGTGAGTTAGTGGTTTTCTCATGTCTGCCCACTACCAAAACAGTATGACCAGGAATTGAAGAATCCTGGAGTCTCTTTGTGACATTATTGTCACAAGCTTGGTGATCTGCTATTTCAGTTAAGAGGTGTGTTTCTGGAACTTCAGAAAGTAAACCATTGGAAGATGTCCCAGGCGAAATACCTTTCTTTCACATTCACAGTCGTGTAAAGTGACTGATTATAGAGCAGAGTATGAGGATATGCTACTGTGGCAGCATTTTCAGCAAGTGTCAGATGAATTGAACCTGAGGCATGTGTTTTTTGGACCCAAGTCAAACTCCTCCCCCAAGTATGAGTTCAAGTGTCACCTTCAGGGTGCAGTCTTCTCTGACCACCCACTTTCCCTCCCCTTTCTACACACTTCCTGCTTAGCAATGGCAACATTGTTGTGTAAGTTGCTTTGCCACTCTAGGTCCCTCCTGGGCTAACAGTCAACGTCTGTTCATTGTTATATTCCTCAGCACATGTCACAGTACAGGACACACTGGCTTTTGTGAATTAACTTTTAAATGTTGATGGAGTGAATAAAATTATCTGGATGGGTGCGGGAACTTTATGGCCAAACTTAACTAGCATCTATCCTGTCCTTGGATCAGTTCCCAGCAAGCAATAGCAATGTTATGTATTTTGGAGTCTGTCTTTCTTTTACTCCAACAGTAACTCAACATCTAATGTTGAGATAAAGTATATTTCCTTCTGTGACCCTCACCTGTGTTCTTTGAGTGGATTCCACAAGTTAGATTGTCCCATTGTGTTCACCGAACCCTGGACAGATGTGTCCAGGAAACTCAAAATGAGTGAAATAAATTTTTATTTATGTAGTGATCAGCCAACTTGAGAGAATGTTTCTGTGATGAGTTTTTTGTTTTTGTTTTTTAATCAGTCAACAGTGTCAAAGATTGTACTCTATAAAAAAATTTTAAGTTATTCTCATATTTGTCTAAATGTAATTTAAATTACTTGGATCTAATATAGCTTTACTTTTAAACCTTCCAGCCACTTTTACCAAATTGGAAGAAAACTATTCTCAGTGAAATTACTGAGTTAATTTTTATTTTTTTTAATACTCACCTGAGGATATTTTTTCCCCCCATTGCTTTTCAGAGAGAGTGGAAGGGAGAAGAAAAGAGAGAGAGAGAGAAACATCAGTGTGAGAGAGACACATCAATTGGTTGCCTCCCACATGTGCCCAACTGGGGCTAGGGATCAAGTCTGCAACCGAGGTACATGCCCTTGGCCTGAATCTAGTACTTGGGGCCTTTCAGTCCACGGGCCGACGCTCCAACCACCGAGCCATATTGGCTAGGGCTACTGAGTTAATTTAATTCTTTACTGATCAAGGTCTTTTTCCATGTGAGGGATGCTGCTGTTTTATATTTAGGGAAACTAACTGGTTGCCTTACTAGAACTAAAGTTCTGAACCCAAAAATTTATCATGATGATTAAGGTAGATATATTCAGAGCATCAACCCAAACTGGAAACACCTGAATCAGCTTTAGGAAGTTCCGAGAGTGAATCAACAACCCTCCCCTTTCCTTCTTATAAATTATTAGATGCCTACTAATGTAGGGCACTGAGGTGGGTAGAGGACACTGTGAGTCATCAGGCTTAGCTCCCCCCTTCTGTGGGCTTGCAACCAAAGACGGCCTGCTTTGCTGAGGGGCAGACACAGGGCAGTTGCAGGGAACAAAACTGCTGATTAAATACACATTCTACCTGTGCCAGGCATTGTGCTTGGACCTAGGGACACTTCCACCCAGAAGAGGAAGTGATTCACCATTTTATGGGAGGGAAGAGGCTGAGGAATAGTTCCAAGTGGCTGTGACATTTGAACTTGAGGAGTACTACAGAGAAGAGGGGAGAAGGCAGAGGGAAGAGCATGAGCAAATGCAGGGAGGTGTGAAAGTGACCTGGTTCAGGGAGTGACAACTGGATCCCAGGGCCCTTGAAGGAGAGTGACAGATGGTATGCACAGGCAAGTTGGGTCAGATTATAAGGAGCATTGAAGGACTTGCTGAAGGGTCTGGGCTTTCTCCTGAGGGCATTGGGCAGGCCCCACAGGTCTTTAAACAGAGATCCACATAGTCAGATCCCAGCTGATTCTGGGAGTCTTTGCTAAAAATGGAGGTAGAAAGAATCACTGTGAGGATAACACAAGTAAGAGATGACAAGGACTCAAAGTAAGGCCAGAGCAGAGGTGTGGAGAGGATGGAACACTTCTAAGCACCTTGTCTGAGGTAGAATTGCCAGGATTTTGTATCTTCCCTAGATCCAGCCTGTGCTGTATTTTAATGCATGATAAAAACGTGTGGTTATATAGCTCATGAGAGCTGCTTAAGGAAAGAGAGACAGAAGCAACTGCCCAAAAAATAGTGTTCTGAAATTATATGTTGAATAGAAGCTGTGCTCTTTAAATTGAATATTTGTGTTGAGGTTGAAAGGTGATGTTAGAGTTCTCTCTTGACAATACTCAGTGGATTTATGGCAGCAAAATAACAGAGGCATTTGTGGCTGCTGTGTTTATCTGCAGGCGAATTTGTTTCATGATTGTTCCCAGGTTATAGATGGACAGAGGATTTGTTTTGTTTTTCTATAACATATAAAATTTGGATGATCAAATGACCCTGAATCATTGAAATGTAGAAATAAGTGTCTAGTGAGTACTGCCTAGCCTGCTGGAATCCTTTGGAAGAGTTGTAGGGTGTCAGTTCATTTACACAATCTAACCAATTTTTACATGTGGAATTCTCCCAGGAAAATATAGTCTAATTTTCACAGGAAACTAATGTATCATGAAGGGTCCCACAGATACCACTTCTTGAGAAACAGGTCCAAGGTTATCTCTGTTAGCTGCTCTTTATTGTATTCACAGCCATACATGGTTTGGTCCTGCTGTAACAGACAGGCATGAGCAGGTCTTTCACTTTCTTTCTACCTTCTAGGGAGAGTTGTGTGCTTTCCGGGGCCATGTGCACTTGCATGAACCCCTTTAGGATAAAATTTCTCCTAGTCTTAGGTGACTTGACACTGACATGTGTGTTTTTTTTGTTTTTATACCATTTCAAACTCCATCCCTTTAGGCTACATGAACCAGAATCTCCCAATGCCTCCTCCCTGCCTTTATGTGGGGAAACTTCTGGAAGTTCTATTAGCTGTTATGAGCTGCCAGGGCATGGCAGTAACTACTCCAGAATGCCACCAGATGCTCTGCTAACAATGAATAGATAATGGTAGATGATATGCCATCACATAAGAAAGTAAGGCAGACTCACCTAATGCCATCATAAAACAACAGGTTGTAAACCTTATAACCTATACTGTGTTGTACATTCTCAGGTCTCTGGATGGGTATTGCAAAATAAAGGAACTTAAAATTAATTTATAATTATATTTCTACCACTTACAGGAAGACATGTCAGCATGTGGAGAAACTTTAAGAAAATAACTTACTGAGGATTATTCAAGTAGATGAACTTACAGAAATTCAGTTGAGAACAGAGATAATAACTCAGATTGAGAGATTATGCAGTAAGAAAACTTCATCCCTATAGATACATATTGAAATATTTCATCCCTTCCAATTTGGGAGCTCAAGATTATTCCATCCCAGAATGTAGTTGGGAAACATCTATTTCCCTCTTATTTGGTTAAGGGAGGTTTTGTGGTACAAGTGGAATTTTCAAAAGGTGTTTGAAAGAGACGTGAAGGCAGGATTGGGAGGAAGAGGCGCGAAGTGTGTGGTTGGAGTGAAGAAGCAAAGGACGGGAGCGGTGCGGCTGCCAGGTGTGCGGGATTCCAGGACCCCTCCAGGATGAGCAAGAAGCCCACCAAATACTCCCGGCACATTTGCCACGTTAGCTTTCTGCTTAACTGTGGAGCCCGTTTTCCCCAGCGCCTGAATACTCCTGAGCTTTTAGGTTGGTATGAAGCCTCTGAGCCCAATAAACTGCGTGCATATGGTGACAACGGTTGTGATGTGGCAATAGTATAAATTGATACAGTGGTGTGCCTAGTGAAAGCCTGATTAGGAATTCACAATTTTTCAAACAGTTTTACAGCTTTCTTCCCACACAGATATGGTTTTCGAAAGTTAAAGATTGACCAAATCAACAAATATTCATTAAGAACCCACAGTGTGCAAAACACTGCAGGAGAAGCCAGGATGAGAAAGATGATGTCCCCACAAGAACTCTCACAGACCAATGAGTGATCGCTTCTAATGTGGGTGAGATAGACAGTGCTAATGGAGTTTTAAGATTTTTAAAAATATGGTCCCTCGTCAAGTTTATATTTTGGCATTTATATGGATTTGGGGGCAATGTGGAAGCATTTATTACGAGATGCCTTTCATGGTGTCTTTGCCTCTCAACTTCTAGGAAGCAATCTGGTGTAGCAGGAAGAATACACATTTCCGAACCAGAAAAGCTGCAATGGAGCCCCTTTTCTGGCATTTGTTGGCTGTGTGATCTTGAACAAGTTACTTTGATTTTTCTCAGTTTTTGAAAGTGGTTAGAGGTAACCATCTCAGTCTCACCCAGCCCAATACTTTTTGAAGTGGTTAATAAATGTTCACTTATTGAATCAACAAATATTTTTATCACTTATTTGTGAATATGTATGACTACAGGTATTTACTAATTCATGAGTATGCAACACTGTGGCTTTCTTAATGACTTTTCATGTTTATTCACAAAAATTATTTCCATATGTCTAAGTTTTACTGAGCAGCAACTGACCTGGACAACATGTGCACTAGAAATATAATGTGAGACACATACGAAGTTTCAAGTTTTCTAGTAGTGACATTAAACAGAGTTTGAAAACACCTGAAATTAATTTTAATAAAGCATTTTACTTAATCCAATATATCTAAAATATTATCACTTTCACATGTAAACAGCATGAAAAGTATTAATGAAATATTTTACACTCTTTTTGAGGGGAATAATTCTTCAAAATCCAATGTGTTTTACATCAGCACATCTAAATTTGGACACCAAACTCATCAAAACTACTTGATCTATATTTAGATTTCATAAAATGTACACTTAAAAAAGTAGTTTCCCATATGTAAATTGTTCCAAACATACTTAAAATTGTTCTAGTAACTGAATCAGGCATCAGATTCTAAATTTGGAATTAAACTAATTAAAATTAAAAATTTGCACTAGCCACATTTCAAGTGCTTACTAGCTACATGCGGCTAGTGCTGAGCACCACAGACACAATTATCTTGAATTGTTTTTCAGTAGGTCCCCAGACTTTTAGGCTGCAGAATTATTTCACAATATAAATGAAGACACCCTAAACCTGGATTTCATTTGGGGAGTTACCTTATAGTGACTATGCTTAGTGGTGACTTCTGACACTCAGTTTATCATTCTGCCTGATAGAGCTATGAGATCTTCTTTGAATGAAACTTTCTAGATTAGCCTAGGGAATGTTTAGTTACTTCTAAAATGCCACAGAATTCCCCTAGCCAGGTGGCTCTGTTGGTCGGAGCGCTGTCCCGCAACCAAAAGATTTCAGGTCAGGGTGCTTATGGGAGGCACCAATCAATGTCTCTCTCTCTCTCTCTCTCTCTCTCTCTCCCCCCACCCTCTTCTCTCTAAAAAATCAGTAAAACATATCCTCGGGTGAGGATTTAAAAAAATTAATATGCCACAAAATTTATATGCCTCTAAATTCATTATCTTTACAGACGAAGTCAAGGTCTCAGGCTGTGTGACTTCTCAAGGTCCCATGGCTAGTGCTTGGGAGAGACGGCCCTCACACATGGCCATATGGGTCCCTGCTGTCTTGGAGTTCATATTTTGCCTCATTTGGGTGCAGGTCTCTAACTGATGCCCTGTTTTGGACTCTTAGTGTCTTACATGAATGAAGACCCTTTCTGGGCAATATTTTTTATTCCCTCAAATCTCGTCAATCCCAAATACAAGGTGGCATGTGGCAAAGAACATGTTATAGACTGAGTTGTTTGACAAACTCCTTGGAGAGAGCAGGGTTGTAGAGACGAAGTTGTGGGAAAAGAAACCTCCTTAGTAGTAAAGAGCTTTGTGACTGTGCCTTCCCTGTGCTCTTTGACTGTACTTGTAAAGGCAAAATTTAACTTGACAGAAAAACAATCATTATAGACCTCAAAATAGTAACGCCTTTACTATGTACGTTTCTATGTTTAAATTTCTCTTTTGGAGATTTCTCTTTTGCTTCTAAAGAAAACTGGTAAAAATGATTCATAAGCATTGGGTGGTAATGGCTATGGGATATTTTGCTAAATAGTTCCCTAACATTCAAAATGTAATCAGTTCTTAGACACTGTTAGTTCCTATGTGCTTTCTTAATGAATGGTCAAAAAGGATATGAGCTAATTGCTTGAGCTCCTACATTAACCATTTCACCAGAATATATATACTTCATAGAAAAGGTTAATGTTTTCAGGAACAGTCAAATCTTGGTTGCAATGACACTTTCTTAGATGCAAATAGTTATTTACTTTTATTCTAACTGTACCTATGTGAATGCCAGTGAATAAATCAATCAGAGCTCCCATAGTCAGTTTTAATTTATGAAGTATTTAGATGTTTTGGATGAAAATCCTTCAGAAGCTTTCACCCCTTGTCGATACAGTCATCTTTAACTTGCTCCCTTTTTTGTTTTGGGCAGCTTTTCAGAAGTGTCCTTAAGGACTATTAAGGGGTTCTAGGAGGTTTACTCTAAACTAAATGGCATTGCCCTGCCTTTGTTGTCATTTTCATTAATTGTGTGAATGCTTTCTAGAATTTTTGCAACTATCAAGTGATCATTTATTCCATCTTGCCTTTCAATTTCCTGCATCCAATTTGCTGAGGGTGTAAAAACGAAAAAAATAAGCTTGCTTCAATTATAGGTAAAAAAAAAAAAAATGAGACTTGGAGTAAGAATTTGCATTAGTCTATGTCTAAAGAACATGGATTTTGTGACATGTATTGGGGACAGAGAAAAGGAACCTATGAGACTATTTTAAGGTAAGAAACAAATTAAGGACAGCATAAGTGAACCCCCAGGTTATGTTTTGAGTTGTAGATGTGAAGTTATCAGCTTGATAGCTCTGTTCACGATGGTAACTATTTTTAACTACTATACAGTCTCCTGTCTGGGGAGACAGTTTACAGGATACTCAATTATCACTTATTATTAAATATTCGCAGAGGCCATCAGTACCTTCCAAACCTGGTGGTACATCAGGATCACTTATGGAGTCTTTACAAAAACAGGCAGATTCTAGCCTCATCAGAGGTTCAGATTCTGTAGGTCTTTTTGAGGCCCTGGAATTGGTACTTTTTATAGAACTCCTGGCTTTGGGCTTTTGTCAGCCCCCTTCCCCCAAAATAAGTGAATTAAACTCAAGAAACAGGATCAATGTTATTGAAAATAATATAATTAAAAGAATGTAGGTTAGTGAAAGATCCAGTTAGGGATTACACTTCAGAGTTGTAGAACTGGGGATTATTTATAACATGGGTTATTATTAAACATGGAAATCATCAGAGAAAACTTTTTGGTGAAAAAGCATTTAGAGTGTTTCTAACACATGTAAGTGCTTTCCCTTCTCATCAACATCTAATTCCCTCTGGTTACCCTCACCAAGGTTGGGTTTAAGTGTACCTGCTAATTTATAAGAGAATGGTTGATTCTTTGAGGTTTAAAGTGAGCCTCTGTAGGTTCCGACAGTCTGTACTCATAAGCACCTCACACCTGTTGGTAGAACACTGCCTTAATCATGCCGTGGTTCCAGAGGAACCCTGTGCCAAAACAAACCAGTATTTTCCTAGAGGCCTTCCTGGTAAATATCTGCAGGTTACATTTGTTTGCTGCATATGTCTTCAGGTAATGACATGCTTGGCAAAAGCCACTGCAACTAGAGGCCTGTTTGATAGCCATGACTTCCAAGCACAATGGCACATTGTCTTCTATGGATTCTCTGCTTTTGTCTCCACAGGGAAAAGGCAAGACTGCAGGTGATGTTTGCTTGTGTTGTACTTAATTCGGTTCCTAATTTAAGACAGCCTCAGAGGTTCTTTGTCTCTGAAAGATTTGTTAATACAAGTGAATGAATATATTCTATATTATGTTATGTCACAGAAAAATAGTAAAAAGATATAATAATCCTTTTGGCACTGGCATCTATTGTTAACTGCCATATTTCTGTGATAACATTTTAACACTCATATTTACTAAATTTCTAGAAAAGCTAATATGCATGTGATTATACAAATAAATATAACCATATTATTACTGAACTATTTCATTAAATGTATCACAAACTGGTTCTAAAGTTTCAGTGAGAAATGCTGGATGTTTAATACCAATGATGAAAAAAACAAGAATCATCATCAGCTTAAGTTTCTTATCACTCCAGGGTTTTGAATGATATTAAAATGATATAATATGATCATTTTAAATGCTGATTTTTTTTCTTCAAGCTGGAAAAAAAAAGTCTCAAGTTTGTGTCAAAAGGCTATTTTCTGCTTTCCATAATATAATCGAGTGGATTGACTATACATTAAGGAAGGTCAGTAGAATCTAGAGGCTACATTTAATATGTCATTACATGACTAACCATCCTAATAATGTAGCTATCAGTTGGCCAATAGCCTAAGAACAGCCTTTCCTGGAGGAGTGAGGTTAAACTAAATGCACTCAGGAACTTTCTTGCAACTTCTAAGCTTGTGAAGGTAAAAGCATCATGTTTGGATTTTTATTTGCACTTACAAATATTTGCAAGTTATGCCACTGGGCCACACAGAAGCAGAAACATTAGATTAATTATTAACATTAATTTATTAACATTAGATTAATTGTTAAAGAATTAAAAAGCATAGCCCAGCTGGCATGGCTCAGGGGTTGAGCATCGACCTAGGATCCAGGAGTTCGCGATTCGATTCTGGTCAGGGCACATGCCCAGGTTGCAGGCTCGATCCCCAGCAGGGGCAAGCAGGAGGCAACCGATCAATGACTCTCTCATCATTGATGTTTCTATTTCTCTCTCCTGTCCCTTCCTCTCTCTGAAATCAATAAAAATATATTTAAAAAACAAATAAATAAAAAGCATCAACTTTAAAGTTATTATTCAATTAATATTGGAGCGTTATTATGGAACTATCAATTAAACATGCCAGCAATTGAGTTTATTTTATTTGTTAAATTGAGATTACATTGATATAGTTTGTTTGTTTTCCTAATCCTCACCCAAGGATATATTTTTATTGATTTTAGAGAGAGAGGAAGATGAGAGAGAGAGAGAAACATTGATATGAGAGAGAAACATCAATCGGTTACCTCCCACATGCACCCTGACCAGGGATCAAACCTGCAGCCGAGGTATGTGACCTGACTGAGAATCATACCTGCAACCTTTTGGTGCACAGGACGATGCTCCAACCAACTGAGCCACTTGGCCAGGGCTACATTGATACAGTTTTAAATGCATGACATTTATTTAGTATTGTCAGGGAATAAATGATCTCTGAGTAAATTTCTCCCAATCATAAAACTTAACCCTTAAAGTGTCAAAACATTTCAATTTAATAATTTTTAATAGAATTCTTTCTAAATTGCACTTTACTCTTCACAGTATGTGTCTGTGTTAATAGGATGCTATCTTAACTTAACTGAGTCTGAATGAAATCAGACCTTTAGCAAATATATTAATTATTAATGATTCCATAATATATGGGTATCTTTGGGGCTCTCAAAATGTTAAGTGCTTTCTCATTTTATACTTAAATATTCTTAGGCTGCTATCCTTCATAAATTGTACGTCTGCTTTTTGTTGTTGTTTTCTGACTTTTCTATGTATATCAGCCATCAGCTGACAACTGTCATTTATTCAACCATCAGTATGCCACCTATGATTTGTTGCTTTTAATCTAACATAAACTGAGGAGGAGTCAGGATTGTTAGAATGATATCTACCTCAGGAGGAGTGGACGTAGGTGAAGTGAGGTGAGGACTTAGTAACAAAGACTCTGAACTTAAATAGATGGACTTCATGGCATCTGTTCTGATTATTCATTAATTCAGCTTTTACTAGGCCCTGGGGACCCAAAGGTGGTTCATTCCCTTAGGCTTGCCCCCCACACCAGTGAGGGCCAAGCTGCCACAGAGGACAGACAGAGCAGGGAAGACAGCAAAGAAGCCTGCATGCTCTAGAGCTCAGCTGGGTTTTGGACTTATAAAATGTCTGGGGAAAGAAGTAGATAATTTGGGGGCTTCTCTTAGATGTATACAAAGACAAATATTCTAAGGTTACCATTGTTTAGAAGCCCCAACTCATATTAAAGAAAGTATTAGATAAAAATGAATAAGTGTAGTAACTCTGGAGTCTGACAAACCTGTACTTGCATGACTTTGGGTGATCTTATTTCTATTTCTCTTCATCAACTCCAAAATGGAGATGGCAGTGCCTACCTTACAAGATTGTTGTGAGGACTGAATGAAATAATACACGAAAAGTGCCAAGCAGGGTATGTGAATCAACTCCAATACTCCTTGAATGTTAGTTCTCTTTTCTACTTTTTCTTTCTTCCACTTCCCTTAAATGTTGATATTTGTAAAAAGAGTAAAAAAATACACTTGCTAAATATTTTTATGAGGCCATTTTAAGTAATGTTCTTTTAATGGGATGACAGTCACATCATTGAAAGGTTGGTCTAATAATAGCACTAGAGACTTGAAGCTGACAAAGTGCAAACTTTCAGTTGCGTCTCGATTCCAATTTAGATACAGAAATAGGAGAATCAAAGAAAAAGCCATACTACTCAAAACCAGATCGCTCCACAGGCACACTGTTATATTATAATTGTTTGACCACTTTTGGTAAAACATAAACTAAATGGCACATATGCACCTCAGTTAACACTTTAAAAAAGGCGTCATAAACCCTGAATGTGTGAGGCATGGTGGTACCATGGGGCGTCTTTGCTGGCGCTTAGTTTGCCTGAATTAAGTGCTCATTTTGCTAATTTGGACACTTTTCTCCTTCCTGTGAAATGTTAGTTCACCAGTCAATTCTCCAGATCATGCTGTTTTGGAATTTTAACCTATATTGCTAAAGAAAACCTTCAGTTACCCTGAGGAAATCAAGAATAGAAAAATACCTGGCCTCTGTGCACTTCACAGCTGTATTAGTGGGGAAATGGATTTCCATTGGCCCTCATAATATCCTTCTGTCAGAAGTAAAGCCCATTGAAAGATGGATTAGTCACACTTGTATTTTGCTTCTGGTAACTCTGTACTTCCCTTCTCAGCCTCCTCACTAGTCTAACCCTGTTTTCTTTTGAAGGTGGAATGCATAACATTTGCCAAAATCGTCTCCTTCTTGGTTTTAACAAGTCGATTTAGGCTTTGTCTTCTAAAATAATGTAACTGTAGACTTAAACTCAATCATTTCCCTTTACTAGTATGTCAGCGGATGTTCAGCATCTGATTATCTGTAAGGGTTTAGGTTTCTCACTGACTTGTGGCTTCAGTTGAGGACTCTTGGCTGCTGTTTTGGTCTGTAAGAATTGAAGCTGTTTGTACTTGTGGTCAAGAGCTCCTCATCCCCAAAGCAATAGTTTATCACCCAGCCTGAGCAGCCTCTGCTCTTCTACTTCCTGGGTCACAGGAGCACAGCAGCCCTGGGGTGAGACCTGTGTGCCCAGCATGCATGGACTGTGGCAAGCTGTTTGGGTCCGGCTCCAGCCCCAGAGGGCTTGGAGCAGCTTCACTCATCTGTCAGCATCGTGTGTTCTTGTGGATAAATATAGACACAGGAGCACTCTGCGAGTTGTAGGTCACCGTTTACTGTGAAGCTAAAAATTGTCCCGTTGGTGTGAACGGTCTGCCCTGGATGGAAAGCCCATTTTAGTTTGTCTTCTACTGTAGGTCTTCAACACCTGACTAAAAATACACCTTGGACCCAAAGTAAAAGAGCCCTATCTTGTGGCGGAGACACTCATGGTGGCAGGGAGCATCGGGGTCATGGAGCCCGTCATTGTGGTTTTTGGGCTTGGGAGCAGAGTCTGCGAAACGATTCCAGACTGTTAGTTTGGGTTCCTTTCAGGCTCATGGAGATTACAGCAGCTTGTTGGAGACGATCCTGTGTGATCAGCTTCATCAAAGGGCTCGGTAAGCACCTGGGGCTGTGTGTGTGTGTGTGTGTGTGTGTGTGTGTGTGTGTGTGTGTAGTAAGTGGTCGTTAAATGCTGAGTGTAAGGAAGTTCTCCCAAAGATCTCAGTGGATGGAGTCGGGGAAGCTATTACTTACAATGTTGCTGTTCAGAGACAGGAGTACCCTGTAGTTTTTCTGTTTGGGATTGCAGTATTTCAGGGGTAAGATTTGGTAATTTTTGTTCATGAGTTTATGAAACAACAAACTATGATGTAATGGAATTTTCTGAGCACTGAAGTTTCACTAAAAGATTCAGCATGACACTCTGTTCTGTAAAATTGCTAATCAGTAAAAACAGCTAGTATGTGTTTGGAAAACAGTTAATACCATCACATTCAGTATTACAGCACAGCTAGGGTTTATGCTTGATTTCTTCTAAAGAGTAATGTAAATATCTTTATTTGTTTTGTTTGAAACATTGAAATTGGCCAAAAGCAGCTTTTCCTTTGCTTCTGCCTTAGGCTTCTCCAACAATTAAAGAATAAAATGTTTTTCCTTTTTTGTTTATGAATTTAAAAATAAGATACCATATGTCAATCACATTAAATGGATCCAAATTGCATTTTGCTGGTTACATCAGTTATAGCACAACCCTGTAGGGGGTATTGTACAGGAGTTACAAAAATTAATGAGAGGAAACTTCCATGGGATGGAGTTAATTCTGTACATCTTGGATATTGACTGTTAACGTTCTGTTTAATGAAGGTAGGAAAAGTTAGTTTGTAAATAGTAAATAACATCTTACTCTAATAGAAGAGAAACATTTTGTTTATTAATGATTTGGGAGACTTAATTACTTGTTAATTATTCTACTGAACTGTCTCTAATGAAATGATAAGATACTTACATATAATACCATTCTATTTTTCTAGGAATAAAATCTCTATCAGTCATTAATTTAATTCTTACTTTGTGGTTTAAAGTAGAGTGTGTGTTAGGGAACTTTTTTTTCTCTCGAGATAGTTTTAATGTATAACAAGCATACAAGTTGAATGATAAAACTTGCAGTTTTATATATTGTGAAAAATGCTGCGTTATAACAGGACCTGTGTGAAATGTTTCATACTTTTGTTGGTTGATATCTCTTGGAAATGATACAGACCCTCACTGTGTTTCAACTGAACAGACCACTCCCATGGTCTGGTAAGCACCTTGATTCCTTTTTACTCATTGCCTTTCTTGCTCACAATATATAAACTTACCTTTTGTAAGAGATCAAGAACAACTAATATTCTGTGAATTGGTAGAGTTATCACTATCTTAAATTATAAACTTATGGTAGTCATGTATCAAGGAAATTTTACACTTAGTCATTGTACAGTTCTGTAACTATTTAAGAATTTAATAAAACTTAATATACTTTCTATTTATGTGAGCCAGCACCTAAATAAATAAGCACATAGGAACCAGAAATTTAATAAATAATTTGATGTTGACAAACAACTAATCAGACTTTACTTATTTGGTTAATTTATTAACCAATGTTTATAGAGCTCCCACTATACCACTGGAAGTCCTTCCCTTGAGAATGCTGGAAATCTACTTGTGTTATCATATATATTATATAATGCATATGCAGGACATATATACTATCCATAGGTATATGTATATTATTGCACACATATGTATGTGTATATCTTTTTTAATAAAATGACATGTATATTATACCTGTATGTATATTACTTTATGATATAATGTATATTGTATGAACAAAAATACAGGTAGGATTAGACTCTCCTTCAGTTCACTCCCCTCATCATGTTATCTCCAAGGGGATCCTGGAGGGGAACAGCTAAAACTTTGGTCCATGACCTTTATTTGTCAAAATAGAGCAGCTTCTGTCACTGCTCTCTGGTGGCAGTCCCCACACATACAGCCTGGACTGTCCTCATTGCCTTTTTAGGTTGGGTCCCTGTGTAATGTGTCCATTAACACAGCTGCAGAAACTTCTGTTCAGACCTGTTCTCTAGTCGTGACGTCTGGCTTAAAAGTGATTCTAATAAGATAGGTGAAGAAGTTGGGTTTGCCTTTGGGGTAGGCCTGAGCCCTAATGCCCAGATAAAGTCTGCACATGATGGCTATTCCCACAGCCTCAAGACCCTTTCATACCACAACCCACAGGGAGAAACACACCTGGCATGGTGACCCTGGGCACGCACACATACATACCTGTAGACACACAAACTGAAAACGATATCTGGGAAATGGTGCTTGCCCTCACTACGCAGGGTGCATCACTCTGCTGTTTGGTCTTCCGTGGTTTCCTACTCCATTGTCGCAGTCACACTGGTCAACACCCCCTAAATTGGTTTCATGGTCAAGTATTGAGTCAGCCTGCATTTTGACAAACTCTGCTGTAAAGGTTTCTTAAGCCAGACATTCTCAACACACCAATAGTCAAGTTCTCTACTGAAGTAATGTGCTGTTGGCCTTTGATATAATATTCTACTCCTGGGCATGTTGGTGCTTTATTTGTCAGCATCTTGCTTGGTTGCAAAAAAAGCTCTCTCAGTAGACTTGATGTCAGTCTTGAGTTGAGTTCAGGGTTTCTAAGCCAGAGACAATTCATGACCTTGTATGATTTAATGCTTCCTTACTCCTTAATACAACAAATATTTATTGAGTACTGGGTATTAAGCTAGAAAGTGAGGATGCAAGAAGAACAAAACAAATTTCTTGCCCTTGTCAACTTAATTGTAGTGGAAGAGACAGACAGCAAACAAATATAAATATGATATTATTATATCAAGAGGCAGCTAGTGCTCTGAAGGAGGGTAAGCTGGGTAAGGGGATAGAGGCTATAGCAGAGGGAAGTGCCAAGATGTGGCTGGTCCAAAGAGCCTCTAATTAAACCAGAGGAAGTAAGTGAGTGAGCCACTATGAAGTGACCTTTTCTCCACTGCTATAATTTCTAGAACCCGATTCTCTTCTGCCTTGATGCCTTCTCTGACAGTACCTATCATCAGTTATTTCTAGGTCTCAGCTTCACTGTCACCAGTCCTGCCCTGACCCCACCGTCACAGATATGTCTCCCCTGTGTCTCTCTTGCAGCAGATTTTACTGCACTTTCTCTTTGTAATTATATTTCTGGGTGTGTTTGTTATATAAATCCTGTCTCCTCTGTGTACTATCGGCTGTGTGAGAACAGGAGGCATGCTGCTTTTCCAAAACCCCCAGCAGTTAGCACAATGCTTAGAGTGGGCCTTCAGTAAATATTTGATGACTGAATAAATGAATTAATGAATGCTGTTCTAAATTCAGTTGTTCTCCCATTGGCTCTTCAACCTGACATTGCCTTGTGGCATCTTGGGACTGAATGTACTAAATTCAAAAAAATCTTTCAGATTGTCTTTTTCAATGTATCTTTGTGTTCTTCATAGAACTTTGTAGACAACCTTATCCATATGGAGGCCTAAATGAAAATTGGTTATTTAGTGAATTGGTTAACTGATCTCACTCATAGTCTTTTTTTTCTTACAAGAGGAAATTATTATTTTATGATAGGCCTCCATTTTAAACTTGACAATGAATACAGTTCCATTCATCGATAAACCTTCTTCATCTCACATGTTGAATTTTTTTTAGAATCACAGAAAACATCATTCCAGCCCCATCATCCAGGATTCTAAAAAATGATTGAAGCGCATTGCTCTGCAGAAAAACTGGGCTCACACTGGTGCCATAATCTTACATTTTCCGTGTAAAGTGTCTGATCAATCCATTGCCAATTGCCATTCTCTTGTGGATCTGAGAGTCCCAGAAAATAAGAAAGTGACTCATTCAGCTGCTGAACAATGAAATTCTGCTTCACTTTTGTGCTGATCACCACCAAATGAGCCCCCATCCTAACACAGTTCTGCTCTTCTTAGACCAAAAATTCTCTTGATTAGAAATGAGGTAGCTGCTGGAACCAAAGATTTCCAAGTACTTGGGCAGCATCCCCAGACATTTTTTGTCACCCTTGTCCCTTCACTGAAGCAGGTTAGACTTGGATGATATGTACGTAACTCAGACAGCCTTTTGTCAGTCTTGCCATATGTAAAATGATAAGTCACCACACAACTCACAATGATGCAAGCACTAAGAAGTGCTATACCCATCACAGCAACAGACCATATCTTCACTTGGGACCACCATATCACTCAGTCTTTTTAGACAAAAATATTTCTGAAAGGACTGAAACTGTATTGTAATGCAAGTATGACAAAGGGTGCCTGTTTAAATAACACCCACCTGCATTCACCCTTGATGTGTGTTGTAGGTATAAATGCTTCCAGATTCACACAATCCAGTTCAACGCATTTAGTGAATGTGGAAGTGTGTAATTGGACTTGAAATCTTAGTGGACATTCAAACCTATGTGATTGGCCCTGGAATATAGATGGTATTTGATTTCTTTTATATAGTAATATACATATATATATATATATACACACACACACACACACACACACATATATATACACACATATATATGTATATATATATTTGTAATTGAAGTTCTAAGATAGCATTCCTTCATTATTGCCATTATAAAACATAGGAAACTTTTTACAAATCAGCCTCATCTTTTGAAAACAATGTTTTATTATGAATTTTTAAACAAGCACAAAAGGAGAAAGAATAGTAAAATATACAACATATTGCCATCACTCAGATTCAGTGTTGTTAAGAGTTAGTCATGTTTGCTTCATTTACATCATTTTTTTCTCTTAAAGTATTTTTAATCAAATATAGGCATAATTTCATTGAACTCCATATAATCAGTATGCATTCTAGAAAATATGGGTATTTTCTCACCTACCCACAATGCTATTATCATACGTAACAAAATTGACCACAATTATTTGGTATCACCTAATATCCAATGTATATTCACGTTGCTTTGATTGTCATTTATAAAATGTCTTTTAATAGTTGGTTTTCTCAAATCAGGATTTAAACAAGGTCCACATACTACGTTGGTTGTTCTGTATCCTTTATCTCTTTTCATCATTCTACCGATATTTACCTCTTCCACTGACTTGTATAAATTGGTGCCATTTTCTTATAGAATTGACCTAATTCTGGATTAGCTCTTCTGCTTCCTTATAGTGACACTTAACTTGTTCTTAGATCCCCATTATTGCTTGTAAATGGACAGTAGCTCTAGTGTTTTGGAAACTTGATGAACGTGGACACATCTGCCACCCTGCCAGGGTCACTTCTGTCCTCACGCTGGGAGGCCCAGAGCCACTCTCTCATTCCCAGGAATTTGTAGCCAGTAGTTTCAGTGCTTGGGTACAAGAACTCTGATCAACATCCTGCCACAGGTAGGGCATTTTGAGAAAGCTTCTAGTCAGTATTCTAAAAAAGCTTCTTAAACACCTTAATCATTATAACATCTCACCAGGAAACATACCTTGCATGTTTTCTTTGTTGGGAAAGGATGATGTGACAGGATTTCAGGTCGTAGGTGCAGTGGTCTTTAATTTGTATTGTCCCTCAAACTGCCCTTTTTTATCCCATCCTACAAAACAATATCAGATCAACATTTCTTCTCAGAAACCTGCTAACTCCCAATTGTCCTCCAAATAAAGTCCAAACTCATTGACTGGCTGGCCATTCAAGACTTTAATTCTAATGATAAGAATTAAAAACCTATATTTTTATAGGACTTAAGAGTTTGTTTTTCATATTTACTTGTTCAATTATTTTATTCATACAAAGACTATATTGTGGAATCAGATGGGTCCAGTTAAAAAAATATTAAGTAGGCACACTTATTTAATTAATTATGCTGGGTGCAGTGCTAAGTGCCTGAAATAAAGTCAAGACATAGTCCTGTTCTTGATAACTTCGCAGTTCCTTGACAAAAACAAAGTTTGAACATGTGCTAAGATAGGGATGTGTGGTGGGAAGGTAAGGGGAAGAGGGGATGAGGAGAGACTCTTAACAGATGCCTCCATGTGCCTGCCATGCTGTTCCCTTAGCCTAGGTTGCCCCTTTGTTCTCTGTCCCTCTTCAGAATCCTACCTGTCCTTTAAGAGTTGGGTCAAATGCTATGTATTCCAGTGTGCAGCTAATCACTGACCCAGAACAGAAGTGATGCTTCTGTCCTTCACTAGGCCTAGCACAGGATTTTGTGAAAGGTAGACTCTCATTATATAATCTTTAAAAAATATGTTAACACATATCCTTGAGTTTACAGTGAGGAATAAAGACAGGCTTCCTCTTGTGTCCACCTGCAATGTAGATAGTTGCCAGTCTCAGAAAGGTGAGTGGAACCAAGAAGAAGTGAAGGTATAACTGGAAGAGTGAGGATTATTTATAAAGCTTTCCTCTATACAGAGGATAAACAATAGAATCTCACTAATTCATAGTACTTCAAGGGAAGGCAGGTGTTAATTACTTTCAGAATTGAGAACGTTTTCAATAAATGATTTTTTATGCATTGTCAGTGTAATCTTTTATACAGTCATAGAGTACTGCAACTAGAAAAGACAACCTGCCTTAGCCTCTTTAAGAATAACAGGTAAGGCCCTGGCGGGGTGGCTCAGTTGGTTAGAGCATCATCCCATACACCAGAAGCTTGTGGATTCGATTCCTGGTCAAGGCACATTCCTAGGTTGCGAGTTCAATCCCCAGTTGAAGCATGTGCAGGAGGCAACAGATCAATGTTTTTCTCTCTCCCCCCTTCCTCTCTTTCTAAAATCAGTAAAAACATGTCCTCTGGTGAGGACTAAAAAAGAAAACAATGATTACAGCTAAGAAAATCAAAACCCAGTGAGTGCAAGTTCTCCCCCAAGGTCACATAAGACCACACTAGGACTCAGGTGTTTTATTCCTTGTTAAATGCTCTATATTTTGCCTACAAGATGTTGACTTACTTGGAGTTAATGAACTCTTTTAGTTTTGCTGTGAGTAAAACAATTTTACCAACTGGATTAATTGGGCCCCTTTGCTTTCCTGTTTATTTACATCAGAGGTGTCAGAGTGTGGTCCCAGGGACAGCAGTACTGCCATAACCTGGGAACTGGTTAGAATGCAAATCACTGAGCCCCATCCCTGACCCCCTTATTCAGGTGGGACACAGCCTTCCAGGTGACTCTGATGTGCAATGAGGCTGAGCACCACTGATCCACATTGTACGTCAGAAAACGTTTTCCAAAGTTAACATGAAAAAATACAAGGCCTTGTCCAATTTATCACAAATTTAGAATTAATGGATTTCAAATTCATAAGATTTTACTGCATAAAATGAGCCAAAATAAGAAGAAAATGAAGAGGAGAAAAGGAAAGAAGGAAGGGAGAATGGCGGGTCAGGGCACGTGAATGAGAGCAGCTTGCCAGTCCTGGGGGGGAGTGGGGGGGGGGGAGGAAGTTGAAATTCAGGAATATCCTGCCTCTAGAGATGATTCTATCTCCTCTTGGCGACAAAAGGACCTTGAAATGTCAATGTAACCTCATCTTCTTCTGCTCGCAGATCTTGGCAGACGTTTTCTCAGGCTCAGGTGACAATCAGGGGAACTCATGTAATAGCATATTAGGACATGATAGACATTTATAAAGGAAGGCACTGAAGTGTGGCTGTCATTTCTCTGAGATAAAATGCTGAAAGGCAGAGGAAGAGAGAAAAGAAAAGAGGGCAGTGACTTGATGCTGACTTTCTATTGATCGAACAACTTCACTCTCTCCAAGATGTTCAGTGTGGGGAAACCAAAGACAAAAAAGGTTTTGTGAGGCCTCAGACTGAAGTAAACAGAGACCTGTGCCTTCAAGTTCACTTGCTTCTTGTTAGGATAACAGTCAGTGAAATGTTATACCGTCGGCATATTCAGGAAGGAATAGTCTCTAGACCTTTGTAAGATGTGTCATTACCCAGATTTCCTATATTTTTCTGGGCCCTCAGTTCTTGACTCTGTTTTGTCGTCTTCGCCCTTCTCAAAGCCCCTCTCGTGGGAAAAGACGCATTCAAGTTCAAGAAGGCAGACAGCTTGGTAGGCGGGACCTCCATGGGTGAATGTTACAGGAGTCTTCCTAGAAAATAACCAACATATGAATCAGTAAAAAGCCTCGTTCTGCAAATCACTTTCATTTTTACTTTGTTGTCCCTTGAAGTCCCAAACTAGTTTATGCCTGGGAAAGATCTGTGAGTAACAAGACTTATTTTATTAAGTCTTCATCATAAGTGATGTGTTTTTATTGTTTTGTTTTTAAAGACGGTGATACAGGAAGCTCATCAAATATGTTGTCAAATAGATATGAGTTCAGATCCTGAGTCAACCACTCCACAACCTTGGGCAAGTCACTTAAACTCTCTGAGCATGCATGGTCTTATCTGAAGATGGGAAATTGTTTGGCCTTCTAGGATTATTTTTGAGGATTAAAGATATAATAATCCTAGAGATATCTTGAGGAGCCTGAACTTGAAGGACACAATTTGAGAACTATAGGATTAAGAGAATTAAGTAGTGTAAGAGAAAGTTGGAATATATTTAATCAAAAAAATGGGAGGAACATTTCACATTATCAAAATTTCATGGAAATTATTTAAGCAGAACTAAACATGTCATTAAATATATTTTTCCAAGGCAAAAATTATTTCTCAAGCATTTTTTTAAATCCTTGCCTGAGAATATTTTTTCCATTGTTTTTCAGAGAGAGTGGAAGGGGGGGGAGAGAGAGAAACATTGATGTGAGAGAGACGCATCGATTAGTTGCCTCCAGCATGCGCCCAACCAGGGTCTGGGATTGAGCCTGCAACCGAGGTACATGCCCTTGGCCAGAGTCAAACCCAGGACCCTTCAGTCCACGGGCCAACACTCTAACCACTGAGCCAAACCGGCCAGGGCATTTCTGAGCATTTTTAACCATTAGTCTCTTCTTGACCTACTTTGAAATATACCAAATTGTTTAGGAATCATTTATCTTTTTGTTAAGAAATGATTTTATGTTGCTCAAACTAATTGTTTCTTCCTGCTCCAACATTTTCATTTCTTAATATTACTCTTCAGAGGAAAATAATTCTTCCTATCATACTTGGAGGTTTCTTTCTTTTCATCCTAATTTACTTTGCATGACTTGCAGAGTTTCTGGTCATTTTGAGTATCTGCAGTAACTTTTAAAATGCCTTTTCTCAAGCACCCTCATAAATGCATTAGGGGTCAATTTATTATTGTTTTATACACACTGTGACATGTTCTCATGGTAGCTGCGTCACCCTTGGTTTGTTATGCTTTATGAAATGTTCCTGTAAACTAAGATTTTCGGGAAAAGAGGGATGGTGGGGGGAAGTGTGGTCCTAGAGAAGAGTCTTGGTAACTCAAGGGGTTTGCCTTTGGAACCTACAGAATTAACAAGGCACTAAGAACTGGTAGAAAGAACAACTTATATCCAATCATGAGTACAGAAATTTAATAATTTTACTTCCATGTTGAAAGATAAGGTTATTTAGATCTCTAGGAAGTAATTTAAATGGACCACCCTTTCTAACAAGAGATCTACTTTGAATAGTTACTACATACAATCTCAGGGACACTTCAAAAAAAAGGAAACTATTTTTTTTTTCAAATGCTGTGAGTCTGATTCCAGTAATAGGAACATCAGAAAGAAGAACGAGTGTTTTGAAAAACCAGCTCTGTGCTCGCCTGTCTTTGTAAGCTGGAGAAAAGCAGAGACACCCTCTCCTCTGAGCCACATACTTTGAGAAGGAGGCGGAGGGCAGTGTGTCTGATGGTCACTTTGATTCATGCCCTTTACAGGCTGGTTAAAATTCTCATTTCCAACTGGAACTGACACAGATACAAACAATTTTCTCAGACACCAAAAGCACACAGCTTTCATTCTTCTCCATAAAAGTTCCAAACTATAACATCTGAGCACCTTTGGGCAGATAAAGACAAGCAGGTTTCTCTGTGTCGTTTTCTCTCTTTTTTTTTTTTTTTAATGAATTGCAATCTGACATTATCTGTGTGTGTGTGTGTGTGTGTGTGTGTGTGTGTGTGTGTGTGTGTGTGTAGACACACATAAAATAGCTGGTTATATGACCCGGCCTCAGTAGCCTGTAAGCTTCACGAGGGCAAGAACCATCTGTTCTGTTCACTCCTTTCTTCTCAGTGCCTAGAATAGTGCCTGAAAACCAGGCACTCACTGAATAAATACTGGTCAAAATGAATGAGTGCATGAATGAGCAATGAATGGTATTAATGTCTATGAAAATCTGACTGAGAAAACCAATGCTTTCCTGTAACATGTATCAGCCAGTTGTAGCCTCTGGGGCACTCAAGTGAGGAAACTCATTATAGTTTTTAATGACACTTTCCTTTTAGTGTCATAACAGAAATGTAGCTGGACTGCGAGATGTGGGTGTATCTTTTTGTGTCACCATTAGGAGGTTAGTAATTCCTACAAATGTTAGTAACTTAGGGAAATCATTCTGGAGGCCTTAGCCGGCTAAGAGCAGCCAGCCTTAAAAGTTAAGGTATTTGTCAGTGAAATTGGGGGGAAAAAATAGTCCTGTTCAATCATATATAGATCTAATGAAGAGATAAGAAAAGTTCCACAGAGCCTAAAGCAGACTTCTTCCAGATTAAGGGATGGGCCCTGCTTGATATAAGAAATAGACACACCCTTTCCCCCCCAAAAAAGAGAGAGAGACCCAGTGAGAAAGAGAAACACCTCCCAACAACCAAATAAAAAAAGAAAAATAGAAATAGAGCCAAATAGAAAAAGAATTTGGAATAAAAAGAAAACATCAACAAAAACCACTTAAGGCAAAAGAAGACATTGGAGAAAAATTACAACATGCTTAATCTAAGGTTAAAATATAAAAAAAAAGCAAATCTCAAACAGATTGAGACCTAATTGATATCTGAAAGTGATGCCCTTCTCAACGGCCCTTTAGCTCCCACCCACCCACAGGAGCACTGGTTTGAGTGACTTCCTAGGGACATTGGGCTGTTATGTGGAACTAGAAAGGTGAGATGAAAAAAAAGTAGAGAGGGTAAGGGTAGTCGGAGTTGAAGCTTAAAGTTTCATCACATGTAAGAAATTTAAATGGGAGTTTTTAATCCAACAAATTAAATCATTACTTCAACATGTATTTAGGTGAAGGAGACAATGGATAGTCAGGACACTTTCATCATAAGGGAGCCATACTTCCAAAGGCCCCACATGATGAGGAGGCTGAGCAGCTGGAGCAGCTGGGTCGCACAGTCAGGCAGAGCCAGACCTAGCCAGGTGGACAAGGGGACACTTTATTGGACCCTGACATATGGGTGTACTTGCTTGCCCGGTGGGATAGAAAGTATGCAAAGCACTCTGGTGACAAGGAGTAGATTCCACCAGTGATCACCTGTGTTTGCAGAGCTGGAAAACAGGGCCTGAGTATGGCTGTTACTGCATTGGCAGTTTGTTGGTTTCAGTAAAAAATACGTTTCATTTATATTCCTAGGTTTGTTTGTTTTTTATGCAATTGTAAATGGGATTGTGTTCTTAGTTTCCCTTTCTGATTGTTCATTATTGGTGTGTAGAAATGCAACTGTTTTCTGGATATTTATTTTGTGTACACTTGAAACCTATATAATTTTATCAACCAATGTCACCCCAATAAACTCAATAAAAAATAATAAGTTTCAGTTAGAAATCAGACCTGTGCACAATTTACTTTTCAATTACAGTTTACATTCAATGTTATTTTACATTAGTTTCAGGTGTGTGCACAAATAGATTTAATTCTTGAAAGCTAAATTCTTAGAGATGTTATTTCCCCCTCTAGACAGCAAAGCCTTTTTTAGTTTTATCCTTTCGAAAGGAAAACTTTCTGGAAATTTCTGTTGCTCTTTTTCCCACCTTCTCAAATATAAGACTATATATCAGACTTATTTTAACCTTTCCATGGAACTCAGGGTCATCTCATGGATGCTAATCATGGCAACATGCTGATCTAAGTCATGGACACCCCCAAGACTGTGAGAATGTCACATTCTGTGGCCCTGTACTCATGGCTTCAGGCAACTGCATTTTTAAGGTCTAGTGGCTTTTTAGAGTTATGACATTTTTTTTCTTCTTTTGCTATTAGTGTTTCTACCCAGAGAGGTTGCACCTTTACCTTGTAATTTTCTGTTTCCAAACTATAGTGAACTTAGAAACTCAGCAATTGATCTTAAATATGTGTGGACTGAGAGCAAGCAAATGCTGAGGGAGAGTCTAATGATTTTTTTCTAATGGTATTATTCTAATGTTTAGACTAGTATAAACTTTGTGACTCAATTTTGACCAGCAGAGATCATGTATTTCTTGGTTCTCTGCTATATTGTCACCCAATAAATGAATTACTGAAAGGTACCATGTCATATGTTTATTTTTAAAACTATCCTGACAAAAGGATAATATTTATTCAGAATTAGTTGAGGTAGGATAAAGAGGGGTTACTGAAACTTGGAAGTTGTCTATTCAAGGACACTTACCCCACTAACCTTCACTGCATCTCCATCTGCCCAGCTAATCTGTTTTACACCACATTGATGGGTGCCTGTCCTCCCCTTAAATCACTTTCAGCTCTGGCATAGGGCTCGGCTGGGCTAGGACCATTCCAGCTCATGAAGACTGTGCACACTGACTTTTGTGCTCACAAGATGTCTGGCTTTGAAGTACAGGTGGATAACATTTTTTTATGACAGCAGTGAATTGGTACTTTAGCATTTTAAATGGAATATTTGTCTAAGAGATCTTCTGGTTTCCGGATGTCAGTTACCTGCTTCAAAAGGTGGCTTTGTAGGAAGACTATCAGAGGTCACTCTTAAAACCATTCTCTCACTAGACTTTTAAGCCCACAGTCTTACAGTTACAGATCTGGTCTTGCAATTATATGTTGCATCAACCTAATTATTGCTGTATTCTAGAAATGGATGAAATCCTGTAGAAAATGAAAGACAATAACAGTCATCCTCCACTTAGATTTTCTTGGTTTGTATTCCAGTCTCCAGTTCTGTGGCACAATGCCTTGATATGTTAGAAAGCATCTCATGGAGGTCATATGTTCCCGTAAGTTGGACTTGCACTGAGAAAGTAGGTGGTGACATGGAGGTGTGGCTAGGACTTCATTTGCATCACCTGATTTTGAGTATGCCCCTTTAAATTAAGTAGTACACTTTAGGAAGCTACTTGGAGCACCATTGAACTAATGACTCTTCTTTGCAAGTCCTGCACCCTATTCCTTTAGGGACTCTACTACTGAGTCTTGTCATAGAGTTCCCTCCCTGTGAATCACTTCAAGATGTACAGAAATCAAGTAAGATGTCATTTTAATTAGTTAAGGAGATATATTGGGCATTACCTGTGTGAAGAACTCTATACTAGATCTGGGAGACCACAGTCTTATTGGGGAACCTTTAGGGGATACATTTAGAAGAATAAATGGTTCAGTTTCAGGACCAACCCTAGGCAGAACCGCGTGACCAGTGGATAATCACTTCACTTGTCACCTGTTTATTGAGTCCTCCTTAGGTAATGTAGATGTACAGTGCCAAAGATCATGATTTAAGTGTTTAGATCTGGAAATGCAAACTTACCAGTGGGGGTTAGCCTGGTAGAGATGACACTAGGAGTGATTCTGAAGGAACAGGAGGCTTAGATGAGCAGAGAAGATTGGAAGGAGCAGCAGGAGAGGAAGGCATAAGTGAAAACAGTGTGCTCGTGGACCAGCCAAGACATCAACACGACCTGGGCATGGGATGGAGGCAAACTGCTGAGGGTGCTCAAACCCAGGGCACATGTTTGAGGATTGAGGGTGATAATTGAGAGCCATTGAAAATGTTGAATAGAAAAGTGTTGTGATTAAAGCCATGCTGAAGAAAGATTAGTTTGCTATGTAAAATGAATGAACTAAAGGCAGCAGAGGGCCTGCTCTAGTTGTCATGCCCCAGGCTTCCAAGGGCCTAGACTACAATAGAGCTGCAAAGAATGGAGAGGGAAAGAAGTAATATACAACATATTTTATTTTTATGTCTGAAGAGGCCATATTATTAAAGTTTAGTGGTAGTTGAGATTGTAAGGGACAGAAGAGAGGATGGGGCATTAGGAAAGAGTATTAGGATGAGTGAGAATGTACAACATAAAATGAGGACATGTTTGTAATTCAATAAAATAAGAAAAAAAAAGTGTCATGGCTTCCTCAGAATTTGGCTTGGAGTAGAAAGAGGGTAAGAGAAGCCTTGAATTTACTTGCAGTTTTGAGAAAGTTTCAAGAACTTTTTTCTTCCTTTATTATCGATGGCATGCCACCATTCTCTAATACCTTAACCAGTGTCCAAACTGGAAATCTAACTTTTTTTTAACTTGTCTTTAATCTCTGTATCCAGACACCCAAAAATGATAGTCTTCCTTTTAAATGTCTGCCTTACCCTTATCCTGTCCTCAGCATTCTCAATGCTTCTACCCATTTCCTTCATTGGATAGTGATAACTGAACCTCTTACAGGTACTTCTGTGGAAGGGGGTAGTGCATGTTACAATTTAAGAAGAGACACATAAATTTTCCATTTATGAATAAAAATTTATTTTCTGTAACTATCAAATTAAAATAATTGTCTGACTATTGCATTCTGAAAGAAGACCACTTACCAAGGACTCTGTTCAAAATAAAATCTAATCCAAGTGAGGAATCTGCACATTTTATGAAGCCTGAGGAGGGCATCTCAACTTGCACCTAAGCGTGTTGAGAGTGAAAAGTTAAATCTACACGTTGGTTGGTATTGACAGGGTCCTTCCTGAGCCTTTATCTTTCAAGAGGGGCATCCCTTTAGGAGAAAGAGCAAGCTGGGCTACTGTAAATTGGTTCTTGGAAACTTCTGAAGTTTCTTCCATTATTTATTTCATTTGTCCTTGTTTCATTATCTAGAATGAAGCACAGGAGACAGAGAGCTCTTGGCCATTAGGAAAACCAGGACAACAAATCACTTTTTTTTCACATATATGTTCTTTAAACCATAAAAAAAGAAGCCAAAAACATCTTAAATGTTGTTGGGTTTATCAGCTGTATTATGTACTTACAACATAATTTACCTAAAGCAATGTACCTAAAAGTATTTTGAGATTATCAAATATGGTAAACCATAAACTTAATGTATTCAAAATAATTAAATTCTGACACCATTTCTAAAAAATTAGACCAGGTTATGATGCTCCATACAGCATTCCAGAGGATTCATATCTTTATATCTGTGGTTTAACACAGCCAGTCTGAATGTTTACAATGTGATTTTCAGCCTGTAAGAGTATCTGTTATATTTTTCAGCTTCTCCAGTTGGCAACGGTTATATCAAGCCTCCAGTTCCACCTGTGTCTGGCACACAAAGGGAGAAGGGGCCGCCAACCATGTTACCCATCAAGGTGGACCCAGACAGCAAACCAGGGGAATATGTACTCAAGAGTTTATTCGTCAACTTTACTACCCAGGCTGAGCGCAAGATTCGCATCATCATGGCAGAGCCCCTGGTGAGTGTGCACCTGGACACCTGCTTTTCCTTACATTTACTTTTACATTGAACAGGGGATTTTACGGCTCTAAGAAATGATGGATAGCTTTTCCCTAATTTTCAGAGGTTTATTTTCCTTTGGAAAGTTTTTTATTTTTTTATTTTTATTTTTTTAATATATCTTTATTGATTTCAGAGAGAGGAAAGGAGAGGGAGAGACAGAGATAGAAACATCAATGATGAGAAAGTCATTGATCGAGCCCGCAACCCGGGCATGTGCCCTGACGGGGAATCGAACCCAGATCGCCTGGATCCTAGGTTGATGCTCAGCCGCTGAGCCACGCCCAGCCGGGCTGGAAAGTTTTTTAAAGATTATAGTTAAGTTTCCTGATTTAATTTAAAAAATTGAGATTTGAAGACATTAAAACAATCCTCAGGAAATATGTTTCAGTAGTACATTTTATTACTAAGTATAATACTAATCAGCATAATTAAGTAATAAGAAGTATTAATCACAGGAAAATTGTATCCAGTCTCTGTTCTGACATACTTTAGTCAAAGTCTTTTGTCCTGTTTTTAACGTAAATGAGGAAAATACAAAACAAAACACTGTTCTTCAAGTGTCTGCCTGGACTGCCAGTGTGAGAACACATGGTCTCAGTGATACAGGGTTTGAGGAAGTTTTTGGTGTGTCATTCATAAACACCACTTTGTTTTCTGAAAATTGGAAGAAAGGACATTTTTTAAAAATTTATCTTTATTGTTAAAAATATTACAGATGTCCCCTTTTTCCCCCCATTGATCCCCTCCTCCTGGCTTCCGCCCCACTCCCCAGGCCTTCCCTACACTATTGCCTGTGTCCATGGGTTATGCATATATGCTTATAAGTTCTTAGATTAATCTCTCCCCACCCACTCCCCACCCTCACCTTCCCTCTGATATCTGGCAGTCTGTTCCATGTTTCTGTGTCTCCGGATCTATTTTATTCATCAGCTTATTAGCTACATGTAAGTGAGATCATGTGATACTTGTCTTTCTCTGACTATCATATTTCGCTTAGCGTAATACTCCCCAGGTCCCTCCATGCTGTCCCAAAGGGTAAGAGATCCTTCTTATTCACAGCTGCGTAGTACTCCATGGTGTATATGTCCCACTGCTTTTTTATCCACTTATCTACTGATGGGCACTTGGGCTGTTTCCAGATCTTAGCTATTGTAAATTGCACTGCTGTGAACATAGGGGTACACATATTCTTTCTGAGTGTTTCAGGTTTCTTAGGATGTATTCCTAAGAAGTGGGATCTCTGGGTCAAATGGCAGTTCCACTTTTAATTTTCTGAGGAAACTTCCTACTGTTTTCCACAGGGGCTGCACCAGTCTGCATTCCCACCAGCAGTGTACTGGTTCCCCTTTCTCCATACCCTCCTCAGCACTTGTCATTTGTTGATTTGTTGGTGGCAGCCATTCTGACAGGTGTGAAGTGATACCTCATTGTGGTTTTAATTTGTATCTCTCTGATGATTAGTGACTTTGAGCATTTTTTCATATGTCTCTTGGCCATCTGTATGTCCTCTTTGGAGAAATGTCTATTTAGGTTCTTTTCCCATTTTTAAATTGGATTGTTTGTCTTCCTTTTAAGTTGTATGAGTTCCTTATATATTTTGGATATTAATCCTTTATCAGATGTGTCATTGGCAAATATGTTCTCCCATACAGTGGGCTCCCTTTTCATTTTGTTGATGGTTTCTTTTGCTGTGCAGAAGCCTTTTACTTTGATGCAATCCCACTTCTTTATGTTCTCTTTTGTTTCCCTTTCCCTAGGAGATGTAGGGGCAAACATATTGCTCCGAAAAATGTCTGAGATTTTGCTGCCTATGTTTTCTTCTAGGATCTTTATGGTTTCACAACTTACATTTAAGTCTTTTATCTATTTTGAGTTTATTCTTATGTATGGTGTAAGTTGGCCGTCTAGTTTCATTTTTTTGCATGTACCAAGACAGGACATTCTTAACTCATTACCTTTAGGTTCCTTAGTAGATGATGCCCTTAGACACTGGGATCTTTCTTTGCTGATAATTCTGCCACAAAATAAGTCATGTGTTTCAACCATGTGTTAATTGCTCTCACAAGTGCTGGCTCTAAAAAGGACAGCCTGGAAGGAAGTCCAATTGGTAGATTCAGATTACTGGTTTTCTGACCTTTGTCACACACAATAAGAGAAAATGAAAGGAATGCAGAGTGATGCAGCTCTCTCTGTGAAGCTGGGCTCTGTACCGCCTGTGGAAATCCTGGGGTGCGTGAAGTGTGAAGTTTGCTTTACGGCATCATAGCTTAAAATAATTAAATGTAATGTTTTTGAGCCCAAAACACAAGTCTCTAAAATTATGTAACAATGGAAGGTTTGGGGATCAGAATTCAAGAATATTTTACCTAAAATTTATACACTTTGCATTTTCATTTCTGTTAGATCAGTAGAGGTTGTTTTTATGAACTCTAACTCCTTATGGAAGATGTTCCTTGGTTTTGCCATTTAAATCACTTAAATTAAACCTTAGCACAGTACCTTTTCCCCATTCTCTCATGTTTTTATGTTTCTAGTATTCTTACAACTAATATTAACAGCTAATATTTCTGGAGTAGTTACTATGCACCAGGCACTGTGCTGAACTTACCAGCTCCTTTCATTTTCACAGTGGTCCTAGGTAGTATTTATATTCCTGTTTACATATGGAAAAAGTTGGTACAGAGAGGGTAAAATAATTGCACAAGGTCACACAGTATTGATTTGAATTCAAGCTGGGTGCCCTCACAACCAATATCTGAACTATTCTACACTCTATTAACAGTCTGCATGGTCATCTTTATGTAAGGATACCTTCATTAACTTCTTAAGACAAATCAATGCAGGGCTCTCCCATACCAGCCAGCCATAAATCATGTACCCAAGTTCCCATTGCCGAAAACAGTGCTGTATTTGGAACCCTCTGAACTCCTTGAGAGATGCTGAAGCATCCCAGACTCCCACCCTCCATGAGGGTGGGAAGCCGCCTTGGCTCTAGAGGTCATGGTGGAGTTTAAGAGACACATTACACTCCTTAGCATTGGAAAATGCCAAAATGGGAGGTCAGGGCTCTCTGAAATTGTGTATCATGGTGAATTTTTCTGAGGAACTAAGAAGTACAAAAGTTAAAGGAGATGGTTAGAAGGCTAGGTCCTGACACTTTTTGAGTCATCCCTGTTTCCAAAATAATAGCTTAAATACTGTTGTTAAAGAATTTATTAAGTAAAATAGTTCGAGTGATTTTTCATCTTTATTCAGCTTGGAATTTGTTTGCATGGCATTTTTCTTCTTGGAGTAAATATTATGTCTGAAAAACATTTGCCACAGCATTCTTTTAATTAGAGGTTGATGTTTTTGTTCCTTTCTGTGCAACAACTTAAATGTCCCCAAACAAGAAAATGGAAAAGTACAAGTCCTCTTTATCAGTCAGCCTTTTATCAGATGAGAGAATCTACTGGATGCTAGTGGCCAAGTAGATGAACATTATGTTTTTAGCTGAAGAAATGTATTCAATCAATTTTTAGTATCGTTGCTTTATATAAAAAGAGATGATTTGTTCCCTTATATTTTTGGCAGAGATGTAACATTTCTTATTACATTTCTTGTTTGTTAAAAAAATGCTTAGTGCCCTAGCCATTTTTGCTCAGTGGTTAGAGCATTGACCCTTGGACTGAAGGGTACCGGGTTCAGATCCAGCCAAGGGCACATACCTGGGTTGCAGGTGTGATCCCAAGGCAGGACACAACCAATTCTGTCTCTCTCAGATCGATGTTTCTCTCTCTCTCTCCCCTTCTTCGTTTCACTCTCTCTGAAAAACACAGAAAAAATATCCTCAGGTGAGGATTAAAAAAAAAAAAGCTTAGTAATTATTGTCCTTATATTTGCTTACTTATGGGACAATATATGTGAGTAGATTCTGGGGCTTGTTACCTGATTCTAAAAATGTAAATGGGCTTTTGACATTTTGTTCTGTAGCCATAGCAAGAGGTGTTATTTTTGACATATGTATAGTACGTTTAAAGTGAATTTCAGTAGATGTCCTCAGCTATTTCTCTTGCTGAGTTAGCTTTACTTAGAAATAAATGGAATTCTTTAAGAGCCTAGATTTACATGGGCTTGTGTCAAATCACAAAATTTCATTTTATAGCTTTAATAGAATTAAAATTTGTATGAGAGTGGCAAGAGTGATTTTCAAAAACTTCAAAGTATAGGGCACTGACCTTTATTCCCTTAGATTGTCCAATAAAATAATGACAACATCCAACACAACAACAGCTATCCAGTGTGAATGAATAAAAATTATACCTAAGTATTTTAAACAAGCTAAATTGGGTCATCTGTACAGAAAGCAGTATAACTGATGCTTTTTCCTCTTACCTCCTACTTTTTCTCTCTGGTTTAAATTTTCTTCTTCCCAAAGTATTTTGTGTCATTCTTTAGTTAAGAGTCATTTGGGTTGTAAATCATTCAGTCTTGTTTATCTAAGATACTTTCTTTCTCCCTCAATTCTCAGTGGTAGTTCAGCTGGAAATCGAATTTTAGTTTCACATTTATTTTTCCTCTATACTTTTGACAATATATTTCACTATGTTCCCTCTATTACTGCTGTTGAAACATCTGTGGTTGATTTGTTATTTGTTTGTGGATTTTTAAAACTTTTTTCCCTGCTTGCTTTTATGTTTGTTTGTTTGTTTTCTTTGTCTATAGTGTCATGAGGTTTCACTACTCTGTGTTTGGATGTGGAATTATTTTTATTTTCTTGTTTGAGATTCTCATGTTTCTTGAATTGAGGGCTTACATCCTGAATTATGGAAAGTTCTTAGCCATTAAGTATTGGAATATTACCATTCCTTCACTTTCCCTGCTTCTCTTTTTCTGACACTCCTATTAGATCGGACCTTCTCATGTTATATAGTTTATCTTTTTACCCTTCTGTTATTATATTTACTTCTTTGCCTCTCACTACTACATTTTGAGTCATTTTCTCAGGTCTGTATTCAGTTCATCAATACTGTCTTGAGCTATGTCTAATCTGTTGTTTAGCCTGCCATTGAGAATTATAAATTTGGTGACTATATTTTTCAGTTCTAGAAGTTCTGTTTGGTTTTCTATCAAGGTCTATTTAGATGGAGTTTTTAAGATGAATTTTTTTCCTTTCTTAAGTTTACAGTTTCTCTTATATTTCTTTGATCACATCAAACATACATTTTTGTGTGTGTGCCCTGTTTTAGATTAGCCTTAGAATGATTCCTGTCTGGGGCCAAATATTAATAATTTCTTGACATGGCAGTTTCAGCACCCAGAAAGCGATATTAATGGAACTCCAACTCGTGTAAGACTTGAGACTGTGATTTCAAATGCTTGTGGATGCTTTGCTCTTGTCTTTACCTAGAACCCAGGCAGGGACCGTTGGAGTATCTGTCTTCCTAGATTTTCCCCTAGTCCATTTTTTTCATTGTTTAGGACAAGACTTTATGTAGATATCTTATTTCCAATGTCCCACCTCTCAAGGCCCACAGCTTTGTTTCCTGTTCCCAGTGGACAACAGAAAAACCTCCAGGATAATGAGACCAATAATTCTCCCCCTTTGCAGCTGCTACGTCACTTCATACCTTCCTGCTTTCCGTTTCCCTCTTCCTTTCTTGTGAGCTCATTTTTGCATTTAAAAATAGTTTATATTCCATTCAACATTTCCAGGTGTTTATAGCATGTGAGATTTTGAGTTATGTCAGTCCATTATCCTGCCAAAGTCTTCTGGGGAATTCGTGGTTTGCTTCTCATGCAGACAAGGCCAGGGTGGGTCTTTGCACCGTGAGGCTACATGCAAGCTGAAGTTTCCATGACAAGGTGAAGTGTCCCCAAAATGAATAAAAGGAAGAATGAGGGGACTGTAGCCAATTTTTCCCCTTCTGATCCTGTCTTATAAATCTTGCCTAAATACAGCCCTGTCCCTTTCATTCCCTTGTTCAAAACCTTGATTTTACATTCTTTTATGGCTTGATTTGGCTACAACCTATTTTACTTCCCCTGTGCACTTTAATGGACCCATGTTTCAATTCTGTGCTTGCACAGGAAGCTAAATCAGGTATTGGGCCTACAGGTTTCATCTGGATCTACAGTGTATCAGCATAAAATAGCAGCAGAAGAAGAAGAAATTCTAACTCACTTAAGACTTAGAAAGCAAGTAATTTAATCTCTGCTTTGATTGAGTCTTGGAAGAAAGCAAAGATCTGCATAACTTCAAAAAAAGGACACTCACCTAACTTCTTGTCCTTCAGCAGAGCTTATGACTGAGTGAGAGGGCATTGCTTACCTTCTTCTTCTAAAATTCTGGATTTAAAAACACTTTCGTGGCTTTTTTAAACTTTTTATTGTTAACACTATTACAGATGTTCCATTTCCCCCTCTTTGCCCACCTCCACCGAGCCCCTACTTCCTCTTCCCTCTGGCATCACCATGGGTTATATATATATGTTCTTTGGCTAAAAAAAACGAAAACACTTTTATGATGAGAGGTGGCATGAAAATGGAGGATTTTATTGTAGGAATTGCTCGAACCTTGAACCCATGCTCACAAAATAGTTCATGGACAAGACACAGGCAGAATCTCTCAGTAAGGATCCCTGTTGTTGAGCTTGGAGCACAGGTGTGCAATGAAAGACACATATTCATAAAGATGCTGTGTTATGCTGAAAAGTAGACTTAATAATATAACATGATCTAGCTGGTTTGCTAACATAAAAGAAACAATTAAGGGAATTTCTATTTTAATGTAAGACTAAAAGTAAACTGGAAGTAACACAAAGTATTTTCTCGGTGTGCAAGTCTTTAAATTAGAGTCCAGGATGCCACCCTCTCTTGCACCACACACCAGGAATCTGTAATGAGATATGTCATGCCTTAAGACCGAGCCTGTATAAACATCAGTTGTGGCCAGCTGGTACCAACATTGAAAGGCCAGGCAATTAGCTAATGATAACGTAACTGTACACTAATGTTGTTCTAAATTCAGGCAGTAACATCTGTTGACAAATCTTTATTCCTTGGCCTTGTGTCTTAGGATTCCAGCTTCTCTTGGGTGCTGATGTCTCAGAGCTGGCATCAGTATAACTCTCTGAATTTGAGCAGGACACTGTGCTATGATAATGACACTGGTGACCCACCACCAACAAACTATATATGATGAATTGTTCTAGTAATTTTATTGAATTTGATTGTGGCTCTAAGAAAGCAAGGCCTTTAGCAAGTGAAATATACCCTCACCCCAGCTTCTCACAATTTTAGACCAGGTCTGATAAGAGGTAACAGACTAAGGTTAAGATACAGTCTATTTGTAGTTATAAAAGAGCTTTTTCTTTTGCCACTAACCCATATAGAGATGGAACATTCAGCCATAGTCTTATGTTTCTCCTCTTCAGATACCTGAGTTGTCTGAAGACTTCTAAATATCAGAAAATATCAGCTCCTTTAATCAGAAATCTGTTTAATATGCAAGGAATTTGTGAATTAAGAAAATTTGCTGTGATTGGTGGAGCCACTATGGAAAACAAAAATGTAACTGCCTTATGATCCAGTGATTCTACTTTCTTTGGGTGTTTATCCAAAGAAACAAAAAACACTAATTCGAAAGAATATGTGCACCACTATGTTCATTGCACCATTATTTACAATAGTCAAAATATGGATGCAATCCAAGTGCCCATCAATAGATGAGTGGATAAAAAAGGTGTGGCACATACCCATATACACACTATCTAACAGAGACCCACCTCACAACAAAAGATACATAAAGACTAGAAATAAAGGGATAGAAAACAATATATCATGCAAATGGAAAAAAAAAAAAAAAAAAGCCGGGGTAGCAGTACGTATATCAGATAAAACAGACTTTAAAACAAAGTCCATAATAAGAGATAAAGAAGGGTATTACATAATGATAAAGGGATCAATACAACAAGAGGATATAGCCTGTAAACATTTATGCACCCAACATAGGAGCACCTAAATATATAAAGCAAATCTTGATGGACATAAAAGGAGAGATAGACAGTAACATAGCCATAGAAGGGGGTTTTAACACCCCATTGACATCAATGGATAGACCTTCCAGACAAAATATCCACAAGGAAACAGCAGACGTCACTGGCACACTAGGCCAGCTGAGTTTAATTGATATTTACAGAGCATTTCACCCCAAAGCACCAGAATATACATTCTTTTCAAGTGTACATGGAACATTTTCTAGGACACAACACATGTTAGGACACAAAACAAGTCTCAATAAATTTAAGAAGGTTGAAATGATATCAAGTACCTTCCCTGACCACAATGATATGAAACTAGAAATTGATCACAAGAAAAACACTGAAAAACACACAAACACATGAGGCTAAATAACATGGTACTAAACAATGAATGGGACAACAATGAGAACAAGGAAGAAATCACAAGATACCTTGACACAAATGAAAATGAAAACACAACAACTCAAAACCTATGGAACACAGTGAAGGCAGTTCTAAGAGGGAAATTTACAGCAATACAGGCCTGCCTCAAGAAACAAGAAAAATCTCAAATAAACAATCTAACTTTCTACCTGAAGGAACTGGAAAAAGAAAAACAAAGCTCAAAGTGAATAGGACAGAAATAAAAAAGATTAGTGAAAATAACTGACATAGAGACTAAAAAAAGAAAAATGCAAAACATCAATGAATCATGAGCTGGTTATTTGAAAAGATAAACAAAATTGACAAACCTTTAACCGGACTCATAAAGAAAACAAGAGAGATGACCCAAATAAATAAATTCAGAAATGAAAGAGAGGCAACAACTGATACCACAGAAATACAGAGATTGTAAGGATATATTACAAACAACTATATACCAACGAATTGGACAAGTTGGTTGAAATGGATAAATTCCTAGAAATATAGTCTTCCAAAACTGAATCAAGAAGAATCAGAAAATCTGAACAGACCCATGCAAATTAATGAAATCGAAGAAGTAATTAAAAAACTCCCAGCACGCAAAAGTCCTGGACCAGATGGCTTCACAGGTGGATTTTACTATACATTCAAAGAACTAACACCTATTCTTTACAAACTATTCCAAAGAATTCAAGAGGAGAGAAGACTCACTAGCTCGTTTTACGAGGCCAGTATTATCCTAATTCCAAAACCAGATAAAGGCACTACCGAGGAAGAAAATTATAGGCTAATATCCCTGAATGAACATAGATGCAAAAATTCTCTATAAAATATTAGCTAACTGAATTCAGTAATACATTAAAAAGATCATGCACCATGATCAAGCTGGATTTATGTCTGGCATGTAAGGTTGGTACAATATCCACAAATCACTTAATGTGATAAACCACATAAACAAAATGAAGGATAAAAATCACATAATAGATACAAAAAAAGCATTTGATTAAATTCAGCACCAATATATGATAGAAACTCTCAGCAAAGTGGGAATAGAGGGATCACACGTTAACATAATAAAGGCCATATATGACAAACCCACAGCCAACATCATACTCAATGGGCAAAAACTAAAGCCATTTCCCTTAAGATTAGGAATAAGACAGGGATGTCCTCTTTGACCACTCTCATACAACATAGCCCTGGAAGTCCTAGCCACAGCAATCAGACAAGAAGAAGAAATAAAAGGCAACCAAATTGGAAAGGAGGAAGTAAAACTGTCATTATTTGCACATGACATGATACTGTATATGGAGAACCCTAAAGATTCCACTAAAAAACTGCTAGAACTGATAAATGAATTCAGGAAAGTAGTAGGGTACAAAATAAATATTTAGAAATCAGTTGCATTTTTATATACCAATAATGAACTAGCAGAAAGGAAAACTAAGAAAACAATCCATTTACAATTGCTTCAAAAAAATAAAATACCTAGGAATAAATTTAACCAAGGATTTAAAAGACCTATATTCAAAAATTAAAAGACCCTGAAAAAAGTAATTAAAGAAGATACGAATAACTGGAAACATGTTTTGTGTTCATGAATAGGAAGAATTAACATCATTAAAATGTCCATACTACCCAAAGCAATCTATAGATTCAGTGCAATCCCTGTCAAAATACCAATGGCATATTTCACAGAATAAGAACAAATAGTCCAAATATTCATATGGAACCACAAAAGACCCAGAACAGACTCAGCAATATTGAGAAAGAAGAACAAAGTTGGGGATATCATGCTACCTGGTATCAAACTATACTACAAGGCTATAGTAAACAAAACAGCATGGTAGTGGCATAAAAACAGACTCATAGATCAGTGGATCAGAATAGAGAGCCCAGAAATAAACCCAGGTCTATATGGTCAATTAATATTTGAGAAAAGAGGGAAAAACATACCATGGGGTAAAGACAGTTTATTCAATAAGCGGTGCTAGAAAAATTGGACAGATACTTGCAAAAAAAATGAAACTGGACCACCTCCTTACACCATATACAAGAATAAACTCAGAATGAATTAAAGACCTAAATGTAAGACTCGAAACCATAAAAATTCTAGATGAAAACATAGGCAGTAAAATCTGACATTTCTCTTAGCAATTTTTTTTCTGATATATGTCTTTAGGCAAGGGAAACAAAAGAAAAAATAAACAAATGGGATTACATCAAAGTAAAGAGTTTTTGCACAGAAAAGGAAACCATCAAAAAATTGAAGAGACAATCTACTAAGTGGGAGAACAAATTCATCGATGATGCATCTGATAAGGGACAAAATCTAAAATTTATAAAGAACTCATACTACTCAGCACAAAAAAACAATCCAATTAAATAATGAGCAGAAGACCCGAATAGACACTTCTCTAAAGAAGATGTACAAAAGGCCAATAGACATATGAAAAGATGCTCAACATCACTAATCATCAGAGAGATGCAAATTAAAACCACAATGAGATATCACCTCACTCCTATCAGAATAGCTATCATCTAAATCAACAAACAACTAGTGTTGGTGAGGATGTGGAGGAAAGGGAATCTTTGTGCACTGTTGGTGGGAATACAGATTGGTGAAGCCACTGTTGAAAACAGTATGAAGCTTCCTCAAAAAGTTCAAAATGATCTGCCTGATGACCCAGCAATTCCACTTCTGAGGATTTATTCAAAAAACCCCAGATCACCAAGTCAAAAGAATGTATGTACTCCCACATTCATCAAAGCGTTATTTACAATAGCCAGCTACAATAGCCACCCAAGTGCCCATCAATAGACAAGTGGATAAAAAAGCAGTGGTATATATATACATGTATGCAATGGAATATTAACAGTCATTAAAAAAATGAAATCTTACCATTTGCAACAGCATGGATAGACCTAAAGGGTATTATAGAGAAAGACAATTACCATCTGATTTCACTTAAATGTGGAATCTAAAGAACAAAATAAAAAAATTTTGAGCCCCAGCAGGTTTTGCTCACTGGTTAGAGTGTCAGACTGCAGACTGAAGGGTCCTGGTTTGATTTTGGCCAGTGTGGCTCAGTGTTTGATGGTGGACTATGATGCAGGAGATCGCGGTTCGATTCCCAGGCAGGGCACATGCCGGGGTTGTGGGCTCCATCCTCAGTAGGGAGCTTGCAGGAGGCAGCTGATCAATGACTCTCTCTCATCATTGATGTTTCTATCTCTCTCTCCCTCTCCCTTCCTCTCTCTGAAATCAATAAAAATATATATTTAAAAAAATCAAATTAAGGCTGTCCTAGAAGGAGACTAAGAAACAGCTCTGATCAGATAAGGAATATTTATATTACACTTGACAAAGTATTGGCTTAGGTTCCAAGTTATGCATAAATAACTTTTAAAATATCTATTTCTTAGCAAAGCAGCTCAGCCTGGCACCCCTTACTTAACCTTATAGACATTCACCAGAAATCTAAAAACTCACCCTAACCCAGAAACAAAATATAGTGTTTGTAGCTAAAAACAGAAATAATTGTCAAAAGGTGTCATTTAGCTGCTGAATGAAGTGATCTTCCTGAAGGGCTTAGAAACTAACTTTTTTCTGTACACTGTTTAACCTGAAATTTGTTTTCTGTATTATGAATATTCTTAGAATCATATAAATGAAAAGAATTTCTTTTGTGGCTGATAAGTGGGACTTTTTCAGCTGTGAAAGGAAGGAAGGAAGAAGGGAGGGAGGGAGGGAGGGAGGGAGGGAGGGAGGGAGGGAGGGAGGGAGGGAGGGAAGAAAGAAAGAAAGAAAGAAAGAAAGAAAGAAAGAAAGAAAGAAAGAAAGAAAGAAAGAAAGAAAGAAAGAAAGAAAGAAAGAAAGAAGGAACTTTCCAACTTCCAAGTGCAAGTGATTGTACTTGAGACTAAACATTATGCAAAGAGGAGTAAGACAGACTTTTTTAAGAATAACTTCCCTTTTTTGCTTAGCTATAATTTTTCAGGCAACTAATCTTCACAATAACCCTAGAAGATACAGGTAATAATAATAAAAACATGCCAGGTTTACTTGGTGCCTACTGAGTGCCAGGCACTGTTCTTAATCTTCACAGTATGAGGTAGGTACTTTTACCACCCCACAAGAAAACTGAGATATAGAAGTTAAACAACTTTACAAAAGTCATACTACGTGGTGGAGCTGGTGTTCAACCTGGACTATCTGTCCGTGGGATCCTTGCTCTTAAAGACTACACTCATGGCCTTCTTAATTTTTAGTCAGAGATGCTAAAACTGAGAGATTTGATAAAGCTTACCGAAGGTGGTATAGTTAGGGTTAATGCCCCAATTCAAACCTTGGTCTGATTGATTCCAAAGTCCAAGCTTTAATCTATTTGGGAAATGATGTATACATGAATAGTAGGTTGGCAATGGGTGGGTATATGAGAACTAGAGAATACAAAGAGCTATTGACGAGTGAAACTGGGCTGTCACTTCTTGTAAAGGTGATCAGCGAAAGTGGTGGAATAAATGAACCTTGAGGGACAAGTAGGATTTTCTGACGAGAGGTGGTTTGGCTCAGTCTGAAAAGAGTAAGTGTGTATGGGGGGGGGGGGGGGATGATGTATTAGTGGTGCCAGAAGATAAATCAGAACATAATTGATTTCAAGTCCCCAAAGATAGCCTTGGGGAATATAAATACTTAAGAAGAAATACAAGCCTATGAAGGGGTAGGAGAAAAACTGGGAGATGGAATGATTCAAGTGACAAGAAGGGAGTAATCATTAGTGTCTCGTTGAAGCTGAAATGTCCCAAAAGAAACATATTGACAAATGGCCACTAGATTTGTCATTTGGGAAGTCAGTGGGGCCTGTAGGGAGACTATTTTTAGTGGTGACAGAGAAGTCAGATTGCAGGTGGTTGAAGAAAGAAAGAAGGGAAGACAGGAAATGTAGACCACTCATTGGAGAACCAAAGATGAGAAGTAGGGTAGAGAAAACAGTGGCCAGAAGTGGACATGCGCTCAGGGCAGGCGCCAAGATAAAACAAGGTCTACACTTATTGTTAGCTGATTAAAAGAGCCAGAACAGAGGAGGAGGTTGGCCTAAGGGGGAGTGAGGAGCTGGTTGATGGAGCAAGGTGCTGGAGGAGGCAAGGAAGATCCACCCACATGTACTGAATGTCTACTTACAGGACATTAGCATGCACACTTATTGGGATATATTGGGGAAAAAAGTAAAAAACATCAACAAAGTAGAATGTAATCCAGAGAAAGGTGAGTGAAAGTGGTATCTTACATGTCTCAGTAGCTGCTGGTAGTTTAAAACAAAAAAAGAAAGAAAATGCCTCTGGGAGCTGCCCTTTTGTTCAATTAAGATGATTGACTCTGTAGCTGAATTTAACTGAAGTTTCCTCTTTACTGTTCAAATACTGGATTTGTACTTGGGACTGGTAGATTTGGCAGAGCAGTAAGCTTAATGAAATGTGCAAAGCCAGCAGCAAATAGGACAGAGTCTCTTCAGGGTTTTTTGTTTTTTAAAAGAAGTGCCATGCCTGGCCGGGCATGGCTCAGCCATTGAGCGTCGACCTAGGACCCAGGCGATCGGGGTTCGATTCCCGGTCAGGGCACATGCCCGGGTTGTGGGCTCGATCAATGACTCTCTCATCATTGATGTTTCTATCTCTCTCTCCCCCCGCTGTCCTCTCTCTGAAATCAATAAAGATATATATATATATTTTTTTTTAAGTGTCAAATAGTCGTCCAGATTTCGTCTCATGTCATTGGGTACTTCACAGCATCTTACTTGCTAGTGCCTTTAGCTGATTTGAGGTACTCTCTATTATCCTTCTCTTGATCTTGGGACTTCTTTCCCCAAGATTTTGGGTGAAAACCAGCATATATTGTTTTGTTTAAGAAAATTCATTTTGGTAACTGAATAGACTAAAAAAAAAAAGACACAGTTCTGTCAGTTTCTATAAGCACCCTACTTCCACAGGTCTCCAAGGGTCTTAATAGTGCTCATTAGTTCTTGTTAGAAAGTTGGTCAGCATGTCAGGAGTGGTGTCCATTTTTACTACGGGCAATCTGAGTCAAGCATCAAGGGTGCTCCATTTTCACCAGAAGTTCAGTGATCCCTGTAGGTCATCAAAATGACCAGAGTATATTTTTAAGACAATTCAGACTCTGGGGCCCTGGTTGCCCCTCATGTCTGGGGAGTCTTTTGGGGAGAAATAGTGTATATTCAGAACTGTGAGGCCTCTGTCTCACTCCATATATCTGTTTCCAAAGTTGAGTCCAGGCTAGCACAAATGAGACCTGAAGAGAAAAACCTGTGTCCCACATGGAGATACCTAGAGCCCATTTTCCTTTGGTTCAGGCTAACTAGGAGGCCTGCCACGGTGCACTGGTAGTTAGAGGAAAGGCTTCAGTGGTGTTGCATGGCTGGCCCAGCTCTTTGCTCTGAAGAGCACTATCACCAGGGGACCAGGGGGATGGGACAGTTCACTCCTTATTTTCCTCACGTTCTGGTGAAGAGAGATCCCAATTGTAGAGGTTCAGTTCTGAAAATTCATTAACTTTGCAGACCAAATATGCATATTATGGTATATCACCACTGATGTTATCAAAACCCTGAATTAGATATGTGTAAATATGTTCTTATAATCAAAATCGCTATAGTTTCCAGATTGGAGAAGTTTGGTGGTGGTGATTGGTTGTTTTTAATTTTTAACTTGGTTGTTTTTATCTCATCCCACCATTAAATTAAAAGGTTTTCTCTAAATTATGTATTAAGAATTAAAGTCATAGTAATAACATTGAGCTTGGTTTTTAAGAGAGAAGGGCAATTAATCTTTATAATTTTTCCTACTTTCTGTAATACAGCTTTCTAGTTACACTCGGAAATATCATGGAAGCTAAAACTAAAGCTTTAATTAATGTTAATGGGCGTGCACTGCCCCAGCAAAACACGTGGAGCTCAGTTTCAGCTGCTGAGCATTAGAAAAGGTGACACACATTTTAATCTTATCTAATCCCAGTAATAATGGTGTTAGAAATTTTAATAATCATAAGGACTATTGATTGTTGAATACTCTGTGCCATTCATATTTCATTTCTAATGAGGTAGATTGGTAATATTTATCCCTATTTTACCCAAAAGATGACTGAAGTTTAAAGAGACTAAGTAAGGTCCATGTGTTGTAAACAAGGGGCCTACGATTCAACCTCAAATTTCTCAGATTCCAACCCTACCAGCATTGAACTACTAGAATCAACTGTTGTATTAATTATAAGACACTAAAATAGCACCTTAAGAAAGGTTGATGTTATATTTGAAAAATTGAATAATCTCACATTAACTCTCGTGGCATTGCTTGGTTACATGTTTATTGAAATATCTCTGAGGGCAATAATAATTTGGAACTTTTTTAGGTTAATGAAGTCCTACCTGCATGGGGCACACTTGGAATTTTTTTTTAGGCCAGTAAAATGTCAGAAGCAGAAAGTGATATATTAAATGAGCCCCTTGTATCCCTCAAATAAAACTCCTTTGATACATAGACTCTCTCTAGACTTGTCTAACTGCCCATGTCCTGTCGTTTATGGATATCTCCTCTCTTGCAGATTACAGAGGGGCCCAGTGTGAAAAGACTATAAAATGAAAATGTAGCTAGTATACACTGAAATGGTTTGAAAATTGAGGTGAAAGTCAATGGCTTTCCTTGCTGATTTAGGTAGGTAGGGACACAAAGAGCTTTTAGAGTTTGTATTTTCTTAAGGAGGGTGGGGGCAGTTGGAACTTCCCCAGGTGTGAAAAGCACAAACAGGGACCTCTCTCTTTTCCTGTGGAAATACTTGTCAATCCTATACCACTCTTCATGACCCACAGAAGTCCCACTTGGGTGGGTCAGGACAGCTGTGCTCTTTATCTCACAGCAGGCAAGATATTTGCCACCCAAATCCTATCTGGATGTGGGAAGAGCTGCAGAGTGGGTCCCTTCTGCAATACCATTAGGAAAATATAGAAGTTGGGTAAGTGGTGTTGCAATAAGTTTTAGGAAGTGCCTCATACTATTTTGAAAAGGGATTGTTTTTGTTAAACAGTGACAGAAGTGATGCATCATATTCTTCCATTTTTAGTTTTTGTTGTTTGGTTTTTAATGGAGAATTTCAAACATCTCATGTAGAAAGACAGCATAATGAACCCTGTGATCATCTCCAACAATTGTCAACTCATGGCCAGTTTGTTACACACTCCTTGCACCTCCCTCCAATATTATTTGAAGCGAATGCTAGAAACCATATGACCTCTTAGTATTTAAGCATGTATCTCTAAAAGATAAAGATTATTTTTAAAACAAAACTACAATAGCATTGCTATACCGAAAAAGTTAATAATCTCTTAACATCATCAAATATGTAATTAGAGTTCAAATTGCCAATGGTCTCAGAAACATTATACTTTTTAAAAACAGATTATTTGAATCAGGATCCAGATAAGAGCCACGCATTGCAATAGGCTTTTTAAAAAAATCAGTAGAACCTCCCTCCATTTCTCTTTTCTCCCCCTTGCAACTTACTTATTGAAGAAACATCTTTCATTCATTCTCCTTCAGGCTGGATATTGCTGATTGCATCCCTGTAGTAGAATGTAACTTATTCCTCTATTTAGCATTCCTATATTTCCTAAAAATTAGAAATATGTCTAAAGGCTTGGTCAGATACAGGCTTGATTTTTATTTGTTTATTTATTTTTTGTCAAGACTATTTTATAACGCTTGCTTCCATCAGGAGAGACTGAATGTCTAGTTTTCTGTTTGGGGGGGGCCATTAACAGCCACTGATGTTCAATACTGAGTCTCCCAATGTTTCAGCTTTGCCACCTCTTTTGTCCCCTGTCACCTAGTGAGCTGGAGCTCCTGGGCAAGGCAGGGTCACAGGTGAACGTCTTCCAGCTCCAGACCACTAAGAATTTTCAGGAATCTGTTACCCCAAATTCATGTTTTTCAGGATTATTTTTTTTAAATGTATCATTCAACTCAATGAACCTTCAGTAAATAAATACAATTGTACCAAAATATAAAACCAAGACAAATTTTAAAAGCGTACAAAGCACAAGGTTCTTACTGGACGAATGGGATGGTTATTTTGAGCCTCCCCTGAGAGCCTCCATTTCCACTTGTTCTTTCAATACCCACTGTTTATTCTGTGTTCATTTCACTGCACTACTTATTTAGTGCTCTTTGAGAACCAGGATGTCTGGAATGTGCAGATCTTAGATTCTTGCAGATATTGGATTCCATGCAGCTGGTCTCCTCCTTAGAACACCTCAAGGAGAACCTCACCTCTGCAGTTGTCTTTTCTCAAAGGGGCACAAACCTTACTGATCTCTGCCCTGTGTTCAGATGGCTGTCTTCTGAGCTGAGCAGGCTTGCCGCCCTCCTCTCTCTTCTCCCTCTTTCTCTTTCCTTCCCTCCTTTCCTCATCCTTTCTTTTTCTTTTTTATATTTTAGCCAGCATGATAGTCTCTTCTCCATGTCTACTCTTAAACCTCCTAACATTGCTAAAATCTATGCTGATGCAGAGGTAATCTTGAAAATGGCAAAATGTGAACTTGATTCTCAGTGCCCAAAGCTGTATTCCTCATAGCATAGGGATACGTTCAGCCACTTAACAAACCCTTATAATAAGTTCAACTGTGTACTAGAAATGTGAGAGATTGACAAGTTACAGTTCCATAGAAATGATGACAAGAATAGATACAATCCAAGTGCCATGTGGCAACTAACCAGCAACTCTGCCAGGGAAAACTGGCGAGGGGCTTAATCTGGGAAGTGACATTGAAACTAAGTCTTTGTATGATGAAGACAGGGTATTAGTGTAAAAATAGTTAAGGAAAACTTAGTGTAGTGGTATGTTATTTTATTGAAGCACTGAACCTAAGTTATTGGTAAATGAACTTGACTTTTGTGTATGACACCCACTTACCACATAGACTTTGCCTGCTAAAGAAACAGACTTGCAATATGTTGCTTTCTTCATATGTATGCAAATATTTGTAAGCACAAAATATCACATTTATCGGCATTCCCACCCCATTACTAGTGGGGGAAAATAACTTTTAGGCATGGGAAGTTTCAGGGTGTTGTAGAACATGGTTACCTGCCTTCATCCACTGTGGCAGGATCTTGCCTTTCAGGTGATAGTGGATGAACAACCACCAGTTCCCTAGGTATGGGCTCCTGAGTTAATGCAGGGTTTACAGGTCCACGTGTGTGCCAAGCACTAACTCTTGGCTGAGTAAACTGTGGTCTCTAATGTAGATGTATTACTATTTTCCTAATGTATGTAAAATGAGTATTGTTGCTATCACAGAACAAAGCCATTTAAAAGTATCATAGCTCAGTTGGTTGGAGAGTCATCTCGTATACCAAAAGGTTGTGGGTTCGATTCCCAGTCAGGGCACATATTCAGGTCTCAGGTTCAGTCCCCAGCCAGGGCACATATGGGAGGCAACCGATCGATGTTTCTCTCTCACATTGATGTTTCTCTCTCTTCTCTCTCTTCCTTCTCTCTCTCTTCCTTCCTCCCTCTCTCTAAAATCAATAAAACCACATCCTCAGGTGAGGATTTAAAAATAAATTAAGTATCATTGAAGTCATAGTACTAGCTCTGTCATTATGTATGGTTTTAAATATAATAGACACTAAAATAGAATTGTTATCATGTATGTATGTTTGGGGTGTGAGTCTGTTTTGTGGTCGGGAATTCTTTGAAAATTTTTGACATTAAAAGGAGTCCTCATAAAATAGATGGTCCTGATGGTTGAAAAACATTGTGAAGGTACCTAATGCCAATGAAATTTACACTTAAAAATGGTTAAAGTGGTAAATTGTACATTATGTATATTTTGCCACAATAAAAAGTACTTAAAACCATTTTTAACTTACAACAAAATGCACACACACAAATAAGAGGATCTCATATTTAATGAAACTGGATGTCATTGGCCTAGGCTTAGATTACTGTGACAAATATTTGGCCATTACCAAGCAATGCCGTGCCCTCTAACCTTAGTGCTGGGAGAAACAGAGGCCCTGGCATTTCTGGAGCTTGTAGTCTAGTGGGGGTGGCACCCAGCTCATCCTGGTGAATGCACGGTTGTACATGATTCCACACTGTGATGCATGTGAAAGGAAAAGTATTTGGAACTTTGCAGGCATGTAATAGGGGTCTGGACGTGGTGTTGGGAGAGGACACGGAGAAGGGCTTCCCTGAGGAAGTGGCAGTTGGGCTGATACTGAGTAATGGACAAGTACAGATTACACTCCTGAGAGGTCATTGGCCGCTTTCACCGTTTCAGACTCTCCCCCCAGTGGCGGGAACCCTGTATTGGTCAGCATTCCTCCACACACAGCATTGGACACATTGTTAGCTGTCAGTTCCCATGGGGTGCTGAATCAACAAAACACTGTAGAAATGTTTACTACACTGCGCTTGTTCCAAGGATGTTTGTGGGACTTGACACCACCTATTTTCACTTCCTTGATGTTCATACTTGTATTTTAATTGGTTCTACAAAGAACTTCAGATGACATTATAACCTCCACTTATACAGAGAATGCTTTGCAATGTAATGGCTGCACCTGTGTTCTTTTTTAAAAAATATATATCTTTATTGGTTTCAGAGAGAGGAAGGGAGAGGGAGAGAGAGATAGAAACATCAATGATGAGAAAGTCATTGATCAGCTGCCTTCTGCATGCCCCCACTGGGGATCGAGCCTGCAACCCGGGGCATGTGCCCTGACTGGGAATCAAACCATGATCTCCTGGATCCTAGGTCGACTCTCAACCGCCGAGCCACACCCAGCCAGGCTGCACCTTGTTGTTGACCAATCAGCTTAACCTGTTGCTACTTTCATCACTCTTCCTTGCCCTCAGGCATGTTTTTGTATTCCCTTTCCCACTAGCACCTTCTAGACAGTGTGCTTTGAAGAGAAAAATGTTGGTTAGCCCTTAAGAACCCAGTATTCTCTTTGTTTTAGATAAATACACATTTTTAAGCTGTGTACTTTACAAATGAAACAGAGTAATTGACTCATATGACTCTTGGTAAAGCTTCAGATTCTTCAGTCTGGCGGTGAAGGTGGGGCTTACATCCACCTTAGGTACATAGCGGTTTTTTTCTGGTAAAGGAGAAGGTTGGAGAAGTGAGTCAAGGAGAGGGTCTATCTGATTGGCAAAATGTAAATGTAGTCTACCTAGGACATCTACATTGGTTAAAGTGCAGCATTATTTTTTGATATATAACTTTTGCATGGTTTCTAACGCTAAACCAGATTTGGATCAGTATTAACTTCCATACCAAAAAAAAAAAGAAACAAGTAAGAATAAATAGTTAATAGTAATAAAATGCTAGAATGTCAGGTAAGGCTTTCTAATATAAACAAAGAGGTAATGATAGGAAAAAATATTTCTGTAGACCTTCATCACTACCCAGGTTATTTCTAAAGAGATTTAGATATGGTACAAGTCAAGTAACATGCCCCAAATTCACTGATTATTACCAGTAAATGTGTGATTAGTAGGTTGTTCCTCAACACTAATAATTAGACCTTATTTTGTTTCTAAAGCTAGGGGCTTGGACTAGTGTATCACTTTCAACTTTTTATTGTCTGTCAAGTCCCAAGATAGGTAGTAAAATTTGTCAAATGAATTCCACAGTTTTTATTCCAATGTGATTTCCATTGAAAAATGCAATATCACTTATAGCATTAGATTTTTAATGTTTTGGTTAAATAGAAGGTATCTGTAAAGTATTATGACAGTAAAGATCAAATACTATGAGTTAAAGTTAGAATAGTAAGGGAGGTTCTTATTTGAAAACTGTTGCTCTTCATCCCATAATGGGAGAAACAGATGAGAAAAATTATAACAATAATGGCAATTCTTTTGTAATATTTAAGAGCCTCTAATTTCTTGTACATATTCTTTTTCTTGTTAGGAAAAGCCATTGACGAAATCCCTACAACGTGGAGAAGATCCCCAATTTGATCAAGTATGTGACATGTTACATATGTTATAGTCTGGTTTTTAGTTATTTTCAAGTACACAAAAGTCCGAGCTTCCTCACAGAGGGTGGGGTGTGGTCTTGGGAGCTGATTCTGTAGCTTGTTTACAGCTGTGTCTCAAAGGAGATGTTCAGTAAATGTCTATTGATTTAAATCACAAAGAACTGGGAAGTGTTGGAATAATATGAGTAGGCCCTCAATTGATTGTTTCCTAAATCTTTGTATATCAGAATTAAACAAGCTGAAAAAAGATAAAGGAACTTCCATTTAAAAACTTATTGAGATTCTTCTGAATAAACTATGCAGCAGGTCCTCGAATAACATGATTTCATTCAGTGTCATTTCCTTATAATGTTGATGAGATGCTGTAGAAATTTAACTCTTGTTTATATCAATTATTCTATGGTAAAATTGGTTTTATAATATACATCATTGTGCTTAAAGTTGCATAACCTATCAAGGACATTAAATGAAGACTCACTGTGCTGTGATGATCAGATCTCTGCACTGGAGTTAATTCATGTTTTCATATTATATTGTCTTGAATGCCTACTATTTGCTTGACACAGTGCTAGGCACTGGTGTGACAAAATCTAGGACAAGTGTTAGCCCTTTAAGAATTCACAATCCTGGGAGAGAGAAACCACCTAAACCATAATTATAAAACAGTATAGTAATTTAGATGCTAATCAAGGTGATACATGAACAAAACAAGACGAAGTAAATACAAAGAAAGTTCTTTGAAAATAGATCAGGACTAGTAAAAGGACCTCCCACTCTAAATGGTAGGTAATAACCAAATCTGGCACATTCTGGTTCAGTAAGTTCAGGAAGGCTGTAGGTATGTTGAAGAATGAAGGATAACAGGACAACAGGGAAGTTGGAAATGTGTTTGTGGTATTCCTGAACTTCTGCAGTAAACGAGAGAAAGGATAGCATGTTCTTCTCAAAATACTCAGTGCCAACAGCAGAGATAAAATACTCCTAAAAGCACCGTGGCTTGACCTAATATAGTGGGGTTTTATTGTCTCATGGAGAACACACAGGGAGTACACTATCTGCAAGGCTTTGAAACTGTCTTTAATGCAGAATCAAGAGGAAAATTCTCTGGCCCATAAAGTCCAGACTCATTTGAGGACTAACCAAAAATGTAAGGGCTGACTGTAGAGACAAAAACCTCCATTTTGTATTTTATAAGCTGTTCGTGCTCACATGTTCATGCTCACAGCCAGTCTCCGAAGGCTGCTGTGGGTCCAAGTTTACATGGTTGCTGGCAGAGCTGGCTGTTTTCTGGGATGATGCTGAAATGGAGTGTGCTCTCCCTTCATGTCATGGAGCTGTCTTCTCTAGTCCTGTCATCCTCAGTTGTCACCTGGTGGATGCTTGCGTGGTCGGAGACCCCAGGTGAATGTTTGGGGTCATTATTTTGGACATGTGGCAAATTGTGGCTCTCTCTGTCCTCTTTAAGAATGTAAATATTTATCATCTGTCTTTCATAATTTTTCATTCTATTTTGTATACTTCATCTCTATCCTGTTAGATCCTCACTGTCCTTTCCTCAAAAAACATGAGGTTTAGGGAGGTGTGGGAGTGGGGTGGAGGAAGCCAACAGAGGGAAAAGGGAGACATCTGTAATACTTTTAACAATAAAGATTAAACCTATTAAAAATATGATGTTATTTTTCCCCCAGCTTAATGTGCCTCTTTCTTAATTCTCTGGGGAAACAGTACTTCTAAATTTTAACATTGCAGATAATAGTTATCTTAAATAATTTGGCTTAAACACAATCTCACTTATTTTCAGCACTCTAGTTCTGCATTTCAGCATTGTGGAAAAGATAGCCTTTGGAATTTGACAGACCTGGGCTTAAATGCCCACTTTGCCACTTAATTAGCTATAATACTTTTGATCTTGCTGCTCAAAATATTGCAATGCAGAATCTCTGTCCTGTCCCAGAGCTACTGAATTAGAGTCTGCAGCTTAATGAGATCCCCAGGTGACCCAGACACATATTTTAGCTTGAGAAGCACTGATCTGTAACACATCTCTACATATTCGGGAGGGACCCAGTAGTGAGATGGTCACTGGTAACTTTCAAATAAGACCCATACAATTATCCCCTCATCATTAAACCGTAAATGTACACATGAACAGTGAGAGAAGGCAACCTACAAAGTCTATCCCAGGCCATATGGAAACATGACTGAAGTTGGTCCACCCGTGGATTCAATGACAAAAAGTCAACATAGTCATTTTTGAAAATACCCAGCCTCTATTTTGACAGCAAACTATCAGAATTGTGGCTCTATTGGCAAGGCCATGAATAAATATATCAGGCTCTCTCAGTCTTTTCATATTAAATGTTCAAGTAATGTAATTCCCCCTTTTCTGACTGCATGCAGTAGGATTTTAATTCAGATTGACATAGAGGTCTGTCTATGAGAAAAGAGCATGCTTGTGATGCCACCTTGCCTGGTATAGATGCCATTGCTGTAATGGTGGAAACAGTAGTAATAGTAGAAGCCACATTTATTCAGTACTTACCTTACTTAGGAGAGGCAGTATGCTGAGTACATCCTGTGGACAGCATCCAACTGGTCCCTTTTAGAGAATATTTTTTTCAGTTTCCTCCTTTGAAATTTCACTGGCGTGAACGATACACTACAGAAGCTGGGCTTCTACAACTTTCAGTGCCTCATCCTGGGTGGCCCTGTTTCCTCCTCCACTTAACAAGCTTATGATTTATTTTGCACTTTCTAGAAATAGAAACAAACTTTTAAAATCATATAATCCTTGATAATTTACCAAGCCCCTTCTCACGTATTATCTGATCTGATATCACTCAGTACTTCCAAGAACCCCCAGAAGGTCTCATTATTAACATTATCTCTGTATTACATTTAATGGGAATGAGTCACAAAGAGGTTGCCCAGGACTCTATGATGAAAGCCTGAAGGTGCAAAGACTGGAATCCTTATTTTTCTGACTATGAAGCATGTGATCTTCACACTCCAACATGCTTATATTTCTAAGACCTAAGTTGGTGAGGATTCAGAGGGGTGTTTTCAACAAGTGAAGGATCAGAGACCTGTATCAGTTAAGATTAGGTTTGGGTGCAAATGACATATAAAATAACAGTAGCTCAAACAAGACAGAAGTTTTTCTCATGTTTGAGCAGTATAAAAATATCAGCTCAGTATCAATATATTTTTTTTTTCTGTGTATGGCATGCATTCCCAAGGTCATCTTATGGCCCATTTGGACTTCTGGAGCTCAGCAATTGCATCTGGATTTCAGGCAGCAGGAAGGAGAAATGGAAAAAGAATTAGAGGAAAAAAACAAGTAATAACAAAAAAACAATATCCCAGCATTACACATAGCACTTCTGATTATATCTAGTTGGCCAGATCTTAATCACATGGCCACATATAGCTATAAGAAGGATTGGGGAGATTCTATACAACCTGTCTCCACTAAATATTAGATAGCCTGTTTTTGCCAAAATGCCCACTAGAGATTACTGTTTTCAGTTCTATATCTCTGTTGTTCCACTGTGGAATTCTCCTAGAATTGGTCAAATTGTCCAGTTTAAATTTAAATGTGTGTGTGTGTGTGCACACACACACACACACACATATACATGGCGGGGAGAGAGAGGGAGATTAAAGCTCATGTTTCCTTAACTTTTCTTTTCAATTTCTTTTATATTTAATTAACTATTGGTTTAATACTTCTCAACTTAACCTAATTACAAACTAACACTGTATAGAATAGACTTAGAAAAAAGCCTTATTGTTTCATAAGTGACAAGATGTCTAAATAAGATTAGCTTTTTAAAGCACTGTATTAGTGGGAGCAAGTCAACCTAGTGACAGCTTTGCACATTGGAGAGCTAGAAATTTGTGCCCTTAATTTTAGAATTTCATTTTTTACAAATTTCATGAATATAAACTTGACACATTCTTACACAGCACCTACTATGTGGCTACCATGTATGAAGCATTACTCTCACTTGTAGAAATAAATGTGAAGGAAGCATGGTGCCTGCCCTGGAGAGGCCCCTAGCCTAGCAGTAGAGACAAAGTAGACGTGTGTAATAGGATAAATTATAGCCTCAGGCTAGTGAGTCAGCTCCAGGATGGAAGGACCAGCAGAGTAAACTGTGCCCTGCCCTTGAGAGCCCAGGGAGGGCTTCCAGCCTCTGCTAGCAAGGAAGTCTTACCAGTGGTGAGAATTAATAAAGGTAGAAGAGATTTCCAACAGCATTTTGAAAATGTATACTGTCATTAATTTATTTTAAATGCCTAAATTAATGGTCAGGGCTTAGACAATGAGGTGAGTGAAAAATTGTCCTGGTAATAAGTTCTTTATTTTGGCAAACATTTATTAAGTGTGTCTCTGTGTGCATGTGTGTGTAGATACGTGCACTCAGCTCTGCTGGGACAAAGAGATGTAAGGATATGGTTCCTGCTTTGCAGATGACAAGGTAGTGCACTAACAGCTCTGACATGGGCCCTCTTGTATAAGAAGTGTCACATGAATGGTGCAGATAATAAACATTATGACACTTCAGGGGACAGAAGACATGTACTTCAGGGCCAGGTGACTAGAAAATGCTTTCTAGAAGAGGCAGACATAGTTTTTCAGGTGCTTAACACAATGGGACTAATAGGATTTCACTGGGTGTTGGTGAGGAGGATAGGAAACTTCAGAAGAAAGGAACATTTTATGCAAAGGCCCTGAACAGAAAAATGGCATTATAAGTTATCTGGGGGGTTGACAAATGGATCAATTTAGTTGAGCAGAGTCGTGTATTGTTAAAGAATAACCTTCAGAAAAAGGCAACTTCATCACTCATTGAAATATAAAATGAACATGTGCCAAAGAATTTACCTAACTCATTATTAAAGAGGAACATTACAAACAGTTTAGAAAAGAGTATAAAAAACAGACACGTTAATAAATCAGGAATGTTGAAATGAATGTGCAAACAGAGGCACAACTGGCTTCTTCCACAGTGGGAGAGGAAGTCAGTTGAACTTACCAGACAGAATTTTTTCCAACTATAAACAGGCATTATTTTGCATTGCCATCAGCTATCCACCATACGCACAGTTTTTAAATAGCTCAAAAGGTACAGAGCCCCCCTAGACTCAGAATCAGGTAACCCCTAGAGAGAGATGTGTGCTAACCAATGCATACTTTTCTACTGAAACACAAAATTTACCTCCAGTGTGGGAGAGATCAGGTAGGAAGGGACCAGACTGTGGGAGACCTTAATACCAGTGGGTGGGGCCTAGTCTCATACATGCTAGGATCAAAGTGATCATAGTGGCGACTTGATGTTACTCCAAGGAAACCGTGTTCATGAACAGAGAGATTTTTGAAGCATGGAGACATCTGGGGAGGTTGGGCATTGATAAAGATTTGAAATTAAAAGGGCCAGAACTCTGCAAAAACAATGAAACTAGACCAACAACTTATAAGTTATATACTTATAAGTTATAAGTATGTAACTTATTTTTGTGTATGCACAAAAATAAACTCAAAATAGATAAAAAACTTAAATGTAAGTCGTGAAACCATAAAAATCCTAGAAGAAAACATAGGCAGCAAAAATTTCAGACATCTTTCAGAGCAATATGTTTGCCAATACATCTCCTAGGGCAAGAGAAGCAAAGGAGAAAATACACAAATGGGACTCCATCAAAATAAAAAGCTTCTGCACAGCAAAAGAAACCATCAACAAAATGCAAAGGGAGCCCACTGTATGGGAGAACATATTGGCCAATGATACACCTGATAAGGGGTTAATATTCAAAACATATAAGGAACTCATACAACTTCAAAGGAAGACAAACAATCCAATTTAAAAATGGGCACAGAGAAAGAAGATGGCAGCGTAGGTAGCAGCTGTGCCCGCCGCCTCCCACAACCACATCAAAATTGCAACTAAAATACAGAACCACCATCACTCAGAACCTCCTGAAATCTGGCTGAACAGAAGCCCTTCAAGGAGGGAACTGAAGAAGCATCGAGACCGGAAAGAGGGGCGGAGATGCCAGCAGATCAGGGCTGAATCGTGGAGACTCGGCCGCAGGCCCATAGCCAGTGCCATGGTTTAAACCCAGGAGGAATATTTCAGTGGCGGAGGTTTCCTGGAGGAGTGAGCGGTCCCAGCCCCACATCAGGCCCCCCAGCCCAGGGCTCCAGGGCCGGGAAGAGACGTCCCCACAACTTCCGGCTGTAAAACCAGCAGGGACGGTCGCTAAGGGTCTCAGAGGCTGCTGGAGTCCCAGGCTTTCCTCTTAAAGGGCCAGTGCATGGACTCACTCAGACGCGCTCCCTCTGAGCCCCAATGCCCGGCAGCAGCTTGAAAAGAACCTGGGACATTTGGGGAGGAACTAACCTGCCTGAAATTGGGGCGAGAGGTGGAGGGGCAGCTTTCTTCCAGGCAGAAGAGCTGGCAGAGGCCATTGCTCCCTGGGTGAACCCTCCCCCACAGAGCCAGCAGGCAGGTGCCATATTTGAATGGCTAGCACCTGACTCACACCTTTGGCCCCTCCCCAGTGGGTGATTCCAGGAGACCCCGCCCCTCCCTACTTGCAAACTCATCAAAGCCATTTCCAGTGGCTTTTCTCTGCAAGTGGCCTCTCGAGCCTTATGTTTAGGACTTTCCTAAAATCTCTCAAACAAGCAGCAGCGGGCCCCATACAGCTTGGTAAGTGGCCCCAGGCCTGGCACTAGTGGCAGCCTGCATTGGCTCATAGCTTGGCCTCTCCTGGACAACGCCAAGCCCAGCACAAGTAACAGCCAACTATGGTTTGCTGTGTAGCTCATGCTGGGTGGCCCTGGGCAAAGCACTGGCAGAGGCTGACTTTACACCTCCCGGGAGGCCCCAAAGACAGTGCACCTGGTGGTCAGACTCTACCACGTTGGATTACAACCCTACCACATCCATGAGTGACACACTTAAGGGGCACACTTGGTGAACACCAAAGCTCCATTGAAGTAAATCCTGCTCCATAAGGGTATCACCAGCACATCAGCTCTTTGGCTGTAGTTCCAGCTGGTCCTCACAACTGATTGGCCGGGGGGCCAATTCCTCTCAGTGACCCCAACAGCAACCAAGACTCAACTACAACAGGTCAGAGCACACAACCCACACAGGGGAGCACCTAGAAGGCCCAGCTCAGGTGACTGGGGAGGCTGAGCCACTGGACCCTACAGGACACCTACTACACAAAGCCACTCTACAAATTCCAGGAGACATAGCAGCTCTACCTAATACATAGAAACAAACACCTGGAAGCAGCCAAAATGTGGAGGCAAAGAAACATGTCACAAAGGAAAGAACAGAAGAAATCTCTAGAAAAGGAGCTAAATGAAATAGATCCAAGCAAGCTAACAGATACAGAGTTCAGAATAATGGTTATAAGGATGCTCAAGGATATTAGTAAGAGTATGATGAAAATAATTGAGAAAATCGATGACAATAAACGACCAATTTGAAATGAAGGCTACATGAACTGAAATGAAGAATAATTTACAGGGAATCAACAGTAGAGTAGAGGACTCTGAGAATCAAATGAGCAATTTGGAACATGAAAAAACAAAAAACACCCAACCAGAAGAGCAAAAAGAAAAAAGAATCCAGAAATATGAAGATAGTATAAAGAGCCTCTGGGACAACTTCAAGAGACCCAACATTTGTATTATTGGGGTACCAGAAGGGGAAGAAAGAGAGCAAGAAATTGAAAATCTATTTGAAAAAATAATGACAGAAAACTTCCCTGACCTAGGGAAAGAAATAGACTTACAAGTCCAGGAAGCACAGATGGTCCCAAACAAGAGGAACCCAAAGAGGCCCACAGCAAGACACATCATAATTAAAATGCCAAAGGTTAAAGACAAACAGAGAATCTTAAAAGCAGCAAGAGAAAAGCAGATAGTTACCTACAAGGGAACACCCATACAACTGTCAACTGGTTTCTCAACAGAAACTTTGCAGGCCAGAAGGGAATGGCAAAAAATATTCAAAGTGATGAAAAAAAAGGACCTACAACCAAAATTGCTCTACCCAGCAAAGCTATCATTTAGAACTGAAGGTCAGATAAAGAGCTTCTCAGATAAGAAAAAGCTAAAGGAGTTCATCACCACCAGACCAGTACTACATGAAATGTTGAAGGGTCTCCTTTAAGAAGAAGCTAATGAACAAAAGAATCTGACGAACTAAAAAGATCCAGAGACATTGACCCATGCAACAGACGATCATATTTCAGAGGAAAGAGGGAAGGGGGGTGGTGGGTGGGAAGAGATTAACCAAAGAAGTTATATGCATATATGCATAACCCATGGACTCAGTCAATAACAGGATAAAGGCCTGGGAAGGGGGTGGGAGGGAGGTGGAGGGGGTCAATTGGGGAGAAAAAATAGGACACCTGTAATACTTTTAACAATAAAGATAAATTTTAAAATAACAAAAAAATATAAAAATAAAAATGGGCAAAGTACCTAAATAGACATTTCTCCAAGGTGGAACTACAGATGGCCAAGAGACATGAAAAAATGCTCAAAGTCACTAATCATCAGAGAGATGCAAATTAAAACCACAATGAGATATCACCTCATACCTGTCAGAATAGAATGGCTACCATCAACAAATCAACAAATGACATATGCTGGCGAGGATGTGGAGAAAGGGGAACACTAGAACACTGCTGGTAAAAATGCAGACTGGTGCAGTCACTATGAAAAACAATAAGGAGTTTCCTCAAAAAACTAAAAAATGGAACCACCATTTAACCCAGTGATCCCACTTCTTGGAATATATCCTAAGAAACCTGAAACACCATTAAGAAAGAACTTATGCACCCCTATGTTCACAGCAGTGCAATTTACAATAGCTAAGATCTGGAAACAGCCCAAGTGCCCATCAGTAGATGAGTGGATAAAAAAGCTGTTGTACATTTAAACCATGGAATTCTATGCAGCTGTGAGAAAGAGGATTCTCTTACCCTTTGGGACAGCATGGATGGATCTGGAGAGTATTATGCTAAGCAAAATACGCCAGTCAGAGAAAGACAAGTATCTCATGATCTCACTTATATGTGGAATCTAATGAACAAAATAAACTGATGAACAAAACAGATCCAGAGACATTGACACATTCAACAGACTGATGAATTTCAGAGGGAAGTGGGGGAGAGGGCGGGAAGAGATTAATTAAAGAACTGATATGCATATATGCTTAGCCCATGGACAAATGATAGTGTGGGAAGGCTTGGGAAGGGAGCGGAAATGGGATGGAGGGGTCCAATGGGGGGAAAATGGGGGACATCTGTAATACTATCAACACTAAATATTAAATCTATTAAAAGTAAATAAATAAAAAATAAGATAAAGTAAAAAAAAATAAAAGCAAAAGGGCTGGAACTAAAATGGACACAGTGAGACTCAAAAGAAAGAATAATTATAAGTAAAATTATATAAGAAGAATCAATATTTGTTGAGAGAAGGAGAAACAAAAAGGAACTAGTTTTCAATCCCGATTTGGAGCCATTTCCATTCAGTTCGATGAAGATGAGGGGCCAAAGCTTCCTAGGATCTGTGGGCTGTGCTGGGGTCACAAAAACTGTTCCACCCTTGAGGAATTCTCAAGCCCAGGAGGAAAACAGACATCTAAACAAATAATAGTCCTTTGTAAATGCAATAGCAGAGGTATAGGTCAAGTGCTGGTGGGTCAGGTAGGTGAGCTGTTAATGAATCTGAGAAGGTGGACAGGTGTGTCACAGAAAGTAATCAAGGGGCAGTGATGTTTCAAAGATACCTGTTATCCAGATGAACAAGTTGGCTTGGCTCATGCTATACAGGAGGAGCTGAGTGGACAAAGAAGCTGATGGTGAGAAGAACAGGGAGCTGGAGAGTGGCCTGGGGTGAAGCTGGAAAGGTAGATGGTAGCCCATCGCTCCAGTGGCCACCAGAGCCACACTGAGGAGTCTGGATTATTTTCTTTGGATAAGGAGCTCTTCAAGCAGGGGAAGGCTAGGCTTGGGGAAAGGTTATGAATCAATTTTATATATCCTGGGTTTTCAGCGAGGGTAGAATATCTCAGGAGAGATAATGGACTCATTCATTTATATGGTCGCTCAGCAAACACTGAAAGATCAAAAAGAGAGTAGAGCAATGGGTGAAGAATTTCACGGGGAAATATAGCTTAGAATCAGAAAGTGGGACCCACAAAAGAATGTCCAGAGAAACGGTGGCCAAAAAGATGAGAGAACCCTAAGAAGACCCAGCTTTCCAGGGCAGGGATGGCCCACGAAGGCAGTCTGTGCAGGGGCCCTCAAGAAAGAACCAGAAGTCAGCAGGCAGGAGCTCACTGAAGTTGTCTTTGAGAAAGCCTTTTGCTGTAGTTGCTATTCATTGACATGTAGAATGCATTTTTATAGTTGATAGATTAATGTTAAATAGTTTAGGAGACTGACTTTCAATAGTGGCTGATTACAACTGGCAACACTTATGCTGATCTGTGCAAAGCGTCCTGTGAAAGAAGGGCATGGAGAGCTCCCAGGGTAACTCCAAGTGACTTTCTTCTGTTATCTAAGTTTACAGACATCCTTTTTAAATATGAAGGCCAAGACATTTTATATTGGATTCTCCAATGAAACAACAGCTAACCTTTGATGAGTGTGGACCTGGGTAGATGGTGACCAAATACAGCTCAAATATCAAGTTAACCCATTTTAAAAAGTGAAAAACAGCACTCCACGATAACCCTCAACCAGAGGGAGAATGTAACCCTCACCTGGTAGAGGATGGGCTAATGACAGCATTAGATGAAAATTCTGGCTGTTGAATAAAGTAACAAAGGAATCTTTATTCCACATACCTTCCAGCTGCATATGCTTTCTTGTAGACTTTCTCTGCCCTTGGCTTTTGGACCTTTTCTCATATGTAATGATGACATAAACATGCAATAAGTTAAATGATACAAACAATTGTATGCTGCATGATGTTTTTCTATTTGAAGTATTATCACTCTGACATTGTTTCTTAAAACAGTCTCATACAGTAAGTGGAAGTGATTTGCTTTCCCCATAGTGAAGTATGATTGTTCCCCAAAGGAGCTCATGCCTGAGCAGCCAGAATTAGGACTCAGATCCTTATTTTTACAGATGAATTGTCTTACTGTATGTTGGCATTGCATAATTAACCATGTGCAAGACAGAAAGTACAGGGGGTAACTAAGACTGGCAGCCTCATAGCATCCTGAGGAGGAAGGAAGGCATTTCAAGGGAAGCCTGATGAATAGTATGATTTGCTCAGAAGACTTCAAGGGAAATGACTGCAAAAAAGCCATTGCTTGGCCAGTGGGTGTGTCCTATCTCTTCTTTCATATGGAGGTGTCAGCAGTGTGGCAGGAACAGAAATAAGGTTCAGGGATGAAGAAGTGAGACAGGAAGAGGAAGCATCATCATGCACGGCTGATTGAGAAGCTGACTGGAAGGACAGATCTTGGCTACGGAAGGGACAGCAGAGTTGAATGAGGGCTGAATGTGTTTTATGGAAACTCTTTACATTGAGTGAAATACAGGCACTTAGAGCTGTGCCTGTCTACTGCCGCATGTGCCCATTCTTCTCTTACATTTCCACTCAAACATGTTTTTCAGGATGGTAGAGGTTCCTGAGAGTCTGATGTATAGATGAGTTGGACCTATAATAATTGGTTTTATTTAACTGATTAATTCTGTTTCCAAAATAGTTACTATCTCAGTGTCTTTTCCCATTTGCTTTGGAGGAAGTGGTTGTTGGCAGCAAACCTGGGGACCCCAGTGTTCTCTACCTTTCTCCTATGGCACTAATGTCAGACAGGCATTGCTCAGCTACCTCTACAAGTAGCATTTCAAAGTCACTGTATACATCTGCTAGAGCCAGAAAAGTATGGGAACATGAACTCGAGGGTTCTAATGGAGGCCCTGATAGTTTTTGCTTGGATGAAAGATAGGTGGGTCTTTTTAATTTTTTTTTTTGTACAATATAACTAAAAGCAATTATCTGCTCCAATAAACAAATTCTTTTATCAACTTCTGTCATTCGTTCTGTCACTAATTTAGCCTACGATCTAATTAAAGTCAAAATGTTTCATGTCTGTGCTTCAGTTTGAATATTTGGAAATAGCAGAAGGAAAAAAGAAAGACATTTTTGAAGGTTTGTTATGTGCCCACTTGTTATAGTATCTCATTTAGTCTTCATAAAAAACCCAGTGAAGTATTCTTAAGTCCCATTTTATACCTGAAAACACAGAGCTTCAAAGAAATGGCAACATGCCCAAGCTCATACAGCCAACACAGGGCAGAGCTGAAACTTGAACCCAAGACAAGCTGATCTTTCCAGTGCACTCATGCAGTTATGAAAACATGGCTTGTAAAGGATCAGTCATCATATATGGTGTTCTGAGAATATTACTTTAAGTTGCAGCTATTTGCAAGTCAGTGTAACATATATTTACTGATGTTATCTGTATAAATTCCAGATAATTCCAAATAATTTGCTCAGACATTCTAAGTAACTTCTATTGGTGTTTTCTTCTAGATGTTATATATTTTGTGGCACCTTAGTTTCTTCATATGTTAAATATGCCATTTATAAACAGGAAACATATGGCAAAATAAATCCATACATTTATAATAGAGCTATTGACCTATAACACATAGATAGCCAGATATTTCTCCAGCAAATGAGTTTATTTGGGGAAAACAAAGAATTGTAGTTTGGGACATGCAAGTCCAGAGAAACAAAGGAGAGAATGTTCTTTTTTGGACTTGGGAGAGGCTGTTGTAAAAAAAGAGTTCATTGGAGGAAACTGAAAGTTAGAAGTATAGTGGCTTCTCATTGACTGAGTTGCGGCAGTCTCCCATTTGCTGAGATGTTACCAGGCAAGAAGGAATCTTTTCTTCCTCCTGCAGAGGTAGTAATGTGTCACTTCCTGTCGAGATGCAAGATCATCTGTTCCTGTTAGTATCAGTAGTATACCTTGAGTGGCACGTGTGTGAGAGTTCTCTGGGGATCAAACACATAACCTAGGTATGTGTCCTAATGGGGAATCGAACTCACAACCTTTTGGTGTACCAGATGAGGCTCCCACCAACTGATCCATCCAGCCAGGACCCAGCTCCTTTTAATTTTTATTTTATTTTATTTTATTTTATTTATTTATTTATTTATTTATTTATTTATTTATTTATTTATTTATTTTATTTTTAACCCTTACCTGAGGATATTTTATCCCATTGCTTTTCAGAGAGAGTGGAAGGGAGAGAAAGAGATAGAGAGAAACATTGATGTGAGAGAGACACATGGATTGGTTGCCTCCTGAATGCTGGGGATCCATCCTGCAACTGAGGTACGTGCCCTTGGCTGGAATTAAACCCAGAACCCTTCAGTCTGCAGGCCAACACTCTAACCACTGAGTCAAACCAGCCAGGACCTGACTCCTTTTTAAGTTAGGTTTCTGTTTATTAATTTTCACAAAGCTAAAATAACTTTTTACCATCTCTTAGCTAGTAATAATTTTCCTGGAAAGGAAGGAGATGAAATTGTAGTGTTTAAACATCAATTCTAGTGCTACAATTCAATGAAAATCTATTTAAAATGTATAAATGAAAAATCTAAGCAATTAAGAGTAAAAACAAATTAACTGACATTGTCTTCATATTAGTGTTATTCAGTGTTTCTTAAATTATTCTCCAGTGGAACAGTGTGTCCTTAAAATGGACCAAGATGTTAAAATCAAATAATGAAGATCTTAATCTTCAAAGAAATGTATTTAATGTATACACTTTTATAATTTTAAGTTTTTGTAATACATTATTCTTAAGCCTTTGGTGTCTGCCATGACTCATCAAATGCTATAATCTAGCAACAGCATATGTGATTGAGTAAAAAAATTGAATTACTTTAATAGATCACTATTTTGTGGTATTACCTAGAGAGTACCCAGACCCCCAAGTGCTTGACCACCTGAACTAGTTTGAGAAATTAAACCATCAATGAAGTTACTTTAAAATTTCTCATTAAATGCACTACTCAGGACAAGTCAGCCTTATTACTGTAAAATATGGAATGACTCCACTGAGTAATTATTCATATATTTTGGGTGAAGTTTCCTTATTTGCATTTAGCAAGTATAATAAAATGCTTATGAAAAATTAATGTCTTAGCTACAGCATAATGGACATTCTCTTTTAGCATGTTTATACATAAAATGCCAAAATAAACATTAAGGAAACGTTTGCAAAGTACATTTTTCATCCCCCTCTATCCTCCCAAAAAAGAAAACACCAGTATGAAATAGTCTGTGATTCTGTGCAGTTCATCTCCTCAAGCTGCACAGCACCAAGCTCATCTATGATGGAAGAACATGATCATTTAAATGCAACAAGAGCATCTTTGTGAATGGGCTTCCCCCTTTCAACAGCAGCACAGAGCTAGAATTCATCTCACCATGGGCTCTGCTTCCTGTAAGTCGAGTTGCTTAACCAAGAAAGCAGCTAGTCCTTCCTCCCTTCCTGAGCGTTGAGGGCCAGGTCTTTGCAGATTCTACCCTTCCTTCCTGAAAGCCTGGACTAAAAAGGGCAGTAACAGAGAAATGGAAAAACACACACATACACCCCATGCTGACCTTTCATCTCTTCTGAGATGTCTCAGTGTATTTGCCATGGAAAGTGTGCCTAAGTAGATATAATATCAAAAATGGTTTCATGATGACTTTTTATTTTATTTTTTAAATGTTATTAAGCTTATTGGGGTGACATTGGTTAATAACATTATACAGGTTTCAGGTGTACGATTCTATAACACATCATCTGGATATTGCACTGTGTGCTCGCCACTCAAAGTCAAGTCTCCTGTCACCATGTATTTGACCCCCTTTATCCTTTCCTAATTCCCCCTCCCCTGCCTTTCCCTCTGGTAACCACCGTGGTGTAGTCTGTGTCTCTGAGTTTTTGTTTGTCTTATTTGTTCATTTGTTGCTTTCAGTTTTATATCCCACATGAGTGAAATACTGCCATTTGCGACAACATGGATGGATCTTGAGGATACCATGCTAAGCAAAGTAATTCAGACGGTAAAAGTCAGGAGAACTTTTCAATGAGAAGATAAAATCATTATAGCTGAGGTTGGAAGAACACTTCTGATGTTCCTGAAGGAGAACATGGGTTACACCTAAGTGCAGGAGTGGAATTTTGGGTGCTGTACCCAGAGAAATTTGAGTCTAATGTAGGTTCGTATCACCTTTTGGATCTGTAGTGAATAATGAAACTTGTAACTGTCCCACACAAGTATTTTTTAATAAACTTTTGATTTTAAAATTTTAGAGATCCAGAAAAGTTGCAAAGATAATGGAGAGTGGTTATATACTCCGTACCCAGTTTCCCCTATTAACATCTTACATTAGCGTGGTACCTTTTTCACAACCAAAAGACCAACATCAGTACATTATTATTAACTAAACTCCATGCTTTATTTGTATTTCCTTTGTTTTTCTCTAATATCTCTTTTCTGGTCCAAGATACCATCTAGGATACCACATTGCATTTAGTCACCATGACTTCTTAAGTCTCATCCAGACTTAACAAAAGTATTTTTAAAGTAAAAATATAACAGTAAATGCTTTCAGATTTTATTACGTATGCAATAATTAAGACAGAATTAACCCATGGTCAGGGACTCTATATTCTGACCCCTTTTTCCCTGTGGAAGGAACGCCCTTCATTTCCCAACTCAAAACATTTTAGATGGTGTTGACTTTCTTGTGCTGGGATAACTTTAAAGACATCTGGTAAATTAACCCCTTCACACACCGTGATTTCTTTCCTCCAAAAATTTACTGCTGTTCTACCCAGAGGAACAACAGGAAAACATGTGTGGCTGTGGGGAGAAGGGGGCTCTTTTTTTTAATATCTAGATTTTTTTTTTTTTTTTAAGCTAATGGCAACTAGGTTCATAGGGCAGGCTGGATGCAATAACTTACTTATTTTTAACTTATATTAACCGACAGCCAAAGATAATGGACAATTTTGTGTAGGTACTTATAACCATAATTACAAGAGAGAGATCATGAAATAAGGCTGTCGAGGTAGAGAATCTAAGGGAGAGAGTAATGTCCAATCTTAGAGCTTCTTTTAAAGGTGACAGTAGAGCCCTTTGGACTTGGCTTCGGCTCAATCCCCGTTAGGGGTGTGCTGGAAGCAGAGGATCAGTGACTCTCATCATTGATATTTCTATATCCCTCTCTCCCTTCCTCTCTCTAAAATCAATAAAGATACATTTTTTAAAAGTAAATAAACGTGACAGTGCAAAGTACTATTGACACGAAGAACTTCAGCTCCCACTGCACTGGTCCCCACTTTATAAATGGAAGTTAAGCTTAGCCTGCTTAACTCCAGAAATATTTTAAGTTAACTAAGATTTTCCATCTCCCCTGCCACCTTCCAAAGCTCAGGCCATGATCACTCCAAGCCTGGAACTGTTGCAGTGACCTCATTCTATTAAGCATCTGTATGTATATTCTCCTAACTGCCTTTATTAGCAAACCCCTTTGGTCCAGCCTACACATCACTGCTAGATTAACCTCCACAAACACCATTTTTATGGACAGATTTCCACACTGAAAAATATTTAGGGACCTCCCATTTTCTAGAGAAGAAAATTGAAAATTTTCAAACTGGTATTAAATACCTTCTATAATTTTATTCCAACTTAAAATTTTCAACATTTTTTCCTTCCAGGTATACCAAAGTCCCTACACCAGATAGATATTTCTTCTTTCAGTTCACTAGAAATGTTTATTAAATTTATTACTATAATCATTATCAACAAGCAATTATTTTGCAACTTTATTACCAGAACCTTCCCAGCCATGTGTTTTTGCCTAGTTCCTTTCTTGACTCTCATCTCAAATTTCTACCCTTTCTAAAAGATGCCCAGGTAAAATCCTACCTTCCTTTCTCTTTAACTCCCAACTCCCGTCTCCCTCTAGGTATGTGTCCTCCTGAGAACTTCTGGAACTTCAACACTACTGATATGTTGGTGTATTTCCTCCTGGTCCTGTTTTCTGCAATGTATACTTATGTAATGTCTATATGAAATTGGGATCACATTAATTAAATGATTTCTCATTCTTTTTTCACTAAATATATCATGAACATTTTCATGTCAACAAATACTTTTGGAATATGATTTTCCATGATTTCATAGATAATCTACATCAAATTCCACATTGTATTAAGGCATTTACATGTAGCTGGACATTTAGGTTGTCTCCTCTTTTTTTGGTCTAATAAGTAATGCCGCCTGAACATTCTTATTCATCTCTAATTGTGGACTTGAGACAAATTCCTGAGAGTGGGCTTATTGAGGATAGTTTTTATAGGTCCTTGATATGTATTTCCAAATTACCTTCCAGATATGTTTTGCCAATTTTTTTCTTCAATCAGCAATTTATGAACATATCCATTTTACCTACTGCCTCATCAGCACTAGGGGTTATAATTTACTTATACTGTTTGTTAATTAGGTAATTAAAACCGATCTCATTGTAGTTTTATATATTCCGGTTACAAGCCTTTATCAGATATGTGTTTTACAAATATTTTTCCCTCATCTGTGACCTGTCTTGTCATCATGTTCTTAACACTATCTTTCTATAAACAAAAGCTTCTAATTTTGATGACTTCCAGTATATCAGGTTCTCATGGACTTTGCCTTTGGTATCATACCGAAGAAATCCTTGCCTAACCCAAAGTCACAAAGATTTTCTCCTATGTTTTCTTTCAGAAGATTTAGAGTTTTAGGTTTTATACTTGGGTCTGTGATCCATTTTAAGTTAATTTTTGCATATAATATGAGAGATGAATAGAGGTTCATTTTTTGTGATAATTAGTAAAAGATTAGGACTCTTTCAAGGTAGTTTGTTGTTTAAAGAAGAGGAGACATATTTGCCTTTAATGTAATACACGGGTAAATTATTGCTACTGATTTGTGTCTGGAGTCTAATTTGGGACATATATCAGATTAGTGGATGAATGATTATTGGCAGAAAACCATACATTCTCTTACCACTTAGGTTATTTGTTTAAGGGTAGGTTTTCTTATTTCACCTAAACAACTAACATAATTGCACTAATTAATATATTTATTTATAGAACAGCATTTTTGAGGACCAAAGAAATACACGGCACTGTACTTCTTAGCTGGTATGGGAAAATAATTTCTTTGCAGTGTGCCATAACCTGTTTGCAGTTAACATCTGATTTCTAGAATAAAAGGGAGTCAAAGTAATTAACTCTCTTGAACAACAAATTATTATAATGTGAGGAACATCTGTCAACATTAAGAGAGTTGGGCTCTTGGGAGTGCAATAGTAAACATTATTAAAGGAAGGACTGTGGTAAATAAGAAAATTTGTTGTGACTATCTTGGAGTTACTTGTGAAATAGTTTCTCAGTGATTGGCAATGCCACCAAAGTCTTTAATCCAGCAGTTTTCAACCCCCATGCCACAAAAATTTTTATAACATTCAATACCTCACTAGTCAGGGGCACTGACCTCTTTTCCCTTAGATTGTCAAATAAAAAAGTGACAACAGCCAACAACAATAGCCGTCCGATGTGAATGAATCAAAATTATACCTATCTATTTGTCAGATCAGCAAAAATATTTTCGGTGTACCGCAGAATTTAGTGATTAGTTCATACGTGCCGTGAGATGGAAGGGTTGAAAATCGCTGCTTTAATCACCTGTTTTTTTCTGTAGGTCATCAGCTCCATGAGCTCTCTTTCTGAGTACTGTCTGCCTTCCATTCTGCGCACATTGTTTGACTGGTATAAAAGGCAAAACGGCATTGAGGATGAATCACACGAATACAGGCCAAGAACAAGCAATAAATCTAAAAGGTACGTGTCTTTTGTGTAAGGATCTTGAAGATTGTGGTTTCTTTCTTTTTGATTTGTCTTTTCTTTTTCCTTCCTCCCTCCTTCTCTCCTTTCCTTCCTTACTTCTTTCATTTTGTTTAAGACATAAATCAAAATGGGAGTTAAGAGGCGGCTAGGTATTCCTGCCTCTTCACACGGATATCACGCAGGTCTGCAGGGGCTCCTCGTGTGGCAGGTGACACATTTGAAACCAGTCACTGACAGCTGTCACAGGTTGAAAAGTCATACAAGATCTGATTTCAGCATTGGTGGGGTGAGGTGTAAAGGGCCGAGGTTACCCTTGTACTCGCTGCTTTTCTGTGCTCTCTCACCTCCAGTCTGCCCCTGAAAGCAGAAGGGCAGCTGCCTACCCCGCATGGCACTGCCTGGGTCTTTCAGTCCTTGCTAGTAACCTTCAGTGCCCAGCGCACCGTGGAAAGGTGCTGGGCTGGATATTAGCCACAGTCCTGGAGCTGCCACTAATTAGCTGTGTGACTTTGGGCAACTCACCACCTCTCTGTACCTGTCTCTTCAAGAGTAAAATGGGGAAGTCAGATTTCAGTATCTCTAATTTCCATTCCAGCAGAGAATTTTGTTGATTTGTTGTGTGGATTTGAAAAGTGGAACTTGCTGCTGCATGAGCACTTTAGCAGCCACAAAACTGACATTCTCATACTGTCCAATGAATATACGTTTCTCTAAATTTTAGGTAAATACATGTAATTCCATATTTTGAGATCAACCTACTTGAATACATTTATCTCTTTTTAAAAAAAGATTATTTCAAAAGAAACTAGATTTCTCCACATGAATTAGTTATGCATGATTTTAAGCTTTTAAAGACAGTGGAGGAGATCAATGGGGGGGGAGGGGACATCTGTAATACTTTCAGCAAGAAAGATAAATTTAAAATTAGAGACTTGAGTTTAAAAAATAAGTAAACAAAATAAAGACAGTAAACTGAAATTAATCACTCAGAAAATCAGATATTAACTCTTATAATATGTGATTTATCCCTCTCATTTTTTGTAGCACCCTTAATATTTTTTAAATATAGACTTCTCTTGAAATAGAAGACTGTAATTTTACCAAATTACATTTCGTCCAAACTTGTAACTTCATTTTATTATCATTTTGTTTGGGGGAGAAATTAATAACTTTGAATTTTTTTTAGTTGAAGAAGGAATTTTTTATTGCGATATCATTCACAAACAGTAAAATTTGCCCTTTTAAGGTGTGTAATTCTGTGTTTTTGGTACAGTCACAATGTCATGCAACCATCACCACTAATTCCAGAACATTTTCACCACCCCAAAAAGGAACCCCATATCAATTAGCAGTCTCTCCTCATAAGTACTTTTTTAATGTTTCAAATTTTAAAGGTAAAATTTCGATTCTTGTGTCTAAAAATTCAGACTGTGATTATTACATTAATGGAATCATTTTATTATATTTCTCATATTACCTGTTACCTTATGAACAGATATTATTAAAACTTTCTTGGGGGTGGGAGTGGGGCAGTTGTAGTGAGTTGACTTAAGTGAGTTTTAGTTTTGTATCTTGGTTTTGTCAGAATTTAGTTACTAAAACTAGATTTTTTCATGAATTGATTGCTTTATGGATTGAAAATAATAGTTTTATAAAATGTTACTGATTATTTTCAAGAGACCTTGAAGTAATTGCTGGGATCAAATACAGAATCAGGACAGTAAAATTCAACTCAGTAGCATTTGAGTTACCATTTGAAAGTTTAAAATAAGAGAGAGAATATGTGTGTGTATTTGGGAGAAAGCCAAAAGAATCAGGATCTCCAGAGCACAATGTAGCTAATAATGTGAGTTTGTTACTAGAAAAAAGAAAAGAGGAACTTTCGGGAGAAGCATGAACAGCTGAAAACAGTCAAATGTGACAAATGTGTATTTGGGTTATGTTTTCTAAGATTAGTGTAATATCAACATTTTGACTGCCAAATAAATTTGTCAAATGGCTCTGGCTCCTGGAAGTTATACCTCAAACAAGCAATAAAGTTGAATTCATTATTGAAAAAGTATATGTCTTACTTTTATTTGAAAGCATCATTGGCTTAATAAATAAAATAGTCTTAGGGATTTAAAAAATATTTTTCTACCAAGAACTGCTACTTTCTCAAGGTCTTCTGGCCCCTTTTGAAGATTCTGATTAGCCATCCAACACAAACATTTTCTCTCTACTACAGCTGGCCATCTTTGAGAGTTCTCCTTCCATTTGGTCGTCAAGCTTCTTTTTTCCGTATTCCATGATACAGTCTCTAGGTTAGACTCATGAATGCCCTCTTTCTTAATGCATTTCCATATGTTTTCTTCTTTCCCATCTGGCAGCAGCACTTTTTTGTTCTGGTGGGTCTTGAAGGACTTCAGATAGATGGTTCTGTTCGGTTCACTGCTCCTCCTTCTAGCAGGACTGTTCACAAATGATCCTGAATGAAGGGGTTCCAACCCTGTCGCTACATTTCTTCTTGAAAGTCAAATCTGCAGATTCCCTTATTAACCCGACCTGTCATCCACTAGCCTTAATTTGACTTGTTGACTGTTACAGAGCTTCTCCCGACATTATTTTTTATATCTTAAATATCACCTTCCTTTCTGCTCATTTCCTCTGGACTAAAAAGAAAAAAGTTTCATATTTAAAACATCCTTGACTTATTTTGAAAATATCTGCCTGACAAGTCCAAATCCTGCCACCCTTTTTCAATGCTTTATATAATATACAAGTATTGAGCAGTTGTGTGTTTGAGAGACTAGACTGCTTTATCGTATTTAATACTCAAGTAAACCTTTATATAATTGCCTGTTCTACTTACCAGTAATGTCCCTATCTATGAATGGGGGGGGGGGGATGGACTCACATTTCCATCCTTGTAGCAGTGCTAATTCTGCTCCCTAACTTTTGAATGAGTTCAATGACTCCACTTTCCCTTTTCTACCTCTCCTTCCATCTGCTTTTCAGTCTCTCTCTCTTCCAACATCCTGTCACTTTTTCTTTCCTCCTTTCAGAAGTATCAAGGGACAAAAGATAAAGAAGAATGGGAGAGGTTGAAAATGTAAAATTTGAAGTCAAATATTCGGATTCAGTGTTTGTCCACTGCACCACACGAGTATTAGGATTAGCTTCAGCAAATATTGTATTTACCACTGCAGTCTCGCAGTACTAAAATTGGCTTGCAGTTCATTGGGGATGAGTACTTGGTGTTTTGTTTTGTTTTGTTTTTTTACCTTTTTATTTTTTTATTTTTTTTGAGTACTTGGTTTTTAATGAATTATATCATTTATAAAATCTTCAGTGCCAATTAATATGACTATTTTAAATTTTACAGTGATGAACAGCAGCGAGATTATTTAATGGAAAGACGGGACCTTGCCATTGATTTTATTTTTTCTTTAGTATTAATAGAAGTTTTGAAACAGGTACGTCATTAATTTAATGTTACTTTTACTTTTAGATAAGAGTTATTTATCTGAAAACTACTTAAGGTTTTAAAGTCTAAGTTTATTAAATTATTTATGAATTTCAAATACTGGCTCATATGAATTATATTTATTGATTGCTAAAGTCCATATACAGTTATTGGAAGTACTCTTATTGATTTGGTCTTTAATATTTCCTTCCAAGCTAAGAACCATCTTTTTTTTTTTTTTTTTTCAGATTCCACTTCATCCTATATTAGACAGTTTAATACATGATGTTATTAACCTGGCTTTCAAGCACTTTAAATATAAAGAAGGGTAAAGTAATTTCTCACTTTAGAATTTTGACAAGGTTGGGTGCTTAAAACTAAGTCGTTTTAGATGACCAGGGACCCCTAACTTGTCTAATTATATCTTATTTAGATACCTTGGTCCTAACACTGGCAATATGCACATTGTGGCAGACCTGTATGCAGAAGTCATTGGAGTGCTGGCACAAGCCAAGTAAGTAAAAGTCAGTCAGAATCCTTTACCATAAGCACAGGAATGCCTCTCTGTCCATCCCACCCCCCTCCCCTGTCCTACTCTCAGGAAGGAGATGTGAGTGAGCTTACAGGAAGCCAGGGTTTTTTTTGCTGTGTGTGCCCTGTCTCTGAAACTGACTAAAATCTTCCCCAAGGCAAGTACAAGTCTTTTTCCAATTCATTTGCTGTTTGTTTGTTTTTTACTTGACAGTTGGGCCACATCCTACCAAGAGTTCATGAGTCGCATTTGAGTGCATCAAAGAAAGAAATGAACTAATCAAATTACTTTCTCTTTGTCCAAATATTTCAAAGAAGTTTATCAGTTTAAAAAGTTTTGTTATGCCAACTTCAGCAGTACATACACTAAAATGTTTTGTTTTCTATATCCCACAAGTGGGTGGTTATGATATCATCCATGAGTGGGAAAATTCCATTCTAGAATGTCCCTTTACTATAGACCTTACTTAATTCAGCTGAGCTAAAAATGTCCCTTACTCTCTCATGGAAACAAGTCAGGGGAAAATTCTCATTGCTAAATTTATCTGGCCCCGTAACACTACTTAGCAGGCTAGAACAAAGTGGTGTTAGATTATTAGCAATAATATACTTCTTCCAAAAGTGATGTCACACCCTATTCTGCCATCTTCATCTTATTCCACCCTCAGGCAGATTGGGCAAGATCCTGAATGCCGAGGTTAGGCAACATGAGCCAGGGATCTAATGGGAACCCAAGGCAAGAGGCCAGCTGAAGGCAACAGTCATGCCCTGATCCTTGCGATATGCAGTCCTCTGAAAGAGACTTTTATCTTCAAGAGATGGAATTTCCTAACTTAGTATCATGGAAATACCCAATTTATCAAAAAACAAAAAATTTTGAAGTACTTACTCAGCAGTCTTACCTAGCCAATACACAGACAAAAACTTAGGAACAGATCCCCCAAAACCCTCGGCATGACTTAGTCTAACCCAGTTTATCTATCTGGACTACTCATTTTTTCTAACACATGAAACATGAGTATTAGATGGAAGAGAGGTAGATACACTCATGCCAGTGAGAACTGTGAAGCTCAAAGACAGCAACAGAGGAAGGAAAAACTGGCTAATACATGCTTACGAACTAAACAGCAGAGTTATCTGGGCCATTTTGCAAGAGATTACACTGTACTTTTATTGTAGCCCACAGTCATCATTACAGTTCATCAGTCATCAAGAAAAAAAAAGAGTAATGTATTTTGGAGAGATTTCCATGGCAATTGAATGATGAAAGTATTGGTATTTTGAAGGGATAAGCTGCAATTATCTGACAGGTTAATTCATGTGTATCTACCTCATTCCTAGAAAAGACCAGAAAAATTAGTGATTAATATTTTGGGTGATAAGTCAAACCCTGAAAATCTCAACATATTCCTTTGTAATTACCCCAACATAATTCTCTTATCTAATTTTGGGAAGTTTAATGTGCCAAAAATAACATTTTGTGTTTTTCTTAGTTTTTGTGAATTATGCGTAACAATATTGGTTACTTCTAGAATGAGCTTTCTTAGCTATATCAATTTGGTGTTAGTTCTGAATGGAGAATGTCATAACTAAACAATATTCTAAGGCGGTAGGAATTTCCATATTTAGTCAGATGTATGATACACTAAGCTAGTGTTTTCTTGCCAACAGTGGCTTTTTATATTTTTATGCTGTCAATATTCGTCCCAATTCTGCAATAGTAGATTGTTAGAAATGTCTCAATTTGGGCAAGGCTCCAGTACTTTGCCATCACAGGAGAGCCACTTGGTCAGTGGGTTCTTGTAGTTAATCACAGTAACATGTGTCATCACAATCAATGGACAGTTAACCTTTATTGATAAACAGTACAGTCTTAAACTGGTGCCACACTACAAATTATCACATTACTTTCTTCTCATAAGTGCACCAGGACCATCACTTATCACTGCCTTAGAAAGTAATGCTTCATTTGTTCATGGGGAAAGGGATGTGTGCTTATCAGGTACAGGGTAGTATCTCTTTTTTAAAATAAACTTGGGTAATGTAGCAATTCTAATTTTACATTTTGTATCTAGATCCCAATGATAATGCATATGAAATATTTTCTTCATTATGGCTTATTTTTAACGCTTACTTTAGTCTTAACAGAATCACTATTTTTAATCTTACTAGTGATGATATGCTTAATTCTTGTCCATAAGGGAAAACGTTTTTGCTATGAAGTAATATTCACCTATAGTGTTAACTTTGTCCAAGTCAATTAAGTTAAAAATAGGTATTTTAAGGTAAGACAGGGGGTTGGTTAAAATGTGGCATATTCATTTAAATACTGATGATTGCTTCTAATATTCATAGATTTCAAAACTACCTTCTTATGTGATAAAAGCTTAATGTATGTAGTCTTACTTTCACTTGGATAATATGTACTATTCATTTTAAAGCAGAAGCTATTTTTATGTGAATGTCATAGCATAGCACAGCCTGAGTAATCATTTAGTTAATGTATTTCCCAAAGAGAATACTAAACACTAAAGGCATGGTTATTGAAAAGAAATTTATTTTCCCCTGAAATTATTTTAAGGGAAAATAGATTTTAGTACAAGTAGATTTTTGGATTATTTTTATGCTAAAATAACATGCTTATGTCATTTTGGAATTTTTTCAAGTAAAAGATAGCCATATTTATTTTTAAATGAGAAATAAATATACTTTTAACAACTAGCTCATGATAATATTGAAACAGTGAGTTGTATAAATAACCTGCCTTCTCCTACCTCTTCTTGTTTTAGTTATGAATAAGAAATGGAAAACTTCCCTCAGTATCATGTGGTCTTTAAAGCAATATAACTCTAACTTTTAACATTAACTTTGCTTTTTAAACTCTCACATTTCATTATTAATTTTTATAATGTTGATTAAAAGTCACTTTCATTGCTTTCCATGCCATTTTTTCTCTCTGCCCTCTCTCCATCTCTGCCCAAAGACCTCTGCTTACCCCCCACCAAACACAGATCTCCTCTGAAATCTCTATGCAGCTGGAAAGAGCCCGTTCATTCCCCAGTGCCCTCTACCTTCTTTAAGTATATTATTCACATAAAAGACAATGGAAGATATGAGCAAGTGGTCTGGCCTGGGGCATTCAACCTCCCTGAAGATCAGAGAGATCCAGGCAGAGTGCCAGACACATGCTAACACTTATTCTTGTTGTTGTTGTTGTTGTTATTGTTCACATGGCTCATTGTCAAGAATACATTGTTTTCTCTTCCCAATTAAACTGTACACTGTTGATACGACAGTGCCTACATTTCATAGTTCATGGCTATCATGAACTATGTAGCTGTATTGTAGTGGAAATTCCTGGAATTTGCATCAGAGTCTCTTCTTTGTCACTTTAGTCTTCCATATCTGTTTCTTCTTCTGTAAAATGGAAATGTATTCACTGCCTGACTCTGTGGATTGTTGTGAAGATAAAAATGTAAAGAGTATATATAACGTACGTCAAATATATACAGTCTTACAAATGTATCTGACTGTTATTCCCAATTCAGACAGGCATTTCAGAAACTTGAGCACATCCAGTTCACCTCATCATCATCATCATCAATTTTATTTTTTTTGCTATAAGAAGTAGAAAAGAATGATGACATTGGAGCTTGGAATTTATATTTTCTGCTCCATTGTCTTCTTAAAACCTTTTTTTTTATTATTGTGAAATATATGTAGCAAACCTAAAGAAAAAAATCCATACATTGTTTAAAAAAATACAATTTTAACCAATTGTTACCAAATGAATACCATGTCACCTCCTCCACCCAAGCCAAGAACTAGAAATTGCCAGCGGTCACCAAGCCCCTTGTATCCATCTCTTCAGTCATACACCCCTTTTGCTGTCTTTTAGTGAACCAGTTACTGTATGTTACCACCTTTTTATTCGTCCTAAAATTTCTACTTTGTGGTATCAAGAGTTGCTGTTACCTACTTCTGGGATTCTATTGGTTGTCTTTTAACTTCTATCATCATAATTACCTTCTCCAATCACTCCTTCTTCTTAATTGACCCTTTCAGCTTATGTGGAACCTCAGGCTCATGGTCTCAGGAAACCAAATACCATGAGTCTTAGAACACTTGCCTTTCATTTTCTTTTTTTTAACTAACTGTGAAACCTGCTATCTCAGAAAGAGTTTGGAAAACTTCTATGTGTATATTCTCTCACCCTCAGGTATTTTGAAGATCTGCTATCACCTTTCATCCTAAGATCTATTCTTTTTTTAATTCTTTATAATAATGTTGTAATTAATATTAATTATTAATGTCATTTTACTTTCAAACAATACAAATGCCTTAAGTTCCTTGGGGACTGGGTCTTTTTTGTTGCAAATTCCCATACATGTAGTAGAGAGCTAACTCATCTTCTAGAGCTGATTTAAATTTTCCCAATACTAGGTTTACCTTTAAACTAAAAATATTTTCTTCAATAATCGTGAACCTAAAACTATAAAGGAAACAACAACATAAAACTTTGGAATTGGGTGTGGGCATGTTTCAGGGCACTATTCCCTGTCACTGTCAGAACCAGCTAGTGTGGCACGCTATTGCTCATATGCTCACAACTCATGCTTGGGCCCTTTGGGTCTACAAGTGTGTTGGAAATTTCTAAGCCTGAGGAAACTGAGCTTGATTTAAGAGCTATACTATTTTTATTTTTATTTTTTTCAAATATATCTTTATTGATTTCAGAGAGAGGAAAGGAGAGGGAGAGATAGAAACATCAATGATGAGAGAGTCATTGATCAGCTCCCTCCTGCACACCCCCGACTGGGGATCGAGCCTGCAACCTGGGCATGTGCCCTGACCGAGAATCGAACCCCGATCACCTGGATCCTAAGTTGACGCTTAACCGCTGAGCCATGCCCAGCAGGGCAAGAGCTATACTATTTTTAGAGGCTCTGTATTACCCTGGACCTTATCCCTAGCTTGAGGGAGCGTCTTACAGGATAAAAAGGGACTCTATCAAATCCCCTATATCAACTCCTTTCAAAATCGCAGCCACTGTACTTTGATTTAAAAGATCCCCATCCCAGTGCCCTGTCACCCCAAGATGCTGGAGGCCTCCATTACAGTCACTCTCCTACCCATTATTTGATAAATCACTCATATTCTCTTCTTAGATTCCATGCTGTGAAGAAGAAATTTATGGCAGAGCTAAAAGAATTACGGCACAAGGAGCAGAGCCCATATGTTGTTCAAAGCATCATCAGCTTGATAATGGGGATGAAATTCTTTCGGATTAAAATGTATCCGGTGGAGGACTTTGAGGCGTCTCTTCAGTTTATGCAGGTAATATCTTGAGCAGGAGGACCAAGGGGCTGTCAGCTTGACCCCCTTCCTCAGAGTAACTCACCTGGAATGTGAAAACCCATTCACTTGTCAAGGTGGGAAAAAGTCTAACTTTTCCTTAATAATTCAGAAAGGGCTTTGAAACCAAATAACAGAGTTGCAGGCACATAATTTTATTTTTAAACTTCACATTACCTTTGGAGCAGGGTATCAGGGGAATGTCTTATTTATTAAACTTCCTCTCCCTCTGTCTTTCTCTCTCTCTTGCTCTCTCCCTCTCCCCCTCCCTCACCCATCATTCTGTAAATAAAATATAGCTGATCTTTTACTTTTTAGAGTTGATAACATTAGTTGGCTATGCAAATTCATAGGCATCAGAACTTTAAAATATGAAGAGATCTTTTTTATTCATACTATCAGAAGGAATTTAGAAAATTAACCAAACCATACAGGTTTAGGTGTTGATTACACAGTGTTTACTATTATGTGCTAATGAAAGAATTGTTGCTAATGAGGATTCTACAGAATATGCTACTATTAGAGTTTACAAAACTTTAGTATCTGAAGGATTTTTTTTAATGTTGCTGTGAATCAGACTTAGTGAGGATCTTAATAAAGAACTAAGATGTAGGGGTTATGAATATAACCTGTACCACTTCATATCCATTAGGACAGCTAGAATAAAAAAGACAGTGTTAGCAAGAACATGTAGAGAAATTGGAACCCTGATACACTGCTGATGGGAGTGTAAAATGGCACAGTAGCTTTAGAAAACAGTTTGCAGCTCCTCACATGGTTAAATCTAGAATCACTATATGATCCAGCAATTACACTTCTAGGTGTATACCCAAGAAAAATGAAAATATATGTCCACATAAAAACTTGAATGCAGATGTTCATTGCAGCACTATTCTTAATAGCAAAAAAGTAGATATAACCCAAATGTTCAACTGACGAATGAATAAACTAAACATGCTCTACCCATGCAATATTATTTGGCCATAAAAAGGAATGAAGTACTGATACATGCTACAGTATGGATGAACTTTGAACACAGTTTGCCAAGTGAAAGAAATTGGACACAAAAGGCTACATATGATTCCATTTATAGGAAATATCCAGAACAAGTAAATCCATGGAGACAAAGTTGTGTAGGGTGGGCAGCTGGGGTGACCGCTAAGGGGGCAAAGTTTCTCTGGAAGATAATGAAAAAATTCCAAGTTTGTGGTGACAGTTTTACAACAATGTGTATTCGGAAGCCATTAAATTGTACCCTTACATGGGTGAGTTGCATGGTATGTTAACTATATCTCAAAAAAGCTGTTAAAAAATAAAAAAAGAATATAGGCTGTGTATCAAACTTACAATACGTTTGAATTCAGGCTTCAACACTTACCAGCTCTGTGACCTTGGGCAAGTCAGACTGAATCACCCCAGCTTCACTCACCTTATCTGCAAAGTGGTGATAATGACACTAACCTTAGAAGGTGGTTCTGAGAATTCTTAGTAACTGCTATTATTTTTATTCTTCTCCCCTACTAACTAATTCATGTATCTATGTACTTGAATGACAATTTGAGAGAGTATTTATATACACATACAAAATAATGTAAGAAAAGTGTCACAGTGCTGGGAACCATAAAGCTCCATTCTGTTGTCAGTGACTTTCCATGCTGGCAGTGCCTATCTTAGGCTGAGGTCTGGGTATGATATTGATAGGCTGGGAGCTTCAGTAAGTGTTTTTGGCAGTAGTCCCAATGTTGACTGAAAATAAGTGGTAATAGCTACTATAGATATTAACATGTCATTCCAAGTACATGTAGCCTTCAACTCTTCCATGAAAATAGTACCTAATAAAGATGACAGTAAGTTACTACCAAGGCTGGAAGGAGAAAGGGGCTGGAAGAATTCTGGACAGGCCACTCCTGCTAGATGATCCCTGGGCAACCAAAAACATCCTTTCATTGACAGCAGTCTACAGGCAAAGAAATCCTTGCTTGAGGAAACTATTGCAAAAGGCCTCCTTGCCTAAGGTGGGGAAGGGAAGCCTTCCAGACTTGCTTGTGACTGTCTGAGTAATAAACATATAAAATTCAGGGCTAGCAAGTAAACAGCTCTGTACCCAGGCGCATCAGGCCTAATATAAATGTAATATCTCTTCCTCTCTTCCCGTTTTTACCTTCTCTGAGGATCTGTGTTTTTGGGTTAATCCAGGGCTCGGGGCACCACACACAATAGGTGGTCAATGGAAATTTGTTGGAAATGACTGATTGAACCAACCAGAAAGTCAGCAGAGGAATGTCTGCTTGCTGGTTGCAGATGCTTTGTCCTTTCAATTTAGTAATTTGAGATGGAAGTAGGAGGGGAGTGAGAAAATATCATTGGGGCCATTGTGAATTTTAATATAAATTCTAAATCCATGAGTTTTTTATAGATTACGGAAAGTGCAATGTTAGTATGTATAGTGGAATTGAGAGCTATTTACTTAAATGTGTAAATACATTTTATGTGCACATCTAAGTCTATGTTCTTGCTCTTCACCCTTTTTCTGCTTCCCAGGAATGTGCACATTATTTCCTGGAGGTCAAAGACAAAGACATCAAGCATGCCTTGGCAGGGCTTTTTGTTGAAATTCTTGTCCCAGTTGCCGCTGTGAGTTGTTACATTTTCATTTCTAAGAACTTCTCCAAATTGCATTAGAGAATCAACAATTTAATTAATATAATATTGACATGCATCTCTGTTGCAGGCTGTTAAAAATGAAGTCAATGTCCCCTGCCTTAGAAACTTTGTTGAAAGTCTGTATGAGACCACGCTGGAACTTTCTTCTCGGAAGAAGCATTCCTTGGTTAGTAACTATGAGAAAATCCAAAACACAAAACTGCAGAGATGAAAATTCCTAGGCTGGAACCTACTTGAGAATCACAAGCATTCCACTGATAGGAGAATTATCCATAACTCCCTCAAAGAAAGGTAGCATTTCAAAATTTGGAACTTGCACTTAATATTGACCATGATTGAATCATAGTACTGTAAAGGGATTAGACCATGTCACCTTAGATGACCCTACTAGTCCTAAGGATTATGTTATTTTTGAGTTTGCCTTAACTGATTTTTGTTTTAATTTCTGAGTATTTTTTCTAATATGAAGGCTAAAGTTTATAGTAACGGTTTCTCTTCTCAGTCCTCAAGAGTCTTCTCTGACTAATTACTGTTCCGTATTCAGAACCAAAATGTATCCAGGCAAGAGGGGGAGTTGGGACACAGATAACTGCCCATATGAAAGGTTCTCTGAAGGCTAAGAAAACAATTTTTGGAAAAGCTTTTATACTAAGAGCAGCATAGAAAATTCTTTTGAATTCCTACAACCTTTTGCCCTCAGTGGTAAATTAAGCTCTGGTTTATGAATCGTTGAGTGTCATACCAACTGTAATTTCCACAGTGTGAAGGAAGCAGGTTGCTTAGGTCACTGGTTACTGGCATAGTTGATGCTAGTCTTCAGTGTGAACATTGTCACCATTATTTAAGCAGGTACTCAGAGTTGCTTTGCTGGTAATGGTGACACATTTGCTAATTTGCTTATTTGTCTGCATTCTGTAGTCATTGTGACTGATTGCTTGGTTGTGTGTTCTTTGTTGTTGTTGTTTTTTGTTTTAGATTACTGGCCTGAATTACAGTTGTACTCAACGGTAGCAGTTCAAAAATCAGGTTAAAATTTAGTTGATTAAAAAAAATAGTCTTTCAGTCATGATGGTGGCATAGGTAAATGCGATACTCACATCCTCCCACAACCACATCAAAATTACAACTAAACTACATATCATTCAAAACCACCTGAAATCTAGTTGAATGGAAGTCCTACAATTTAGGGTATAAAGAAGCCACATCAAGACTAGTAGGAGTTCTGAAGATGCTGAATGGGCTGGTCCTAACCCATGTGTGGTGAATAAAAATCGGGAGGGATATCTCTGCTGCAGAGGTTGTCCCTTAGGAGTGAGAGGCCCCAGCCCTGCACCAGGGCCTCTAGCCCAGAGTTCCAATGCCAGGAAGAAAAGTCCCCATAACTTCTGACTATAAAAACCACCAGGGATTGTAGCTGAGTGAGACAGAGGGCTGCTAGACTGCCAGACAGATCCTCTTAAAGAGCCCTCCTGGATTTACTCTGACTCACTCCCTCTGAGTTTCAGTGCTGGTGCAACAGATCGAAAGGCACCAGGGACATATGGGGAGGAACTGAACAATCTGGCATCAGAGCGAGAGCTGGAGGGGCAGCTTTCTCCCAGGTAGAAGTACTGGCAGAGGCCATTGTTCCTTTTCTGAGCTCTCCCCCAACACAGCCAGCAAGGCGGACACCACATCTGAGTCTCCATCAACCTGGCTATCAATGTTCACCCCATCCTGGTGATTCCCTGAGACCCTACCCCACCAACTTGCAGGCCCACCCAAGCTGCTTCCAGTGGCTTTTCCAAGCAAATAGCTTGTCTTGGCTCATGCTTCAGACTTTCCTAAAAACTCTCAAACAAACAGCATCTAGCCTTGGCATGCCCTGTACTAGCAGCAGCCAGCCTTTGCTCACAGCTTGGCCTCTCCTAGGCACCTCCAAGCCCAGCACAAGTAGCAGCTATCAGCAGATTTCTTTGTAGCTCATGCTGGGTGATGTAGGCAGAACACAGGCAGAGGCTGACCTTGGCCTGCACCTCCCAGGAGGCCCCAGAGCCAGTACACCTGGTGGACAGCATCAGACCACATTGAAGCACCACCCAACCATCTCCACAGCAACACACTTAAGGGGCAGAATCAGCAGACACTAGAGCCCTGCTGAAGTAAGTCTTTCTCTGTGGGGTGAGCCCTTGCACAGCTGATCCTCCATGGTAGTCAACTGCCAGTCCTTACAGTGGATCAGCTTGCGGGTAAACCCATCTTATTGATGTGCCAACAACAATCAAAGCTCAAGTACAACAGGAGAGTGTACACAGCCCACATGGGAATAGAGGGCACATTTGGAGTACCCAGCTTGGATGAACTGGGAGGTTGTGCCACTGGACCCTACATCACACCTAATAAGGCCACTCTGCCAAGCCCAGGAGACATAACAGCTCCACCTAATACATAGAAACAAACCAAGAAAGGCTCCCAAAATGAGGAGACAAAGAAACATGTCCCAAATGGAAGAACGGAAAAAGAACTAAACCAAATGGGGGCAAGCAATCTACCAGATGCAGAGTTCAAAACACTGGTTATAAGGATGCTTAACCAACTTAGGGGAAGAGTAGATGAACTTAAAGAGAATTTCAACAGCACAAAAAAAGACATGGAAACCATAAAAAAGAACCAGTCAAATAAAGGATACACTAACAGAAATGAAGAGTAATTTACAGGGAATCAACAGTAGAGTAGGTAAAGCCAAGAAACTAAACAGTGATTTGGAATATAAGGAAGCAAAAAACACCCAATCAGAACAGCAAAAAGAAAAAGGAATCCAAAAAAATGAGAACAGTGTAAGATGTCTCTAGCACAACTTCAAGCACACCAATATTTGCATCATGGGGGTACAAGGAGGAGGAGAGAGAGAGCATATGAAATTGAAAACCTATTTGAAAAATTAATGACTGAAAACTTCCCTAACCTGGTGAAGGAAATAGACATACAAATCCAGGAAGTGCAGAGAGTCCCAAACAAGAGGAACCCAAAGAAGCCCACACCAAGACACAGCATAATTAAAATGCAAAAGGATAAAGACAAAGAGAGAATCGTAAAAGCAGCAAGAGAAAAGCAGTTACCTATAAGGGAGCTTCCATAAGACTGTAGCTGATTTCTCAACAGAGACTTTGCAGGCCAGAGGGATTGGCAAGAAATATTCAAAGTGATGAAAAGCAAGGACCTACAACCAAGATCACTCTACCCAACAAAGCTATCATTTATTTATTTATTTGGGTGACATTGGTTAATTAAATTGTATAGGTTTCAGGTGTACAAATTCTATAATACGTCATCTGTATATTGTATTGTGTGTTCACCACCCCAAGCCAAGTCTCCTTCTATCACCATTTATTCCTCCCTTTACCCTCTTCTACCTCCTCCCACCCCCTTTCCCTCTGGTAATCAGCATAATGTTGTCTGTATCTATGAGGGGGTTTTTTTGCTTAATCCCTTAATTCTTTTCACCTAGCTCCTCTACCCCCTCCTTTCTGACAGCTGTCAGTCTGTTTTCTATATCTATGAGCCTGTTTCTATCTTGTTTGTTAGTTAATTTTGCTCATTAGATTCCACTTATAAGTGAAATTATATGGTACTTGTTAGTCTTGAAACCATAAAAATCCTAGAAGAAAACAGGCAGTAAAATCTAGAACATTTCTCATAGCAATATTTTTGCTGATATATTTCCTTGGGCAAGGGAAACAAAAGAAAAAATAAACAAATGGGGCTGTATCAAAATAAAAAGCTTCTGCACGGCAAAAGAAACCATCAACAAAACGAAAGGGGAGCCCACTGTATGGGACACCATATTTGCCAATAACACATCTGATAAAGTGTCAATATCCAAAATATATAAGGAACTCATACAGCTTAACAAAAGGAAGACAAACAATCCAATTTAAAAATGGGCAAAGCGCCCGGCCGGGCGTGGCTCAGCAGTTGAGCGTCGACCTGGGATCCAGGCAATCGGGGTTCGATTCCCGGTCAGGGCACATGCCCAGGTTGTGGGCTCGATCAATGACTCTCTCATCATTGATGTTTCTGTCTCTCTCTCTCTCCCTCTCTTTTCCTCTCTCTGAAATCAATAAAGATGTATTTAAAATAAAATAATAAAATAAAATAATAAAATAAAATAAAATAAAATAATAAAATAAATAAAAATGGGCAAAGGACCTAAAATAGATACTTCTCCAAAGAGGACATACAGATGGCCAAGAGACATGAAAAAATTCTCAGAGTCACTAATCATCAGAGAGATGCAAATTAAAACCACAATGAGGTATCATGTCACACATGTCAGAATGGCCACCATCAACAAATTAACAAACAACAAGTGCTGGCCAGGATGTGGAGAAAAGGGAACCCTAGTACACTACTGGTGGGAATGCAGACTGGTGCAGCCACTATGGAAAACAGTAGGGAGTCTCCTCAGAAAATTAAAAATGGAACTGTGATTTGACCCAGTGATCCCACTTCTAGGAATATATCCTAAGAAACCCAAAACACCAATCAGAAAGAACTTATGCACCCCTATGTTCATAGCAGCACAATTTACAATAGCTAAGATCTGGAAACAGCCCAAGTGCCCTTCAGTAGATGAGTGGATAAAAAAGCTGTGGTACATTTACACCATGGGATACTACTCAGCTGTAAAAAGGAAGGAAATCTTACTTTTGCGATTGCTTGTATGGATCTGGAGAGTATTATGCCAAGTAAAATAAGCAGTCAGAGAAAGGCAAAGCTATCATTTAGAATCAAAGGACATAAAAAACACTTTCCAGACAAGAAACAGCTAAAGGACTTCATCACCACCAAACCAGTATTACATGAAATGTTAAAGGGTCTTCTTCAAGAAGATGAAGAAAGCCCTAGCTGGTTTGGCTAAGTGGTTAGAGCATCAGCCCACGGACTGAAGGGTCCGGGGTTCAATTCCCACCAAGAGCACGTATCTCAGTTTCAGGCTAGATCCCTGGCCCGTTTGGGGAGTGTGTGCCGAGATAACCAATCGATGTGTCTCTCTCACATTGATGTTTCTCTCTCTCTCCCTTACAGTATCTCTGAAAAGCAATGGAAAAATATCCTTGGGTGAGGATTTAAAAAAAAAAAAAAAGGAAGAAAAAAAGTTTAAAAATATGAACAATGAAGTGGCAATAAAAACATATCTATCAACAATTGAATCTAAAAAACAAACTAACAAGCAGAACAGAAACAGACTCATAGATACAGAGGAAAGATGGTTACCAGATGTGAGGGGTTTGGGAGCATGGGTGAAAAAAGTGAAGGGATTATGAAGTGTAAATTGTTAGTTACAGAGTGGTCATGGTGATGTAAAGTACAGCATAGGGAAGATAGTGAATAATATCCTAATAACTATGTATGGTGTCAGATGGGTAAGAGATTTATCAGGATGATCACTTAGTAAGTTATGTCATGTCTAATCACTGGGGTGTACACCTGAAACTAACATAACATTATATGTCAACTGTAATTGAAAAATAAAAAATGATTTAAAAATTTTTTTAAAAGAATTTTTGAGGTAGCAGAAACTTCAACTGAACCTAGAATTACAATCTACAATCTAAAATCAACTACTTCTAAGTTTGTTAAACTCTAAATTGACATCCAAATATGTAGTATTATTTCCCCACTAATTCACATCACATGATAACTTTATATTTAATCCATATATATGTGCACACACATACTTTTAGTGGAATGAAAAAAAATCTGTGATTATTTTATATAACAAAGAAATAAAAATAAAATAAAAATAAGTTAATGAATTGTTAAGCACTGAATCTCATTGTGGCAGTTGCTTGTTTGCTTATTCAAATTAATGGATGCGCCAGTAATATTTTGTTTAAATCTTCACTAGCCTTAATTTCTGGGGGAGTCATAAACGTATATGGTCTCTGGTTCAGCAAAGTGGTGACAGGTTCTGCATGTATATTTCTTGGGTGGCTGCCCATTAGCTTTTCTGTCTTCTTCAGCTGCTGTGGGAAACTGGCCCAGTTAAGGCTGGAAAAGCGCAAGTAGCACCTCTGTTTATTCAGTCATAAGTGAATTCCTTCCGTGGTTAAATTTGTCTTGGTGGAGTTTACGAATGCAATAACATTTCTTTTAGGAATCTTCTTTAATTACAGGAAGATTGCATGCAAAAGAAAACATATACACCTACCTCTAAGGCAGAGACAAACTAGTAGATGTTTATGAGCAGAAAAGCAGTAACATTTTCAAAATTAGCGTGCCTTCCTGCTTTCCTTCTGAGGATTGAGCATGATCAAAGAAAATGAGTTTGTGTTTAAAATTTGGAAGTGAAGACTAAATCAGTGAATCAGATTTTCACTGATTGTATGTGAAACTTGTACACAATACATAACTCTAAATTATTCATCCCCACTGTCACCAGAAAGCCTTCGTGGAATACCTACCTCTGTGTTATAGGGACCCTGTTTATTCTGGCCCATACAGGCCACATAGGGAGGTTCCAGAGAACTTGTTCCCTGGTTTGTTGGACTGTAGTCCTCCAATAACGTTGTCTTCTTTTTCCTCAGGCCTTGTACCCCCTGGTCACTTGTCTGCTCTGTGTCAGTCAGAAGCAGCTGTTCCTGAACAGGTGGCACATTTTCCTCAACAACTGCTTATCTAACCTTAAGGTTAGTATTGTTGACTGAAAAAGTCTTTCATAAAAATCTATATGATTCTTAGTCTGGTATATGTGCTTCTGAGAGTGATTTCTGATACTTGTGGGGGAATTATCCTGTCCTGTTGAAATAAAGAAAATGAAAAAATATTAATAAGGGCTCTTATTAAATATAGATCATTTTAGAAGGTGACTTAGAGATAAGAGAAATCACTTCAAATATATTTTCTAATAAGGATCACTTTAAGAGTCAAATAAATGCCCCCCTCTTGTATGCCTCTATTGTCACATTTTATCTAAATGATTTTTAAAAACAGAAGTCACACTTCATTGGCAGAAGCACATGAATTGATTTCAGATGCTCATGTAGACCTCCATCTTTCTACTGCTTGCAGTCTAGGAACTATTTGAGGGAAGAAGTTCCATTCTGTGGGATGATTGATTTAGTAACAGAGAGCACTTATTTCCTGTTATTTGTGATTATTTTAAAGTATTCTCTTCGAGCCACATGCCAGTCTATCAGGCCCAAGCCTTCACTGAACAGCTTTCTTCAGGGAGGCAGCACAGGGGCTGGGTGACATGAGAAATAAAGTCATGGTCCCTGAAACTGAGGAAACTACAGTGAAAACAACTGTAATGATTAGCTTTAAAACTGGCTTTCTAACTTGAGATTGGTAAACCTATTTTAAGTTTTAGTGACCTATTGATAAAAGACAACTAAATGAAAGCCATTCCTAATATAAGTGCATGTAGCATGTATTTTTCACAGTTGTCCCCAGTTGTGTCCAAAGATGTTGAATTTCTTTTACAAGTACGATATTTGCTCCTTTAGAATTTTTGAGAAGTATATTTAATTATGAAATCCTGTATGTGCTTACACATGTTGCCTTGTCTTTTTTGTTCTAAGACACTTTAATTTGGTGAAGTAGTTAAGATTAATTGTATTATTTTGGCATTTACCAAAATTACATAATAATCTGCTTTAGAGCTGTTTTAAGTAGCAACTATGTACTGGCTCTAAAAGCTGATAGTGAAATCCAAGACTAGAATCATTTATTTTCTTCAAATTGGCAGTGAGTGACTATAATAGCAGTGGATATAGAATTAAGCTTTTAAGTATTCTGAAAAACAAAACTTTTCAGGGTTAGCAGCTATGATATAATGGATACTTTCAAATATTTTATTTAGGGATTTATCCATCTGTCATTACACCTTTAACATACAGTCCCAATGTCATTTTTTGTAGCAACTTTTAAGTTACTCAGCAATTGGTTCCGGTTAAACTTTTTTTAATTTTACATTTTATACAGATAGAAAGTGGTCATTTTGTTCAAAATTTTTAAAAAGTGAAATTATTACAAATGTTCACAGAGCATTTTTCTATATGTATTATGCCAAATGTGTTTGAGATTAATTTTAGTTAGAATTAAAATTATATTTTGCATGACAGTTTATTGTTGTGGCTAAGACCAAAATACTTTTTTCCAAAGTTGCTTTTGAAGTATAGCAACATAATCTTACTTTGGAACTTAATTGCTTCAAAGTTAGAATATTGTTTGGAGCTCTGGTCAAAGGCCACCCAAAAAGCTTAATAACGTTTATAAACAGCCCTAGAGAGAAGAGTTTCTCTATGCAAACACTTCAAGCATTGGGATTTCTAAAAGAGAAAGGCAATAAGATCATAAAAAGTCAATAGTATAGTGACTGAGTCGGATTCTAGAATTTAGTTTAATTCACAAAGTACTTACGAAGTGGTCATTGTGTACGGTGCTAGGGAAGGTGCTGGAAGTGGGAAAAATAGGGGAAGTCAACTATATAAAAATACGATCTAGAATAGAGCCCCTGTCCTTGAGGAGCTTAGCATTTCATTGGGGGCTATGTAATAAACTTTCAAAATTCATGCTACAGACAGTGAGGGATGTAAAAATTGGGAGTAGGGAGATGCCTGTACCATTTGTAGACGTTCGGTGTTCCATGAAGCATGAGACAAGTAGTTATTAGGTAAAGTAAAGGCAACTATATTTTACTTTATGGGTAATAAACTCTTGGAATTCACATCCCCAGATTAAAATACATAAAAATATTAATGAGTTATAATTGGAATAAAATTATATTCCATATATTTAGAACTAAACCCAATAGGGATTTAATGGGACCATTTGAAAATGTCATAAATGTACAGAAAACCTTCCAGACCTCCTCATGAGTCCTCAGTAAGGAAGAAAGACCTGAGGAAAGACTAACATGGCTTCAGAAGTATGCTGTCTTGAGTAGCTTCAGTGTTTTATGGGATATAGAGCCAACCATATCATCATATAGGACCACCAAACCAACTCTCCCCCATTGTCCTTCCCCTCCCTCCAGCACTCTTTCTACCTTGCCTTCACCTGCCCCGAACATGCTTACGTGTGATAAACCTAGTGTTTGAACACAATGAACTTGCAGCCATCTGATGTATTCTGAAGAACCGACTCGTCAAGGTGACATAGAACATAATAGCAATTTGTGTGAGCATCAGTGAGCTGCTGCTGTCAGAGTCAATGCTTGTTTAGTGTCAGTCTGTCAAAGGCAGGTTCCACTGGTAACACAAACATTATTATTTATACTTAATTAACTCAGTTAACCATATGTTAGCAATATGCCCTTGTAAAGTGATGAGAAACATCCGGCACCTTCTCACTACAGCATCGACATCCTTCAGCTACTCTTGGTCAGTGGTAACCAATACTTTTTTCTTCTATATATTTTATGTCAGAATCTACACCCATTGGGCTATTAAAAAATGATGCATTTCCTTCACATCTGCCACATATGCCTAATTCTGAAAAAGAAATGTGATTTGAAAACTTGATTCAGTAGTACCTTCATTTTTTGTTATTAGTCCACATTTATTAATAGCTTTTTAAATGTAGTATTTATTAAGTATTCATAATAACTAGGTGCTAGTTTCTTATCCTTTAAAATGGATGTAATAAGGAGAATATTTAAATTTACTTTCTTTCATAATAATGACTATAATATGCCAGTGAGATCTAGATTATAAAAACAAAACAAAAACAAAAAAGAAAACTCAAAGTTAAGAAAGGTATTTACTCTGTGATTAATAACAGCAGTAGCTCTCTGTAATTAGAGATCGCTTACGAGGTAGGCCAGAGGTAGGGGCTTACGTATATTGTCATGGATCATCATGATAATGTGATAGGCTACACTGAGCTATCCCTATGCTTTCATGGATATTATTTACATTTTTCTAAAAATTTTGCTCAGATAGCGATACTTCATTGAAGGGTAGACATTAGCCAGCCTAGTTTCATAGTCCTCCTAGAAATCAAAGTACAGAATTCAAAATGGATCTCCTTTCTTTCATCTCAGTCCCTGCTTGTGCTAGAACTGGAATGCATTCATTCAGTCAGTCAGTCATTTGGTCAACAATTTGTTATAAGAAGTGTACCAGATCCTAGGAATAAGTGATGAATAAAGCAGTAACACTCTCCCGTCTCTTAGACCTTATAATTTAGTGGGGGAGATTGGTAGTAAACCTATAAACTAATACAGGAGAAAACTTCAGATGGTGAGAACTGCTATAAAGAAAATGAAACAGGATGTTATGATAGAGAATGGCACATTCAGGAGGGGCAGAAGAGGGAGGTATGAGGAAGGTCTTTTGATTTCCATTAAGAATCTCCAAAGTATGGTTGCCATAAATATATTTGATGAAATTTTTCCTCAGCACTTAACATATATTTGTGTGTAATTATCACAATAAAGTTTAAGGAATGCTTTTTTAAAAAAATTTTATGTAATAATAAGGGTACTAATATCTTTATAAGTGGAGATATTGAGTAATATATTAAGGATTCTACACATTAAAATGTATGGCACCATTTGTTTTAAAGCAACTACTATTCTTTTTGGAAATACCAGTTTTAAATGGCACAGTATTAGCTACTTTAAATATTAATTTTTAAGAAATAGTTATTTGCCTTTGATATTAATCTTATTTCTGTAAACTTGAGAAAATCTCTTATCATCTGTGCTTCAGATCTGTCAAAGGCACATTTCAATTAATAGTGCCTATAAACTGAGTCTAAAAATTGTTGATCAGATGACAAGCATATTACTTTCCACGAATGCCTTATTTATTCAGCCATTAAATAGAAAAGTAATCTCCATCCATTGTCTGTACAGTAATTTTAGAGGTTATTCTAAACTATAGTACATATGTTATTTGGATAATACAGTCACAATAAGGAGTGAATTATGATCACAGTAAACTGATACAAGTATCAAAAGGAAATGCCAAAAAGAAGAAAGATATGCAAAGGAATATCTGGCTTTAGTTGAAGTGAAAAAGAAAACTCAAAGGCATTTGAGTATGAAAAGATTAAAAGATGACTAAAAATTGTTTATCAATCTGTGTTGATAGATCTTTACCTTAGTGTGCACAAGAATCTCCAAGGAAGCCATATTTATAAGCATCCCATGTGACTCGGTACAAATGGTTAGCTGATGGACTTTAAGAAGCATTGGTCTGTCCAGTGAGCCCATCAACAGCCAAGTCATTGGTGAATTCAGTTCTCCCTACTTATTGCTGTTAACAGTGAATTGCTTTCCCTAAATCAAAAGCAAAATTTAAAGAAAGTGGGCATGGTGTTGGGCAGGCTGGCATGTCATGGAATAAAAACTTAAGTCTACCACTTTGCTCTTCAGTCTTGATGGGAACAAAAATAGACCACCTCAACGTATTGTTAAGAGTGAAAGAACATTAGTCACAAGAAGACGCACCAGCCTGTCCAGTGTGGCTCAGTGGTTGAGCATCGACCTAACCAGGAGTTTACAGTTTGATTCCCGATCAGGGCACATGCCCTGGTTTCGGACTCGAAACCCAGTAGGGGGCATGCAGGAGACAGCTGATCAATGACTCTCTCTCATCATTGATGTTTCGATCTCTCCCTCTCCCTTTCTCTCTCTGAAATCAATAAAAATATATATATATTTAAAACAGGCGCACCTAAAAGATAACTGGAAGGGGGGGGCAAGAAAAAAGTATAAAAGAAGTTGAACAGAAGACAGTAACATTTGTCATTTGAACAAGAAATGTCAGTTAAGCTCTTCAGTTGAACTTAGATGATATTTCCCCTACCCCATCACAATTCACAATATGTGATAAGGCATGATGCATGAGAGAATTTTGAATGATACACAATGCAAATATAAAATACTTATATATAAATAGAGGGACATTCACAACAGAGGAGATATTTCCACTAGAATGGAAGCTCCCAGAAATCAGGAACTACATTTCCCCATTTGCTGCTGGGCTATGGTGCCTTGTATTTAATAATAATTACTGTGGGCAAGAACAGTCATTATCCTATGTGCATTAACTCATTTAATTCTCATAACACTCCTGTGAGGCAGGTGGGATTCTCTACATTTCACAGGGAAAATCAAGCCCAGAAAGATTAGGAGCTTCCCTGAGGTTGGCCACACCACTAATAAATTGCAGAGCTGGGAAAATTCAAATGCAGGCAGTATGTGTCTGGAGTATGCTTTTAACCACAAGGTAAGCACATCATAGACGTTGGCTGATTTGCATTGATTGGAGAAAGGATAGACTTCCCCAAAATTTTAAATGATGACATATTTTAAATACAACTTTACTAGTTTGGTAGTTTACTTGAAGTTTGTTTATGTCACCAAAACATTTGACAAATTACAAGGTATACCATACCTGTTTTAATTACAGGCAAAAAAAAAAAAAATCATCCTTTATGTATAAAGCATGCATCTAAAAAGTTGAGAATTTTTCTCCTGGAGCTAGAGAAGTAGTTCTAAAGTGTGTTTGGAAGAATAAACATACAGAAATATCTGTGAAAAGCTTAAAAATATTTTTAAAAAAAAAAAAACAGTGGATGGTGGAAGGTATGCCATACCAGATAGTAGCACAAATTATAAAGCCTCAAAAATTAAAATGGTGTGGTATTACCACATGAACAGATAGACTAATAAAACAAAAAATAATTCAGAAACAGATCAAAATGCATATAGAAACTTAGAATTTTAGAATAATGATCACACCAAAAAGTTATTTAAGACTAAATCTAAAAAACTACTCCCTATAATCTTTTCCAAGCTTTAGATGACTCATCTTTATTCCATAAATAGTTTAAAGGTAAATTTTATTCTAATTTTTAAATAATTATGAATTCTACAAAAATCAGTGCCCAGATTATCTTCCCTAAGAATAACAGCTGAAACCTGAGTTATGACAAGATAAATAGAGGAATAAGGGAATAGAAGTAACATGAAAGCAAAAGACTTATAAAAAAGTTGAGTGATAATTTAAAGACTGTTTAGCAGAGATTATCAATCCCCTACAAAATGACAGGAATTCTAATAGATGTCAGGGGGTAAATAATGCCCCTTTTTTCCAGATGTCTAAACAAGATCATACATAGAGTTGAAGGGGACACTCAGAAGGCAACAAGACACTCAGAAGGGTTTCAAGACACTGGGGAAAAACAGAAAAGCCTGCACATGGCAGGGGGTGTTCAAGTAGACTACAAAGGAGCAGGGTTCACCTGATAGAAAGGAAGGACACAGGGGTGGGAGTGTGGGAGCCATCTCCTGACATGGAAATAGCTAAGGGTTGTTCAGCTACACTGGGCCAGGTACTGTGCTTGGCATTAGAAACTTTGAATGCTGTAAAAAAAAAATGATGGGGAGAGGACTTTAGGCAGAGGGAACAGCACGTGGGAGCTAGGGGAGCTGGTGAAGAGGGGCCACAGTTTGTAACCTGGCAGCAGTCTGCATGCCAGTGCGAGGGAACAATGAGGGAGCGGCGGTCAGTGCAGCTCAGAGAGGAAGGCAGGAATCGCACGAGGGACCCTACGTGCCTTGCTAAGTGAGGGAAGAGAGTTCTCATGATGGTGGCAGGAAGCCACTGAGATCGGGGAGACCATGTAAGAAGTCCTGTTTGCTGTGTGGGAGACAGAAACAAGGCAGGGAGATCATCTGTGGCATAGCTACCAGCTTCTAGGCAATAACACATCAGCCAGAGAGGAAGAAATTGAGCCTAGCTAAGGGTTAGGGAGCTTGTGGGAGACCAGCAGGAGAGGAGGCAGGAAAGGTGGCTTAGAGCCATGTACTGGCTGATCAGGTACGCCAGGTCAAGAAATGTTAACTTTTGACCACAGGCATTGGGAAAACCACACAACCTGTAGTTTTTAAATAGAGAGGAATATAATAAGATAGGAGAGTGCAGAGGAGCTCAGTTTCTTCCTCTCTGAGCCGCACTGACCGCTGCTCCCTCACTGTTCCCTCGCACTGGCATGCAAACTGCTGCCAGGTTACAAACCGTAACCAGCTCTCCTAGCTCCCATGTGCTGTTGCCTCAGCCTAAAGTACTCTCCCCATGTTTTTTTTTACAGCGTTCAAAGTTTCTAATGCCAACCACAGTACCTGGCCCAGTGTAGCTGAATAGATGAATGAGTAGGTGAACGAATTAAAGTTCACCTGAGTTTTCTGCCACCCGTGGGAACCGTTCCTGACCTTGTCCCTTGAGTTTGCCACAGGTTCCCCTTCTCATCCTCTAGCTCCTGTTCTTGCCAACTTTTCACATTGTTTATTATCAGTCTCCCATCCCCTATAGATTGTGAACACCTTAGGAAAAGGATTATCTTTTATCTCTATCTCCCAGGTTCAGGCACAGCCCCTTACTGCATATTAGTCTCAATAAATGTTTGAGGGTAATTAGATGAGGGGCAGCATTTGAGGAATCAAAGCAATAACAACTTTGACAAAGGCATAACAATAATAGAAAGGACAGATTGGTTCTCCTTGGTGCTAGGAGATATCAGTTCTCTGGGACTGGGAGAAGAAGGCAATCTTTCCCCACTTGGCAAAGGAGAGAATGGTATACCTCCCCTCAGAACTACTCTGTACCACCCTCCAAGCTACTTGGATCCCTCCTCATAGATGATTTACCCATTGGGCAGCAGGAGGCAAAGACCTTTTAAGTCCCCAATGATGCAGTGTCCTTTGTAGGGACCCTCCATTTCCAGGCCTTCAGAAAAGAATAATCTTCATATGTCACCATTTACTCTGAAATCTTGCATCTTGGTTTCTGTTGTAGAACAAAGACCCCAAGATGGCTCGAGTTGCACTGGAATCTCTGTACAGATTACTTTGGGTTTACATGATTCGAATTAAATGTGAAAGCAACACAGCTACTCAGAGGTAAGGAAGTGGCGTGGGTTAGTGGTGACCACATCGCTGAGTTCATGGTAGCCACATCCCTTAACCAGTGAGAGGGTGTTTTGTTTTACTACTACCTACTCTAACCCAATTAGAAGCTGTTCAAAGGTGACAGTTCCTACAAGATCTAAGTCCTTAGTTACTGGCTCAGCAGCTGTGACAAAAACTTCAGCCTCAACCCAGACAGCCAAGTTCCATGTCCAGGACTGCATTCATCACCTTACCAAAGGCAACTGCTACAATTTTCCAACTGCCCTTAGTTTTTCTAGAAACATTATTCATAGAGTAATTATGCTAATGGAAAGGGATTAAGTGGTTTGTTTTCTTTTTCTGAATTCTGCCTGATATACTGAGGTAAGATGAAACATCTGCCATTTTTCCTTGAAGAACTGGAGCTCAGCCAACTTGCTTGTTTTCTCTTTTTCCCTTATCTTTCAGCCGTCTTATAACCATCATCACAACACTTTTCCCCAAAGGGTCCCGTGGTGTGGTGCCAAGGGATATGCCTCTGAACATCTTCGTGAAAATCATTCAGTTCATTGCCCAGGTAATGGACAAGCTTCTGCTCCGAGAGTCTTCTAATTGCCTTTAAGTAGCCAGCCTCCTTGGGATCTACTAACAGATGAGATGTCTAAAATATCTTAGATGTATAGACTTTTCAGAATAGTTTTGCATTTTCACAAATAGCTGATGATTTTTCTTCAAAACAAATTGTGACATGGGTACGTAGAATGTTTTCAGCATGTGACAAATGAAGGAACTAAGAGACAGTTTAAATGACTCATCTAAGGTCATATAGCCTGTTAGTAAAAGGGTCTCTTAACTCATAGTCCCTGGCTTTTTTTTCCCTGATTCTCTGCTCTGGATTCTGCAAATCAGGAGGAAACAAAGAACCTGATGTTTGGAGGAAACCAAAAGAAGATAATTTAGTGAAATTTGAGGAGTAAATAATAATGTACTCATTCTTTGCTAATAATAGTTGTAAGCACTTTACATGTATTAATTTACTTTAAAACTGGGTCCAATAATATTAAACATAGTTTTTAGTATTTAATTTACTATTTAGACTTATGATTCTTACTTTTTAATCCACTTTGTGAGTAAATGGTTTTACCCCAACTTCGTGGTTTACAAAGGAACATGAAAAGACAGTTATTCCAGCTCAATCTGTGCCTTGAGCCAGCTCTATACCCTTGAACAAATCAGAAAATATATTTTGCTCAGCTTCTTTATCTGTTAAATGTGGGTGGAAATGCTTGCCCTGTATACCTAGAATGTTGAATGGATAAAGGGAAATAATAGGTATGAAAATACTGTTGAAACACAATTGACATTGATATGAAGACATAAGTTCAATTGTTACTATTTAATATATCTTTCTTTGTGGTTGGCACAATGCAATGCCTCTGTAATATTTGTATTTAGGGAAAGAACATTACTTCTTTGGCAGGCAGATGAATTAATGTAACCTTTCTACGTTTGGTTATCATATAGCTGAATATGTGCTTCAATTATTCTGGAATAGGTTTCATAAAATGAACCTGTCATATCTTTATAGCCACTGTCTCAAATTATTAGAATCTGGTTTCAACCTTCTCATTTAAGTAACCTTGACATGTCTTATTTGGTGATTATTCATTTCACTTGTAGAACTATCTGTTGTAATATGAGCCAAAGGATTTGAAATGTTAAAGAATAAAAGAAGATGATAATTTTGCAGTAGCTTTAAGAGAGTACCTTTTTTTTTTTTTACACAAATAGTTCCACATCTTTAAAAAAAAAGTACATTTAAACGGAGTTTTAAGAAAGTATCAGCACTTGCAGAAAAAATAGGAAGAGTTGGGGCCTGATACAAGCCCAGACACTTCAGGTGTTTTGATTTTTTCTTTCTTGTTTTTTGGTCATTAGTCATTCTGTACTTTGGGGGCTAATTGCATATATTACATAATGAGAGCATCTCTGTACACCATATGAAAACAGAAGCAGCTCCACCAAAGGTTTGATGGGTATGCTTTTCCTTGGGAAGTCCCTGTGATCCATGACACTGAGTAGAACTTCCCTTAGCAGCCACCTGCTTGGTGTATATAATGAAAGTAGATAATTCATGTTTAATTTGTATCTTAAGGCTTTTTGATTTGTTTTGTTTTCTCTTTTTCACTACAGGAACGTTTAGATTTTGCAATGAAAGAGATCATTTTTGATTTTCTTTGTGTGGGAAAGCCAGCAAAAGCTTTCAGTCTCAACCCTGAGGTATGAGTGATCCTTTTCTGTACTTGTAACAATATGGGCATTGACAGAGCCATACCTTTGTGATTTTGGAGAATGGATTAAGGACATCTTCTCTAAAAGTCTTCTATTTGTTTCTGTCCATGCTATTTGGCTAAATAGTACAAATGATGGCATTTGAGAAGTAAAATTTTAAATTGATAGACTTTGGAATGATGAAAGGTTGGTGTGCCAGAAGATTCTGATCTTGTATAATAAACTATGCCCCCAAAGATAATCTCTCACTGCAAGGCCAGTTGTTTTATTTAAAAAAAGTCAGTGTGTTTGTTTATAACTATTTTGATGCAGATTAACTAGTTGAGTATTGAGAAGTAATGAAACAGAAAAGAATAAATACATGTAATAAAGTACTAAAATCTAGTGAGGTTAAATAAATGATATATGAATATATGTTTTTGTGGCAGCATCACAACTCAGAGCAAGGCAGTCAAGGAAATGAGGATATAGTGGGCATGATACACAATGTGGAACGATAGACCTATGCAGATGAAGAGCACATTCAGTTTTAATATTTTAAAAACACATCAGCCAATGGAAATATGCCTGACAAGCTGCCTCTGGTATAGCCCTTTCCCTACGAGACTGTAGAAAGTGCACTGGACTGGCAGTCAGCGGAGCTAGATTTGCCACTTGCTACAGGAGCTACCACTTTTACCAGCTACATGATATTTACCTCTCTGAACTTCAGCTCATCCACAAGTACAATGGACAAAATATTTTTCTAGGTCACCTTGCAGAAGACTTGTGATATTGTTATACTACAAACTCTTAGGAAAGAAGGAAGTGAGGGAGGGAGAAGGGAAGGAAGGAGGGAAGAGGTTGCACACTGTACAATTTCTTTTAAAAGATTATTCCTGTCATAACTGTGATATTGTCTGTATCCTTCATTCTGTCACTGAGGAAGGAGATGCAGAGTCTCCAAATAAGCAACTTGTTAGTAGCAAAGAGAGCCCAGGTCTCCTGGTGTCCTTATGCTTTCTCCCCACTTCCTGGATTCTCTTCTTGGTGATAAGGTTGCCACATACACATATAGGGATGGCTGTAGAAGCCCCCAAATGAGTTTCTTTCTTGTATCTGTTGACATCACAGGCTTCTGAAATGGCCGCAGCCAGGGTTCATGGACCAACAGGAAGGGGAAAAAGCCAGTACAAATCCAGGGCATTTTGGCTGCATTGAGGCCCAGGCCCCAACTAGTAAAGAGTTTTCTCTTGCTGGGAAGGTTCTCAAAATATTTTTCACTTCTCAGGAGTTGTGGCTCTAGCATCTTTAACAATCAATTCTCAGAATTACTGGGTTACTTGTCTAAAATGAACATGAAAGCTGTTTCCATCATTATCACCATCTAGAAAATTTACCCTTGGTTCTTCTCTCAAATTCCTCATTCAATCAATGATTAATTAGTTGACATCTCTGTGCAGAGCAGTTGGGATTACAGTTTTAAAAAACTACTAAAATAAGAAATATTTGAGTATCTTCTATTTCTCCTGATTTTATAGGGCTATGGAAGAGTTTAGTTGTCAGTAGTTGTAATTAGAATCTCAAAGGCATATCTGTGACCCCATCCAACAACACATACAAGGATGAGGATAGTCTATGAAGAAGATGCCATATACTTGATAGAATATGTTGTAGGGCACAGTATCTCAGGAACAAATCCAGATCATCTCTTAAAAGTATTTTGGAAGTAGCTCGTGGAACAGGCCCAAAGATCTAAAGGGTTATCCTACTGCAGAATCTGTATTGCTCTACACTCAGCAGTTGGGTGATTTCCAGGTAGTATCTCATCTTAGTTCAGACCTAGATGGCCTCCTACATTCACCTTCATCATCATAAGAACTTACTCATCTGTGAGAAGAGTTTCTTGGTCATCCATTTCTCTCATTTTTATCTTATCTAAAGTAATGTGTAACTGGAGGTCCTAGCCAATGCCAGTGCAAGAAGAACTAAAAGCATATGGATTAGAAAGGAAGAAATAAAACTATCTATTCACCGACAACATGATTGCCTATATAGAAAATACCAAAGGGCCTACATAAAACCTACTAGAACTAATAAATGATTTTAGAAAGTTTATAGGATATAAGATAAATCTATAAAATCAATGTATTTCTATATTCTAGGAATGAACAATTGGAAATTGAATAATTTACAGTATCAATGAAAACAAAATACTTAGCATTAAAGCTAACAAAATATGTGCAAGATTTGTATACTGAAAACTAAAAAAATGTTGAGAGAAATCAAGGAAAACCCAAATGAAGGTAGAGAAATACTGTTTGTGAATTCAAAGATTTAAGATTATTTATTTCCAAATTAAATAGATTAAACTATAATTCCAATAATAATCCCAATTAAAGTTCCTATACCTTTTTCTGTAGAAATCAATAAGCTGATTCTAAAATGTACATGAAAAGTATAAGGAACTGGAATAACCAACATAATTTTGAAAAACAATAAAATTGGAGGACTAGCATGTCCTGATTTCAAAACTTACTATAAAGCTGCAGTAATAGTATTGGAGGAAGGATGAATATAAAGACCAATGAAACAGAATAAAGAATCCAGAAACATGCCCACACTCATGTGGTCAGTTGATTTTCAACAAGGGATCCAAGCTATTTCAATGGATAAAGGATAGTCTCTCCAATAAATGGTGCTGAACAATTTGATATCCACTTGAAAATAATGAACTTTGACCCCATAATTTTCACTGTAAGCAAAAATTTACTTAAAATGAATCATAAACCTAAATGTAAAATTCAATATTATAAATCTTCCAGAAGAAAACATAAGATAAAATCTTTGTGAACTTCGGGTGGGCAAAATTTTTTCAGGACACAAAAAAAACATAAATTACAAAAGAAATGTTGATAAATTGATCACCAAAATAAAAAATGTCTGCACTTTAAAAGCTACTGTTAACAAATTGTAGAGTCACAGACTGGGAGAAAATGTTTGCAAAACATATCTGATAAAGCACTTCTATCCAAAATTTATAAAGAATTCTTACAACTCAACAAACAAAATAACCCAGTTTTTTTAAATAGGCAAAATGAACAGCCTCTTCATCAAAGAAGAGAGAGAAATGACAAGTCCATGAAAAGATGTTCAACATCATTAGTCATTAGGAAAAAGCAAGTTAAAACCACAATGAAAGGCACTGAGAAGGATACAGAGCTACTGCAACTCATACTATTTTCATGAGAATGCAAAAAGGTACAACCACTTTACAAAATAGCTTGGCAGTTTCTTATAAGGTTAAACATACGCCTACCATATGATCTAGCATTTCTACCTTAGGGTATTCATCTAAGAGAAATTAAATCCACAAAGGTTTATATGAATATTTGTTTCAGCTGTATTCATAATCACTGAAAATAGGAAAGCAGCTTACGTTCAACCACTGCTGAGCGGCCAAATTGAGAGGCATCAGTACAACAGAATACTCTTCAATAAAAAGGAACAAACCACTGATATTGAAACATCTCAAAAGCATTATGCAAAGTGAAAGAAACAAGACACAAAAGGCTGTGTACGGTTTGATTCTGTTTATATCACATTCTGGAAAAGGCAAAACTATAGGTGGAAATTAGGCAATGGTTGTAGGTGCTGAGGTTGAGGGAGAGGACTGACTAGAAGGAGGCACAAGGGATCTTTTGGGGATGATGGAAGTATTTCATATCTTGATTGTGATGGCAGTTACCTGATTAAATAAATATGTTTCTCAAAACTCAAAAAATACACGAGCCTAGAAAACATTTCATGAAAAGACTACTAAAATACACGAGGGAACTAATAGACTTTTAAAATACAGTTAAACTTTTTAAAGTTAATACTCTTGCATTCTAGAAAATGGGGAGAGAATATTACTGAAGGCCATAAAATCACAAAGTACACATTGAATTGGATATAAATGAGCCAGAGAAATGTTTGCCAAATCTTGGGTGGAATATCATTACACCTTGAAGCTTGGATAAATAGTTTAAAATGAAGAGAAGTCAGTATTACTTTATGTTATGAAATGTAAGCCCGTACCACAGAACAGGTGATTTGGGCAAACCTGACTTGAATGTATAGCTTCCCACCTACTAGTTAGATAGCCTCAGTTTCCTCACCCCCCAAAAATGGGAATAATCATACTTTCCATGCATGGCTGTTTTAAAGATGAGAATTCATGAAAGTTCTGGATATATTTTAGGGACTTGATAAATTTTATACAGATTATCATTGTTAGTACTAGTAATTTTCTGCTGTAGATAGTAGTCAACTTTGGGAAGTTAGTATTTCATGTGGTTTGCACATATGAGTATAAATGTTTTATGCATGGTTGTTTAAGGAAGTACAGATGTCCTAGTACCTTCTGACCTTTTAAGATGATCATACTGGGAGTGTCTTACTGAGTGATCTTCCAAAGCCATTATTATGCCTTACCTGAACCCAAGGAAGATAACAATCTGACCCAGAATAGCCTTTTTTTTCTCTTTTTCCTTTCTATTGAATATATTAGGGTGACACTGGTTAACAAAATTATACAGGTTTCAGGTGCAAAATTCTACAGTGTGTGTTCACCACCCCAAGTCAAGTATCCTTCCATCACCATTTATCCCCCTATGCCTCCCTCCACCTCCCTCCACCCTCTCCTCAACAAGCACCATGCTGTTGTCCCTGTCCATGAGTTCTCTTTTTTTTCCTTTTTTGCTCAATCCCTCCACTCCTCCCTGCCCCGCCCAGCCACCCCACATGAGCTGTCAGCCTGCTCTCTGAGTCTGTCTCTGTTTTGCTTCTTAGTTCATTTTGTTTACTGGATTCCACATATGAGTGAAATCACATGGTACTTGTCTTTCTCTGACTGGTTTATTTCACTTAGGATAATGCTCTCCAGATCCATCCATGCCGTCTTAAAGGGTAAAATGTCCTTCTTTTTTACAGCTGAGTAGTATTCCATGGTGTAAATGTACCACAGCTTTTTTTATCCACTCATCTACTGATGGACATTTAGGCTGTTTCCAAATCTTAGCTACTGTAAAAATGCTGCAATGAACGTAGGGGCACATATATTCTTTCCAGTAATTTATTCCTTCAGATAAATTCCCAGAAGTAGAATCGCTGGCATTTCTTTTTATAAGCTCATGTGTTTTTATCAGTAACAGGTTCTGTGGCACTGAGTTTTTAAAATTCATTTCCAACTTGCCAGCCTTTTGAATCAAAAGTCAGCTACCTGTACTTCCGAGCGGATGATTTTTGTTTTATGATTCCCATGTGGAACTCCTATTTTTCGGTCTTTGTGAATTAGTACATGTGGCATCTCTCCTTCCAGGAGACATAAAGCCTTTCATTTACCTTAGTTGCAGCTGCTCTGGAGGATGACTGCTTATCCCTGTGAAGTGCACCCAGGATCTCTCAAACAGAATAAGCATAACCATCACAAATGTACCCTCCAAGACTGTTGAAAATTTTCCTGGTTGTTTTCTTACAATGTTGTAACAAATAGTACCAGAAAATATATTATTTTCATAGTTTGGCCTAAACTCCTGTATTTTTTAAATTACTTTCCCACACTAGTCTAGATGGCAAGCCACACTTAACTTCTCTACAAGACTGATGGTTTAATTGCACCACAATAATTGGGGCTTTCTTTGTATCACGAACACACTGTCTCTTACAGAGAATGAACATCGGTTTACGGGCATTCTTGGTCATAGCTGACAGCTTACAGCAGAAAGACGGTGAACCGCCCATGCCCGTTACAGGCGCTGTCCTCCCGTCAGGAAACACATTGAGAGTGAAGAAAACATATTTGAGTAAAACGCTCACTGAAGAGGAAGCCAAAATGATAGGTGGGTTTCAAAGATGTGTGACGTTAGATATGGGACTTATTAAGCCTTTAAAATGATCTGAAATATTTACCCTTAGTGAGATACACTTTGGAAAAAACCTTGTTTTTAATCCTCACCCAAGGATATGTTTATTGATTTGTGAGAGAGAGGAAGGAAGAGAGGGGGGATAAAGAGAAACATCCATGTGAGAAACATCCATCAGTTGCCTCCCATACACGCCCTGACTAGGGATCAAACCTGCAACCTAGTTATGTGCCCTCACCAGACATTGAACCTGCAACCTTTTGATGCATGAGACAATACTCCAACCAGCTGAGCCACCTGGCCAAAGCAAAAAAATCTTTATAACAGTAGCTGTCCTTTATTTTTCTGCCCTTTAAACTTTTTGGAACTTTCTTGTAAACATTTTGCCATTTAAACATTAGACTCTTACTTGTGGTCTTTTCAAACTTCTGATATTGATTATCTATAATTTATAGTAAATTTCTAAGACATCTGTGTGCTTTGGTAGATAATCCTGTTTATAAAGCAACCACATATACATTTATTTACTCATCCATTTATTAGTTCATTTTTATAGTTTTGTTTCTTCTTTTGTTTTTCAGTAAAATTAGTTAAATCTGTGTTTTACCACACATGCCGGGTTATATTATGGGTTTAGCCTACATGAGATTTTCCTTTTAATTTAGTGATCTTAACCTTAAGAAGTGATTTTTCTGCATTTGTTTCTTTCTTCCTGAGTACCTGAATTTAGAAACCTACTACAAAGTTTTTTAAGATAGTTCCTGGAATTCAAAGACCTAAAGGAAATACATAAAGACACTTTTTACTTTAAATATTTATCTTTAGTTCTGCAGTGCTTAAAGGAGTTCAAAATGATTTAATGCATGAGAAATAACCATTAATAATTATTTCATTAAAGTATAAATTGTAAATGCAAAGCAATTTACTTTTCATTTGTATTATATACAGAAATATACAAAATGCATATTTGAAATACATATGCTATGCATATTTGTCTTTCCCTGTAGGACATTGACACTGTATCTAATGAAAACAGTAAAATAATATAGCTAAAGTACATTTTCCTTCATTTTAAAATTTATGATGTGAAGTCATTTTGTTTATTTTACTTAAAAAAATCCACACATATATTTCAAAGAATAATATGAAGTTATGAAAAATCCTCACTCCCGATGGGAGTTATCCTTCATTCACCAATGATGGTGAATTTTCTTGTACTAATTAGAAATATAAAAATTCTAAAGTAGAACTTTCTATTTCTTTCTTTATTTTAACTCTTCTGAAAAATATTTCCCATTGAAGTATTAAAGTTTCTATTTATTGAATTTAAATAGTTATTTGGTGAACACCCACTAAGTGCAGGGCACTGTGCTAATGATCCTGCAAGTAAGAGACTGAGTTAAACTTTGCTCAAAGAAGCCAATGACCTGTAAAAATTTTTCAGTAAAAAAAGGCTTAGAAGATGAATAAACTAAGATTTCATTATTTGATAGATTCAGTCAAAAATGTAACTATAATGCATTTTTTCAGGCATGTCATTATATTACTCTCAAGTACGAAAAGCTGTGGACAACATTTTAAGGCACCTTGATAAAGAAGTAGGAAGGTGTATGATGCTAACTAATGTCCAGATGTTAAACAAAGAACCTGAAGACATGATCACGTGAGTACCATGAAGACTGTCTCAATGAAGGGTTGATTAGCCAAAAGACATCAGCAGAGATTTTTCTCATTTATTCTGTGTAGCTGACCCTTGAACAACACAGGGATTAGGGCACCGACCCCTGCACAGTTACAAATCTGTGCATAACTTTTTTCTCCCCCAACTTAACTACTAATATAGCCTACTCTTAATCAGATATCTTACCAATGACATAAATAGTCTTTTAACTCATATTTTGTATGCTATATGTATTATACACTGTATTCTTACAATAAAGTGAGCTAGAGAAAAGAAAATGTTATTAAGAAAATCATAAGGAAGAGAAAATACATTGACAGTACTGTACGTATTTATTGAAAAAAATCTGTGTGTAAGGGGACCCATGCAGTTGAAACCCATGTTGTTCAAAGGTCAACTGTATTTTGTTCTCATCATCTTAGAATCAGATTCCTACAAAGTGTTAAAACAATAAAAACATAATTTTATAATATTTGACTAACTCTGAAAATAAGGTCAAACCTGGTATAGATCTATTTTGATTATATCTGAAGTCTCATTAGGCCAGTAAGTTAGAAAATGGGGCCTAAGACTCATTCACAGGTTCACATTTTTCAAAGTGGTGTTTTGTTCCCAAGCTTGATCACAGAACTACAGTGACATTACCAGTTTACAGACATTCTATGTTTATCAATCTAAAATTCACCTGTTTCTAGTGACAGCCCTGAACTGAGTTGAACCTGCTGAATAGTCTCTATGCAACCATATCATAGAAATATTGGATTTTTAAAAAACTCTCCTAACTTTGAATGTAGAAATCAAGTGTTCTTAACCAAAATCTAAAATCTAGATTTGTGATCAGAGTTCTACAGAAGAAATTCATACAACTTGTATTTGCTACATTTGATTAATTATGACAGGAACTAGGATTGGGTTTTAACTTTACATTTTAAGAAAGTTTCTATTTTGTTGTTGGACTATGGATTAAGTTATATTTGGTGCCTGTGATATAAATTTTCAAAAATATAATTAGGAAAATTTACTTTGTTATTCAGAAATATCCAGTTCCAAAAACACAATTAGTTAGAAGGTTGTTCCCTATATAGGGAAGTTCATATTGTGGGTGTATATTTTACAAGAGTGGCATATTGAAAACAACGTATGACAAAACAAAACAAGATAAAGTAAAAATTACAGAATTATTTTAGATACATCGTTAGCATCATATAAAGTTAAAATGAAAGCTGCCTCCTCAGAGCTTCATTTGAAATCTGTCACCATTCTTTGGCTTAGTGTGATTCTTCCCAGACCCTTCCCTGTGTCAACACAACTATATATATATATATTTTTTTTTAACAAAAATATGAGATTATACAATGCATGCTATCCTGAAGCTTGCCAATCATTTTATTTAAATGATATGAAGATCATATGAAGACTTTTCAACCAAAGTGACAGCAGAGTTGAAACTGAGCAAGGCTACGAACATCAAATATATTGTCTGTAGCTCTAGCTCTTACCTCACACTTGCCAGATTGTCCATAAACCTTTAACGTCATTATTACATACTCTTTGGCTATATTAAAGCAATTTTAAATTTATAATGTAGAAGATATAGGAAATGCTTTTCAAGCTTCTGGCATAGAGTTGTTTCCTCTTTTTAAAAAGTAAAAAATGAAATACCTTTAAAGGAAGACTTTATTATTAATCAAGAGGTCACAAGATAGAGTCAGGACCAAAACAATATATTCAAAACTATAAACTGGTATAGGTTTAAATGTACATGTAAAATTTTCATTTGTATTTTAACCAATACCTTAAACTTTTTCCAAGAGAGTCTTCACTTTTTCCTATTGAACCATCTTGAGACTCCCAAATAGGAATAGGAATATTTTTCATATTTTAAGGCAGGTTTCTGAATGGAAAATAACTCATTGCCACATTTAGGAGAAGAGTGGTGAGGTCCACACCACGCTAATGGGAATGGTTATTGGAGTTAATATTCAAGGTTGGTCCACCTCTTTCCCCAACCCTGCTTAAGGTTTGAACTTAAACACTAAGCATTCTGTGTCATGCCATTTCCATTTCCATCCCTTTTGTGTTCATAATAATATCTGTTAATGAAAATGATGTTTTGAGGGTTCAGATACTTCCTATAAAAACTCAGAGGGCAAGGACTACAGTACTAAAAGGAAATCCTACTATAATTAGAGTCTCTAATCTAGGCTTGCTCAATCAGCTTGGAAGCCTGCAAGAACTCTCCTTGGACTTCAGGCCAGGCAGGGTCATCCATTTTCTGACAGATATGGAAAATAACCCCAGCTGTTTAAAACATCTGGTGAGCAAACTAGGAGGACAGTTCAAATGACTCACTGAGTTGCACATGAACCATTGGGAGAAATCCCTCGGCTCTACTTCTGTTCAGGTTTGAGGACATCATTTGAAGGTCCTCTTTTTCAGCTGATTGAAAACCACTGCACAATGGCTTCCTCTCCACAGTCCTCATGCACCCCATGCAGGACCATAGAAAAGGAGAGAAAATAGTCTCACAGCTTTCCACAGAATCAGAGTATTTTAGAAATCAACATATATGTATTTAATTTTTTACATAAACAGTTTTGTATTCATTGTTAACAAACTTACAAAGCATGCTAGAAAGTAAGTCACAGAGTGAAATTGCTGTCTGATGATCATCTTTAGATTGTAGAGAATTCTCTTTGTTGCATTTCTGTTTGGACCACAGTTACTGTTCCAGGAATTACTGCTATGCTACTTTGCATTTTCATTATTGTGTTTGTGTCCTACAATTGTTTTAATTTGGTGACAACTTTATGCTTATTCTCAGAAGACTAAATTCTCAGAATTTAAATATGCTGTTATATTTTATCACTTAGGTTGTTTGAAAAACTTAATGGGGCCCGGCCGGGCGTGGCTTAGCGGTTAAGCATCGACCTAGGACCCAGGCAATCAGGGTTCGATTCCCGGTCAGGGCACATGCCCGGGTTGCGGGCTGCAGCCGATCAATGACTCTTTCATCATTGATGTTTCTATCTCTCTCTCTCCCTCTCCTTTCTTCTCTCTGAAATCAATAAAGATATATTTAAAAAAAAAAGAAAAACGTAATGGGTAGTTAAGCTTTTCCATAAGGTTATTGATAAAATATATGGTTAGGAAGGCAGTTACCTATTTAAACAACTAAATATTTAAGCAATTTATTACAGAATTTACATTTTTCTCTCAGACTTTAAAACAATATAGAAGGCATTAATTACTTTTCAACATTCATATTCTCAAGAAAGTAAAAAGAAGGGAGGAATCTCTGTAGAGGTCAGGCACCTCAGAATACTTTTTAAAATCAGAAATGGGTGCACAGCAATATGCACTGCAGTATTTTACTTGACATTATGTAAGAGTTATTTTTTGAAGCACTTCATTTTTTAAAAAATGAGGGTGGGAACTCTAGAGGAGAAGCATAACTCATCATGGAGAAAAGCTTCCAGATGCCATACTTGGTAGAGATAGTATTCCTTGTATAAAGTCCCGTTTTTAATTACTGAATGTAGGAATGCATTTAAACATTTCAATAAATTCAATGTTTTAAATGCAGTCTACATGGACCAAGTCCCATGGAACCAACTGAATGGCAAGCTGTATGGTAGAATGCTATTGATATCAGCATTTTCCTTTTCAGATATATACCTCTGTCTAACATTTAAATCTTTATCAGTTCTCTTAGACCTGCCAGCCTCTAAAGGTCGTAAGAGACTAATATGGAGCAAGCATCAGACAGTGATTCAGAAGGCATGCATGGGTTCTAGTCTTTGTTCACATAGTTGATCAATTTTTTTTAATTTATCATAACCATTGACTGTTTAAACTTTGTTTCCACATTCTAGGGGTGAGAGGAAGCCCAAAATAGACCTCTTCAGGACATGCGTTGCTGCTATTCCCCGGCTGCTTCCTGATGGGATGTCAAAACTTGAACTCATTGACTTGCTGTCTAGGTAGGTGGGAATGATAGTGGACATTCTTTGATTAAATTGATTTTAATCCTTTGTCATGATTCCCCCAAAAAGAAAATGATTATTAAAAATTGATAAAGATTTACCAAATGAGGCATTATTCTGAATACTGTGTGTAGGGAAGGAGGAATAAAGAAAATTTTTGTTGTGTTTTTCCCATGTTCAAGAGGCTTTAAATCCAATGTAGAAACCAATACATAAGGTAGCTAATAATCCAAGGCCTGGAACTGTGCAAATTAACAGCACAAAAAGTGTGTCACAAAGTTCAGTGAGTGGAGGGATTCCGATGGACTGGGGAGGCCGGTACATAACTCCCAGGAGAAGGTGGAGCTGGAGCTGCCCTTCAAAGGAAAGAGAATTCAGAAAGGCGAAGGCAGTGGCATGAGCAAGCGCGTAGCGGTGGGGCTGGGATGTGAGGAAATTAGTCTGCAGCCCACTGAAACCCGCCGGGGGCCACGAAGGTGGGTAATAGGGAGCCTCAGCTAATTTTAGTACTTTAGAAATCTGCCCCAAATTATATATTTATCACCCTCCCCATTCCCCACAAGAACACACAGTCCAACTAGAACTTAATTTGCTTTGAGTGAAATTGTATCATTTTTGCTAAGTAAGCTTAACTTTCTCATGTTGATCTCAGGTTCTCATTGACAATTATACCTGTTGATTTAAAAATCAGTTACTTATGATCCAAATGCCCTTTCGAAGGCAACATCATGAGAAACACAGAGTACACGGAGGGAATGGAAGTGGGAGAAAAAAGTTACCATTGATTTGAAAAAATAAGAAAGAAATAGGAGTTTAGAAACCCAATGATAAACAGAAATAAGATGTGAGAGGCTGGTTTTCAGCTCATCTTTACTATTAGCTGAGGCAATCAGAATGATGTAGTTTTAAGCAAAATAGTAACATGATAACAAATTCCATTTTAGGCAGTTAATCTGATATGGAGGAATAAAGAGTAACAAATATTAGTGCAGACTGAACGAAAGATGCATTATGTATGAATAACCTTGTTCACCCACATTCTCTAGCCTTGGAGAGCACCCTTCTATCAATATCCATAAAATGCCCAAGCTCCCGTCCCACATGACTGCGGTCACCCAGTGGCCTCCCCTGGCTTCTGGGTATCTCCATGGAGTACTGTGTCTTCTGGCGATTGTGGTCACAGTGCTCCCGCTTTGGACAGCCAGCTTGGCTTCCTCTGTTGACCACTTCCTGTCATCAGTCAATGACTTTTGTAGCCTCCTGTTCTTCCCATTCCTCTTCATTCCAAGTATAGACACAGCCACTCCTTTCCTTCATCCAGTCACCACTAGCACAAGGATGGTGCTGGGTTGTGAGGTGTACTGAAGATTCATTCCTTTGAAAATCACCCTTGCCTGGTCGGGCGTGGCTCAGCGGTTGAGCGTCGACCTAGGATCCAGGCAATTGGGCTTCGATTCCCGGTCAGGGCACATGCCTGGGTTGTGGGCTTGATCAATGACTCTCTCATCATTGATGTTTCTATCTCTCTCTCTCCCTCTCCTTTCCTCTCTCTGAAATCAATAAAGATATATTTAAATAAATAAAAAAAGAAAATCACCCTTTCAGGCCTTGGTACCTCTGACCAAAGCCTTCTACCCCTCAAGCTGGCTTTGTCACCTGTAACTTATTCTTGGCTATACTCAGTGATCTCCAGGCCTTGGGTCCTTCCTCTCTCTTCCACTCCATGTTTAGGACATACTTTAAGAAGAATATAAGGTTAAAAAAATTACAACCCAGGCTTTTGCTGAGGCCTAGCAACTGGAATGTGCCCTGAGCAGGGTAGCGTGGGGAAAAGGGGAAATAACCCTGGATCAAGAAGGGACTTTAGGTCCCAGGTGAGGATAAGATCTGAGGAGGAAAAAAGGATGGATTCCCAAAGAGTTAATAAACGTGGTGACTGAGAGGTGGGGAGAGTTGAGGAAGAAAGAAACTAAAATACTCTGTACTAATAGTATCCAAGGGTGATGGTAGGCTGCAAATGCAGAGAACAGTGTCCTCATTACCCAGAAATATAAAGGGCAGCCTGTCCATTTGCCATGGACAACAGTGGAGAGGGTGATGTGACTCAGGGACAAGTATCTCCACAGAGGAGGGTCTGCTGAGTGAAAATGCTGGATGTCGCAGTGAGAAATTTAGGGAAGAAGCCACGCTCCGTGGCCTGTGAACCACCAGAAAGTGAGAGGTGGCCATCTGAGAGATTTGGAGGCAGTACCAAACAATGGAAATAAAACAGAATCATTTGGAAATTCTGCATTTTGTATGCCTGAGTTGCCATTTTACTAGCCATGTGATCTAGACAAATTATTAACCCCTCAGCCTATCATTTTTTCCTTGGTAAAATTGGAATAATACTGCCTATCTCATAAGACTGTTGTAAGGGCTAAATGACATAAGGTATGCCCTCTGGTTAATTCAGGGGGAAATGTGGCAGAAGGGAGAAGACAGTTATCAGTTAAATTGCAGTAGAAGGAAAGTTCACTCATCTCAATGAAGTTCTGATTGGTGGTGATGACGTACACTAAGGCCTTTGAAATACTAAGTTTTTTAAATGTCATGCAGTGTTCTTGTAAAGTCTCTAATGCCATTTTGCTGTAAATCTGGGTGGGAGACTCTTACTTCTGGAATCACCTTGGTAGCCTGTTTAGTGATGCCTGAATCTTTGGACCATAGAGCCAGACATGTTAGGAAGGAACTCTGTTAGATGTCATTAAATGTCAGTGCTATTTATAGTGCATCATGTTTGATATTACATACATTCTAACAAAGCCCAAAGCAATGCATAGTGTTCTTATAATGGGAAAGAATAAATATTTTTTGAGAGTTCATGTCTTAGGACAAAATTTTTAAAATGACCAGACTTACATGGGAAGCCCTTGAAGAAGCTTTTTCATAAGCTTCAAAAGAAGCCAGAGGCTGTTCTCCTCAGGAGAAAGATCTTAAGCTGTGAGAAAATGGGCCCCTTCAGATTTCCTAAGAGGATCGGAGAACAAAAGTGTAGAAATTCAGTAGCAATAAATGTGGTTTCAAGTCATCAGCCACTTTATTCCCCGTGGTCCAATCGCATTTGAATTAAATTGACTCTTGAGACAATATATGGACAGAGAGGTGTGAGACCTTGTATTTCAGACTCCTCACAGTCACATCCATGATACATTTTTACTGGAGAAAAACTTGGATTTCCTCATAATTGGCAAAATAAAACCAATGTTTTGTGCCAGCTCCCTGTCCCTCCCAACTCAGTTTCCCGGATAAGGAGTTTCAAGGGTGTGTCCCACATAACTGCCCCCAGGTCCCCTTCCCAGCATTTCAGGAATGGCTAAATCTCACAGACACTCTAACCTCAGACTTATATGAGTATGTTTGGCATGACAGTGGTATATGGAATGAACCAGGCAAACCCCTTTTTCCACGCTATGAAATTTCTGATTTTATATGTATTGCTCAGTCCACTTATGATGGCCGAATGGGAGGAATTTGTCCATTTAGACTCCATGGAAGCTACACAGGTCTTCCTGATGTCATGATAGGATCCCTGGGGAGCACTTCATTCCTGCTCTCAGTAGAGTCCGCCCTTCTCAGCCATCTGGGTCCCCCAATAATTCTTCACATGTTGGGAAGCTACTTCTCTCCATGGCAGTTGCCATCTTTCTCCTCTCACTCTCCCTACCAGATGTCTTCTGCTCCATCTGTTGACCTTAAGAAGGACATTTTCCTTCAACAGTCTCCAGGCTCCTGTCTTCTTTCACTTCCTGCAGCATTATATATACACTAAGGTTTGCTGCTCAATATTACTCTCCTTTTTCAAAAATTTGTCATAGGGTTTTGATAATGCATATTAATTACTTAGCATAGTGCCTACAACACAGTTAAGTTCTCAGCAAATGTTAGTTATTTTTAAGCATCCTTACATTTGAATAGCATATTATGCCATGATGTACAGTGCACTTTTGTATACATGCTAGGAAAGCCAGCCACCTATCAATTCCTATTTTCCAACGAGGAGATTAAACTTTAAAAGAGTCAAGCCCGGCCGGGCGTAGCTCAGTGGTTGAGCTTCGACCTAGGATCCAGGTGATCGGGGTTCGATTCTCAGTCAGGGCACATATCCGGGTTGCGGGCTCTATCAATGACTCTCTCATCATTGATGTTTCTATCTCTCTCTCTCCCTCTCCTTTCCTCTCTCTGAGATCAATAAAGATATATTTTTTAAAAATAAAAATAAAAATAAAATAAAATAAAAGAGTCAAGTCAGTTACCCAAATATATTTTCCTGAAGGCAAATGGGATTGACAAACGTCAATGGTTTTATACAAAATGACAGGTAAACACATTTTATGCAGTGTTCCCTTATAATTTGTGGACATTTACATACATATGTCAATGATCTTCTGTGGTATCTGAACAATATTTATCATTTACTATTTATCATCCACTTTTCAGTATATGACTGTCTAGTGGAAGATAGCTTGTTGGTCTGAGTACCTGAGTGAGAACTATGGTCTCAGTTGCATATATAACCTCAATAAAGTATTTGATCTTCTTTATTTTAATCGAAATGCAGTTCAAAGCGCTGTAAGTGGTGGGAGTTTATTCTTTAATGAGAAGAAATTTCCAAAACTTCTGGTAAACTATCTCAAGATTAACAGTCCACCTGTCAGCAGGTCCCTCCTCTTAGAAACACTTGTCTCCTGGGCTTAATGCTAAAGCCACTTCTGCCTCCATTGCCCTCGGTGACATCATGGGGGTCAGGTCCCTCACCTCTTCCTAATGACATTTTGTTTATCCTGCAACCATTCAGAGGAGGCGATTTCTCCTAATGGCTCTTTTCTTTTGGATATGGCTTGTGAATTTGAAATCACTCCCCGTTGATTCATGCACTTCTATACAACAAAATTATCCCAAGCTGCTATGCTGATTCCATCAGAACCTGAGGCTCACCTTTACAAAAGTGTTCTCCACAAAAAGTCCTTTGTCTGAGCTACCAACCAAGGGGACAGGGGGAGGGGGTACGAGCACTGGCTCTAAGTTTCTGCCAAGCGTTTACCCTGGCCCAGCCTGAGCAGAGTGTTGCTGCCTGTTCAATCTAGCCAGCTGGTCAGTGCCCCTCACGGAAGGTGCCTGGGAAGGACAGCTGCAGTGACATTGGCAATAGTGGCTTCTGTTGGTCTGTGTTTATGGCTGTGTCACTGTAGAGTCCTGTTAAGCTCTTTAATAGTTTTCTTTGTGTGTAACCATTTATCTGTGACCCCATTTTTGGCTTGGCCCCCCAGCTGGTCAGACTTCTACGTGAGCTGCCTTCTCTTCAAGTCTCTCTATTCTTGTAATTACTGCCACCAAACTTCTAAGACAGTTTTTTATTATAATTGTAGTTTATTTTGCAGGCAAGGACTTGTCCTTTCTTTTCTGTTTGGGTTTCTATGTGTAATGGCCCAGCATTGACTGGCCACCTTCTTCTCTGACAGCGAACACTTTCAAGCTGCTGGAAATTCTCTCCCCTAAACATCTTTGACTTTTATCTCTCCCTTCTTTGTTGCTTCGCTGCCTCAGGTCACTCCTCACACACACACTTGTGGCCTAAGTCACTGTGGTGCCCTCCTACCTGGCCTTTGCCCTCAGTCTTGTTGCTTCTCCGAGGCATCCTCCATATTTCTGCCTATTTTTTTCTCAAATGTGCATTAATCATGTTACTTCTGTAACTTTCAGAATGCATTCATTTTCTTCTTATGATAACAGCCAACATTTACTGAGTGCTCACCACGTGCTATCTGTGGTGCTAAGTGGGACACAGACTTTCTCTGAGCTGCCCCTGCCTCTTCTCCAACACTGTCCTCCTTAGCACCCTACCCACAGACACCATCGTACTGAACTCCATATCCTGAGGGTTGTATGTAGTGGGTATAGTGCCTGGGAAATATTTGTTTATTGAATACATGAATGAAAGAATTTATAAAGCATATGTTAATTATAATGCCCCATACCAATGTTGAGATTTAATATAGGTTAAACCAGAAACACACTGATATTCATAAGTTGACTAGCACAGCCTTGGCACTACCACCATTTGGGGCCAGATTATTCTTCGTCACAGGGAGCTATCCCGTGCACTGTAGGATGCTTATCAGCAAGCTGTCTTCTACCTGCTAGAGGGATGGCAGTAGTGCTCTCCAACATGTGATAACCAACAGTGTCTCCTCTCACAACCAAATATCCCTTTGGGGGCCAAACCAATTAAGGACACCTAGCCTAGCTTTTTAATTGCTCATTTTCACTGAGTCCCTCAGTTTTTCTAGTACTCAAGTTTCTCACCCTTAAAAGTGGTGGGATTTGATACTAACTTATTCTGTAGTCAATAATGTATCAAAAAGTCTCCATATACAGTTAAATGTCATGTGGTATCTTATATTGCATTCTGAAACAGAAAAAGGACACTAGTGGAAAACTGGTGAAATCTGAGTAAAATCTTTAGTTTAGCTAATAGCATTGTACCAATGTTAATTTTTTAGTTTCGATAAGAGTACCATGGTTATATAAGATTTTAATTTTAGGGTTGCTGAGTGAAGACTATAATAACATATTAGGGGAGGGTGACCCATTTTTCAGACACAAGTAAAAGCAGAGCCCTATAGATATTCCTTCATAGATCTGGAAGAAAAGTTAATAAAGTATGATTTTTTTGTCATTTTTCATTTCACAGGCTTTCTATTCACATGGATGATGAACTGCGCCATATTGCACAAAATTCTCTTCAGGGTTTGCTGGTTGACTTCCCAGACTGGAGGGAAGATGTCCTGTTTGGCTTCACCACCTTTCTGCTCCGGGAAGTAAATGACGTGCATCACAGCCTCCTGGACTCTTCCCTGAAGTTACTGCTCCAGCTGCTCACCCAGTGGAAACTGGTCATACAAACTCAAGGAAAAGTCTACGAGCAAGCCAACAAAATCAGAAATCCAGAGGTGATGTTCACACTCTTCCCACTGATTCATATAGATGTAAATAAGTTGCAGCCCAGAGAACCTTGGGAGTTCTTACTTTTGGCTACCTCAGAACTTTCTCCCTAGTGGCAGCCCTTAATTTTTCCATCTGCCTTAATTGTGACTAAGAAACTCAAGGTGTGATATGCCACATCAGGTTAGATTTGTTAACATTAACAAGGCCACTTAGGGAATAGAAAAATATTTTTCAGATAGTTATGATTATAAATGTGTTTGTAAGAGCAAATGGCAGTAGGCCAGGGAGATAGAACTGGATTATGGATATGGAAATGGATATGGATATAAAAGTTAGCTTGCCCACCGGGGTTTTTTACAGTGAGCAACATATTGGTTATGTTACTCATATCTACAGAGAGGAAAGTGCAGTCTTGTGGTTTATTCTTTCATGTCTCAGTCCTGAATGGTAAAACTTCATGACAGCATTTTGAAGAACTGATTGAGGAGTAGGTTGTCAGAGGAGAACCGGGGCAGTGGTGGCATGGCATTGGCAGTGAGCAGATGGAGAAAGGAGTCTAGCTGGAGAAGAGCATACCTGAGAGTCTGAGGAACGTGGGGGTTCAGGAAGTTATAATTGTATTTAGGGATTGGCTGGGATCCCAGATGGGCTGACCTCAGTGACGAGGTCAAAGTCATTCTCCTTCCTTGTGTTCTATACATGCCAAAAGATGATAGGTTGAAAACAAGGATTACAGATGCTCATAAAAGGAAAACTAAAATGAAGGTGGACTCTGCCCTGTTCTCTGGCTTGCATTTCAGGCTCATTTGGTTGTGGTTTGGGAACATTCAGAACCCATCTCATAAACATCCAAAACCTAGATTAGAATCTAACACAAAAACAAGTAAGCAAGTCTAATTAGAAAGTAAATGTTTGAAAATGCAATTTAATAGTATCTAAAACTTTACAGAGAACTTAACTAAAAAAAATTAGGCCACTTTGATTGAATATATAGAGTAATTCCAAATGGTACAGATGGAAGCAGTTTTGTTTTTATTAATGTTAATAGCCTCTGAAAAGTTATTTCTTTTCACAGATAACAGATGACTGATGGTATCCCAAAGTAACAATGGATCTAAAACCAAAGCAGGATCTATGACATTTCATGAATAATAATGAATTTATGGGCACGTCTGGACCTCAGCCATTGTTTTTTATTTTAATATCACAAAATTAAATGTGCCCAAAGGTGTACATATGAGTAGTTTCTTCTTCTCCTCTTATTTTTCTGAATATAGAATGTTGTTCTTATTTATGACAGTTAATTGCAAGTGGCTCCAGCCACCGAATGCAGTCGGAACGAGGTCCCCACTGCAGTGTCCTCCATGCTGTGGAAGGCTTTGCTCTCGTTTTACTCTGCAGTTTTCAAGTGGCCACACGCAAACTGTCCGTTTTAATACTCAAGGAAATCCGAGCTTTATTTCTTGTCCTGGGTCAGCCTGAGGTATGGATTATTCTTCTGAAGTTTTCAATTTATTTCTTTCAACAGTTTTGAAGTTTAGATTAAAAATTGTAAATGATGTATTACTACTTTATGTTCTGTCACATCACACATAATGTCAACAAATAATCTTTGATTTGTGGTGAGTTTTAAATTATGAAATAGCACTCTTCACCTACAAGAGACAAGTCAGATATTCTGAGAGCAATAGAAAAGCCTGTTTATCATTCTCCAAGAGACAGTGCTTGTAAAAGGGTGAAGAATTAAGATTAAATTATAGATCATTTGCCTTCAATAATGTTCAGCAGACATCGAATTCAGCAGACATTATTACATTTATATTAGAAAACAAACTTAGGAAAATAATGCATACCATGTAAAATGATTAAGATACTAAGCAGTCTGGCTAACAGAAAGTAATTTAATTTTCATAACAGTAGAAAAAATGGCATCACAAGAAAACATGTCCCCTTGAGATGGGAGAAGTAAGCCCATGATTAAGTACCATAACTCCAGCTAACCTCCTGCCCTCAGTCAAATACACCCTTGTTCAGGCTCATGACCTGATGGCACAGATAGCCAAACCCCAGGCATGAGTCATTAAAGAAAGGCCAGCTTTTTATGCTTCTACTTCTTTAGAAAAATGATACTTTCCATTTTCTTGTTTTAAATCACTGATCTTGGCTTAAATGGTCATTGTCTTTTCAAAAAAAAATTTTTTTAATCCTCCCTCAAAGATATTTTTTCCATCGCTTTTTTAGAGAGATTGGAAGGGAGAGGGAGAGAGAGAAACATCGATGTGAGAGAGACATATCAATTGGTTGCCTCCCACTCATGCCCAGACCCAGGGCTGGGGATGAAGCCTGCAACCAAGGTATGTGACCTTGGCCGGAATGGAACCCGGGACCCTTCAGTCCTTGGACCAACGCTCTAACCACTGAGCCAGACTGGCTAGGGCTCAAAATGTTTTTAAATCTGTAACTGTCCTGGTTATTCACATTTCTTCAGATAGCAATCTAACATATTTTAGGACCATGCCTCTGCTATCTGGTATATGAATTTCTGAGACATGCTATATTTTAGTAAACCTCCATCAAGTTTCTAATGATGAAAGTACTGATAATAAAAATTACCATATATGTGTCAGTTACTGCCTAAGTGCTCTACACACATTTTATCTCATTTAACTCTCACAATAACCTAAGAATAAGTATTGTTATTACCCCCAATGTACAGAGGCTGAGGTTTAGGGAGGTTAAAAGCCTTACCCCAAATCAACAGCGAGGACATGACAGAGCTGGAATTCAAAGCCAGATACAGGTGCCCCTCAAGCACCATGTTTGTAACTGCTATTCCAGCAGACTCTAAGGGATGTTTCTCATACAGCATGTTGTTTTCTTTGACCAGCCATGACTCTTTGGAAACCATTCTCATTCTCATTTTGAAATCATTCTCATACATAAACAAAGACACTCCAAAGCTTTCCTATAAGGCTTCTAAGTAAACAATTTTTTATATATGAGCGTCTCTGTAATAATGACAAACATACATATATATGTGTGTGTGTGTGTATATATATATATATATATATATATATATATATATATATATATGCACAGTATTCATGTAGAAGAAGGGATTAAGAACTACCAATTGGCAGTTAAAAAATAGTCATGGGAATGTAAAGTACAACACAGGGAATATAGTCAATAATATTGTAATAAGTATGTATGGTGCCAGATGGCTACTTGAAATGTCAGAGGGACCACATTTTTAAATATACAGTTGTGATACTTTTTCTTATGTTCATTCTGATTTGTTTCTTTTACCAAATAGCTGTACAACACATAGATACCACAGAGAGTATGTGAATAGTCTCCAGTGCAGTTTCTTTGGAGCTAAATTCAATCATAGTCAACAATTTATCAGTTATTTTAGCAGATCAGTGACTTTAGTAAGTAGCAATTTAGAGGTCTGGCGAAGCATATATTTGTGGGGTTTCCAGTCCTTAAAATTAACATTAACATGAACACTTCAGTGAATAATTCTGGTACTATATTTAGATTCTTGTGTACATGTATGAGTTTTTGAAATTCAGGTGCATGTCTTTTCAGTGCAATGTGAAATGGGAGTTCTAATCATCTTCCACTGAAACTTGAAAGACTCAACACAGAAGCATGGGGAGTTTTAGCCACTGCCTTTCACCATCTCAACACTCAGTTTCCTGTGGGAAAACTCTTATCACTATTTTGCAGGCTGTTCTGCTTTCATGTACTAGACAAAGGGAGTGGGCTGGATGGGAAGGCTCCATTTTCCCATGGCAAGTAACCGCCTCCCCTTTGTACAGGAGGATGACAGGCCTATGATTGACGTCATGGATCAGCTGAGTTCTTCCATTCTTGAAAGTTTTATTCATGTAGCAGTTTCAGATTCAGTAAGTACATGCTTGATTCTGATTGCTAATCATTAAGTATAAGCTCTTGACCTATCTGAAAAAGAGAGACAAAGAAAACTGATGTGGAAGATTTCAGGGGTTTTATGTGAGGTTAATAAACTTACGCAAAAGTACGTAGGAAAACAAGACAAGATTTTCAAATACTGGCTTAGGAGACATTCAGATAATTTCAAATGAAATTTGAGCCTTAGGTATATAAATAATATTTTGAAAACTGCTATTTCAAGAAGAATTTCTCAGGCTTCGTTAAGAAAACTAATTCACGTTATTTATTGTAATTAACATTATATGTACCTCGTATTTACAGGATGCTTTACAGTTTACAAGGTGCTTTCACATTCATTATCTTTTCGACCCTCATAGGTATCAAAACTCAGAAACATTTAGGGGCACGGGGCCTTCGTCACACAGAAGGAAGTGCTAGGGCCTGGGTTTGACCCTCATTGGACTCTGACCCTAGTAGAGCTTTATCTGATACACAGACACATCCTTCCTTATAAAGAGCATGTTGGCAGCTTTCAGTTTCCTGAGCAAGTAGAAGAGAGATTGGAATTGATTTTAATTATCTGTTTTTTAAAAAATCAGTATAATGTAGTAACAGAACCTGGACTAATTTCGGCTCCAAAGCTGAAGAGAGGCAGGGCACATCCCGACTGCTTGCAGAATCCACACTGCCAATGTCCCTTGTATATTCTTGTCAAATAACTATAAGTGAATACAAACATAATTTGACAGATAGCTAGGAGTGACTACAAAACCTAAATACACTTGTGAGCTTTTTGTAGCCTTTTCCAACTGGAATTCAACACAGATCCCTATTTTTCAGTAACCTTGTTCTTGCTATGATTGTGATAATAATGATAGTAACTAAAACTGTTAGCCATGCAGTGCAGACCTACTGAGTCTTTTAGAAATTCAAATTATTTGAACATACAGTGGAAGAGTCAAGTTTAATTGTTTTGTACACCTATCTTATTTCCCTGCAGGTTATATTTTGCTCATGTGATTTTATTCTGTGTTTATCAGAGTCAAAACCTTGAGCCGGAGTAACAAGGTCAGCAACTCTGCACTTAGGAAGATGCATAGGACAGGGCATGAGGGAAGTAGTTCCTGCTCTGTTCCAGGTGTTCTTACCTCCCATCCATTTAAGGGTGGAGTGAGAGCAGCATTGTAATCCCCAAGTCATAAATGAAGCACTCTGGGATGTCCAGAGGTTTTCTGGTCACAGGCTTTGGGCAAAGCCTGGGCTGGAATCTCTTCTTTCTGGCCCTTAACCACCAAGCCCACTAGTGGAGCACTCTGACCCACAGGAACTCCTAGGCTCAGCAGAGAAAATGGATTGCTTTAAATGCCTAACAAACATGCAGTTTTCTCTCCTGGCACAACAGCTACATCATTTGAAACTTGGTCTTCTATAAACTATGATATTCTGTGCTTAAAAGAAAATGAAATGTAAGAATTCATGTGTTTAGATATCTTTCAGAAGGTTCTAGAATGTATTATTTTGGCTTGATATCACAGGACAAGAATAAATAGGTATCTTACCTTAAAAATCGTCAATAAAATGCCATTCATAAAAGGGATTCACTCAGTCATCTCCCTAAGTCAACATCATGGCTTAAAATATAAATATATAACCTAATTATAGGGATTAAAAGTACATTTATGAATCTCAGAGATGAATAGCTTTTCAAAATTTTATTTTATTTTTATTGTTCAAAATATTACACATGTCCCCTTTTCTCCCCATTGACCCCTTCTCCCCCTACTCACCCCCCTCCCCAGTCCCTCACCACATTATTGTCCATGTCCTTGGGTTATGCATATATGCATATAGATCCTTTGGTTAATCTCTCCTCACCCACCCACCCCCCACCTTCCCTCTGAGATTCCTCAGTCTGATCCCTGCTTTCATGTCACCGAACCTATTTTGTTCATCAGTTTATTAAGTTCTTTAGATTCCACATATAAGTGAGATCATGTGATGTTTGTCTTTTTCTGCCTGGCTTATTTCACTTAGCATAATATAACTTTTCAGAATTTTTAAAATGGCAAATCTTTGGTCAAGTTTGAATTAACTAATGTCATGTATGAGTTCAAGAAATATTTAGTGAGCTTCTGCTTACCAATGCAGAGTTATGTGACGTTAAAACTATACAAAGTATGACCCCCTGTCCTTAACCTCTGCACTTTGGCCACTTTTCATCTAGCCTGGGAAACAGTAATGGCTACAAACCAGGGTCCTATGTGGCAGGGGTAGGAGGAGGTTTCAGAGTCACAGCATGGCCCATTGCAGAATTGCTCAGGAAAAGCCATGATGAGGGCATGGTGTTTACAGTGTGGTGTTGACTCATTCCCCACTTGCACCTGCAGGCCACCTTACCACTGTCCCACAGTGTGGATCTTCAGTGGTTGGTAGAGTGGAATGCGGTCCTGGTCAACAGTCACTACGATGTGAAGAGCCCATCCCATGTCTGGATATTCGCTCAGTCTGTCAAAGACCCCTGGGTCCTCTGCCTGTTCAGTTTCCTGCGTCAGGAGAACTTGCCCAAGCACTGTCCCACCGCCCTCAGCTACGCCTGGCCCTATGCCTTCACTCGGCTCCAGTCAGTCATGCCTCTGGTGGACCCCAAGTAAGGATCTATGTGCTTTCTTCTGTTTTGCTTGTCACCATTTGCCCTCTTACATTTTCATTTCCTATGAGAGATTGGGATATTATAATCCTCTTTAGATTCTGAACTTCCTAATATAGAATTCTTAACATCGAATAAAAATCAAGTTCAAAGTCCTTATCTAGAGCTAGTTTTATTGTTGTTGTTTTTCATAATAATCAATATGACTGTCAGAGTACAGAATCTCAGACCTTACTGGTGAAAAGGTTCTGAAAATTTATACAACTTCCCACCCAGTAGTGACCATCCCTGTCCAGTCCTTGACAGATAGCTGTTCAACTCTATCTGAGCACTTTGTAGGATCATTATTCAGTAAGTGATATTTAAAATCCAGAACTAGTGCTCACTTCAGTAGCATATATACTAAAATCCAGAACTTGTTTTCAACTCCATATTTCTAGTAGTCCAATTAATGCCAAGAAAACCAGCACTGCTGGCAGCGGAGACAACTATGTTACCTTGTGGAGAAACTACCTTATTCTTTGCTTTGGAGTTGCAAAGCCCAGTATCATGAGCCCGGGACACTTAAGAGCTTCGACTCCAGAAATAATGGCAACCACGCCTGATGGTACAGTGAGCTACGATAACAAGGTGACGTGACATGCTTCAGAAGAATTATTCTGTAAGGTTTTTTTTTAGCTTTTTTGTCTAGAGTTCACAGTGCAAATTGCACTGTGCCTGCCATCTGGAGTATATGGGATCAGATCTTCACCCTGCACATTTCTAAATTCCATTGAGTGTTTATGTGCATAACTTACTATTCCTCCCTGACAAGTGGGCAGCAGAAGATAAAGAGAAGTTAGCAAACTTTCTTAAGACATTGGAACTTGTATTTATTAGTGCCCTGAGGTTTGGTTTGTGTCCTACATACCACATGTCTGTCACTCCTCACCAAGTCTTCACCTTTAAACAATGCCTTGATTAACTTATCTTGTTAAAGATACATTTTGTAGATTTAATTTGTTTTTTAAGAAGATTATTATAATAACAATTTCTTTAGTTTGTGTTCCAGACGGGAAATGCATTCATTTGTACTGTATTAAATGTATGGGTTGTGTTATTTTTCCTGAAATGATGGCAGTGCCTTGGGAAGTGGTTTAGAACTTTAAAACTGTTATAATGGAATCACCATTTGATTAAAGGAAGCTTCCATTACCATGTGACATCTTTTTCACTTTTAATCAACTTGTTTCAGGCCATAGGCACCCCATCCGTGGGAGTTCTGTTAAAGCAGTTGGTGCCTTTGATGAGACTAGAGGGCATTGAGATCACAGAATCCTTAGTTTTAGGATTTGGAAGAACAAATTCCCTTGTTTTCAGGTACAGTAGTCTTAATAAGTTGTTGTAAATTCATACATGCTGCTACTATCATAGTTCCTGTTTGTAATGCAAGTCTGAGTTTGCTATTGGCAAGTGCCTGCAGTTTCTAGGCTTGGCGCAGTTTCCTGTGTCCTCTGACTGACGTTCATGAAACAATCACTGCTTGCAGCTGCCTCGTGTTTCACTTTCCATCATTGCAGCTTGACTTTACCTCTCAGATTTAATTTCACTTGCGAGCTTTGTTTTAGATAACTGTAAAAAAAATTTCAGTGTCAATGCCCAGTTAACCAGAGGCTTTAACGTCACTATAGGAGTGTCTGCTTATCAGCCATTTATGTAACAGGCTATCAAAGGCAAAGCATTGCTAGAACTCTTAGGGGTGACCTGTTACACTAGTGGACCTTTCTATAAGGTGCTTTATCTGCCTTTATAGAACCATCATATCTCAATTCCTGGTTTCCTTAGTCATTCCACACCTTTAATTAAATAACCATTCCACCTGAGGCAGTGTCAATGCCTTTGAAAGAGTCATCATAAAATGTTAGTTTGGGCTGCTTCTGATGACTTTAACTGAGCAGGAAAGCCTACCAGGGCAAATTAAGTCTTATTAGAGTTTTCATGTAGATACAAAAGGGAAAGACCCAAGCATCTGTGAGAAACCCTATTTGAAAAACTAAGATTAATGAGACATCTTAGAGACAACTTAGAGACAACTGGCAAAGAAACCATTTACATTATTCACGTAGAGAGTCAGATTTTAACCTTACAAAAAGTAATTGTGAGCTCTGACTACTTGAGTGCCAGTTAACCAGAGTTTTACTACTTATTTATTAGTTAAGACAAAACATCATGTAGAAATACTATAAGAAGATAACAAGAACAATTCCTGGAATTTCTTAACATTTTCCCAAAGAACCTGAGGCTTTTTTGCATAGCTCATCCTCTTAGCATTCCTCAAGGGAAGTAACTTATGCTACTTACTAGCCACATAGATCTGGGCCTCATTTCCCTCCCCTATAAAATTGTTATTATCAGTAAAAATAAAGTATATCTCTCTAATAAAAAAAAGTTTGGTATAATTATAGAATCTATCTCATAGATTTATTGAGAGGATTAAATATAAAAATGCTCACAGTACATATTTGATTAATGTTTGCAATTAGATGGAGGAGACAATATTATTTCCATATCTTTGATGAAAAAATTCCAACATATGTATTGAAAAAATCTGGAATGGAACACAGGCTTTCTGTGTCTCAGTGCAGAATCCAATACAATTTACCTTCCTGTTCTTGGTTTTCCCTGAAGGGTGATTTCTAATAACACAAAATATTCTACCAGAAAATACAAGGTTTTAAGACATGGAACAGATATTATAGACAAAATACTTACCAACTGGCTAGATCTCATAATAGGGACAGATGAAGTATATACATGTAATATGAGATGTATATTAACATGATCAAACTTTTATTTTTACTACACGAGAGAAAAGGTTTTTATGAAAACCTCACTACTGTAGTACTTGCCATATTTGCATTTGTCATATAGTTCAAATAAAGGAATTTACCTCTGAAACTCCAAAAAGACTTCATTTTAGAATCAACTATCAGTCATTCCCCTGAACACAGATCCCAAAGGCAGTGCCATAGTATTGCATCTGTCTCTTGTGCTCTAATTAGACTGAAAATTTCTGTGCAAAGACTCAGCTTCACTTATCTTCAGGTCCACAGTCTGTAGTAAAGTGCTTTGAATTTAGGAAGTGTTTGCAAAATATTGTTTAATTGTTCAGATAGAGTTTTTGCTATAGAGATCTCTAGAACATTAAATCAAAATCAAGTCAACACATGTATTGAGCCAAAATTATGTACATTGCCCTGGGATTAATACCAGTAATACAAAGTATAGACCAGTGATTGGGAAATGGAAAGGCCAGGGGAGATTTTGATATCAGAAGCAAAGTGGAAAAAGCAAATGTTTTAGGATTGAATGTATATGTTTGGTGACAAGTTTGGTATCAATAATAATGAATTTCAAATGCTGGCCTTTTTCCTCTGTAGAGAATTGGTAGAAGAACTTCATCCATTAATGAAAGAAGCTCTCGAACGAAGACCAGAGGTAAGATTTTTAATTTAAATCATTAAGATACTTGGCTTATTTGGACAATGGTGTGAATTTAAATCATACCCAATGGTTCCCCCTAAAGAATATAAATACCCCAACATGCTTATAATATTGAATCTTAATATTTTAGTTTTTGTTATTTTCATTATTATTCAATATTTGAATACTTAGTATAAAATGGTTCCTACTTTAAAAGATTTTATGTACTAAACTAACGAAAGCAAAGCAGCCTAAATAGTCATATATATGTTAAGATATTACATTCATTTACAGGAGGTTTGCGTTGATTGAATTTTGGCCTTTAGTTTGTTCGCTTGTTTTTTACAAGGAGTTGGATGGTCAAGAATATTATTTATTTCATCTGGCATATGAAGCATTTTCCTCAACATTATCTTCCCCAAAGTGAACTCTGAAAAGGATAAACTTATAATGTAGCAGGATAAAAAATATATATATAAAAGAAGACTAAAAAAGGAGCTTCCCATATAGTAATAAGAATCAAGAAGTAGCAAAAATTGAGCAGTCTGAGTCAGAAAATGTGGGCCCCATGATCAGAATTGGTGGCAGTATTAATGCCCACTCTCCTTTTCCCCTTGATTAAGATGCTCCAATGTTTCCACAAATGCTTGGAGCATATAGGAACTGAGGCTTGTTGTGAACATTCCCACCTTATAAATATTTATCAACTCCCACCCCCATGATCTTTCTCTTACAGCCTGTAATAGCAAGCATTGTCTCTAAGGATTAGCAAGAAAGAAAAATACATTTTTGTCTTTTATGGTTAGAAAATTGAAAAGGACTAGGTTAGGCCTTTTTTCAATCCAGTTTAAAGCTCATATTGTCCTGCCCGTATCTATAAGTGGCATCACCTCTTTCTGCACAGAACAAAAAACGCCGAGAACGTCGGGACTTGTTACGACTACAATTACTTCGAATTTTTGAACTTCTGGCTGATGCTGGTGTAATAAGTGACAGGTAGGGTGAAAATTTCCCTGAGTTAGTCTCTGCTTACCACACTGGTCTACTTTTTTCTCTTTTCACTTTCTGTCTTTCTTTAAATATATTACCTTTAACTTTTACTCAGAAAAAGTCCAAAAAGCTTGGTTGTTTTTTTTCTTATTCTATTTACACTGCATATAGGTCAAGAACAAATGTAGTGTGTCAGTTCTGACAGTGACTTTTATTTTCCATGAAGCATGTACCACTTTGAAATGAAGGCTGAGCATCTAAAAGTTTCATTTTCCTTTATTCCAGCACAAATGGAGCCTTAGAACGGGACACTTTAGCCCTTGGAGCTTTGTTCCTAGAGTACGTGGACCTGACTCGCATGCTGCTAGAAGCTGAAAATGATAAAGAAGTTGAAATTCTTAAAGATATCCGGGCACATTTTAGTGCCATGGTTGCCAACTTGATTCAGTGCGTTCCAGGTACAGTGATGCATCACTGCAGATTACTTATCTTTTTGCTTGATAAACCATTTGTTCCTCTAGGCTGTGCTTTCCTCTAATCCTCTTGGCTTTTGTGCAGGTCTTGGGTGAGACTGTCTATTTCTCTTGAAATACTTGGAAATGTACATGAGGACAGACTGTAGTAATTCAGCACAGAGTTGGAAAGGGAACAATAAGAATTAAATCTGCCTTTGTGTTTGTCATTGTTTCTCTTCTTCATTTTGGTTTCCATGTGAAAATGAACCTAAGTGAACCTTCCTCCATAGAAAGGAAAGAATTCAGAAGGAACATTCACAGGTGCTTCATTTTTGTCCTTCTTGTGCTATCTGTGAATATGTTTTAAAGTCTGTTTTGGCCCGGCCGGGTGTGGCTCAGCAGTTGAGCATCAACCTAGGATCCAGGCAATCGGGGTTCGATTCCTGGTCAGGGCACATACCCAGGTTGTGGGCTCGATCCCCAGTCGGGAGCATGCAAGAGGCAGCTGATCAATAACTCTCTCATCATTGATGTTTCTATCTCTCTCTCTCCCTCTCTTTTCCTCTCTCTGAAATCAATAAAAATATATTAAAATAAAAAAAAATTGTTTTTAAAGTCTGTTTTGTCTGGTAGAAGTACACACCAGCTTTTTTATTTGTTTCCCTTTGCATGAAATATCTTTTTCCATCCCTTTCTATCTGAAATGGTTTTCCTTTGGACAGCATATATATGGGTTTTATTTTCTTACCCATTCAGCTACCCTCTATCTTTTGATTAGAGCATTTAGTCCATTTACATTTAAAGTAATTATTGATAGGTACATAGTTATTGCCACTTTATTTTTTTCTGATTATTTTTAAAGTATTCTGTTTCTTTCTTGCTCTCTTCTCTTGAATTTTGATGACTTTCTATAGTGCTGTTTAGATTCCTTTCTCTTTATTTCTTGTGTATCTCTTACAGATTTTTTGTTACCATGTACTTTACATATACCAAGCTTTGTTTATAGCAACCTATTTTAAATTGATGGTTACTTAAGTTCAAATACATTCCATAATCTCTACTGTTTTTACCCATATCCACATTTATGTTTTTGTCATTTTTTACCTCTTTTGTGAAATCTGTGAATATATAATCTCAGGAGTATTCTTTCTCTTGACTGTATCGAATCAACACATTATATAGAATTCTAGATAGCTTAGTAAGTTATATTATCAACAGAGAATTTTTTATACAGAGAAAATGGATAAGAACTATCTTGAGAGATCCAAGATGATTGTGGAGTAAGTGGAAGCTAAATTCACCTCCTCCCAAGACCAAACTGAAATTACCACAAAAATATTAACAAATCAACCTGAGTAACCAACTGAAGACTAGCTGAAGAGAAGTCTTATAACCAAGGATTTACAGAAGAAGCCACATTGAGACTGGTAGGAAGTGTGGAGACATAAAGAGGGCTGGCCCTGCTCCCACAGGAGGCAGGTGAGATTCCAGAGGGATACCTCAGTTGCTAAGGTTGCCCCTGGAAAGCATGGGGTTTGGGGTCTCAACCCCAAGCTGTGTTCCCAGCCCAGCACACCAGAGCTGGGAAGAGGTGTCCATATAACATTTGACTGTGAAAATCAGCAGGAATTCTGTCCACCAGAGAGAGACAGGAGTCTGCTAAAGACACAGGCACCCTCTTAAAGGACCAATACATAAAATCTCGTTCTCAGACACTCACTCTGGGTTCTGGTAGAGGGAGGACAGAGTGGACTATAGTCGTGTGAGGAGAAACTGAGGTTTGTGGCTCTGGACACAGAGTAGAGGGGACAACTCCTGGGACCCCCTGTGCTCAGTCACTCTACTGCATAGCGAATGCGATCTTGCTTGGGTGGATCATACCCTTCCATACAGCATCAGCTTGGGGGAATGCAATAGCCCCACACTCTGGACTCCCTCTCAACCCACCCTGCATAGCTTCCACCTTTCTGAAGAGGCAGATACCTAGGTCGGGGTATAGAGGTATGGGCCAACTCAGGGGGTATCAGTGACTGAGTTGTGTGACTTTGGGCAGGGGGCCATTCTCCCTACTTCCCTGTAAACCTGACTGGCACCTCCCCCTCATGGGAAATCCACTAGCCCCACTCTCTGGGCTCCTGGCAGCCCCATCATCTCGACTCTTGGTGGCTCCGCCCTACAGAGGCCTGGGCAGAATCTGGAGCAGACCAAGTTGTATGGCTCTTGGAATGGGGAAGTTTTTCCCTCACACACCCAACTGGTGCAGAGCTTTCCCTTCACACAACCAAATCTTGGTCTGTTTGGGCCCGATAAATTCTGCTGGCCTCATCCTGATGACTCCCCAAGACCCCACCCCACCACAAAGGTATGTGAGCACCCAGCAGGTGGCAGCTAGATTTGGTATACCCTGGGACATTTGCTAAGTGGCCTCAGGCCCAGCCCTGGCACTAAGTTTGAATTGTATAGATCCAGTGAACACCTCTCACCCTTACCTGGTGACTCACTGGGAACCTATTGCATGTAACTCAATTACCACAAAAGCCTCTTTCAGTGATTGAACCTAAGAGGCAGCCAGATGGCAGAGGTAGGCAGAAGCAGACATCAAGCTTCCTTGGGACTTTTGAAGACCTGCCCCCTAGCTCAAGGCTGGGCTCAGCAGAGGCAGCCACAAATTGGGTTACCTTGTAGCTCCAATCAGGTTGTCCAAGGCCAGTCACAGGCAGTGTCTAACATTAGCCTGCACCAGATTTCCTCCAAGAAGCCCCAGAATCCACACACTAAGTGGCGAGTCTCAGACATCATCATAGCAGGATCCAGTTAGCCTCATAAGTCGCATATCCAAAGGGAGATTTCGGCAGGCACCAGATCCTGGGGAGGTGAATTCCACATTGTATGGTCAGCACCTGTACAGCAACCCATTCACTGTGGTTGGGGTTGATCCTCACAGTCAGCCAGTGTAAAGGTCAACCTCACACATGAATGGGCCAATAGCAATTAAGTTTCAGTTACAACAGAAAGTTCCACAAGGGACATTCTTGGAGCACCCAGCACAGGTGATCAAGAAAACTGCGCCACAGGGTCCCACAGAACACCTATTACATAAAGCCGCCTTACCAAGACTGAGAGTCATAGCAGATCTATCTAATACATAGAAACAAACACAAAAAGGCAGTCAAAATGGGGAGACAAAGAAACATGCTCCAAATGAAAAACACAAGAAATCTGTAGAAATAGAGCTAAATGAAATGGAGGCAAGCAATTTACCAGAATCTTAAAAGCAGCAAGAGAAAGATAGTTACCTACAAGCAAGCTCCCATAAGACTGTCAGTTGATTTCTCAACAGAAACATTTCAGGCCAGAAGGAGCTGGTATGAAATATTCAAAGTGATGAAAAACAAGAACCTAAAACCAAGACTACTTTATCCAGCAAGGCTATCATTTAAAATTGAAGGAGAAATGAAGAGCTTGCCAGACAAGAAAAAGCTAAAGGAGTTCATCACCACCAAACCAACATTGCAAGACATGTTAAAGGGTCTTCTTGAAGAAGAAGAAAAAAAATAAGAAGAAAGAGGAGGAGCGGGGGGAGAGGGGAAAGAAAAAGAAACAACAACAAAACAGAGGAAGACAGATAAAATAATAAAATAGTAAATATGTGCCTATCAATAATCACTTTAAATGTAAATGGCTTAAATGCTCCTTTCAAAGGACATAGGGTAGCTGAATAGATAAGAAAATAAGACCCGTAAGTATGCTGTCTTGAAGAGACCCACCTCAGAATGAAAGATACACACAGACTAAAAGTAAAGGGCTAGAAAAAGATATTTCATGCAGATGGAAATGAGCGAGAAACTGGAGTAGCAATACTTATATCAGACAAAATAGACTTTAAAACAAAAACTACAGTAACAGAAAAAAATAGGACGCTATATAATGATAAAGGGAGCAATCCAACAAGAGGATATAACCCTTGTAAACATTTATACACCCGACATAAGAGCACCTAAATATATAAAGCAAATCTTGATGGACATAATGGAAGAGATCGACAGTAATACAGTCATAATCGGGGATTTTAATACTACATTAACACCAATGGATAGATCTTCCAGAAAGAAAATCAACAAGGAAACAGTGGCCTTAAATGATACAGTAGATCAGGAGGATTTAATTGATATCTTCAGAGCATTTAACCCCAAAGCAGCAGAATATACATTCTTGTCAAGTTCACATGGAACATTTTCGAGGACAGACCACATGTTAGGACACAAAACAAGTCTCAATAAATTTAAGAAGATTGAAATCATATCAAGCATCTTCTCTGACCATAATGCTATCAAACTAGAAATCAATCACAAGAAAACACATGAAAAACACACAAAGACATGGAAGATAAATAACATGTTACAAAATGATGAATGGGTCAACAATGAGATTAAGGAAGAAATCAAAAGATACCTTTAAAAAAAATGAAAATGAGAACACAACCACCCAAATTCTATTGAACACAGCAAAAACAGACCTAAGAGAGAAATTCACAGCATTATAGGCCTACCTCAAGTAACAAGAAAAACCTCAAATAAATAATCTAACTTTACACTTAGAGGAACTAGAAAAAGAACAGCTAACAAAGCCCAAAGTGAGTGGAAAGGAGGAAGTAATAAAGATCAGAGGAAAAACAAATGAAATAGTGTCAAAAAAACAATACAAAAGATCAATAAAACCAAGAGCTGGTTCTTTGAAAAGATAAACAAGATTGACAAACTTTTAATCAGGCTCATCAAGAAAAAATAAGAGAGGACCCAAATAAAATCAGAAATGAAAGGGGAGAAGTAACAATTGACTCCATAGAAATACAAAGGACTGTAAGAAAACATTACAAACAACTGTATGCCAACAAATTGAACAATTGGGACAAAATTCCTAGAAGCAGTAATCAAAAAACTCCCAACAAACAAGACCTGGACCAGATGGCTTCACAGGAGAATTTTACCAAGCATTCAAAGAACTAACAGTATCCTTTTTAAATTGTTTCAAAAAATTCCAAAGGAGGGAAGACTCCCAAGCTCATTTCACAAGGCCAGCATTATCCTAATTCCAAAACCAGATAAAGACACTACAAAAAAGAAAAGCAAATTATAGCCATAGCCTTGATGTGTATAGATGCTAAAATCCTCAGTGAATTACTACCAAACTGGATCCAGCAATACATTAAACAGATCATATACCCATGATCAAGTGGGATTTATTCCTGGGATGCAACGTTGGTAAGAATATCCAGAAGTCAATAAACGTGATACACCACATAAACAAAATGAGGCATAAAAACCACATGATCATATCAATAGATGTAGAAAAAGCATTTGGTAAAATCCAACACCCATTTATGATAAAAACTCTCAGCAAAGTGGGAATAGAGGGAACATACCTCAACATAATAATAAATGACAAACCTACAGCAAGCATCATGCTCAATGGGCAAAAACTAAAAATATTTCCTTTGAGGTTGAGAACAAGACAGGGATGTCCACTTTCACCCTTCTTATTCAACATAATACTGGAAGTCCTAGCCACAGCAATCAGACAAGAAGAAATAAAAGACATCCAAATTGGAAAAGAAGAAGTAAAACTGTCATTATTTGCACATGACATGATACTGTATATAGAGAACCCTAAAGATTCCACCAAAAACCTACTAAAATGAATTCAACAAAGTAGCAGGATACAAAACAAATATTCAGAAATCAGTTGCATTTCTATACACCAATAATGAGCTATCAGAAAGAGAAACTAAGAAAACAATCCCACTTACAATTGCATTAAAAACCAACAACCTAGGAATAAATTTAACCAAGGATATAAAAGACCTGTACTCAGAAAATTATAAGACCCTGAAGAAAGTAATTGAAGAAGATACAAATAAGGTAAACCATATACCATGTTGATGGATAGGAAGAATTAACATTATTAAAATGTCCATACTACTCAAAGCAATCTGAAGATTCCATGCAATTTCTGTCAAGTTACTAAAGACCTATTTCTCAGAGTTACAGTCAGTATTCCAAAAATTTATATGGAACCACAAAGGACCCCAAATAGCAGCAGCAATCTTGAGGAAGAAGAACAAAGTTGGAGGAATCACGCTACCTGATATCAAACTATACTACAAGGCCAGAGTAATTTAAAAAGCATGGTACCGACATAAAAACAGACATATAGATAATGGACCAGAATAGAAAGCCCAGAAATAAGCCCTCACCATTATGGTCAATTAATTTTGCCAAAGGAGTCAAAAACATACAATGGGGTAAAGATAGTCTATTCAAGAAATGGTGCTGGGAAAATTGGACAAATACATGTAAAAAAATGAAACTAGATCACCTTCTTACACCATGCACAAGAATAAAATCAAAATGAATTAAAGACTTAAATGTTAGACTCAAAACCATAAAAATCCTAGAAGAAAACGTAAACAGTAAAATCTCAGACATTTCTCATAGCAGTATTTTTTCTGATATTCTCCCTTGGCAAGGGAAACAAAAAAACTAAACAAATGGGACTGCATCAAACAAAGTGTTTTGCACAGCAAAGGAAACCATCAACAAAATGAAACAACCCACTGAATGGGAGATCATATTTGCCAATGATATATCTGATAAGGGGTTAATATCAAAAATTATAAAGTACTTATAAAACTCAACACCAAAAAAAGAACCAATCCAATTTTAAAATAAGCAAAGGACTGCCGTAACCAGTTTCACTCAGTGGTTAGAGCATCGGCCCTCAGACTGAAGGGTCTCAAGTTTGATTTCAGTCAAGGATACGTACCTTGGTTGCAGGCTCAATCCCCTGCCCAGTCAGGGCGCATACAAGAGGCAACCAATTTCTCTCTCTCTCTCTCTCTCTCTCTCTCTCTCTCTCTTTCTTTCTTCCACTCTCTCTGAAAACCAATGGAAAAAATATCCTCGGGTGAAGATTAAAAAAAAATTTTTTTTAATGGGCAAAGGACCTAGATAGACATTTCTCTAAAGAGGACGTAGAGATGGACAATAGAAACATGAAAAGGTGCTCAATGTCACTAATCATCAGAGAAATGCAAATTAAAACCACAATGAGATATTACCTCATATCTGTCAGAATGACTATTATCCATAAATCAGCAAACAAGTTTTGGCAAGGATGTGGAGAAAAGGAAACCCTCTTGCACAGTTGGTGGGAATGAAGATTGGTGTAACCACTATGGAAAGTAGTATGGAATTTCCTCAAAAAATTAAAAATGGAACTGCCTTATGACCCAGCAATTCCACTTCTGGGAATATATCCAAAGAAATTCAAAACATCTATTCAAAAAAATATATGCACCCCTATATTCATTATAGTACAATTTACAATAGCCAGGATTTGGAAGCAACCCAAGCACCCATCAGTAGATGAGTAGATTTAAAAAAGTGGTGGTATATTTGTACAATGAAATACTATTTGGCCATAAAAAGGAAGGAAATTTTACCTTTTGTGACAGCATTGAATGACCTGGAGAGTATTATGCTAAGTGAAGTGTAAAAGACAAATACCATATGATTTCACTTATACATGGACTCTAATGAACAAAATAACCTAACAAACAAAATAAAAAGAGACTCATAGATATAGACAACAGAACGACAGCTAGCTGTCACAGGGGAAAGGATCGAGGGACTGGGCAAAAAGGTGAAGGGATTAAGCAAAAAAACATACAAAAAACACCTCATAGACAACAGTATGGTAACTATCACAGGGAAAGGGTTGCTGTGAGGTAGAAGAGGGTAAAGGGGGTTAAATGATGATGGAAGGAGACTCGACTTGGTGTGGTGAATGCACGATACAATATACAAGTGAGGTATTATTGAACCATACCCCTGAAACCTATGTACTTTATTAACCAATGTCACCCTAATAAATTCAATGAAAAGTAAATAAATAAACTGTAAAAAAATAAACTTTTTTTTTAATTTTAGAAGCACAGAAAATAAAAATATCTGGTCAGTTTGGTGCAAAAATTAATGACATTAAAAGGTTTTGACATAATTACAAAAAGCTGCAACTCAACTGTTTCTACTTTTTCATAACTTTGATGTTGTATAACCAGTCTTCCTCATTTTGATGACTCTAAAGTAACATGTGAGTTGACCTCTTCAGTTAAAGTATGTTTATTTAAAATTGTCTATACATTATACTTCACAATTTTTCCTAAAGACTAACAGCAGTCAAGGGAACACTGTCTACATAAGCAGCTGATTGGAAGGTGTTGCAGGTTCTCCAGACATTGGTTAGAAAACAGTGTGTGAGTCGTTTTCTGCTTCTGCTTCCTGCTCTGAGACAAGGTGCTAGCAACCACAGCATTAGAGGAAGGATACACACTTAAAAAACTCTGCTTAATTTTTTAAACACCTGTTTTATTACCTAAAGAAAACTTGAGTTAGGAAAGGAAATTAATACTTTCCCTTAAATTTAAAACTGCTGTGTAATAGTGACAAATTTTATTCACGATATTTTTTATTCTCGTAGACTGTTAACTCTGTGTTTTCCTCTCTAGTTCACCACCGGAGATTTCTCTTCCCCCAGCAAAGCCTGAGGCACCATCTTTTCATCTTGTTCAGCCAGTGGGCAGGGCCCTTCAGCATTATGTTCACACCTCTGGATCGGTACAGTGACAGAAACCATCAGATCACAAGATACCAGTATTGTGCCTTAAAGGTAGGTCACCTTTGCCTCAGTGATAACTCTTGTCAGATTCGTGGTCTCCTTCCTTAAGCTGATAACCATGCTTTAAATTAGGTTAAAATAAATAATATGATTTCATATGATGTGACAAAATCTAAGTGCACTTGCCAAAAAAATCAAATAAACACGCACATAAATACATAAACTGACCTTAAAAATTCCAAAATGTACACACATAAACATAGATTGATAGCTGTGTATAAATATGCAAATATTCCAATTGGCTTCATAATTTCTAATTGGCAAAACTTATCCAAGTTTCCACTTTAATCAGTGTTTCTTCTGTATGAGAACCATATGTTTTTGCTTAAGGGATAAACCCTTCAAGTAGCTGCTTGCCAATAAACATCCAACCTAAAAATCCATAGGTTATAATGAGGTTTGTATATGTATATATGTGTGTGTGTATATACATATATATGCGCATATATATATCTTCAAGTTCAAAATCTTCCATTTCCCTTTTGTCTCTTATTCTAGAAGACTCCCAGAAATAAATTTCTATTAGGACTGTTCAAACATTTCAGAAGCATGATTCCTTACAGTCTAATTTCAGCTCTGTCATATATAGCAGAAGTTGCTGACTTTCAGGTTGAATTTGTCTCAATGGAGATGATTTAAACCATGGCCCTGGTAATCATCTGGACATGCTAATTGCAGAGTTAATCCAGATCCCCCCTTCTCACCTTCCCTTGCTTCCTCTCCTGCCCCTCCCCCCCAAAGGAACTGAAGTTTATATTTTTTATTTCTTTATCTTTGATTAAGAACCACAATTATCTCCATGTTTTTCATAGTTTGTCAATTTAGTACATTAGTCAAATATCTGTCAAGTTTGTCAGTTCAGTACATAGTCAAATAGTTGTCATCAAAGCAAAATTTGAAAAGCTCTATCTTCTGAATAGAATTAATTCACTTGAAATTATTGAAGGTAAATTCATTTTTAATACTGTGACATGGTCATTTTGTTTTCAGTGTTTTACTGTTTCATCATAAAGACTTGTTATAATCATAAAATTACAAGATCAGACTGACAGAGGGAAGGAGAGGGGTGGGTGGGTAGAGGGGGAGAAAGTCACCAAAGAATTTACATACATATGTGCATAACCCAAGGACACAGACAATGGTGTGGAGAGGGACTGGGGAGGCAGGTGAGGTGGGGTGGAATGGGTCAATGGGGATAAAAAGGGGACATCTGTAATATTTTGAACAACAAAAAATTAATTACTTTTTTAAAAATTTTAAAAATTAAAAATAAAGTAAAATTACTTGTTCACAAAGTTAAATTTATGGGTTTAGCTCTTCTAAAAAGAGCCATTTGGGAATCTGGTATTTTTACTGAATCCACTAAAGAATACTTTAAAATCTTGTGGAAATTACTGCTTTAAAAGATCGTTATCATTTATAAGTCTGGTAATTATGTTTTATAAAGTCAGTTGCTTGCCATTAGACCATTCCAGATTTCATTCCCAGGTGTTTTGTGTTTTGTCATCAGGCAATGTCAGCAGTGTTGTGCTGTGGCCCTGTGTTTGACAATGTGGGCCTTTCTCCAGATGGCTATCTATATAAGTGGCTCGACAACATTCTGGCTTGTCAAGATTTACGAGTAAGTACTAGTTAAATATACGGCTCTTGTTCAGTCTCTAGGATGTTCTGCCTCAGTTAGGTTACTGAGGTATCTAAGCATTGTTCACAGCACAGTCTCTTCCCACATCAGCCACAGAATGTAGGTTTAAGCGTTGTTCACAGTACATTATGATGCATCAGTATAAATATCACAGTAACATTTGGGTTGACAATAAACTGGGTCATAAAGCAAGTCTCTACAAAATTCAGATGACTGAAGTGACACAGACTGTGTTCTCTAATCACAGTGGAATTATGCTACTGATCAATGATACAAACATAATTAAGACACACTATTCCAGATAACCGGTGAGTCAAAGAATAAATGAGAGAGACTGAAAAATATTTTTAACTGAAGAATAATGAAAGCACTACATACTAAACTTGTGGATTGTAAATAAAGTCTTGCTTAGAGTGAAATGTTTAGTCTTAAGTGCATAGAGTAGAAAGAAAAAAAGGCTGATAATCAATGTCCTAAGCATCCATCTCAAGGAGGTGGAAAAATAATAACATCAAACTCAAAAAAGCATAATGAAGGAAGTAATAGAGATAAGAGCAGAAATTAATGGAAGAGAAAAAATTGATTTAAATATTATTTAAACCAAAAGTTGAATTTTTTAAAAGACTAATAAAATTAATAAATCCATGAGAAATCTGATCAAGAAAGAGAGAGGGAAGGCGCATGTCATCAGCATCATAAATGTAAAGGGGGCATCATTACAGATGCCACAAATATTTAAAATAAAAGAACATATGAATATCTTTGTGCCAGTAAACTTGAAAATTTAAATTAAATAGACAAATTCCTAGAAAAACACAACACCAAAAGAAAAGAAAATCTGAATAGTTATATAAGTAATAAAGAAATTTAATCTGTAATTGAACTTCATGCAAACAAAACTTTAGGACCAAATGGCTTTACTGATGAAGCCAACATTTAAGGAACAAATTGCATTGATTTAATACAAATCCTTAAAGAGGAAACAACTCAAGAGGAAATACATTCCAACATGTTTTAGCAGACCAGCATAACCTTGATACTAAAATCTGACAAGGATTTAATAAGAAATAAAAGAAAAAGCCTATTTTATCCATTAGCATAGAAACAAAAACTTTAAACAAAATATTAGAAAACTGAATTCAGTGTTATATAAAAAAGATGATTCATCATGACCAAGTTTGGATTACTCAAGACCTACAAGATTGGTTTAATGTCCATCAATTCCTTAGTATGTTAATTATATTAATAGAGTCCCAAGAAAGAAATATCATATGGACATCTGAATAGATGCAGAAAAAGCATTTAATAAAATTCCAAATTCATTCATGAGAGAAACTCTTAACAAAACCAAGAATAAAAATAACTTTCTTAGTTTGATAGAGGATGTCTTTAACAAATGTATGGCAAACATCATACTTAATAGTGAATATTAAAAGTGTTCCCTGAGATTAAAATGACCAAGGAAGCCCACTGTCACCACCTATGTCAACATTATACTATAGATCATTGCATATGCATTCGGAAAAAAAAAAAAGATATCAGGAATAAAAAAAATGAATTTAGATGGCCGATCTAAACATAAAGCTTAAAAAAACTAGTTTCTAGAAAATAAGACAGGGGGATATCCTAATCCCTGGGATAAGGGAAAGATTTCTTAAGCAGGATGCAAAAATTACGAACCATAAAGAAAAACTATTTAATAACTTCTGTTCACCAAAAGTCACCATTAAGAGTGTGAACATGCCCGGCCAGGCACGGCTCAGCGGTTGAGCATCGACCTAGGATCCAGGAGATCGAGGTTTGATTCCCGGTCAGGGCACATGCTCGGGCTGCGGGCTCGATCCCCAATGACTCTCTCATCATTGATGTTTCCGTCTGTCTCTCTCTCCCTCTCCTTTCCTCTCTCTGAAATCAATAAAGATATTTAAAAAAAAAAAAAAAAAGTGTGAACAGACTAGCCATAGAAAGAAAGATATTTGCAAAATAAAACCAGAGTTTTTAATCTAAAATATATGAAGGACCCTTACAAATAAGTAAGATAAAGACACCTAGAAAAATGAGCAAAAGACTAAAACAAGCTATGTACAAAACAGGTTATATAAATGGCCAGTAAACATAAGAAGACATTCTCTAGCTCATCAGTAATCACAGAGATGCAAACTAAAGCCACAGCAGATGGTACCCACCTGAATGGCTGAAATTTAAAAGATTGGCAGTACTACTTATGACCCAGCGATTCCACTTCTGGGTGTATATCTGAAGAAATACAAAACAGTAATCAAAAATATACATGCACCTCTTTGTTTATTGCAGTGTTATTTACAATAGCTAAGATATGGAAGCAATCCAGTGTCCATCAATAGACAAGTAGATAAAAAAGCTGTGATGCATACATACAATGGAATATTACTGGGCCGTAAAAAAGAATGTAATCTTACCATTTGCAACAGCATAGATGGATCTAGAGGGTATTATGCTAAGTGAAATAAGTCAGACCAAAAAAAAGACAAATACCATATGATTTCACTTATATGTGGAATCTAAAGAACAAAATAAACAAGCAAACAAAATAGAAACAGACTTATAGGTACACAAAACTGATGAGAGGGTTGGGGGGCTGAGTGAAAAAAGTGAAGGTATTAAGAAGTACAAATTGGTAGTTACAAAATTATCACAGGATGTAAAGTACAGCGTAGGAAAAATAGTCAATAATAGTGTAATAAGTATGTATGGTGTCGGGTGGGTACTTGAAATATTGGGAGGATCTTTGTAAATTATATAATTGTCTAACCACTATGTAGTATGCCTAAAACTAATACAAGATAATATTGAATGTAAACTAATTGAAAAATAAAATTTTAAAAATAATAATAAAGAAATATAAAGGTTAAATATCACCAATCATAACATAAAAAATAAAAAGATTGGCAGTACCAAATGTCAATGAGGAAATGGAGCAATGGGAACTCCTCACACAATGCTATAGAGAGTGTAAACTGGAAAAACCGTTTTGGAAAACTGATTGGCATTATCTACTAAAGTTGAACACAGTATACCAAGAGTAATCATAAATTAGAATTTTATACAACAGTAGGAATAAGTGAATGTAAAAATTGAGTGAAAGAAAGCAGAACACAAAGTTGTATACCTTATAATTACACTTACATAGACTTCAAAACTGTGCAGACTAATCAGTGGTGGTGGAAGTCAGGATATGGTTGCTTCTGAGGAGGAGAGAGGGGACAGTGGTTAAGAAAATGCACAGGCAGGCTTTACTGGTGCTAGCAATCCATGACCCTTACTTTGTGGTACTCACATTATCATGCTCATTTAAGATTACTCATATACTTGTGAATCATATACTATCTATGTATTTTATACATCAATATCAAGCTTTAAAGCACAAGAAAAACTGGCTGATTTTCTTTCAAGTCTAATTTTTTTATGAAATATTATTTTTAAGTCCTTTGCAATAGCCCCTTGAGGAATTAGGTTGAGAATGTTTGACCATCCAATTAGAATATCGCTCCCATTGGGACCTTACTCTGTAATAAAAAGAAATAATAATTTTAAAGGGCAGAATCTTTCCTTCTCCATTTTGTTGCAACTTCCAGAGGAGGCAGGAAAATGTTTTCTGAAGGCACCAGTCTTCCCCTGGACAAATATTACAGTGGTTTCAAGAATCGATTAAGTATCCTATTAACTCTCCCCACAATGCTGATATATTTATATGGAAGTGTCTGATTAAGAGAAGATTATTGCCCTGGCCAGTGGTTGAGCATTGTCCCATGCACCAAAAGGTCACCAGTTCGATTCCCAGACAGGGCACATGTCTGGGTTGTGGGCTTAGACCCCAATAGGGAGCATGCAGGAGGCAGCCCATCGATGTTTCTCTCTCACATGGATGGTTTTTTCTCTCTTTCCCTCTCCCTCCTTCTCTCTCTCTAAAAAATCAATAAAAACATATTTTTTTAAAAAATAATTAAAAAGAAGAGTTTATTAATAACTGTATTGCTTTGTAAAAGATTGTCAGCTAAGCTTTACACAGAATATTTAGTAATCAAGCCTACTAAATATATTCCCTCTGATATTTTTCTCTAAAAGACTGCATACATAAAGGCTCTCCTTTTGTATATTTAATTTTTTTTCCAGATACATATATTTTTCAGAAACATTTTAAATTCAAAGAAAAAACATAGCCAAAGTCTTCACTGCCTTTCCAGAGTTCATGCTTGAGAATGAGTGGGTCCTATATGACAGGTTTATGTAGGGTCCTGTTTAGTTCATACATTTCAGTATTTGGTTTCAATTGCTCCCTATTAAAGAGGAAAATGTGGAACAAAAACTAATTAAGATGAATGCTCAGTCTCCATTTTTATTTTACCCCATTCAATGTTTACTAAACTCAATTTTGTGTCTTCCCCTGGAATAACCTTTCATTAAAGATGAATAATTGCTTTCCTCTGTTTATTCAGGTCCATCAACTTGGCTGTGAAGTTGTCGTCTTGCTCTTGGAACTTAATCCTGACCAAATAAATCTTTTTAATTGGGCGATTGACCGATGCTACACAGGTTCATACCAACTTGCATCCGGCTGCTTCAAGGCCATAGCGACTGTATGTGGAAGCAGGTATGGGTTCTCATACGTGGGGGCTGCTGGTCAGTGGCAAATACAACTAGGGTTGTTCTTCATTATATGAATAACTGAGAGCAGCCTGCTTTTGCAATTATCCAGGCATAATAAATTCTATGGGAATCCAAAATGGCCTATATTCCCTGGCAGATAGACCACTCCCTATAAGTGTGCAGCTGTGTTGATTTTTCGTATTCTACCAGGAGAGCCTTTTCTTGTTATAGCCCCCTTCTTTTAATTGCATGTAAATTCATAGTGAAGCATTAGAGTAGGATTTGAGAATGATCAAGGAGATATATTAAAGGAGGCTCTAGAAATGCTGGTGACAGGTGTTAAGAGTAAGCCCTTCAGCCACCTTGAGACCAAACTAAAGCCAAAAAGCAGCCTTAAGAAGGTTAAATCTGCCTTGTCCAAAACTTCAGAAGGGAAGAAAAGGAGAAAAATGCGGCACCTCAGGTTCCACAGATCACACTTTAGAAACCACTGTCCTTGTTATATAAATTAGTCATTCGGCAAAAACACTCAGCACTGTAATTTACTGAATTTCATAAATTGCATAAGCTTTTCCCAAGAGAGAGCTCACTTATTAGAACTTGAAAAATGGCAGCTGAAGTTTATTTTTTAAAAGACTCATATAGATTGTTGAATTTCCTTTTTAATTAATTGTTGCATTTACTTCTTTCAATTTATCTTTATTGCTGAAAGTATAACAGATGTTCCCCTTTTCCCCCCATTGATCCCCCCCACCCCACATCCACCCCCCTCCTGGCCTTCTCCATACCAATGACTGTATCCATACGTTATGCATATAAGCATATAAGTTCTTTGATTAATCTCTCCCCACCTACTCCTCCACCCCTGCCTTCCCTCTGAGATCCCTCAGTCTGTTCCATGCTTCTAGCCTCTGGATCTATTTTGTTCATCAGTTTATTTTGTTTATTATATTCCACATATGAGTGAGATCATGTGGTACTTGTCTTTCTCTGACTGGCTTATTTTGATTAGCATAATACTCTCCAGTTCCATCCATGCCCTCCCAAAGGGTAAGAGATCCTTCTTTTTACAGATGCATAGTATTCCACGGTGTAAATGTACCACAGCTTTTTCATCCACTCATCTACTGATGGGCACTTGGGCTGTTCCCAGATCTTAGCTATTGTAAATTGTGCTGCTATGAACATAGGGGTGCATAAGTTCTTTCTGATTGGTGTTTCGGGTTTCTTAGGATATATTCCTAGAAGTGGGATCACTGGGTCAAATTGCAGTTCCATTTTTAATTTTCTGAGGAAACTCCCTACTGTTTTCCATAGTGGCTGCACCAGTCTGCATTCCCACCAGTAGGGTACTAGGGTTCCCTTTTCTCCACATCCTGGCCAGCACTTGTTGTTTGTTAATTTGTTGATGGTGCTCATTCTGACATGTGTGACATGATACCTCATTGTGGTTTTAATTTGCCTCTCTCTGATGATTAGTGACTCTGAGAATTTTTTTATATGTCTCTTGGCCATCTGTATGTCCTCTTTGGAGAAGTATCTATTTTAGGTCCTTTGCCCATTTTTAAATTGGATTGTTTGTCTTCCTTTTGTTAAGTTGTATGAGTTCTTTATATATTTTGGATATTAACCCTTTATCAGATGTATCATTGGCAAATATTGTGTCCCATACAGTGGGCTCCCTTTTCGTTTTGTTGGTTTCTTTTGCTGTGCAGAAGCTTTTTATTTTGATGCAGTCCCATTTGTTTATTTTCTCCTTTGTTTCTCTTGCCCTAGGAGATATATCAGCAAACATATTGCTAAGAGAGATGTCTGACATTTTGCTGCCTATGTTTTCTTCTAGGATTTTTATGGTTTCACAACTTACATTTAAGTCTTTTATCCATTTTGAGTTTATTCTTATATATGGTGTAAGTTGGTGGTCTAGTTTCATATTTTTGCATATACCTATCCAATTTTCCCAGCACCATTTATTCAAGAGATTTTCTTTACTCCATTGTATGTTCTTGTCTCCTTTGTCAAATATTAATTGAGCATAATAGCTCGGGTTGATTTCTGGTTTTTCTGCTCTGTTCCACTGATCTACATGTCTGTTCTTGTGCCAGTATCAGTCCGTTTTGATTACATTGGCTTTATATTATAACTTGATTGTGATCCCTCCAACTTTGTTGTTCTTTCTTAAGATTGCCATGGCTATTCGGGGTGTCTTTTGGTTCCGTATAAATTTTTGAAGTGCTTGTTCTAGATCTGCTGTTGGTATTTTAATAGAGATTGCATTGAATTTATAGATTGCTTTGGGTGGTATGGACATTTTAATGATCTTGATTCTTCCAGTCTATGAACATGGTATATTCTTCCACTTGTTTATATCTTCCTCTCCTTCTTTTTGCAACATCCTGTAGTTTTCCGAGTACAGGTCTTTTACCTCCTTGGTTAAGTTTATTCCTAAGTATCTTAATTTTTTTGTTGCAATGGTAAATGGGATTTTTTAGTTTCTCTTTCTGAGGGTACATTATTGGTGTATAAAAATGCCATCGATTTCTGGATGTTAATTTTGTATCCTGCTACCTTGCTGAATTCATTTATTAAATCTAGTAGTTTTAGGATTTTCTGTGTCATCTGCAAATAATTACAGTTTTACTTCCTTCTTTCCAATTTGCATGCCTTTTATGTTTTCTTCTTGTCTGATCATTGTGGCTAGGACTTCAGTACTATGTTGAATAAGAGTGGTGAAAGTGGACACCCCTGTCTTGTTCCTGTCCTTAGGGAAAATGCTTTTAGTTTTTGCCCATTTCATGCGATGTTGGCCATAGGTTTGTCATATATGGCCTTTATTACATTGAGGCATGATCCCTCTATTCCCACTTTGCTAAGAGTTTTTATCAAAAATAGGTCTTGGATTTTGTCAAATGCCTTTTCTGTGTCTATTGATATCATCACGTGATTTTTGTCTTTCAATTTGTTTATGTGATGTACCACGTTTACTGATTTGTGAACATTGTACCAGCCTTCCATCCCTGGAATAAATCCCACTTGGTCATGGTGTATGATCTCTTTAATATATTACTGGATCCAATTTGCTAATATTTTGTTGAGGATTTTAGCATCTATGTTCATCAGGGTTATTGGCCTGTAATTCTCTTTCTTTGTAGTATCTTTATCTGGTTTTGGAATTAGGCTAATGCTGGCCTCATAAAAAGAGCTTGGAAGTGTTCCTTCCTCTTGGATTTTTTGGGATAGTTTGAGGAGGATAGGAATTAGTTCTTCTTTGAATGTTTGGTAAAACTCCCCTATGAAGCCATCAAGACCAGAGCTTTTGTGTGCCTGGAGTTTTTTTTATTACAGCTTCAACTCCATGAGCAGTTATAGGCCTAGTCAGGTTTTCTGACTCTTCCTGATTGCGTTTTGGCAGGTTGTATTTTTCTAGGAGTTTGTCCATTTCATCCAGGTTGTCCAGCTTGGTGGCATATAGTTCAAAGTATTTTCTTAAAATCTTTTGTATTTCTGTTGGATCATTTGTTACTTCACCTCTTTTGTTTCTGATTTTGTTTATTTGGGTCCTCTCTCTTTGTTTCTTGATGAGTCTGGCTAAAGGTTCATAAATCTTGTTTATCTTTCAAAGAACCAGCTCTTGGTTTCATTGATCTTTTATATTGTATTTTTAGTCTCTATGCCATTTATGTCTGCTGTGATCTTTATTATTTCCTTCCTTCTACTTACTCTGGGCTTTTCTTGTTGTTCTAAGTTGTAGGGTTAGAGATTCTATTAGAAGTTTTTATTATTTTTGAGGTAGGCCTCTAGTGCTATGAACTTCCCTCTCAGGACTGCTTTCATTGTGTCCCATAGATTTTTGGGTTGTTGTAAGTTTGTTTTCATTTATTTCCAGGAAATTTTTTATTTCTTTCTTGATCTCTTTGGTAACCCATTCACTGTTTAATAACTTACTATTTAGCCTCCATGTGTTTGAATCTTTTATAGTGTTTTTATTGTAATTGATGTCTAATTCCATACCTTTGTGGTCTAAGAAGATGTTTGATATGATTTCAATTTTCTTGTATTAGTAGAGGCTTGTTTTGTGTCCTAACATGTGTTCTATCTTTGAGAATGTCCCATGTGCACTTGAGAAGAATGCATATTCTGCAGCTTTTGGGTAGAATGTTCTGTAAATGTCAGTTAAATCCACCTGATCTAGTGTGTTATTTAGGGTCACTGTTTCCTTGTTGATTTTTTTTCTGGAAGACCTATCTAGTAAAGAAAGTGGGATGTTAAAGTTGCACACTGTGACTGTATTGCTGACAATCTCTCCCTTAAAGTCTTCCTGAAGTTTGTTATAAATTTAAGTGCTCTATTTTGGGTGCAAATATGTTTATCAGGGTTATATCCTCTTGGCGGATCGATCCCTTTTGTACTATGTATTGACCTTTCTTGTATCTCATTATGGTCTTCATTTTGAAGTCTATTTTGTCCTATATGAGTATTGCTACAGCAGCTTTTTTTTTTTTTCATTTCTATTTGCATGGAAAATCTTTTTCCATCCCTTCACTCTCATCCTGTGTGAGTCTTTTGTTCTGAGAGGTGGGTCTCTTGTAGACAACATAGATTTAGATCATGTTTACTTATCCACTCAGCTACCCTATGTCTTTTTATTGGAGCATTTAATCCATTTACATTTAAGATTATTATTGATAGATACTTATCTATTGCCATTTTAATTTTTTATGCCTATGTTTCTCTCTATATATATTTCTACTTGTAATTACACTGGTCCCTTTAACATTTTCTGCAATGCTGGTTTGATGGTGATAAACTCCTTTAGCCTTTTTTTTTGTCTGGGAAGCTCATTATTTCACGATCTATTTTGAACGATAGCCTTGCTAGATAGAGTAGTCTTGGTTTCAGATCCTTGTTTTGCATTACCTTGAATACGTCATGCATTCCCTTCTGACCTGTAGAGTTTCTGGTGAAAAGTCAGCTGACAGCCTTATGGGAGCTCCTTTGTAGGAAACAGATTGTTTTCTCTTGCTGCCTTTAAGATTCTCTGTCTTGAATTTTTGGCATTTTAATTATGATGTATCTGGACCTGGTCCTCTTTGGGTTCTTCTTTCTTGGGACTCTCTGTGCCTCCTGAACTGGTGTGACTTTTTTCTTCACTAGGTTAGGGAAGTTTTCTGCCATTATTTTTTCAAACAGGTTTTCTAACCCTTGCTTACTTTCTACCTCCTCTGGCACTCCTATGATGTGAATATTGTTAATTTCATGTTTTCCCACAGCTCCCTTAGACTGTCCTCCTGTTTTTTAATTGTGATTTCTTTTTGGACCTCTGATTGAGTGATTTTTTTCTATCTTGTCTTCTAATTTGCTGATCTGATCCTCAGCTTCCTCTAATCTGCTGTTTATTCCTTCCAGTGTGTTCTTTGTTCCACTATGTCATTCTTCATTTCTGACTGGTCATTTTTCATAGTTTTCATATCTTTTTTTATGCTGTTGAGCATCCATACAATCAGTATTCTAAACTCTGTATCTGATAGATTTCTTATCTCCATTTCATTTAGCTCTTTTTCTGAGGACTTCTCTTGTTCTTTCATTTGAGACTTGTTTTTTTCTCTCCATTTTGGCTGCCTATTTGGATTTGTGTCCATGTATTTCGTAAGCCTGCTAGGACTCTCACTCTTTTTAGAAGATCTCTGGTGTAGGCCAATGTCAGACGCTGTTTGTGACTGGCCTTGAGTACCCTGTTTGGAGCTATCAAAAACCTATGGCTTGAGGTCCCCTCTGTTGGGGCTGGGTGTGTTTAGACAGGTCCAAGATGTACATCAAAGTCTGCTTTTCCGAGGCCTGGGTCCAGAAGCAGATCAGGCAAGACTCAAAGTACTCTGAGGTCTGCCTCTGCCTGCAGGCTGATTAATCTGATTCTCTTCATGAGCCTTAGGCTGTAGAAACTCCACAGAGTTGGGCAAGAAGTTTTCCAGCAGGGGGGAGCAATTGCTTCCCCCTCAGGCAAAAGCTGCTTGGAAGGTAAATGTCCTCCTGAGAAAGATGTCCTCTGCAGTATGGGGGAATGACTCAGCACAGGAATCCAGCGGGGTGCCCTCTGAGCTCTATTTCTAGAGCCTACCACCCTAGATTCTCCTCACACAGCTCCAGTCCACTCTGCCCTCCCTCTGCTGGAGCCCAAGGTGAGTGGCTGCACAGGAAACTTTGCGTGTTGGCCCTTTAAGAGGATCCTTGCATTTCCAGCCATCTCTCCCTGGCAGACAGAAACCCAGCTGCTTTTCACAGCCGGCTTTTATGTGGGCCCCTTTCTCAGTTCTGGTGCTCTTGGCTGGGAAGCCCAGCCTGGAGTTTAGGCCCCAGAGTTCTCAGTGGGAACCCCCCACAGCTGAGATAGCTTTCCAGGCCTTCAGCTGCTGCCCGTGGGAGCCCAGTCAGCCCTCTCATACCTCTGCCCTTCCTACCAGTCTCTATGTGGTCTCCACTTTTCCTCCTTGGTTATGAGGGTGCTCTCTAGCTCATCTTCAGTTGCAGTTGATTATTCAGGATGGTTTTTCTATATTTTAGTTGTAATTCCAGTTTGGTCCCAGCAGAATGTCAGTGTAACTTCCACTCAGTCCACTGCCATCTTTAATCTCTAATTGTTGCATTAAAAATGGCTGTTGCAATGCCCTGTTCGGTTAGGTCATTTGGTTAGAGTGTCATTCAGATATGCCATGGTTGCAGATTTGAAGGTTGTGGGTTTGATCCCCTCCCCCCCCGTCAGGGAACATACAAGAATCAACCAGTCAATGCATAAATAATTAGAACGTTGAATTCATATATCTCTCTCTTATCAATGAATAAAAATTAAGGTCTGGTGGGGCATGGGAGCGGGGTAAGGGGGTCAGTGGGGGAAAAGGGGCCATCTATAATACTTTCAACAATAAATTAAATAAATAAGTAAATAAATAAATAAAATGGCTGTCTTGAGATACTGGAAGAAGGGAATAAAAGTGAATTAGTTTTCAATTGCAACCTATTACAAATAAAAAAAAAATGAATTCACTTTTTGTTTGTTTATTTATTTGTTTTGTTTTTAATCCTCACCTTAGGATTTTTTTTCATTACTTCTCTAATAGAGTAGAAGAGAAAGAGAGAGGCAAACATCGATGTAAGAGAGACACATTTATTGGTTGCCTCCCACACGTGAGATCGAGCTCTCAACCGAGGTATGTGCCCTTGGGCAGAATCGAACCCAGACCGTTCAGTCCACATGTCAATGCTCTAACCACTGAACGAAACAGGCTAGGACTAAAAGTGAATTAGTTTTAAATTCTAACCTATTGTGTTCTAAATTAATAGAAACAAAATTTTAGAAGACATCTACTTTCTGTAAACTTAAAATGACCATGCTGTTTAGAGACAAGTTTCTCTTTAAAATTTTTCTCTTTCTTTTTTAAAGATAGTAGATAAGATTTCATGTTTAAAGCTTGTGTTTTCCATAATATTAGCAGTAGAATCTTTATGATGCACTTAAATCTCCATAAGAGTTATAGCAGATGAACATAAACTGATTTTTCCATCATTTTATTTCTTGATGTTAACATTACATAAGAATATTTAGAACTATGGGATTTTACCAAAATAACATTTTTTGCAAAAATCTCCTCCAGAATGTTTTTTCTTTTCAGATATTTCTATATACTAAGAATAAATTTCACATAATACTTTGATTCTAAAAAATATATTTAGAATTTATGACTTGGACCATAGATTTCCACTCTTTGCTGCCTTCTCCCAGTGAACTTGCTTTGAACTTTCCTAGCCAAATTAATTTCATTGCATGACATCTCATAAAATGTTATATTGCATTCCCGTGAATAATTCTACGTATAATCCCTTAGGGAGCACAAATAAATGCTTTGAGAATTTAGCGGCATAATCATCATTTCAGTAATATCTCCAGTCCCAAAAATAATAGGACATAGAACCCTCTGTTTGGAGTAGATTTTAAAAGCTATAATTCTAAATTATTTGGGTTTCCTAAACAAATATTGCATATCAATTTACATTCATTACATTTATATATTCTGAAGGAAGGTTAGAGGGCCAGGCAGTGCCATGGCCATGATCTGTCTGCCAAGACAGTAACCAACACTGCTGTCGTTTCTCACCATAGGGCATGTTCAGAATTTAAAGTTTCAGCTGTGGCCAAAATTTGTTCTCTTTTCCCATAAATTCTCAGACTGTATAGTTTAGACATACCTTGGATTTGTCTGAACAATTTTTGCATTTATATTTTCAATTCTGTTTTTCCAAAGCAATTCTGGTATTTTTGTTTTTGCTTTTTTTGTCTCCTGCATCTTTGCTTCTGAAAGATACCTAAATACCTTCTCTTATGAAAGAATAGGTTCCTGAAAAGTCATACATAAACTGGATCATATTTTAAATTTCTCAAGCAAGTTATCTGTACAGTCACTCCTATGACAAGTCATTTTCCAAAGAGAAGAATCCTTCTTGTAAAGTAAATAATTACCATCTCCTTTTCAAATAGGAATGATCATAAGCCAGATTTATTTTATAAGAACATGTCAATATAAGCAGATTTTATTAAAGAGCCAGTTATAATTTACTTGAAAATACCTAAAAGATTGAACATTTTTAAATGCTCTTATTGCTTAAAATTTTCTACCGTTAGTTTTAGAAGAGGAATTAGCCATTTTTGCATAATTAGTATATCAATTCCTATATTCGTCAGCTGTGATAATGGGGGAAAAAATGGTCTACGTTCTCGTTCTTGGTGTCTTTTATTTCTGTAATGGACTGTGTGTGTGTGTGTGGACTGTGAACTTGCTGGTCTCCAATCGAAACTATAACTGTAACTATGACTATCATATAATTCTGGTGATTTTAAGAGATTTGGAAGTCAAAGTGGAACTTGAATAGGACCAGGGGAAGTGAGGATAAAAGTAGAAAGTGATGGTAGAACTGGTAATATTAATTTTGAAGAATTTTTCATAAAATACGGTTTATATTTTATTAAAAGCTATTAAATGCATCTTGATACTATAATTTAGAACAAAAGAAAATAGCTCACCTATTAGCATTAGTTCAAGTAACTATTTGGCTTCTGTCCGTGTTTTTGTTAACTTTCCCCTCAACTCCAAATTATATCAGTACAGAACAGATAAGGAAATTGAGAAAGAGATTAAATGGCTTTCCAAGGTTATTAATCAAGGTAAGTAGTATGCTCTATATTAAAAGTACAGGCCATTTCCAATCATTGACTTAAGAGAATTCTCTTAACATTTAATTAAATGCTTAAGGATTCCATTGATTTTACTCTTACAGTCCAAAAAACTACTAAAAATGTTTAGTAGATGTTTCAGAATTATATATACAATCAAAATTAAAGGATTGTGTTGAGTTTATTTTTGTTGTCATTGTTATTTGCATGTTTGTTTTGCCTTAAGTTAACTCTCTCTAAATATTTCCTAATTTAAATCAGGCCCAACAAGCTTGAATTCTTAAAAGTGAATGCCCCACATTTATCTATTTCCAAGGAAGACATGTGAAGCTTATGACTCATGTATCCCAATAAGCACCACCTACCTGGTGATGTTTAGCCTCATTTGGTCCAGTAGGCCATCTGGAGGGTTGCAAGAGAGCACGAAGTGGGGGTATTTGGGCTCTGGAAACTTACTGTCTTTTCTTAATGAAATTTATTGGGGTGACATTGGTTAATAAAATCATATAGGTTTCAAGTGTACAATTCTATAATACATCATCTGTATATCATATTGTGTATTTACCACACAATGTCAAATTTCCTTTCATTACCTTATATTTCACCCCTTTACCCTTTACTATCCCCACCTTCTTTCCCTCTAGTAACCACCATATTGTTATCTGTGTCTATGAGTTTTTGTTTGTTTGTCTTATTTGTTTATTTGTTGCCGTTCTTTTTATATCTGACATATAAGTGAAATCATATGATTCTTGACTTTTTCTCTCTGACTTATTTTGCTTAGCATCATATTCTCAAGATCCATCCATGTTGTCACAAAGGGCAGTATTTCATCTTTTCTTATGGTTAAGTAATATTCCATTGTATATCTGTACCACATCTTCTTTTTCCAATCATTTATCGAAGGACACTTGCCATGTCTTGGCCATCATGAGAAATACTGCAATGAACATAGGGGTACATAAATCTTTATGAATTAATGTCTTCAAATATTTTTGGGTAGATACTCAGAAGCAGGATTGCTTGGTCATATGATAACATTATTCTTAGTTTTTTGAGGAGCCTCCATACAGTTTTTCATAGTGGCTCCACCAGTTTACATTCCTACCAATAGTGAATAAGGGTTCCTTTATCTCTACAACCTCTCCAACAGTTGTTATTAGTGTTCTTGTTGATAATAACTATTTAAATGGGTGTAAGTTTGCATCTCATTGTAGTTTGGATTTGCATTTCCCTAATAGCTAGTGAAGTTGTTTGTCCCCATATACAAAAATTAACTCAAAGGATTGCAGCTCGATTCTGGGTCAGGGCACACGCCTGGGTTGCGAGCTTGATTCCCAGTTGGGGGTGTGCAGGAGGCAGCCGATCAATGACTCTCATCATTGATGTTTCTCTCTCTCTCTCTCCCTCTCCCTGCCTCTCTCTGAAATCAATAAAGATGTACTTAGTGTGTATATATATACATATATATGTGTATATATACACACACATACACGTATATATATAGAGAGAGAGAATCTTGAAAAAAAATTAACTCAAAGGGATAAAAGACCTAAATATAAGAGCTGAAACAATAAATTACATAGAAGAAAACATAGCTACTAAACTTATGGACTTTGGTCTTAGAGAGGATTTTATGAATTTGACCTCAAAGTCAAGGGGAGTAAAAGCAAAAATAAATGAATGGGCCTATATCAGACTAAAAAGCTTCTGCACAGCAAAAAAAAAACTATCAACAAAACAAAAAGGCAGCCAACTAAATGGGAGAAGATATTTGCAAACAGCACGTCTGACCAGGGGTTAAATATCCAAAATATATAAAGAACTCATACAGTTTAACAACAAAAAAGCAAACAATCCAATTAAAAATGGGCAAAGGACCTGAACAGACACTTCTCCCAGGAATACATACAAATGGCCAACAGATATATGAAAATATGGAAACTTACTATCTTGTGTTTGAATTCAACCTGCGTGCTCTTGAGCAAGTTACTATCTTACTCATCTTTAAAATGGGAGTGATGATAGGATTAGGGCAGAATTAAATAAAACAAGTCTCTTGATCTGAGACCTGGCCTCTAATAACCACCCTATAAACTATTATTCACTAGCTGCTGCAGGCAGAAGGTTACAGAGTAATCACCTCCATCAACTAGTAATATCTGTTAAAAGAATGTTTCAAAGTTATCCTGACCTTTGTCACTTAGTTCTAAAGAAACCAGAGCTAGTGAGTATTTCCCAAATTCTTCATAAATCTCTTTTCTAGATTGAAAAAAAGTTTCATTTCTTGTTTACTTTCTGAATCACTCCTACCTTTCACACTTATTTCACCATTTGCTTTTTATTCTGTATGATCACAACTGCATTTATTCATCTAGTACCCTTCCAGAAGGCCTAAGGTGAGTAATTAAATGCTGGAAGGTAAAAGATTCTGTTGCTGAGCCTGTTTCACACATCAAAGTTCAGATGATTTATGTGTGTTCTCTTGCTCATTTGAGATCTCTCTCACTTCTTCTCTGGGTTTCTTTCATTTTTTGTATCTGTATTATTCCTCTCAATGTTGTTTCACATAAATTCCATAGCTCATTCTTGAGCAACTAATAAATGCCCTCATTACATGGTCAAGTACACAGCCCCACATAAGGGACAGGCTTTGTCTGTTCCTTCCTGCCTTTAAATTTCCAGCAGTGTTTTCCATTGTTCTTCTCTATATAAATATATATGAATTAAGTCCCAGTGTCAAAGACAGAGATGTAGGTAAGGCATTCTGCCACTTATAGAACTCAAAGAAAATGTCCTTTCTATTTTCACAATCAGAATGGTCTGTTTCCAGATATTGTAGTTTGTAAGAATTCCAAAGTTGACTGGATACTTTGACATGTTCTGCTGTGGGCTGCTAGGAACACTGTGGATAAAAGTATATGAGTCCTTTGGAGTCAGACACATCCAGAAGAGAGTCTAGGATCCACCTTTTCTACATGACCTTGGGCAAGTGCTTAGTTTCTCTAAGCCTCATCAGCTTGTTGTGACAATTAAATTACAAATCTAGGTAAAGGCAGTAACTGGCACAAAATAAGCACATCATAACATAAATGTCATCCATCCTTCATCATCCTCTTCACCACCATTATCTGGGGGCTTTCCCTAATTCTTTATCTGACACATCAACCTCATGCATTTTTGTTCATTTAAAACTGAAAATTCTAGAAAAGTAATAATTTTGGAGTGCAAATTACTAAAGCCAATTTGGAGGGCAATAGTGCAGTTATCTCCCAAAATTTTAAATGTGCCCTTTGACCCTGCATGACATTTTCTAGGCATCTGTTCTAAAGAAATACTTGCACATTTGGTGTTTGTGACATTATGATAGTGAAAAAAATGAGAATAATAGATGTTGGATTCCCCAGGAAACAGCTTCTGAGATGAAGATTTGACTGCAGGAAATTCATTAGTAAATGCCCATGGGGTCAACATCTATGGGGAAGTGAAGGAAGTAGAACTGGGGGGAAGAATGAAAACTTCAACTAATTCCACAGGGGCTGCTGCTGAGAGGAAGGTATGACTTTGGCCTGGGTACATCTCAGGCTGAAGGCAATTCCCTGAGAGGGGTTCAGCCAGCAATATTAGCCTCCAACACTTCAGTACCAGGTCCTGAAAGGGGAATCTAGGTAGCACACCCCTGCATCCACGACAAGAGTGGTTATTTATAGTCTGTCCAAACTGTGGAATCCTGTGCAGCTTTTAAAGCATTCTGAAGTGGCCTGGCCAGTGTGACTCAGCAGTTGAGCATCGACCTATGATCCAGGAGATTTCAGTTCAATTCCCAGTCAGGGCACATGCCTTGGTTGCAGGCTCAATCCCCAGGGGGCCTGCAGGAGGCAGCCTATCAATGACTCTCTCATCATTGATGTTTCTCTCTCTCTCTTTCTCTCTCTCTCCCTCTCTCTCTCTCTCTCTCCCCCCTTCCTCTGTCTGAAATCAATAAAGACATTAAAGAAAAAAAATCAGTCCAAAATGGACCTTATTGTTCACTGTAAAACCTGCTAATCTCCAAACACTACATGTAGGTAGTATAATCACATTTATGTTTAAAATCCTGTGTATTGCCCTGGCAGGTTTTGCTCAGTGGTTAGACCATTGGCGCGTGGACTGAAGGGTCCTGGGTTTGATTCTGGCCAAGGGCACATACCTTGGTTGCAGGCTCAATCCCTAGCCCCGGTCAGGAGGCAACAAAACAATGTGTCTCTCTCACATCGATGTTTCTCTCTCCCTCCCTTCAACTCTCTCGAAAAGCAATGGAAAAAATATCCTCAGGTGAGGATTTAAAAAAAAAAATCCTATGTATTGAGGGTGGGGTACTTACATACACATCTTTGTATATAGACTTAGAAAAGGGCTGGGAAACACAGCAAAATGTTGACAGTGGTTGCATGTAGGGTCAGAAACAATAGCCGAGAGAGGAGATGGAGCATGTCCACATTTTATTCTATATACCTGCCTACAGCCAACACCGACTGCCAGCCATGCAAGTAGAACATCTTCAGAGTGGGTCCTTCAGTTTCATGTGTTTCTTTTAAAAGGAAATGTATTCATGTATTGCTAGTACCATAAAAATTAAATTTGAGTAATATAGAATATGAAAAGTACAAATCTTTTTTTATGTGTCTGAACAATTCTCACTGTAACCTCTCACTAAGCTTACCACGAGATGGGCCTGTATTCACAGTAGGGTTGTGCCTTTCTAGAAGGGTAAGAGTTCTAAAACTGAACATCTGAGACAGTGTCCTTATATAGTCAATAAAGGAACCCACAGGATAATACCTTCTGCTTTCTGAAAGTTGCCTCAAAATAAATATGTCTTCTAATATAGACCGTTCACTAATAGTTTATCTCACCAGTTTTCCATTTGTGACCTTGTTTCCACTCTAGCTAAGAAAATTCATATAGTAAAAAAGATATCATCTTTAAATAGTATCACAGAGCAAGAAAAAAGTGAACTTGATCTCCATATTCCATTTGATTATGCCACTAATTGCCACATACTCAGTTGTCCGTGTCCCTATTTTCCCCTAGCTCTCCTACCACACATACAATCAGTTACCATCCTGCTGACTTTTTTTTCCTTAATGTTTTTCAGATCTACCCCCTTTTCTGTTTCTACTGTCCCTGCCCTAATTCAAGCCCTTATCAGTTCTTATCTGGATTATTGTCACAGTTTCCAATATTGACCCCCTGCAATCCATTCTCCACTCAGCAGCCAGAGTGAGTGTTCAGAACCTAATGTCATTTCCTCACCCACCTATACCCTGCAAATCCTGTAGGATCTTTGTCCCTTTCAGGGTGAAGTTCAGAGGCTGGTCATAATCTGAACACAGCCAGTCCCTGGCCCTATCACCTTCTATTAACCTACTTATTTCTTTCACTTGGAGATTCTTTCCTTTTTCACATGGTATCTTGCTGTTTCATTCTTATAATCTTTTAAAATGTTCTCTCTGCTCAGAAAACTCCCATACTACACTTCCATGGCCTGGCTGATGTCTCCGGGGCTTGAGGCTCAGTTTACTTGTCTTTCCCTTGGAAAAGCCTTTCCTAACACAACTCTGATTTAGGTGTCCCTCGTCAAGAGTTCACAGCCTTCCATCAAAGCTCTCATCATAACTAGACTGTATAGTTTTGTCTTTCAAAATATATTGGAAGCTGTCCTCACTGAGTATCATAAGTACTTTGCATACTGTTCCTGGTATGTTTGTTACTTAATAAATATAGATAAATTGAATGAAAAATATTAAGAAAGTGAACTACTGAGAAATTTAGACATATCTTCTAAATGCTATACTTTCTACTTGTATTCGTTTTTCATTAAAATCTATATATATATTAGATAGATTTTTTTATGTGTTCATTTCTCCTGGTGTGACAATATTCAAACTTAAATAAAAATAGAGCTATTTCCCTTTATTTAGAAGAGAAATGAAGGAGGCAAAACAATTGTCAAATGGTCATGGGATGTCATTAGTAAGTGTGACTGAGGTCAGTGTGCCATCTAGGATTTTGAGAGGTAATTGATTTATTAAGATTACTAGCCAGGCAATCTTATAAACTATGCTTTTTTTTTTCTTATAGGAACTATCCCTTCGACATAGTGACATTGCTAAACCTTGTTTTATTTAAGGCCTCTGACACCAACAGAGAGACCTATGAAATCTCCATGCAGCTCATGCAGGCACGTACCATTTACTGACAGAAATGTCCTTGGGCACAGAAAATAGAAATGGCGTTTGATCCCTGGGTTGCTGTTTCTTGATATGCATTTATTTATTTCGGTATATCACTGTAAACTAAGGAATTTATCTGATGCTCTCCACTGAATACAACTACATTAAATACTACTACATTGAATACTACTATACTCATTAGTTTACTTTGAACCTTTATTAAATAGAAATGCTCCTGACATAGCCAATGTTTTTCTGTATTTTTTCTTACTTTCCTACCTCTTTATAGATCCTTGAAGCAAAGCTTTTTGTTTACTCAAAGAAAATAGCTGAACAAAGACCTGGCAGTGTTCTCTATGGAACCCACGGCCCATTGCCACCCCTCTACAGCATGTCACTAGCCCTCTTGTCGTGTGAACTGGCCAGGATGTATCCCGAGCTCACTCTCCCACTCTTTTCAGGTACCAGGCAATAGTCATTGATGACATGTGTGATCACTTCTCTAATTAATCTTACTTTTTAAATTGTAATGTCAATTTAGAGTCGTAATTATTTGTGCTAAATTTGTAGATCAAAATTATTGTGGGTTAAGTCTAAATTTTGGAATATCTTTAAATGTAAAAATATCTGTTTATCTAAAACAATGTAGATATAAATAAAACATGGGACAAATGCAAAGATGCTTAGATTAATCATAATGTCTCTACAAACATTATCTATGTAAAATTTTCCAAAGAAATTAAATATGGGTGGTATAACTTCTAATACATATAATTGCTGCAAATTATTTGCTGGTGGTGGCAGTGAAGGTGCTTTGTAGCTTCTATGTTGCTACATATGTGAATTGTTGAGAGTTTTATATTTGGCACGTCTTTGCAAGTAATCTTTGTATAATTTTTCTGAAAATCCGTTTTTAAAGAATTGCATTGGTCAATTAACATTTTGCCTGAGCTCACATAGTACCTTGAGGGGAGGCTGACTTTGGTCTCCATTGCCTTAGTCCAGATCCTCATGAGTCCCCTTCCTGCCCTGATTGCCATCCACCTGCCATGTAAAACCAAATATATATAGCACTTCCTAACTCAAACGCCTCTGCTTAAATGTCCTAAAAATTGCTAATAGTAACAGCTTCCATCTATTGATTAGTTAAAAGTGTGCCAGACTCTGTTCTAGGCACTTTTTATGTATTTCACTTATCATTTAATCTTAGACCCAGTGAGTAGAGGTTAGAAGTCAGGCAGCCTAGGTTCATCACTGGCCTGCCACACACTAGCTGTTGGATCACAAGCAAGTCACAGAGCCTCTGTTTCCTGTCTGCAACAAAAACTACCTCATAGGGTGTGAGGAGTAAAATGAGCTAATAAAAATCTAACTGTTAGCCCAGTCCTGGCACGGGGTTGTCACCACCACCACTACCATTGGAATCGTTTCTATTTTACAGATGAGCAGCTGAGGCTTAGAGATGTCTAGTAATTTTATTAAAACCATATAGAGAGAAAGTGGCCAAGTCAGAATCAAATCTTTCCCCAAAGCCCGTGCTATAAAATTGGAACTCCTTTACCTGTAAGACACCTCCTCTTCCAAACTTGCTTTCTGCCTTTTACCCAAGAACCCTCTACTCCATTCTCACACAATCTTTTACCAAGGTACCAGGCCCTTTTGTAAATCTTTGCTTCTGTCTGTGCTGCTCCCTCTACTGGAAATGGCCCTTCTCCCCCTCTCCCTAACTCATAATCTTCTTTAAGACCTATTTAAAATCTACTACTTTGAAAAACCTCTCCATCTATCTGCAGCAGAGTTAGCCACATCCTTGAATTGTGCCTGAAACCGGGGGGGGGGGGGACTCAAGAAAAGTCTTTTTATGTTGTTGACACTATTACAGATGTCCCCCATTCTCCTCCCCTTCCCCACCTCCACCCAGCCTCCGCCCCCTCCTTCTGTCCATCACCATGCTGCTGCTGTGTCCGTGGGCTACGTATATATGTTCTTCGGCTAATCTCGTCACACAAGAAAAACCTTTTCGATAAATTAATTCTCTTCTTGGAAAACTAAATTTTGTTTTTATTTACTTCAACCAAGAGCCGAGTGTCACCTCTCTGCAAGGCACTTGCTTGGCTCCTCAGAATACAGTGGTAAATAACAGTCTCTCCCATCAAAGATTCATCACAGTCTAGTAATAAAGTAAGGCATACAATTATATGGTTATGATACAGTGCAGAAACTGCAATAAAAAAAAGCACATTCTGCTGGAAGATGAAGGAGTGATCAATTATTGGGCCAGGAATATCAGGAAAGACTTCCAGAGAACATGATGTCTGTGCTGCAGTTCAAAAGAAGTAGAAATTTGCAAAGCAAGCAAGTAGTTGACATTACAGTGAGCAAGTGTGTAGGCATTACAGACCAAGGAAACAGCATGTGCTTTGGCTCAGAGGTGTCAAATAGGAGGTTGCATTTGAGAGATTATGGAGTGGTCAGTTGGTTAATATAATATATACAGGTATGAGGGAAAGTCATGGACAGGCAGAGGCAGGAGTCAAATCTTGGAAGGCCTTGTATTGCTCCCTAAAGAGTTTGTAGGCCAGTGATTTCCATGTCCCGCTTGAAACCCCTCAGAGCCCTGTGAACAGGGCGGGCATCCTGGCAAGGTGCTTGGGTTTTGAAAGCCACTGATCAGTTTCAAACAAGAATGCATTTTAGAAAGACGGGCTACAGTGTAGAGGGCGCACTAGAGGACATGCAGGCTAGAGAGAGGAGACCAGTTGAGAAATGATGACAGTCATCCAAGGAGGAAGTTATGAAGGCCAGAACTAAGACAGCCAGAGCAACTGGAGAGGAGATACCAGGGTGAGGAGCTCCTGGGCAGAGTGCACAGAGGAGAGTGCCTGTGCAAATCTGGGGGCCAGTGGTGATGACCCCATCTTGAAAGCCATTCAGGGAGAAGAGAAGGTTTATGGTAAAGCAGGGAGTATGAGTTCAGCTTGGGATACTGAGTATAGACCTCTGTATAGACGAGAACTGAGTCAAGGGGAGGCTGGCACTAGCACCTCATGGACAAATGGAAGGGTTTAGAACCAAGGGAACAGATGAGATTGTGATTGTACATAACCCAGAATGAGATAAAGAACGTGGACACCCAACTTACAAGCCCTGGGCTCAGGAAGGGAGCAGAGGGCATGAAGACACGTTCAGAGAGAACACCTAGACCCCTGTCCGGGTGGGCTTAATGGAAACCTGGAGAAAAAGGATTTAGGAGGAGGGAGTGAGCAGTCCACAGCCTTGAATGGAGCAGAGAGTTCCCAAAATATGAGATCTAAAATTATCCTCTGGATTTCTCAATTCATTTGTAACGGTCGGTAGTTTCCATGGAGACATAGCAGCAGGAGCCAGATCTCAGCCCTTTGGCTGAGAAAGAAAGAGGGAGCATGGGGCTATCGTGGGGTGCAGAGTCAGAGGATGAGTGAGATTTGATTTGAGCAAGTTTATTAGTTGAGAGGGAGAAGCTATTAGAGGATGAGCTGACAACTGGGGGGAGAAGAAATAAGTAGAATGGCAAGTTTAACAAAAAAAGCAGCGAATATGATGTGTTGCAAACAGGTTGTCTTCAAGAATTGACTTTTGGCTATTTTGGTTTATAAGGAATAACTTTTTAAAAATAATGTAAAAAAAATAAGGCAGTTCTACTAGATCCCTAGCCCTTGTTTTTACTGCCTTTACTATTAAAACTATTAAAAATCCTGTGGTGAGATTTTTATTGCCTATAATTTCAAATGACTTAATTCCTTCTCGGTAGCCAGACAAGTTGTTTAGGGTCCTTCCCGAAGGAGCTGGAAAATGTATATAGCAGTCTACTGACATCATCTCACATTTTATTTAATTTGTTTCTGGAGAGGTGAATGGGGGAATTGTTTGCATGTCTATGGCATTTTTTTCCTTTTTTTCCTTCAAAAACTCCTCTACAGTCCAGGCCCTGATGGAGGTGCCTGGGATACCACAGATAGACATTCCTACCCTCTCAGATCTTCTTTCTGACAAACAAGATGCAGTAAACATCATAAATGAGTGAATTATGTGATATGTTGGAGGTGATTGTGTCTACAAAAAGCCTATAGACTGCCCTGGCCAGTGTGGCTCAGTTGGTTGGAGCATCGTCCCATGCACTGAAGGATTGCTGGTTCAATTACTGGTCAGGGCACATATCCAGGTTTCGAGTTTGATCCCCAGTGGGGGCAAGAATGGGAAACAACTGATGTTTCTCTCATACATCGATGTTTCTTTCTCTTTCTCTTTCTCTCACTCTCTCTCCCCCTCCACCCCACCCCTCTAAAAAAAACAAAACAAAACTAGACTTTCATACCACTGTTAAAAAATGACAGGTATTCTTAATAGTGGTCGTCCTTGCTATTAAAGGTTTATTCCTTCCAAAGCCCCAGTCCTTTCCGGCAGAGTTTAAGCCATTCTTTTGCCATAAAAGTGCCCTGAATCTTTGTAACCAGAAGTTCTTTTCCTCCACTAAGCCCCCAAAACATTCTGTTCGTGCTTCTGTGTGTCACTGGTCACTTTCTACCTTACCTCAGAATTATCCTTGAACATAGCTTGTGTCAGAGCCTCCTCCTCAGGGCTGGAATGGAGGCTTCAGTCTGATCTCTCCACCCAGCATAAGGTCTTGCAGCTAGAAAAGGTCCAGTGTGTTGGAATGAATGACTGTTCTGATTTTACAAGGATCTGAACATGTGTCATAAAAGTCCATGACACTAGTCATCACATCCATAAAGTTTAGAAATTAAGTCAGTTTTGAAATTTTGACCCATGTAAAACCTAACAGCTTAACACTGTCTGGTTATCGCGGCACAGCATTAAATACATACACTCTTAGTCTTCAAAGTAAAAAGCTGTCATCGTAATCTTAGGAAAAGAACCAAATCAGTTAAAGCTCCGATGCCAGGGATCCAGTGGATTTTCTTGGTGTAATTCCTGCCACCTGTGCTGTTCTATTGCTTAGCAGCCATGAGCTCTCTACATGATGTTCCCTTCCATGCCGGGTAATAAGTGCATCAGACTAGCTTTCTCATTTCCCTTAGGAGGAAAAAGTCTCTTTTCTAGAAGGTAGAAATCAGGGGTTATGTTAGACCTTGCAGCACATACATAAAGCTGTGTTTTTATGTCTATAGAAAGCTTGTTCAGGTTATGAAATTAAAATGCCATTGGCTGTGAGCTCATGCAAAAAATGCTGTCAGAGTAAGTCATAGTGAAATTACTGGGCTGCACATTAGTTTCATTTGTCATGAAACAAAACACAGCATTGAGCATTCACATAGGTGGCAGTTTTCAAGTGGACTCCACGAACAGGAGTCTGCACCTGGAGAATGGTTCTTCCTGGAGACTCACATCCCACTTTTTAGCAACTAATAGTGCATAGAAGATGCTCTGTATGATACTGGTGCAGTGGAAAGACAGCCAGAGTTCTGATAGTCCTAACCACTGTTTATTAAAAGCCTACAAATGACAAGTAGCATGCTGAGCATATTCTATTCATTATGATTCTATCTTTAATCCTCACAAGAGTCCAATGTGGGACCCAGTGGCCCCATTTGACAGATGAGGAAACTGAGGAACAGAGAAGTTAAGTAACTAATCCAGAGTCTCATGCAGCTAGTGTGTGGAAGCACTGGATCTAATCATATATCCTTCTGATCTCAAGTCCCTTGTTCTGTTCATTCTAATGTGCCTCTTCTATCAGCAGTGGATTTGAACTCAGGAGGCCTCCCCCTCACTCCACTCTCACCAAGTCATGCTCTTCCCACTATGCTCTCTCACTTCCCCCCACAGGGCACCAGATTTGAAGGGAGAGGCTAGAGGACAAGCTTCAGTTTTAAGATTTCATGGCCTTGGGGAGCTGCTATGTATGCAAGTACTTTATAAACTGAGGGCCCTGTGCTGTCTGTCAATGATGTTAGTATTTTAGTTTATTTTGATGCCATAACACATGGCTCTCTGTCACCACCCTTCTCTTTAGAGGTAAGCCAGAGGTTCCCCACAACGCACCCAAATGGGCGTCAGATCATGCTCACCTACTTGCTGCCCTGGCTGCACAACATCGAGCTGGTAGACAGCAGACTCCTCCTCCCTGGGTCGAGCCCCAGTAGCCCAGAGGATGACAGCAAGGACCAAGAAGGAGAAGTGACCACTTCTCATGGGCTGAAAGGGAATGGCTGGGGCTCCCCCGAAGCTACATCTCTGGTCCTGAATAACCTCATGTATATGACAGCCAAGGTACCGTGCCTCTGTAACACAGCTCCATTGTCCCAGAAAACTTAGGCTTGCCAAACCCTGGGCTACAAACCGAGGGGAGGTAGCATTTATCATTAGAAACCACATGAAGCCCAGCTGGCATGGCTCAGAGGTTGAGGGTCAACCTATGATCCAGCAGATTGCGGTTCAAGTCCCAGTGAGGGCACATGCCCTGGTTGCAGGCTCAATCCCCAGTCAGGGGTGTGCAGGAGGCAGCCGATCAATGACTCTCTCATCATTGATGTTTCTATATCTCTCCCTCTACCTTCCTCTCTCTGAAATCAATAAAGATATTTTTTTAAAAAAAAGAAAAAGAAACACGATTAGGGTGATGATGATGGCGGCACCAAAGTGTGACTATACTTAATGCCATTCAGATGTACACTTAAAAATGGTTAATATGGTAAACTTTAGGTTACATGTATTTTACTACCATTTTTAAAATTATAATAAAAATAAGCAGCCTATCACTTTTAATCACATGAATAATCATTGTGCATTACTAATTTGTGCATTACTAATTTGTGCATTATAAATTGCTGAAATTGGCATCTTTCTGATGGCTAGCCACATGTTCCCCTGTATGGTTTTGAGATGGTCATGATCCTTAAAACAACTTTTAATCAAATATTTTGCATCCCTGCATTCTCCCCACATGTCTCCTGGCTCATTGTTTCTTTTGTTTGTTGCAGTATGGGGATGAAGTTCCTGGTCTGGAAATGGAAAATGTTTGGAATGCTCTAGCCAACAACGACAAGTGGAGTAACAACTTGAGGGTCACCCTGCAGTTCCTGATCAGCCTATGTGGAGTTAGCAGTGACACACTTCTCTTGCCCTATGTGAGTGTCCCCAGGCTCTCAGCAGGCATTATTCCTGTTGGTGGCTCCATCTGCAAGGACAAGTCAGAATGTACCCTTTGCTCCAAGTTAAATAGAGATGTCTAATATGGTCAGTCATGCTCATCCCCCATGAGTGTGTCTAGATGTTACATAAAAGGTCCCTTCTCTCCCCTGAGAAACAGGCTGCAATGTCCTAATGATGTCTCTGCCATCCCTTTGCCAAGCCTTTGGACACAGAAGCCTATGACTTAAGGGGTGAATGTTTTTCTAACAGTTACTGAAGACCCATTATGTTCTATATACATTAGACCCATTATGTAAGAGAAACTAAGTAAAATATATTATTTCTAATAAAAATATTTTATGTTTACATTTTGATACTCTTAAAATAGAATAAAAATGCAGAATTCCCAGGTTTTTCTGTTCAAATTTAGTTGGTAGAAACAAATCTTTTAGATGCCCAGTATTTAGTGTTTGTCGTCAAAAGTGATATGATCATCAACAACAGAATGACAGCATTTTTAAACCCTAACTCACTTGGCGTCCCTATGTGGTTGTTTCTTGAAAGATCCTAGGCCCACCTGTTGTTTTAAGCCCCATCAGCCTCATTGCAGCTTCCGCACCTCAGGTTTGACTCTGAGGGCTCCAGTAATGCAGAGCTTTACTCCAGTTATTTTTAAAATGTAAAATCATCCAAACAACTAAAATTCATTTGTTTCTAGGGGAGAAGAGAATAGCAGGGGACTGGATTTCTTTTTAAACAAAAATAGCTCTTGGGTTTTTCCCATGGTTTATATAAATAAAATCCTTTCTCAAGACTTTAGATGGCAAGTTTTCAGTTTTTAGATAGAATTCACAGGCCCCAAAATTAACTTTTGTAAACTCTGCCATCCGGAAGGGTAAGGCTTTTGACACACACATCAGACGTGTGTGGAGAAGGTGAGTTTTAATCCAGACATTAGGATTGTCCCCAGGGAGCAGGAAGATGAGCTACCAGGGTGATAGCTCCTGGGGATGAAGCTTCATGGAAGTAAGTGCGTTACTGTCTTTGCTGCCGGGCATTCCTGTGGACAAGGCTCTTTGAAACGTCACTGTGTTCTGTTTTTCTTCTCAGATTAAAAAAGTGGTGATATACTTGTGCCGTAATAATACCATGCAAACCATGGAAGAGCTGCTCTTTGAGCTGCAGCAGACGGAGCCAGTGAACCCCATCGTCCAGCACTGTGACAACCCACCATTCTACCGCTTTGCCGCCAGCAGCAAGGCCTCCGCAGCAGCTTCTGGTAGGGCCTGTCCTGGGTCTCTGTTGTTCCTTTGAGTGGAGCACTGAAAGGATATGAGTGTGTGTTGCTAATTCTTATTCTGATGTATATTTTCATTTAAGAGGTGGCTTAAATTGTGACAGCATGGATGGACCTAGAGGGCATTGTGCTAAGTGAAACAAATCAGACAAAGACAAATACCATATACTCTCACTTATATGTGAAATCTAAAAGCAAATTAATCAAACAAGCAAAACAGAGAACATACTCATGGTTGCCAGAGGGGAAGGGAGCTGGGTGGAAAAGGTGAAGAGATTAAGAAGTACAAATTGGCAGTTACAGAATAGTCACAGGGATTTAAAGTACAACACAGGGAATATAGTCAACAATATTGTAATAACTATGTACACTGTCAAGTAAATACTAGATTTATTGGGGTGATCACTTCATAAGGTATATAAATGTCTAATTACTATGTTGTACACCTGAAAATAATATAATGTTATATGTCAACAGTAATTGAAAAATAACTTTTAAAAAAAAGAGATGGCTTAAGAATAGCTGAGATACTTAAGAGCATTGTCGGATTAATGAAATGATTTTGTAAGGATGACTGACAATCAGTGGCCCAGTAATCACATGCCCAGAACTTTGTACTTTAGGCTGGTCCCAAGCAGCACACTGCAGTCACTTAGGAATCTCAGTCTGCACCTTCCTTCTTGTGTCTATGGGATTCCCTTAGTGAATATTCTCTCAGGATTGACTAACATGTCCCCAACAGTATTATCACTTTCAATAAATTGGCCTTTTGGCATTATTTTATGAATAATATATATATATATATATAGCATCCTCCTCAAATTCCTTGAAGCTAGCTTTGCTTTGGTTTACCTAATATCATGACTGCCTTCAAATCTCTCTCCTGCCCTAGTCTCTCCTGCTCTCTGTTGCCCCACACCCAGCTGCCAGAGCAGCATTCCTGCAGACAAGCATTAGCCTAGGGGTCAGATGCTCTAGAAACTTGGACTTGCTTCATTAACATTAGCTCAATAACTCCTGGACCCAGAAATGCTAAAGCAGCTAACAGCAGGGACAGCCACTGCAAACAAACTCTTTAAAAAAAGGTTTTAGGAATGTTGTAGCCTCAGTTTATAGGAGAATTCAGGAATTAGGTTTGACCATAACAGATGTCTGGGATTCTCCGGTGGGGTGGGCTTAGAGTTTGTCCAGAATGTTTGAGATTGTGCAGAAAATAGAAGGCATCCTTCAAATATGAGATTTCACAGGAAATCCTTTCTTGGAATACAGAGACTTAAGCTTGACCCCTTCCACATGCATTTTTTTCTAAGTGTACTCCTTCTAATCCACAGGAACCACCTCTAGCAGCAACACAGTGGTAGCTGGCCAGGACAGTTTCCCAGATGCTGAGGAGGGCAAGATCTTGAAAGAGTCTGATGAGAGGTTGGTGCACAAATTGGCTTAATATCCAGTTTAACTTTCAGCAGCAGTCTACACAGAGGCAGCAATAAAAGTTTGTAGGCTTCATAAATTTCACACACACACATATAAATCCTTCTTTATTCTTGGAAACACAGACTGACTTGCTAACTCTGCTCTGTATATCCCTGAAGATAAGGATTTCTTCCTTAGCAGAGCCAGAGAAGAGAAAGGTTAAGAGGGTTGTTATTCTGGCAGCTGAATCCCTCTTATCTTAGGGCCAAACAAAAACCACGAGTTGTCCTGCTAGTGGGCATAGACCATCTGGAATTAAAGGGCATTTCCAAGTGAAATTTTCAAATCTGAGCGTTGAATAATTTCTTAGAGACATAGTTGTCTTGAAGTGAATTCTATGAAACATCATCATTCTTATTTCACCTTTACTTTGTCACATCTTCATTAACCAAGAACACTGTCTTTCTCTGCTCAAATAAGTCTTAATCCCCTTCCCATAGGCTGTTTGAGGACAATGTTTCTTTTGTCCACATCTCTGCCTTTAGTTGCCTAGAATGTACTCAAAAGTAAGTAAAATCTGGATCACTATTTCCTAGTTGAATGTGAGGAACAGAGACACAAACAAAAGATCTCAACAGGATTCAAACTGAAAAATAAAAATTAGGATGATTCCATGGTGTTGAAAACTCTTTAGGCTGAGCATTTTCTAGTGAAAATGAATGGGGAGCCCTTTCACTTAAGAAATGAGTAACAAGAATGAGATACAAATCTCTGATGGAGAGAATGCAACTGATTAAATAATGAAAATAACTCAGCCCAGAATGCCCTTCAGGCCTCTGGCTGTCTTTGGATTCCATCCTGGGTGTGACACATGGCAGGAGCTATGGATGGGAGAGTGCCTGACATCAGGCTGACTGCGCTTGGAGTTGTGAAGGCTCATCCTCTAATCCAGGCATCTATCAACTGTCTCAACACATGCACTGCTAGGTTGCTGCACTGCTTTTAAGCAGAGACTCATCCATGTGAACTTTCCTTCAGACCAAAAGCCCAAACCCAGTAGATCATGAGTTGTAGGCCTTGTCCTTCATAGTTCTCTAAGAAAGCCCTTTCTTTCTCAGAAATGAATAAAGTTTTCATACTCCATATGTCAGTGACAGTACAACATTAGTAATTAGCGTGTTCTTTAATCTATATTGGCTAGTACTTTCTTTGGAAAACTATTTCTTGGTAAAAAAAAAAAAAACACATTTCTCTAAAGATGTTCCTACTTTCCGACTGGAATAGAACATTCTGTATCATTTGTTGTCTAGTCTTAACAATTAATTTTAATTTTATTTGGGGTAGAAAGGTGCTACATTTCTACATATTAACATCTTACTACCAGAGTTCCAAGTGTCCTGCCTAAATTTTTAGAGGTGGCCTTGAAAAGGAAGAACCAGTTCTTCCTATAATTTTGAGAACAGAGAGCATCTTTAACAGAGGCTTTCTTGTTTAGCTCTTGACTTTCTCCTCTGTCACTGTGTCTCTGTTGGCCACTGGAAATCCTAGTGCAGGTATTTACTCACATTTTGTTCACATTGATACATATCTAATTTTTTTAAGCTGACTATATCAGTTTATCTATCAGGATCAAAACTGATCATATTTCTATAGATGATCATACATATGTGAATATTGACTCCTAAAGGATACCACTGTTCTTTGTGCTACACTCCACCTCCATTACTTCTTTAATATAGTCTCTCTTGCCTGTGGAAGTGGACTGTGCCCTCAGCCTGAGAGACCTTCTTTCTCTTCAACCTGCTTATCATCTTCCTGCCTTGTAGACCCTGGCATGTTGGTTTTGAGTTACTTGCACACATGCTTGTTTCAACCACTAGATTTTAATTCACGGAAAACATAAACCATGTGTGTCTCATACATATTTCTGTCCTTAATGATTAGCCTACTATGCTGCACATAGTAGGCATTTTTTCAGTTTTTTATTCAGTATGGGAAGAACCGTCACAGCCCCAGAAGCAGATAAGCTGTCATAAGAATACGCTGTTGAGCTCTAGGGGGGTGCCATGGAGTTGTGCAAAGCAGCAGCCCTGATGCCATGTTCTTTACAACTGGATTAATGGTTCTTTGATATAATTCAGAAATATTTAATAATGCCATACCTACTGGCAAAAAAAATCAGACAGCTTATAGTAAAAGAACCAGTAAAACAAGGATAAAAGACTAAGAGCCAAGCTAAGTTGTGTCAAAAGTTCTGACTAAGGAAAACTATGAAAGTATTAACCTAACCTTGAGTTCCTCAATAGCTAAAAAAAAAAGAAAAATATAGTGAATTTTATAACTTTCAGTGCATCAAAACAGACAAATGATTCATCGGAAACTACTAAAAGAAAGTAACTATAAGCTCTAAAAGAGGTATACCATGTAGTGTTTTTATTTAAACAACAAAGTGAACACATCTTTTTATTAAAATAGCAGTTCAAAGCAGTTTTTTTTAAATATGCAGAAACAAACTCTATAAATATTTTCAATACATCAACCCTTAATGAAAGCCTATTTTATGAATTTGTAATTTCATGAAGGCATTTTCCATAGGGAACTAAAAGCAGTAAGCTTCAGCTGTGTAAAGTTTCTGGCACTCTGCATTCATAGAGGGACAGAGATTAATAATCTACAGACAGTTGCCTATATTAACTTGGGCTAAATCAACCAGATTAAATTTGGGAAAAGGTGCGTTCTCCCCCCTGCCTTCTCCTTCCCCCTCCTCAACCCTCTACTTCCAAGTGCATTACCTTTACCTTTCCTTTGCCTCTGAAACTTTCTAAATAAACTTTCTCATATAGTTAAAAAAGAAAAAACTTAGGGAAGCATTTTTATTCTTCTGGTTTTTCTCTTATCAGAGCTATTTTTATAATATATTTCTAAGTTGTGTATCTTTAACATTAAAAGACTATATTTGTTCTACTGAAACCTTGAAATTCTTCTAGGGCCCAGGCCCAAAACTATCTTTTCCAATCCACGGAGCAAAGAGGAAGAACAGATTTGACTCCTTGGAGTCAGTTTTTACTTTTTCTCTGCCAAGCATACACATCACTGCACCATGGTTTCCACCTTCCCCAGAACAAAAAGGGTAGCTGGAAGTGACTTGTTCCTCCCTTCATCTTGGCCTCATAAATGCAGCCTGACACTCCTTTAGATCCATCTGCAAAAGGAAAAGAGAACTACCATCTTTAATTCTCCTGGGCCTCCGGTGCAAGATTGTAAAACCAATGTAGATGATAATTCCTAAATGGCCAGGAGTGTCCTATGCAAATTTCCAGATGTGCACACCTTTCATTGCCCTGTTGCTGAATGATGCCTTGGCTCTTCGTATGCTGTTTATAACTTTACCTTTATCAGAATAAATATGATTAAAGAATTTCTTCAGAAGGCAATAAATTTTTCAATTTCCTAAGTGAAAAATTTAAAATATTTAAAGGATTATTTGCCCAATTTGTATGAAACTAAGCAGATGTCCTTCAGTTTCTGTTTTATGGATTAACAAAGTAATAGCCCAAAAGATAAGACAATGAAGAATGTTTGAAATACAGTTACTAGGGAAAAGGTGGCTGTGTCAGGAGAAAAAAACGCTGCTACAAATATTTAAGAAGTGAATAAAACCAAAGTCATCATAGTCTTTATAGTTACTATAGATCGTGCATTTACATAGTTAGCAACTCCAGTCACAGATGCAGTATTCTGAGGTTACGCACCTGGAACAAGGTAGGCATCTGAGTGGCACATCCACACTTTTTCCTGAAATGTTACTCTTTCTCCATGCACTGCTGAGGACAGCTAGAGTGAAACAGGGTGTTGATCTGCTGTAAATTAGGGCAGAACACCCAGTCAGTAACATAGGGGCACACCCTTAATTGGCTTGAATTTTCCAGATATTTATAGATTGCCTTAGTTGTTTGCTTTGGCTGCATATACATTAAGTATGTCAAACCTTCTTGTACCATTTTGTATAAAATATCTTTTGGCTCAGTGGTTGAGGGTCAACGTATGAACCAGGAGATCTGGGTTCAATTCTGGGTCAGGTCACATGCCCAAGTTTCAGTCTCAACCCCCAGTAGGGGGCATGCAGGAGGCAGCCGATCAATGACTTTCATCATTGATGTTTCTCTTTCTCTCTCTCCCTTCCTCTCTCTGAAGTCAATAAAAACATATTAAAAAATAAAAATAATAAAAATAAAATAAATATAGACATACCATTTCCCCTCAGTCACACCCTTGCTCTACCTTATAGGTCTTCAAATGATATTCAGATGCTTTTGGTTTGAAAGTCTTTGGTGCCCTGAAGAGAAAAAGCATTCTAGAAATCCAGGGTACAAATATAATAATTAATACCTTAGAGGTCGATGGTATCTCACTGTTGGAAACGTTCTCACATTACTTCTTTTGATTTCTACAACCCAACAAAATAAATGGTGAAGTATTATTATTATTATTATTATTCCTTTTTAGCAAGTGTGGAAAGAGGGTCCCCAGTGAAGTAAGGGACTAGGCCAAGGTCGCAGAGGTAGTGAGAGTTCGATCCTAAAATCCCATGTCTTGCCTTCTCACATGGCATCAAAAACATTTCTGCACTACCATCGTCCTCTGCTTGACACTGGACAGGCTGTTTAACCTCACTTGGCCTGTTTCCTCATTTATAAAGTGGACAGCGCTTATCTCAGAGATGAGTGAGAGTAAATGAGTAATATATGTGAAGTTACTATATTTCTACCCTTTTGGGGGAGATTACTTTTTAAGCCACAAAGAGACTGGACAGAAAGATCCCCTCTAGTTATTTTACAACCCAACTAGTTACTTTTACTAAAAGCCCTCTAATTGCCTGGCCAGTGTGGCTCAGTTGATTGAGCATCTTTTGCTGGTTCTATTCCCCATCAGGGCACATGCCAGGATTTCGGGCTTCATCCCCTGTAGGAGGCGTGCAGGAGGCACCCAGTCTATGGATATTTCTCTCTCTCCCTCTCCCTTCTCTCTCTTTCTAAAATCAATAAAAAACATATTTTTTTAAAAACCTCTGATCATTTTAAGGGAAACTTTAAAGCCAGTAAAGTCCAGATGTAATATGAATCACTTACTGTGTCTTTCCAATTCTGTCAACTTTCACTGTTCAATCATGCAGCAATTAGTTACTGACCACCTACCATCCTCCAGGCTACCATGTGAATAAGGGATGTATATTATTCAGTATCACCTCCATTTCATTTCCAAACAAATGTTATAATACTCTAATTCAATATAGCCTTAAAATGTTTATCTGTTCTAGGTTTGAACTTGTGCTTATGAGCAAGTTAGACCACTGGCCCTCTCTGGAGAAACAGAAATGTTTGGGGTACAATTTTTGCAGTATTCCTTTAGGAAAAGCATCATTAGAACTAGCTGCCAAAAACTCGGCCACTAAATGATAGTCTGTGTTTATGAGAAACGGCACCTGCACGTGGCAGTATTTCACGATGGCTGTTCTTGTATTTGAAGGTTTAGTAACATCGTCAGAGCCCACACTCGCCTGGAGTCAAGGTACAGCAACAGCTCTGGAGGGTCCTACGATGAGGATAAAAGTAAGTACCACCAGGTGCGAGGTTTCAGCAAAATCCAGGTGGTTAGAGAATGGAACATGAGTATTTTGATTATTCTTATTCTAATTACTAAAAAGGGGCCTATAAGCATTAAACAACCATGTAATCCCACTATGCAGATGAGTGTAGAGTCAGCACCTGAAAAATGACAAGAGTGGACAAATCAAAATTATAAAAATTCAAACTGCTACCCAAACCTGTATTTTTATATTCTTTATAAAAATATAAAATTATATTTATATTTTTCCCTTGGTGATGCAGTTGGGGAAAGACGAGTAAGAAATTGTCCCATTAGAAAACCAATGTGGCAGTTATCTTGGGAGTGGATTTACCCTTTAAGCTTCCTGAATCAGCTCACCCAGGATAAGGGCCGGTTTTCACACTAAGTCTCTCAAAAACATAGTCTCAGTAGCCAAATGAAAACCATGTTAAAATGGGAGATACAATTTTCACAGAAATGCCTTTGTTCCTTGGGAAGTTGACACAAACCAAAAAGCAGTGTATTCACTGATTTTGTTGGAGTCCTGGACAGCATCTGTAGATACTGAGCAGGTAAAGAGGGTTAGTGTTACTTGGTCACAAGTCACAGAAATTCTGGAATCAAAGAACACTCCCAGTGACATTTAGGTATGCTAAGGAAATCAGTAAACTAACTGGTGGAATGTATTTGTCTATTTTGGTGGAAATCATAAAGATGATGCTATTTCATGTTTTATGTTTGTTTTGTAAGTCAGTACATAGGGGTTTTGTAGCTATCATTTTAAATTGTTTTGTTTTTATGGGAAAATGTGCAGAGTGGGGTAAGAGCCGAGTAGTCCTAATGACACCACAGTTCAGCTGCCCTTCTTTACCTCTTACTGCATTGGTAGTAAATTCTCCACCATTCAAAATACCAATGGGAACATTGTCTAAAACCCATATATAACTATCAAACTCTAGGTGAAGTTGCAGCTATGTCCCTTTAAAACTTTTTACTAGAACCGTCAGTCCTAGGTAAAAAAAGCTATTTGTATTTTCCCTTCTTTCTGTGCCCCATCAGGGTCTGGATTTGTACCACCAAACACCAATCAGTCAAATCTTGGCAACACAGGCCATGAGTTCCAGGAGGGACTAGGTTTTATAGATGGGGAGAATAGTACCAAGAAATGGAGAGTTGTTGGTTCAAGAAAAATCTGGTTACTATGTAATATTTTGTAACCCAAAATTTGAGGACAGAAAAATTGAATCATGAAAATGTTAGGCAGTCAAATATTCCCCCAGTACGTGGCAGGCATGATGTAACAAAACATAACACACTCTGGCTGTAGAGTTTACATTGGAAATATCACTTTCCTTGGTCAGTTGATTCCTTTAAAATGTATGTCTTTGTTCTAGGTACAGGACACAGAATTTGGTAAAAACACTATTCTAAATAAAAGATCAATCATTTAAAAAATATATCTTTATAGCCCTCTAGTAGTAAAGTCTCACATTCCTTATATTTATTAAAATGGTAAATTTCAAAGGATAATTATAATAAAATGAGATAATAATTGACTCACTATCTTTATAGACAAAAAGAAGTTAGGAAAAATGATTGTGAATTCAGATAAGAAATTACAAGTCTAATATTATCATTATGGCCTCTATTTTACCTAGAAATGTTATAAATTTGTTGTACCAGTATAAAGAGCACTTAAATGGGAAAATTTTGATACAGAATTTGAATCCAATTGAGTCATGTATCAATAATATTTATTACTAGATTACTGTTATTTAACAAAGAAATCAGAGTTCATAGCATGTAGTTTGGGTACTGAGGGCTTATACCTTTAGTTTACTCATTATAAGAGAAAATGAAATCAGGCTACTCAAACAGATATCACAGAAAGCCCATAAAATATATACCAAGATCTTTTTCAAGGCATTCAAGTCATAGGACTTGACTTTGTCTTGGAGGAAGCAGCAGGTCTACTACGACAGGAATACTCAGGACTTTGGTAACTGGGTCCTCCCTGGTATATTTTTGGTTCTCACTACACAATCATGGATATAGCCTATGCCGTGAGAAAAGGTTCGGTAGGCTCATTTCCAAAACCTTATGGTCAGGCACCTGTTGTATGTTAAGGGCAGTCATTTCCTCCCAGAATTCCTGAGGGTGTCAGCAGATCTGGGAAGACTAAGAAGGCATCAGAAGAGATCTAGTGGCCCACAGCTTCATAGTCTAGTCTGGGTTTATCCAAAAGGAAAGACAGTGTACAGCCTCTTCATGTATTTTCTATTTTAAAAGACAAGAACAATAACAACAAAACCTGATAGCTCCTTGATTGAGTAAAATGGACACACAAACTGATTTAGGCCTGGTCTATAAAGTGGCTTTTTACCAATATTGTGTTTTTCTCCTGGGGTATAGGAGAATTGGGAGATGCTTGGTCCCAGTGCTTGTCCTTGTTCAGAGCCTCCATTTCACAATCACAGTTTCATATACCCTCTTCTAGCTCTGTCAACCTTTTGTACTCTGGACCAGCAGCATCAAATCAACTACATCTCACCACCTTTCAAAAATGCAACCAAGATAAACTATATTTGGGAGACGTTGCCTAAAGATGATGTCATATATCCTTCCTCTTAAAATACTAAAACCTGTGCCAGGATTAATTAAGCAGCTTGTCTGAAGCCACATACTTGGGCAGTACCATGTGGCCCCAAATGAACTTGCTCTTGAATGCCCCTGGCCTCTATGGAGAGTGTTATAAAAAATAACTACATGAAATTTGTTGCTGTGTTTATGTACAGTTGAGGAAGTTCATTAAATCATTCAAAGAATATTTATTGATTCTCTACTAAGTGCCAGCTACTGTTCCAGGTGTCAGGGAAACCACAATGAACAAAATAGAGGAAGTCTCTGCTCTTATGGAGCTGATGTTAGAGCTGGGGGGGGGGGCGGGCGGTCAGTGCTGGTGACTGGGATCTGTGCCCAAAAGAAAACTCATGCAGGGCAAGGGGACAGAAAGTTATTGGGCAGGGGTGGATTCTCGTGGAGTGGCCATAGAAATCCTCTGTGATCAAGTGATATTAGGCAGAGGCATGACGTAAAGGACCAAGCCACACAGCTGACAGGGAAGAGCACTGCAACCCCAGAGAACAGTAGATGTGAAAGCCCTGAAGCCAGACAGTGCCTAGTATGGTCACAGAGTGGCAAGAAAGCCAGGATGGTGGGGTGGAATGAGCAAGGGGACGGTAGTGGGAGATAAGCCAAGGAGGAACAGGAGGAAGATCTTGTAAGGCCTGGAAGACCATGGTATAGATTTTAGATTTTATTTAGAATGTGAAGGGAAGACATTGGAGAGGGCTAAGCAGAGAAAGTCATGTGTATGAACTTCTATTTTAAAAGTATTGCTCTGGTATGATAATACAGTACACAATGAGGCTTGGAGCACACTTCTTTGAACTGCCCAGTGTTGTTAATCACCCACCATCACACATGCTGGAAGAAATTGTTCTAGTAGATGATGCCAGTGAAAGAGGATTTTTGAAGAGACCTCTAGAGAGTCATGTGAAAAACTTAAAAGTACCTACCACTTCATGTAATTCAAATGGAACAATGTTCTGGATTGATCATAACTAGATTCAGAAGAGCTGCTGTGTCTAAAGGCCAAGTGATCACCTTCTTAGACACTGTGAGTATCCAGTGGGATGTCTGGAGCCTCTTGTAGCCAGGATCAAACAAGGCAGGACAATGGTGGTATTTCCTGTCACTGAGGTGATCAGCTATGAGACTTTTGAGCACATGGCAGGTTCTAATATGACCTATGGTGGATTCAAGTGGAAGCTCAATTTTCATTGGTATCCTGTCCCCAAAGAAAAATGGACAGAAGGAAAGCTAGTCAACTCTTCTTGTCAGAACACCTACAGTGGTAGGAGGCACCTTTTCAATAGACAGAGATTGCTTTCAGAAAATTGGAACATATGATGCTATAATGGAAATTTCCTTTAGGATTTGGCAGTGTAAAGAAACTTTGGAGATTGTTACTTGCTCACTTGTTGGACGTGTGTTTCAGAAAGCTGCACTTTACATGTTTCTGGGAGGCACAGGGAAGATTATCAGTAAAAATAACAGACTGCTTGCAGAAGTATGGATGGATGAATTCAAGAATTTCTTCTATGTAATTTCTCCAGGTGTTACTAAGGTAGATGATTATAGAGATAACGCATCAAGACGTGGTCTAAGACACAAACTCCAATACAAACCTTTATCTTGGTACCTAGAGAATATTTCTCCTGATTCTCAGATTCCACATCATTGTTTCTCTTTGGGAAAGATATGAAATATGGAAACAAATCAGTGTCAAGATAACATGACTAGAAAAGAGAATGAGAAAGGGGGAATTTTTAACTGTCGCGGTATGGGAGGTAATCAGGTTTTCTTTTATACTGCCAACAAAGAAATAAGAACACATGACCTTTGCTTGGATGTGTCCAAATTTAATGGCCCAGTCATGATGCTCAAATGCCACCACCTAGAAGGCAACCAACTTTGGGAGAATTATCCTGTGAAATTAACTCTGCAGCATGTGAACAGTAATCAGCACCTGGATAAAGCTACAGTATAGGGTAGCCAGGTGCCATCATTAGAGACTACAGTGGAAGCTGGTCACTGCAGTGGTTTCTTCGAAACACCACCCTTCCAGAAATATTCTGAAATCAAATTTACACAAGAAAAAAAAAAGGATTGGCTGGCTACCTCAGCATACATTTCTGCTACATTTTTTTTTTAGGAACAGTTTACTGATTTTTAGGAAGAGGAAGGGAAAGGGAGAGAGAGAGAGAGAAACATCAATGTGAGAGCCTAACACTGATAGTCTGCCTCCTGCACACCCCCTTACCAAAGATCAAGCCTGCAACCTGAGCATGTGCCCTGACTGGGAACTGAACAAGCAACCTTTCACTGCACGGGACAACGCCAACCAACTGAGCCACACTGACCAGGGTCTGCCACATTCTTAAGAAGCAAAAAAGGAGAAGTACTTCCTCCTTCAGGATGTAAGGTTTATCAGCCATTAAAACTTAGATTCCTCTGGCTTCTCACTAGCTGCGAACCAGCCTTCCTGTACAAGGATGCACAACTACAATGTAGCAAGACTGTGCACACTGATGTTCACAAGATTGAAAGAATCTTCATCAAGAATCACTGTAAAGGATACTCAGACAATGACACAATCAATAAAATGTGCTTTCCAGAAAGCTGTACCCCTTAGGGTTTGCTTGCACATCGGTAATTACTGCTGAACATGCTAAGATTTCCAAGATTTTTTCTGATTAGAACTGGCAGCCAGTATATTAAATATTGATATAAAGATTTATGAAAAGAGCTGTAATCAGATTCAGAATCATGAAAACAACATATTTTCAACAATTTAAAAAACTACATTAAACAGGGCTTAAAGGAAATTAAAACAGAACTAGAAGAAGTATAAATTGTTATAGCATCCCAACTGCTATGTAGATTTTATACTTCAGTGGGGAAAAAGAATTACTTTCAATAACATTCATTTTGTTTTCATCTGTGATGGTCATGGATGCTTTCTTATTTCTCCATGAGGTGCAAAAATTGAGCTGGAAAAAAAAAAATGGCTCTTTGAACATAGTTTTAATTACTTTTTACAATTTTTAAAATTTGGCTTGTGGGCATGGACTTGTAATTTTTAATTGCCTTCCAAAAAGAAAGGTTTAAAAAATGTCTGGTCTCACTGAACAAATTAGATATCTCAGTTGCTCTTGGGTCAGCTGGCTGATAGACTTTCATACAAACACAAATTTATTAGATTTTTAACTTCGTAACTTAATTCAACTGATTATGCTTAATACCCAAGATTTATACTACTGTACTATAGATTTATTTTCCCAGCAATAAATCTTCAGGGTTTTTTGTTTATGTTTCCACTCAGCAAAGGGCCCACAGAGGTGATTCATTATTTGGGTATTTGAAGATGATACATTTAGTGATTTTTTTTTGAAAACTGTTTTCATTCCATACTCAGATGTGCTTCATTGTCAAGTGCATATTTAGATTAGGTACTGGAATTGAAATATTGATCTGCTGCCTTTTTTAAAAAAATCAAATTTGACTGAAAATGTTTAAAAAAATAATAAAAGAATTGCTCTGGTGAATTACACCAAAATAAACTAAAATAAAATGAAGATAGGATGGCTCTGGCTGCTCTGTGGAACATAAGGCTATAAAAGGGAAAGGGTGTAGCTGGGAGACAGTAAGGAAGCAGTTGCACTAACCCATGTGAGAGAGGGGGCTGGCTTAGACTAGGGAGGAGTGATGGAGATGGGGAAAGTGATCCTACTGTGGCTGTGCTTTGAAGGCAGAGCTCATTGAATATGTGGAGGCAAGTCACTAAACCTGTTTCCCCTCTATAAAATAGGGATGATAGGTACCTATTATTGTGCTATTAATACGGGAAATGTGTAGACCAGTGCCTGGCATAAAGTAAGTACTCCCTGTGTTAGTTCTAATGTCGCTGTTTTTATCATCATCATTGTAATAATGCGTTGGATATGAGCTGTGAGAGAGAAATCATGAATGACCTAAGGCTCCTGTCCTGAGCAAACTGGAAATAAGGAACTGCATTTTACTGAGATGGGGGGAGATTAGAGAAAGAGCAAGTTTTCACAGTGATGGGAATTCATATGATTTAATGTTTTTCTTTTTGTGTATCTGTATTTTCTATTGCTCTATAATGAATAACTATAAATTAAACATCCAAAAAATAAAGTGATGAAAGAAACCTAATCAAGTGATTCTAACTTTTTTGATTGTATAATTCACACTCACCAAATTGAATGCTTAGAAGGTTATTTTTACAGCCTGGCCAGCGTGGCTCAGCGGTTAAGCATTGACCTAGGATCCAGGAGACTGCGGTTTGATCCCCAGTCAGGGCACATGCCTAGGTTGCTGGCTCGATCCCCAGTGGGGGGCGTGCAGGAAGCAGCAGATCAGTGACAACTCTCTCATCATTGATGTTTCTATCTCTCTCTTCCTCTCCCTTCCTCTTTCTGAAATCAATAAACATATTTTTTTTAAAAGAAAAAGAAAGTTATTTTACAAGCATAAATTTGTAAGATTCTTTCTAAAAACACCAAGTATTGAAAACAGAATTCTCTCTCTAAAAATAAAGCTCACTGTCTGTCTCACCCTACAGATGACCCAATATCTCCCTACACGGGGTGGCTGTTGACCATCACAGAAACCAAACAACCGCAGCCCTTACCGATGCCTTCTACTGGCGGGTGCTGGGCCCCCCTGGTTGACTACCTCCCGGAGACCATCACCCCTCGGGGGCCACTCCACAGGTGAGCAGCATGTACAGGTAGAAAGAAATGACCACCTAGTTTTAACTGGACTTTTTTCTCCCTAGAAGAAGAGGAAAACCTGTTCCAGGTCCCATCAAATGAAATAACCTTTGAAATCAGAGGGACCCTGCATGACGTGAATTGCAGCTCTCGACATATTGGCAGAGTTTGGTCAAATATTAACCAATGTGCAAAGCTGCCTTGTCACACTTCCAATTTTTCTTTGATGTTATCTTGATATAGGTCTTCATTCTGTTATGCATTTTAAATTGTAAACAACTTGAAGAGAGGACCCTTGTCTTCTGTTTCTCATCATCACTCAGCTCTTATTACCTAGTGACAAGTAGACTCCCTGTTATGTGATTAGCTGAACTGATATCTGTTCTTGTGGAGCTCTGTGCATTGTCAGAAGTTAAACTCCACTTCCCTGGAAGAAGCTTCTTATATAGTTCTTCAGCAAAGCTTATGTGTTGTATTTAATTGTGACTTAATGATCTACACATGTATGTCCATCTTCTGTAGAAGTTGCATTAACTTTATCATTTCATTGATTAGGTGCAATATTGCTGTGATTTTTATGACTGAGATGGTGGTAGATCACAGTGTAAGAGAAGACTGGGCTCTTCACCTGCCCTTATTACTTCATGCTGTTTTCTTAGGTAAGACTGGATCCAAGAGGCATTCCAGCCAATAAGTCTTAATTCTGTGGAGATAATCCAGAGAGTTTTCCTTATACACAGACATCTGCTATCCTGCTTAGTCTCTTCCATGCTTCATTGCCTTTTAGTGACATCTGCTTTAAAATTCAGTTGACCAGGCATTGTTTAAAATTGTCCTATGACTACAGTATAAATTGAGTGACACCTCACCCATGCTATACCTATGAAGATATCCAAAATAAATTGGACCTCTTTGAAGGTCTTTGTCTGGATGTGATAAATTTAAAGCCTTAAGACACGATTAGAACATAGAGAAAAAGAATATAGAGCACAGCAGACCACACACTGAAATTGTAACCCACACTGTAGAGCAAAAATGGGAAGAGGAACAACCAATCAGGGAGTTTAGTTATAGAGAGATGGATAAAATTAGAATCATTCAGTAACAGGGAGATCCAGGTAAGAGAGCCTCAAGAGGGAGGAATGCTCTGTCAAGAGGTCAAGGGAAGTCCATCTATCAGCATTTTATGAGAACATGTGATTTAAGGAATGAAACATTTTATTTTCCCTAAGCCCAAATTCTTTATGTTGGTAACACAAACAGTAACAAAGAAAACTAAACATTCTTTTAAGATTCTCCCTGCCCCCCCCCCCGGGTGTCTTGGAATCTCTACTATCCCTGGAATCTAAGCAAGATTAAAATTTGTTTATATAAGAGGTTCCACATTTTGTTCCAGGTTTGGACCATTACCGGCCTGAAGTCTTTGAACACAGCAAAAACTTGCTGCTTCACCTCTTGATTGCACTCTCCTGCAACAGCAGTTTCCATGCCATTGCCTCCGTGCTCCTTCAAACTCGAGAGATGGGGGAAACTAAGATGCTAACAGTACAGCCAGCTTACCAACCTGAGTATCTCTACACAGGTAACAAAAGGAGGTGTGGCTGAAAGCCTGAAACACAGTCAAAAATTCAGAGATTACCAAAGATGTCAGTGGAGCCCACATTACCTACTCTAATGCTCTTACCCCCCATCTTTCTAAGTAATAAAGTAACAGCCCAATAAATAGGCATCATTTCACTGGATGTTAATGTGCCTCTCAAAATCCCTCTTTGTTATTGATTATTTTCGTATATTTTTCCTTATTATTATTATTATGTTTCTGCTCTTGTTAAATATGTTTCTATCAACACATTGAAAATTAATATGTCCATTGAACAAGAGCTTCAGTCTAGAACCCTGAAGGATAAGAATTCAGGAAACTGACCTTCTCCATCACCTTGAGAGGGAGTCATTTCCAAGGTGCCAGATATTTTACTGTGACTTCTGGTTTCTCTGAAGGAATTTTCACTTTATTAAATGACTGACTTTCCTGGAAGGCACTAATGAGTGGAAGTCTATTAAAAACCACTGCTGTTTTGAAACCAAGCATTTCTTCTTAGAAATGAGAATAGAAAGCATTAGCTGAGTCAAAGAAATTATTCTGTCTGTCCAGCCGTTCATGAAAGCTTTCCCAAAAGGGTTAACCAGTGGTTTTTAGTTAGAACCAGAACATTTTAAATATGTTAAAATGATGATTAACTGACGGAGTTCTGGGGCTAACTTTTTACGTAGTTATTTTGTACATGACATTGGCATTGGGCATGGTTTGGCATTTCACACAATGTCATATCCTTGAAGCTGTACCTTTTATTCATCACTGGTACTCAGCACTGCCTTGTGTTCTGAGAGATGTTAACATATATCTTTGGAAAACAAATATGAAGTCATTAACTCTGAGGTGGAAGTACCACTGACTTGTTCATCACTGAATATTTTCAAATATATTTTCTATATTATTATTACATTTGTTATAAGGTTTTTATATTGAACTACGCTACACTTAATTGAAAATAATTCAACAGCCTTTCAGAGACACAAAACTCTCTTTTCTATAGATGCTTAATTTAAAGAATCTGAAGTGTTCTGGCTGTTCTAACTCAATAAGATAAAGATGTTTTCCATTAAGCACACAACTTTAGGCTGAGAAAACTGTAATGTCTGTTAAGTTGTGTATCTCTGAGTGTGGTAGTTTTGTATTCACTATCCTACTAATGTGACATAAGTGGTTGAGAGTGGAGATTTACAAAACCAAACACAGTATCCATAGGCAAGACAGTGGTTAACTGGAATAACTGAATCTCTAGCATGCTTGAAATAAGCAGGTGCGCAAAAGGTTTGGGAAGAGTCTCCTTTTCATAAACATTTGTGTAATATTTATTGAACACCTTGTTTCAACTGTAGTTGCTTTCAAATCCACACTAAGGACCTGTGATAGAAATTGTCTTTATCTTATCATAATACAAAACTGAGGTATAAGAGAAGTCATATCAACTTCCTGAGATTATACAGTAAGTGTCAGAGATGATATTCAGGCCCAGGGCTCCTCACTCCTAATTCAATGTATCTATCAGACACACCAGAACTATGTACGTTTTATGATTTTTAAGTAGAGGGAAAGAGATGGTCGTGTGTATGTGTTTTCAAACCCATAACACATCTAGAGATGTAGAATGTTAACCAAATACAAAGTGGGGGGAAAACCATAGTATTTTCTTATACCATATGTCTTACACTAACATAATATATACTTTGTTAAAATAATTAACATACACAAAATATTTGTGATTCTGGGCACATTTACTCAAAAACAAGATGCATAACTTACTAACCAATGCTTAAGTGACTGATATTCTCAAAAATTGTATTATTTCATATGTCTAAGTAGCCTAGTATCCAGACGTAATTTATTAACAGCAGTTAGGTCTGGTGTATAGTAGAACACACACACACACACACCACTTCTTTTGTAGAAAGCATGAATTAAAACCCCACAGTAGAAACTTATTACCAAATCCACTCTGATTTACACAGCACTGTAACTATTCCATAAGCAAGAAAAGAATGAGTCTCTTTTAATCATAGCCATAACCAAAAGCAAATGTTTTCTCCAAAAAGTTGAAATAACTGCACACTTCTGTATGCTCACCTCCTGACCTCATTACGTGCCATGTCCAGCACACTCCACGTTGACCATCTTCTCAACCAGGTGGCTTTGACTTCCTGAGGGAGGACCAGTCATCGCCGGTGCCAGACTCGGGGCTGAGCTCCAGTTCCACCTCTTCCAGCATCAGTCTCGGAGGCAGCAGCGGGAACCTCCCTCAGATGACCCAAGAGGTAGAAGACGTGGACACAGCTGCTGAAACAGATGAGAAGGCCAACAAGCTCATTGAGTTCCTGACAACCAGGTAAGGAGGGCCAGGAGACAAGCTGCTGTTTTCAGGTGAGTTTTTTAAGAAAATGCCATCCTTTAAAACCACACAGATGGAAAAGCACAGAGTTCTAGCAAAATCCTGTTTTCTAAATTGCATCTGCTGGAGTCTGTGTATAAAGCAGACACTGGTAGAAGTTGTCTAAGATCCCTCTGATGTCACCATTGATGGGGAGGGAGAGTTTTGTATAACAACAGTGCAGCAGATGGCAGCAGGAGATGGTAGCACCCTTCAGTGAGCATGACTTTGTTCATCTATTAGAGCTGCCAGGATCTAGGCATCCTGAGACTTGGCAAATAACCTGCTCTGGAAGCAAAAAATATCAGCCACGGTCCACCCAGGAGCAGCTGCGGAGGGAACCATGGTCTGCTCATCCAGTCCAAGGAGTCATTTATAAATGGAAGTCAGAAACCCAAAACAGTAGGAAGCATGATAGGAAAGGAACCAAACAAATAATAAATCAAAATCAAGAAAAAGTGGGAGTGATCCCAATTTTCATGTCTTCTGGTTTTTCAAATAAGCAACTTAGTTTTAGAATTTCTACTACCCTGGGGTCCAGTATTTGTATAAAAGTGTGTTCACTTGTGACCTGGGCATGCTATTGTTCTGGGAGTCTAGTCTCAATTTGTGTTATCTGATATCTCACATTATTTCGTTTTCTTCACACAATGCATCAATTAATGAAAAAGAGAGCATTTTCTTTCGTCAGTTAATGATTCAGGGCATTCTGTGAAGCTATCAGCTCTATGTGGGATTTAATGTTCAGGAAACAGGAAGGGGCTGATGGTGCCCACACACAGGGTACTTCAAACACCTGAATGCTTTGTTGTCACCACTCACCATTGTCAATGGCATGTGTTGGGAAGGGTGTTCTCTGAAATTCTCATATCTGGCTCCATCCTATTCTTACTTTCAAAAGAAGTAAAGAGAGGCTGTTATCTTCAATTTGGTTCTACAGTGTTCAGCAACCTAATGATATGATCCTGATAAAAGAATTATCTTTCCAAGTGCTGACATGTGCATCTATATTTTATTTACAACTTTATATCATTTTATTTAACAAACACTTATGGAGCATCTATTATGTGACAAACACTGTTCTGGTGAATTGAAAGTTTTTCGTTTTGTGATTAAATGTTGTAAGGTTTTGGTTTTGTGAGTAAAACATGAAAAATATGTCTCCATAAATTAGCTAGATCTGTTTTGAGTATGCTCCTAAGCTTTATAAGACTGAAATTCACCTCCAAATTAATTAGTGACATTTTAAATATAGTGCCTAATTTTAAATATAGGCATTAATTAGTGCCTTTGGAGTTAGAATTGCATAGGTGGTTTTCAGAATGCAAACTGACAGTTATATTTTTGACACTGTGTGTTTCATTTCAGGGCATTTGGGCCACTTTGGTGCCATGAAGACATCACACCCAAAAATCAAAATTCAAAGAGTGCTGAACAACTTACAAATTTTCTACGTCATGTTTTGTCTGTATTTAAAGATTCTAAATCAGGTACTTTATCCTGTTTCCCCAAATCTCTTCTGCTTTCAGTACTTTTCTATAATTGAGTTCATTCTTCCCCATATACTACACTATATGACTACACTATATATCCTATATAGTATATATTAGAATATATACTATATACATATATCACATTATATATATGATATGTGATATGAATGATATATATCTATATTTCTGAATTTGGCATCTATAGCAGAAGACTACTCATAGGGGAGTTTTGAAGTTTATTTCAGATGTGCCTAACTGACTGATAATGTCATATATATTTGCATTATGCTCTATCAAATAATATCCCCAAAGTCACCATTCTCCTCACATCATTACCTCACTAGAATTAACTGTGTCTGTAATATTAATTTTATTTAAAGAAGGCCAAGAGAAATAAATCTTATTAATTGGGTATAGACTCAACTGTGAGGAATTATCAACCTTGCAAACTGGTTTAAAAAAAAAGAATTTTGTGATGAAAGGTTTTTGCTTTAAAAATAGTTGCTAACAATTCCATTGACTATTCTGAATCCAATGTGATTCTTGGACTATAAGACCATTATTTGAAGCCATTACCTGAATTCCATTTGGATTCAACTTGGCCTGGGCTGATCTGTATGTAAAATTTAAATGTGGTCTTTCAGCACGATGTAAGAACTGTTCCTGCCTTTTTCGTGCACCTGGCTAGACACATTCACTATGGCTTACTGGCTCCCCAGCTACTCTGATAATTAACACGTGTCACAATTTGAAACATTACAGATTAGCCACATCTCTTTTTGTTATCAGGAGATACTTATTAAAAATAATAATAATAATGATACACAGAAATGGGAAAGTCATTCCAGGAATAGGATGGCCTAGGTTTCTAGTCTTGAATTTCCCCTTTGGAATTTCTTTGAAATATAAAGACCTCTTCTATTGGTATTTTCCCCATTTTAAAAGTCACTTAAAATTGCACATAGCCCAAAGAAGAAATTTACTGTTGTATGTGAATGATTTATTTGTCTAAAACTCTTAACTGTATGAAGTTAATAAAAATGAGAAAACATATGGATGCCTTACACTGTATTTTTGGCAGGTGTCTTTTCACACCTTACCTATTTTTACCCACTACAATTTCCTTGTACATCGCTTCTCTCTGCCAGTTTCCACTATAGCACAATAAAATGTATCCGTGGAAACACTTGTATTAGTCAGGATAGCATAGCTACTGAAACAAACAACTCCCAGGGCTCAAACACTCAACATAATCGGTTATTTCTGGATCACGTAACAGTTTAATGTGGATGTTGAGCAGGCGGCCTTCTACCTGGCGGCCATCCATCCTGTGGCTCTGCCTCCTAGAGAAGGAAGAGAGAGTGGGGCATTATTCAGAGGAGTTTACATGCCAGGCCTGAATGTGGCGACCAGTGCCTCTTCCCACATTCCCTGGCCAGAATTCAGGCACATGGTCACACCTAACTGCAAGGAAGGCTGCTAGATGTAGATTCACTGTGTGACCAGGGAGATGCCATACATTGAATAACTTTTCTTAAAGGCCACTGTCATATGGGTAGTGGAGTCTGCAGTCCTCCTAAGGGAGTTCGAGTCTTCAGCTCATGATGATTTAAATAAGGTTTTGTTCACCACCAGGGGACCTACCCCACATATAAAATGTTTTAAGTAGGAAAACATGTTTTAAAAAACAAAATAAAGACATAAAAGAACATCATTGAAACATGACCCATTCATAAGTTGTGACGTGCCTCTGTGAGTTTAACCCTGCATTTACCACCCTGGATTTGCCTGAGTCCACTTCCCAGGACCCTTTGTTCCCTCTGCAGGAACATTTTCTTATATTGTCAACATGTCCCCAGGGTCAAGCACCCAAGGATAACTAAGAAAAATAACACTGAATTATCCCTCCTGATCCACTTTCACATCACCATCAAATGTGCCTCCAGGTCACAGAGACAGCCAAAGTCACTTTACATAGTATGCTCTGACGCTCTGCAGAGCAAGGCCCATGTACAAGGCAATAGCCCAGACTTCAATTATGGGCTTTTCCTCACTTTTTAATTTCCATCTGGTCAAATGGTTTTCTGATGACTGAGATTCCCTTCATGTTATTGGAAGAACACATATTCTGGTGGAGGTTTACTATGGTTGCTTTTTCTGCAGTGTCCACATTTCTATATCTGCATATTTATAGGCCATTCTGAGGAGCAAAGACTTGGGTCCAGGCCTCAGTTGTGTTTAGACTTACCTATATTCACTAATAGCTTCCTCTACATTCACAAGTACTCAGAACATTTGTTTCTAACCAATTGTCTTATGAAAAGAAAAGCTGTGAAAATATCCCACGTAAAAAGTAGTACAGAACAAGAATGTGGGGAAATAGAAGGGTAATAAATAGTAATACATTTGGGAGCACATATGTGTCACATACTGTACTAAGCACTGTTAAAGTTAATTTTCACGAAACTTCTATGAGATAGATGCTATTATTCACAAGGTAATAAGGAAACAGGCACAGCAAGAATAAGTTTTTTTCTGAGTCTGAAAACTTCTGGTTCAAAACCAAGACTTTTTCTACTAAACTATGCTCTTTAAGATTTATTAAAATTTTTGTGTTTGCTTGTTTAATTATTAATTTTTAAATAAGTACCACAGGACATAGCCATGTGCAGTGAACCTGTTTCAAACCTTCAGATAACTGTTGCCCCAGACTTTGCAGAGTGGCAGCTGATCTGGTCTCTGGCCTCTTGGTGCCCTAGGCTTCCGTCTGGAGCAACACTTGAGTGAGGTTGCATTGCAGACAGCCCTGGCGAGCTCTTCAAGGCACTATGCCTGTCGGTCCTTCCAGATATTCCGGGCAATCAAACAACCTCTCTCAGCACATGCCTTGTCTGACCTTCTCTCGAGACTGGTGGAGGTGATTGGAGAACATGGCGATGAGATTCAGGTAGGGAAGAAAAGACCACCAAACATCCTGTTTCTCTCATTTTAGAGAGAAGGAGCTAACGACCTTCTGAGAACCTTGTCTCTCTTGCCAATTATTCCAGTCCTTTGGACACGTACAATTCATAAAAAAATTTTAGAGGTTGACTTTTATATTTACAAAAGTCATTCCCAGGAGTCTTACTCTAGAAACTCCACAGCTATTATTTGTCTTATTCAAGCTAACAACTGAACATTCTTTGGTGACTCTTCTTTGTTGTTTGTTGTTAGTTTTATTTGGTAGAGGACAGAAAATTGTTATGTGTTTTTTGTCATTTTGCAACTAACCTAGAACGTAGTTGTGCAAACTCCCACCCAGAGACAAGACCTCCATTGTATCCATGCAAAGCACTACGCTTCTCTGCATGATCAGCCTTCAGTAAACTGGGAAGAGCTGAAGAAGTAATGGAGAGAGTGGATGTCACAAAAAGACCCTGTAGGTAGAGCCCAGAGACTGGGGACCTGAGCAGGTTGAAAGCCAAGGGCATTACCTGCTCTGTAGCTTGGGTCAAGCCTTATTTTCATCAGAAATGTGCTTGCATCTAAGGAGGCTGCATGCCTATAGCTTATTTTCCTCCTCCTGGTCATGAGAAGTGCTGTTTAAAATGCCACTGAGGCACAGCCTTTGCACACATCTCTCAATCTCTGCCTTCAGACATTGCAGCTCTGGATTTCAAATGCCCACCATGCCTGCCACCTTTAGCCTTGTCCATTCCCTGCTGGATTTCAAATGAGATTGCTCTGTGGAGGACCTCAGACCTAGGAAAATAAATCTTTATTATCTGCTAACTCCTGGGCCACCAGAATTTCCTCAGTGGCCCTTAAAATTTGTTTTTAAACTTTGTAAATTAAAGTACTAATAAGTACTCAGCTTTCAATGATATTAACATTATTTGAATAAAGTTTGCATTAATTAAATTTATATCCAGGAAGTTAACAGTGGTTACAAGCAGTCCAAAATATTGTCTCTGCATATTTGTCAGGGTTATGTAATGGAAGCACTCCTGACTTTGGAAGCTGCCGTGGATAACTTGTCTGACTGCTTGAAGAACAGTGATCTCCTAACTGTATTATCTCGGTGAGAACCAGCTTAATGGCATTTTGAAATCAAATATACTGTACTGAATACTTGGGAGATTCCTTGACTTTGGGCAAAGCCCAAAGAAAAAAATCTAGTTTTTGAAGTCTATTGATGACCTGAAAAAGTATGTATCACATTTTCTTAAATTAAAAAAAAAGGGGGGTTGGGGGGAGTTATGACACACACACATATATACACATTATAAAAGTATTTTAAAATGTCAGGAAGATAGATACCAAATGTTATCTCTAAATAATACCAATAACAATGATTTTTCATTTTCTTTTTTATGTCTTTAAGTATTTTTCAAATTTTATATATTAGATTGTACACAGAAAATAAAACTAAATATTATTTTAAATAAATAAGCACAAAACTCATCTGAACCATCACTATAAAAACAGTTGGAATAAATGTTGATTTTACTTGCAGAATTTCTACCTTAGGATCTTTTTTATTTTATAATTCCTTTGCTTCTGCTGGTGTTTAATAACCCATTTCAGATCATTCACAATTCCATATTCTGCCTGTAAAATTGAGTTCCTTGTGCTTAAAACTGAATCAGTAATGTTATATTGCATTGGGCCTTCTTTCATTGTTAAGTTGAGCGTTTTTTATGGGTAGGTAAGCTTGCTGACATCATACGTATTTATCTGTATAAACCTACAGCTTCATCTAAATTAGTAAAAATTATCAGAATGTTGATAAAGAGTTTTACCTTTTTAGCCTGAAATAAGCTTTGAAATCATCTTTCACAAATTAAGTGCAAAAAACTTCCTTTGACACAAATATTTACTATTTTCTTTCTTGATAATATGTTCATTTCCTTTTTTTTAAAAAAATATATCTTATTGATTTCAGAGAGAGGAAAGGAGAGGGAGAGAGAGAGAGAGAAACATCAATGATGAGAGAGTCATTGATCGGCTGCCTACTGCACGCCCCCAACCGGGGATCAAGCCTGCAACCCGGGCAGTGCCCTGATCGGGAATCGAACCCCTATCGTGCAGTGCCCTGATTGGGAATCGAACCCCTATCGCCCAGATCCTAGGTCGACTCTCAACCGCTGAGCCACGCCCGGCAGGGCCATTTCTATTCTTATCACTCAGTTAATAGAATATTAAAGTTTGTACCCAGCATGTATATTTCATTTCATAATTATTTCTACCCAAATTCAAAATATCTAAAAAAGGAGATCAGCCAATTACTTATATCTTTAACCTATCAATAAATGGAAGTTACTATTAGGTTTTGTTTTTTTGTTGGTGTGATGTTTGATTTTCTTGTTAAGCTTGTAAAGTTTTCTTTTTCATCCTTTTAAGTTTAAGAATAAGAACACATATTTCTTTAAGTTTATGAGTATGGACAAAAAGGAATAGATAGTGATATTTCCAAAGAATGATTTCCCTCCCTTGTTCATCAGTGAATCTTCTCTGAAGCATGTTGGCTTTCTACTGAACTTTTTCATTTGTATACCCAGTTCTTCGTCACCAGATTTAAGCTCTAGCACTAAACTCACAGCAAGCAGAAAGAGCACAGGACAACTAAATATGAACCCTGGAACAGCCACTGGCAACACAGCAACCGCAGAACGCAGCCGGCATCAGAGAAGCTTCTCTGTGCCCAAGAAGTTTGGTGTTGTCGACCGATCCTCAGACCCACCTCGGAGTGCCACACTGGACAGAATCCAAGCTTGTACCCAGCAAAGCCTCTCCTCAAAAACCAGAAGCTCATCCTCCTTGAAGGACAGCCTCACAGACCCATCACACATAAATCATCCAACCAACCTGTTGGCCACCATCTTTTGGGTCACAGTTGCCTTGATGGAATCTGATTTTGAGTTTGAATACCTAATGGCCTTAAGGCTGTTGAACAGACTGCTGGCTCACATGCCACTGGATAAAGCTGAGAATCGAGAAAAACTTGAGAAACTCCAGGCACAGCTCAAGTGGGCAGACTTCTCAGGGTTACAGCAGCTGCTGCTGAAAGGGTTCACCTCCCTCACCACCACAGACCTGACCCTGCAGCTTTTCAGTTTGCTGACACCAGTGTCCAAAGTATCCATGGTGGACTCATCCCAAGCCATCGGTAAAGCCAACACACTCCCTGTCTTACAATTCTGGTGTTTAGGTCCATGTTTATCTAATAAGAAAATGTGGGTTTATTGCTTTTAGCAGTTCTGCTTAGAAATGTTTTGTTGGGACTAGTTTGTTTTATCTTTTAAATTTTTATATAACATAAGTCATAATTATTTATAATTTAGAAGATATTTTTAAGGCAATAGCATAAAAGGGACTGATATATAAGATATCGGTCACTTCTTTATGACTTCCATATCAAACTGCAGATACTGTTAGTTTATTCCATTGCTCTTGTACACATATTGTTTCTTTTTTTTCTTAACTCCTAAATCTCTTATTTTTTTTAGACTTTCTTTTCCTCCTGAGAATTCTCTTGATTCCCTGTTGTTTTGAATTAAGCCAAATCAACAAATAAGATTTTTTTTAAATGTTTTTATTGATTTGAGAGAGAGAGAGAAGGAGAGGGAGAGAGAAACATCAATTACCGCCTCCTACTGGGGATCAAGCCCTCAACCCAGACATGTGCCCTGACCGGGAATCAAACCGTCAACCTTCCCATGCATAGAACAATGCTCAACAAACTGAGCAACACCAGCCAGGGCAACAAACTAGATTTTTAATACCATCGCATGTGGTACGTGATAAGCTAGAGCTCATCACAGTGGTGCCAAGCAATTCCTCTTTTAAAGAGCCTTTTTGATTACATAGATAAGATTTACATGATTCACCTGTGTCCTCTCATACAGGTTTTCCTTAAACTATGTTTTTTGATAAAATTTCAAACTGGGGCTTCCATTCATTTTATTCTGCTTTTTAAATTTTTGGTTATACATTTTTCCGGATTTTGTTAGATCACATTAAAGCTGCTTCAAAAAACTGCATTTGCATGACCTCAGGATGAAATCTGTAATGTGCTTTAGCACTGTTAACAGCTAAAATGCACCATATTCAGCCATCTCCATTGTATTCTCCCTGGCCCAGGGTTTCCTCTGAATGTCCTGTGTCTCCTGCCCCAGCTGATTCAGCACTTTGAGAACCCAAATCAGTTCTGTAAGGATGTAGCCGACAGGATCGCTCAGGTATGGCTTACAGTTCCACTCAGGCAACCCCATGTAGGCTTCTCAGAAGGCCCACCATACCAGGCTGGGAGATGGCAATGAGTTTCACAAAACCCCAAAATAATAACTGATAGTGCTCATCATTAACTTTCTGGGTGGCTGATGCATAATGTCTCTTTTGATTTCATTATTGAAAAAGCAGGTGGAAAGAATTAGTGAAAATTATACTAGCGAAATTACTAAGATGAGCACTTACACAGCCTATCAAAAAGTGTGTGTGTGTGTGTGTGTGTGTGTGTGTGTGTGTGTGTGTGTGTGTGTGTGTGTGTGTGTGTGTGATCGGTTTTCCTGACTGCCAGGACTGAAACTGAAATTGCTGACATTTCTTCCTATTCATCAGGCCATTTTATATCTGATTGATTTTCCTCTCCTGTAAGGTTTGTTTGGAAGAAAAGAACCCCAAACTTTCCAATCTTGCACACGTCATGACTCTTTATAAAACACACAGCTACACAAGGGACTGTGCCACTTGGGTCAACGTCGTCTGCCGGTACCTTCATGAAGCATATGCTGACATCACCTTGAACATGGTTACTTACCTGGCAGAGGTAAGCTCTTCAATTATTATAATTTCCCTGGGTGAAATATTTATATGGAACTGATAAGACTTCATTATTGAACGCATATTATACATATAGTATTCCATCTATGTTGGAATCATTTTAAATCCTCACTACAACCCAGTGATGTAGATACTATTATAAGAACTTGAGGCCCAGGCAGGTTTAGTAATATGCCTTAAGTTTAAGGCAGCAGAGCCTGCTTTGAACCCCGGCAGAGATGCCCCTACAGCTTAAACTTCTTTATACTGCACTGACACCTGTCAGCACGTGGCAGCAGCAAGCAGCTTTTATCCTAATTACTCTCAGTGTTCAAATCTTATTTAAGAAGTCACTATGTGGCTTGATATGTTTAATGGTCATTTCTCTGAACTAATTCACAAAGTACACATTTTGAAATAACATTTTATCTTCATCTCTTATGTTTGCTTTTAGAATTGGAATGGGGTTTTTGTCCCCCTACAAATGTGTTCCTACTCTGATTTCGGTGTTGGTTGGTGCTAGAAATACACAGCATATGGGACTAGGAATGACATGTATTCTGTTTAGCAACTGCAGTCCCCAACCAGCCTAGTGCACAAGGTCAGGAACTCTATGAGGAAATAACTGAGAACAGTTGCCTTGTTTAGCATTTTCAGTGTTGCTTTTCCTTTGGGGACATGCCTTCATGCCTCTGCCAGGGCCTTGTCAGAAGTGGTGAGGACAGCCCATTCTAACTTCAGTTATGTCACCCCCTCAGCATCCAGACAGGTTAAAAAAATCAATCACTTTCTTAAAGGCTCCACAGGACTGAAAGCCTCTGCCTGGAAGAGGGTAGTTGTCCCATCATCAACATTTATGGTTGATCCTGCAGAATTTTGATTTGCGATATGGGTCTAAAATATGTGATCTGTACTCAACTGTCACAGCCCTGATTCATTTGCTCTTTCCATCCTCCCATCCTTGTACTTTAAAGAGCCTTCAGAAGTGCCATCTGGCTGCTTCTGATTATCACTCTGGTCACATCTATCCCCCCAAGAGTTAATGAGCCAGTTAATGAGCTAACATGCACACCTCAGCATGCAGGAGTGAAAGATAACCTGTGCAAATGTCCTGCTTACAAAGGTAGGTGGTGCCTGTCTTTACAAAGGTAGCATGTGAAGTAGCAAGGAGGCAAACTTATTTGGATTGCTAGACATAAAAGTTTCAAAAATACAAAAGAGATGTGACATATCCATACAAAGCAATATTGATATTTAGGAATGAAGTATTGACACATGCTACAGCATAGATGAACCTTGAAACCATTCTACTCAGTTAAATAAGCTAGGCACAAAAGGACAAAAATTATATGATTCCACTTACATGAGGTATGTAGAATAGGTAAATTAATAGAGACAGAAAGTAGAGTAGTGGTTGCCAGGGGTTGGGGGCAGGGATTGATGAGGAGTTACTGTTTTATAGTTTTAGCTTGGCATGGTGAACACATTCTGGAAATAAATTGTGGTGATGGCTGTGCAACAATGTGAATGTACTTAATGCCACTAAATTGTTCACTTAAAAACAGTTAAAATGGTAAATGTTATATATATATTACCACAATAAAAAACAAGTAGCCCTGACCAGTATCGCTCAGTTCATTAGAGTGTCATCCCTTTCCCCGAAGAGTCACAGATTCAATTCCCAGTGAGGGCACAGACCTGGGTTGCAGGTTTGGTTCCCAGTTAGGGCACGTATGGGAGGCAATCAATCAATGTTTCTCTCTCACATCAATGTTTCTCGCTGTCTCTCCCCCACTTCTAAAATCAATGAAAATCATATCCTTGGGTGAGGATTTTAAAAAGTAAAAATAGATTACCCAATTTGTTTTTCAGCCCTTATCACAAATTGTCACCAACATTTTCATTATGAACTTAACATCCCACCATATATAATATACAGTAATACCTATTTCTATTACTCACATGTTCTTATAGCTGTTGGTCATGCACATACATATAACTTAACTTAGTTGTGGTCAGTATTTCCATTGAACCTGCTCTGTTCACTGAACATTTACTTTGTGTGTGTATTGCTATGTGTTGACATAGCTCACATGGTGTCACTTAAAATAACTGCGGAATTCTATCAGGTAGATATAGCACAATTTGCTGAACCGTCTCCCTTTTGTTGTTTGTGTTCACAATTATTTTCTATTACAAGTGGTCCTTTTATGTAGACTTTTTATCAGATCATATTTAGATCATTTCTTCTAGTGGCATTTCGCAAAGTAACTCTCCAGGTAAAGGGCATGAATGTATGGATATGTTATGAGTTCTACACATTTCAGAAATTGGTCTTCACAGAGATTTTCCATCTTTACAGTACTGCAATGTATAAATATTCTTGTTTCCCTTTAGCCCCACTAAACTATCATTCTATTTATTAGTTATTTATCAGTTATTATTGTTGGTACTTTAAAATTATTCTCTTGATGTATTTCCTTTCTAGTGAATATATTCATTTTTCCACATACTAGGTTTGCATAGTAGTGTATTTCTTCATGTGTTAACTGCTCAGTTACTTCTTTTGACTACTTTTGATGTGGAATTTGAGCATTTATTTGAATCATTTCTATTAATTCTTCACTCTGAACCTTTTATCATGATGTTTGTCACATATATTTTCTCATTATTGTGCTCTTCTTTTTGAAAATATTATGATTATTTTTCTGATTATAAAAGCATTATGTGTTCAAAAGGTAAATTTGGAAGGTGCAGATAAGTTTAAAAAAAGATAAAAAGAAAAGAAAAAGTATCCAATAACATATTATTTAGAGAGAAGCACTATTAACATTTTGTTGGATTTCTTTCCAATGTTATTTCTATATAACACACATTCACATCAAAACCAGCATCTTATTACAGAGAAACTATCTACACTTCCTATTTCTTTTTTTATTGAATTTATTGGAGTGACATTGGTTAAGAAAATTATATAGGTTTCAGGTGTACAATTTTTTTTTAATATATATTTATTGATTTCAGAGAGAGGAAATGAGAGGGAGGGAGAGAGAGAGAAACATCAATGATGAGAGACTCATTGATTGGCTGCCTAGCCAGCAACCCGGGCATGTGCCCTGACCGGGAATCAAACCCTGATCACCTGGATCCTAGGTCAACACTCAACCACGCCTGGCCAGGCTCAGGTGTACAATTCTATAAAACATTCTTCCTCTTTCACTTACTGTTAGCTAATATCTTGCACTATCTTTAAAAATGTCATCCTGCCCGGCCGGGCGTAGCTCAGTGGTTGAGCATCGACTTAGGATCCAGGCGATCGGGGTTCGATTCCCTGTCAGGGCACATGCCCGGGTTGCGGGTTAGGCAGCCAATCGATGACTCTCTCATCACTGATGTTTCTATCTCTCTCTCACCCTCCTTTCCTCTCTCTGAAATCAATAAAGATATATTAAAAAAATAAAAATAAAAATGTCATCCTATTGACTACATGATGTCTGTAAGCATACAATTCACCATAATTTATATATCCATTTCCCTAGTGGCCAACATTTCAATTGCTTACAGAGCTTTCTTGTTTTGTATTGTGTGGGGGGTTTTTCCCCACCATTATAAATAATGCCATGGTAAAAACTCATACTTAAATATCAGTGTTTATCGCTAGGTTTGGAAAAGTTCCTAAAAGTATAATTACTATTTCAAAAGATTTGAACCATTTTAGTACTCTTGATCTCAATTGCTGAATTATCTAATTTACGTGTCCACTGATGTGTAAGAATGTCCATCTTATATCCTCACCAATACTATTATCAATTCCTAATCTTTGCCAATTCAATAACTGATAAATTGTATCTTTTGTTTTCATTTGTAATTTCAATAATTAGTGGCGTTTGATGCTTTCCTTTTGAGGTTTATTTTGTTATATTCCATTGTGTGAATATTACATTTATATATTCAGAGCTGCCTACATGGCCTTTGATAATATCTTCATTTCTTCAGTAGTTAGGATTTTCTTCCCCTCTGTGGAAATATTCAATCATAAATGAATTGGGAAAGATTGGTGCTTCTATGTGAAAAGCTGGCATCAGACTGACTAAGACTGTGCCTTGCCTTCCACAGTTGCTGGAGAAAGGCCTCCCAAGCATGCAGCAGCCCCTCCTGCAGGTCATCTACAGCCTGCTCAGCTACATGGATCTTTCAGTTGTTCCTGTAAAGCAGTTTAATGTGGAAGTTCTAAAGACCATCGAGAAATATGTGCAAGTGAGTATTTAAATAACTGCACTTATGAGCCAGGGAGTCACTACAGAAGGACTGAGGCCTTGTATGTAGCTTGCACTTGGCCACCCATCTGAGTATTCATTGATATTCTAATACACTGAGACAGTCTGGAGTGATAGCTGACCACACCCCGAGTAGCACACTGAGCAGACAGACAGGACCAGGCCCTGATGAGTTTCTTCAGAGGACACACATACACCTTTTGGGGCTTACAGGTTGGATATTAAAAGCACACACTGGCTGAGAGGGCAGAGCCAGGGTCTTGTTGTAATTTCCCATTTCAAAGAAGGAGAAAGGGAGAAGGAATTTGCATGTCCCTGTTTCTAGACCAGGTGTTTCAGTATGCAAAGAGTTAATTCAGAGGGTCAAATTACCACTTTAAAGTTGAGGGAACTAAGGTTAAGTAACTTGTATAAATGTACTTGGAAATACTCCAGCAAACAAACCAAAGAAAATGTTGGGATAAACAAATCAAGATGATGAAATGTACATGGGGATACATTTTACTAGCCTCTCTGTTTTGTGTATATTTGAATATTTCTATAGTCTTTTTAAAAAAATTTTAAGACCACCTTGTTAAACCATACAAAAGAATAAACTCAAAATTGATTAATGACTTAAATGTAAGATTCAAAACCATAAAACTCCTAGAAAAAAACATAGGCAGTAAAATCTCAGACGTTTCTCATAGCAATTTTTTTTCTGACATAACACCTTGGGAAAAGGAAACAAAATTAATAAATAAACAAATGGGACTACCTTAAAATAAAAAGAGTTTGCAAATCAAAGGAAACCATCAACAAAATGAGAGTACATATTCTCCAATGATACATCTGATAAAGGGTTAATATCCAAAATTTATAAAGAACTCAGTTTGACACCAGAAGAACAAACAACCCAATTAAAAAGTGGACAGAAGACCTGAATAGACATTTCTCCAAAGAAGACATACAGGTAGCCAATAGACACACACAAAAATGTTCAATGTCACTAGTCATCAGAGAAATGCAAATTAAAACTACAAGGAGATACCAACACGCACCTGTCAGAATGATTTTCATCAATAAATTAACAACTGCCCTGGCTGGTTTTGCTCAGTGGTTGGAGTGTAGGCCACAGACCAAAGGGTCCAGGGTTCCATTTCAGCCAAGGGCATGTACCTCAGTTGCAGGCTCCATCCCAGCTGAGTGTGGGGCAGGCAACCAAATGATATGTCTCACATCAGTGTTTCTCTCCCTCTCTCCCTCTCTCTGTCTTCTCTCCCCCTTCTCCCTCTCTCTCTCTCCCCCTTCCACTCTCTCTGAAAAGTAATAGAAAAAATATCCTTGGGTAAAGATTAAAAAATAATAATAAAGAAATCAACAACCATCTGTTGGTGAAGATGTGAAGAAAAGGGAACCCTAGCACACTACTGGAGGGAGTGCAGATTGGTGCAACCACTGTGGAAAGTAGTATGGAGTTTCCTCAAAAAATTAAAAATGGGATTGCCTTATGACCCTGAGATTCCACTTCTAGGAATATATCAAAAGAAAACCAAAACACTAATTCAAAAGAATATGTGCACCCCTATGTTCATTGCAGTGTTATTTACAATAGCCAAGATTTGGAAGCAGCCAAAGTGTCCATCAGTGGATAAAAAAAGTTGTGGTACATTTACACAATAGAATACTACTTGGCCATGAAAAAGAAGGGAACCTTGCCCTTTACAACAGCATGGATGGACCTAGAGAGTATTATGCTCAGTGAAATAAGCCAGCTGTATATCTGAAACTGGTGCAGAAGGGTATTGAATGTAAACTGTGGTTGAAAAATAAAAAGAATATTAAAAAACAAAAAAGAAACTAGCCCCAATATCTTATTCAGTATATGGTGGAGCTGGAACCCATGTCCACCTGGTTTCAAAGCCAGTGCCTGTTTTCTTATATGGGTACCCTTCCTAGCAGGACACTTGCTGAATATCAACAAACACCTACAGATTGATTCTTCAAAGCCTTACCCAGGACTACTAGGAAAAATGAAAGAAACAAAAAATTTTAAAAAGAAATATTAAGAAAGCCAACCAGAACAGTTTCCTAGAGGCTGGAAGTTAACATGAAACACATGACCACAGACTAAACATGGGGGGCCCCAGGCCATTGGGAGCAGTACAGGGTCACCATGGGGTAAAGCGGGGAGGGCCCAGCTCAGGAGCATAGAGATCCTGCTTGCCACATCTAGTCAGGCTATTTTGCTTCAGGGGTGTACTTGGTGAGTTTCAGAGTTCAAGAGTAAATACTCAGTTTCCTCTGATTAAACTCATTGACAAAACCATTCACTGTAATTTAAAACATTTCTTTTCATCTTCATTTACCAATCATATTACTTGCCAATATTATTTTAATGCTTAAAAGTGATTTCCAAGTGTTTTAGTTTTTCCTTTTTCAGGTGATTCCAATAATAGTTGTGCCATGTGGTAGGTGTTAGCTAACATTTTCTCACTTCACAGCACTCATGGAAGACAGAGGGTCAGCTAACATCTTCCTACTAATTGTCTGTCCCGTTTATGGCTTTATTGGGCTGCATATTCTATCCTAAGCCCTTGGGCCATCTCTGGTACTAGATATCTTAAATGGTAGCTAATTTCACATTCAAACCATGACCACTCTTGTGCAAACTGAACCGCAAAGGAAATATGTTTTATATCATGTGCTTCTATCCCAAAGCTTAGGCAAATAATAATAACAGCTTTTATCAAATTGGTTTATATATGTTTAATGTTTTTTTGTGGGAGGACTTCAGCCTGCCTGGGGGTTGTCAGGGAGACAGAGGTGGTACAACAAAGTGAGTTTTACAGGAAGAGTCGGAGTCTGATAAGCCAATGAGAGGAAGGGCATTCCAGAACCACGGACTAGCATGAGTAAAGGCACAGTGGCTAAGGGGCCTGGCTTGGTTTGGGGGCTACCAGGGGTGGCCTGGGGCAGATCACCTCTGTGGGCCCTGCTCAGAGTATGGACTCCACCCTGTCCACCAGAGGGAAGCCTAGAAGGAGTGCAGGCAGGCAAGTGGTCTGAAGAGCTCTGAAAGACCACTGCAGCTGGGATGGGTGTGATGGATGTAAGTAGAGACTGCCAGCAGGGAGACCAGGTCATTGAAATAGTCCAGACAGAGGCTGGAGAGGCTTCAACTGAGCCTGGGCCAGCAGGAATGGTGAGGAGGGAAGACATTGGAAGGGAGGGACAGAAAGGAGTTAAGAACAGCTCCAGATTCCTGGGTTAGGTCATGAGGAAAATACGGAGCAGAAAGAGAAGAGGACTGGGGGCAGAGACCAGGTGCCCGGGAACAAAAGGGGTGGGAAAAGCCCGAGAAGTGGAGAGGACTGAGGGAGACTGAAAACTGGCAGTGGGAGAATTTTGAAAAAGAGTGGTCAGTAGCATAAATGCATTCAGGGTTGTTTGGGGTTTTTGTTTTGTTCTCTGCTTCTTGTTTTTCAAATTCACCACATTAGCAAAAATGGTACCTTATTTTAAAATGCATTATTTGAATATGGACAAAAGAGGTCTTTTTTTTGCTTGTTTCCTAAATGTAGGTAAACAATATATAAATTGTTTTTTTATTAATTTCCTGCACTGTTTTAAATCCGTGAATTCTGACTGGTCATGAGACATTTTAGTAGCTAATGTTACCCGTTTTAAAAATTGAAATTACTGTTAACCACTGAATGTTTTATTTCCCTCAGAGTGTTCACTGGAGAGAAGCTCTGAATATCTTGAAGCTGGTGGTTTCTCGATCGGCCAGCCTCATTTTGCCTTCCTACCAGCACAGTGACCTGTCAAAGATAGAAATACATCGAGTATGGACCAGTGCTTCTAAGGAATTACCAGGGAAAACCCTGGACTTTCACTTTGACATTTCAGAGGTATGTTAACTGTTTCTGTAAACGTTAGCGTGAATATATAGTACAAAGATCACAAGTAGGTGCCTTGAGCAAGAGAAACTAACTGCACATTTACTTCCAATGAAGACTTCTAAGGCCTGACTTAGCTTGCTTTTTAAGAGCACATAGAGTGTCGTATTCACTGGGGCTCTCAATTGACAGCTTTTAAAAATAGAAGCTAGCCTGTTATATAAAAACTGATTTCTAAAAAGACTGTTGTAAAAGGAATGATCTTCAGCATTTTAAACCTCACTCACTTCTTATCTGACAACTGTCCTGTCTCTCTATCAGCAACCTTGTTCCCTGAATTGCAGCCAGACCAGCTAATGACTGAGATTTGCAGGAATACAGAATTCACCCTTATAGTCGTTCCCCAAGCCACACTGCTTTTTAAACTGCAAAATTACATAAATTCTTGCCTTGGGGGAGAGGGGAGTATGTGGGGTGGAAGGATGGGGGAACTAGTGAACCATGCTAACGAGTCAGGGAGAAAAGAGAGGGCAGAAAGTAGTCAGACTTACCTGCTGATTCAGGAACGAGCATTCAGGAGGCCTATACTTAACCATTTTAATCTAAGATGTAAAAATACTTCACTTTCCTGTGTCTCTTACCCCATGACCCATAAGCCCCCCAAAGCAAAAACTGCGCTCTGTGTATTTTATAATCATGGTCTGGTTCATGATGGGTACGGTGCATAATAAATATCCTTCAACACTGCTGAATGAGTCAGTTCACTGAAGGAAACAACCAGAGCTCACTTTATGAAGCAGGTTGTGTCCGGGTTGGATTTTCTCACACTGACCCATTATCATTTCAGTATTCAGCATGGTATGCTGTTTTGCTACCATGGTGGTACCTTCAGCTCTATTCAGTTTGTATATTGTATGTTTTTAACATTTTTTACATTACTAGGAGGGAAAAGACACTTTTACTCTTTGACTTCAGTTTATTCTGTTCCAAAAAGGCACAGAAAACATGCAGCCAGTCAGCTGTACACCCAGGAGACCCAGCTATTCCAGAACAATGGGCCTTGAGAGCCAAGTTTTAGAATTACCTGTTGGCTTCTGCCACCCCTGGATGTAGGCCCTCGAGCTGGTCTCTGTGCAGGACACCTCCTTGGCACTAAAGCTTGGGACGCGCTGCCCATCCAGCCACCACACTCCAAGAATCTCAGGAAGTGAAATTTCTAAAGTGTTGCCCAAATACCTGGCCCTGGCCTTATTCGTTTACATAGTTGAAAAGATATAAATAAGTTAAATAAATTTTTAAATGAATGAGAGTATATAAAGGTTGGGAAGAAGGGGAGGGCTTTTGGACTCTAGTTATCTAGACTACAAGGAATTTTCAAGCTTAAACACCTGACAGCTGACTCTGTTTTCCTGAGTGTTTTGCTTCTAAGCTGTATCAGTGGTTTCTAAAGCATGTTTAAGAACAAGCAATTGGATCTGTTTTCAGCTGCTAAAGAGGGTGGGAAAATGTTGAAGATGCAAAATGACTCAGAATGTGTATTTGAACATCAAGAAAATGAGCCTATTTGTAACATTGAACTTCTCTAATTTTTAATCAAATAAGCAGTTCTTAGTTGCTGCTGGGTAGAGCAATTCCACACACTAGAGAAGTATTAATGAGATAGAAGAACATGTGCTTTGTGCTCTTCTTTCTAAGACACCAATCATCGGGAGGCGATATGATGAACTGCAGAACTCTTCTGGCCGGGATGGGAAGCCCAGGGCTGTGGCTGTCACCCGGAGCACATCCTCCACCTCGTCAGGCTCCAACTCCAATGTCCTTGTTCCTGTGAGCTGGAAGAGGCCCCAGTATTCTCAGGTATAGAGTCCTGCACTTGCAGGATTGGAGGGGAGCCTGGGGACTGACTGAGCCAATGGCCCATATAATAGGGGATTCTTCCACTCACCATCCCGACCTTGCCTGTCTGGGCATTGACACCAGTGATAAGGATCTCCCCACATTCCAAGGGAACCCATTTTCAATTGGAACAGCTCCTTACATGGAGTTGGAGTCAGACACTTTGTTGCTTTGATTCACTGGTCCCACTTCTCTTAAAGGTTTAGAAAGTGAAATCTTATCTCTTTCACATGGTGGTCCTTCACACATTTAAAGAAACTCTGCCCCCTCTGCCACTCACCCAAATGGTAGTTCTCCAAATAATAACCATAGTTCTCTCAATCTGTTCTCTATGGTGGGCTGCACATCCAATGAAATTCTGGCTACTGTCCTCTGAGCATGCCTTCCACTCATGGTCCCTGGGCACAGTCTGAGTAAAACAGAGCAGAGCAGCTAACGGCCAAGTCTCTCTGTTATCACAACCTAAGAGTATTCACTCTGTAGGTGCCTGCATGATAGTACTAATGTCATTGCACAGTTAAGTAAACCCTGCTTCATAAGGCTCTTTTTCTGACATGTGACAGAAGCCCAGTGAAAAATTACCTTAAGTGGAAAAGGAATTTACTAACTTATGTGTCTTAGCTTCAAGCACAGCTGGATTTTAGTATACCAGTTCAGGAACTAGATCCCTAGGCTCTCTCTCCTTCTCACTGTCCCTGTCCTTCCTTCCCAGGCGTGTCCCTGCTTTCCTCTCTGTTGACATCATTCTCAGGCAGTCTCTTCTTAGATTTCCATGGTCTTTGGCTCTGATGATTTCAGAAAGACAGAGGCCTTCCCTCACCACACCCATAGCAGTTCTAGAAAAAGGACTTGCAGTTTGTGTGAGGGAGGCAGAGCCGCACTCAGAGGGAGAAGAGCTGTCCTCAAGAAAAAAAGACCAAGTGGGCTCTAGGCAGGAAAAACACTTTGTGCGCCCAGTAGGACTCACCTTCACTCCCAAAGGTTAGGGAAATGGACCATATAGCAATGCCAGCTGGTGGTCAGTGAGTGTTCACTGAGTTGTTGAATAGGAAGCCTACCGCACTTTATTGGGGATTTGGCAAAGAGAAAGAAATGTATAGCCCATTCCATGTTCCTCTATGGTGATTCCTTCCCAGGATGATAAAATGCCCGCTAAAACAGGGAAAGTCTACAAATCTCTTGACTTGCATCAACATCCTTTGACACTGAAAAGACACTGTATTGAGTGCCTCTTCTATAATTTGGAAAGAAGGATGCAGCAAACTTAGTTCTTAATGCAGAAGATCTTTGAGTGACATTGGCCTCCTAGCAGTTGCCACATAAACTTGAATCAGATTAAAAAGGGAAGTTCATTCTGAAGAGGTCAGGAAGATTGCTTTGAAAGCAATTCTGAAGTACATGAACATTTTTAAGGCTCTGGACACTTTCATTTTATTCTCAAACCACCGTTCATCCTGAGACCTAGTTGGTCTGTCACTGGAAAATGTGATGTCTTACAGGAGAATCTGCATGCATAAGGTGTATGGAGAAAACCAAAAGGAATTGAAGCTGTTTAACTTTAGGAGGAATAAAATGAGAAAGATTTAATACAGCTCACAAATAATTGAGTTTTTTTAATTCTGCAAAAGTAAAGTTAGTCTCCTTTTTAAGAAAAATAGGTTTGTGCTGCTAACGTAAAAGATTTAATTTGGGAGTAAGGAAAGCCTTGCTAATGCTAAAGGTTGTAGCATACAAGAAAAATTATCAAGGGAAGGAATGAATATCTATTGAAGAATCTTGAGGTTGATTTATAGACGCTGCCCTCCCTTGGAATAACTTAGATCAACACTCTACCGCAGAAACAGAAGGTGACCCTCATTTTTTTTTTTTATTAGAATAGTCAGTTATTATTAAAAGGCATCCCCAGCAGAAGACATAAGAGACTATGATGACAGTGTAACAATTCAACTGATGTCTGGAAATAAGTAAATCTCCCGATCACTGATGGAGGAAGTACGGACCTCCCTGGCCTTTGCTTTCTGCCAATGATGCCCACATTCAGAGAAAAGGGCCCCATGCGATCGATGCACAGATGGACAAGTGAGGTTTCATGCAATTAGCCATGGACACCTGGATACTTCCTCCCTAGCATCTTCCACTTGATCTGATCATCCAGTCACACATGCTTTTGAAAAAGGATCGAGATGCCAGCAGCATACTGAGCGCAATTCAAAGCTGGAACATTAGGCTGGCAGGGGTCTTCTTGCTTAGCTTAACCTTACCTGGGAGAGGCAGTTAGCTCAAAACACTTTTAATCACCTGTGATCCCTTCTTTCATCTCCTGTGGAGTGTGGAGCTGGAGTTGATAGCTTCTACACTTTTCCTGTCCGTTTAGTGATGCTCCCTTTATAAAAGCAGCTCTTGGTTTTATCAACCCGTATTTCCTCTCCCACAAATGAGGAGCCCTCTTCAACCGTGCCAATCCTGTTTAGAAGCCTGTGCTATGAAGGCCTTAAAAAGTGGTCCTGCATTTTCTTCATTTCTGTGGCAGCTCCTGCTCCTCCAAACCTCAGCATGCATTACCTTTGAATATTTTTTAAAAAATAAAAACAATACATGTTTAAAAATGGGATTCTCCTTTAAATAATTGTTCGGTAGTCCACAGCTTTGGTATCCCTTATTAAATAATTTTCTTTTACCCTTTTTTCTTTATTATTTTTTTTTATTATTACAAATGTCCCTTTTTCTCCCCAATGACCCATTCCACCCTGTCCCATCCCCCTCCCCAGTCCCTCCACACACCATTGTCCGTGTCCTTGGGTGTGCATATATGCATATTAATTCTTTGGTTACTCTCTCCCCCTCTACCCACCCGCCCTCCTCCATCCTTCTGACATTCGTCAGTCTGGTCTATGCTTCTATGTCATTGAATCTATTCTGTTCATCAGTTTATTAAGTTCTTTACATTCTACATATAAGTGAGATCATGTGATGTTTGTCTTTCTCTGCCTGTCTTATTGCACTTAGCATAATATTCTCCGGGTCCATCCATACTATCCCAAAGGGTACAAGATCTTTCTTCTTTACAACTGCGTACTATTCCATGGTGTAAATGTCCCACAGCTTTTTTATCCACTCATCTACTGACGGGCACTTGGGCTGTTCCCAGATCTTAGCTATTGTAAATTGTGCTGCTATGAACATAGGGGGTGCATATATTCTTTCTGATTAGTGTTTCAGGATTCTTAGGATCTATTCCTAAGAGTGGAATCACTGGGTCAAAAGGCAGCTCCATTTTTAATTTTTTGAAGAACCTCTATACTGTTTTCGATAGTGGCTGTACCAGTCTGCATTCCCACCAGCAGAGCACTAGGGTTCCCCTTTCTCCACATCCTCGCCAGCACAAGTCGTTTGTTGATTTGTTGATGGTAGCCATTCTGACAGGTGTGAAGTGATACCTCATTGTGGTTTTAATTTGCCTCTCTCTAACGATTAGTGACGTTGAGCACTTTCTCATATGTCTCTTGGCTATCTGTATGTCTTCTTTGGAGAAGTGTCTATTCAGATCCTTTGCCCATTTCTTAATTGGGTTGTTTGTCTTCCTCTTGCTAAGTAGTATGAGTTCTTTGTACACTTTGGAAATTAGCCCCTTCTCAGATACATTGTTGGCAAACATGTTTTCCCAGACCGTGGGGTTCCTTTGTATTTTGAGGCTGTTTTCTTTTGCTGTGCAGAAGCTTTTTAGTTTGATGTAGTCCCATATGTTTATTTTTTGTTTGTTTCTCTTGCCCTAAGACATGTATCAGTGAAAATTCTACTACGTGGAATGTCTGTGACTTTACTACCTAAGTTTTCCTTCAGGATTTTTATGGTTTGACTTACGTTTAAGTCTTTTATCCATTTTGAGTTTAGTTTTGTGTATGGTGAAAGTTGGTGGTCTAGTTTCATTTTTTTGCATGTATCTGTCCAATTTTCCCAGCACTACTAATTGAAGAGACTGTCTGTACTCCATTATATGCTCTTGACTCCTTTGTCAAATATTAACTGACCATAATGGCATGGGTCTATTTCTGGTGACTCTGTCCTATTACATTGATCTATATGTCTGCTGTTGTACCAATACCAGGCCGTTTTGATTAGAATGGCTTTGTAGTATAGTTTGATGTCCGGCAACGTGATCCCTCCCACTCTGTTCTTTTTTCTCAAGATGGCTGAAGCTATTCGGGTTTTTTTTTTGGTTCCATATAAATTTTCAAAATGTTTGTTCTAGATCTGTGAAATATGCTGTTGGTATTTTAATAGGAATTGCATTGAATTTATAAATTCTGTTGGGTACTATGGACATTTTAATGATATTAATTCTTCCAATCCATGAGCATGGTATATTCTTCCACTTGTTTAAATCTTCCATTTCTTTTTTCAGTGTCCTGTAGTTTTCAGAGTACAGGTCTTTTACATCCTTGGTTAAGTTTATACCTAGGTATCTTATTTTTTTAGTTGCAATGGTAAATAATATTGTTTTTTTAGTTTCTCTCTCTGAAAGTTCATTGTTGGTATATGAGAATGCCAGTGATTTCCGGAGGTTGATTTTCTATCCATCTACCTTGCCAAATTTGTTTCTCAAATCTAGTAGTACTTTCATGGAGTCTTTAGGGTTTTCTATGTACAATATCATGTGATCTGCAAATAATGAGAATTTTACTTCCTCCTTTCCAATTTGGATACAATTTATGTTTTCTTCCTGTCTGATGCCTGTGGCAAGGACTTCTAGTACCATGTTGAATAAGAGTGGTGAAAGTGGACATCTCTGTCTTGTTCCTGTTTTTAAGGGAAATCGTTTTAGTTTTTGACCATTGAGTATGATGTTGACTGTAGGTTTGTCATATATGGCCTTTATTATGTTGAGGTATGATCCCTCCATTTCCACTTTACTGAGAGTTTTTATCAGAAATGGGTGCTGGATTTTGTTGAATGCTTTTTCTGCGTCTATTGACATGATCATATCATTTTTGTCTTTCATTTTGTTTATGTGATGTATCACATTTATTGATTTGCAGATGTTATACCAGCCTTCCATCCCCGAAATAAATCCCACTTGGTCATGATGTCTGATCTTTTTAATGTATTGCTGGATCTGGTTTGCTAGTATTTTATTGAGGATTTTAGCATCTATGTTCCTCAGGGATATTGGCCTGTAATTTTCTTTCTTTGTAGTATCTTTATCTGGTTTTGGGATTAGGGTGATACTGGCCTCATAAAAAGAGTTTGAGAATTTTCCCTCCTTTTGAATTTTCTGGAATAATTTGAATAGAATAGATGTTAATTCTTCTTTGAATGTTTGATAAGACTCGCCTGTAAATCCATCTGGTACAGGACTTTTTGTTTGCTGGGAGATTTTTTATTACTGCTTCAATTTCATTAGTTGTTAGCCTATTTAGGTTTTCTGCCTCCTTTTGATTCAGCTTTAGAAGATTGTATGCTTCTAGGAATTTGGCCATTTCACCCATGTTGTCCAGTTTGTTGGCATATAGTTGCTCATAGTATTTTCTTACAATCCTTTGTATTTCTGTTGGGTCTGTTGTTATATCACCTCTTTCATTTCTGATTTTATTTATTTGGTCCTCTCTCTCTGTTTCTTGATGAGTCTGGCTAAAGGTGCATCATTCTTATTTATCTTTTCAAAGAACCAGCCCTTGGTTTCATTGATTTTTTTGTATTGCTTTTTTAGTCTCTATGTCATTAGTTTCTGCTCTGATCTTTATTATTTCTTTCCATCTACTTCCTACGGGCTTTTCTTGCTGTTCTCGTTCTAGTTCTTTTAGCTGTTGTGTTAGATGGTTCATTAGATCTTTTTCTTGTTTCTTGAGATAGGCCTGTAATGATATGAATTTTCCTCTCAGGACTGCTTTTGCTGTGGCCCATAGATTTGGGGTTGTTGTCTGGTCATTTTCGTTTTTTTCCATGAAGTGTTTGTTTCTTCCTTGATTTCATTGGTAACCCATTATTGTTTAATAGCATGCTATTTAGCTTTCATGTGTTTGAATATTTTTGAGTTTTTTTATAGTGGTTGATTTCTAGTTTCATGATATTGTGATCTGAGAAGATGCTTGATATGATTTCAGTCTTTCTTATATTTGTAGAGACTTGCCTTGTGCCCTAACATGTGATCTATTTTTGAGAATGTTCCATGTGCACTTGAAAAGAATGTGTATTCTGCTGCTTTGGGAAGAAATGTTCTGTAAATGTCAATTAAATCCATTAGGTCTAGTGAGTCATTTAAGGTCTGTGTTCCCCTGTTGATTTTTTGTCTTGATCTGTCCAAAGCTGACGTTGGGGTGTTAAAGTCCCCCACATTGATCGTGTTGCTGTCAATCTCCCCCTTAAAGTCTCCCAAGAAATTTTTTATATATTTAGGTGCTCCTATATTGGGTGCATAAATGTTTATAAGGGTTATTTCCTCCTGTTGGATTGGCCCCTTTAGTATTATGTAGTGACCATCTTTGTCTCTTGTTATGTTCTTTATTTTGAAGACAATTTTGTCAGAAATAAGAATTGCTACTCCAGCTTTCTTTTCCCTTCCATTTGTATGGAATACTTTATTCCACCCCTTCACTTTTAGCTTGTGTGATTCCTTTGTTTCAGGTGAGTCTCCTGTAGACAGCATATATTTGGGTCCTGTTTTCTTATCCATTCAGCTACTCTGTGTCTCTTGATTGGACCATTTATTCCATTTACATTTAAGGTTACTATTGATATCAACTTATTTAATTCCATTTTCCCCTTTATGCGAATGTACCTTTTTCTCACTAATCTTTCTTTTTCTTAGAGCAGTCCTTTTAGTATTTCTTGCAATGCTGGTTTGGTGGTACTAAATTCCTTTAGCCTTTTTTTGTCTGAGAAGCTGTTTATTTCTCCTTCAATTTTAAATGATAGCCTTGCTGGATAAAGCAATCTTGGCTGCATGTTCTTGCTTTTCATTACTTTGAGAACTTCATGCCACTCCCTTCTGGCCTGAAGAGTTTCTGTTGAGAAATCAGCTGTCAGCCTTATGGGGGTTCCCTTGTAGGTCACTGCTTGTCTCTCTCTTGCAGTCCTTACTATTTTCTATTTGTCCTTGACATTTGCCATTTTAATTATGATGTGTTTTGGAGTGGGTCTCTTTGGGTCCCTTTGTTTGGAACCCTCTGTGCTTCCTGAACTTGTGTGGCTTTCTCCCTTGCCAGCATAGGGAAGTTTTCTGTCATTATTTCCCCCACCAAGTTCTCTATCCCTTGCTCTCTTTCCTCCCCCTCAGGTACTCCTATAATGCAAATGTTTCGCTTCATGTTGTCCCAAAGCTCCCTTAGATTGTCCTCATGCTTTTTAGGTGTTTTTTTCTTTTTGCTGCTCTGATTGAGTGATTTTTTTTACCTTGTCTTCTAAGTCACTTATTCTATCCTCTGCTTCACTGAGCCTGCTTTTAATTCCTTCCAGTGCATTCTTGATATCAGATACAGCACTCTTTATCTCTGTCTGGGTTTTGTTTATGTTATGTATCTCTTTTTTCATGTTTTCACTAAGGTCCTTGATCTTATCATCAAGTGTCTTCTTAAGTTCCTTGAACACCTTCATAATCAATACTCTCAATTCTGTTTCTGATAACTTTCTTAACTCCATCTCATCAAAGTCCTTTTCTGGCAATGTTTCCTGTTCTTTAACTTGGGGGTTGTTTCTTTGTCTCCCCATTTTGGTAGATCTTAGTGTTTGTATCTATATATTAGGTATATATGCTGTCTCCCAGTCTTGTGGGGAGGGATTTTGTATTGTGAGACCAGTGGAGCCCAGAGGTGTGTTTTCCTTATACTTCTGAGCTCTTTGCTCTCAGTGTGTCCCTTTTGTGGGTTCTTTGGGTTCTCCTGTTGTGGTTGGATCTTGATTGTTGTTGACTAGTCCTTGGGAGGACTCTCCTCTCAGGTTGGCTAACTATGTCTCAGCCCCAACCTCATCGTTTAAGCTGTTGTACGGGTACTGGCAAGGCAGGACAATACCCACTAAACTTCTAGGAAAGAAGGGGTATCTTACAAAATATCTTGACAGTGACAATGAAAACAACCCAAATGAAAATAGAACTCGAGAGTGAAAGAACACCAGTTCTAGAGGGGAAAAAATAACTTTAAAAAAAAGAAAGAGAAAGAAAAGTAAAGCTTAGAGAGAGAGAGAAGTATATTTTTGTTAATAGTGACTAAAATTTAGAAAATAATAATAATAAACTAAAATGTAAAAAATAGAGAAGCTACTGGGAGATAATAGAGGCAGAGTAAAGATTCTGAAAGAAGGGCCAGCAAACAGTTAAGGGAGAGAATAGGAATAGGATAACAGTTGAAAATGAAAAACTAAAAATACAGTAAATAGAATAAGAGAAACTAACAATCTAACAAAAAGACAGGAAGACAGAAGGGAGGAAAACAAAAAAAAAAGAAGGAAAAGAAGAAAAGAAAGAAGGAAAAAAAAAGTTATGGCAATGGATTGAGAGGTGAGAGAGAGAGATAAAGCCCTGGCAGGAAGTGAGTCCAATAAGAATTTGGGGGAAACTAACTATAGAGAAAAGCAGTAAACTTGTTGGTTATAATGATAAAGTCCTAGCCATTAAGCAGGACTATCAAGAAAGTCTTGATATTAGAAGCAAGGATAAAACAAAACAAAGCAAAGAAACAAAACAAAACAAGGAAACAAAACAAAAACAAGCTAAGCAAAACAAAATTCTTTTTAAAAAAATAAAATATAATAGGGAAAAAATTTTAAATTAAAAAAAAATTTTTTAATTATTATAAAATTGAGAAAAAAAAATTATTTTTCCCCCTTTCTCTTCTTCCCAAGGGAAAAAGGGAAAAAACAAATAAACAAACAAAAAGACAGTCAATCAGGTGGGTTTCTTCTGAGCAGCTTGTGTTGTCTGTGGCTCACTGTTTTGTGTGCTGATTTCCGTTCTCCTGGGAGGTACTTGTGTATCAGCCAATGTGAGGAGCTGTTTAGGTTTTGCTCTGGTGTCCTTAGGTAGATGGTTGATCTGAAGGTCTCCATGGACCACCTCCTCTTGTCAGCTATTTTGCAACCTTGTAGTTGCCTGGTCTTACTCCAGTCTTCTGTAGAGTCTTTAGGGTGCAGGATGGCTAGTGTAGCTCAGGGTATCACTCCCCTTACTTAGAGGTTTTGCTGTCAGACACTCACTGTGAGGCAGTTAGTCTCTGCTCCACAGCCAGCTCCTCAGTCCCTACCCCGTCCTCTGATTCTAGTTCCCCATGCTCTGGCCTACTGTAGTTTCAGATTGACTTCAGTCTATTGCCTTTTCTGTATGGGCAGTTTCAGCAGCCTGGGCTCAGTGGGTTTGATTAGAAAACATTCCAGTGAGCTCTTTGCCTTCCCAGATCCAGCAGGGGTTTTTAGCATTCCCTCCAGTTCCCAAACAACAGTCCCTGAGTCTTATTCTTGTAATGTCCTCCTGTGAGTTGCTATCCCTTCCCCCTTAAGACTGTGCCCTGTGGGTGTGTCTGGGGCCTCAGTGAGCTGGATCCGCCCCTTTCCTATTGGGGGTGGTGCTCCTCAGCTGCAGGTGGGCTCCACCCACCCCTTCCCAGCTCTGGTTGGCTGATCGCACCAGGCCCGCCCCTCAGTGTACTGTGCAGATCCCAATCCCAGCCACTGCTCGTCTCTCTGCCCAGTGCACCCTGGGAAGGTGGGAGGCAGTTCAGTGATCAGAATCAAAAAACGTACAAAGCAACACACAGGCAGAGAGTCCGCCCAGCAAGGTACTGCCGCCTGGGGGCCAAGGCACCCAGCAGGAGGGAACCCAAAGTCAGCTCCACGCAGCTCCCCACACCGCTGGTCTCAGCAAAGCTGGGGCAGCTCCTCGCACCACCATGGCGCCCCTCAGGGCTGGTCACAGATCCCAGCCTCTCCGCACCACACCGGGAACTCAGGGCGGGAGGGCTCCTCCCCTTCCCTGCACCACACAGATTCAGTGCTCTCTGAGGCTCAACCCAATGTCTTATAGGGAGGCAGAGGGTCCCTGTATGTGGCTGCTCAGGCCCAACCTCTGGTCCCTTACTATTCCGGTGCCACATACTTTGGGACAGCCTTTCCTGTGGTCAGCGCCCTGAATATTAGATGCTGGTCGCAGCCGCCATTAGAAGCTTTGTTTCCTAGGAAGGCGCTGTCCCCTCCTCATGGGCACACTGCTCCCCTGGGTCCCTCTGCCCTGTGCACAGGGTGCTCCTTCCCCTCTCATCGCTCGGGGTGTGAGATCCCCACTTTTGGATGCCGTCTGCCCTCCCCAGGGGAGGGAGCTTTGCAGCCTCCAAGCCTCAGGGCTTGGAGCCCAGCACAGGCTTCAGGGGGGACTCCCCGTTCCTATGCCCCACCCTCTCTTACCGGACTCTGTGATGTGTCTTCAGTGCTCCCCACTCACACTCTGTCCACTCAGGTATGTTTCTCTGGTTTTTCCAAGCTGGTTACCTAGGATTTTAGGAGAAAATCAAGTCCGTGGCTGGGAGCAGGGGTGCTCTGCTGCTCTCACAGTGCTGCCATCTTCCCTCCTCATTTTAAATTTTCTAATAGTCACCTTTAAAAAAAGTTAAAACAAACAGGTAAAATGAACTTAATAACATATTTCAATTAACCAAATATGTCTAAAATATAATTTCAACATGTAATCAATATTTTGCAATTATTAACTCAAATGTTCTACATTATTTTTTCATACCAAGTCTCTGTGTATTTTCCATCTCAGTTCTCACTGGCCTCACTTCCAGGATGATAGCCCTGTGTCTAGGCACAAGGGGCCATTATCACGACTCACCTGTGTGTTTCTTTTCCAGAAGAGGACAAAGGAGAAGCTGGTGCACGTCCTTTCTCTGTGTGGCCAAGAAGTAGGACTGAGCAAAAACCCATCAGTAAGTTATATCACATATCACATGTATTTTGGTATCACCTCTTTTTTACCTTTGGTCTGTTTTTACGTTTGGTCCAAACAAGTTTAGAGGACTTACCTATGAATTACAAGTATATCCACCATCTAGATCAGAGCCCTACATCATTTCTCCCCACAGCACAGTTCTCAGTCTCAATTCAGAAACAATGAAAGATTTTGTTGGCTATTTGCTCCAGCTTGTCTGTAAATAAATACTCAGTTATTTTCAGTTTTTTAAATTTCTTAATTTTTTAAATAAAAATGCCCAGCTTTCTGAAAATATATGTGACTACTGAACCATCACGTATGAAACACATTCCTTTTAGATATACTTTTACTCTGTACACACAACTCTTACTGTGATGTCATTTTACTCACATACAATAAAGGTGAAAATTATATGTTTTTTTCTCATATAAACTTCCACTAATGTTACTATTTTTTAAAAACACACCATCACACTGCGATATATGAATAACTGAAGTATTAGAAGTTACTTCTGAAGCCTTCCTAAAATTAGAAAATTCATATTATGTATATGAGTCTATTGCAGAAAAAGCAATAAAAATCTCAGGATCTGATTTCACCAGATATTTTTATTTCATCTATATCATGGCATCTTTATTATTAATGCCCTAAAGAGCAAACTAAGTAACTTCCCAAATAAAGTAAGAATTAGCAAACAGTTTCTTTGGGGAAACTGTATCTACGAATATAATTCGTGAGCAGGTGAAATATTAGCGGCTCATAAATACTTGCTAAAATGCAATTGGGTATTTTTGACTCTCTGGCAATGTGCCCCAGCCAGCTATCAGCTCAGCTTGGCCCCCACTGAAGTCACTTTTTTAGTGTTATTGATTAATGGGATTTTGCTACCTCTGTGACATTTAGGTCAGAGGGGCTGAGGTGACAGTGGCCAGAGCAGAAGGAGCCTCCAAGCTCACAAGGGAGAGAAACAGGAGCACTTGGCCTCTGCAGTGCAGCTCTGCCAGCCAGGGCCATTTCTTACTGCCCTGGCGGGTGGCACTTCCTCCTTCAGATCCTAATTACTTGCTTCTGTGCCAAGGCCTTTCTGGCTAGAAATGTTTGTCTGGAGGATATTACAACTCAGAGCAGCAGTACTGATGAGGAAAGGAGTATTCAAGTGAGGAAACCAAAATTCTCATCTTGTCTCTCACAATTGACTGGCCCTCCATGTTGTCTGTCTCATATGCCATGTGTAATCCTTGCACGAATGGTGTGTCATATACACACATGACAAATAATGACTATTCTGAAATACTGGAGAAAAAATGTACCTGTAAAATCCTTTCACTCTTTTCCTTTTGAGAGGTGTTTGTTGTATATAAATTATTCTAAATGACTGCCTACTATTCAAGGAAGACTAGACATCGTAATGGTTAAATAAGAATCCTGTTCACTTTATTTAATATCAATCTGTGTTCAGGAAAGGCTGGATAGCAAAACATTTAGCTTCATTTGCAATAGCAGCTCATAAATACTTGTTAAAGTGCAAATAGAGCCGCTATTTCTACAAAGTTCTGTTAAGATAGCCCAGTAAAAAGAACCTAAACAAAAACATTAATTTTAAAATATTAATGTATTAAAGATTTTAACTGAAAAAAGTCTTATTTTGTTTAAATCAACAGGACAGGAATTGAAGTATAAATTATGAGCATGGCTGCTCAGCTATACTTCTATAGTTCAAATGAGCAAGTGTCACACCTTTTGGCTTCTGTTTTTTATTCCTTTCCAGTTCCTGGCTCATCTCTGAAAGGGTTAAGTCCTTTGCTCTCACAGTTCATTCTACAATAGCATACCTTGGTATCAGAAATCTTGAAAATTTTAGGTGACAATGTGTGTGATGTGTGTTTGAGTACATACAACTTATCCCTGCAGTCAGTTCAGAAACAGTGGAAATGGTCTTGGCTGCTCTGGTTTGTGAACACGCACAGTTGTCTCACACATACGTGCACATGCACACACACACACACAGATAGGATCAAGTCTTCATCCACTGAGCAGCCATTTGACTCTCGAACATTTTCCTGCTGTGTGGACTTGTGTCTTTGTCCCATGCTTAATCTGAAGGCACCTGTCCAACATAAATAATAACATTCTAAAAATACCCGCCTGAGGAATTAGGTGTGTACTGGAAACATAGTGTGATGAAGAGCCAGTAATGGGTTTCTGTAGCGCAAACAACCAGTGGGAGATGGTTTCTCAGGACAGGACTCTCTGGATTTGCAGGTGATATTTTCCTCGTGTGGGGACTTGGATCAGCTGGAGCACCAGACGAGCTTGGTCTCTTCAGAAGATGGTGCGCGGGAGCCAGAGAACATGGATGACACAAACAGCGAGCAACAGTTCAGAGTCTTTAGAGACTTCGATTTCCTGGATGTAGAACTTGAGGACGGAGAGGTATAGTACATTCTCTAAAAATACTTGACTAATGAAAGTTTCTTTTTACCTGCTAAACAGTAAGTTTGAATGAGTCTTTCATTGAAAAGCTGTAAACTTTATTTTGAAACAACATATTCCAAAGACAGCAGCTTCACTCTGGCACAAGGTACCACACCCTTCCTGCCTGAGCCCACAGCAAATGCTGCCAGCTTATTTTTAAATGCCCATGATCTAACTGCTGAAGACCCTATAAAGGCTGAGTGTGTGTGATTTTTAAAAATCACAAAATATTCAAGTTCTAAGCCTGTTCACTGGTACCTGGCTAAAACAGGCAGAGCATTTAATGCTTATATACATGAAATTACTCTAATTCCATTACTTGGAAGCTTGCCTGCTACAATGTGACCTGGGAATCTGGGGCCCTTGGGGCCTTTGTGCTGCCTGGTGAGGTCATTAGAACTCAAAACAGGATGGAAGGCACAGGAGAGTTTCTGGCTCTGCTGTAGGTGGGTGGCTGGTGTTCCCCATACCTGGAGCAGCTGAACTGAAGTCTCAACAGGTGAAGATAGATTTGTGTATTTGGATAATAATTATGGTCATAAGATGCTTTCAGTTATGAATCATACTTTTGAAATCTGGTATTGGAAGGTAACCCATCATCCCTTCGCTCTCATTTTGATAGCTTGGGGGATGTTCCAGCTGAGAAGTAGTCCTTTGTCTCAAAGGGTGAAAAGGAAATTCACTGACTGGAGATTGGCATGTATAAAAATGCCTGGTACCCCTGGTACCAAGTCAGCTCCTGGTGTTAGTAAACATACTTGAGCTCACATGTAACTACACACACTCTGTTTCCCAAAGAAAGGGCTTTCAAAGTTTATCATCTCCTGTAGCTGGGAGGCACCTCCTAACTTAACTACAAGTAACTTCTTACCTTCCCTAAAAGGATATGATTGCCAACTGACACTTATATAGAGGTGAGGCCAAGGGGCTATCTGCTTTTGTCCCTCTGGCCATTGACGACCCTGGATGTCTGTGCCAGCAAGGGAGAATCACATCCTCAGAAGGAACAGTATTTTCTTTACCAGTCTTTCCCTGGAAACAAGTTTGGTAGCCCAGTATGTAAAGAGCTAAAGGTACTGACTGCAAGGCATCCTTAAAATAAGTGTCAGCTTTTTACCTTGAGTTGTTCTGGAACCAATAGAAAGTAGTGCAGAGTTTTCTGACTGTTCACCATAATTAGTAATAAAGATATCAATCACTAATTGTGGCAAGGATTGTTTTAAAAGTCTACTGCAAAATACAACAGTTTTGAATGTCTCTGAGCCAGAGCTCCATGGAACGTCACAAGATGAGCTCCCTACCCTGGGCAGCTGACCCCATCTTTCCTCCTGCGCTAGAATTCAAGCTTGGGCATCCTCTTCACTCTGGAAATAAAACTAAAGAGGGGAAAATTGACCTTGCAAGACACACATCATTTTCTAGAGTCAGACAAAGAAAAACGTGTTATGTGATGTGGCCTGGCAGGAATGACGTAAGCAGGAGAATCAGACACAGTTTCAGAACAACTAACAAATTTAGTTTCTATCAAAATAAAGGAAGGAAAATCTGAGATGCCCATCACTTGAAAATAACTATGACACTACTGTTTCTCAGGGACAAGAAGTAATGAATACTATTGGTGTTCTCTCTATTGTCCTAGCCAACAAGAGCTACATCACAGTGATGATTTTATCTTATATAATTAAGATTCATAAGACACTCAAGAATATGAAATTTGTATTGTACCCAAATAAAATAAACCATGTGAGAATGTTTTACTACATCTCAATAAGATGCAATAACGGATGCTAGCATGCTTACAAAGTGGTAGCGTGAAAATGCATGGGCTTTGCAGCCAGGCGGTTTTTTACAGCTCTGCCACTGACCGCACTGTGAGACCATAAGCATGCAGGATCTCTTGGCTTTCTCATCTATTCAATGGGTATGATAATACCTGCCCATAGAGTAGCTCTGAGCATTTAGTGAGATAACCTGCGTAAAGCTTCTAGCACAGTGTCTCAGTGTCCGTTCCTTTGTACGATCATTGGTGAATAATTTCAGTTTTTCCTCATCTGAGAAAGTTAAGTATATTTAGCTTCTAGATCAAAGAACAATTATCAAAAAATACAGTTTTTTGGTCACATCTATTCCTTTTCATTAAATTGTCTCAGAATTTATTGCCTAATATTGGTAAGGGTTTGTCCTTGAACTTTTCAGAACCTTTGAAAGGTTCTGTGTCTTTGCTGTTAACTGCACATAAGCAGTGAAGAGACCATGATCACACTCACCTTTCTCTTGGTGAGCAGGAACAGGTGACACCACATTTTTGTTCCAGTTGATGACCCTGATTCATTTTCCCATGACATTTCACAATTTTCTCACAAATACTTAGTCATCCCCCCCCCCAAAAAAAAAGTGTAGAGGACACCAAAGTTGTCACTGAAGGGGAAAGCTGTTTCAGAAACTCTATTTGTGGCTTGTTACCCTGATTCCATCATCCACCATGATGAGGCTGGGAATTTCTGGTTCGATGCTGATTTTCTCTTTGGGGTTTATGTACCTTAACCTTTGTTTAAGTTGCATCTACTGAAGTATATATTGTTATCACTGTTCGTTGTGTTAAAACTAAGAGAAAAACACTTGAGTGTCCTTAATATCATCATTTTAAATAGACCTTTTAATTTGTTTTTCTGTCCATTCCATCTGCTGCCCAGGAGCTTCAGGTAAGAGGATGCTTTTTTTTTCGGATATGCAAGCCAGTGTTTTGCATTAATGCAGATTGGTAACAACAGAGTTGCTTCTTCCTCCCTCTCAGCATATGTATGCCTGTTTGTGCGCGTATTCACATTGACGGGTGTGTGAGAGAAGAAGTCTTTTTCTCAGTTGCTCTAGTATAAAAATATTTTCTAAAGTATAGATACAAGAGAGTGTAAAAATCTTTATATGCCTAGTTTTGGAAGTTGCGTGATGATATCTCTTGAGAGAAAGTGAGTTTTTAAATATAATCTATGGAAATCCTAAGGTTTCTGATTAGGCAGCTGCACAACTAGATTGGTTTTGTTGTTAAATTCCTTAGTGAAATCCACCAGCTACATCTAATAATACATCATATATGCCTCCAAGCAAAACCTTTTATTTTTCAGGAATTAGGAGCTATCTTTGTATGGTGATTATATAAACTTTCATCCAAATGAGGACCCTTTTGCAAGTAAAAGGGGGTGCTAATAAAGATTACACCCAGGCAGCCATCCTGGGCAGACTGACCTATGACCCATGATCACCCTGTATCTATGCCCTATTAGACTTACTCTAAGTAGGTACATTTGGGAACATATTTTGACCAAGTTCCTTCAACACTAAGTCTTATTTGTCAGATGTCCAATATGAAAAAAAGTTATTTCAAAGACTATTATTTCCTATATTTCTAGAATGTTCAATTATTAATGCTTTCTCATCTCAGTATAAATCCTAAGTGGTTAAATTTGATAATATACAAGTTGTCCATATACAAGTTGTCCATCATGAATAGCTAGACATCTTCTAAATTTTCTCACATATAGAAAATCTGTTGTAATCATTAAAACACTGTTGACTTTGTTTATAACATAAAATACAGATCTGACCTTTGGGTTTGGGGAAGGTAGAAGGTGGCTCCCCCAATAGGGGTGTTCCTAGACTATGCTGAGAAGGCCTGGTTGGCTTTTAATCACCACATACTTTAACTTAGTCTAGACCACAGCACTGTCCCACCACCAGGGAAACAATTTCAGTACCTTTGCTCTTAATGGAGACATTGTGTACTCTAGCAAAACATCCAGGTATTATTCTGAAAGGACAGCTTTCCCTAATTCCCAATTCTCATGCCTCATTCATCCAAGTTTTCACCAGAGCTGCAACCAAATCAACAGTAACAGTAGTCTGTGCCCAGCATAGTATTCTCAGGCCTAGACGTCGGTATTTGTGTGCAAGCTCATGGTTCTATCTCAGGGTTAGTGCAGAGACCTCCGGAATTGCTGCCTGAGATATTTCATCCAACCCATCCACTGATTTGGTGCAAGAGAACCAGTTTTATGAATTTATGTTTTACATTTATATTTGTATATTTCTCCCAGTCATGTTCACATTCTTCTTTTTCCTCTGTCTAGTATTCTCATTTTTCTTTATATTTTTTATTTCTTCACATATTGCATTTTCTTTTTCTTTGCAGAAGTCTTGCCTTTCCATATATTTTTTTTATTTTTTTCACCAAAATAGATATTTTTAAATTCCAGCACAATAGTTACAGCCTTTCCATCAGGAAAAAAAAATTATTTTGTGGTAATTTATCACAGCAGATATAGATAAAAGGTGCAGATATAGATAAAAGGTGCAGATACAGATAAAACAGCAGATACAGCTACAGAATATAGAAATCATATTCTGAGTCTGATTTCTCTTTATAATCAAACAGTCTTAAAACAATCATAAATGAGGTTGAATAATGATAATTTGTATACTAAATCCAGAATGTGTTTGGGATTCTTACCTGTTGCCTCCTACCATGAACCGCCAAAACAGATTTTGAAATAGCGAAGCATCTGCTTTGTGAGAGATCTGTGAGATATTCTGGCAAATTTTGTTTTATTAGGAGCCAGAAAAATAGATCCTTAAACAGAGGAAAAATTAATCAATTTAGTAATCAATTTAATGCTCACTAATTTTAACAGTAATCTGCATCTCTCACATTATATTATGCTATTAACTGAGCTCTCACCATAAAAACTTAATGCTGAACCATCAGACAGCACTTCAAATGACTCATAAATGGACGGATTCTATACCTCATTTTATTCAGATTACCTATTTGTTTAGGTTAAAATTTGCTTACCAATGGGCAATGTAATATTTCTCTTCTTTTATTCCTGTCTTAAGAGAGAGAAAAATATGGTGAACACATAATACAATATACAGATTATGTATCATAGGATTATATGCCTGAAACCTATATAATTTTATTAAACAGTGTCACCCCAATAAATTGATTAAAAAGTTAAAAAAAAGAAAAAAAAGAAAACCCAAATTAGTTTCTACAAAATGATTTTATGTTGGTCAAATAAACATAGTTAACATCAGATGGTTTGTAGGCAAAGTCTGAGATACAACTCACAGCTTTCTTTAAAACTTGCTTTGCACTTAACCCAGTTGGTGCACCACCCAACTCACATGCCACCAGGGGCTCTTTCAGTGGCTGAGCATTAAGGGTAACCAACAGGTGGCAACAGGTCTTGGTGTGACTTGGGTCTTTTGCTCACCGGCCCCAGGCCTTATATTTGTAGCATCTGGCCTTGGTTTGCAGCACGGCCCCTCCCATACAAATCCAAGCCCCAAACAAGCAGCTGTCAACTGAGAGTAGCTCCTAACCGGTAGCCTGGGCCCATAACAGGCAACATCTGACGTAGCCCTGCACTGGAGTCCCTCCATAGGGACCCCAAAACCAACACACCCAGTGGCCAGCCTCAGACCACAACAGAGAACCACCAGGTTAGAATCACAAGTGGCACACCCAAAGGGATAGCTCAGCAGTCATGAGAACTTTCTAGGGAAAGTCCTGCTCTGTGGGGTCAACCACAACACAGTAACTCTAATGCTGTGGTCATAGCTAATCCTCAAGTGAGCCAGAATGAGGGTAAAACCTACCCACTGACATGCCAAGAGCAATTAAGACTCAACTGCAACAGCAGGGCACACACAACCCACACAAGGCAAACTCCTGGAAAACCCAGCTGAGGTGATCAAAGAAACTGCCCCACTGGGCCCCACTGGGCCCCACAGGACACCTACTACATAAGGCCACCCTCCAGACCTGGAGACATAGCAGATCTACCTAATACAAAGAAATAAACACTGAAGGATGGACAAAATGGGGAGACAAAGAAATATGTCCCAAGTGAAAGAAATGGAAAGGAGTAGAATCTCTAGAAAAAAGAACTAAATAAAATGGAGAAAAGCTATGTACCAGATACAGAGTTCAAAACACTGGTTACTAGGGTGCTCAAGGAACTTAGACGAAGAATGAACTCAGTGATAACTTCAGCAAAGAGATAGTAAGCATAAAGAAGGACATAGAAGCCATTAAAAAACACTCAGAAATGAAGAATACAATAAGTAAAATGAAGAATACACTAGAAGGAATCAACAGCAGATTAGATGAAGCAGAGGATCGAATCAGTGATTTGGAAAAGAGAGTAACAGAAAACACCAAATCAGAACAGGAAAAAAGAAAACAGAATTTTAAAATTAGGATAGCTTAAGGGACCTATGGGACAACATCAAGCATAACAATATTCATATCATAGGGGTTTTGGAAGAAGAAGAGAGGGAACAATAGGTTCAGAATCTATTTGAAGAAATAATGACTAAAAACTTCCCTAACCTGGCAAAGGAAAAACACATACATGTCCAGAAAGTGAAGAGTCCCAAACAAGACGAACTCAAAGAGGCCCACAACAAGACACATCATAATTAAAATGGCAAAGGTTAAAGAAAAAGAATTTTAAAAGCTGCAACAGAAAGACAATTACCTACAAGGGAACTCCACAAGGACTGTCAGCTGATTTCTCAACAGAAACATTTCAGGCCAGAAGGGACTGGCACAAAATATTCAAAGTGATGAAAAATAAGGACCTACAACCAAGACTACTTTACCCAACAAGCTAAAATTTAAAATTGAAGGATAAAGAACTTCCAAGGCAGGAAAAACCTAAAGGAATTCATCACCACCAAACCAGTATTGCAAGAAATGTTAAAGGGCCTTCTTTAAGAAGACACAAAAAAAGAGGAACATAAAAAAATAAAATGGCAATAACTATGTACCTATCAATAATCACTTTAAATAGTTTAAATGCTCCAATCAAAAGACAGGGGTCTAGGTGGAGGTAGGCAAAGGGGAGGGGGGCAAATAGGGACAGAAAGAGACTTTGCTGTGACAGACATACTGTGATGTGTGCAGATGATGTTTTATTGAGTTGTACACTTGAAACCTGTATGGCTTTGCAAACTAATGTTACCCCAGTAAATACAACTAAAAAGTATACAGGATAGTTGAATGGATAAGAAAACAAGAACCATAAATAAGCCAACTTCATTATCTGAAGACACACACAAACTATAAGTAAGGGATGGAAAAAGATATTTCACACAAATGGAAACAAAAAGAAGCTGGGGTATCAATACTTATATCAGACAAAAGAGATTTTAAAACAAAGAATATAATAAGAAACAAAGAAAGACATTACATAATGATAAAGGGATCAACCCAGCAAGAGGATATAACCCTTGTAAACATTTATGCACCCAACATATGAGCACCTAAATAAAAAAAGTAAATATTTATGTACATAAAGGGAGACAGCAACAGTAATACAGTCATAATAGGGGACTTTAATACCCCATTGACATCAATGGATAGACCTGCCACACAGAAAATCAACTAGAAAACAGCAACCTTAAGTGACACATTTGACCAGATGGATTTCACCCCAAAACAGCAGAATATACATTATTTTCAAGTGCACATGGAACATTTTCCAGGATAAATACACATGTTAGGCACAAAAGCAAGTCTTAATAAATTTAAGGAGACTGAAATCTTATCAAGCATCTTCTCCAAAAACAATGGTATAAAACTAGAAATCAATCCTAAGAAAAAACTGAAAAACACACAAACACATGGAGGCGAAATGACATTTTACTAAACAATGAATAACATTTTACTAACCAACAGAGAACAATGAAGATATCAAAAGATACCCCGAGACAAATAAAAATGAAAACACAGCCCAAAATCTATGGGACAAAGCAAAAGCAGTCCTAAGAGGAAATTTCATAGCAATATAGGTTTACCTCAAGAAACAAGAAAAATCTACAATAAACTTTCTAACCATACACTAAAAGAACTAGAAAAAGAATAACAAAGCCCAAAGTGAGTAGAAGGAAAGAAATTATAAATATCAGAGTGGAAATAAAATAGAATCTAAGAAAACAACAGAAAAATCGCTGAAACTAAGAGCTGGTTCTTTAAAAAGATAAACAGGATTAATAAACATTTAACCAGAATCATCAAGAAAAAAAGGAGAGACACACATAAATAAAATAAATTTATAAATAGACAAAATAAAAAATGAAAGAGGAGAAGTGACAACTGAGACCACAGAAATACAAAGGATTATAAGAAAATACTAAGAACAATTACATATCTAACAAATTGGACAATCTGAGAAATAAATGGACAAATTCCTAGAAATATATACTCTTCCAAGGCTGAATCAAGAACAAACAGAAAACCTGAACAGACTGATTACTATCAAAGAAATTGAATCAGTAATCAAAACACTCCCAACAAACAAAAGTCCCAGATGTGAAGACTTCACGGGTGACTTTTACCAAACATTCTACTAAGAATTAACACCTTTCCTTCTCAAACTATTCCAGAAAATTCAAAAGGAGGAAAGGCTCCCAAGTTCATTTTACAAGGCCACCATTATCCTGATTCCAAAATTGGACAAAGACATTAAAAAATTATAGGGAAATATCTCTGATGAACATACATGAAAAATCCTCAAAAAATATTAGCAAAACAAATTCAGCAATTAAAAAGATCATACACCAGATATATAAGTGGCAGCTGGTGGTGGTGCTGTTGGCTGATTGTGGGCAAGAACAGAGGTTGGAGGAAGGCAGGCAAGTAGTGGAGCACCTGTTTAACAGTTGGCATGCTGTGGTTGGGGTTGAGATCCACAATCAGCAAGCCTGAGAACTGATCCCACCCACAAATGGGACAACAGCAATCAAGACCCAAATTCAACATGAGGGCCCACAAAACCCACACAAGGGACATTCCAAGAGCACCCAGCTCAGAGGATCAAGGAGACTACACCACTGAGTCCCATAAGAAGGCCACACGACCAAAACTGAGAGGCATAGCAGTCGTTTCCACACAGAGAAACAAACAAAAGGAAACAGCAAAAATGGGGAAACAAAGAAACAGGCCTCAAATGAAAGAACAAGAGGAATCTCCAGAAAAAGAGCTAAATGAAATGGAGGCAGGCAATTTATCATAAACAGAGTATAAAGTAATGGCTTTAGAATGCTCAACAGTATGAAAAAGGACATAGAAACCATGAAAAACTACCAGTAGGAATGAAGAATGACATAGCTGAAATAAATACCCTGGCATGAATTAACATTAGGTTAGAAGAAGCAGAGGACTGAATCAGCGAATTAGAATTCAAGGTAAAAAAGAAAAATCACTCAGAGCATCAAAAAGAAAAAAATACTTAAAAAGCATGAGGACAGATTAAGGAAACTTTGAGAAAACATGAAACAGAGCAACACCTACATCATATGGGAACCAGAGGGAGAAGAAAGAGAAAAAGGGATAGAGTACCTGTCTGAAGAAATAATGACAGAAAACTTCCCTAACCTGGTGAAGGAAAAAAATCACACAAGTTTAGGGAGCACAGAGAGTCACAATCAAAATGAACTTAAAGAGCCTGGCTGGCATGACTCAGTAGTTGAGTATAGACCTATGAACCAGGAGGTCACAGTTCGATTCCTGGTCAGAGCACATGCCCAGGTTGCAGGCTCAATCTCAAGTAGGAGGCAGCTGATCAATGACTCTCTGTCATCATTGATGTTTCTATCTCTTTCTCCCTCTCCCTCCCCCTCTCTGAAATCAATAAAAACATATTTTTAAAAAATGAACAAGAGACCCACACCAAGATATACCATAATTAAAATGGCAAACATTAATAAGAAAGAGAGCATCTTAAGGGAAGCAAGAGAGGGATAGTCAGTTACCCACAAGGGAGCTCCCATAAAGCTGTCAGCTGATTTCTCAACAGAAACTTTTCAGGCCAAAAGGGAATGGCATGAAGTATTCAAAGTAATGAAAAGCAAGGATCTGAAACCAAGACTATTCTACCCATCAAGGCTATCATTCAAAATTTAAGGTGAAATAAAGAGCTTCCAAGACTAAAAATAAAATAAACAAACATATAAATAAATAAAGGCTAAAGGAGTTTATTAACACTAAACCAGCATTGCAAGAAATGCTAAAGGGGCCATTGTAAGAATAAAAAGAAATAGAGAGAGAGGAATATAGGCAAACAGAATAAAAATGGCAATAAATAAGTACCTATCAATAATAATCTTAAATGTAATGAATTAAATGCTCCAATCAAAAGACATAGGGTTGCTGACTGGTTAAGAAAATAAGACCCATATATATATACTGTCTATAAGCGACCAACTCAGAACAAAAGACTTATACAGGATGAAAGTGAAGGGATGGAAAAATTTTTTCCATGCAAATAGAAATGAAAAAAATGTTAGAGTAGCAATACTTATATCTGACAAAATAGACTTCAAAACAAAGGCCATAACAAGAGAGAAAGAAGGTCAATACATAATACTAAACAGATCAATCCAACAAGAGATATAACCCTGGTAAACATACATGCACCCAATAAAGGAGCACTTAAATATATTTTTAAATTCCTGAAGTACATTAAGGGAGAGAGAGACAGCAATACAGTCATGCTTTCACACCCCACTGACATCACTAAACAGATCTTCCAGACAAAAAATCAACAAGGAAACAGCAACCTTAAATGACACACTAGATCAGGTGGATTTAATTAATATTTATAGAACATTTCATCCCAAAGTTGCAGAATATACATTCTAAAGTGCACTGGAACATTCTCAAAGACAGACCACATGTTAGGACACAAAATAAGTCTTTACAAGTTCAAGAAGACTGAAATTATATCAAGCATATTCTCGGATCGCAATGGCATGAACCTGGAAATCAACTACAATAAAAAAAAAAACCTCAAAAACATTCAAACACATGGAAGCTAAATGTATGGTTATTAAACAATAAATGTGTTGCCAATGATACCAAGGAAGAAATCAAACACTTCCTGGAAACAAGTTAAAATGAACACACAACAACCCAAAATCTGTGGGATACTGCAAAAGCAGTCCTGAGAGGGAAGTTCATAGCATTACAGGCCTACCTCAAGAAACAAGAAAAAGCTCAAATAAATTATCTAACCTTGCAACTAAAAGAATAAAAAAGAGAAAAACAAGAAAAACCCAGAGGAAGCAAAAGAAATGAAATAATAAAAATGAGAGTGGAAATTAATGACCTAGAGACTGAAAAAATAATACAAAAGATCAATGAAACCAAGACCTGGTTCTTTGAAAAGATGAACAAGATTGATGAACCTTTAGCCAGACTCATCAAGAGACAAAGAGAGAAAGAACCAAAAAACAAAATCAGAAATGAAAGAGGCGAAGTAACAAGTGACACCATAGCAATACAAAGGATTGTAAGAAAATATTATGAACATCTATATGCCAACAAAATGGACAATCTGAATGAAATGGACAAATTCCTGAAAACATACACTCTTCCAAAACTGAATCAGGGAGAATTAGAAAACCTGAATAGGCCAATAACTACTAATGAAATTGAAGCAGTAATCAAAAAACTTCCAGCAAACAAAATACGTGGACCAGACAACTTCACAGGAGAATTTTACCAAACGTTCTAAGGAAAACTAATATCTATCCATCTCAAACTATTCCAAAAAATTCCAGAGGAGGGGAGACTCCAAAGCTCATTTAATGAAGCCAGCATTATCCTAATTCCAAAATCAGATAAAGGTAGTACAAAGAAAGAAAATTATATGCCAATATCCCTGATGAAAATAGATGCTAAAATCCTTAATCAATAACTAGCAAACTGGATCCAGCAATGCATAAAAAGATCATACACCACAACCAAGTGGAATTTATTCTGGGGATACAAGGCTGGTACAACATTCACAAATCAAAAATGTGACACATCACATAATAAATGAAGGATAAAAATAACATGATCATATCAAAGATGCAGAAAAAGCATTCAACCAAATCCAGCACCCATTTATGATAAAAACTCACAGCAAAGTGGGAATAGAGGGATCATACCTCAACATAATAAAGGCCATACATGGCAAACCTACACCACACATCATCCTCAGTGGGCAAAAACTAAAAGCATTTCCCCTAAGAATAGGAACAAAACAGGGGTGACCACTTTCACCACTATTCAACATAGTACTGGAAGTCCTAGCCACACACATCAATCAGACAAGAAGAAGAAATAAAAGGCATCCAAATTGGAAAGGAGGTAGTAAAACTCATCATTCACAGACGACATGATATCATACATAGAAAACCTTAAAGACTCCACCAAAGAACTACTAGATTTAATAAATGAATTCGGCAATGTAATAGGATATAAAATTAACATCCAGAAATCGATGGCATTGTTATACACCAAAAATGAACTCTCAGAAAGAGAAACTAAAAAACGATCCCATTTACCATTGCAACACGAAAAATAAGATACTTAGGAATAAACTTACCCAAGGAGGTAAAAGACCTATACTTGGAAAACTATAGGACATTGAAAAATGAAATAGAGCAAGATACAAACACGTGCAAGCAAATACCATGTTCATGGATAAGAAGAACTAACACCATTAAAATTTCCATACTGCCCAAAGCAAGCTATACATTCAGTGCAATCTCTATTAAAACACTATTGGCATATTTCACAGATCTAGAACAAATATTCCAAAAATGCATATAGAACCAAAAAAGACCTCGAATAGCTGCAGCAATCTTGAGAAAGAAGAGTAAAATTGGAGGGATCACAATACTGGATGTCAAACTATATCACAAAGACATTGTAATCAAAACAGCCTGGTACTGGCACAATAATAGGCATATAGATCAATGGAACAGAACAAAGAACCCAGAAATCTACCCACACCATTATGGTCAATTAATATTTGACAAAGGAGGCAAGAGCATATAATGGAGTAAAGACCACCTCTTCAGTAAGTGGTGTTGGGAAAACTGGACAGGTACATGCAAAAAAAAAATGAAACTAGACCACCAACTTACACCATACACAAGAATACACTCAAAATGGATAAAAGATAAATGTAAGTCATGAAATCATAAAAATCCTAGAAGAAAACATAGACAGAAAATCTCAGACATCTCATGTAGCAGTATTTTTGTGAATACATCTAGGGAAAAAGAAACAGGAAAAAATAAACAAATGGGACTACATCAAACTAAAAAGCTTCCGCACAGAAAAAAGAAAAAAAAAATCCTTAGGATGAAAAGGGATCCCACAATATGGGAGGACATATTTGCCAATGATACATCTGATAAAGTGTTAATTTCCAAAATATACAAAGAACTCATACAACTCAACACCAGGAAGAAAAAATGGGCAAAGGACCTGAATCGACACTTCTCCAAAGAGCACATACAGATGAGATGGTTAATAGACATATGAAAAAATGCTCAATGTCACTAACCATCTGGGAGATGCAAATTAAAACCACAATAAATCAACAGAATAAGTACTGTCAAGGATGCGGAGAAAAGGGAACTTTAGTACACTGCTGGTGGGAATGCAGACTGGTATAGCTACTATGCAAAACAGTATACAGTTTCCTCAAAAAATAAAAATGTAACTGCCATTTGACCCAGTGATCCCAATTTTGATAATCTATCCTAAGAATTCTGAAACACCAATAAGAAAGAATATATGCACCCCTATATTCATAGCAGCATTATTCACAATAGCTAAGATCTGGAAACAGCCCAAGTGCCCAGCAGCAGATGAGTGGATAAAAAAGCTTTAAAAAATAAAAATTTAAAAATAATAAAAAGAAGAAACTTTTACCTTTTGTGACAGCATGGATGGACCTGGGGATTATTATCCTAAACAAAATAAGCCCATTAAAGAAAGATACATATCACATGATCTCACTTATATGTGGAATCTAATGAACAAAATAAACTGACAAAATAGAAATAGAGGCATGGATGCAATGAACAAACTGACAGATGTTAGAGAAGAGGGCGGTTGTGGGGACAGGAAGAGATTAACCAAAGAACAGACATGCATATATGCATAGCCCATGGAGACACATAATAGTGTGGTAAAGGCCTGGGGTGGGGAGGGGCAGGGTGGAGAGGGGCAAAAGGGGGGAAATGGAGGACATCTGTAATAGTGTCAACAATTTAAAAAATAAATTAAAAAATGCCCTTTGCTAATTGGAACAGAGCTCTGCAATTTCCTAACCATCAGTAGTTACTGAGTAAAATCTTTTTTGCTGTTAAAAAAAAAAAAAAAATGATACACCATGATCAAGTGGAATTTATTCTTAGGATGTAAGCTTAGTTCATTATCTGCAAATCAATTAACATAAGAACCAAGAAGATAAAATACTAGTACTTGAAAAACTATAAGACAATATAGAAAGAAATTTTTAAAAATACAAATAAATGGAAGCATATACCATGCTCATGGATAGGAAGAATTAACATAGTTAAAATGTCCGTATTAACCAAAGCAATCTATAGATTCAATACAATCCCTTTCAAAATACCAATGACATTTTTCACAGAGCTAGAATGAATAACCCTAAAAATTATATGGATCCACATAAGACCCCAATTAGTCACAGCATCCTTGAAAAAGAAGAACGAAGTTGGAGGTGTCACACTACCTGATATCAAACTACACTACAAGGCTATAGTAATCAAAGCAGCATTGTACTGGCATAAAAACATAGATCAAGGGAATAGAATAGAAAGCCCAGATATAAACCCATGCCTACAAGGTCAATTAACATATGACAAAGGCTGCAAGAATATACAGTGGGATAGAGACAGAATATTCAATGAATGGTTTGGGGAAAATTAGACAGATACATGCAAAAAAAAATGAAACTAGACCACATTATCATACCATATGCAAGAATAAACTCAAAATGGATTAAAGACTTAAATATAAGACTCAAAACTATAAAACTCCTAGAAGAAAACATAGGCAGTAACTCTGACATTTCTCTTAGTAATATTTTTTATGATATATCTTCTTGGACAAGGAAAACCACAATGAGATATCATCTCACTCCTGTCAGAATGGATGTCATCAATAAATCAACAAATAGCATGTGTTGGTGAGAATGTGGACAAAAGGGAACCTTTGTGCACTGTTCTTGGGATAGCAAATTGGTGCAGCCACTATGGAAAACAATATGAAGTTTCCTCAAAAAATTAAAAATAGAACTACCTTATGATCGAGCACTTCCACTTCTGGGTATATATCTGAAGAAATCCAAAACACTAATTTGAACAGATATATGTACCCCTTTGTTCATTTCAGCATAATTTACAATAACCAAGAAAATGGAAGCAACCCAAGTTCCCATCAATAGACAAGTAGATAAAGATGTGGTACATATATACAATGTAGTATTACTCAGCCATGAAATCTTAAAATTTGTGACAACATGGATGGACCTCGGGGGTATTATGCTAAGTGAAACAAAGAAAAACAAATACCTATATATGATTTCACTTATATGTGGAATCTAAAGAACAAAACAAGTGAACAAACATAAAAGAAACAGACTCATAGATACAAGAACAAACTGATGGTTGCCAGATGGGAGGCAGGTTGGAGGGCCAGGTGAAAAGATGAAAGGATTAAGAAATTCAAATTGGCAGTTACAAAATAGTCATCATAGGGATATGAAGTACAGCATAGGGAATATAGTCAATAATATTGTAATAACTATGTATGATGCCACGTGGGTACTGGAAATATCAAGAGGATCACTTAGTAAAGTATATGATTGTCTAACCACTATGCTGTACAACCAAAACTAATACAAAATAATATTGAATATCAACTGAAATTGGGGGGGGAAATGTAGGGATACAGGTTAATAATAATGCTTGGTACCAAGTAAGTCATTTCAGTCCAGGAAAACAACTATTTTCTGTGTTGGGACAATTTTTTTAAATGATCCAGAAGCAAAAGTTAAGCCCTGCTGCTGTGACCTCTGCATCGTGCATGACTACATGGCTTTCCCAGCTGCTCTCCCATCTTCTTAACTGCATTTTATCTGTAAAAATGCTGGAATGTTTGCCTAATGCTCTTCTCCTTATTACCCAGAGTATGTGGAATATGCTAAAAGCATAGCTCCTACTTTTGCTCCTTCTGAGAACAGCACTAAACAAGGGTTGGGGGCACATGTCTTTTGAAGTTATTTTACTATTAATGGTCTCTGTATTACAGATTTTTGGAAACACAAATCACTTATAGAGCTTAGCCCAATCAAGTTTTTAAAAATATAATATTACCTACCACACCACACAAAAGTATGTGATCATATCTACCTATGATTTAATATGCATGAAGGTGAAGTCAGTATGCTTTTAAGACTTTTCTCATCATATCACCAAATGTTTGGTACCAAAGGACAGGAGGACTTGAGAGTTCATAATGCAAATATTATTTCTAAGCCATGACTAATTGAATGTGTGATGGTGTGATTTCAGGGTGAGAGTATGGACAACTTTAACTGGGGAGTGCGCAGGCGATCTCTGGACAGTCTGGACAAGTGTGACATGCAGCTTCTGGAGGAACACCAGCTTTCAGGAAGTTCTCCCAGCCTAAATAAAATGAACCATGAGGACTCTGATGAATCGTCCGAGGAAGAGGACCTTACAACCAGCCAGATCCTGGAGCACTCGGACCTCGTAAGTAGAAGCTCTCCCACTGTAGGAACTGGGAGACTTGGTTTTGGAACTAAAATAGTAGCACAGTTTCCAGTTGCAGCTAAAGAAACTTCCAGAGCTGCTAAACTAAAATGAGAACCATCAAGTGGCCTCTTTCTCTGTAGGTTGCACACAGAAGCAAATGCTGGGGTATTTGTTATACTATTAACAATATCTGGATGCCATCAAATCTGTTAGGCCCTAGATTTTCCCCAAATAACTTTCATTATGCCGAAACCTTTTTTAAAAATTCCTTAAACATCTGAAGTTTTAGGAACTATGACAGACATTTTGATGTTATCTGGAAATGTGGGTATTTGTGTGAGTGCTGTGCCAGCACACCAGGTCACCAGCTCCCATTTTTAAGTTCTAATAACAGTGAACTAATGTACATTAAACAAGACCTATCAACCAACAACTAGCTTGCTCATACAATGGTTTGTACTCTTATGGAAAGAATTGGAGCTTTTACTGAAACATCACACCGTATTTTATTTCCTTTGCTTTGTTAACAGATTATGAATCTCTCCCCTTCTGAGGAGGCCAACCCCGTGGAATCGCTCACTTCGGCCTGTGACATGACCCCTGCTGACCCTCATTCCTTTAGCACTAGAATGGCTAGCTTTGACTCTTCCTTGCCTGATATGAATAATCTTCAGATTTCTGAGGGTTCTAAGGTGAAGAGATTTTGGCAATTATGATTGTAGTTTTCTTAAAGAAAAAGTCTTCCAATTTTCTGAGAATTCTTAGGGGGTTTTGAATAGAGGGACTACCTTTATCTTTTTCTTTCTTCCTTTTTTGATATAATTGAATCTGTGCACCTAAACCTGTTTTGAAGTTGTTTTGCCCTCATAACTTGAGCCACCACCTTCTTGTTGGTTGAAAGAGATTTGATATGAGGTCTTTTAGAAATGAAACAGGCTGCATTTTCCATACATCATGAACACAGCCAATTAATTAATTGCAGAACAAACTGATATATGTCTGAGATCACTGTGACTTGGGAAACTGCTGTTCTTTGTCATGACTTTTACCAAAAAAAATATGCTGTTGAAGTGTGGGTGTATGCATGTATTGGAGGAAATTTTTTCCTATGTAGGAACCAGTTATACAATTTGTACATTGATTCAATCCTCGCCTTTTGGCAAACGATCAGAATTTTCAGTATTATGAGCAAAACAGATTCATACAAAACAGTCCTAGCCAGGCTCTCTGAGGAGACAAGTAAGTAATGGATACCATTTTCTTATTTAAAGGGTCAGCTTAAAAGAAACACTTAACAATATATATTTCATTTAAAGCTTATTTTATCAAAATTTCCAGAAAAGATCCTCTCCATAAAACTGTTCACCCCTACATTGTGTTCATATATAGGGTGTCCCCCAAAAATGTATACACACACTTGGAATAATTATAAAGGCGATGTTTATTAAAATACATTTCCTTTTCAAAATTGAGCTATCACCCTTTTAAAGTGTGTATACATTTTTGTGGGACACCCTGCATGTGGCTATAAGATTAGAATTTTGTTTTCTTATATTAGACATACCAAAATAACCTATGCCTGTTAAGATGTCTTCATCCTGAGATTGGTTATGATAATAGAAGTTTGAAAAAGAAAAGAAAATAGGAAAAAATTTATAAAAGTATATTCTTTCTGATAACTTCTACTGGGAAAAAAGTAAAAATGGGGGGAAAACATAATATTCTGTATTCTTTTATAGTACACTAAAAAGAGATGTGAGATCTAGGAAAATCTTACATACCTTAAACCAAGGGCAACCAACCAAATTGCATCACCTAAAAATATTGAAGCTTAAAGAAAAATTATTTCTAAGATTGCCCCATTGCAAAAGGACTATGATTAAGGATTTTTAGAGTTAGTAGAGTCCTTTTTTAGCCAGAAAGGGGCCAGAAAGGAAACTTATCTGGGATTAAAACCCCAGAATCCTAAGATTAAGAAATTAAATTTCATGGAAAGGACATCACAAAATAAGTGTGAAGTTATTAGCACTTAATATTTCTCATTCTTGGAATTTTCTCAGTTTTTCTATTTTGAATGCTGAATTATATAGATTGCTCATAGAAAGCATTGTCTAAGTAATAATATTTTTATGAATTCAGAAATCATCTAATTCTATCAAGGAAAGACTGAGTTTAATTTCTGAAAAGCTATCTCTGTTTAACATAAACTGGGCTTCTGCAATGTTTTATATATTTGTGATGTTATAAAGATAAAATAAAGATATTTTTATAAGAACTCAACTGTCCCCTAATAGATTAAGTTTATATACACTAATAACCCAAACCAGTCACCCCTGGCCATTCTTGTTTGCACCCCTGCAGTTTTAAAAAGCAGCAAGAAATAGATATGGATAAGCCTCCAAAACCCAGTATTTATGAGCAATTCTTTCACAGACACATCTTTAAACACCCTTTAATTTCCCTATTAATCCTCAATTAAAAATACTAAATGGGTGGCAAGATGTCAACTGTAATAATGCTCTAATTCATATACATTTCTATTTTTCCCTGATTTTGTGTTTGTTTTAAGAAAATGACTCACTGAAACATGTACGTGTAATTTCCTCTTCTGGTCTGTAACCCCGTTGTCTTCCTTCCTCTCATGAAGAACAATCAGTTCTCAGCTGACTCCCCCGGCCCAGCTTCAAGCCCAGCTTCTTTTTCCATTTTACTTGTTATGACTTCTGCCTGCCCTGCGGCCCTTTCATTTCGCTGCTCATTCTACATTGTATAGTAACGGGAAAGCAGCCCCTCATATCTGTTATCTTCAAGGGATATTCCCACGAAGACAGCACGTACGTCAGTGGATCTCAGAGGGTTTTTAGTGTGGAAAGGCCTGTCGGTGTGGCAGCTCAATGACCACTATGGAGCACTCATGCACACTGGACACATTTCTTGAGCATCTACTGTACTCTGACTGAGGGTTCTAAATTCTAGTTTCCATAGGTGAGGAGTCCTGTGTTGGAGAGTTATATCTGGATAGGCTGGGGTTTGCTCAATGGAAGGCGTTCTGAATCCAGTGGTGGTGTTTCTAACCACAGCTCCTGCAGTGATGACATACTAGGAAAGGCTGTTTCCTCATCAAATGTGGAGGTCAGACCAGGGGGCACTGTTGTCTTTCCAAGGTTAGCCTCTGTACTCCATAATCATGGTAACCTCCTGAGAGCCGCTTTGGGAACTATTCTGAAGAAGAATGAAAAGTAGGGAGAGAACAGCACTTCAGGTAATTTCTGAAACTGATGACATTGTAACTCGAAACCAAATGCCCCCCAACTTCTGTCACTGTCAGGATTTCAGTTTCTTTTTCTTCAGTTGAGCAGACTTTCCTATATATTCTTATATATTGGAGGGGTCTTTTCTCTCCTCATTTTCCAGGCTGATGCTGTCCAGGAGGCGGAGGAGACCACCATACACGAAGATGATCTTTCTACTTCCATCAATGAACTCCCTGCAACTTTCGAGTGCAGTGATAGCTTTAGTCTGGATATGACTGAAGCAGAAGAAAAAAGCAACCAAGCCCTGGACCAGTTCACTCTGGCAAGGTAGAGAATTCCTTAGCAGAAATGAGTGGTGCCATTGTGGATGGCCCATGGGGGTGTACACAATCTGACTCAGTTGAATGTCACAATCACATTGCTGGTTCCTCCTAACAGAGGAATCCAAACTGACACATAACCTGGAGGGCTCCTAACAGGTTATAATCATCCATCCCCAGTGTAGGATCAACATGGAATGAAAAAGGTTCTCATGTAGGAACTTATAAAGCCACAGAGTAACACAGAAAGCCAAAGAGGGGCCTGGGGGCATGGTCTTTGAAAATAAGCAAGATTGGCAAGCCTTGGAAATTAGGGAGGTCTTTCCATTTTGAGTTGAAAGACCAGAACAAGAGGCTCTTTATAAACTAAATAACTACTCTTTAAGGAGCAGATGGCTTCCAACTTCGTGGCTAATATTTCTGAGACGAGTGAGATATAGTCGGAGAATACAAATAGGAAAAAATTTAAAGAGGAATAGAGATACAAACACTAATGCAGCATGTAGAATAAATCACAAATAATAATGCTGCAGACTTACCTCAGGAGAAGAAAATCAGAACTCTAAAATTACTCCTCTGAACACTGAAAATCAGAACTAAGTAAAAGCTTCTGATATGGCTAGACGAAGGCCCCTGGTACAGTGGCTGGTATCCACTCACCGAAGAGCCTATGGTAGTGCCCAGAGGAGGACCTGCCTTTTAACTTCTGTTCATAATCTCTCCTTTTCTTCTTCCCCTCTGCATTCCTCTTTCGTTTTCTCCCTCTACTTTGCTTCTGGGCATTTATGCATAAGCCCTCATTAAGGAAAAGTTAAAAGATTCAAAATTTTTCTTCTAATTTTTCACCATGAAAAATGCCAAGGACTGAAAGGATCAGAGTACAGAAAGAAATGTTACTGTGTCTGGGGAGTGGCCCCCTAGATAGTCGCTGAAGGCTAAAAGAGGTACCAAATCTGTAGAAAGGAATCAGAATTGGAAGAATCACAGAAACTCTAGGGATGAAAATTCTATTTTCTGGAATCAAAAAGAATCTTGGGAGACCTTGAATGAAAGCCAGATTCCCAGAACACACCTCAAATGGAGGAGTGGGCAGAGTGAGCCCCCTCGTGAGGCTAACTCAGGAGTAGCACTTAGACCCCCTGTAAGGAAGGGCATTACTTGACACAGTCGTCATTTCTTCCAGCTTTGGAGAAGGTGACAGGAGAGTCTCTCCCCCGCCCTCACCCTTCTTCTCGGCCATCCTTGCTGCATTTCAGCCTGCAGCCTGTGACGATGCTGAGGAAGCCTGGCGCAGCCACATCAACCAGCTCATGTGCGACTCCGATGGCTCCTGTGCTGTGTACACGTTTCACGTGTTCTCCTCCTTGTTTAAGGTACAGTGCTTACCTCAAGTCAAAACACTTGGGCTCTCTGAGGAGCCAGCTAGCTTCTCATTTAAGAAGGGATTGTGGTTTAGTTCTGGGTTTATACTATTTTCTCCTCCAAACATCTCTCTCCTCTGACTTCATCCTTTCTTCTGTTCAACCTTAATCTACTCAACCTTCTCACACTGGTATTCTGAAGACGTTGCCCTCAAATGACAGGCTGCCATGATGTCCTGCACACTTCTGACATTCTGGCCTTTATTGGTGCCATGAATCCCAGGCCACCATTCCATGAGGACCATTAGGCAAAATCTTCCTCCAAGCCTCTCCCTCTTCTCTGCTTTCCTAAGACCTCTCCTGCAGCTTTTCTCTTCATTACCGGTTTTCCTTTGTCTTTTACCCTCCCTTTGAATTCCTTAAACATGCCAGCCAAAGCTATGAACACTTGCTTGCTTCCCTTAGCTGATTCTAAACAGGTGGAAGGTCTTCTGTGTCTCCTGCATGAACCACAGCCCATCCAGTCCGTACAGTGCCCTTGTGCAAATTGGAACCAATGTTCCTCCCCCCCAAAGGTTGTAGTAACAGGTGTGGCCAGTAGGGGGAAGGCTGGATTTCAGCCCCTCAGCCAGGCACCTGGGGATATTGGACACACACAGCGCTGTGTAGGCATGTGGGCACCTTCATATTCAACTTGTTAGGTTCAAGCACATGACCCTAATGACTCAACTACAGAGATGGCAGGAACTCAACTTCCGGTTGGTGCTTAAAAGTTTATTTGTATGCCTGCCTGTCTCTGGTCTTGCAAATTCTTGTTCATTTTTCTCTGTGTCTTGCTCTGAATGCTTACTCTCCAGATTTCATCAAATGCTGGAAGAGGTGGGAGGCAACCAAAGAAGAGAAAAAGTGCCTTGTTAGAAAAAAACTCAGAGGTCTTCACGCATCATTGGAGTTAACTAGCCCTGTGTGCTGTGTTTGAAGCAAATATTCACTTAGCCATGAAGATGGGGTTATAGGTGAAAATTTACTGACATGGAAACATGGTTACCATATAGTTTAAGAGAAAACTAGTTTTAAAAATATATGTAGAATACTGCTCCTCTTTTTAATGCCTAGAAAATAGTGAAGATTATACACTAGCATTTCATTGTAGTTTATTCAGGGCAATGAGATTATGGGTGTCTTTTATTTTCTTCTTTTTCCTTTATTTCAAGTTCCTGTTATCCTATAATGAAAATGCTTTTCTTACATTATTTTCAGAAAAGCATTTTTCTAAACTTTACTTTTAATAAAGCATAAAAGAGAACTGCCACTGATAATAGAAGGGAAAAATGGAAAAGAACTGTGCAGTTCCAACTTTGAATGGACATGAATAATGGATGGATAAGTGGACAAACATGTTAGAACACAACTAAACATTTGCAGATGTTGAGTTGAGTATATCAAAGACAGGAACTATGACTTGGTTGGACTGAGGGATGAGCCCTCTAACCACATTCAGGAAGAGTCATGGCAGAAAAGAAAGGCCGGAAAATAAGAAATTATAGAAAAAGTGCAAAGTGAATAAACTGGGATCATCAGCCTTAATTTCAAATTCAGGAAGTTGTCATTTAGTTACTATAAAAGTAAACTCTTTCAGCCTGGAGGCCCTTCTTATGACCCATTTTTGGAGAATTTTATATCATGGTTACTCATTGAGTGTTATTTGTGATGCTCTCAAGTTTTTCAATTTACTTTTAGTGGAACCTATAAGAAGTTTAAGTGGACAAACTAAGATTGTGTCTGAGATTAACTGGGGACTAGAGGAGCTGCCAGGCTTAAGACAGAAAACAACTGGCTGCTAAAAGATAAAAATTCCAAAAACACTCTAACATTAAACCAGGTTAAAATTTAAAAACTAGCAGAAAGCCACCATTTGAGGTCAATTTCATTGTTAAGGATTCAGGAGCAAAGTAATTTCTTATTTAGATTGTACTAAAGTCTATCTTTAAATATTGGTTAATATGCATCTAATTTTGGCTGTTGTGATTTTTTCTTATTACAGTTACTAGACTATTCATGCTCAATTTCATAGTCCTGAGCAATACTTTTCCCTTTGCTTAGAGAGGTCATATCCTCTTGTACCTGGACTGTCCTCTCAATTACATGCAAATCCTTGGTTGGGTGTCACTTCAGTGAGTGAAGCCTCCTTTACTTTTGTCCCTTCTCCCGTCCCCTGAGCAAGTAACGATATCTTTCTTTGACTACCTAGCAGTTGGCACCCTCGCTAACACACAATAGGTACTCAGTAAATGTAGGAAGAATGAACAAAAATTTATTTTAATGGAAATCTTAAACATACAGCTTCTGATTTAATGTCAATAGATCAACAGGTTGCCACATGAGCTGGGAGGTGGGACTGGACCCCAGCATGCATATTGGGTTTGGATTTTTTTTTTATCATTGTATTAGATCAATCTCTATGGACTTTATCTGCAATAATAATACAAATGTGTGCCTCCTGTTTTGGTTTTAATATTTCATTTAGTCCTAAGAAGTTTCTTAATTACTATCAAATACCATGTGATTGAGGGCAATGACAGTAGCAAAATAGATATTAATAAAATATGCTAGAATTGAAATACATTTCTGACATGTAGTCTATTAAACTCTTGTCATGTCCTCACCGTATCTGTTTACTATTTTCCAACATTTTCCTATAAATCTGAACACCACATTTCCCTGTATTTTGGTGGATTTTGGAGGGAGCAGAAAGTGACTGCAAAAATAATTTGGTTTTAAAAGCAAGGAAATGGTTTCTAATGATCCAGTATGGACATCTTTCCAAGTGCCTTGGTCAGTGTATTTCTTCCCAGCTGCTCCTGTGTTAGAATATTGTCATTGCATCACACAGTGCCACCAAATTATAGGATGTGTTCATATGTAAGTCAGGAGGACAAAACTGAATTTATGTCCCTTAAATAGCACCTGCCTTTCTATGTGGCTCTAAAATTCCCTGGCAGATCTAGCTTCTCAGTACAATAAATAATAAAGCCAGATGTCACTTTATCCATAGGTAAAATGGGAAGAACCCCAAACTCTTTGGGGGACCTGAGTCACACTCCCAGCTTTGCCACTTGACTAGCTGTTGTGATGCTCGACATGACACCTCCCCTTCCTTTCTGCTTTAACATTTTGTCGGGGGTTTTTTTGTTGTTGTTTTTTTGGTTTGGTTTGGTTTTTTTGCACAGAAAACTAACGTAACAAAATAAAGACAGATGTATGTTATGCATTATACCAAGATTCCCAGATATAAAAAATAATATGCAACATGGTTGGCAGTTGCCTAGCATAACTTATAAAGAACCTGCTGTTGCTTTGGGAACATGCGAATTTACCCATAACAGGGCAGAACAGCTTTACCATGGATGCGATTCTACAACTCAAAAGGTATGACATCTCTTTGGGAAAAGTCAGTGCCTAGGACTGGAATTATTTTTTGGTTAAGTATCGTGTTCTTTTGGTTAAAGGTGCTGTGTGTTAGGTGTTTGGAAGATAAAAATGTTCTCATCTGGGCACTGACACAAGCACAGTGAATCATACTCTTCCTAATTATAGTTTTTCCTCAGGCAATACAGGAGGAACCGTAAGTTTTAGGAAGTATTACACATTTATGGAAGGAATGTGAATTCTGGAGTCAGGCTCACCCTTACTCTATCACTTACTAGTTGCATAAGCTTAAGCCTAGTGACTTCACTTTTCTTAACCTCAGTTTCATTACCATGTTGTGAGGACTAATGAATTCATGTAGACAGTGCTATAGGATAGAGTCAGACACTTAAGGAGACATTCTTCCAGAAGAGATATTATTCTAGGTCCCAGGTAGCATTTACTCTTTCATTCTCCAGAAGCTCAAATGCACTATTTCAGCTTTGTCTCGGGGAGCCGCAACCTTCGGAAAAAGAAAGGAGTTCCATCTTGTAACCTTTTTTGTCTCACCCACATTGTTGTAACCTGAGTAACTCCTCAATGATCTGACAGACAAGGCAGGAGGGCCCAGCTGGTGATCAACACTGGCCATCAGCACAGAAAGTTTCACTTATTGGGATGATTCTATGAGTATCTGCATGTTGGGAAGTGACATTTTAGGAAGAATCCCTGTCCACACTGCATGATTATTTACTTCACACATTTACATTCACTTTATTCCCATTTCTTCCTGGCCACACACACTGAGGACCTGGGCTCATTTGAAATTTTTATCAAGATTTTTTTTTAAATTCTAGTCCATAAGTTAAAACTTTACAAATGATAACTATTTTGCCTTTCAGAATATTCAGAAAAGGTTCTGCTTCCTGACCTGTGATGCAGCCAGTTACCTTGGAGACAACCTCCGGGGGATCGGGTCCAAGTTTGTCAGCTCCTCCCAGATGCTCACCTCCTGCTCTGAGTGCCCCACCCTTTTTGTGGATGCTGAGACCGTGAGTGTCCCAGCCCTGCTCTGGTGGCCAACGGCCTGCCCAGATTCTGGTGTGATGACAGGGAGGTTGTTTGTGTTGTGGTTTGAGTGACACTTTCATGTTTGTGAGCAGCACTGGGTTGCGATGTGACTCCCAAAGGCTGGAGTGGGCACAGTAATAAAGGTGCAGTGCCTGCCCAGGCTAGGGCAGATCATTTCAGACAGTCGGGAAAAAGCTCCACCCCCTCCAATGTCTCTGGCAAGCCCTCCAGAGCTGACCTATCCCGTCCCCATGATGGTAGATTGCCCAGCCAGATGGGTCTCCAGAGGCAACATGTCATCATTTTCCCCACCCTCAATCCTCAATAAGACACTGACTGCCCTCTGGATGGATTAGTCCAGCCCAAGCTACAAGCAATGAGTTTAAAGGGCAGTTAAAAGAGTCCCTGGCTGACTGCTGAGTGGGGACTTTATGAACATAATTCTAATCCTGCAAGACTGGTGAGCTCTTTGAGGGCAGGGGGCATGTTATCTTCCTGTACATCCCCCATGCATATCACAGAACCATCTCGCATGCTGGGTAATTACTGGGGTTTAGAACCAATGAGGATATGTGTTGATTTTGAAAGTCTCTGAGGAGTCAGTCTTTCTAAGAACTTGATTGGCGGTTGGCTGTCTTGCAGCAAAACACACAATCTGAGAAATCATTCTATCTTAATGACTCAAAGTATAGATTAAACACAAAATCCATTTGAAAGCCTATTTGGAGTTCTGTCTTCACTACTTGGAGTATTACTAGATGAAGGTACTAGTATTCATGCATAAAATGGACAGCATATCTTAATGTGGGCTGCTGTAGAATACTTGCTAAGATTTGTCTGTCTACACTGATATGGTAAAAATGGGTATTTTCATAGGACATTTGGATTAGCCAGCTAGTATTCAATTGCAATTGCAGCAAAATTACAAATTGCACAGCTTAATAAAAATGGCTGCCCTTCCCCCCATTTACATCACTTCTAAGTATACCTCTCTTTTCTGTGTAGCCACGCTTTGTCCAGGTATCTCTCTAGTTTTTTTAATACAGATTATTTTCCTGTCTTTAG